>NC_046184.1:163200038-164430038 GCF_011004875.1 Balearica regulorum gibbericeps | reverse complement strand
CCTTTCCTTTCCTTTCCTTTCCTTTCCTTTCCTTTCCTTTCCTTTCCTTTCCTTTCCTTTCCTTTCCTTTCCTTTCCTTTCCTTTCCTTTCCTTTCCTTTCCTTTCCTTTCCTTTCCTTTCCTTTCCTTTCCTTTCCTTTCCTTTCCTTTCCTTTCCTTTCCTTTCCTTTCCTTTCCTTTCCTTTCCTTTCCTTTCCTTTCCTTTCCTTTCCTTTCCTTTCCTTTCCTTTCCTTCTGAAGAACTATTTTCCTTCCCTCAAACTATCCTGGATCAGTAATGAGAGCAGAGGAGGAGAAATAATCTCTACTGAAAAGGGGCTTCTTTCCCAATGCAATGAATTAAGACCTTATAAAACACACCCCAAAAGGTATTACTTGAGCCAACACCTATATCATTTTAATTTATTTTAACAACATGTAAAACTATTATTTTGCAAGAAATTCTCAAATCGAGGGAGGCATAACTGAAATCTGATAAAAAGCTCAAATGCATTTGAACAACAAAGAAAATGCCATAATCAATGATTTCAACTGAAGGCAGAAAAATATTAAAGAGCTTTATGTTACTCC
Source organism: Balearica regulorum gibbericeps (assembly GCF_011004875.1). Taxonomy (NCBI): domain Eukaryota; kingdom Metazoa; phylum Chordata; class Aves; order Gruiformes; family Gruidae; genus Balearica; species Balearica regulorum. Next base: position 164,429,468 of record NC_046184.1, on the reverse strand, counting down.
AGAAGGATATTTTGTAAAATTAAGAACTTTACAAAGTGAATTTTACATTTAAAATATCAATCAACTCTTCTCACATACAGGAACAAAACTTTAATTTCCACTACTCTCTTACCACTTTTGTCTTTACAGATTTTAGATATGAATAAAAAAGATTTTTGCTGTAACACAATCAAAATTCAGTACTGAAAACAAGAGGCGTGTCTTCAAATACAATACTGAAATATCCAAGGCGTAATGCTCTGAGCACCCACACAGAAAACACTCTTGAGTGAGATCATTCTGAGTTCAAACACTTTGGAGGAAAGGTGGTTTTGCTATGTAGGTATGAAAAGGCTGAAGCAGAGCTGTACAACAAAGCTGACTTAGCTAAAAGGTGTATTTTTTTTTACCAGGTTTCATCTGTTATTCAGTACCTGAGATTTCGAACTGACCACATAAGCATTTTTCCAAGTGAAACAAGTTAATAATTTAGGAAAAACTAAGAGTTATTCTCGAGTCTTAACTGTAAATTGAAACTGACACCTGGGGGTCAAAAAATTATTATCTTCCTAAACATTTCATAACTGTAACTGACCGTAAATGTTTCTAGACTGTCTTAAAGCCAAACATGTGACCTTGAATACAGTTTTAAACTCATCTTTTGATTCAAGTTATGGGACATACCCATATGCTGCTGTTGTATTTAGACTTAAGCTTTCTGAATAAGTTCCTAATCTAAACTAATCATGAAGGCTTCTTCTGTGATCAAAACAAAGAGATACATCCATCCAGAGGATGAGTTTAAGGCCACATCCTACCTTTCTTAAGCCTACTGTATGGTTGGGCTGCTACATATCCAAAAAGCTTTCAGAGACTAGAGAGAAAACAAACAAAATGAAACCTGATTTTTTTATTGTTAATTATGCTTTTATTATAATCAATGAACATTTCTAAATATCGGAGGGAAACAAGAAATGACATGCTCTTGTTCAGTGGTATGTCCATTACTGCTTTGAGATCCAGCAGTCTTGTATTGCTGATTGTGAAGTGTCTCATCTCGAGCAATAATACTGAGAGGTCTCCTAAAGGCATACACAGTGGCAATACACAATAAAGACGTATGGATCTTTGTGTTTGGATCTTCATGCATTCCAAACCTCTGAAAAACTGATGATATTTAATTATCAATAATGCCAAAAGCAAGCTTTTAAGTCTAATCATGTGTCATGGTTTAACCCCAATCGGCAACTAAGCACCACATACCCACTCACTCACTCCCCTCATGGTGGGATGGGGGAGAGAATCAGAAGAGTGAAAGTGAGAAAACTTGTGGGTTAATATAAAGACAGTTTAATAGGTAAAGCAGAAGCCACACACTCAAGCAAAGCAAAACAAGGAATTCATTCACCACTTCCTATCAGCAGGGAGGTGTTCAGCCATCTCCAGGAAAGCGGGGCTCTGTGATGCATAACAGTTTCTTGCAAAGACAAACTCCATCACTCCTGAAGTCTCCTTTCGGAAGAGGACTTGAACCTCTTAAAAAAGCAGTGACTTAAAATATCTTGTGATTCACGTAAGCATGAACATAAATACATTACAACTCTGAAAGTCCTTCTCTAGTTTAAGTTTGAATGTGGAAATAATATTCTATCTTGCGTTCCCAAAAATCAATGGATCCTACTAATTAGCCCTAAAATAAAGTCAATAAATGCTAAATCTGTGGTTGTTATTTTGCTCTGCCTAATGCTTTCACTTCTTAGATCTTTGCCCTCATTGTAAGAATTGGAACAACAGCCAACTTGTTTTAGACAAAAGTTATTCCAATTTTAATTAAGTAAGTAGGTAGACCAAAAATGAAGAAATTCCCTCAAATAAATAATGTATCTCTATTTCAAACAATGCTGAGTAAACCATGGCTTTTCTGTACATATTCAGTCTTTGCTATCTAGTCTTGATCTGCAGACATAAATTGTAAGAAACATACTGTAAAATATAATAAATTGACCTTTAACTAATCATGTATGTGTTTGTTTTGAAGGATATTTTATTGAAAAAAAAACAACCAGCAATAAAAATACTTGTAGGTAGAAGAAAAACTCAGGTGTCACAATTAAAATTAAATCTGTACTAGAATGTGGACATGTGGGAGGTCTGATTTCTTTATAAATTCCATGCTGAGTTTCCTTTAGGGAGAGATACTGAGATATTAGAATCATAGCAGTACATAATTTTGTATTTTGTTGTCAAATGTTACATTTTAAAATTAAATGTGATGTTTTTACAAAATACCATAAAACAAGCATCTTTGGTGATGACAAAAAAACCTATTATATTAAAAAATGAGAACAATAACTGTCGTAACATTAAAAACTGAACATTTACTGAAGAATCACAAGCATATTAAAAAAAATAATGTTGTTGCTTACTCAAAACCATGCCATTTATTTTGGTTTAGATGTTTCATAAATCATACTTTATTGTATCCATAAGAATTATGCTGACCAAAAAGTTCTCTTATCGGCTGCTTTATATTGAAATTACTTTCCCATCCACAAGTAAAAACTAACTTAATCACATATCTCTTTCTAAAATGGAAGTAAAGATTTATAACATTAAATTAAGCTTTGGAGAAAATGTGGTGACAGAAAAGTCAGATATACCAGCAAGTTCTTATGGGGAAAAAATGGCCTATATTTTATGCAATGAAGCTATAGAAGTATAATAGGTGAAGATATAAGGTAATTCAGTGCTGCTAAACTTTCTTTTTCATAATAATGGGAGTAGCAAAATATTTTGTTAAAAGTAAAGCCATTTGACAATGTAATTCTAGCAGATATGGAAAAATAAATAAGCGCTACTGTCTAGAAAACAGGTTAAGAAGTAATATAAAAGTCAAAACTGCCATTTAAATGGGTCTGTCTCCTGTGGTGGCTTGGAAAACACATCTAGGTATCTCAACCATGATCTATTTATGATATAACTGATAAATGAGCAGGAGTTTTTTGTCGTTTTGTCCCAGCCAGCAGCTGAGCAACGCACAGCCACTCCCTCACTCCTCCCTATCCAAAACATAGCCCCATACTAGCTGCTATGAAGAAAATTACCTCTGTCTCAGCTGAAACCAGGACAGAGGTACAGATATAAACTGAAATCTAATGTCCTTTGTGGTTAGCTATTTCACAGGAGTGATGTGACACCTGATGGGAAGGTGTAAGCAAGCAGCTCATTCTGTCTTAGTCTTGAAAGGATTTCAGTGGTTTACATTATCAAAAAGTGATTACAAAATGAAAATGTGTCGATTAATAGCTAATTACCACAGATAGGCAGCTGTGTCATGGAGTGGCAAAAAATGGTCAAGATCCTTGGAATCATCTGGGCACTGGTGAGAAGAATGACTGATAACCACAGAACAGCAGAGAGAGGCCCATCCAGGAAGAAGCAGCAAGCTGACGAAAAGTATGATATGATGATAACAAATAATAACAAAACACATCCATGCAACTAGAAGACTCTCCAAGTTGTTTTCTGTCATCCCTAACTTTTTTGTCATTAATCCATTATGTTAGTGAAAGAGGGTTGAATCAGATGTGCCTTTGAGCTTATAGTCATCCTCTTAAGAAAGTACCACCTTTCAAATTATTCTCCCTTCCCCTTTCAGTTACTGCTTATTTGATTGAAGATAACTTAATTCAAATTATTTTGATTGACAATGAAACAAATGAGGAACTCGATCAGTGAGTCAGTCGCTGAGGGGAGCTGCTCTGGTGCCAGCCTGACCCACAGTGGAGCAGCAGATCTTGGTGCGCAGGGGTTTTCCTGGGGAAGGGAAACACCAGGGGAGGGGAGAGATTCACCATGAGCCAGCAGCTCTGGTGGGAGCTGCTGCTGAGGCCTGGGCATTCACAGAACCATGGTGCCCACCGCATGCCTACACAAGGCAGCCTGGGGAGCGCTGCGAACAGAGCGGGCAAACAGAGCGTGGCGCGGCAGTCAGGGCCTGGCGCGGCAGTTTGCAGAGGAAGGGTGGGCAGGGAGGGCCTAGTCCCCCTACCCGCTCAAGAGGTGAGTTCCATTGGTGGGCATCACCCCCTCGGAAGAAGCTTAGCTATGGCATCCACCCAGCAGAAAGCTCTGTCCTCTGTGCTCACCAGAATGGATGCAGCAACCCAGACAGAACTCCCACAAAAACATGCAGCCACCCAGGTGTCAGGCTGCAGGGAGTGCCAGAGCCTGTCACTGGGAATGGATGGCAGTGGTGAGAATGGCTGTGTGAGGTGTGACCAGGTGGACGATCTGCTCAGCCTGGTGGCAGAGCTACGAGAGGAAGTAGAAAGGTTAAGGAGCATCAGGGAGAAAGAGATAGACTGGTGAGCCAGGCTGAGAAAGAGATAGACTGGTGGAGCCATTCTCTGCCCTCCCTGAGACAGAAACAGGGACAGCCACCAGACAAAACACAAGATCAAGGGACCCCTGTATCCTCCCCCTGCCAAGATGAAGGCAGTAGCTTAAAGGAAAGGAGTGAATGGAAGAAAGCCCATGCTCGGGGTGGCAGGTGATCCTCCTGCTTGCCCACCTCACCCTCCCAGGTGCCTCTCTACAACAGGTATGAGGCTCTGGCTCTGGAAGGGCAGTCAATGGAAGACATGGATGACAATGCATCTACACCAGAGGTGTCGCCAAGGTCAGAAAGGCCCACCCCCTGTATCGTGACCACCTCCACGAGGAAGAAAAGGAGGGTTGTAGTTGTAAGCAACTCCCTTTTGAGGCATACAGGGGGTCCAATATGCTGAACAGACTCTCCTCTTAGGGAAGTCTGCTGCTTCCCTGGGGCCCGGGTTAAGAACGTCACTAGGAAACTTCCTAGCCTGGTACGGCCCTCGGACTATTACCCACTACTGCTCTTCCATGTGGGTGGTGATAAAGCCTCACTGCATAGTGCAAGAACGATCAAAAGAGACTTCAGGGTCTTGGGATGGTTGCTGAGAGAATCTGGTGCACGGGTTATTTTTTCCTCTCTCCTTCAGGGTGCAGGCAGTGACATTGGGAGAAACAGACGGACACATTCTATCAATACATGGCTCCGTGCTGGTGTCACTGCCACAGTTTTATGGTTTTTGATAACAGGATGGCTTACATGGCACCAAGCTTGCTGCCGTCAGATGGGATTCACCTTTCTCAAAGGGGAAAGAGGGTCTTTGCCCAGGAGCTTGTGGGGCTCATTGAGAGTGCTTTAAACTAGACTTGAAGGGGAGGGGGTTAATATCAGGCTTGCTTGCAACAAGGGACAGGATGCTACTGAGAGCCCTCAGCCTGTTGCTTGGAGACATGCTGGGTACAATGCAGCACACTTGAAGTATTACTGGTATGAGCCAGGGGCTCCTGAGGTAATAGGAATCAACAGGGAAACACTGATAAAGTACCTCAAAGGAATTCCTGCCACTCCAGCAAGTCACCTTCATCGGAGGCCCAACTCAAATGCCTCTGTGCAAGCACACATAGCATGGGGAATAAACAAGAGGAGTTAGAGACATGCACATATCTTATTGGCATCATGGAGACTTAGTATGATGGCTCTTATAACTGGTGTGTTAGAATGGAAGGATACAGGCTTTTCAGGAAGGACAGGCAGGGGAAACAAGGAGGGGGTGTCACCCTCTATGTCAATGACAAGCTAGAGTACATGGAGCTGCACTTGGGGATGGATGAGGAGCCGACCAAGAGCTTATGGGTCAGGATTAAAGGGAAGGCAGGGAAAGGAGATATTATACTGGGGGTCTGCTACAGGCCACCCAACCAGGAAGACCAAGCAGATGAGGCCCTCTATAGGCAGGTAGGAGCAGCCTCACATTCAAAAGGCCTGGTCCTCATGGGGAACTTCAACCACCTTGATGTCCATTGGAGGGACAACACAGCAGGACATAATCAATCCAGGAGTTTCCTGGAAAACATTGATGATAGCTTCCTTCTCCAAGTGATAGAGGAGCCAACCAGGAGAGGTGCCATCCTGGACCTCATTCTCACCCACAAGTAGGGTCTGGTAGGGAATGTGAAGCTCAAGGGCAACCTTGGCTGCAGTGACCACAAAATGGTGGAGTTCAAGATCCTCAGGGCAGCAAGGAGGATGCACAGCAAGCTCACTACCCTGGACTTCAGGAGAGCAGGCTCTGGCCTCTTCAGGGACCTGCTTGGTAAAGTACCATGGCACAAAGCCCTGGAAGGAAGAGAGGCCCAAGACAGCTGGTTATTCATCAAGGATCACCTCCTCCAAGCTCAGGAGCGATGCATCCCAACAAAGAGGAAGTCAGGCAAAAACACCTGGAGGCCTGCATGGATGAACACGGAGCTCCTGGACAAACTCCAACACAAACCAGAAACCTACAGAGGGTGGAAGCAAGGGCAGGTAGCCTGGGAAGAATACAGAGAAACTGTTCAAGCAGCCAGGAATCAGGTTAGGAAAGCTAAAGCCCTGATAGAATTGAATCTGGCCAGGGACATCAAGGGCAACAAGAAAAAAGCTTCTACAGGTATGTCAGTGATAAAAGGAGGATGAGGAAAAATGTGGGTCCCCTCCAGAATGAAACAGGAGACCTGGTTACCTGGGATATGGGGAAGACTGAGGTACTTAACAACATTTTACCTCAGTCTTCGCTGGCAAGTTCTCTAGCCATGCTGCCAAAGTCGCAGAAGGCAAAGGCAGGGGCTAGGAGAATGAAGAACCATCCACTGTAGGAGAAGATCAGGTTTGAGAATATCTAAGGAACCTGAAGGTCCACAAGTTCACAGGACCTGATGAGGGTCCTGAGGGAACTGGCAAATGAAGTTGCTAAGCCACTATCCATCATATTTGATTATGTATTAGCTGTATGCAAGATATAGAATATAGAAGTTTCAGAATATCTAAAAATGATCCACAATGAACAAAATTAATTAGATCAACATATAGGCGTGTAAATTCAACAACACTCTGTTACTTCATGTTACTATGACTCTTTTTTTAGCTATTGCAGAAAAAAAAAAAAAAAAAAAAGAGCAATGAATTATCTAAGACCAATGTCTTCTGGTAAGTATGACAGATGATAAGCGAGAAAACACAGTATGTGTAACTGAAGCATGACTACATTAAATCTCAAAAGAATACATGATAGAATATGATCCTTTCTAGACATTTCAGTGCAAATTATATAAATTTCCTAACATATATAATCAGGAATTGGTTAGCTTCCTCTCACAGATTAGTTTTTCCATATATTACTACATGAGTTACTGTGATTTCTTTTGCCCAGAAATATCCAATATAAATCTCCTATGCTCATAGAAATATATTTAAATAAGTAAAAGCTAGTGCAGTACGAGAAGTAGCTGATGCAGATAAAGTGACAGAGTAGAACTTTGTAGCAGGGTTTTGAAAGCATATATATATATATGCAGGGTAAGACTGCATTTTCAGTAGTAGAGGAGGAGACGTTGTAGAAATCAAGATTCTGGGAACCTAAATGGGAGTTTTGCCTTGGTGCACCTAAGAGATCTTTTCAAAAACATATGTAGAATATTTAAATGCAGCAATTGAATGAAGGCTTTGAAAGTGGCTCACTTGGAAAATGAAGTTCAGCATATGAGCTTGAGCGAAAATGAGAATTGTAATGGGCAGATGGTGATTACAAAAGGTAAGAGAGGAGACTTTTGAGTCAAAGATAGAAAGTTCTGGTATGACTGTTTCTGTGTTGAACTAATTGATTTTTTTCAATACGAAAATGCCAAGAAAGAGGCTGAGATTTTATTTTTGACACAAAGTAAATATCTAGAGTAGAGAAGTAGCTCTGAAATTATCACAGAACCTTTAGATTCATATATAAGACCTTTCACTGGAGAAGGAAGTAGAAGAACAAAGACGGAGATCAGTGTAAAGATGCATGATGATAGAAACTGAGACATGAAATATGGACTACGAAACAAGTGATAGATTCTCATGTTCTTGGAACAGCAGTCCTTGCAAAATAAAAAGTAATGGCAGAAAATTTATTTTAGAATTCATTTAAATTCTATACAATTTAAAATATTTGGAAGTAATCTGCTTTGCTTTTCACCCATATACTCATTTCCCTACAAAGCACTGTTATCATGATTACTCTTTTTTAATCTGTAGAAGTAGCATGTTTTACTCAAGAGTAATCTTCGTCCTTTCCAATTATTTCCGGAGAAAACCAGTGTAATATTCTGCTTCCAGTTTGAATAATATAACTTGATTTATTTTAGTAGCACTTACATGGATTTATGCCAGTGTAACTAAAAGGACAATATCCTCCAAAATATGAAAACTGTTCCCTTTTAATCCCAAACAACTGCAGAGGACTGTCATCTCAAGCTTGTAAGTCATTTCTCTCTTCATAATAAGTTCATGCTGGCTCATTTCCATGGCAACCTCCAATTCAACAGTGACCAGTTCTGTATTTGTATTTTCTTCTCTTGGCATTTTCAATAAATGTTTGAGGCCTGCCAAATGCGTGCCAAAAGAAAAAGGTCTTACCTCAGAGCTTCGTGGATACAAAACTGCTGCTCTGATATTTACACATGTGAAAGATTGTTTTACTACAGCTGATTTTATTCTATGTCTCTTCTTTGGATTAAACTATTTTTTACACTTCAAAGAATTCTAAAGTAATTTCTTAAACCTGTTCTTTTTTCCCTAATACTTGTTTAAGAAGCCTTTATGTATTGTGCCATTTTGGAAGCTACAAACTTCTTACATATAAATTCTCTACAAATTTGTGTAGATTATCTAAGAGTGGTGCTACACACTTCAGGAATGTGTTACTACTGTGAAAATCAGATTTGAGTGTTCTTCCTATTTGCTTCATGGTTCACAGAACCTGGTACAGCTGTCTACAGACAGAAACCCTTATCTCATAAAAAGTCAGTGGCAAAAATGTCATGAGCTCAAATAATATCACTATTCTACCTTCAAATGTCACAGTAATTTACAGAGAACTATATATTCCAGTTTCAGAGGTTTCTTTTTCAAGCCCAACATGATATTAATGACATAACCAATGGACAATCTTCCAAATTATGTAAAGCTTGAATTATTCTCCTATTAGGCCCCATCCCTGGGAGTGTTCAAGGCCAGGTCAGATGAGGCTTTGGGCAATGTGGTCTAGTGGAGGGTGTCACTGCCCATGGCAGGGGGGTTGGAACTAGGTGATCTTTGAGGTCCCTTCTAACCCAAACCATTCTAGGATTCTGTGATTCTATTCTTCATTCTCTTCAATCTGTATAAGAAGAATCAAGTCAATATTATATAGTGTATAAAGCTCTGACACACATATATCTCAGCTAGCTTTAGATGTCTACAATGTATACATCTATATCTAAAGTAGTCACACAACTTTTCATAGTCTTTCAAAGAAATAGGCATTTTCAGAACCTGGACTGTCTGACTCATTTAAATCTTCACCCTGGAGGAGAGAGTGGTTAATTGTGCTCTATAAAAGGCTCTGTCTCTCTGTTACCCATAAAGTAGTCTAACAGACTAATTCTCTCTCTACAAAGTGAGACCAATGAGTCATTTGTTCACATGATACTCACCCATCAAAAATCCTGGCAAGACAACAATGTTATTACGTGGTTTCAGCCAAACAAATTAGGCAAAGGACACAGCAATTAATAGACCTGTCATGGCGTCTTGTGTTTGCGTGGCAAGGTTTTGGTAGCAGTGGGGGTACAGGAATGGCTTCTGTGAGAAGCTGCTAGAAGCTTCCCCCATATCCAACAGAGCCAATGCCAGCCGGCTCCAAGACAGACCCACCACTGGCCAAGGCTGAGCCCATCAGCGATGGTGTTAGCACCTCTGGGGTAACATAGTTAAGATGGGGAAAAAACTGCTGTGCAACAGCAGCCAGGAGAGAGAGAGATGCAAGAATATGTGAGAGGAACAACTCTGCAGACACCAAGGTCAGTGAAGAAGGAGGGGGAGGAGGTGCTCCAGGCACCAGAGCAGAGATTCCCTGGTAGCCTGTGGAGAAGACCATGGTGAAGAAGACTGTCCCCCTAAAGCCCGTGGAGGTCCATGGTGGAGCAGATATCCACCTACAGCTCATGGAGGACCCCACAGTGGAGCAGGTGGATGCCTGAAGGATGCTGTGAACCTGTGGGAAGCTTGCGCTGGAGCAATCTGGTCTTGAAGGGCTGCACTCAGTGGAAGGGACCAGCGCTGGAGCAGTTGGTGAAGAACCGTAGCCCATGGGAGGGACCCCATGCTGAGCAGGGGAAGAGTGTGAGGAGTCCTCCTCCTGAGGAGGAAGGAGCAGCAGAGACAACATGTGATGAACTGACCACAACCCCCATTCCTCATCCCCCTGTGCCACTGAGGGGGAGGAGGGTTAGAAATCAGAGTGAAGTTGAGCCCAGGAAGAAGGGAGAGGTGGGGGGAAGGTGTTTTAAGGTTTAGTTTTTATTTCTCATTACCCTACTCTGATATAATTGGCAATAAATTAAATTAATTTTCCCAAGTTGAGTCTATTTTTCCTGTGACGGTAATTGGTGAGTGATCTCTCCTTGTCCTTATTTGAGCCACGAGCCTTTTGTTATATTTTCTCTCCCCTGTCCAGATCAGGAAGGAAGTGATAGAGCAGCTTTGGTGTGCACCTGGCATCCAGCCAGGGTCAACCCACCACATATAGCTTACATCTTCCTTTAAAAAAAGAAAGCTTTTGAAATGACGTGAGCAGGAGTTGTCACATTACCCTCCTTTTCTCTGCTCACCCATTTTTTATGGTATGCTTAAAAGGATTTGTTGAAGGGAACAAATGGATTGGATTCACTTTTGAGTTATGGGAAATAATCAGAGGAAGTGAACAGGAAGCTGTTGAAAAAGTGAAAAGAACCTCAGAGGTTCTTGTCTGGCTCTGTTGCAAAGGAAAACTCTTGTTAGATTACTAGTGCAGCAGCTATAGTTTGGTGAAATGACATTAAGGCGCTCAGTCCTGTGTGTCACTGACTCATCATAACAGCTTGCTTGCTAAGCTAATGTCAAAAATTAGTCTGTGGGAGTTTACTGGTAGAGCATTTATAACTCATTTGGAAAAGGTCCAGCCACATACCTTTTCATTGTATTACTGGATAAAATATCTCTTATTTCCTTGATGTCAAAGTATAGTAAGACTTGCTGGCTCAGACTTCTACTTCTCTGGGCTGATGTAAAACCACAGCTACCTATTACTGACTGCTTGTTTGGTTTATTTGTTGGGTTTTTTCCTACTTCCAAATCAGAAAGAAACATGAAACTGTATTTTATTATCAGAGTAAAGACATATTAGTAATAGCATCAGAGCAGTGGATCTAACAGGACTAATGTGATCATACAGTGATGCTGTTGAAACTGTCCAAGAAATATTTGTCTATTCAAATTGAGACAGCCAGTGAGAAAAGATAACTGGTGTTGGTGAGAAAACAGGAGCAGAAGGATATTTTTGAATGAATATTAGGTATCCAAGTATATCACTTTCTCCTTATCTTGAGGAATGAAAGAAAGTAGATTAACTCCTATCATCTGCACCACTGTATCCTACCAATATGCTATTTGCTTTACTGACATTGAGTGCACTTTCAGCTGAGATTCAGCCTGCTATCTAGTGTAACACGCCTAGGTCTCTTTCAGCAAGGCTGATGCTCAGCCAGTTAGGTTTCTATCTCTTCCTGTAACATACACATAGCCCTTGTTTTCTTGATGCTTATGATATCATGACAGCTTCCAAAGCCGTCCAGAGGGACCTTGAGAGGCTTGAGAGGTGAGCCAGTGAGAACCGCATCAAGTTCAACAAGGCCAAGTGCAAGGTCCTGCACATGGGTCGGCACAATCCCAAGCACAGCTACAGGCTGGGTGGAGAATGGATTGAGAGCAGCCCTGAGGAGAAGGAATTGGGGGTGTTCGTTAATGAGAAGCTCAACATGAGCCAGCAATATGCACTTGCAGCCCAGAAAGCCAATTGTATCCTGGGCTGCACCAAAACCAGCATGACCAGCAGGTCATGGGAGGCGATTCTGCCCCTCAACTCTGCTCTGCTGAGACCCCATCTGAAGTACTGCATCCAGCTCTGGGGTCCACAGTAGACGAAAGACAGGGACCTGTTGGAGCAAGTCCAGAGGAGGGCCACAAAAATGATCAGAGGGCTGGAGGACGTCTCCTATGAAGACAGACTGGAAAAAATGTGAAAGAAACAGCCCTGCAGACACCAAGGTCAGAGCAGATGGAGAGGGAGGAAGTTCTCGAAGTGCCACAGCAGAGATTCCTCTGAAAACTGTGGAGAAGACCATGGTGAAGCAGGTTGTCCCCTGCAGCCCATGGAGGACTAAGGGAAAGCAGATACCCACGCTGCTGCCTGTGGAGGACCCCACAATGCAGGAGGTGGAGATGCACTGAAGGAATCTACAGCCTGTGGAAAGCCCATGCTGGAACAGCTTTGAAGGACTGGAGCCCGTGGGAAGTACCCCATGCTGGAGCAGGGGAAAGGTGTGAGGAGGAAGCAGCAGCAGAGACAAAATGTTATTGACTGACCACAACCCCCATTCCCTTTTCTCCCAAAGGCACAGGGGGCTGGGAGGTAGAGAAGCTGAGAATGAAGGAATGAAGCCGAGCCTGGGAAAAAGGACCGTGAACAGGGGTAATAAATTTATATTATTAATTTAATTGATTAACTTGAACTTAAACTAATTAATATAAACTTGACTCATCAAGTCTGTTTTGCCCATGATGGTAATTACTGAGTGATCCCTCTGTCTTCATCTCAAGCCATGAGCTTTTCATCTTATATTCTATTCCTGTCCTGTTGAGGATGGGGAGTGAGAGAATCGCTGGTTGGGCATCTGGCAACCAGCCAAGGTTGGGCAACCCACTACACAGATTTAGAAGTTCAGCAAACTGTGGCAGTAGAGCCATAAGAAATGAGTTTTCCAGCATTATTTTTGCAGTATTGGTGCTACATTGGCAGTGTTTAACTAATGAAACAGGGAGAAGATACTTGTCCAGCTTCACCACCTTAGAATGTTTGAGGCTGACTCATAGATCAGCACATTTTTTTTTATTTATCAGCATTTCATGATTCCTTAAATGATGAGCTATAATGCTTGATTGTGCAAATAATGGGAAACTTTGAATGATATATAGTTTCTGAATTATATATACATCTGATATAGGCATTATTGTGGTCCACAAAGGATTAAATAACATCAAACATAAAAAAATATGGCACCAACTTCAGTGTTGCTGAAAGTTGCCACTAGAAAACATAGCTATTTCTTTCAAGGCCTTCTTTAAAGATAGGACAATATCCAAATAACCTTCTCCATTTTTACTTCAGAAGGTTACACTGTAGACACTGCAAAAGTTCAATATTTTGAATGTTAGAAAAACTGAACAAACAATAATTTGACTATCTTATATGAAAAAAAATTATATATGGAGAACAATTCAAAGAAGATTTGTAGATTTGAAACAAATGTTTTCTGTGTTTTTCTCCATAGCATTAAGTTTTTATGGTTTGGTTTTGCTTTTCTGTAGAAAAACAAGCTGTAACTAACAGCTGATTTAGAACAGATCTGATTTTCCATTGAGAGTTGTTTTTTTTTTTTTTCTTGATGTTTCAGTTAACCCTGGTAGGCAGCTAAGTCCCTGTAGTGTGTTGACCCTGGCTGGATGCCAGGTGCCCACCAAAGCCATACTATCACTCTCCATCCTTATCTGGACAGGGGAGAAAAAATATAGTGAAAGGCTCATGGGTCAAGATAAGGACAGGGAGAGATCACTCACCAATTACTGTCACGGGCAAAACAGACTGGACTTGGCAAAAATTAATTTAATTTATTGCCAATTATATCAGAGTAATGAGAAGTAAAACCAAATCTTAAAATACACCTTCCCCTACCCCTCCCTTCCTCCTGAGCTCAACTTCACTCTGATTTCTAGCCCTTCTCCCGCTCAGCGGCACAGAGGGATGAGGAATGGGGGTTGTGGTCAGTTCATCACACGTTGTCTCTGCTGCTCCTTCCTCCTCAGGGGGAGGACTCCTCACACTCTTTGCTTGCTCCAACATGGAGTCCCTCTCATGGGAGACAGTCCTTCACGAACTGCTCCAATATGAGTCTCTCCCATGGGCTACAGTCCTTCACCAACTGCTCCAGCGTGGTCTCTTCCATGGGGTGCAGACCTTCAGGAGGAAACTGCTCCAGCGTGGGTCCCCCACGGGGTCACAAGTCCTGTCAGCAAACCTGCTCTGGCGTGGGCTCCTCTCTCCATGGGGCCACAAATCCTGCCAGGAGCCTGCTCCAGCGCGGGCTTCCCACAGGGTCACAGCCTCCTTGAGGCATTCACTTGCTCTGCTGTGGTGTCCTCCATGGGCTGCAGGTGGATATCTGCTCCATCATTAACATCCATGGGCTGCAGGGGGACAGCCTGCCTCACCATGGTCTTCTCCACGGGCTGCAGGGGGATCTCTGCTCTGGTGCCTGGAGCACCTCCTGCCCCTCCTTCTGCACTGACCTTGGTGCCTGCAGAGTTGTTCCTCTCACATATTCTCACTCTTCTCTCTGGCTGCAAATGCTGCTGGTTTTTTGGTTTGTGGGTTTTTTGTTTGTTTTTTTTGTGTTTTTTTTTTTTTTTTCTTTTTCCCTCTTCCTAACTATGTTACCCCGGAGGCACTAACACCATCACTGATGGGATTGGCCTTGGCCAGCGGCGGGTCCGTCTTGGAGCCGGCTGGCATTGGCTCTATCAGACACAGGGGAAGCTTCTAGCAGCTTCTCACAGAAGCCACCCCTGAACTCCTGCTGCTACCAAAACCTTGCCACGCAAACCCAATGCATTCCCCACCCAGTCACTCACTCACCCCGTAGTGAGATGTGGGATGCAACTGGAAAGGCAAAAGCAAAAAAAACCTCTTGGAATAAGATAATGACAGTTTAATAGGTGAAGTAAATTTGCATGTGCACAAGCAAAGCAAAATAAGAAATTCAATCACTATGTCCCATTAGCGGTCAGTTGTTCAGACATTTTTTGGGAAGCAGGGCATCAGCATGCATAATGGCTACTTGGGAAGACAAATGCCATCGCCACAAGTGTACCCTGTTTCCTCCTTCCTATCCCCATCTTTTATTGCTGAGCACCCTGTCATACGGTATGGGATATCCCTTTGGTTTTTTGATATCAGCTATCCCCTACTGACTTATTGTAAATCCACAGTCTACTCTGGTGGGGCAGCATGGAAAAACATGCTGTGCAGGCACTGTTCAGCAGCGGCTAAAACATTGGTATGTTTTCAACATGGTGTTCCACAAATCCAAAACAGCACCATACAGGCTACTCTGAAGAAAATTCACTGCATTCCAGCCAGACCCAGTACACTATGTATATATGTTAGACTAGAATTGTGTCTTTAGAATATAGAGTAAGCAAAAATACTTTATATGATTAATTTCTGTCATAATCACGTACAATACGTTAATACACATCTGTATGCACATGTCTATGTCTAGATCCTAATGTGTGGCTTTTTATTTCATTGGTAAAGTTACCAAATAAAACTGATTGAAACATTAATCATTTGAACCAATCCCACATTATTATTGGGTTTTTTTAATATGACTTAAGTCATATTGAGAGTACAGTTATTCACCAAAGAGTTTGAAATGTGTGGGTGTCCTGGTTCTGGCAAGAATAAAGTTAATTTCACAAGGAGCCAGGACAGGTGACCCAAGCTGGCCGGGGGCTATTCCATACCATGTGATGTTATGCTCACCATAAAAGGGGGCTAGGCGGGCAGGGGAGGCGGTGGCACGGTTTCAGTGTGGTTCTGGGACCGGGCTGAACGTCCTGTCGGTCGTCAGATTGGTAAATCGTTCTCTGTTATCACCCATTGTTACTATCTGTTATCAGCACTGTTGTTGATTGTTTCCCTCTCCCTTGCTGTCCCAGTAAACTGCCCTTATCCCAACCCTCGAGGCTCTGCCCTTGTTTTTCCATTCTCCTCCCCATCCCGCTGGGGGAGCGGTGAGCGAGGGGCCGCATGGCGCTCAGCTGCCGGCTGGGGCTAAACCACGTCAGTCCGGAATAAAGATAAGTGATTGCTACCTTGAGGAAATGGAAGTGAGGGTAAGAAAAAAATTACTAGTTGAACTAATTGGAAAATAATTTTTTAGCAAGCAAATGTTGAATTTCAAAATTGGTAAAGGTGTTGTACCACTAAGCAGAAGATTAAGATCTCTAGGGGCACATAATAGATTGTATGCATCATGCACAGTTAGAAGAACTATGAAATAAAAAAAATGAAGAAAAGTCACAGAATGCAAGATTACGAAACTTCAGCAACATAGCAGCACTTAGAAAAAAGTTGAATTCATTATGAAATCTACTCCATTTATATACTGGTAATTTTTCCATGGGAGAAACCTTCACAAAGATGTTTCCAGGGATAAATCTGAATTTTTTTGAGGAAATACATATTCTTAAGAGTATTTAGAATGTAATCCAAATTATAACCCAAAAGACATACAGGTATTTTGCTTTTTCTGATACATTTTAGACAGTTTAGATACATTTTGGATAGTATAAATATATTTTAAATGTTTAGATACATTAGGAGAGGGATAGGGTAAGATAATTTGTAGTGTATGGGTAGTGACCGTGCTTCGGTGTAAGTAAATTTTTGTCCTGGCCAGAAATGTTATGACTGAAGCACTTCCATAAATGGAAATTTGGAAGCTGATGAAATTTGCTATTGCAAATGTAGGTATATGCAGAGTTTAGAGGCCTTTAAGGTTAGACCTGCCAATGAACAGGGAATTTCAAGGTAGAAGGTTTGAATTAAGGAAGCCCCAACCTTTCAAATTTAGGCACCCAAATTATATGGTGAGAGTCTGAGCTATGTTTCACATAGTAGAAGTACTACATCAATAGATGAAGCCATATTAACTTAGTCGAGACTATTTTAAAAATTATTAATTAGTGAATCAGGGTTGTGAAGTGTTCTTATGTTTCTAAAAAAAAAAGACTGTGGAGGGAAGAAAAAGGGAAATATTGCAGTTTTATCAAGGCAACAAGCAATTGTTGTCAAGGAAACAACATCATCTTGTTGCTATAGTGATGTAATACAGGACACATGTTAACATGAATAAAAGTAAAAGGTCAAATTTCTTTACAGACAGAATTCTTACTGTACTATAAAATACAGAGTTCAATATTAAACAGAAGGGTTTTAGTCAAAAACTGCAGAGCCCTTCACACTTTGACTATTTCTATGACAGAAATACTCTGTGACTGCTTAACTCTACAAGTTCTAGGAAAAGAAAACTGCAAAAATATTAAAAAATAAAATAATTCTTTTCTTCTGATTTTTTTAATCTAAAAATACTGTCTAAGGTTTAAAATTCATTTACCACCACCTACATCATCCCACCCTAAAAAAAGGAGGTCATCTTTTCCCCTCTCTTCTAGCAATATAAATCTTTACAGTCTCCTTTACTGACTTGCTTTCACGCTCATAATCTTTGTTTGCCAGTAAAACAAGACAACTGTGTTTTTCTCACACTGTGAGCAGGTGTTAATCCTAACGGGGAAAGAATTAAATATCATTTATGACAGTCAGGCACATGAGCTGTTATTACCTTATTTTGTTATAACAAAGGCAATAGTGACTTGTCTGACAGAGAAGCCAGACAACAGGTTTGATAGCCCTCAAGGAGAAACTCTTCGGATCAGCCAAACATCAGAACGTGATTTCCCTGAGTTTAATGTTGTAAAAGAGCTCATTACCTAGGGTGAGAGCTACTAAATTATTCTATGTAAAGAATCTCTTGGCAACACCTAATAGGAAATAGTAGATGTAGCCTAGGAATGGAAAGAGGAATATAGGTATATGAATATAGTTGTGCATTGCTGCACAGCAGTGAGTTTTAGGCATCTTCAGGTTAAGATGGCCACAACAGTGTTTACCTTCTGATTCACTTTCTTTAATTCAAGGACCCAAATTTTAATCAGCATCCAGGCTTTGTAGACAGACTGATTCTTAGCAGAGAGGTCCTAGATTTTCTACATTCTACAGGTGACAGTGTCCTTTACTGTTTGATTCACCTTCTTTATTGGCTTCTACATAGTGTGGAGCTTAGACTGAAAGGAGGTTGACTGGTCTCTGAAATGTTTAACAGAAAATTTAATACACAGTGATCCTATTTTAATGTTTGGTTTTTTTAGTTGCTGTCAGAATTTGTTTCTTGGATACTTTGAACTTTCTGATTCAGCCAATCTTAACTGCAGTACCTGGAATATTGCATATTATAGTGTGGTGGGTTGACCTTGGCTGGATGCCAGGTGCCCACCAAAGCTGCTCTATCATTCTCCTCATCAGCTGGATAGGGGAGAGAAAATATAACAAAAGGCTCGTGGGTCAAGATAAGGACAGGGAGAGATCACTCACCAATTACTGTCACGGGCAAAACAGACTGCACTTCGGGAAAATTAGTTTAATTTATTACCAATTAAATAAGAGTTGAGTAATGAGAAATAAATCCAAGTCTTAAAAAAACACCTTCCCCCCGCCCCTCCCTTCCTCCTGGGCTCAACTTCACTCCCAATTTCTACCCCTGGGGTGCAGGGGGATGAGGAATGGGGGTTGTGGTCAGTTCATCACACGTTGTCTCTGCTGCTCCTTCCTCCTCAGGGGGAGGACTCCTCACACTCTTTGCTTGCTCCAACATGGAGTCTCTCCCATGGGCTACAGTCCTTCACCAACTGCTCCAGCGTGGTCTCTTCCATGGGGTGCAGACCTTCAGGAGGAAACTGCTCCAGCGTGGGTCCCCCACAGGGTCGCAAGTCCTGCCAGCAAACCTGCTCCAGCGTGGGCTCCTCTCTCCATGGGGCCACAAATCCTGCCAGGAGCCTGCTCCAGCACAGGCTTCCCACAGGGTCACAGCCTCCTTCAGGCATTCACTTGCTCTGCTGTGGTGTCCTCCATGGGCTGCAGGTGGATATCTGCTCCATCGTTAACATCCATGGGCTGCAGGGGGACAGCCTGCCTCACCATGGTCTTCTCCACGGGCTGCAGGGGAATCTCTGCTCTGGTGCCTGGATCACCTCCTCCCCCTCCTTCTTCATTGACCTTGGTGCCTGCAGACTTGTTCCTATCACATATTCTCACTCTTCTCTCTAGCTACAATAGCTCTGGATGTTTTGAGGTGTTTTTTTTTTGCTCCTTAACCATGTTATCCCAGATGCGCTACCTCCATCGCTGATGGGCTTGGCCTTGGCTCAAGGCAGGTCCATCTTGGAGCTTCACCACAATTAGAACAACAGAAATTCCCCACAATCATTCCAGTCTCTAGCTGTTTCAGTCCATGTTTTCACCATTACCTCTCACAATTACTGTCCTTATCTCAAATTCCTCATGCCCCACGTTGGGCACCAAAAAGGACTGTGGTTAATTAATATTGGCTGGATGCCCATCAAGCCGCTCTATTGCTCCATCACTCCCCTCTTCAGCAGGACAGGGAGGGGATAAAAATAAGAAGTAAAAAACCCCAAACCCTTGGGGGTCAAGATGAAGGCGGTTTAATGAAGCAAAAGGACATGTGTTGAAGCAAAGGAAAAAAATAAAAGATTTATTCTCCACTTCCCATCAGCAGGTGATGTCCATCCACTTCCCAGGAAGCAGGGCTTCAGTACACATAGAGGTTGCTCTGGAAGACAAATGCTGTAAATAATGAATGCGCCCCCCCCCCCTCCCCCGCTGCCCTTTCTCTTGGCTTCTTATTGATGAGCAGATGTCCTATGGTATGGAATATCTCTGTGGTCAGTTGAGGTCAATTGTCCCAGCTGTGTCCCCTCCCAAGATCTTGCCCACCCCTTACTGGTGAGGGGGAGAATGTAGGAGAGACAGCCTTGGTGCTGTGCCAGCACTGCTCAGCAGCAACCAAAACCCTGGTGTGTTACCAGCACCTTGGTTGCTACTAATATACAGCACAGGGCTGTGAGGGCTATTACGGGGAAAATTAAATCAGTCTCAGCCAGTCCCAATACAGCATTCAAAGTCATTTATGTATTTATATATATATATGTATATGTTGACATATTTTTGGAATTAAGTGCCTTAAAACTCTGAATTCAGATTCAGAGCAAATTAGATATGAGAAAATAATTAGATTTTCCTATGACAGTAATCTGTAACAGATACAACATTTACTTTAACATCTATAGTATGCACTTCGTTATACATTAGTTATGTAGTTGTATTTTCTTCGATGCTTCATGGATATATTTTGCTATATATTTTCTGTTCCATTTCATAGTTTCCAGATTTTAAAAACAATTAATTAGAGCAATTTATGTAGTGAAGCAGACTTGTAATTATTGACTAAATTAAGAATACTATAAGACCATTTTTAATTATGTTAAAAGAGCCATTATGAATATTAACATACTACAAGGAGCATTTTTATATAAAAAAATCCCAAATCCATCTTGTTTAGCCAAGATACAGATGATTCTTCTCAGCACGACAAACATTACCATACTGAAATATCCTTTCTCTTTGTTTCAGTAGGAAATCCGTATTTCAAGGACACAGCAGAAGTCTATTTTATACAAAGTTAAGACTGAGATTGTAAAGCCACTGCTGTCAAGAAACATGTAAATTGTCTTCTCATTCTAAATACTTTAATGTATCCATTTAGCACGTAATACTATTATAAAGGGATCAGCATCTTACTATATTGTGGAATCATGGAATCATCAAATCATAGAATGATTTGGGTTGGAAGGGACCTTAAAGATCATCTAGTTCCAACCCCCCTGCCATGGGCAGGGACACCCTCCACTAGACCACGTTGCCCAAAGCCTCATCCAACCTGGCCTTGAACACTTCCAGGGATGGGACATCCACAGCTTCTCTGGGCAACCTGTTCCAGTGTGTCACCATTCTCACAGTAAAGAATTTCTTTCTAACATCCAATCTAAATCTACCCTCTTTCAGTTTAATGTCATTACTCCTTCTCCTATCACTCTATGCCTTTGTAAACAGTCCCTCTCCAGCTTTCCTATAGGCCGCCTTCAGGTATTGGAATGCTGCTATAAGATGTCCCTGGAGCGTTCTTTTCTCCAGGCTGAACAACCCCAACTCTCTCAGCCTGTTCTCATAAGAAAGGTGCTCCAGCCCTCTGATCAGCTTTGTGCCCCTCCTCTGGACTCCCTCCAACAGCTCCATGTCTCTCCTGTACTGGGGCCCCCAGAGCTGGACGCGGTACTCCAGGTGGGGTCTCACAAGAGCGGAGTAGAGGGGCAGGATCACCTCCATCGACCTGCTGGTCACCCCTCTTTTGATGCAGCCCAGGACACGGTTGGCTTTCTGGGCTGCAAGCGCACACTGCCGGCTCATGTTGAGCTTCTCATCAATCAAAACCCCCAAATCCTTCTCAGCGCTGCTTTCAATCCATTCCTCACCCAGCCTATAGTCGTGCTTGGGATCGCGCCGACCCACGTGCAGGACCTTGCACTTGGCCTTGTTGGACTTCATGCAGTTCACACAGGCCCACCTCTCCAGCCTGTCAAGGTCCCTCTAGATGGCATCCCTTCCCTCCAGTGTGTCGACCACACCACACAGCTTGGTGTCGTCGGCAAACTTGCTGAGGGTGCACTCGATCCCGCTGTCCATGTCGCCGACAAAGATGTTAAACAGCACCGGTCCCAGTACCGACCCCTGAGGAACCCCACTCATCACTGTTCTCCACTTGGATGTTGAGCCATTGACCACAACTCTTTGAGTGCGACCATCCAGCCAATTCCTTATCCACCGAGTGCTCCATCCATCGAACCCATGTCTCTCCAATTTCGAGACAAGGATGTCATGCGGGACAGTGTCAAATGCCTTGCACAAGTCCAGGTAGATGGCGTCAGTTGCCCTTCCCTTGTCCACCAATGCTGTAACCCCATCATAGAAAGCCATCAAATTTGTTAGGCACAATTTGTCCTTAGTGAAGCCGTGTTGGCTGTCACCAGTCACCTCCTTATCTTCCATGTGCCTGAGCATAGTCTCCAGGAGGGTCTGCTCCATAATCTTGCTGGGCACGGAGGTGAGATTGACTGGCCTGTAGTTCCCTGGGTCTTCCTTTTTACCCTTCTTAAAAATGGGGATTATGTTCCCCCTCTTCCAGTCGGCGGGAACTTCGCTGGACTGCCAAGACTTCTCAAATATGATGGCGAGTGGCCTGGCCACTTCATCCGCCAGTTCCCTCAGGACCCACGGATGCATCTCATGAGGTCCCATGGACTTGTGCACCTTCAGGTTCCTTAGATATTCTCGAACCTGCTCTTCTCCTACAGTGGACGGTTCTGCATTCTCCCAGTCCCTGCCTTCTGTGCCCTGGGCAGTGTCAGGCTCGAGCATTTGCCAGTGAAGGCAGAGGCAAAGAAGTCATTGAGTACCTCAGCCTTCTCCATATCCTGGGTAACCAGGTCACTCATTTCATTCCAGAGGGGACCCACATTTTCCCTCATCCTCCTTTTATCACTGACATACCTATAGAAGCTTTTCTTGTTGTCCTTGACATCCCTTGCCACTTTATACACTTTATATACTTTATATACTTCTATAAAACTGTATATTCTTGTGGAAATATCCTTACATTCCTATTCCTCTTATGAAAGACATCTACAATATAATTAAACTTAAATTAAACATAAATATTACTTATTTGTTTGAATTAATTGTATGATAGGTTAACTACCCGTATATTGGTACTGGGACATCAAATCAGAAATTGATTCAGACTTAATTAAATAATGTGACTGATTTGTAGAAAAGAAAGTATAATGAAATTCTTTAGGTGCTATCTTTTTTATCTGACAGTTACCCTGATCACCAAATCAAAATGGTATCAAATGTCTCAAACAGATTTTTTTTTTTTCATTAGGTGCCATCTGTTTGCAGAATTTTAGTTCTGTATCTAACAGACATATCTGAAAGGTATATATTAGCAAGAATAAAGAGAAGAATGGAAAAATCAAGTATTCTTTTCAGAGGACTAGTTTTTATTCTAAAGCAATAAGATAATTAAAAGACTCCTGAGGAGTTCAATGCTAGACACTGAAAGCTGGTAATTACTAGGTCAGGAGCATTCTGGATGTTTTTAGAAATGGTCCTGTCAGAAAAAGCACATTAATTTTCAGATATAGAGCATATGTTAGGATATAAACATATCTACTAGAGATTAACACAGAAATTATTTTTTGAGTGTGTTCTAATCATGCACTAAGAGAACGGAATGAGAACAACCACAAGAAAATATCTAAAAATGTCTTTGATGAGACTTTGTCACCACAGCATTATATATAAAAAACAAACCAAAGAATGATGTGAAGAGTCACATTTCTACTGACAGGTTGGAAGAGAAACAGAAAACTATTGTGTTATGGTCATGAGTAATAACTTTGAGAGATGCTTAAGAAACACAGAGTCTTAGGAAATACAAAAAAATTATGGAAGGCCGATATATTGCGCTGCACACCTTTTTGAAAATTAAGATATTTATTTTTGTCATAGAGGAATTCTAATTTCCATTTATAGAACACAACATATTTTCCTACTTGAGTGAAAAACTACACCCAGGTTTGTGTTTTGGGATAATATACAGCTTTCTTATGACTGACTTCTGCAGACCTTACTTGAGCAAAATGCCATTTGACTTCCAAAAACTTTTGCAACAACAGGGTCTAGCCTTCTACATTAAACAAGTTAACAAGTTTTATATTGTCTCTTGAAAACCATTTTTTCTATTATGAGATATTTTAGTACAGTCTGAGGAATGTAGGTATTAATGCAGGAGACTTTATTTCATACCTGAGATTAACTTTGTCCTCCAAATTTGTAACCACAGTTGCAGTTTCACAGTTTTGGTAAAAGCTACAGTTAAAATTCAAAAATATAAATATGTGTTACTTCCTTAATTTGGTAGTGTTCTTTTAGCTAGTTAAACATTTATCTACATGTGGTGGGTTAACCTTGGCTGGATGCCAGGTGCCCACCAAGCCGTTCCATCACTCCCCTCCTCAGCAGGACAGGGAGGGGAGAAAAATAAGAAGGAAAAAAAAAAACAGCCCTCATGGGTCAAGATAAAGGCACTTTAATAAAGCAAAAGCAAAAGGCTGTGCATGGAAGCAACGGAAAAAAACACAAGATTTATTCTCTACTTCCCATCAGCAGGCGATGTCTGTCCACTTCCTGGGAAACAGGGCTTCAGTACACATAGATGTTGCTCTGGAAGACAAACGTCATAAATAACGAATGTGCCCACTTCTTCCTCCTTTCTCTTGGCTTCTTATTGCTGAGCAAAGATCCTATGGTATGGAATATCCCTTTGGCTAGTTTGAGTCAGCTGTCCTGGCTGTGTCCTCTGCCAGCTTCTTATGAAAATTAATTGTATCCCAGCCGAAACCCAGGACACTTATATATAGGATCAGGGAATGAAATCTAAATTTTTGTACTCATTTGCAACTGAGAAAGCTCTAGAAAGCCTTATTTCCTCCTACTCTCCAGGCAATATTGGAAAATATCTACTATGCGGTAAGAATTTAAGAAGATGAAACTATGCCATTTCCGTTATTACTACTTTCATGTTTGATTACAATGTATTGTCTGTTTAGGACACTCTCTAGCACATGAATTCTATAAGGAAATTAAGAGTGTTGAACAGGTATTGATTTCCATGCCCTGAGAAGCCTATAACCACTGTGTTGTCTTTAAAAGCATCACCAAGGAAAGGGAATTTTAGTCCATGCTTTGCAAGAATTCGGTGGTTGCCACAGATTCTGCATGAATTCTCACGGTTTAGAAGGCGAAACATATAGCTGCTAATAGCACAGTGGAATTTACTATGACTTTACTATATGCCTATGGAATTTACTATGACTTGTCTAGCTAGTGCCTTTTTCTTTGACAGTTGGACGTGGAAATTTAAAAATTCTGAAAATATCTTTTTGCCTCAAGTCACTTATATCTATGCCTTGATTTCTAATAATTGATTGATTTTTGACTAATATATACTTGACAGATTTAGTATCTTTGTGACTGATTAAAACCAAGAAAGTAAATTTAATACCTCCAAATTTTGTAAAAGATACTTTGAATAACACTTTTACATTGGATTTTAGTGTTGCTGCCTTTTCAGGGATCACAGGCTAGGATATTGCAGCCAGTTACGAAAATGAACATTTTAATAATTTTCTATAAGTACCGAAAACATTTCCACAAATGTACAAGGTTCACAGTAAAAATTGGCAAACTTAAAGAATTCATTGCTTTATGTACAAAACAAATTTGTAGTTTTTCTGCAAGTAAAAGAGAAAAAAATTATAACATATTTATCTTTGTAGTCTGGCCACAGAAAAATAGATGCTTGGTGTGTTGGGTTTCATGGCAAGGTTTTGGTAGCAGGGGGGGTCTACAGGGGTGGCTTCTGTGAGAAGCTGCTAGAAGCTTCCCCTGTGTCTGATAGAGCCAATGCCAGCCGGCTCCAAGACGGACCCGCCGCTGGCCAAGGCCAAGCCAATCAGCGCCTCTGTGATAACATATTTAAGAAGGAAAAAAACCCAAGTTAGACAGAGCTTTTGCAGCCAGAGAGAGGAGTGAGAAGATGTAAGAAACTCTGCAGACACCAAGGTCAGTGCAAAAGGAGGGGGAGGAGGTGCTCCAGGCACTGGAGCAGAGATCCCCCTGCAGCCTGTGGTGAAGACCATGGTGAGGCAGGTTGTCCCCCTGCAGCCCATGGAGGATGATGGTGGAGCAGATATCCACCTGCAGCCCATGGAGGTCCATGGCTGAGCAGATATCCATCTGCAGCCCCTGGAAGATCTGAGCAGGCTCCCGGCAGGACCTGTGGCCCCATGGAGAGAGGAGCCCAGGCTGGAGCAGGTTTGCTGGCAGGACTTGTGACCCCGTGGGGGACCCAGGCTGGAGCAGTTCGTGAAGGACTGTCTCCCGTGAGAGGGACTCCACGCTGGAGCAGGGGAACGATGAGAGGAGTCCTCTCCCTGAGGATGAAGAAGTGGCAGAAACACCATGTGATGAACTGACCGTAACCCCCACTCTCCTGTGCCACTGAGGGTGGAGGAGGTTGAAGCCGGGAGTGAAGTTGAGCCCGGGAAGATGGGAGGGGTGGGGGGAGGTGTTTTAAGAGTTGATTTTATTTCTCATTCCTCTACTCTGTTTTGCTTAGTAATAAATTAGATTAATTCCCTAAGTTCAGTCTGTTTTGCTCGTGATGATAATAAGTGAGTGATGAAATTGAGATGATTTTATATATACATATATGTAGATGACATATATATACATACACACAATTCAGCAGAAGTATACACAATTGTCATAAATAGCATCTGTATAATGCACAGCTTTTAAAGTCTTTAGAGAGAGAGCAAGGTTTTTATGTCACTAATATAGCTACAGGGACTAGAGGAAATTCAAGGTAGTTATTTGGCCTCATCTCCAGTTAGACCAGGTTACCTGGTACATGTATAGAATTTTCTTTTCCCTTTTCTGTTATAGAACATGGAGAGAGAATTCTCATAATTTTATACTATGATTCTACCACTCAAAAGTAGCCAGAGAAGGTGAGACAATTCAATTTCTGTTTTAATACCTTTCCTGGCAAGATAAGACATGTGAATGGCACAAACAGTAATGTATAAAATACTATTGATTAAATTTGTCTACTACAGCCCTCTTGGTGACAATAGCGTGCTGTGGATAGATCTCCTGAGGCTTTTTCCTACCTGACTTCACAATGGTTAACATAATGAATTTATGAGATCCTTAATAACAAGAATACCCAAGTCAGATTTTTTTATTGAGTAGACTCATTTTATGCTCTTGTCTATTCTAATTGGTATTAGGCTTTCTTTTGTATATCTAAAAGCAGAAGTCAGCAGCTATAAGGAAAAAAAATCTTATATTCAAACGTAGTTTTCCATGTTTTGTAACACTGCTGTGATAAAAAATTTGCGCTATAGGAGCTCAGAACATAGTTTCTCTCAAAATTCAGCTAGTTCATTATTAGATAGCAGAGTATAGTGCGATATACTAATGATTCCAAATCCTGCATTCAGTACTATAGATGAATACTATTTAGGGTCTTTACCAGCAGGACATTTTAGGAAATAGCAAAATAACTCAGTGAGGAGTTAGAGACATTTACAGTTGGAAGGCTTGGTGAAAATAATGCCTCCTTTTGAAAGAGTAATCCCATGGAAACTAGCTTTACTGCTTTTTAACCATAAAATTAACATCCCGTCATATCATTTGGCAATGTTATAGGGTTGCAGCAGTACTGCAGCCTCTCATTTCCAGATGGAGTATGTCTGTGAACAGTTATGGCTGCCTGTCCTGAAACACATAAAGAAAGTTTAAGCAGAGTAGATGGCTGATATTGTTGTTGACTATATGGTGCTAAATGTGGAATATACATTATGCTAAATATGATGTATATTAAGCTTTAATACATTCAGTTCTATGTTATCTATATTCTTCTACCTCCTGTGGAAAGACAAGTGAAAACACACAGCGCTTAACACTCTATAGTTCATGACAACAATTACACTTCTCTTTCACTAACAGACATTATACAGTTGCAGTAATCTGTAAGGATTTTGTAATTATTTCTAAAAGAAATATACAACATACTGTCCAAAATGGAAAACATAGTTCAATGTGACATGCTTCTTCTTTACATGCATACTTTAGAAGTATGGCAGATCACCCAGATGCTGGGCAAACTAATGCAACAACTGGTATCTTGAAGTCAAAAGCACGCAAGCAGAAGTACCCTGGTAGAGACAGGAGTGGGGAAGGTTCCAACTCACTGCAGTGAGTATTGTGAGAATATCCTTGTAAAGAATACCTTATCTTTTGGTAGTGTCATGTATGTGTGTATTATGTAAAGTGTACATGGTTTTCAGAGACAAAAGGCTACATTTCAAGATCATGAGGTCTGTTCTGGAGGAACTGAGGAAGACAGAGAAAAGTTGATGAACAACATGTTTGGGGATATCTTTCAACTACTAGGACAGCTGCCTCATTGCTGCTGAGAAACAGAAATAAAAGCAAACAAGTCTGTCAGGGACATTGCATAATGTTTCAATTTACAAGCCAGCATCTCCAGCCACATAAAAGCAAGAAACTGAGCTGATGAAAATGGAAATGACCTTCAAGAGTAAGAACTGATAGAAAACTATAAAATTATTTGTATTGGAGAGATGAGAAATGAGAAACAACTATCTCATTGGCTCTTCAGTACTAGAACAGGGGACATTGAATGAAACTGAAGATGGTAAGCTCAAGAAAGAATACAGCCATCAAACTTTTACTCCATTTTTTCTTATGCTGTCATTTCTGTCTCATAAAATTAAACAGTGGTACACATAGTCTGTTTCTCCCCCTCTGTACACTAAATGTACAGAGAATTCCTCACTGGTCTCAGGAAAATAATCTGAAATAATTATACTTGTATCAGATACACTGCATTTACATAGCTCATTTTTTCTAAGAATCTCAATGCCACTATGAGATAAATAGAAATGGTTATGTTAATTAAAGCCATAGGGAAAATGAGTCACAGGGGGGCTTTGGATCAAAGACATTTTATAAGCAGCTGGGCATAATTTCCCTTGTCACCCATTGTACCTCTAAGCATCGAAATAGATAATGTCTTTAACAAATACACACAAATTAACAATAGAATTAAATTAGAGCTATAAAAGCCCAGAATTCCTTCACATAAATTCAGGAAATTTAGTGAGATATCAATTAGACAATGATTGCTCAGGGTTCACATTGTACTCAATGTAGAGACATAAGCATTCCCAAAATCATCTTGTCATGGTGTATGTTTCTTTCCTTTGGCTTTAATACTACCTGAGGGAAGGCTACAAAATACAGTTAAGATTGCAAAATTTGCTGGAATGAACCCAGACTTTAGTCTTGATTTACAAAAACTAGTTTATTGCAATAAGTATGATTACTGACACATTTTTCAGTTCAATGGTATAAAACAAAATATAGTATCCCTTTTTCCGCTTTTTCTTCATCATTAAGGCAAAATGTTACACCAGACGTCAAAATTTCCCTGATACCCATATGCCAAACTGCATAGATAAGGGAAACAGCATTCCAATATGTAATTTACTTCATAATGAGCAGAATTTTTGCCATCAGCATAGGCAATTATGTAAAAATGTTTCTGTCAAGCATCTTGAATGTTATCAGAAGAGTATGAAACTGAGGTTGCTACAATGTATGAGTAAATCTGATAATAAAATAGAATTTAAATTCTAGTTTATTTTTTTAACTGCTTTGGCACATTACCTACTATTTTGGGGTTTTTTTGTTATGTTTTGTTTGTTTGGGGGTTTTTGTGGGGTTTTTTTATTATTTATTTTTAAATGAAAGTTGTGTGAAAAAAGTATGATTTAGAGTTAAGAAAAAAAAATCTTGTGAGCCTATAAGCAGCCCTAAGGGAAACATAATCTCTCAAGCTCTTACAGGAGCCAAGTTCAATTAGCTAAACAGACCCTAAAAGAACTCCATTTTTTTTCTGTAATGCAGGGAGAAGAGTCTTAATTCAAAGTTTTGACAAATTTGTAATCACTTAACACTCTGAATTAGAAATATAGAGCAAGTATAATAATGGTTTATAATCACTATATGAAGAGCAATAAGAATGTATATTAGTTTGTATTTTCTCATCTTCTGCTATGTGATTTGTAAATTAGTTCTTTGTTTTCAAAAAAGAAAATCAAGAGGAAAAAGTTATTTAAATATGCTAATCATTTTTTCAGTTAGTGGGATTTTTTCCTTAGATTTGCTGAAAATAATGGTGTCATTGTCATTGCCAAGGGAGAATGTTACTGGCATGGCAAAATAACACACATACACAAAAGTTATGCTCTAGAGCATTTTGTTTTAATTTTTTTATTGTTTTATTTTTTTCTCCTCTAGTAGTTTTTTACAATGGCAGAGAAATGACAGACTTCTCTAGTATTTCAAATCTTCAAAGATCTTCAAATGCAGAATCTTGGTGGAAGCATATGCTGTGCTAGTTTAAGTCTTCTTTTTTGCCTTGCTATTGTCAGAAAGATATTTGGGTTTATTTCAGCCATACTCCCTATGTCTTTTTAGAAGAAGTATACTATATTACAATAGGAAATAAAAAAAATTATAAAAGAAGGGTCTTTCTGGATGTCATTTCTAATATGCCTCCCTCTAAGTTTCTGACAGAGGTCACTTTTCAATCAAGTCAAGTATGTCAGCTTTTAAAAGAAAATATACAGAGGAAATAATACTCAACAAAATAGTTATGTTCTATGGTTCACTGAATATCCACTAGTGCCTTACATAGTCACTTTACTAGATGAAACTAGGAGTGTAAATAAGAGAAGTAAATTAAATGTAGGTAAAGTTGCACATTGCATGAAATATTACAATTGTCCTTCCATTTGAACCAAGTCCTGGGTAAAAAGAGTATATGATCTGGAACATTCCTGTTCTTTACATTGCATTAGAGTAATTGAAATGAAGAGGAAAAATTACCGAATTATGAAAGAATGACTCTGAAATATATATGAAAGTGAGATCACCCTACAGTTTTCAAATTGAGGAAACAAACACTGGATAGAACATAATACTTCACTGAGGAAAGTTACTACATATTAAATCATACCCTTTCCTAAAAAAACCCAAACCAAAACAAAACAAATCCCTTCATAAAGCTAGCTACTTCTAAATAGCTGTTAAACTACTGACTATTTTGTATTTCAAGTTATGTTCCGCAAACTTCAGCTTTTGCTAGGTATTGCTCATACAAGTTACTAAAGAAGTAACATTACCAATAATCAATTTGCTAGCATACTTTTCTTTCTTTTCCTATTTTTTATTTGTTTTCTTTTTGCAGTAATGTCTCTTTCTACAGAACTATGACCGATAATAACATTCTCTACTGAGAAAATCAAATTTGTAGAAATATTTGAGATAAATACTGATGAGACTTTATACATAAAGAACTTATCACAGAGTCTTCAGCGAGAGCAGCAGAGTTGTGCATATTACATATAGTTGTTACTAACTGTCTTCTCATTGAATTGACAATATTATATTTGAGTTAATTCTAAGTACTATCTTCAGGCGGTTCTCATATTTTCACATCGGGTCAAGATGCTCTTGGACTCAAACTATTCTTTATGTAAAAGGAATACAAGAAACTTAGACTATTGTTGGAGTACAATAACAATTGCCCAACAATGAGAGGAATTAATGAATACTAAATAAATAAATAAAACACAGTCAAAACTCAAACTGCAAGTAATCAGCTAAATCAGTATATTCTAAACTTTTTCTAGGGAAAAGTTCCAATAATAAGCAGCCTTCATCAAGATTACCTGTAACCTATTGCCTACATTTTTCCTAATGGATTTTACATTGACCAAAATTAATAACTTACAGATATAATGGATGAATGGCCAAAGAACATAATGCTTGTTACTGTTCCTATGTTGCATTAACTTCTCTGTCTGTTCTTTTCAAGAAACAACATTCACATTTTTTATGTAGAAAAAGGATCATTGTGAGGAATACAGGATGAAAGAAAAGGAAATGTGGGGTTAGAAAAGACATAAACCTGTTGGAGCAGGTCCAGAGAAGGGCCACAAAAATGATCAGAGTGCTGGAGCACCTCTCCTCTGAGGACAGGCTGAGAGAGTTGGGGTTGTTCAGCCTGGAGAAGAGAAGGCTCCAGGGAGATCTAATTGCGGCCTTCCAGTGCCTAAAGAAGGCTTATAGAAAAGATGGAGACAAACTTTTTAGAAGGGCCTGTTCCAATAGGATAAGGACTAGGTGGCCTTTAAAGGTCCCTTGCAGCCAAAATGATTCTATGATTCTATGATGCTATGAATACCACTGACGTGGACAGATTCACAGTGTTAGAAACTGCTTTAGCTTTCAATAAAAACGTGGTAAGAAGCAATTAACTAGTAGTAGTAGTAGTAGTAGTAGTAGTAGTAGTAGTAGTAACAGCAGCAGCAGTAGTAAAGATCAACTATGAAATGTGCTAATTCATTCTAAAATAAATCCACTCTAAGTAGTTCTGTCCACCTGAGTTCTGCAGAAGCTGATTGGCTGTAGTCTGGATAAGAGGTATTGAGATAATCTTACGCTTTGTATATCTCCTCTCAGCTATATTTTAGCACCTTCAACAGCTCAAAAAATTACGTGCAATACTTCAGCTTTGAAGATTTTTCATTAAAAAAATTGGAACATGTACACAGCTGGACTTAATTAATCTTACTGAATTAAATGCTGAAGTATTTTGTACAGAGGGATTATAATATGTGATTAAATATTGAAATACTAATTACTTTTCTTCTTTTTGTTGTGGTAGAGAAGGCAGATTTATCTCAGACTCTATGTTATCCACATTGATGATCATTGTCTTTATTTTTCATAGGAAATAAGGGGAAAAAAGACAGACATAAACATGCCAATTGTGAATTGGTTTCATATGATTATAATGACACTAAATAATATCTTACTACTTATGTTAAATTCTTTTGTTCTGCTTAGAAACATAATACACAGAGAGATGCAAACTTGTTACACTAATCAGTTCTGAATGGAAGCTGTTCAGGAATAGGCAAATTTATTTTTTTAAATTGCTGAAAATGCCATAAAAAATGGACTTTATTGCAAAGTATATACAAAAGATAGCTACTACAAAGTAATAGTAAATATATGTATACCCAAACCTTCAAATTACAATTTAAGCCTGCTGATACTTTTGTCATTTTAAGGACTGACAATTTTCACTACCTCTTTGCAGCAAACAGTTACATATTCGAAGTTTGCTTCTCTAAATAAACCAATCTCTACCCATTTTCTGTTATCAGTCATTTTCTAGGCCACTGATCTTTCTGCACTTTTTCCAGTTAACCCATTACAGCTAAACATTAAACATTTGAGCAGGCCAGTCCCACTATCCACTTTAATCTTCATTGGCACCTCAGCTAGAAGGCAGTCAAAGAAAAGAGTAGGATTTAGGAACCTTAAACTCCCTCTGCATGGGGAGGTTCAGAAGTCATTCAAAGTACCAAAGTTACTTCTTTGAAGTTTGAAGGTCTGAATGTGCCTCCAAATGAAATAACATGGCACCATTCATCAAATACTAGCACAATGCAGATATACAATGTCATAGGGATTCTTCTATAGTTTCTGGTTTATGTAAAAGGATTTTTTTTCCTTTTTTCCTAGTTCTGACATGAACCTACACTTAATTTTTGTACTAATTGTAGTATTCAACTCTTTAAAATTCTTCTGAGCAATGATTTAGCATTCTAAACTGCTTATGCCTTTACTTTTTTAGTATATTACCTATGTGACTGAAGAGAGTTTATATATCAAAGGGAAAGAATTCAAAGGTATATGTAATTATAATAATTCAAGAATCTGATTTAGTTACAGGTAGAGAGAGGGGAATATGTGAGAGAAAAATGACACAGATAAGGAACCCATTGTCTCTAAAGTTACAATTTCAATTTTTTTTCAGAATTAAATCAGGTGTATAAAATAAAGTCTTTGTATCTCTGCCTCAGTCAAGCCCTCCTTAGTGCACACTGAATTGAAAAATAAAATTTCTCAGGAGATTCTTGTAGTCTTCTACTTAATAATCAATTTGACGTTCTCCGTCAGAATCCTTCTACGTTTAAGAGAAGCATGCTTCTATGCATGACTTCAATATATATTTTAATGTGTTTTCATATAAGAATCAGAATAATATTTTTTAATGTTAACAAGTATATAATGTCTAATGCTACTTGTATATACCTTTTCTTATATTTCAACTGTTTACCTAATATCTAATCATCTCAAAGAGACAAAATTACTATATTAGTTCACATAAGTTCTCATCAAAATCTTCCATGATTAAAGGAAACTTTTTCAGATCACTCTTATTCTAACAAAATTTGGAATCCCTTTTCTTACCTTTTCATAAGTGGCTAATTTTTTTATTATTATTTTTTTAAAGCCCAGTATAATGGAATAGTTATTAACAGATCGATTCTGTTGCCTGTACATAGAGGCCCGGTGACATCTGAGATACCCTGCAGTATTTGAGATATTCAGTGAAGGTCTAGCAGATATGGCACAAAACCTACAGAAGACTGGTATTTCCTTGAGGGAGGCAGCTGAAGAACAGATGGGAGACTTAGACATCTAATGGCATTGAATCAAATGTATTAAGTTATCCTGTAAATAAACACTTGATACACAGAGAAAATGTGTCAGTAGCTTCACTGTAGTAGCCCAGAAAATTGTAAGGACTGATTGTTCAAGTTTTTCTAAGTACAAAATGTCTTTAATTGTTTCGCAGTACAGCTGAAGTAACTTAAGATCTCATCACTATATGCATTTTTTTTCAAACATAAATGTGATTTCAGTGTATGAAGTATATTCTTCATACATGTGATCCTCGTACCTATGTACTTACTCATGTAAGACAACTTACATGTGTAGGACCTGCTCAGTTTCCAGGATAAACAATATATTAATATGCTGAATGACTACCTAACAATTAATTAGACCCAGAATAGTACTAAGGTGATTCTTTTTTCAGTCCTGAGAATGAATCTAGTTTTTGATGGAGTATCAACAAGGTCATCATTATATTCTGGGGAAAAAAAAAATATCCTAGCAGGTCAGATTTTAAATGGAAGAAGTTGCCTGTAGTTCCTTTAAAGCTTTTAAAAAGAAACTACTGCCTCAAAGATGTCAGTGAAATACTGAAGACTTTAAATTAACTTTTTGAATTAATCTGTACAATGAAAGATAATAAGAGAATTCCTATTACAAGGGTAGTAGTGATGGTAAATCAGGGGGGAATGGACATACTGTTGAAGAAGTAGTAAATCATCAGGATGAGGTAGCAGTCACATACTGAAAGTATGAAAGAAATATAATTCAAAGAAATCCATATTTTAATGGAAACTAATTGCTAATGCAAGATATAGGTCCCTGCATAGTGCTTTATTATTCACATAAGGTTTTTTTAAGTCAGTTCACATTTTGTTTGTTGTCTTAAAATATCATCAGGTATTAGATAACCTTCTTAGATATGTAATAGGAGCAGTCTGTACATACATGAGACATTCAATAATCCTTCATTTTATCTCTGCTGTTTAAAACAAAATAAAAAGCATAAATCCTAGCCTAATTTTCATTACAGCTATATCAGTTCTTAGAATTTTTCCTGCAAATGCTCTTTACTTGTGCCCCTAACTTGCTATTTTCTTTTATCTGTGTTTTTAAGCAGTCTTTCTCTTTTTGGATTGACAAGAACAGATGAACATAAGCCATACTGTCAATCTAAAATCTCATATGAGTAGGACAACATTAGAAAAGTGATATTGCATACTTTTTCCTTTTGTCAAGATTTTTATGGGCCTGTAATATAACATTCTTCCCTTTCAAGGCAACTAAGAATGAAGACAGATTCTGGAACATAAAATATACCTGTATGCTATATATATCCAAGGAATAGATATGCAGTTCAGAATTTCAAAACCAAGGGACAACAAAACATGCTGTAACTATCATATATCATTTCATCAGGTACATTGTGCTCACTAATCAGGATTTACTGCCTGAGTCAGAAGGTGAAATGTGTATACTTCTGTTACAATATATCTGTGGGTTCCATGGTTTTCCTCTTAAAAAAATTACCTTGAATACTTTGTTCCTGAAGATCGTGACAGACAATTTCTTTCTGCACTGTTATGCCTTTTATTCCATTAAACAGAAAAAAATATGAGCTCAGTCAGTGTTAAGATAGCATAGCAAAGCAATTCTATAATTTTACAGATAAAGAACAGCAATTAACATAGGAATGTATGACCAAAGCTCAGATAAACTAGGATTAGTGTTTCAATATCTACCTGGGGTTTTCTTTCAGTCAGTGTGGTTATAGGAATTTGCTTCAGGCTACAACATGATCTTAGGAAAAGATATTTTTCTTCCCTGAAATTTCTTAAGTAATTTAGTTCTATTTAAAACCCGTAAGAAATATGCTGATTTTTAACACTTTTACTGCTTAGCACTAAGTGGTTTTGATTTTTAAAAGTGAAATTTGGCAACTGAGTCATACATATGTCCTGACTGCTTGTAATTTGAGTTTTAAAAAAAGGATGTTATGCCTTGAGAGAAAGTAAAAAGTTTCTGAGAATGTTTTAAGGATTTTTTTCCAGAAATATTTATATTACTTCCATTTTTTTGTTAGGAAAAATAGTGATTGGTGCCCTTCTGCACACCATCTGATCATTCCAACAAGAATGAAGACCTTCTGTGACGATATAAGTGTTTACTCTTCCAGCAGTGTCAGCGTTGCCATTGTTGGTATCAACTTAAACTTATAGATAGATACAGATGTAGATATAGAAACAGAGAATTGTCCCTAAATACTGTGCAACTGAAAGAGTACACTTCTTGATTTCCTGGCACATGTATCATTATGTGCCAGAACAGTGCATTTGTAAAATCTGCTTGTATTCAAAATATGTAATATATATTTAAATAGTTTTGCATCTCCATTTTTACAGCAACCTGTTTCCCATATTTGTTTTACATTAAAGACTGTACATAGTTCCAAAGGAAGTCTTTTGAAAAGGAAATATTTTGTACCCATGGAGAGAACTGAACATATTGTGCAACAGAGAACTGAAGGTGAGTCAGGCACCCACAAAAAGAAGGCTCATTCTCATGACTAAAATATGGAGTGGTGCCTGCTGAGAACTTGATTCTCTACCTTTCTCTGCAGAGGTCCTACATAACACTGAAAAAGTCAGTGGAACTAAATCTTTCCCACTAGTCACCCACGAGTAGGCTCACCTGAGTCTAGTCTAATTTGCTGTTAAGAACTGTAACAGAACTCTAGGAGATCTTTATTTTGAACAATAAATTGAGTACCTATTAATCTGAAAAATCAGGTCCGCATCCGGAAAAGCTGAATGCTGAGATTAGTTGAAATTAAACCTATTTTTGGATAGGCTGTTCATTAAAATTAAAATGGAATAGCTTCAAGGAGGCAATTCAATCTTGACAGGATTCCTCTGATAATGAGTCCTGCAGAACCCTTCCTGCTTAGTAACAATAGATTTCTCTTTGGTAGGCCATGTCTTAGAATCACAGGAGCCCTGGCGGTGATGTTCATAGCTTCTCATTAGTATGTGTTCTAAAGAGTTGCAAGAACACAACTCTTTAGAATTTGTGGGGTTTTTTGAAAGTGGTATTCTCACAGGTGGCTGGGGAGGTGCATGTATACTTTTCCACACAGCATTCAGCTATTATGTTGTGGGTTGGTGTTTTTTTTTTTTTCCAGAGTGTCTGTATTTGTGATGATGGTTTTGATTTAGAAAAGGAATAAAATTGAAGGGAGGCGAGTTTAGGGAGATGTCAGATTTCAAAATCCTTCATGAAACAAAGTGACTATGACTTTGTCATTAAATTCCAGTGGAAACTATTAATTTCACTTTCTCAATATCTCTAAAATACTACTCATAATGTCTCTTCTTATAGGAACTTTTATGCATATGAATTCATCAATATTTTTAAAGCATTCAAATAGCATAGATATGGTGATGAGCACCAAAGATAAGTCCTGTGAGAACATGACTAATTGGCTGTCCAGAACAGAGCTAAAATAACGTGATCTAAGCAAAGAAGACAAAACATAAATATTGAATAGCTGCTTAGGAAGGAAAATGCAGTATCATTTGTATTGAGTAAGACAAAGGTGCACTATGGAAAAATACTGATAATTAAAAGACTAGATCATCATGTGCCTATACAGATGGTCACATGAGCACCTAAAATGAGATTGTGTGATCCCAGGTGTGCTGTTGCAATGGGACAATAAAGCACTAGCTTCTCCAATTGATTTTAACTGAAACTGAACCTTTGAAAATAAATAGAATCTCAAACTTATCTCTAGATTTTCTGACGCTGAGAACTACACATCTTTTGCAATTGATTCATAGGAACAACAAAAGTTATACCTGCAATTAAAAAAAGGCACCTCAACCACACATCTCAGGAATCTACTGGAAAATACTGACAATGAAACGTTATTTTCCATAAAAGTGTTTATTCAAAACAATCATTTCCACTTACAGCATACCTACTAAAAAGTATGTTGCTAAAAGTTCATTAAGTCTATCTTTGTATAGACTAATCAGACTCTGGATAACCAGACCAGCTCATCTTTTGGTCAAGAATCAACAAAATTCCAACCCCAAAGCCTTAAAACCTGACTACCTAGGAGATAACAGCTCTCATTCAGCCTCTTAAACTTCCTAATGTAATTTTCCTACCAGCACCACTAAAAGACATTCTTTATTTTCCAGATGAGAAGGTGAAGCACCACAAATCAAGGTTCTTCAGTCACCAAAGGAATTTTTGCATGTCTTGTCCTTGTTGACTATGGTCAAATTTAGTCTGACTAGAATTAGCAATACCAGCCCAGTTACACTAATTCTCTGCACAATTCAGGAGGAGAATTTAATTCCTCTCAAACAATATTCATAAACCCATCATGAAGGTAACCTAAACCAGCAAATAATGTAAAACTATGGACAGGAAGTATGCTAAATAGTTATTTAAAGAAGAGCAGAAAAAAAGTCATTGGCTCTGTAGTTTGACCATGCCGCTTTTTCGTTAAAAGCAGAGTGGTCCTGAACTCTAGTCTTTGCTCCCAGAATTAGTCATGAAATTTATGGTGAGGAGTGAGTTCACACAAAGTAAAAATTTTCAAAGAAATGGAGTCCAGAGTCTCTGGAAGGCCTGATTAGTCTAGGATTTTTCCATAAACTTCAATTTTGTAGGGAATGTTCCAATAAACTAGTAATATAGTTCCAGCATATGCTATCTCCCCCTTTTCTCAGATTTCATATCCATTTATAACATGTTATTAAATGTTTTTGATAGTACCTATAAGTAACTGCTGCAAATTCCAGAGAACATGGAGAAATGCAGCATTAGTATCCTCTTCCTTTGGTATTACATTATTTGCTTCCACTTAAGATGATAATTACCATGATGAGACAAAAAAGCTATCTATTTTTCTTCTTTGTGAGAAGATGGATTCTAAGCGATTTAAATGAAGACAATTATGTTTAACATATAGACTCCTAAAGTTGGAAATGACATAATGG
Source organism: Balearica regulorum gibbericeps (assembly GCF_011004875.1). NCBI lineage: Eukaryota > Metazoa > Chordata > Aves > Gruiformes > Gruidae > Balearica > Balearica regulorum. The sequence continues at coordinate 164,390,218 of NC_046184.1, read as the reverse complement.
AATGTATCATTTTTATTCTCTATGGAATAAAGTCTTGCTAAAATAAAAAAAAAAAAAAATAAAAATTGAACACTCCTGAGACCCAGTTTTATAAACCACTCCCTTTTGTGTTAAATGACAATAATATCCAAACAAATCTGCCCAAGAAGTAAGTACATACTGAAAAAAAACACTAAAAATGGCATCACCACTGCTATATAAGCACTGTTTTTGAAAGGTAAACAAATTGCCTCTACCCAGTGCTACAAATAATGATTAACTGAGTAAATGCAAAGTATTTTTAACATTGGTGTTTGTGATGCACCTCTTTTAGTCCCCAAAACATAACAACAATCTCAATCTGATTATTTGCTATGTAGATTTTTTCTTTAAGAAAATGGATAAACCAATCATCAAAAAGTAAACCCCTGCAACTCCTACTGGTTTTCCTGCTACAGGGACTGTTTCATAGACACAGAGATTGAATAATATCTTGTCAAGACAGGACTGTGTGACATGAATATTTTAAGGAACATATATCTGTTATGCAAAATTATTCCCATGTTGCCTTCAAATGGCCACTTGTACCACTTGTCACTAAAAAGGATGTGAAAAGCAACACTGTGAACGTACTTCATAGATGAATTTATCCTTATGTGCTGTGATCTAGCTGTTGCAATTTCCCCATGGAAATAATTGCAAACAAAACAAAGTGCATGTAGATGTTTTTGTTTCCTCCAAGCAGAAAATTTCTTATTAATTGCCACTCAGGATGTTATTTTGCATAATTTATTTTCTGAATAGCCCAGGAACAGAAACGGAAATGAATAAAAAGGGGAACTTCTGTTTTTATGCTGAATGGCAATGCCAAGACAGATTCCAGCACAAAAGAAAATAATAATAGACTGGGATTTGCATCTTTCCTCAGGGGCATCTAGGAGAGAGTGTGGTATTGTACTCATACTTCCTTTAAGCAAGCAGGTTAATTTGTATTTTACAGTCTCATTGCATGAATGGACACTTTTCCCAAATTCTGTGAAAACATAGGTGATTTTTTTAATGTTCTTTTTGTAGTTCATAAAATTAGAAGGAATCACAAAATCTTAATACATGATCTATAGTGAAAAGAAATATTGCTATAGAGGGGAGGAAAAAAAAAGAACCACAAAAAAACCCAAAACACCAAACCCAAATAACTCACTCATGTATGTAGAAAGAATATGAATGAGGACAGAAACAGATACTGAGACTCCTGCTTAATAATCTCTGTTTCAATTAATTATATGCTATTCTGTTGTGGTTCTTATGGTGGTAACTGAAAGTCATATATTAATCAATCTTTTCCCAAGACCTCTGAGAGGAAGGTTCAAAGTAAAAAAAAAAACAAACCAAAAACAAAAAACCCAAACAACAAGACACCCAAAGAAAAAAACAAACCAAACCCAAAAAACCCCAACACCAAATTAAAATATACTGTGGTGTTTGTTTGTTATGGTTTTTACCAGAAATAGTTTTAAAAAGTAGATGTTACTTCATGCAGACAGCACAGGAGCCAAACATACACATAAGCTGGCTGAGAAGAAGGCATTTTTATTTATTGCATAGCTTGAGAAGAAAAAGGCAATAGAAAAGGAGTCATGGGATGCTGTGGTGGGTTGACCCTGGCTGGGGGCCAGGTGCCCACCAGAGCCGCTCTGTCACTCCCCTCATTCACTAGACAGGGGAGAAAAGGTATAACGAAAAGCTTGTGGGTCGAGATAAGGACAGGGAGAGATCACTCACTAGTTATCATCACGAGCAAAACAGACTGAACTTAGAGAGGGAATTCATCTAATTTATTACCAAGCAAAACAGCGTAGAGCAATGAGAAATGAAATCAACTCTTAAAACACCTCCCCCCACCCCTCCCATCTTCCCGGGCTCAACTTCACTCCCAGCTTCAACCTCTGCCCCCCCCGCTTCGTGGCACAGGGGGACGGGGAATGGGGGTTACCGTCAGTTCATCACATGGTGTTTCTGCTGCTTCTTCTTCCCCTTGGGAGGACTCCTCTCATCGTTCCCCTGCTCCAGCGTGGGGTCCCTCTCACGGGAGACAGTCCTTCATGAACTGCTCTAGCGTGGGCCTCTCCCACGGGGTGCAGACCTTCAGGAGCAAACTGCTCCAGCGTGGGGCCCCCACGGGGTCACAAGTCCTGCCAGCAAACCTGCTCTGGCATGGGCTCCTCTCTCAGGAGCCAGGAGCTTGCTCTAGTGTGGGCTTCCCATGGGCCACAGCCTCCTTCAGGTGCCTCCACCTGCTCCGGCGTGGGGTCCTCCACGGGCTGCAGGTGGAATCTCTACACCCACTCATCCTCCCGCCATGGGCTGCAGGGGGACAACCTGCTTCACCATGCTCTTCACCATGGGCTGCAGGGGGATCTCTGCTCCGGCACCTGGAGCACCTCCTCCCCCTCCTTCTGCACTGACCTTGGTGTCTGCAGATGTTCTTACACCTTCTCACTCCTCTCTCTGGCTGCAAAAGCTCCATCTAACTTGGGTTTTTTTCCTTCTTAAATATGTTATCACAGAGGCACTGATTGGCTTGGCCTTGGCCAGTGGTGGGTCCGTCTTGGAGCCGGCTGGCATTGGCTCTGTCAGACACAGAGGGAAGCTTCTAGCAGCTTCTCACAGAAGCCACCCCTTTACCCCCCCCCCCCCCCCGCTACCAAAACCTTGCCCTGCAAACCCAACACAAATGCAGAGCTGTCCAGAGAAGATCCCCAAACTAAGCTAATGAGAACACAAATCAAGCAACCTTGGTGACATTTTAGGAAAACATTATGCAATGGTAGGTTTTATACTGCTGGAAGAGTTCAGACTTGTTACCCATGCATTTTACAATGAGACCTTATCAGTTACGAATATCCAACAGTTAGAAGCATTGGTACTTGGTTCATCTGCATAGTGGAAATATCCTATCATCCCTTCAGCATAATTCAGGTGCATTCAGAACTTACTAAATTACTCAAACAAGTCCATAAACAAGATATAGCTATGTATTTTTCAAAGAGAAATAGCAGTAGAGCTGGAAAAACAAGCTCTTTAAAGTTCATGTAGATTAGTCCCCTTCTGCTCTCGTGTTTCATTCATTTAAGGCACAGTCACATATCAAAGCAACCTTGGTCAACCTAATTTGATCTTTTATTGGGGAATAAGCTGCAATGAATGAACAAAATCTTCAAGCTAAAGACAGGCTTCGGTGCTGTGCAAAAACAAATTCTCTGGTGTCTTACATTTAGAAGAGCCAGATATGACCCTCACTTCTCAGCTGGATCATGGAATTGTTAATGTTCCTCACCTGTTGGTGATCTGACACATTCCTCCATCACTACAGAATGCAATGTTCCAAACGCAGCACCCATCCCATGTGAATTTACACAGGACTGCTGCATACTTCAAGAAGAAAAAAAAACCACAAAACTTCCCTGCTGTGGAAATGAAAGAGCTTCTTTCTTTCCATCTCACTATTGTGTTTCTGAACTAAAGAGAAAGAAATGTTAAACTGACCTTTTTAACTCAGATAATTTAAAAGCACTGTTCAGTAGTCCCTTAACTAAAGTAAGTCAGAAAACTGCATTTGTTTATAGTGCCATATGTTGAAAAAACAGTAGAAATGCTTATAAAATACCAAGTGCTTGGCTTCTCTTTGTTGACATCTTAAAAACTTCTCTTAAACATCTTTTAAAAATATCTCTCTGGCGAAAAACTACCCTATGAGATGTGTTGCCCACAATGTCAGAAAAACCTGTATTGCTTTAAAACAACAAAACTACAATGTAAGCAAAAATATCTTAAAGTTCTGCAAATTTTTGGTTTCTCCCACATGAAATTTGAAAGAAAAAGTGTTAAACAGCCATCTGGCATGGTGTCTATAAGGATATGTAAATTTAATTGGAAGAAAAGCCTGCTCTTATGCTACATATAGTTGCCAATATCCTGTGTTATGAACATACTAAAGTATTTAAAAAAAAAAAAAAAAAAGCGCTTGTCCATTTTTTCCAGTATCTTTGTTGTTTTTTCTTACAGTATTTTCTATATGCACATTGCACATGAAACTATCAGTAGCAGTTTTTGCCGCCTGCTTTCTGGAAAAATTGATTGATCCATCTTGGCTTGCAAATTCATTGTTTATAGAAATTAAAATCTATCAGATTTTGTAAACCAGAAGGAATAAGTAACTCCTAAAATGAAATCTTTATTATCTATGCTGTCATATATAATATTTCAAATCTTTAAAAAGGTAGGTAAATAGAAGAAATTAAAATCTCTGTGAATTTCAACTGATACCTCTCAAGATGTAGGTTCAGGTAGATCGTATGCCATGTTTCTTTAGGAAAGAATCTGTAATCTGACTCAAGAGCATGAAGATATAAATTGTATAAGTATAGGTGGCATCTATGAGCAAACTTGCAGGCACAGCATCAGAATCAACTGGAATATATGTCAGAATCTGAAATGAAAGCCCCCTAGAGCTTCTGCTTATATGTTTAATTGGTTTTGCTTTTTTTTTTTTTCTCTCTTTTAAACATGGATTATTACAAAACCAAAATAGCATGACTCAGAGTACATGGAAATCTGCATCTAACTTGGAGTTTAAACAGTCTTCTATGAACTGGGAGGCATTCTACAGAGGAAGAAAATGTCTATTTTTATCCCATTTTCCTAAAGGCATGAAGCTGATACCATCATCCTGTATACAATCTGTCTGCCATTAACTGTAGTATCCATTAGCAAGTTTGACTAAAGAAAGGCTTTTCAGTCACATTCTTTGAAAAATGAGAAAGGAGTTAAAAATGAGGAGAAAGACCTATGAGTGCACATAAAATGACTATTCAAGTGAAAAGCTACAGAATGAGGTCATGTGTTCTTAGAAATCAGAGAATCCAAAGAGAAAAAGATTTCACAGATGTGGTAAAAAGTTCAGCAGACCTGTGCAGAGTCTTAACAAAATCAGCCAATGACAGATCCAGAATTAGGCCTCATTGGGTTGAAAGTTTAGGAAGCTGCTTGGTTGCTTATGCATACAAATTTTGAAAGTCAACATTAAGTTCTTATTGACTACAGTGGTGAAGAACTAAGTCCATGATGTCTTCAGAAAAGATTTTGTCATACATAAAAGTAATTACTTATCTTCTTAACAAATGTTTAAGATATTTATATTTTTAGACTTATTTTACAGAAAATGAGCTGCAGTTTAGAAAATCCAGAATTAGCAAAAATGGAGTGAGGAATTTTATGAGTTCCTCCCTTACACACACCTTGATTTTAGACTTTGATCAGTGATGGAGTTATTAAAAAATTACTCTTGAAATTTTATTTGCGTTACCTTTTTTCTTCCTTCTACACCCACTATAATCAGAAAAAAATAATATGAAAGTCAGTATTTTCCTCATTCACACTCATGCTGGCAAGGTAATCACCACAGGTACAGTACAGGTTTTGCTGACTTCAAAAACATATCAGTTTTGAAAAGCCTGCAACCTGAGGTAGGGATAAAAACTTTGTTAAAAGCTATCAAGCAGTCAATTGTGGTTAAGGAATTTAGGCACCCATGTTATTCAGATATGCTGTTGCTCCTAAGTCGTCAAAGATAGCTACTTATTTTCACTGATTGTACAAAAGAATTATGCATTTCCCATTCCAGTTTGTTTTGGAGCTGGGCTCAGTGATAGCATGCATGCTCTTGATGCTTAGTGCAAGAGGAAAACAAATCACGGAAAGATGCTGGGGGTCATATTGCTTTAATGAAAGGATATTAAATTCTGCTGGGAACAGATCTCACTATTCCCAAGGTAAGACCTGCCCCTGGATATAATTAATTCATAGGTCTAGTTTTAAGATGTTGGAGAAGGCAAACTGACTTTACTCTTTCTGATTTAAACAACTAGATCTTCCTTATAAATGAGATCTGACCCAAATAATTCCTCTTTTGTGACAAATAAATAATGGGAAATGTACAAACCAATCTTCATAGTGATATTCAGCTGCTAAAATAAGGTTGTGTCTAAAAGTCAGTCATTCTTCTCTGTAGGCAATCAAGGTTTGGCATTTTGTGATTTATGTTGTTTTCTTCTTCTCATTTTGCCCTAATTAAAATGTAACAACACTGTTAAATCTTACCAATTGTTTCAAAAAATATTTTTTTATGTATTTTCCATTTTTCTCAAATATTCTTTTTCTCATTAATGATTCATGCTCATCCTATGTAATCTTTTTGGCTATGCAAAACACCTTGATTTTGTTTCTAGGGGGAAATATTCATAAGTACATCATTCAACTAAACCAAATACTAAAAGATAACAATTTTTTGTTGTACTGCTTTTAGTGTGTGTTGGGTTTGCAGGGCAAGGTTTTGGTAGCAGGGGGGCTCTAGAGGGGTGGCTTCTGTGAGAAGCTGCTAGAAGCTTCCCCCTGTGTCTGACAGAGCCAATGCCAGCCGGCTCCAAGACGGACCCGCCGCTGGCCAAGGCCAAGCCAATCAGTGCCTCTGTGATAACATATTTAAGAAGGAAAAAAAACAAGTTAGACGGAGCTTTTGCAGCCAGAGAGAGGAGTGAGAAGATGTAAGAACATCTGCAGACACCAAGGTCAGTGCAGAAGGAGGGGGAGGAGGTGCTCTAGGTGCCGGAGCAGAGATCCCCCTGCAGCCCATGGTGAAGACCATGGTGAAGCAGGCTGTCCCCCTGCAGCCCATGGCGGGAGGATGAGGGGGTGTAGAGATTCCACCTGCAGCCCGTGGAGGACCCCACGCCGGAGCAGGTGGAGGCACCTGAAGGAGGCTGTGGCCCATGGGAAGCCCGCGCTGGAGCAAGCTCCTGGCAGGACCTGTGGATCCGTGGAGAGAGGAGCCCATGCCAGAGCAGGTTTGCTGGCAGGACTTGTGACCCCGTGGGGGACCCACACTGGAGCAGTTTGCTCCTGAAGGTCTGCACCCCGTGAGAGAGGCCCACGCTAGATCAGTTCATGAAGGACTGTAGCCCCTGGGAGGGACTCATGTTGGAGAAGGTCGTGAAGGACTGTCTCCCGTGAGAGGGACTCCACACTGGAGCAGGGGAACGATGAGAGGAGTCCTCCCCCTGAGGATGAAGAAGCGGCAGAAACACCATGTGATGAACTGACGGTAACCCTCATTCCCCGTCCCCCTGTGCCACGAAGCGGGGGGGGCAGAGGTTGAAGCTGGGAGTGAAGTTGAGCCCGGGAAGATGGGAGGGGTGGGGGGAGGTGTTTTAAGAGTTGATTTCATTTCTCATTGCTCTACGCTGTTTTGCTTGGTAATAAATTAGATGAATTCCCTCTCTAAGTTCAGTCTGTTTTGCCCATGACGATAATTAGTGAGTGATCTCTCCCTGTCCTTATCTCGACCCACAAGCTTTTCGTTATACCTTTTCTCCCCTGTCTAGTGAATGAGGGGAGTGACAGAGCGGCTCTGGTGGGCACCTGGCCCCCAGCCAGGGTCAACCCACCACATAGTCTAAAACTCATGACATTTTTATAATCTTGTTTTCTGGCACAAAACTAAAATTATTGCATGCTGCTTCTCATGGGTAGGCAAAAAGGGAGAAATTCATCAGTTGCCTGATACTTGAACACAACAATAACTATTCAATAGTTACAGAATAATAATAATTAAAAAAAAGCTACCTTATTGGCTCACCTACAGTTTACTTAGATTCACAACGGTATGCTACTGCACCCCAAATTGGATGTGCATAGTATGGTCTATGCTCACTTTTCCTTGAAAGTATCTGACGAGATTTCAGAAATCTGCAGCTTGTGGTTTCTAACAATGAATGAGGCTAAATATGGTGACTTTACTACTTCTCCACTATATAAAAATCATATCTAATAAAAAAAAATAAAATAAGATCAGGCAAAGATCTGAACACAGGCATAGAAACTTGTTTTGTTTTGAGATTTGAGAACAAATGTTTTACTTCAGTCTACTTCAGAAAAAGTACTGACAACTTACTGTTGATATGCAAAGGTTTAGGTTGATCAAACCTAACGTAAGGTATTTAGAAATAAAATTATTACTTCAGAGTTTGTGTTCTAGACACTTAATAGCCACTTGAAAGATGTAATCATAGGATAATTTTTGTTCATTATAAAAAAGGCAACTAAAGTTAGGTAAATTACCCTTTAGAAATGTTCTTATATTAAGACTATCTAAAGTGACCAATTCAGATTTAAAGACACAACCTTTGGACACCTAATGTTAAATTAGAGTATTCACTTCCTTATGCTACTAGTGCTACAACTATGCAGCACTACAAGGACAGAGGAAAAAATGACACAAAAAGAATGTAGTATAGCATTCCCTAATTCTTAGAATACACTAATTTATGCTATTTAACTTCAGCAAAATGTACAGCAAGCACTCTGTTTATGAGTTGTTCAGTATACTTGTAATTACTGTGATCTCCTGTTAAAACTGAGAAAACAGAATTGAACTATTTATAGGCAGTGTCTTTCCAGTAGCTAGGGATTTATGCTTTTCACCAGTTACTAGACAAAAACTATAGGTAACAGAATATTATTCACTTCAGATGTCCACAAAGTGTTTCTTGTTACACTGAAAAATGCTGCAAACATAATTGTGTTCCATTGCTCCTTAAATTATAAATATTCTTCTCTCTTGTAGACAAGTCATAAAACTATAAATAATAGCCAACTGGAATACAGATAATCAGTATTATGTGGCTGTATTCTATGTCTCCTTTCTATTTTAAATTTTAGAAAGGAGACATAGAATACAGATACATAATGGATGAGGACCCAACAGACAGCTTATGGGTCAGGGTTAAAGGGAAGGCAGGGAAAGGAGACATTATACTGGGGGTCTGCTACAGGCCACCCAACCAGGAAGACCAAGCAGATGAGGCTGTCTATAGGCAGATAGGAGCAGCCTCACATTCACATCCTCATGGGGGACCTCGACCACCATGATATCTATTAAGACAACACAGCAGGGCATAAGCAATCCAGCAGGTTCCTGAAATGCGTTGATAACTTCCTTCTGCAAGTGATAGAGGAGCCAACCAGGAGAGGTGCCATGCTAGACCTTTTTCTCACCCACAAGTAGGGTCTGGTAGGGAATGTGAAGCTCAAGGGCAACCTTGGCTGCAGTGACCACAAAATGGTGGAGTTCAAGATCCTCAGGGCAGCAAGGAGGATGCACAGCAAGCTCACTACCCTGGACTTCAGGAGAGCAGGCTCTGGCCTCTTCAGGGACCTGCTTGGTAAAGTACCATGGCACAAAGCCCTGGAAGGAAGAGAGGCCCAAGACAGCTGGTTATTCATCAAGGATCACCTCCTCCAAGCTCAGGAGCGATGCATCCCAACAAAGAGGAAGTCAGGCAAAAACACCTGGAGGCCTGCATGGATGAACACGGAGCTCCTGGACAAACTCCAACACAAACCAGAAACCTACAGAGGGTGGAAGCAAGGGCAGGTAGCCTGGGAAGAATACAGAGAAACTGTTCAAGCAGCCAGGAATCAGGTTAGGAAAGCTAAAGCCCTGATAGAATTGAATCTGGCCAGGGACATCAAGGGCAACAAGAAAAAAGCTTCTACAGGTATGTCAGTGATAAAAGGAGGATGAGGAAAAATGTGGGTCCCCTCCAGAATGAAACAGGAGACCTGGTTACCTGGGATATGGGGAAGACTGAGGTACTTAACAACATTTTACCTCAGTCTTCACTGGTAAGTTCTCTAGCCATGCTGCCAAAGTCGCAGAAGGCAAAGGCAGGGGCTAGGAGAATGAAGAACCATCCACTGTAGGAGAAGATCAGATTTGAGAATATCTAAGGAACCTGAAGGTGCACAAGTCCATGGGACCTGAGGAGATGCATCCGTGGGTCCTGAGGGAACTGGCGGATGAAGTGGCCAGGCCACTCTTCATATTTGAGAAGTCTTGGCAGTCCGGCAAAGTTATCACTGACTGGAAAATGGGAAGCATAACCCTCATTTTTAAGAAGGGAAAACAGGAAGACCCAGGGAACTACAGGCCTGTCAGTCTCACCTCCGTGCCCAGCAAGATTATGGAGCAGATCCTCCTGGAAACTATGCTCAGGTATGTGGAATATAAGGAGGTGATTGGTGACAACCAACGTGGCTTCACTAAGGGCAAATTGTGTCTAAAAAATTTGATGGCTTCTATGATGGGGTTACAGCATTGGTGGACAAGGGAAGAGCAACCGACGCCATCTACCTGGACTTGTGCAAAGCATTTGACACTGTCCCGCATGACATCCTTGTCTCTAAATTGGAGAGACATGGGTTCAATGGATGAACCACTCGGTGGATAAGGAATTGGCTGGATGGTCGCACTGAAAGAGTTGCAGTCACTGGATCAATGTCCAAGTGGAGAACAGTGATGAGTGACATTCGTCAGGGGTACTGGGACCGGTGCTGTTTAACATCTTTGTCGGCAACATGGACAGTGGGATCGAGTGCACCCTCAGCAAGTTTCCCAATGACATTAAACTGTGTGATATGGTTGACATGCTGGAGGGAAGGGATGCCATCCAGAGGGACCTTGACAGGCTGGAGAGTTGGGCCCATGTGAACCGCATGAAGCTCAACAAGGCCAAGTGCAAGGTCCTGCACATGGGTCAGTGCAATCCCAAACACAACAGGCAGTGTGGAGAATGGATTGAAAGGAGCCCTGAGGAGAAGGACTTGGGGGTATTGATTGATGCAATGCATGCATGCAGCCCAGAAAGCCAAACATATCCTGGGCTACATCAAAAGAAGCGTGACCAGCAGGTCAAGGGAGGTGATTCTGCCCCTTTACTCTGCTGTCATGAGACCTCACCTGGAGTACTGTGTTCAGCTCTGGGGGCCCCAACTTAAGAAGGACATGGTCCTGTTGGAGAGAGTCCAGAGGAGGACCACGAAGATGATCAGAGGGCTGGAGCACCTCTCCTATGAGGACAGGCTGAGAGAGTTGGGGTTGTTCAGCCTGGAGAAGAGAAGGCTCCGGGGCGACCTTATAGTAGCCTTCCAGTACCTGAAGGGGGCCTACAGGAAAGCTGGAGAGGGACTGTTTACAAAGCCATGGAGTGATAGGAGAAGGGGTAATGGTTTTAAACTAAAAGGGGGTAGATTTAGATTAGATATAAGTAAGAAATTCTTTCCTGTGAGGGTGGTGAGGCAGTGGAACAGGTTGCCCAGAGAAGTTGTGGATGCCCCCTCCCTGGAAGTGTTCAAGGCCAGGTTGGATGAGGCTTTGGGCAACCTGGTCTAGTGGAGGGTGTCCCTGTCTGTGGCAGGGGGGTTGGAACTAGATGATCTTTGAGGTCCCTTCCAACCCAAACCAGTCTATGATTCTGTGATTTTCAGGTATTTCATTAGTTGGAAAGATAATTTTTTCAATCAATTCTTGATTTCATATTTCTGTTTTTTTCCACAATATTTAGTACTACAGACAAACTACATAATACTATTAAATTTCCTTCATGTGAGTTATTCACTTTAGTGTCTTGAGACATATCTTAGAAGAAACCAAACTGAACTGTGAAAATCCTTATTTCCACAGAGAATTTTCTTTTTAGTTTTTTAGCTCTCCTTCCATCTGCCTTTGAGCAATTTTCTGTGCTTCAAGCATGAACAAGGAATAGTAATCCAATTTCTAGTTCATGTAAGGCACATTAAGTTAGATCAAATGCACCTCAACTCACCTCTTTAGGAACTATGCAATTATTTAACTGTTTCACTGTCTGACTCTCGTCAAATCTGTGCAACACCCAGAGCTCTATACTGAAAAAAATTTTTAAAAATGGATTTTTCTGAAGTGGATGTCGAAGTGAAAATGAAAAGTAAACAAGTATGCACCATATTGCTTTTTTTGCCAAAGGAAAGATTCTGCTCTGATTCCCAAACCTAGCAATCACTCACAACCATTGCATTTCAGACCTATAATTCAGTCAACATTCAATTTACTCAGCAGGTAAGGTACAACAGCAGTACGGTCAGTACCTATTCTTAAAAAACACTTCAAAGAATAGGAAGCAAAAAAGGCAAACAATCAGTTTTTGCTTTGCCCCTTCTGAGCTTTCAGTCAGTTACAGGGTTGACCAAAGCATTTCTCATTTACCTTGCTTCTCTTAACTGAGATTCACATTCCTTCTCTGTTATATCATTGTTCCTTAGATAGTTTGCATCAGTTTTTTGCTTACAGGTAGTAAATATTATGAAGAAGTAGCTTGAGATACCATTTAATCTGCATTAAAATAATCCTCCAACATACTCACATTGTCATAGCTGTTACTAATTAGTATTTGTTATTAGCCTTTATAATTAGTCTTTCTTCAACATTATATTTACACAATATACAGCAGAATAAGATGGTGTGGTGAGGTATTATTTCGAGCTAAATATTGCTGATCTCATATTACTATAGATCTTACTACTATTCTTATTAAAGGCAGTCATTACTTTTCCATGTTGGATGTGTGTTGTAAATATTTGAAAGCATTCCTGTAATGGCTGCTGGGGATGCTCAAGCCAAGTCAGACTAAGCTAAACTGAGCTAAGCTAAGCTAAAGTAAGCTAAGCTAAGCTAAACTAATCGTAAGAATCATAGAATCATAGAATACCAGGTTGGAAGGGACCTCAAGGATCAATTTTCTGGCAAAAGTTCCTTTTAGACAAAAGCATGATCTAGACAAGATGGCCCAGAACCCTGTCCAGCCAGATTTTAAGTGTCCAATGCTGGGGAATCCACCACTTCCCTTGGGTCATTATTCCAATGGCTGACTGCTCTCATTGTGAAAAATTGTCCTCTAGAGTTCAGTCAGAATCTCTCCAGGAATAACTTGCACCCATTAGCCCTCATCTTTTCCATGTGTCTCCTTGTAAAAAGGGAGTCTCCATCTTCTTTGTAGCCACCCTTTAAGTACTGGAACATGGTGATGAGGTCTCCCCTAAGCCTTCTTTTCTCAAGGCTGAAACAAACCCAATTCTCTCAGTCTTTCCTCATATGGCAGCCTTCACAGTCCTGTCATCATTCTGGTGGCCCTTTTTTGGACCGTCCCCAGCCTGTCCACATATTTTTTTATAGTGGGGACCAAAACTGAACACAGTATTCCAAGTGTGGCCTGACAAGCTCTGAGTAGAGTAGAAAAATGACTTCTTTATTTCTGTTGATGATGCCCTTGTTGATGCAACCCGGCATCCTGTTGGCTCGATTTGCTGCTGCACCACACTGTTCACTCATATTGAGCTTGTTTCCCACCAGGACCCCCAGGTCCCTTTCCACAGAGCTGCTCCCCAGCCAGGTGAATGCCAGCCTGTGCTGTACTCCTGGATTATATTTTCACAGGTGCAAGACCTTACACTTGTCCTTTTTTAATTTCATAAGGTGGTTCTTAGCCCACTCTTTCAGCTTATCCAGGTCTTCCTGCAGGGTGGCTTTCCCTTCCAAAGCATCTAGTTCCCCACTCAGTTTGGTATCATCTGCAGATTTCATCAGGGTGCACTTGATCCCATCATCCAGATCACTTATGAAGATATTAAACAGCGTTGGGCCCAATATCGATCCCTGGAGGACCCCACTTGTGACAGATTGCCAATTCAAAGAAGCGGTATCTACCACCACCCTCTGGGTGCAGCCTGTCAGCCCGTTCCTCACCCACTGCATGGACCACTTGTCTAGACCGTAACATTTCAGTTTCTCTGTGTGGAGTCTGTGGGGAACTGTATCAAAAGCCTTGGAGAAATCCAGGTAGACAACGTCCCCTACTCGCCCCACATCAACTGAGCAGGTTACGTTGTTGCAGAAGTCATGCTTTGTTAAGCATGATTTGCCCTTAGTGAATCCGTGCTGGCTTTTACCAATCACGTGCTTCATTTGGCCTGTGACAGTCTTCAGGAGGATTCGTTCTGTAACTTTCCCAGGGACTGAAGTAAGACTGATGGGCCTGTAATTTCCTGGATCCTTCTTTAATCCCTTCTTGTAGATGGGATGTCCCAGTTTTCTGGGACATCCTTCAACCTCCACAACTTCTCAAAAATTATGGAGAGCAGCCTCACAATGATGTCAGCCAGCCCTCTTAACATCCTTGGGTGCCTATTGTCAGGACCCATCAATTTGTAAGGGTCGAGCTCCTGCAATAGTTCACCCACCAACTCTTCCTTCACTGACAGCAGATCTGTGTTTGCATCAACCTAGATTTTTGTTCCCAAGGCCTGGGGCCCAACAGTGCTGGTAAAGACAGAGGTGAAGAAAGTGTTGCGAACCTCTGCCTTTTCAGCATTGTTGGTGACCATTTCACCTCTCCTGTTTAACAGTGGGCTAATATTATCCTTGTGCTTCTGCTTGTTGTCTGCATACCTGAAGAACCTTTTATTGTAGTTTTTGACAGCTCTCGCCAATTTTGATTTGAGCTGAGCTGTTGCTTTTCTAACTGCATCTCTGCATGCCCTGACAATGCCCTTATAGTTCTTGATGGATATTTGTCCGCTTTTCCATCTCTGGTACTCTTCCCTTTTGGTTTTGAGCAGACTCAGAAGCTCACAGTTAAGCCAAGGGGGTCTCTTGCTCTGCCTACTTCCCTTCCCTTTAAAGGGGATGAACTGGTTTTGTGCTTCCAGGAGAGCATTCTTGAAAATCTCCCAGCACTCACTAGCTCCTTTATCCTCCAGGGAAGCTTCCCATGGAATCTCTCCCAGCTGAGGTCTGAGTGAGCTGAAGTTTGCTCTTCTAAAATCTAAAACCTTTGGCTTAGCACTAACATTTAACCTGCTCAGCAGGATCCCAAACTCCACAATATTGTGGTCACTGCAGCCAAGGCTATCTAAGCTGGTCTTTAGCCTGTATACAAATAATGCATGTGAGTGACTGGCAAATAAACTCCTACAATGGAAGAAGGCTCAGAGGGGATGATGGGCAAGGATGATGTGCCCATTAAGCTCAGGGAATAATGCAGGGCGTGACTGACCACAGCTGTTGCAAAGAAAGCTGAATTTATCTTAACACAGAGGGGTCCAGAGGGTGGCCTTTGAGATAAACAGCGATGTCATTTGAGTGGATCAACTGGTGGTGTAAATGTTTCTCCCTGAGTTTCTTAAAAGAGTGTAAATATCCAAGTTAGACAGAGCAGCACGGAGGGGAGTGAATGCATGTCTCAGCCCAACACAGAGTATAAAAACTGAAATAATAAAATAATTTTGAAGAGGACAATGGACCCGAGGTGACTTCAATACATTTATTCCTTCCTGGCAAGAGGGGATACTGTTGTGTTGTTATGGTGAACATATTATAAAGACCAGTAATGGGGATCACATTGGGATTGTGACTGAACTATGGATTGCAATCGCTCTATTTTGCAAAGTGCAGCTTATACTTATGATTTCAGTACACTTTGTATCACTCTACTAGTTCAAAAATCCAAATATCTTCAAATAAGTATATTTGATATTAAATATTACACCCTCTATATGTAGACTGTCTAATAGAACCTAGTCAGAGAGTGTTAGACTCTAGCATTTTGCCAGAGTAAAATCCCTGGAAAACTGTCTTGTTCAAACTTTCCCCTCGCCTTTTTGACCTCTATAGTTTGGAAATAGAGGCCTTCTGAATATATTTGAAGCTTGGCTACTCAAGTCTTACTTCACCTAGTTTGATAGTTAGGCATTATTTTACAACCATGTTGCTTATGAGGAATGTATGAATTTCCTTAGTACTTTAATATGCTTGTGGTGTTTGGGTTGATTTTGTTAGGTTGTTGGTTGGGGTTTTTTTGGTTGTGGGGTGTTTTTGCCTTTTTTTTTTTTCCCCCCAAGCCGATATGGGATAGAAACGCTTTAAGTGGAGAACGATGATGAGTGACATTCCTCAGGGGTCAGTACTGGGACTGGCACTGTTTAACATGTTTATCGGCAACATGGACAGTGGGATCGAATGCACCCTCAGCAAGTGTGCCAATGACACCATGCTGTGTGATGTGGTCGACACACTGGAGGGAAGGGATGCCATCCAGAGGGACCTTGACAGGCTGGATAGGTGGGCCCGTGCAAACCACATGAAGTTCAACAAGGCCAAGTGCAAGGTCCTGCATGTGGGTCGGCGCGATCCCAAGCACGACTATAGGCTGGGCAAGCAATGGATTGAAAGCAGCCCTGAGGAGAAGGACTTGGGGGTATTGATTGATGAGAAGCTCAACATAAGCTGGCAGTGTGCGCTTGCAGCCCAGAAAGCCAACTGTGTCCTGGGCTGCATCAAAAGAGGTGCGACCAGCAGGTCGATGGAGGTGATCCTGCCCCTCTACTCTGCTCTTGTGAGACCCCACCTGGAGTACTGCGTCCAGCTCTGGGGGTCCCAGTACAGGAGAGACATGGAGCTGTTGGAGGGAGTCCAGAGGAGGGCCACGAAGATGATCAGAGGGCTGGAGCACCTCCCATATGAGGACAGGCTGAGAGAGTTGGTGGTGTTCAGCCTGGAGAAAAGGCAGCTCTGGGGAGATCTAATTGCGGCTTACCAGTACCTGAAGGGGCCTACAGGAAAGATGATGAGGGACTGTTTATCAGGGAGTGTAGTGATAGGACAAGGAGTAATGGGTTTCAGCTGAAGGAGGGTCAATTTAGATGAGATGTTAGAAAGAAATTCTTTACTGTTAGAGTAGTGAGGCACTGGAACAGGTTGCCCAGAGAGGTTGTGGATGCCCCCTCCCTGGAAGTGTTTAAGACCAGGTTGGATGGGGCTTTGGGCAACGTGGTCTAGTGGAGGGTGTCCCTGCCCATGGCAGGGGGGTTGGAACTAGATGATCTTTGAGGTCCCTTCCAACCCAAACCATTCTATGATTCTATGAAAATATGTGATGGTTCACTAAGACACACAAAGTAAATAAGAATAGGGATAATTTTTTCTCCTCTGATTGGTATTTATTATTTTAATTTAGAAATGTTGTTATTAGATTATTTCCTATTTGCCATTTTAAAATATATATAATATATTTATACATAAAAATATGAGTTATATAATATATATTTTGTATTTTAAATGTGTATAGATATAAAAATAAATTACATACCGTTTTAAATTTTTTAATTCAAACCAGGAGGGACTTATTTATAGGTCACTATAACAGAGCAGTGGTTGTTGCTACTGTTGCTTGACACATTTGCTACATTTTTGCTATTAAGCTAGAGAGCCTTTCTTATTATTCCCTTCCTTAATTCAGAAATGTGTTATTAGTTTTGACATTACTTGGAAAAAAACCTAACAATATCTAACTGAGAAAAACCCCAAATCCGGTACTGGGTTATGTTATCTGGAAATAGCCTTCAATATGGGAAGATGCTGTCTTTCCCTTCTCTCCTACATCTTTTGGTAACCTAACACCCAGAAGACCACCCTTATAAAATGGTTTGTTGTTGGGATGTTTATTTTATTTTTTCCTTGCCATTTTCTCTAAGAAAACCTCAATTACAATTTCATGTCTTTCTGTCCCCATCCTGTGACTCCTCCTGCAGGAAATTCCAGTAGTGCATCATAGACAGGAATCCTTATCCATAGATCAAAAAGCTTTTTTGGTGATATTCCTTCACTGACATCAAGTCACTTTATTGGTTAATTATCAAAAATATAGTATGATATTTAGCCCTTAGAAGACATCACTTCTTTAGCTTATACAAAATGGAGATTCTTATGCATCAGAAATAGTGTGGCCAGCAGGACTAGGGAAGTGGTTTAGTTACCACCCCTGGACGTATCTAAAAGATATGTAGAGGTGGTGCTTAGGAACACAGTTTAGTGGTGGACTTGGTAGGGTTAACTTCATGGTTGGACTTGATGATGTTAAGAGTCTTTTCCAACCTAAATGGTTCTATGCTAGCCAGGGTTTTTAATGGAGCACTGACACCATTTTCTTTGGCACTCAATACAAATAACAGCACTAAGTGATAAATGAGATCTAGTGGAATGTTCTAAATATTTTTCCTAATCTCACAGTGCATTTCTTAGAGTCTGTGCTACTGCCAAAATCTCTGCACTTTAAATACAAGAGAAAAAGCAGAAAATACTCAACTTTAACACACTGCAAGCCTTTAAAAACTGAAGTAAAGAAACACAAAGGCCACAAAATTATTCAAGAGGTTTATTTTGCCTCTTTTACAGGAACCTAAACATATTTCTAAAATCAAACCACAAAACTTGTCAATGAAGCTAGCATGGGTTTTTTAGTGGAATTTTTAGTAAACTGATGGTGTAATCATTAAAAAATGCATCTTCTTCACACATTTTACAAATACTATTGTCTGTATCTAACTAGTGTAACATTGTTTCAAAATATAAAAAAAATATAAGAAAATAGTTTAAGGCAAATAGCATCTTTCTGGAAATAAAATTCTATACTCTAACGCACAATGTGAATCTCAACTGCAAACATACAAAGGAAGGAGCACTCTACCAATACATTGGTTTATTAAGCGGAAGAAAGCAAAAATTAAACCTGCCCAGTTTCTCTCCACTTCACACCTCCCATGAATTGAGAAGAGACAAAATTCTAACTTAACATAATATATGATTAGAGGAAAATCTATTTAGTGAAAGTTGATGGTCTAACTGCAGATACATACATAGACCAAAAAACCCAAACACACAAACACACACCACCCACACACCCAAACCCAAACAAAACCCTGGTTTTGTAACTTAAAGTACTGAAGGCCTTGATTTCTAAACCTTGGAAGAAGAAACTGCTAATTCTATTTTTCTTTATATAAATGATTGAAATTTCAAGGTCCTCTTCATCTGCCTTTATATTTTCTGTTTTGTCTAAAAGGAATAATGCTTTTTTAGACTAATTCAGAAGTTTTATAGGCCAGCCTCTTAGACACAAATATCAAAGTACATTTGTTAGAAATGGTCTAGAGGTAGGATGAACTAGAAGAATAGGCAAAATTTTTCATCTGACTTTTGCTGCTGCTGCCATCCCTGGAAAGGTGATGACCTTGCCACTCAGACCAGGTGGCAAGGTCAGTGGCTAGAAATTGCAAAGGGTGGAGCGAGACATTACTGGAAGGCAGAAAAAATCTGGATTAATTTCTGGAAGGAATGGTATTGCTTTTTATCACTACAACTCTAGTGCTTATATAGCTTCAGAAATGTGTTGCCTTCTACCTTTACAGCAATGAAGGTGGATTTGCTCTTCAGATCTCTTGCATACAACAAACTCACAAGTGGATCCCTTGAATCCTGTGAATGGCTCTAATGAAGTGTGTAGAATCACTTCCAAAGGCAGCATCTTGTCTGTAACAATAGTCTCAAAATATAGTCTCAATTTTGCTTTCTGGATCCAGTGTCAGTGTATTTTTTTTTTTTTATGAACTTGATCAGCCTTCACTGCTAGAATACCATGTTATAAGGAATTAACCCTCACAACATTAATGTATAAAAAATTAATGTTACTTACCCATACTCCACTTACACTGTTTTGACTAACTCTCTCCTCTGACTGTAAAAGGAAAGGCTGTGTTTACATTATCAAATAGCGTTGCTTAGTATAAGTAGATTTCAGCTGGGCAACCAACATCCACCTTGCCTTCTGGAGGAGAGGGGAAGAGTTCCTTAGGACTAGCTCTAGTCAGGCCCCATTTACTAAATTCTGTTACTGGTTGAAGAGCTCTAATTTGCACACCTGTAGCTCACCTTCCACTTCAGTTTCATCTGAGAGACATTCTGTCAGCTTCACTCTGAGGCTTTTCCATAATGGGAACCAAAGCATAGTGGGAGAGAAGAAATAGGAGATTCTTTTTAAAAAAAATGCTCTTCTGATCTGAGCTAACATGCTAATGTGGATGCAATTGATGACAACCAAACCATGGTTTGAGGTAAATGGGTCAGTTGAGACCCGTTAGACACAATAGGTGTAATGTCATTTTAAGCAACTTCAATGAAATGCAGAAGAGACCAAGAGGGAATTAACATGCCTACTTTTCAGCTGACTTTCGTAGCTTCCATTTGAAAAGCAAACTAAATACTGATGGAATGTCATTCTGATCAAAGACAAGAGGAATACATGATATAATGCTAACAGTACTTATTCCAAAATTATGGTGTTTTTTCTTCCAAAACATTCTAAGTTTAGTGTTATTAATTTAGTGTTTAATTCTATGTGTTCAAATGGTTAGATTAGTTATAAAGACGAAGAAAGGAGGGAATAATTTAAACCACTGAGAACAGAATTGGTTTCTGTGTTCATGGCATTATGATATCTTGGCAAGCCACAGATTCCAATTTTTTGGTAGCCGTGAGTCAAGCTTTTCTAAAAATCTTTGAATGGCTATCTCAGAGAATTAACAAACACTCACCGGTAGGTAACTTACTGGAGTTCTGAAGAATAGGTAGGGACTAAGTTCTAAGTTTTTTTTGATATCTAATTGTACTGTCCATTAACAGCACATTTCAGCTACCTAAATTTCTCTCAACGTGCTATGCTCGGTTTCATAGCTATTCAACTCAATGACAGAGCTCCCACTGGAGAGTCAGACAGAATCAGCTCCCTAAAGAATAGAAATACATTATTGAGAAATTCTACCTCTATGACTAATCTTGATATTTGATGCCTTTCTCCAGTTATTTGATAAAAAGGATATGTTCACAGTAATTTGAACCTCAGAAAATATTAAATATTAGATTATATAAGATCTATTCTATCATCTGATTTATACTTCTTACTGCCAAAGAAAGGGAAAATAAAATTCACTGTGACAAAGAAAATTTCCCATATTCTGAGACCAACAACAATCAACAAATCGGACAATCCTATATCTCTAAATATGAACCATTTCCTATTTTAAGTAATTAGAAAAAGCTACAAGTGTTTTCTGTAGTTAAAAGTATGTCACATTCAATCAACAAACTGTGGAAACAAAATTGTCCAGCAAACTCACTAAAAATCGATTTGTTATTTTCCATTTGCATTCATTTCTTATTGTGTCTAGTACATGGATTGCAAATTGTTCTACATATTTGTCAATACTATCGTTATTATGATGAGCACTTGGTAAATATCTGCACTATTTACTATATTGAATATTTAATTATTTCTCTGAGAAGCTAAAAGGTGTAGTAAATACTTTCTCCCAATATGGACCAAACTTTTCACAGAATCACAGAATCACAGAATGGGGTTGGAATGGACCTTTGGAGATCATCTAGTCCAACCCCTCTGCTAAAGCAGGATCACCTAGAGCAGGTTGCACAAGATTGTGTCCAGGTTCAGTCTGAACCTCTCTGGTTCCAGTCTCAGGCATATGTCTAGTGACCATACCATCTTGGTGACCACTTGCAGAACTTACCTGGTTGTGATGTCTTTTTTGTATTATGGGCTCCAAACTGGATGCAATATCCAGATGAGCTCTAATGAGTGCTCAGTACAGGGGTATAATCACTTCCCTTGATCTCTGGTTGTGCTTCCATTAATACACCCCAGGATGCTGATGGCCATCTTTGTTGTCAATGCACACTGCTGGCTCATGCTCAGCTTGCTGTCTCCCAGAACCTCCAGTGTCTTTTCTACATAGCTCTTCTCCAGTCATCAGTCCTGTCCTGGTCAATTAACTCTATCTATCTCAGCTGAAACCAGGACAGTCCTCAAATTGTATCACTGCCCAGGGACTATTACATCCCAGGGGCCGGACTTTGCATTTGTCCGTGTTGAATTTCATTACATTCCTGTCAGCTCATTCCCCCAACTTTTCTGTTTCACTCTGAATGACAGTGCTGCCCTCAAGAACATTCACTGATTTCTGTGCTTATTAATTTTAATATGGCTTCCTGTTAGGCATGAGTTACTATCAATACTCTTTCAAATGACCATGTACAGTGGAATTAAAAATTTTTGACTCTGTTGGACATAACTAACTTTATCTACCCTAAAACAATATTTAGCATTTGTATTTACATCATATTCCTTATGACTGACCAGTACATAATGGATTTTTTAACTCATTCATTTCCATCTGTGAACTCCTAACTTATCTTAGAAATTCCTGTTATCCTTTATTACATAACTTGATTCATTGTCCCAGTTTTCAAGAAGGGTGAGAAGGAAGACTCTAGTAATTACAGGCCTGTCAGTCTCACTTCAGGGCCTGGTAAAATTATGGAGAAGATTATTCTGGGAGTTTTTGAAAAACACAGTCATTGGCCATATCCGACAGGTTCACAAGGGGAAAGTCCTGCTTAACTAGCTTACTTTCCTTTTATGACAAGATTATCCATCTAGTTGACCAAGTGAAGTCAGTAGATGTGGTGGGTTTGGATTTTAGCAAAGCTTTTGATACTGTCTTTCACAGTATTCTTCTGGATAAAGTGTCCAGCACACAGCTAGACAAGTCCATTATACATCGGGTGAGCAATTGGCTGATGGGTTGGGCTCAAAGAGTTATAATGGCAAATGGAGTTACATCAGGCTTGCGGCCAGTCACCAGTGGGGTTCCTCAGGGCTCAATTTACAGGGCCAGTGCTTGTTAATGTTTTTATAAGTGATCTGGATGCAGGAATTGAAGGTGCATTAAGTTGCTGACGATAATAAACTAGGAGGAACTGTGGACTCCCTCAAGGGTAGAGAGGCCTTACAGAGAGATCTGGATAGACTAAAAAGCTGGGCAGTCACCAACCATGTGACATTTAACAAGACTGAGTGACAGATTCTCCACCTAGGAATGGGGTAGTCCTGGTTACACATACAAATTGGGGAACGAGAGGCTGGAGAGCAGCCCTGTGGAAAGAGATCTGGGGTGTTGGGTTGATGGCAAGTTGAATATGAGTGAACAGTGTGCCCTGGCAGCCAAAAATGGCCAACTATGTCCTGGGGTAAACCAAGCACAGCATAGCTAGCTGGTTGAGGGAGGTGATTGTCCAACTCTGCACTGCACTGGTGTGGCCCCACCTCAAGTACTGTGGGCAGTCTTGGGCGCCTCAATATAAGAAGGACATCAAACTATGAGAGTATGTCCAGAGGAGGGCGACCAAGATGGTGAAAGATCTCAAGGGCAAGACTTAAGAGGAATGGCTGAGGTCACTTGGTTTGTTCAGCTTGAAGAAAAGAAGGCTGAGGAGTGCCGTCATCACAGTCTATACCTTCCTCAAGGAGGGCAGTGGAGGGGAGGTGCAGATCTGGTCTCTCTGGTGATCAGTGATAGGACACAAGGAAACAAAATGAAGATACATCAGAGAATTTGGACTGGACACTAGGAAAAGGTTCTTCACTGGTAGGGTGGTCGGTCACTGGAACAGACTCCCCAGGGAAGCAGTCACAGCACCAAACCTGTCAGAGTTCAAGGAGCGTCTGGATGATACTCTTAGACATATGGTTTAGTTTTAGGTAGTCTTTTGAAGAGCAGGGAGTTGGATTTGATGATCCTTATGGGTCACTTCCAACCTGAGATATTTTATGATTGTATTATTTTTGTATTGTTGAATTAAATATCTATATCTGTTACTTAAGTGCTCACAGCTATGCGATTTACTTCTTTGAGACCTCTGTCCAAAGTTGTTCCTGTCTTGTCATCAGCACATTTCACAGGAACACTTTTTTTTGTGCCAATTTCATTAAATAGTATATGAAATTATTTCCTTAATCATCGTAGAAATCTGTTCCCTCAGATGCTAACTTTTTATGAATAGGAAAGTGTAAATTCATATTTTGCTAGAGTACTTCTTAGATATTGTGTTAATCAATAGTTTGCTGGAATAGAGCATATTTGTAATAAACTTGCAAACAATTGCTTGAAACACATTTTCAGAAATTCAGGAGTAAATGGTACTACAGATGAAAAATAGGAATAGAATGCAAATATGATATTAAAGTCACAAACATTCTCATTACTCGGAATACCTTTTTTATGCACAACAATATTCAGCACAGTTTTTTACAATCAGGCAATTGTTAACCCCCTTTAAGCAGTAGTAGTAATTTATTTTGCATGTTGTTTCATAATAATATTGCAGAGTCCAAAGAGTTGAATATTTTATATGTTTTCAGAAATCATGAAGTCTAGAAAACCTTATTGTTAATGTTGATAACAATAAAAAGTTGTAATTTTGATTGATTGTTCCTGCATTAAAATAACATCTATTTAAATTTGCACTGTGTAACCATGCTTTAGCTGTCACAACTAGTTTGTTACTCACATTCAGCAGATCTTTTCTTTTACATTGTTACTCTTCTCAGAAAATGCTTGCTGAGATTCATTGAGATAAACTGAAATCAGTATACTGAAATTATGCCTTTAATTAAATGTGTTATAATGAAGACAATATCTATTCTATAAGGGATTAAAAAGAAAAAATATAGATTAATGTATGATGCTAACACAAAGGCAAATTAACATAACAAATTCAGAGGTGCATCTAGTGATAAGCCCCAAGAATCAATCTTAAGTATTCCAGTGGTCTGTTAATGCAACTTGTGGTAGCACCTATGATCAAGTCATATTTAGTTTTCCTTGGCAGTCTTTCATGAGTCCTTTGCTGCTTTTTGAAGAAGGTGAGTCAAAGATTACTTAGATTACTATGAAAAACAGATGCTATGGCTGTGTTACTAAAAAAAATGATTTGGAATAGGTAAAAACAGAGATCAGATTTATATGAGATGCTCTATTTCTAGTGACATATATTGTATTGTGACTACTTTCGGGATACACAACTCTACCTTTATCTTAAAACTGTTCCTGGGAGATGGGCAGAAGAGTCATGGGCTTGATCCTTACTGATTCATGCACAATTTTCATGAGTTACTTGAAACAATCAGTTAATAAATTCTTTAAATCACACTGGGAAGTACTATGGATGCATTGGGTGCTTCACTCTGATGCCTTTAGTCCTCCATATAACTAGAGCTCTAGATACAACAAATTAAGGTAATATAGGCTTCCCAGCTATGACTTCTGTCTTGTCTGCGTCTAAGTGATTGATGGGCAAATTATTTAAAGTTAGGCACGTAGGATGCCTTTAGACCTCTGTCTCTGAAAGAGAAGTAGGGACTGATTATCAGCCTCCCATTTCCAAGGAAAGGGCTCTAACAGTAAGGCATCCTTGTAAAGAGAGTAACACTAGTTCCTGTGTAGTTAGAGATTCCTAAATGTCTTTGTGGTAGGATATATTTTGCAAACTGCTTTACATAACTAGTGGAAGATATGATTATACAAATACTAAGTAAACTATAACCATATTGCAGACCTAAACCCCTGGTTAGATAATTGCCAGGCAGGATACTAGCGAGAAGTTGGCTTTTTAATAAAGAACGTGTTACTTGTGTTTAATCTAGCTCCGAGTTAATACAAACTATTCAGGCAGTTTTAAGTCTGCAGCAAGTAGGAAGAAATATTGAGTGTTGAATGGGCATGTCAGGCATGATAAAGCCTCTGAGCGGATGGAAGAAATTAGCTCTGCATATGACCTGGGAGCCTGGAGAGTACTGATGGACAGGGTTTAAAACATCACAGAGCAACCCGTGGACATGCACATCTTTGCGGAGAAAAGTAAGGTCTGATCAAGTCTCACTTCACTGTGACTTTATTTGTTGTAGATATTGAGTAATTTATCATATGAACACCTGTTGATAATAAAGACACACTGTAGCTAAGTGTACTCTAATTAAGTTTTTAAGAGTCATGGTGGGCTGACATAAGAATTTTCCTTCACTGTGTGGGAGGCCTTACTCAAATCCTGTAAATAACATTTGATAAGCAGACAGAATATTCCCTCAATCACCTGGCCCATCTCATGACTGACAGTGGACATCACTGGGTGTATAACACTTTCTCTCACTGTTCTGTAAGGAAAAACTTTGCTCTTTTAAGATTATGTTAGATTATGAAGGAAATATTCAGTAAGGAATTTGAAGGAAAAAAAACGTTAAGGCCCCAGTGAAAAATATGGCCTCCAATGAAATAAAAATAAGCTCAGAACATTATGTAATTTCTTAAGGAACATCTACAAAAATGAAATACTTTAGTATGTAACAGAAGCATAAATATGTATTTGTGTATACAGATATAGATGTATATACATAAACACATATTTACAACTGATACACTGATATAGCTCAAAGAATAAAATAAAGGAAGAAATTATAAATACTATGAACATAAGATTTGGTTGGGAAATATTAAATTATTTCTACAGGAGACTGCTTTAAAACTATATAATGCTCAAAAAGCAAATTGAAGAAATATATGTAAAATAACTTCCAAAAAATGTTACACTCTAAATCTCTCTCTTCCCCACTGTTATATAGCACAACAATAAAGCATTAATTACTTCATTTTGACATCTTCTGTTCTTGGGAAAGGGGACAGGGGGACATACTTATGGGGAGGGTTCCTAAACAGAGTGAAAACTCTTACAGCTGTGTGGATTGCTTAGCCGAGTATCTGCACATTTGGAAATACTGAAGAGAATATTAAAAACAGATGAATAGCTTTAACTCACTGTTTTGGAATAAGTACCTATGTCAAGTATCTATGGAATACAATATCAGATTCTTCAGCTATAGCTTTTCTTCTTTAGAATTTCAATATAATGAAGCGAGCTATGGTATTCTTAACTTCTGTCTTTAATTCTAATTTTTTCTTAATTTAATCAGCTTATAGAAAATAGTTAGAAGAAATAGAAGTAATAGAAGAAAAAGAGAAAGTCCAAAGGTGTTTTTTTTTTCTTATTACTGTTGCTTTTTTTTTAGGAAGTTATGTTCTGGGCTTTATGTAATCAGAACAGTGTCGATATGATTTAAAAGATATGAACTGTACAATTAAAAAAAAAAGTATGCAGTTTATACATATTAATACTTCAGTTTCTAGTAAAGCAAAAATTAAGCCAATAAGATACCAAATAACTTTGGCTGATAAATACGAATAAGTACTGTGATGTGCCGACATAGCATTTAGTCTTGATGAACCAGAATATGTCACTCTACCTTTTTAGCCACTTAGGAATATCCTCCAGAATACAAGTTTTCCAAGATGAATTATTCTATCTCATACCAGAGTATCCACTTTCTCTCTCAGAGTATCAGGTTCTTCATTCCTTTACAATAGCTGCAAATCACCTACAAGTGGTGTTTGGGGTATAGAGTGAGATATGGAATGTAGAAGTGGGGTATGGAATGTTTTCAGACTTTTTCTTCTTTTAATGTGTGGAAAATAAGTACTGATTTCAGTCACACTTCATCTTTGCTAATTTATCTGTCTAAATATTTAGGCATATAGGCTAAAATAAAAATCTAGTCTTCTTCCACAGTCAGTGAAGAATTAGGTCCTTAAAAGAGTGCTTCACACAAAGATTTTTAGTCAGCTATGTTAGAATAGGGTTAAATACCTTCTGCAGGTACAACTCTCTCCATTAACTGGAGAGTTGGGACTAGCTAGAACTAAATGGCTGCATTTGTGTGCCTGAAAGAGATGAAGATGAATTGCATCGTTAATCTGTTGGACTCTGATATACAATTCTCATCTGTTTGTTTCACATAATTCTTGTACTGTATATTTTGTATTAGCTCCAAAAAATATAAATTTAAAGAAATATTTCAATACTTTAAGCAGTATTTGCATGAAGTACTAGTATATTAATATTGACTATACAGGTATTACTGCTTCTTTCTACTTTTCTCCATATTCGCTTACTCCATAGTAATAAATGAAACATTACAAATAGGTGAGTATGTTATTGGCTATTTCATTATATCATTAAGGACTGAAAGAGTCAATATTTTGTTGCCTACTCTAGTACATTTATTGACATTAATTTAAGGTTTCTTAACTAGTCCTTTTTCATCATTATAGACAGATTCCTCCTCATCTTGGCAGATGAGCAATAAAACACATCCTTTTCTCGTTCTTTTATGTCCACAGGAGTTAATTATGCAAAATTTTATTAATATGGTAACTGCAATGCTTATTTGAGGATTTGCCCTAGTATCTGTTAACAAGTAATCTGATAATCATCACTGATTTATACAATGTAGTAAAGTTTTATGACTCCATTACCTTCCTCTGAAGAAAGATACCAATTCTGACTTTCTTACTTTTATATTTTTTTTTCTTTAAACAAAGCTATGAAATAGTGTTCTTAGCCATCAGATGTAACAGATTTTATAATACTGCTTTCATAGACATACTCTACTTCATCTGTTAGACTAGCCATGCAGACTGGACTACCTGAAATGGTTGAAAATCACTGAGCTATTTTGATGTATCAAATTCCATGTCCTAATGCTGGTGTTCAAGATTTTCTTAAAATGAGACTGCATTGTCAGAACTGGAAAGTAGATATAGCTTAAAACATAGTGATGA
The DNA here is from genome assembly GCF_011004875.1 of Balearica regulorum gibbericeps. Lineage (NCBI taxonomy): Eukaryota > Metazoa > Chordata > Aves > Gruiformes > Gruidae > Balearica > Balearica regulorum. The sequence continues at coordinate 164,361,898 of NC_046184.1, read as the reverse complement.
GCATATAGATGGTTGTAGGTTTATCTTTTGTTCTTGATACTAAGAATAAAATCAGTATTAGCCCCAACTATAGTACAAGATATATATTTTTTTATGCACAGTTTTCTATTCAGTAACTGCTTTTTAATTAAAATGAAGGTTCTTATTGTGAATAGGGTATAAAAGGGAGAAAGGAGCTTATTAACTTGAACTATAAAAGTCTTAGGATAATAGACCTTAGAAATTTTTCATCAGCTAACTTTTGTCTGATGTCTATGAAACTGTAAAAAATGGCACAAATGGAAACAGTACATTCTTAGGGCTAGAAGGTGATGCAGTTTGCAAAGGAAATGAAGCTACCATGCAACAATTTATAAATATCGTACATCTATCTGGTTATTAAGGAGTTTGTCTTATGAAGATATTCTTTAATGTACTACAAAAAAGCACTCATATTCGAAAAAGCAATATAAAGCATCCTCTGAAAAAGTAAAGGCTTACTAAAATCATTAACAAGCAATGGTATTCTTAGCTTTGTCAGCTTGCTGAATAACTGTTGACATGTCAAAGTCAAGGAAATTGCAAGAATATAAACTCTGTTACAGGCAAAAGGGAAGAAACTATATATCTGGAAACAAGAACTTACTGTTAGCCTAAGTAAAATCTAAGTAACCCAATCTCATCAAATTCTACAGTTGTAATTTTTCCTGTTAATAGTACTGACACTCATCATACAGATTAATGGAGAAAAATCTCATTAGTATCACAGAATTGTTGTACAAGAAGACTTATAAGTATCTGCCCCATTTCTTTTGTGTTATGCCTCCCCTCCAGGGTCAGAGTGCCAAATTTAATGGTGACACTCTTTGCCAAGCAGGGAGCTGGTGGGTGTCACAGTGAGTCCTCAGCATCCTGGTTACCTCAATGGGGCGAGCGCAGTGCCAGCAAAGGTCCCTGTCCCTTACTCTTAGGTACACTTGGGCTCGTTTTTAAACAGTTATCACAGTCTGCTCACCTCTCTGTGGTTTCCAGCTAAACTGTGAAAGCCCAGACACTTCCTGGGATACTGTAGTGCAAAACCTGTAGCCTTTACTAATAAATGCAGGGAAAAAAAAAAAAATCTGATTTCATGGATGACAGTGTTTGAGCTTCTTTTATCAAGGTTGCCATTAGAATATTAACTTTACATAACTCGTTATGAAGGACTGAAAGATTTAGGTGAGAAAAATATAGGCTTTAAAATTTTTAAAATCTTCTCATAAAAGATGCTTTTTTTCCCCTTTTTTAAAAGTAAAAACAAAACAAAACAAAAAACCAAAACCAAACCAAACCAAAAAGTTCTGCTTTTAAGAAAAGTATTTGGGCATATTCATCATTGTCCATAGTTCCCAGAAGTCAAATCCCTCAGGTAATAAAGCCCCGCAGATGTAGCATGCTAGTGCAGCTGATATGCAGGGCACTTTTGTTAAGAGTTCAGTCTAACAGTTGGAGAATTGTATGATTCAACCTGAGAAGAGATAAAGGCAAAAGATTGACATTTGAGAAGTATAATCAGAGAGACTGGGAAGTGGGAAGAATTGCAGCCAGACCGTAACTGTGATCTGTCTCTAAGACAGTTTAACTCTTTTGTCTATAGGAAATCACTCAGTCAGTCAAGTCTTCAGGGATTAATGTACCAAATTAAATTTTCTTTTTTTTTTTTTTTTCCAAAAAGGTTTCAACCCTTCCTTCATGTCTGGACATTTAAATCTCAGTGTGGCACTAAATGTTCTTTTTGTATTACAAAGTGAATTGGAGCTCTTTAAAGAAGCTGCTAGACTTTTATTTTGGTTTGACACAATAGTTATATCATTAAAAGAACCAAGAGGATTTTATAGCTCCTAAATTTGATTCTGAGTTGTTACTTGTTAGCTTGCAGCACCCAGCTATCTTAGACACATTTTTGTGATTTAACAATTCATTCATTAATATCAGAACATTTTTCACATAATCTTTCAAATAAATCCTTATTCTCATTTACACAAGATCAAAAAATAGAGCTTACTTAGATTCACAAGCAATGAAGCAAGAGGACACTGTGGCAATGTCAGACCCATAATACAGAACAACTCAGTGCCTTCCATTATTTGATAACTGCTCATACTAGAGCACTATATTTTAGAAAAAATTAAATTAAAAAAAAAAATTACCGTCATGTCAGATGCATTATAAACCTTGGTGGATTCTTTATATGGCCATTCTTATATGAAAAACAAAAAGAGACTTCCTTCATTTTAACTTTCAATTTCAATTTCAATTTCATTTTCATTATTTTCTTCTTGAGTATCTAAACGCTCTGCCAAGAACCAGTTTGCTGCTTCTTGTAGGTACATATTGTTCAATGATCATTCTTGCTCAACATTTATGCAAGAGACAAGTCTTGCTTTGCTTCTGGTTCTAACCGATTGTGCATGACATAAACAAGATCTTCACAGATTTTTTTGCTTAAACTCTGATTGGGAAAGCTCAGTTGTTTTTTAGCCCTACTTTTCTCCTCTTCCTCCTCCCATCTGCACACAATCTAGTAATACTTCCCACATATTTGTTTATATAGAAATATAGTGAACAATTAAACAGAATTTAATTGTTATGTTTTATTTAGTATAACCTGTGAAATACACTAAAGACTGTGCTATTATAGGCTTATCTGAAAAAATATCATTTCTGCTCTGAAGAGACAGCAAATTCTACTTGTCTACTTATTGCACCTCCAAATCAGGTTCTCTGCACTTCTTTCCTCTCCCCTATTCCTTAGAGAAAATATGATTCATTCTGCCACTGAGTGTTTTGTGCTGTCCCACTCAGGGGGTCAGGGTGAGGTTAACTTTTTAATTCTCTGCGAGGTAATCAGGAGTAATGACAATTACTTTAGAGGTTCAAACCAATCATAAATTTACTTAAAACTCAGTGGAATTACAAAATATAGAGGCTTGGCAGAGGTCGTAACAATGCTCAAAATTTAGCAGAACTACGAAAGGTAAGGTTTTAGCAAAACGTGTGACGATATTACCCTAATGTGCCGAAAATTAAGTTAGAGACAAAGAGAGTGATAGAGAGGAAAAGAAAGAGAGAGAGAAAGAGAAGAGAGAGAGAGAGAGAGAGAGAGAAAAGATATCACCACCCTTGGATCCAGCAATGTTCTCTGCTCGTAGTTGTAGTCTTCAGGTGGTGGGCGTGCTGAAAACTTATGTTTCCCCTTTTTATAACCCGATGTGCCTGCCCCATAGGCGGGGGTCTGTCATCACTGAGCAGGCGCAGTATGTGCTCAGGAATGTTCAGAAATCTTCTAGAAATGAGTCGGTGGGTTATGGGGGTCCGGGGGACTCACTGCCCCCCCTTTCAGGGCTGACCAAGTGAGTGATGATCTGTCACAGGCACATGGTGCACAGGGCACAGATGGTCTTTGTTTACGTGTTTCAGGAGTAGAGGAGTGGTCCCACAAGACGTTATCCTGCCTCCGCAGGCTCCGTTCTTGTTCAACACTTCCTGGTCATCATCAGCCCATCCCTGTCCATGTCAAGATGGGTGTTTGCGACATTCACTTGTTGTCAGGGGCCTGACATGTTTCAGTATGAAAACAGTGTCTCATAGAATTGTACTTTTGTCATGAAAATATGACTTCAGCTATCATGTGATCTTCTTCGTACCTTGCTATATTACATTTTGTCTGAATTATATACCTTTACTCAGAGTTATAGATACTTATGTTTTCATTCTGCCTCAGCAACTCTGGTTCTTTCCAAAACTATTTAAAGAGGTTGGCAATGGCCTTCTACTGTTTTTCCCAGTCCAAACATCCTCTTAATATCCTGTGTACCAAAGATAAGCGCTATATTTATTTATTTATTTTTAAATTGAAGTGCTGGACAAAAGCAGCAGGGGATATTATATTGCATAAACTTGTGCTCCATTCTCTAAGATTTCGCTGATATATTATGAATAGAAAAATATTTACCATCACCATTTTCTCAAGTGTTTTAGTATTTTTAAGGTCCTATATATCCTTTATGTTCTAATGTATAGCTATTTGTTGATACTGTAAATCTAAAATGGGTTTCCTTAATCTGCTGAATGTGTATGGTCCACATTTGGACTCCCACAAGGTAATGGAGTCCATTTCAGTTTTTTCTTTTTCTCATGTGGCCACCATTATATCAGCTCACAGCTGTCAGTAAAGGAACTCCATGCATCGCTTCTGCTAATTATTCTGCCTCTTAGTCTCCTTTTTGTAGTACTATGATATTCTAGTGGATATGTTCCACTAAAATGTTTGACTCATTTTACTTTCTTTTTAACTCAATAAGTTTTTGCTTGGAAAAGGATTAATTCTGTGTTTTCCAGTAGTTTTGCTAACGTGGATCTTCTCATAATATTTTATTTTATAATATGTTCTTCCTGGTTTGCAGATGAATGACAATTAGTTCAAACAGAAATATTCTATTCTATTCTATTCTATTCTATTCTATTCTATTCTATTCTATTCTATTCTATTCTATTCTATTCTATTCTATTCTATTCTATTCTATTCTATTGAATATTCCTTTCCATTCCGTGCTAAAGTAACAGACGGAAAAAAGTGATACCTAGTGACAAAATTAGAAATACATCTGTTCAGTAAAGGTCTTGTTTGGTTGGGGTTTGGTTGGCCTTTGGGGGGGGGGGGGGTGTGGTGGTTAGTTTTTTGGTGGTTGTTTTTTTCTTCTATTAACAATACCTTCTGTCTTTTGATCAGTTTTTAATTCACACTTACATTATTCCAGTTTCTTTATCAAAATGCCATGCAGTATCTACTTTAATGCTTTATAAAAGTTTGATATATTATTACCAAACTGAGATGAAACAAGGACTTTTGTTATCTTCTGTTTTTCCCACATACCTTGGGGGAAAAAAATCCTTTCTTCTTGTAATTTTCTTTTCTTCATTTATGATCAGAAATTTTCTATTGCAAAAAATGCAAGTTATTTTCTCTCATTTTAAACCACCATGTAAAAATTTCTTTCACAAATAATTTTATATCTGATGATTATTTCATCTGAAGTTTTAATACAAAGATGAACTAATCCTTACTGAAGACAACTGTAGGACCCTCTGTGCAAATATATATATACACACATACATATATATGTGTCTATTTGGTTAAACACAGACTTAAAGAATGTGGGTAGTCTATATCCAGCTTTAATGCCACATTAGAAAAGAGGTTCAAAGAGGTAGTCACAAGTTATTACAACTATATACTCCTACAGCTATATGTAATGTTTTATTGATTTCTGAATCTTCAAAAGCTTAGCACTGGTACTTCTATCAAAATGAATTGTGAAGCACAACTCTCATTCATTCGAATAGGAACTGTTAAGCCAGTAGCATGTTATGTATAACATTTGTAGAATATTATAGATGGATAATTTTCTGAACAATTATGCATTATGTTTAAGAATGTTTAAATGGGTTCATGAAAGGCAGGTCCTGCCTGACCACCCTGATCTCCTCCTATGACCTGGTAACCTGCCTAGGGGATGAGGGAAAGGCTGTGGATGTTATCTACCTGGACTTAAGTAAAGCCTTCAACACGGTCTCCCACAGCATTCTCCTGGAGAAGCTGGTGGCTCATGGCTTATACAGATGTACTCTTCGCTGGGTAAAAAAATGGCTGGAAGGCCGAGCCCAGAGAGTAGAGGTGAACAGAGTTAAATCCAGTTGGTGGCCAGTGACAAGTGGTGTTCCCCAGGGCTCAGTACTGGAGACAGTCTTGTTTAATATCTTTATCAATGATCTGGATGAGGGGATTGAGTGCACCCTCAGTCAGTTTGCAAATGACACCAAACTGGGTGGGTGTGTTGATCTGCTAGAGGGTAGGAAGGCTCTGCAGAGGGATCTGGACAGGCTGGATCAATGGGTCAAGGCCAACTGTATTGAGGTTCAACAAGGCTCAGTGCTGAGTCCTGCACTTGGGTCATAACAGCCCCATGCAATGCCACAGGCTTGGGGAAGAGTGGCTGGAAAGCTGCCCGGTGGAAAAGGACCTGGGTGTGCTGGTCAATAGCCGGCTGAGCATGAGCCAGCAGTGTGCCCAGGTGGCCAAGAAGGCCAACAGCATCCTGGCTTGTATCAGCAATAGTGTGGCCAGCAGGACTAGGGAAGTGATCGTCCCCCTGTACTGGGCACTGGTGAGGTCGCACCTTGAGTCCTGTGTTCAGTTTTGGGCCCCTCAGTACAAGAAGGACATTGAGGTGCTGGAGCGTGTCCGGAGAAGGGCAATGAAGCTGGTGAAGGGTCTGGAGCACAAGTCTTATGAGGAGCAGCTGAGGGACCTGGGGTTGTTTAGCCTGGAGAAGAGGAGGCTGAGGGGAGACCTTCTCGCTGTCTATAACTACCTGAAAGGAGGTTGTGGTGAGGTGGGTGTTGGTCTCTTCTCCCAAGTAACAAGCGATAGGACAAGAGGAAATGGCCACAAATTGCTCCAGGGGAGGATTAGGTTAGATATTAGGAAAGAATTCTTCACCGAAAGGCTGGTCAGACATTGGAACAGGGTGCCCAGAGAGGTGATGGAGTCACCATCCCTGGAGGTGTTCAAAAAGCATGTAGACATGGCACTTCAGGACATGCTTTAGTAGACATGGTGGTCTTGGGTTGACGGTTGGACTTGATGATCCTAGAGGTCTTTTCCAACCTTAAAGATTCTATGATTCTATGAAATGCGTAAAAAGTAAGTCATGTAAGCAGCTTGCTGCAGTAATGAAAAAAAATATTTTAGGGCGAATTTTCAAAGAAGTATATTGCATTTTTTTATTTTGGATTTCAAAAACCTCATCAAAATTTTCTGCTACTGAGGAATGAACAACTAGCACAGAATCAGCAAGTATTCAGAGAATGTAAAGACCTCAACAGTAGTGAATCCTAAAAAGAAGCATTTAGGCTGCATGCTTTGAATATCCATTAAAGAAAAGGAATTAGAATCTTAAATATACTTTTCAGGATTCATACTTTTTTTAGGGGTTCAGGTATTCAACTGGTCAGACAGTGCAGAGTCAGCTTGGTGCTAAATAAGATTTCAGGAAAGAACAGAGACTTCTTTGGGTGCAAGATTCCTTACTGTGAGAGATGCCACAAACCAGAAGTATGGCATTTTCAGCCTCTTATGCAGAATCTATATCTCCAGTCATAGCCGATTAGTAGAAAAATAGGTCATCCCAAACTGCTTCATCTAATACAGAGGACCAAAAAGCAAGAGAACATGGTGCAGTGTATCATAATTGCATGAGATACAGGTGTAGACAGTGAAAGGAAAAGGAAGGGAAGAGTTGAATATATTAGTCTTATGTCTGACATATTCAAAGTGACATATTGGGTTTGGGGCTGTGTTATGTTTGGTCTGAGCCAGGGATTTGGATCAGTAAAGCTGAGCTTATTTAAGATTAAGTGAAGGATACCTCACCCAATACCTATTTATAGCAATTTAGAGGCTCTTAGAGTGAGAATTCTCACACAATTTTAATATCAAAAGCCTGTGGTTTTTTCTGTTTCAACTAGTCACCTCCATCTCACTTCATACTCCATGCAAATAACAGCCATAGAATGTACAGTTCAACTCTTCCTAAAGATGAGTTAGATGAACTTTTCAAGTATCTATTTTGTTTCTACAGTTTAAAGGAGAACATACATAATTTATCTTTATGCAGGTAACAAGTTAGCTGAGATAAATTTTATCTCTAATGGTTTCATTAGGCAGAAAAATGATACTCCATTTATGTTCACATAAATAATCAGTATAAGGATTACTCACTTAAGGTATGTAAAAGTGATAAAGAACTGAGGACTTAATATGCAGAAATTTGAAGCATAACAGATCGTCAGATCCTAGAGTTCACTGCAGTATAGGCTTCCCTCTCGAGAGCTGTGGTACAATGCTTCTACTACATAAGGACAGACTTGAAGTTGCAAAACAACCCTTAAGCTCTTATGCTATCTTACTAGTTGAGAATATTGTCTCTGCAAAATTGCATTTAAATTCTTCTTAAAAATCAGATCATTCTCTACAAATATATGCATGATACCAGAGTTTAATCACAAAAACTACATTCACATGACAAAACACTTTTGAATCATTCTAGTGTTATACCTTGACATTCCATTGTACACTGTGATTTGGCACACTTGCATATGCCTTTATTGAATGTGTCTCCTTTCTTTTTCCCCTCTGGTAATGCACATCATATAATATGGGTATAGAATTCATAAAACTTACTATAACCTGTGTAACCTTAAAAATGCTAGCATGTAAAGAGTTATAGAATGTTATTTCCATTTTTATTTCTTCAAACTTGTCTGCCAGAGGATCTCTGAGGCACAGATAATTTCCTTCTGCTTCTAGAGTGCTATTTTATTGTCATGGATAAGTCATCCTGTGATGAACCTGTAGACAACATTCAGTACTCTAAAATGTCTTTGCGTATGTAAGGCTTATCAATTCAAATGGAACTTAAAAACCTAACAGATTTTTGAGGGCCCAACCTTAACATATTCTGAATATTATCAAACCACAAGAAATAAACACTCTTGCTCTTTTGGAGATGACCTACCACGGGAAAAAATGAGTTGCCATATCAGCAGAATGAACAAGGTGGACAGGAATTGTTCACCGTGTTTAAACACAATAGTCAGGGAACATCAGAAGGCGACAGGAAATGGAAATACACTTTTTCTCCCCCCCCCCCCCCCCGCAGTGTGTAGTTAGGCTGGGGAATTCTTTTACAAAAGTTTAAATAATTCAAAGGAATGCTGTATTAGCTCATGGAAAAGAAATCTATTATGGGTTACATAGACACTTAATTAGCTGAGTTATAGTGTTTGGAAGCTGAAGATTATTAGGGCGAAACATCACATGTTTTTTCCCTTTTTCTTATGCTCTTTCTGATAGATCGACATTTGGCTGCTTTCAGAAACAAGGTGATGATCTAACCCAGTACTTTTAACCTTATGTTTTTGTGTTCAAGATCAAATGTACAGGTAAGGAACTGGAAATATCCCAGGCATTAATATGATCTGAAGACTTCTGCAGACTGTCAGAGGAGAACACTTGCTGGACAGGCTAGACTCCAACTGAGTTGCTGAAAGCAAAAGCTATGAAATCTTAAGTTTTACACCAAGAGAGTTACAGGAGACTTCTCTAAACTGTAACAGCTTCAGATTTACTTCCTTCATATAGGGAAAAAATATGAAAAATAAGAAAAAAATATGAAAAATAAGAAAAATATTATTATACCCAGATTTTTGTTTGAGGATGTCTTAATCCTAACTGAAAGATTGGTACATTGAGTGACATGACCTCTAGAAAAAGCATAGGCATGCTCAAAAGTTTTTTAGGTTTTGGGCGGGTTTTTTTAAGTTTTATTCTTAAATCAATTTCCAGCAGCTATACTCGTTGGCTATCTGCTCAACTACAATAAGTTAAATTTGTCCTTCAAATTTCTGAGACACACACTTCATCTTTACAAAATACTATCAGAACTAATCTTTTTCATGTACATGAGACAAAAATGTCACATTGTATAAATATAATTTTAGTTTTCATGTTTATGTCTTCTAGAGTTTAAGTATTTTTGTTTTAATCTACAAAGCTCTGTTCAGCATTTTCTGAAAACTCGCATTAAAAAGTGTGGGTTTTGTTCCCTGAAAATGCCTCATACACGCAAAAAACACTGTTAAGATTGGAATTCATTGCACATCCTCAAGGTTTGCAAATTCTTCTTGTTATTCTGCATTATTGTTCCATTTCTATTTCTAAACTGGGAAAGCTGGGTTTGAATCTGTGTCTTGTACAAAATCTTATGGGAACTGGTTCTCATTTCTGAAGTTCCTGAGATGAATTTCAATGCTCAAAGGATGAATGAAAGAAAGAATTTGTTTTCTACAAAATACAGTTCAAAAGATCTTAGGACCTATCTCTAACCTAGATTATATTTGAAGTGGACCTTTCTATTATATCTGTCTTTTGAGTAAGTACTAACATATTATCCTGCAGACAGTCCAAATTCCATTTCATCCCTCCTTCCCTCCCTCCCTTTGTCTGTATACCCCTCCATCCCACCCTTACTTCCTTTCTAGATATCCTAAACAGTTGTTATTAATAGAATAATCATAATTTTGTGTAAAAAAATAATATAGCTTGTAGAAAATTCTAATCACCATAGTCTCTCTCCTGTTTCAGTTCAGCCAGAGCAGAATGTTACAAATGTTAAAGACATTTATCAAGACAATCTGCAGTTGGTGCATTTTTATATCCTTTTCTGTTTGAGCTCAGCCAAGGAATAGAATTTACTCAGAAAATAGTAAAGCCTGATAAATCAAGTCAGACTCTTTTGCAATGTATTTCAGTATTTAATCCACCATCAGCAAGATTATACACCATCCAATTTTCTCCCCCTTGACTGCTCCAACAGCAGAATTTACACAGAGCACAGAATATAAATTTTACTCTATTGACATTCTCCAGTAGATTTTGTGTCCAGGGTTTTTCAGCCTGCTAAATCAACAGAGTTTACAGAGAAAACAATGCTTCCTATAAAGAATACAGAAACCACCAATGTAATAATTTTATTTTATCACCAAAGTGATTATGTTATTTTATTAGTTGTATTGGTTAATAAGTCACAGTTATAAAATTTGAGTGTATGTTCATGTACATGTGAACAGAACTTCTAGTTCTGTTTTCAGCAACATAGGGGAAAATAAAATAATAAATAAACATGAGCATATAAAATAAGACAAGTACAAGGACTACAATTATGAAAGGTCTTTGGTATCTATGCCAGGACATAGATGCTGTAAGCTGATCTTCTTAGGAGCTGATTCCAAGAGACTTGTCTAATATACTCTGATAGAACTGATCATAAAATTTGTTAGTGAAACATGTCTTTAAAACACGATTAATACCAGTCCCAAGTAATGCTACCATGCGACTTAGAAAAATATAAAGGATAACTGAGAAACAGCTATAAATGACATTGACCATATGTTGGCATCCATGAAAAGCAGCCAAGCTTGTGTCCCAGACAGTAACTTGTATTAAACTATACACACTAAATAGTGAAATCACAACTAAGTATCTGATAAATTTTTCTGTTGCCTTTATTATATAGGATATATAACTTATAGGATGCAACCACTGTCTCATGCCCTTAAGGGACAGAAAGGAATTGTATTCTACAGCATTCTTTTTGATGAGATATTTGTATCACTCATCTGTCAGAACCAGCATTATTTTTTCAAGTATCTATTTCTTGATGTTCTATAAGGAAGCCAACTGTAATACAGAGCAATCAGATTCTAGAATAGCTCACACTTTTTTTTGTTTCTTTCATGATCCTGAAGTAAGAAGACCAAAATGCTAGTTAGACTTTAGCTTCTGTGGTTCTGATAAAGCATGGGGCAAAAAGCAGTGATGTTCATTGTGGTGTCTTAATAAAAGAACTTCGGCTTTCCAACAAAATTTCTGGTGGTTTTGAGGCAGCTACAGAGCGCAACTGATGATCAAGAGAGCTCTAGCATACCTTTTCCTGTGAAAATTGGTTTTCACCAGGGATGTATCTAGACGTCTATCTTGTTTGTACTACTTTATGCAATGAAGTATTTCACAATATTTAAATACATAGCTGGAATAGTTCCTGAAAAAAGCTTTTAAAATTTGTCGTCTTGTTTTGCACTGTTATGGTATAAGTGCATTACTGTCTTTCATAGCTCAGATACAAGATTTAAAATGTCCTCATGGTGCATGTTTTGATCTTTGAAAAGACAAATAAATCCCATGCACTATTGTCCTCTCTTAGTTTTACAATTCTGTACAGGCACTAGATACATTTTCTCAGTAGCTGAAATGGTCGGTGCATTTATACTAGTATTTAAGTAAAGTATCCTGTGTTTTTGCCAGAAATGATTAGCATGTCAATGTGATAATGCATAATTAACAATTCAAATTATCATATTTAAGGCTTTTCATGTATTCGTAATTGTCATTGACTGTTTCAGCACCTTAGTTTAATTAAAAATAAACAACAATGAAAATATGTAGTGTTTTCAGATAAAATATTAATCAGTTTTTTATGAATTACAATATCCATTGGGAAATAAAGAATTTACTAAGCCGCCCTAATTGCCCTACAGAGTCTCTGTAAAAAAATTGTTTCATAAAAGTCATTCCAGTTATTCAAAAAAAACCCAACTAAAGAGCAGCATCTATTGAATTACTTTATTTAGTGGAGCAATTTTTAGCAGTCTAGCAGAAAGTAATGGGATCATTAAAACTAAATTCTCTTCTCCTGTCTGCACAATGGAACACTTATTATCTATTCTAGTCTTCTTGCTTGCAAAGAACTCTCATTGCTAGCACTGGTGTTTCTACATATGCAGGAAGATCATAATAGCCTCACGAACCTGTTCTGTTCACATGAAAGAGGAAAATTTAGTCAGAAGACTCTAACCAAACCTTGGGACTGCATTTTTCTTTTAGCCACTGAATGGAGTACCTGCTGATACCTGTGGGAGATTCACACAAAGATTGAGAATAAACAGTGGGGACTATATGTTCCCTAATTTCCATGACAAAAATTTTTGCATTTTTATCTGCCTCAGAGGTTTTTTGTGTGGCCCATTGTGGTAATAATCAGGTTTGCCTGATTCTACTTTCCTTAGATATTTTGTGATACTATATCCTTGGCTCAGCTTATTACCATGAAATATTAAGCCAGAGTGGACCCCAGGACAGGAAATACTGTCCTAATTTCTCAGACACTGTATGCCTAAACTGAGGGACTCAGGGATATTTCCCTGTTCCTTGATCCGCCACTGCAAATCTTCAGCATGTATGAGATCTGGAAGCCCTTATTTCTCCCTTCTTGCCCCCATTTTTAACTGAGAAGAAAGCCAGTGTATGAGCAGGGAAAAACCTGTGGTGCTTTCCAGCAGGTTGCCTGAGCTTGCCCGTCAGCAAACCACAATACTTGGTCATATTGCAGTGCAGTTTAGACACAGACCATGTCTCTTGGTTTCTTAAATGAAGATGTTCACAGATGCCTGAGGCTTCTATAATGTTTCTGAAGTATTTTGCAATACCTTATAACAGCAGCTAAACTTTCCAGACAAGAAGTAGGTCTTTTCTGTATAAATAATGGGGCACAGTGTGTTCAGCCCTGTATGTTTCTCACAAAGTACAGAACTGACTTCGTAACAGATGAAGACAGATTTTCAAAACTTAGCACAGTTCTTTCAGACTTTTATTTTCTTTTGTTAACGTGTCAACTGCAATACATCAGAAGATTTTTATATACTTCCTTGATGAAAAGCACATAAAACTAAAATATTTTTATATTCAAATTTCTGTTTGAATCTTTAAGTTTCAACATGTACTTTTGGATTAATGTATGTTCCTTTCAGTGAATTCTGCTTTGTAGAAAGTAAAGACTGCAACCAAGAATGTTGTGATTTGTTTGGAACTTCAACACTAATATGCTCATTAAATATTACATAGTCCCAGAGATGTTGTTTCTTCCATGCTTGATAAATACTGTCAATTTCCCTGAAAATTGTTTGTTTTAAACTACTCATTTAGGTTTTCCTTTACTTTAAGAATAAAAAAAACCCTAATAAAATAATAAAATAACCTCCTCCATATTCCTCTCTAAATAATATTATGTGCATTGTGTGTATTTACACACTTAAATATTTACATTAATGACAGGAAAAACAATTTTGTGGTAAACATTTTTACTACATTTCAATCAGATAAATAAGGCAATCTTATAAACTTCATATTTGTTTCTTGGATCTATTATATGTTTGCACATACTTATACAAGAAACATATCTAGAGATATGACCTACAGTAAGTAAACATGTCATAGAATATGCAGATAGTAAGCATAAGACAATAAATAGCCTTTTAGCACCTTCCTATTCAAATTTCTCTTATTTCAAGTGACATGTAGCAGTAGCAAACAGCTATAATGCTAGTATCAGCTATCTGAATAGAAAATGTTAGGTCTTCTTTACAGATATTAACATTTCTACAGGAAAAGTTTACTTGATTGTTCACATTTTACCTGCATATTAAATATTTTATTCTTCAAAATGATTGTGACAATTTCCCTGCTAATATTAAGGTGCTCATCCAAACACAATACAATTTATGACCATTACAACAAGCGTCCACAAGGTGCTCTTTGTGACATAGAGATTTTGGCTGTAAGTATAATTTCAAATATAAACTGTAGTAATATTAATTCAAAAAGATATATGGTGCTTCTGTCATAAGGAGTACAAATGAGTGTTTACTTAAAACTGTAAGTTTTTGCATTATGAAAATGCATATGTACAATGTAGCTTCCAGATAATTGATATTTTATATCTTATTATATTTTATTTTCATGCTGCTTGCAATCGAGTTCTACATTGGAAATTTTTCTAAATTTTTTGTCATCATTTCAGTTTATTTTTCTTATGCATGTTCTGTTTAGCTTACAAATTTCTTGTAGTAAGGATTTTCTTCAGATGTTTTCCTCATTTTAATATGTTAATAACAAAGCAGGCACAATAATGCTTTTAAAACTATCACACTATATTTTTCCTGATTAATCCAAAATTACACTATATTTAATTTTATGATATTACAACATAATCATGACAGGTTTTATATGTAACTGAAGACTACATTTTCTATATAAATACTATTACCAACCTCTTATGTTATTTCTTTATAGAATACTTCAGCATTCTAAAGCAATCCAACAGTATTAGGAAACAAAAAGGAAAGCATTTACATTATTTTGCACTTGGATAAATTAAGGAATAATTAGGTAACAGAACATTTTTGTTGAAGGTTTCTCTTGGAACTTATACATGAATAGTTCACTCCATCTTGCAGTCTTTCTCTGGTCTTACCTGGCCAGTTTGTGTGCTTGGACAGTTACAGGGGAACACAAATAAAATGGTACTAAATCACTTGTTGCTGAGGTATTCACCTAGAACACATCAGTTCTGGTCTCAGTTCCCTTCTGCTGAGCCAGACAAGAAAATTAGGTTTCCCTTTCTTTAGGTGGTTTGACTATAAAGATAGTAACGTACAACATGAGTTACTCCTTTTTCTTTCCTATCTTTGTGTGTCCTGCTTAGGCTAATAAATATTTAGATATAGGTATGCCAACTTGCAGGCCACGAAAAGACTTAGTGAAAACAGGGAGAATGAATTTCAGGGATCTATGTGTTTACCAGCAAGTAAAATTATACAAGCCCTTTATTCCTGACTAAAATAGATGAGTTGCAAACAAAACCCACTTACTTCATCATGAAATAAAAGGGACATTGCAATAAATTAATTCAGGTGCAGATATCTACTGTTGAGTTCTAAAATTAGCTGAGATGAATCCTACCCACTTTATGTTTTGTGGGATTTTGGCTTGTACTCAGGAATAGAATTTTTTTCTCTCGATGCCCATTAGAAACAGCATGCAGTGGGTTAACTGGGTTCCTTCTGCAGTCAATGGGGAGAAAGGTATCTTGAAAAACTTATCCTGGATTATGAATTAAATCACTTCCTAAAGCCATCTCCCTTTATCTATAATAGGAGGACCATACATAGCTATGTTTGATGGCAATGATTAACCGTAAAAATTTCAGAAAGTTAAAGTTAGGTGAGATGAATCCCACCTTAGGAGTGAAAGGACTAGTTTGATTCTTACACTTAAATGCAGAGTAGTGATGTGCATTACAGGAACCACTTAGACAAGCGCGCACAAAAATCTTACAAATCTATTGTCTTACCATAAAAATATCCCCACATGCTGTGACATCTTCTCTTTCTGGTTATCTAGTATTCTCTTAGTCTTAAGAAGTCATGTCTCTAACTGTTTTGTGTTCTGAGAAGTTAATTGGATTTTAAAACATGGAATTTTCTATTCTGATGGCTTCTTACATTATCCAGTCTCACAAATCTGTACAACTAGGCAGTTCCACTAAGAATGTTTTTTGCTGTCTGTTTGAGCATTTTAGTTTTGGGGGATTGTTGTGGGGTTTTTTGGTTTTTTTGGGTTTTGGGGGTTTTGTTTATTTGTTTGTTTTAATTATAAGTAGCACATATGCGACAAAAAATATATGCAGCAAATTTTATGTAGTGGAAAAAGCAGGCCTCTTTTCTTTCAGAAGCTGACCTCCTAGAGATGCTGAGTATGACCTGACAGAAATCATTACAGCAATTTCCCACAGGCAGTAAAAAGGAACAAAATGGTATAGTCATTCCCACTTACGGTTCACTACCTGTAATAGTAGATATGTCCTATCATGATGGCAATGAGTTTAAAAAAAAAATTTGAAAATGATACAGAGCCCAGGGGAATGCAGGCATTCATGTATGTTGTGTGGAAAGGTTAGATTGTTATTTTACCTAATAACTGATTATAAGCTGAAAAATTCAGATATGCAATGTACAAAGTTATTTATCACAGAAGAAAGATAAAAGTAATTTGGTGGGAGAGTCTGCACTGGCAAAGAAGCTGTGAATCGGAAAAGCTGTCATTACTATAGCCATTACGTTGTCAAGTATAATAAGCAAGGATTGTAGGAGAAAAGTGAAGGAAAAACATGCTGAAAGCTGAAGAAACAGAGACTGATTTTCTTTTAAGTGGGTTTGTTATTTTTTGAGACATCATCTCGGAAAGTCTGGAAGAACTGAAATTAGTCCTGTGTCACTTAATTTTCTTATTAACAAACAGTAAGGATGCTGGGAGTTATTCAGTCTAATTGAAGTGTTCAGAATTTCTTTCAGACTCCACTACAGTTTGCTGTGAGCACTTAGTGTGAGATTTGCCATAAATTTGGTGTTTAAAATATCTCACTTTCAAATAATTTGGAACTTGTTTCTTCTTTTACTCTAAACACACATATTCATTTAATGTGGCACATTTAGAATTAAATCTTCTCTTTGGTATCCATCTAACCTGAAATAATTGTAACTATTTCTACTATTTCCAGTTTTCTCTTCTGATCTCTTAAGTAGATTGACCAAGACAATGAATTGTCTTGCCCTTCTCTCTCTTTCTCTCTCTCAAAAAAACCACAAACCAAAGCAACAAAGAAACACAACAACAAAACAAAAAAATCTAGAAAAAACAGACCCATAAAAAATCAATCCTCTGGAAAAAAATAGACATACTTGTAGATTTGATTCTCACAGCGATTAATAAGAAGAAACTCACATCATAAGAAAATGCATGAAAAGACAAAAAATACATGCACAGGATAATCTCTCTAGTGTTCTCTTTCTAATATGGAAAGAAACAATGTATACACTAACAATTATTTTCTATGTGTTCATTCAAAAAAAGAGAGTTTTCATGAACTAATATCTTAAAGGAAAATTAAAATTATAAGCATTGTCACAAATTGATTACATGTCATGGATGACAAGGAGTGGATGCGTGCTCCTCAGCCTCCTGAGGCTTGATGCATTCCTGGTGTTCTGTTGTAAAATAGACCAAAATTCTACTGATCAAAACCAAAGGGGTCACCATCTATTACAAATTGTCTAATTGTGTGTGCAGAGGAATTCTCAAACAGAGTCTTGATCAATTCAAAGCACTGTGATTTGAATATATTTCTTAATTGTGTCAATGTAGCATCAAGTGAAACTGTCTCTTGATCAAACTATCTGGGATCTAAACTTTCTTTTGCTGATATATTTATTGTGCTTTTATGCTCACCAAATTGAGTTCTGTCCCCAAATTTAATTAGTCTGCTTTCTAAACTTTGTTGACTTTCTTGATCATAATAATAATAAAAAAAAAAAAAAAAAGAGAGAATAAGAGAATGAAAGCAGAAAAAAGTCTATTAAAATATTTGAATGCAAGTGTTCTAGACTCTGAGAAAAAAGAATACAAAGAGAAATATTACTGGGTTTTGGGATATTTTTCTCATTATACAAGTTAACACAAATTAGATGAGTGAAAAAATAAATAAAGATTTTTTCAGAGCACAGTAAAACTACAGCATTTAAGTAACTTGTATAAAAATATTTATTTTAATATGGTCTGATAGAAAGATTGTACAGACAGCAAAGGATTTCTGTGTGGTAAATAAAGATAATGGCTATTACATGGGAAATAGCTAAATGGGTACAGAAAACTAGCAATCAACAGAATTCATAAATTAAATATAATCTGTAGGAGAAAAATCTTATAGGACAATGATACAGATTACCTGTAAACAGCAATTCAAGAATCATAGGCTATTGGTGAAACCCCAATATTTGACAGCACAGGGAAGATTAAGATTTAGAAAATGAAAGTAGCACTATTTATCAATTATTCATTGCTACTATTTATGGACTGAACTTGGAAAAAATTATGCCAATGACAGACTAAAAAAAAAAAAAAATCAGCAATAAAAGTCCTGAATTCATTCACCTTGCAATACATTGCTGTGCTTTTTACCTTCAAATGCAATATTGTCATAAATATATAGATGAACATGCAAAATCTGCTTCAAATGAGTATTTATTTAATTGAGCTGGAACATCAGTTTATGGAGCATCAGTTTAAAATATATGTAAAGACAAGGCTTTTAGGTGTATAATTTTACATGCACAGTTAACCAATGTTTAGTCAATTAGATCCCATTTCCTAATTCATACGCAGATATCAATGTATACAGCTTAATCTGGTGCCTGAATCTAGATCCAAATCCCATCCATAAAGTCTGACACTACCACCCCTGTGTTACTTAATGGATATTTAGAAAGCTGACTGAAAATTCTGACTAACGGACCTAAGCAGCAAGTTACATTGTATGAGGCGAATTAAATGTTTTGTTCTTACCATCTCCCTTTTTATGGCAATTCTGAAATAGACAATGTGATCATATAATTAAAGACTATATTATACTATATTAGCACAACAGCCCCAAATTAACTTTGCATCTAAACTTAATGCTAGTATTTTCTACTTTCAAAAGCTTAACTATCTACCTATTTCACAGAATCTGAACAAGTGTACTGAGATATATAGGATATTTCTGTGGATTTTAACAAAGACACCTGGGTCTTTCCTGGTTGCATCTAATTTGCAACAAAGTCCCAAAGACAGGATAGCAGACTAAAGCCCTCAAGCAACTTAACTGAGCTAAAAAACCCACGGCTAACACGTACATACAATAATTTATTGATCATGTAATTATAACATTACATCTAACCATGTCACTATTATGAATCCAGTTACCATGATACTAACACATACCCTCTCACATATTTTATCAATTCTGCTTCCCAATAATAATAGTTAAAACTGATACACATATACCTTCCAGGTGCTGTCCCTGTTTCTGCATTTCTAACCCTTACTGTGCTGCTCTGGATCTTTAAGATGATGGTGTTAGCTTTCTTTAAAAAGGCAGGTGTTAGAAGGGTCCCTGCAAACCATCAGTATGACAAATTCTTCTCCAAGAGATGTATGACATTGATGGTGGGAGTTTCTTCCTCCTTCCCCTAAAGTCCACTTGTGACTACTTTAAAACATTTTCTAATACATAGTACACCTCGCTCTTCCTTCATTGGCCAGCCTTTCCATATTATATCACAAATTCACTATTTTGGTATGGTTTATACTGTTTATACATTTTTTTTTTTTTTCTCTTATCTCTATACCTTTTTCACCTAGCACTCAAGGTTGCTTTCCTTCAAGGATCAATAACCTGTGATCCATGACCTGTGTATAGCCCTGGGCTTTCTGGCTTCACCCTGTGCCCACACATCACCCTGTGCCTCTGCTCTCATGGACTATTTTCTATGGTCATATATCATTCTAGACTGAATGACAACTGGTTATTACTATTAGTTAAAGGAATTTATAGCGAAACAATTACAGGAATAGTTGCTTTACAACAGCATTGCACAAAGCTAAACAACAAATTAAACTAGTAATATAACAGCCACCTGCCTGGGAGCCAATTGCTGTTAACTAAGCTAAAACAAAAGTTCCTGGCAGATCAAGACAAGTCCAGACAAAGCAAGCCTTGTAAATTTAAGTCCTGAATCCATGTAGAGTTAATGCCAAGTGTGAGATCTGTTACTAGCAATGGAAATAATGTAATTACAGGGCTACAGAGTTAAAAGTCTACATTGGTGTCGCATTTCCATGTACAGATTAAAACATGTTTTCCAGAAAGGGTCTTCATTGTCCTCTTAGATCTTGTACTTTTAGTTAATGGAAATCGAATTACTCAAACAACAAAATTGCATTAATTTGGTGATTTTCTCTGGTAAAATGTTTAAAGAAAATGAAAAATTTCCTAGTAAATGGAAATTTAGCTGTTCAAATATATTAACTACTCCAGAAATGTCATGGCTTATCCCAAGCAATGCTGCACAGTGTTCTGATGTGCCCTATCCTATTTTGTTAAAACTGTCAGTAAAATTGTATTCAATAAGCTGGTTTGGGGAAGGAGATAGGGAGCGGACATCACAACTAAAGTCCTTTTTGCAAGGTTTATGAAGTTAGTCAGAGACTTACAACTTAATGTGACTGAATAATTCCATGACTTTTCAGGTCATCAAGAGAAAGCATTTCTCTTAATTCTGGTGCAGATATTGTTTTATTTCTGCACAGTGTAAAGCAGTTAGCACTATGTATGCAATTGCAAGGGGTTTTATTATCTGGGTATCTGATTTGACAAATGTTTTGGTCAACTACAATGGATAAATGCATAATACAAAATAATTGTTTCATCATGTGTTACTAGGTCTTCATTTAATAAAATCTGTAGCAGTATCACTTTAGCGAAATAATATAAATTGGTTAAATTATGTAACTTGTCTCAAATTCTTTGATGCTGTAATGCTTTCTGAAAGTTCCCCATGCTTTATATAGAAAAAAAAAAAAAAATCTACTCTGAGAATGTTTTAGTGCTTGAAAAAGTGTATTGATTTTACATTTTACTCATTTTGCCATTTACTGGAGTGGGTTCCATTGCTCATTTCTTCCAGGAAAGCATATAAAATTACTTTTCTTCAGGATTGATTCAGGCACCTCAACTTAGTTTCTACTGCTGCTTTAACACCATATCTACCTGAAACATCCATAGTGAGTCAGCAGATGTGACACAGAAGTTACAAATAACCTGTGTTTTTATGGGGCAGCAGCTACAGACCTGGCAAGATACCAAAGAATTCCTGATATGGCATGAGTTACCTGGGCTCAGGCAGCCTAATCGTCTTCCAGATGCTGTATTGACTAGCAACTCCTATACAGCACATTCAGCAACATTTGGAGACATTTCGAGATAACCGCCATATCTAGTTTGGATTGGTACATATGACATACTGCTGCCCTACACCTTTCAGAAATCCATCAGGAAGCCAAGAAAACATTAAAAAATTCCAGTAAGCATTTCTTAAATGTGATCTGATTCTCTAAATGCTAGTAAACTAAGCCACCTTGCTCACATGTAGACCCATACAAATAAACTTCAAAATTTAGACATCTTAATGTGGAGTTTACTCATATCTCAGAGATGTACTTTTTTTTTTTTTTTTTTTTTTTTTTTAATAATTGCTTAGCAATTTTTCCTTCAAGAACCTTATTTCTTTGGTAGAAGTAAGGGGTAATGCTTTCCAAGCAACCATTCTAGAGTTTGATGAGCCAGTTTTCGAGTACATTGGATTAAAGTTGCTGATCTATATTCAGAATTACCTCTGAGATTAATATTAAAGTTCTAGTGAAATTAAAATATCTGATGACCTTTGTTTGGGTCAGAATCTCTTGGGGCCATAAATTGTTTTCCTTTGGTGTTTTTTACTATGTTTAGCACATGTAGGTTTGTAGTACATGCAACTTCGTGGTTGGGGTCTTTGAGTGTTAACTCAGTACAAATAATAAAAAAACCTATACTGCAAAGCAGCAGGGAGGAGTTAGATACTTAAACATTTTTCCAGTAACCTGTTAATTAAAAGAGATAATTTGCAGCTAAGCAATAAAAAGATTTCCTAACATCAAAGAGAGCAGAAGTCTTTAATCTTAGACTAACATTGAAGAGTGCAAAAGGAAAGTGTAGCAATCCAAGTGCATATATGAACTACAAGGGGAAAATAATCATACAGAAAGATTAATTAATGATGTTAACAATAAGAAAAGTGCAAGCCTTTGCTGACTAGCAAAATAAGATTTTAAATTACAATACCAGATATCTTTGATTAGACAATTCTGTTAAAATCATTATAAAATCTGTCATTTTTGTGTCTTATTAATTTACCTCCTTTAATATTTCATTTTTCTTTAACCTGTTTATATTTCTAAATACAGCCCTTCTTGTCTTGTAGAAGTGTGACATATTGTTGCATCATTTCTTTTTTTCAGTCCGCAGTGTGGCTGTTATCCTTCTAACACAAATATACTTTTCATCAACAAAGCTTCATTCTTCTGTACTGAAATCAACAACCCCAGTGTATTCATTTCAATTATACTGCTATTCAAGATTATTTAACTTCCTTATAGAGATGTCTAAGCCATATTTTTGCAAATACAAGCTGGGTAATCTAACTTAGGCTCTGCATCTCACCCTGCTAGGACTCTCAAAGTTAAGATTAATCTTTTTCTCTTTGCAAATGGATTTTTTGATAATACGAGTTTTCCATTGTTAATATGAGTTTAAGTGCAATCAAAAGTTTGGCATATGCAGGAAAGTATTTTATGCTTAGTAGGCTCAAGCCTTACTGATCTTATTAAAAGTACAAATTTCTTTAAGAGATTATCTAACTCAAGCAAGAGCAGTATTATTTCATGTCCCAAAAATACTTCTGTCAATTGTGTCTGTAAACTTCTGTGATGAGCTTTACTGTTGGACGAGCATTTTCTTTCTCATTTAAAAACTTGAGTATTCTTCAGAAGTTATCTAATACTTATTAGATGTGCCCAGTATCAGAATGCATAAAATTTGTGGACAACAATTATTTTGATATTTTTGAGGATATGATAATATGGTAACAATGCCTTGTAGAAAGCTGGTGAAAATAACTTGGTAGCTACAAAAGTGGCAATCATATTGCATGTCCACTTGTATTTTAAGCTGTCCTGTGAGAAAAAACACAGAACTGGCAGACAGAAATTGGCATTTTGAAAGGTATTGGTGTGGCTAGATTTTGCACAACAAATCATTATACTGTCATAAGAGAAAAAAAAATAAAGTTACTTTACCAGGAAAATACACTGATTAAAACAGGTTGATTAAATTTTCTGTGGTAGAAGAACAGATCTAGGGAAAAAAATGTGTGTGGAACAGAATGAAAAATCAAGACTGAGACTTAAAACTATAAATAGCTAGAAGTAATTAAATTTAGATTCTAAAGCCAGAAATGTAACTTCAAACCTATTAAAATGGTTCTTTTCTGAAAAGGGCTGGGTTTCAGGTTTTATTGGTCAGTAGTGCATGTTTTCTCTCAAGGTTTATTAAGTAAAGACAAGAGTGTAACATGACCTAAAAGACTTCTCCAGAACTGTAATCTAAATATTGTAAACTTAAGCATTTTGAAAATAGGTGCCCATCTCTGGGAGTGGCATTCTAGTTGTGGAGTCCTCTGCAGCCAGTTAGTGAAGTAAGGATTGAACAAATGGATTACAAGGTGGGTGGGAAAGTGGCTGGATCTTCTGTCTCAAAGGATGATGATAATAGCACAAAGTTCTTCTGAGAGCTGTTTAGGTGTGACATGCCTCAGTGGTCAAGGCCAGTGCCAATACTGTTTAACTTCTTAGTTAATGGCCTAGACAAATTGGGAGGAGCATTTAATTTGCTGGAGGGTAGAGTTACTATTCAGCAACCTTAACAGGCTGCAAACATAGGCCAAGAGAAACCTCATGAAGTTCAACAAAATCAAAATGAAAGTTCTCCACTTGTGACTGATGCAACAGCACAGACTGGGGGCTGACTGGCTAGAAAATGGGTTTGCAGAAAAGGACGTGAGTATCGTGGTAGAAACAAGATCTTCTTGCAGCAAAGAAGATCAACTGCCTACTGGGATGTATATGGAAAAGTGAAGACAGCAGGTGAGGAGAAGTGATTACTTCCCTCTGTTCAGAATTTGTGAGACCATATCCAGAGTACTGTGGCCAATTTTGGGCTCTCCAGTACATGAAAGGTACTGACTTAACTGGCGCAAGTCAAGCAAAGAGCCAACAGGATCATTAGGGGACTGGGGCACATGATGAAAGAGAAGAGGTTGAGAGTACAGGTGTTGTTCACCCTTGAGAAGAAAAGGGTCAGAGGAGGGCAAACTGCTATCTACAGACACCTAATTATATGGTTTATTGAGGTCTGGTTCTCAGAGGCACACAGTGATAGGACAAGAGACAGCAGACGCAAATTGGAACATAGCAAATTCTGATTAGACAAAAAAGGGAGGGTGGGAAATCACCTTTGGCATAATCGAGCACTGAAACAGATTGCCTAGGGAGACTGGGATGTCTTGATCCTTGTAGATATTCTGGATTCAACTGGAGAATGTCCTGAGCCACCTTCTCTAACTAGACCTTCTCTGAGTGGGAAGTTGGACTAGTTGATCTTCTAGGTCTCCTGAGATCTTTTCAAAATAAAGATTTCTACAATAGACAAAGTTTTTCAAGTGTGATATGAGAACTTCCAAGTTATCCAAGGC
This sequence comes from Balearica regulorum gibbericeps, assembly GCF_011004875.1. Classification (NCBI taxonomy): domain Eukaryota; kingdom Metazoa; phylum Chordata; class Aves; order Gruiformes; family Gruidae; genus Balearica; species Balearica regulorum. The sequence goes on along the minus strand of NC_046184.1, from coordinate 164,337,202 downwards.
ATCCATACACAGCCAGCAGACATAGTAAATGACTTGCAGGAAACCCAAACCTTTCTGCAGTACAAGCTGGATGCCAACCAGGATACAAAGAATAAAGAATTAAACAAGCTGTCAGGATGAGTTTTTAACTTCAGAAGCCAGGATGTAGATGAAGTGAGTTGTTTACTCACGGTAACAAATCCTGAAGAGTGGTGTTGGATTTCTTTTTAACAACCAATGACTATTCCCTGAACACAAGTAATTTTTCAAAATCGTTTATGGAGACTGGAAGTATATAAATAATTTTGATATGTCCATTTGAAAAAAAAAAGAAAAAAAAAGAAAAAGAGCTTTCAAAAGCTCTGATCTTTAGATTTCAGTAAAAACTTTTGAGGTTGGGCATCTGTGTGTGGACAAACTATAAAACTGTAGTGAGAACCAGAGTTATCATTTATTAGTAACTAGATAATAATTATGACATGGGTGATAATATAATTTCTTATCCAAATGTTATGCTTTCTGCTTTAAGTGACAGCATGTATCCTTTAAAGAACAGAATGATGACACAGAATCATGCTTTTCAGTATCCCACAGAGAAAAATTGTAATGATTTTTTAAGAACTCAAAGTAATCACTAGAACTATGTGGAACATCTGGCTAATGCGTTCTAGATATGCTGATAAACTCTCACACAACTATATTACATTTCTAAACCATGTAAGATACTCTCAGCAGGTTGTGTATTTCAGTATTACCATCCATCAAATTGGTCTATCTTTACTAAAAGCAGCAGAAAGTAAAATGCTGAAAAGCCACACTATCAAGCCTCTGTTTTGGAGGAAAGACAAGTGCTAAATGACCCAGAACTGCACTTAAGAGAAGCCAGAAAAACAAGGGCAATAAAAAGTAAACCAGAATTTTGTAAGGATGAATAAAGAAGTAAAATGCACCTACTATGCATCTTGGTTTTTGTTAAAGAATATGTTTGTTGTGCAATAATCTGCTTAACAGCTCATTAAAGAATAATTTCCTGGGTTTAATTCTATTCTTCATGTGGGATTCTGCACCTGCTACACATTTCCACTTATCACCCTCAGTATATCTGGAATTTTTTAATGTTGTCATATCACCTCTGTTAGGAACAAGAGGTAGCACTTCCAGCTCAGTCATGCTTTCTACAGAAATCCTCACATTATCCCTCATCTCTCAGTAAATATAATTACTCTGAGAAACCACTAAGCTGTGACAATAAAACATACCTAAAGCAGATATTAAGCAGAACACTAAAAATTAGTTTACTGCCTATTAATAGATAAAAATCCTCTCATAATCTGAAGACAAATCAATACCATAGACTAGGGTCATACAACTACATTATATACATCTGCCTGGAGACCAGCCCCTTGTACTTGATATATTCCTTTCACTTACAGGTAAGTCTTTAAAGAAAGATAATCAGTACTTGGAAAGACTTCAGAAGAAGGTGCCTGAAGAACTGACATATAAGCAAGTCTTAAATAAATTAAGTATATAATGCTTAACTGAAAGATTAAAAAGAAAAATTACAGTATTGGTACTGAAGAGTGAGAAGGTGCAAACCAGGTGCAAAGAAAATGAAAATAAACAGATACATTTGAGAAAGAGTTGTTATATTGATGAGTTCCCATAGTGAGATATACTATGGCTTTGTGAGGGATTTAGTGGAAATTTCAGTGCCTTGTACACTGTAAATAACGTCACTGAAAAGACAAAAAAAATCTTGTAGTGCATATTGCTTTGGCAGGGAGAAAGACCAATAAGCTGAGTATTTCAATTGCTTTTATTGTGTCTACAAACATGGAGACTACACAAAATATTACAGTTACAGCTGTAACAGCTCACTAGCATGGTTTCTAGTGTCAAGAGAACAGTAATTCAGGTCACCAGCTACTAGGGTTGTACTCTAGGCTATTATCCACTGCAGGTACAACCGTAAATTGTAACCACCAAAGACGAAGTGGAGATTTACACTAATACTTGAAAACATTCATATTTCTTTTTTTCAGAAAATACTAGTTCCAGCCTCTTCAGTGAAAAAAGTAGATAAAAAATGTCAAACAAACTTTGAAACTTTGAATTTTATGACATTTTTCCATCTGAAAAAATGCAGTGTCTATCTCTAAGAGCTTTTTTCCAGTTGTAGTCCCACTTTCATTCCCATTTCAAATAACCCTAGCAGCAGATTCAACTATACTTCTACTTTTCAAAATATTTTATTATACAAATGCATATTTCATGGTTCTGCTTATCACTTACAGCAGTCTGGGAAGATTTTTTTGCTGCCCTTCATATAAAATGTTTAAAGTTTTTTCACTTTCCTATCTAACATTAGATACTGATCACAGAAAAAGATAGTGTGCATAGCAGAATGTATAGGTTTTTTTCACTGAAGTTAAAAACTTGAATTTTCTTTATTGATGTCTTGCTCAAGTACTCAGTGTTTAGCTGATCACCAGATTTTGGCACAGGAAGAAATTCTCAACACATGAATTTTTGAGAAACTGCTTGGGATTTTTCTGCTTTCCCCTTTGGCATGAAGATCATCAAATTTCATACTGTTGAAAGTAGAATACTTGCAGCACCTTTGATGTTTCTTGCTCCCTTTTCAGAGAACTTCACAGCTATGACTTTTAGTCTTTCTTTAAGTATATATATAGTTATCCTTAGTTTGTAGAACTGTAAAGTGTTTCGTGAACTGTGGTAGAATTTACAATAGGTACTTTACTGACAGGATAAAATTTTGAGTGCTCAGGTGTATGTGATTGCAAGGGACTAAACTCAGTGATAAACTGACACCTTATCCTGTATGTTTCAAAACATTTCCTACTGAAACAATTAATCTCCATTTTTGGTGTAACAGTTCTGTAATTTGTTACAAAAAACTCTTTGCCTAAAGCTGCCCAAGTTTTTCCTGGGTTTCTGGTTTGGGTTGGGTTGGGTTTTGGTTTGTTTGGGGGTTTTTTGTTGGGTTTTTTTTTTGGGGGGGTGGTAATTTCTTCCTGTCCCAGATTCTTCCTATAGCATTCCACTCCAATTTCCATCATCTACTTATCCCTGTCTATTCACAATTTTCTGATTCCATTTATTTAATGTGTGCTTCCAATTAAACAAAAAAAATAAAAATGCATATAAGCCTGTCATTGCCTCATGATTTCTTTTCTCACATAGTATTTGAGAATCTGGCTTTATCTAATCTCTATAAATATTCTTCCTTTTCCATCTTCTTTGATGCTTTTGAATCTGGTTTTCAACCTACCTGTGTTGTGAACACTTGTCGCTCCCTTTATATAATACCATTTTAATTCTGGTTTTCTTTCTCTCTGTTCATTTTCTTTGATTTTGTAATTCGAGATCATTTTATTCTTCAGACAGTTCTAAAATATGCATATGTTGCTAGTTTTCTGTTTCTGCTTCAGTTTATTAAGCTATCTCTGTGTCATTGCCTATTTCAATAGTTCTTTAAGACCAATTTCCTTGGGCAAGACAGTACAAGATCCACAAGTTTGTCCTAGCCTGTTTATCCAAACCAGCTGAGCTGAAACCATACTCCCAACATGGGCCAGACATGGACCAGAGGGAAAAGTAATTTTAAAAAGTGCCTCAGGAAATTGTGCTGATTAGAAAGCTACATCGAACTACCAAGTAACACAAGGCAAAAGGACATATTTTACCTTAGAGTATCTGCTAGAGGAGAGCCAAATCCAGCTGTCCAACAGAGGCAAGGTTGACACAACTCTATGTTCCCAGGACCAAGCAGTAATGAACCCAAGCATGTATTCCAAATAGACTCACAAAGTCAGATATTCAATATCCATGCACATATAAGTGTATCTGACCACACAGATCACAGACACATAGAGCATTCACATGAACAGAGTACCAAGGGCCTCATCCTGCTCCTCTCTCCTCTCAAGCAGAGCAGGAGGAAGGTCCACTAGTGCAAAATTTATCCATATATTTAATGTGATCAACCCCAGCATCTGGGCTCAGATGCTCAGTCTCTTTAGCTGCCCCCGGATCCCTGTCCCTCCAGTTGCTGTCACATGGACATATGAGCCCCAAGGACCATAGCTCCACTCCAGACCACCCTTGATAATACACTGTCCTGGTTTCAGCTGAGATGATAGAATTAATTTTCTTCCTAGTAGCTGGTATAGTGCTGTGTTTTGAATTTAGTGTGAGAATAATGTTGATAATGCACTGATGTTTTCAGTTGTTGCTAAGTAATGCTTATACTAAGTCAAGGACTTTTCACCTTCCCATGCTCTGCCAGTGAGGAGGTGCATAAGCCAGGAAGGACCATAGCCAGGACAGCTGACCCAGACTGGCCGAAGGGATATTCCATACCATATGATGTCATGCTCATTATATAAACTGGGGTAGTTGGCCAGGGGGCAGTGATCCCTGCTCAGGAATGGGCTGGGCATTGATCAGCGGGTGGTGAGCAATTGCATTGTGCATCACTTGTTTTACATATTCTTTTATCATTATGACATCATCATCATCATTGTCATCATTTTGTCTCCATTTGCTGTCATATTAAACTGTTTTTATCTCAGCCTATGAATTTTACTCTTTTTTTTCCTGATTTTGTCCCCCATCCCACTAGGGTGGGGAGTGTGCGAGCAGCTATGTGGTGTTTGGCTGCCTACCGGGGTTAAACCACAACATACATGCATGCGCACTTACATACACACAAACATTGACACGTCACAGATTGCCCAGGAGCTGGCCTTGGACACGTGGTCCATCCAGCAGGTGGTCTTGGATTCTTGTTCTCCCCAGGTGCCTCATTCCTAGACACAAACACACAGAGACCTCATAGTCCTTCTAGCAGCTGTCCTTGAGTCCCTCGAACAGCCAGCTCCTCCTGTGGTCCTGCTCTTAGAGACACACCTCTCCAGCTCCACAGCCACTTCACCTACTTGCCAGGTAGTCTAGCTTGATCTTTGCTAGTGATCACATTATTGGCAGAGCTTTAACCACCCATTTCTTTCAGTTTTTTTAAGGCTCTAAGAGACTCCATCATATAGGTATAATGACTGACATTTTTTAACATTACAGTCCTCTGCCCTTTAAGCTTATCAGATGGGTTCCTGTAATTTTCCACATCAGACAGAGTTTCCTTTTCTCTTTCTCTCTCTTTTTTATATTTTTTTTTCTTGAAAGTGCTTCAGGAAGAGGTAGGACATAAAAAGCAGGTGTGGGAGTCTTTAGATCTAAGGAAAAAACACAGACCAAAGATTTAGATATGCACATCAAAATCTACTCTGACATTCATCAAACAAAAAACAGTATGTGAAAACAAAACACCACATCCTTACAGGTATTTCTTCTCCTTTCCCTACTTCTTTTGTTTGCTTCTTTATTAATACGAAACCCAGAAAATCTCTTGGCCTTCTTAATCCACCAAAGCCATGTCCAGAATATAGTACTTTAAATACTATGAACAATATTTAACCATCCTTTTCTGTTGTGATAATGAGCTTCAAACTGCATAAAGTTTCCTCAGACCACATTAGTGAATTAATTCTATATAAACTAAGGAAAGTAAGATGCATATGAATACTATTTTAAACTCTACCTTTTGAATGTATTATGGCTTAAGTAACCTGATAGGAAATATCATAAAGAAGGACTTCTGGAAAGTAAGAGGTGCTCTTCAGCCTTTGCAAAATAGCTTCATAGCTAGAACAATGTAGACCATAGAAAAATGTCTTAGTTTCCCTCCTAACATGGACAAACGCATAACCACAGCTTTCACTTTTCAGGAATTTTTCCTGACATCACAGGGAAATAAGGAGGGGACTGTACTTCCTCAATACTGTAAAGAGAAGGCCAAAGAGAAGCCATGCAGGAGAGAATGAATACAAGCTCTAGGGTGTCCAGAAGGAAGCAGCTTATCTGGTTGCCAGTCCTATCCTCTCATCAGGCTTATTTATTTTCTGTTAAATAGTCATTGACTGAAATGCAGGAATATACATTAACCCCAGTTTCAGAGCGTGCCAGTCAAATACTCTTACCTTTACGTTGTGTTAGGCCGTTGCTTCTTTAGCTTCTTGGACTAAAATTCTTCACTTAGAAACATACTCATAAAGACTATTCTATGTTTCAGTCTTTCGTTTGTTCCAAGAAGGTGTTGACAGCTATATTATAGCAAAACTCTGCATGGTTATTTAATCAAGGAAGATACGAATGGGTTTTTATAAAAAAAAATGCAACCCTTTTTGCATTGCTAGTTAAGACAATTAATTTTATGCAATATTTGCAACTGTAGCAATAAATTAATAGATGACAAATGTGTTTCATAATTTTAACTGGCTGTTGGAGCCTTTATGTTCATCCTATGGTTGCTGAGTGCAACAGATAAAGCAGAAGAAATATTGAAGTAGAGAGATATGATGACATTCACCCTACTGGAATGCATAACTTCGGTAAAGAAATAAAGAAAAGGTCCAATAAAGTAATTTACTAATATTCTTTTAAAAAATATAAAGATTTTACTTGTAAAGAAAGTAAAGTATAATTTTTTTTTCCCCTTACCTCTAAATCTTTTGATATCATTTTAATAAATATTAAAATGAAAATAAGAGTATTTCCAAATTTCTAAAGGCAACTTCTATGGCTCTTTACTATTTTAGACCCTAAAAATTAAAACATGTGTTTTATAGGTAGTTTTTGTCTATAGCAAGAACAAGGCAAAACCAGAACGCCTCAATTTATTATTAGGCCTCCTTATTTAAAGTTAACCTAATTTCATCTTGATCTATATACGAAGACATTCAGATAGAAGTAACTTGGTTGAGTGAAAATGGGTTTTTTTAGGCAAATAGAAATGGACAGCTGAAATTCTTTGACCTAAACAGAGCCGAAAGTCTCATAAAAATTACGAGATTTTTGAAAAGCTTTTCGAATCTGCTATTTTTTTCCATAGAACTGCCATATGGAACTTTCATCTAGCATATAAAAATGCTCAGTTTAAATTAATACCATATCTCTAACTATATTCCTCTTACAAATATTAAAGTTTAAAACACCTCTTGTGGCCAAATTTAACAATGAACTGAATGGCAGTCATAAAATTTTATATGGATGGAGAAGTAAAAAATGAGGAAGAGACAGGGGATGAAGGAAGTACATTAGCAATGGAAAAAATGTGGGAGCTACGTACATGGCTGCTTGTTTTAATCTCAGATAAAGCCCTGCATTTTGCATTTTCTCAAGATAAATATTATATACACATGTATTTTATACCACCAGGGGAATCCCTTTTAAATTTAGCTGGGATTCTGTTAAATATTTAAGGTGACACTCATTCTATTCATTGCACTGCACTGAGTTAAACCTTACATCAGGGAAAAATTAGAACTCTGCTGCTGCTCTGGATTTACACTTGTGTAACTGAGAAAAGATTTTTAGCCCACAGACTTTCAGTATGCTTCAGTTAGCCACTTCACATAGATTCTGTAAGTCCTTTTAGACATAGAATAAGATCAATGTTCTCTAAAGATATTTTTATCTATATATATCCAGAGGTTCTATAGATGGATTAAAAATGGATACTCAGAATAATGACCCATCTGTTTCTCTTTCACTGATTTTGGAGTCCAATTTTTTATTTGTTAATTGGCTCATTAGCAGGGTGGTTAATGGATTACCAGAAGACTGTATCCTTATTTCTTTTTCTGTTGTAATTAAGGATTTATTTTTGACAGCAATAATAATAATTAAAATTAAAACAGTTAAATTTGAAATAATTTGGAGGAAAAACTAAAAATATGGAAATTATGTGAAAAAAAAAGGACATTATCTCCTTTCAACGTAATAATAAATCAAGTAAGAGCTGCAATTTAGTAGGGGTTTTAAAAAATGAAGAGGTATTTTCTGTGGAAGAAGGAACATCTAAAAAAAATTGAGAGGCAAAATAATGAAAAATCTGAATGCACATCTTCAGATATTTTGTTTTATAAAGAAAATACAAGACCAGAGTTAGGAAGGGTGTTTCACTAATACTACAAAACTGGAAGTATAGTCTGTACTAGACTATACTTCAGGAGATTAAAAGCAGCACAATTAGCAAACTGTGCTATAAATCTGAGTTGTAGGGTTGGAGAAAATTTTTTATAAAGATTACAGCCTTTTCTCACTAGTCAGCATGCATTTATGTGTGTTAAAATGTGGATGAAAGGTACAGAAATATGTTCCAGCAGCATGAGTTCCTTTATCCTGCTAGAATAAGGCCAAAAAAAGAACAGAATATCTTTTTTGTTCACCATAGATATTACACTAATTCTAGAAATCGAGTCGTATTTTTCATTTTTTTAAATAAAAATAGAATTTAATTCATACAGGCTTTTATATTGGCAACCATCAGTTTCAATGTGTTACTTTTGTTTTTTCATATTTCTTTTTACCATTTAATTTGATGAACTAGATTTAACTGAATAATAGTATGATTTAATCTGGAATTGCGTATAACTGATAAGGTTTGTCATCATGGTTTTCATTATATGAGCATCTGAAAAAGCAAGCCAGAAATGGAAAATGGATACTTTTGAAGATAACTGGTTTATCAGTTTATTTATCAATGCTAGCACTGTTTAATCAAATACAGTATAGTAATAACAATAACAGCAACAGTAACCGATGATGGAAAATGAATAGTATGGAGCACTTACTTACAGAAGACTTTACCAGCAATGTACAGGTGTAAACAGCAGATTGTGTCATAAATGCACAGTCTGATTTGTAGGTTTTCTAGAACCAGTAAAAGTTGTCATATTGGTCATTGCCTATGGTTTCCCTTTTTATTTAGCTGCTTGCATCATTGCTTCACAGCAACAACAGTGTTCAGCAGCAAACTTAGTAGCCTTTTTTTTTTTTACCCGCTAAAATAAGGGTGTTAATGCATTCAAAATTAAGACACCTAAACGTAAAGCTCTACATGAAGGTGTCTACATACAAATTAGGTGTGAAAGTTCTAATGTTTGTGTCATTTTTACATACCTTGGCATACACGTGTCTTTTCAGATTCATACAAGGTCTTAAGCTTGTAAAAGCAATCTTGGCCTACATCAGTAAAGATAATTCCAGTAAAAGGAGAGCTGTATTTACAGTACAGAAGGCACTTGAAAGAGCTAATCCATGCTTATGAAAGATGAACTGAAACTGAACTGAGGAATGCCACCTAGCATACTGCAATGTGGACTGATACTAAATGCATAAATTTGGGAGGTCTTGGAAAAACATTATTGGTAGAAGATTGCCGCAGAAGTTAGAAATTTGTAAACACAAATACAGCATAAGGCATTCAGGCATTGGAGTAAGATCCAGACATAATAGTAGTAAATCTGTAACATAATGTGGTAAGGTTCAATATTCCATTTAATTCTGTCACATACAGTATAATGAAGGTAGTGATGTTGTATTTACTTCCTCCACTTTTATATGGCTTTTTAAAAAATTACTTATACTCTATCTTTAATAAGATTAATCTAAATTCCTATCAAATTTTATTATTAATTCATATCAGGGAATCTTTCCTTGGAATTATGAAACAATTCCTCAAGCTTAGTAAATAAAAAAGTATGGAAAAGCTGATATAAAAAGTACTGACACTTCAGGAAAAAAAAATGCATCTAGGTGATTTTCTATGCACTGAGAAGTTCCAAAATATTCTCTTAAGAACTCTTTCATTATAATTCTGAAGCAATATGTATTTTCAGAAGCTACCTTTTTTGTACATTCTATGTTGATACATAAATGTATGAAACTCTACAAATAAATGTTCTCATTCTGATGCAATCTCATCTGAAATTCTTTGAGATGACATAGCAGCACTGGTTTGAACCCATAGAAATAGCAAACAGCTTCCAGCAAGTGCAAAGCAGTAAGCTGATTATTATAATCATGTCTTAGGGTTTCAGGACAAGCTATGCAGCCTATGTGTTCTGATATGATGTCCTTTGAAGCACTAGCTATTTAGACTGGCCTATCAAAATAACATGTGAACAACTGTGACTGTCCATCACATCATATTATTAACTATTGTGGTCTATTAGTGTTGTTCAATCACATCAAATTATTGTTGCATTACACCATGATGATATTAAGGATTTTAACATCCTGCTAATAAAAGAAAGCATTTAAATAATAAAATATTGCAAAGAAATTATTTTTTAACTTGCCATAAGAACCAGTACTGGAAAAATGCTCCCCCTCCCCTTTTTTTTTCCCCACTGTCTATTTGTACATGTAAAAAGGATTTGTTCTTCTCTGGTTTGACTGTTTTTTAAAGAAATGACAAGATGTAAACAAAGCCCACCTATATCCTCATAGATAATGGAAAACTTAATGAGGCACACTGCAGCAGAACCGGTTCTCTCCATCTGAGAAGGATGGGACAATGGCAGTGAAAGATGCTATTCCTGTATGAATCAATGAGATACACTTTGAGAAAATTCCATTGCAAAGATAAATACTAAAGCATCAGGAAAAAACAACAACAGAAAAGCAACACAGCAGATGTAACAGTCAAGGAATGATGTTTCCATGGAAATATACAGATATTGAGAAAAAAATTATCCCCGCTTCAAAAAAAAAAAAAAAAAGAGAAACAATGCTAAGAACTGTTATAGGAAATTGAAACAGAATCAACATTTATTATGAGTTGAGGTATCTATTAGTTTTAAAAAATAATTTGAGGAAAAACTATAAAAATATTAAAAAAATAAATATTTGATCATCTTAGGAATATAATATGAATATAATAGAGAATTGTATTCCCTACTATGGGGGTTTTTTGGATGATTTATAAAGCCTATAGAAAAACAATAGCACTCTCTATTAAATTTGACAGTTTTTCTAGAATAATTTCTTCAGAACTGTAATAAACATCAATAAATCCTCTTGGCTTCTATGAATGTCTGTATAATTTTTCATTAAAGTTTTGTATGTCTATATGTTAAACAGTTTTCAGTATCATTGAAATACTATGTGTTGACTACAGTGACTCATGGATTAGACTCAACAGCCGAATTCACACAAAATACATAGAGGACTTAGATAGAAGGGAATGTTAAATTTGATCCAGATCAATAGAAATTTGACCCAAACCTGATTTCCTATGTACATTTTGTCTTTCTGTGCAAGTCCCACTTGCAGACAGATGACAGAAGTGTAGTGCACTTGTCATACAGGTAATCCGTTCACTATTTTGCTGCTCACAAATGTGAAGAATTTCATTCAAAGCACTGCAACCTTCACAGAAGCAGAAAAGAAACAAAGTTTTCCATACTTCCCCTTACTTATACCTTGCTCACACAATTTCATGTTGTTTTTTAAAAAGGCTATGATGACACATGAAATAAGAATCAAAAAGCAACAAAAAACTTGTTTCCCCATTGGTTCAACTGAAAGTTTCTGATTAATTTCAGATTCACTTGAAAAAGAGGTTATGAGATTCATGATCACTTTCAGTCTTTGAAATAAAACAAGCTTCTATACAAGACAGAAAATTGTTTGTATGATATAACAAACTAATTAAAAAAATGTAATTATAGGTTTCTTATCCTTTAGCAGAGCCACTCTCAATCCTGCCTTCAAGGGAGCAGGGAAGACACCACCAGTGAATTCGATCATCTCTTATCTGCTTTTTGTATCCCAATAACAGGCCCAGCTTTTAGAACATAGCCACTCATTGCATATTACTGATTTGAAGTTGTTTTTTTTCTTCTTCTTCTTTCCTTTAATCAGTTCACTTGCATAGCACTGCCCCTTATTCATACTTTATCTAGAGAAAAGCACATAGAGTAAAAATACTGTCTAGAGAAAATTAAAAATAATAGGATTTATCTCACCTAAATTCAGGTCTTCAGAAATCTCTCTTCTAGTTATTCAAATTTGTTCTACAGTTAATGGATAAACATAATACTTCCTAAAGGAACTGTGGCCCATGGAAAGGACTCATGCTGGAGCAGGGGAAAACTGTTAGGGGAAAGGAGTGGCAGAGTTGACGTGTTGTGGACTTACCACAACACCCAATTCTCTGTCAACCCTGTGCCCCTCAGGCTAAGGGTAGGTAGAGGAGTCAAGGGTGAAGGAGTGAAGTTGAGCCTGGGAAAAAGGGATGGGTCAGGGGAAGATGTTTTGGTTTGTTTCTCACCATCCAACTCTATTCTATTTGGTAATAAATTAATTTTCCCCAAGTCAACTGTTTTGCTTATGACAATAATTGGCAACTGATCGCCCTGTCTGTATCTTGATCCTTGGGCTTTTCCATTTTATTTTCTCCCTTTGTTCTGTTCAGGAGAGGGGGTGAGAAAGTGGCTGGATAGGGGTCTGGCACACAGCCAAGGTCAACCCACCACAGTTATTCAAAGAATTGATCCTAGATTTTCCTTAGAAAAACTCTAAATATTCTTATCCTACAGAGAGCTGGGTTTAGGTAGAAGTTTCACATTTTAGTTGAAATTAATCTCTCCTAAATATCTTTGATTTAAGGGTCAATAACACAATAAACCAGATTTCTCCACATTCTTTTTATTGATAATCTCATTGCCTGATCATTTCACAATTCTGTCTAGTCTCTATGTTTTTTATATATTTCATTCCTGGGATTTCTAAGATAGGGGTTTTTGTTTGTTTGTTTCTTTGTTTGCTTGTTTTTTGATTGTTTGTTTGTTTTTCCTGTCACCTGAATTATTATCTTCCTCAAATAGAGACTTCTACAATCATATATTCAAAGCTATTTTCCTGAAATTGTATTAATTCCTTATCAAACCAGTTTTCTGCATTATCTAATTACTAGAGTTGCTTTTGGGCTTTTGGGCTTTTGGGCTTTTGGGCTTTTGGTTTGGTTTGGTTTGGTTTGGTTTGGTTTGGTTTGGTTTGGTTTGGTTTGGTTTTTTTACCAGTCTGTTCTGTTGACAATAACTTTTACTCCCTGACTTCAAAACCAGAACAATGACAATAATAACTATTATAATTTTTAAAAAATAATTTTAGAGATCTTGTCAAGAATATGGCAACAGAACAAAAAGATAAATATTTAATGAAACTAGTAAGAACACAAATGATCTATTGGAAACTCTGAATGAAAGACTGAGAACAGTCTAATGAAGAAACAGATTAAATGAAACATTGGAGGTGTTCGTTGCACTTCTGTAGATACAATAGTAGCATGGAGTGGGGTTCTTCATGGCTTCATCCAAGAAGAGTCACAACCTTAAGGAGATCTTGTTTTTGAAGAAGGAATTTTATGTAGAATTCCAAAGGACATGTACAAGAGTAGATGGGGGTCTGGCACAAGATGACATGGACAAGACTCAGCTTCTTCAGTATTACTTCCAGAACACCATTCTAACTTTCCCTATGCTATCTGAAACATACAAACATGGCTGGTGCAGCAGAGAGGAACTAAAGACAGGGCATGAGACAGAATTTGAGACAGTACCTAAAGGAGACCCAAGCCCCATGGAGCAGCAGCTGGAGGACTCACAGTATATCTTGACTCTTTAAATTCATCACATTAAATGTAACTTCTGGTGATAAGAGACAATTAGCAGAAAATTGTAGCAGATTTTCACTATGAGAGAAGGATGATCTGTCTTAAGTTGGTATCAACTTTGAGCTTTGAAGTGCTAGACACAAGACAGAGCAAGGTCTTGAACAGAGTTAAAAGCTATTTAAGCTCTGAAGTAGGATTTGTACATTCTTGATAAAACTGAAACTATTTGCTACAGGAACAGGCCTGGAAACAAATATGTGTGAAGTTAAATCCATCCAAGAAGTTGTAAAGTCACTTGGAGAGTCAATAGTATATGGAAGTGACCTTACCATTCTGCAGAAAAAAATGCAGATTTAGCAACAATTTTTGCAGTTCCAACTATAACTCTTATTTAAATGCCATCTATATATCAGTAAACAAGTAATCAGAGTTTCCTGATGCTGAGTATTTTCTAGATTTGGGTTTGGCTTTTGGGATTTTTTTTTTTAGTTTAGGGGTTGTTTGGTTTTGTTTTTTTTCTTTTGACTACAATTACATACCTCTCAAATACCAATACATCAATATCAATACAGAGATCCCTGGTGGTAGAAAGCATATTATTAAAGGTGTGAGCAGATGTCAAACTAAAGTGGAATGGTTAATCATGCTAATTGCTTATGTACCTCATTTCTACAAAAATATTTCTAACATGAATATCACTCATGGTTCTGTGCACATTTCTGGCAGAAGGGCAAATGGTCATTAATTTACATGTAAAACTTATGAACCTATGCCAGATCCTCCTCCAGCACCCAAAGGCCTTTTTTTTAAAAAAAAAAATACTGGAAAAATAAAAAGATAAATTGGCAATGACATTTTTTGCCTTATGTTGTCTTCCTTCCTCCTCTGTCATTTCCAGCAACCTGCAATTCTCTAAAGATGTAGTTTTGCAAGTGTAAACTATTACTTACTCAAACATACATATACTTATTTTTAAATAGAGTTCTGCTAAAAAAATGCAGTCATGAAATGATAGGAATAACTAATGTTAATAAACAAGAACAGAAGAACAATTTACATATTTTACATTTCTTCCACAATTTTACGATGTACACCTTTAGCTATCCATGTATTCTCTTAAATACTGATCACATTACTTTTACAGAGATAGTCTTTATAAATGATCTTGTTATTTTACAATGAAGACATTTCTTAAATGAAATTTACTGTGAGATTTCTATTGGGTTTTATTGTTACTGTCTTTAGTACAGAATGTTGACCTTGATAGAAATGAAGTAACTGGGATAAGAACAAAAGAATCATAAATGAATCCTGGCATTGTGCAGCACTGATATTGAGAGAGGAAAATTTAAAATAAGAAGTCTTAACTGTCACCTCTTTAGTTTCTGCTAAAGCTGTCTGATATGTTATGAAGCTTTGTGACTTACATGGAATCTCATTTTGATCAGTGCTATTCAGCCTATGTTCAGTATTCCATGGCAGAAGGCCATGAGGCAAGATGTACTCAATTTTGGTTTGGTTGAATAAAGGTCCATGGTTTATCAGAATTAGATTTCTTCCCATTAGAAAAACCCTGAGAAGATGATACTGTTTTTCATTTCACTTTATTAAAATAATAATAATAAAAGACTAATATTTCTGCTCTGGTCCCATTCACAGCCAGAAATTCTACAATAATAGCCTTTCTATCAGTATTTTATCATTTTTTGGATCTTGGTTGCAGATATAATCCTCAACAGGAAATTAAAAATAAAGGCAAAGAATTAAGAATCTCCAGACTGCCTACTGATTCAGAATTAACTTTAGTGGTTCAATCTTCATTTACCCTCTTACATTATAGTATATTCAGTATTTAAAAGGAACTTTGGCATATACTTTCATTTTTAAATGTGCTTACAATATGGTCACTTAGGAAAGGATTAATCTCTTTTATCTTGAGTTGCCTCAGAGGCAGCCATCTAGGTCCTGTCTTCAGTCAGTGGAAAAAGCTAGAAACTACTAAGAAGATATTGATCTTATTCTATGCTCTGAATCACTTTTTAATCTAATTCATAACCGATCTAAATTAGACGAGCTGAATCTTGGATCATTGGTTGCTGTGATATACAGGTAACGTACTAAGCTATATATAAGTCTGCAATCTCAGACTTTGAAAATTAGTTGCTTAAATCCCTACTTAGGCACCTAATTTCAAAAACATTGCTTGGATGTTCAAGCTTCTGGAATCCATCCTAAGATTTTCTAGGTGACTGAATACAATTGTAAACTAGAACATGAACAGGTAACCAGATCTGAAAATCTTTGCCCTAAAATTCTGGCCTGAAGCTGTTTTTATAATGTTGGTGTTGCCTGTTAATTAGGATGCATATAGTCCATAAAAAGAAAACAGATGCCTTTTTAAAAAAACCCACAAAACAAAAAAAAAATCCAGCTTAGGAAGGACATTTTCTGAATGTTTGCATCACTACCAAACTCCAGGGAAATAATTGTCAAAAATAACCACAGAAGAGTACAGATGGGGCAAGCTGGCCTGCAGAAAACCCCACCTCTATCACAGCAACTCTTAAAATTACACCAGTCCTGAAGATGAATTTATGTCAAAGTCTTAGCTGCTGCCAAGCAATGTACCTATTCTGAAGCGAGCTCATGGAACGCTGTCATTATGTCTACTATGACTCTTCTACCTCATGTGAATGTTTTACAGTTGCATCAGAGTAATGTTTCTGAAGATATCAAGGATTTGGTTAATAAAGTGTATACATAGCCACTGGACATAAAATGGGAAATTTGCAAAGGAA
Source organism: Balearica regulorum gibbericeps (assembly GCF_011004875.1). Lineage (NCBI taxonomy): Eukaryota > Metazoa > Chordata > Aves > Gruiformes > Gruidae > Balearica > Balearica regulorum. The sequence continues at coordinate 164,320,879 of NC_046184.1, read as the reverse complement.
GAGAAAGATGTAAGCATCTCACTTTTTACTGTGTAAAAAGATAGGTGATTAATCTAAGCCAGATATAGCTGTATCTAATGAGGAGAGATGGGCACTTTCAAAAGTCTTAGGTAGGCTTTTGATATAAATGGGATAAATCTCTTTCTACTGACCACTAAGTCACTAGTTTATCTTGTTCACATTGGAATTTTTTCTTTCTATGTATTTAAAAGAATAGTAACTTTATTAAGATATTTATTTCCAAATATCAAAACAAAATTACTACTCAGAAATAGACAGGGATATCTTTGGCAGTGGGGATACTAGGTTTTGTGAAAAAAAAAAAAAAAAACAAAAAACCAAACAACAAAAAAACCAACAAATTGTTAAATTCTCACTTACTTAGAAAGCATAGACACAGTGTATATTTTACGTGGGAGCCCTGACTCCTGTGAAAGGAAGGGCCTTGATCCGTTTAAGAGTCTAGACGATTTGGTACAAACTGAAGGTAGGTCTGGGTTTTGTTATGAGTATAGCCCTGATCTCTGATTGTTCAGAATGGTTGACCTGTGTATTGGCTTGGGTTTCTTTCCAGCAGGAACCATAAGACATGGATCAATGCCCTGTACCTGACTCTTGTCCCAACACAGATTAAAGGCAGAGACATAATGTCTTTCTATCATGGGACAGATGTTGGATCTGGAACACCATCAAGATCTCCTCCACTTCTTGGAAGTATACATTAAGATTTCGAGACTTCAATGCCAAGTAGCAAAATTTTATGACCTCGGATATTTAAATTTCCTAAGAGACATTGCAGACAAAAGTGTTGGGTATTAACTGCATATGCACATCTTCACTACAAAGGGATCAAATTACTTAAAAAAGGAAATATCTTAGAAATATTTTCCTATCAGAAATATGAATACAAAGGCACTCTAATTCTTTGGCTAATAGGTTCCATAACTAGGATAAGTGATTTATCATTTCAGGGTTAAAATTGCCTAGAAAAGAAACTGTATATACAAAATGAAAATGTACTGATTGAATTCAAATATAATGCGAGAGAGAGCCCTACTGGCAGAGCTTAATAAATACAATCACTATTTTATTAGCCTAAGTAAATAACTTACCTTACAATAAATAGCAGTGAAACACACATGCTGGGATATTTGTCCCTTTGTATCCTCTTTCACTTTAGATGGGTCATTGAGAAATCCAAAAATATATTCATACAGTAGAGATGCTTCATTATCCCTTTGCCCATGCTAGTACTACTATGATGTAACATCCTACTCAATGGAATAAATGGACTATGAAATATTTCACCAGAAGAACACAGGCAAGCCCACCCCCCTCCCTGCATTTGGGTGCTTTAAAAATGTGAGGGTAAATGTGAACTTTTAAGTTGCTAACCACTCTGTATTGAAGCTCCAGGAAGTTTTAGAAAAGAGAAGAAGAAATAGTTGACCTAGATAAAAAGACAGAATGCTGAAATGGGAATCCTTTGCTGCTTGCATGGGCAGCAAGGAATAATATATATATATATAAGTATATAAAAAACTTCTAAACTGTGACTTTCTACAGTACATTTCTGTCATGTGTGGGTGGTGTTGGGGGTGGCAGGTATTCCAGCAGATTTTATGTGTGCTTAAATTGGTTACTCTGTATAATAACAAGAAAAGTACCAAGAGCAGTTGGATTTGAATAAAGCTGTAGTAAACAGACCAGCATCAAATCTAAGTGAAGGTGAGTGCAAGCAGGGTACAATGCATTCAAGAAAGAATTAATTACTTGAAGAAAAGAAGGAAAAGAAAAAAAAAAGAAAAAATAAGAAAAAAGAAGCTTGTCTCATTTTATATTATGATTTAGAAGCTATATTAATCTCACTCATCAGCTTATGAAACAATCACTACAAGTGAAAAATTTGAGACTGGAGTAGAAGTGAAAACATATCTTCATACCTATGCATTGTCTATTTTTTTAAATTTTCCTTCAAAGCATCCATGATAGCCCAGTAAAGAGCAGGTGTAGCACTAAATCCTTTAAGTTGTATGGAATATTAATTTCCTAAACTAATTCATTCAGTAGTTAAAACTAGGCATCTAGTAAAATATGAGACACCGTCAGAAATCCATAGTACCTGCACGAGGTTGGCAGACTTGACACAGAACCTACAGGAGAAACAGCCATCTGGAGCACCAGGTGGAGGGCATATAAAATACCTTACAGCCTCCCAAATCACACTAAAAATCTTTGGTTTAGGTTTAAGATGCTTGTATGCAAAAGTGTCTAACCTGATTACAATTCAGTGGAGAGCTAAGGGAAGAGTCAGTTACCTAAATGTAAACAATTCCATGAAAAGGTGCCTCAGGGTATCCTGCCCGGCCTCTGGCTGCTGGTCTGTAGGGTGAAGATCTCCCTGTATTTCACCTGTTGGGCCTCTGTAGATGTCCCAGACACCCCAAGACATCACAAACACTAGAAGCCTATGTTTAGGCAAGTGAGTCAAGCTCCTTCTCAGTACTGACAGTGGAGCATAGAGAGCAATCCAGCTCATCCAACAACAGATATTTAAATTTAGACAGGAGAACAGCCCTCAGAATACACAACTGCATTGACTGGATTGTCCTTGATTATACTAGCGGTTTAGATGAATTAATGGCTGGTTTAGTAACTTTTTGCCATTAGTTCATTAGGGAAATAAGTTAAAAGTTCCTACTGAATGCAATTTTATCCTAGGAAAATATAAGGCAAGTAAGATAAAAGGTCATTCTTGGAGATGTTTATTTTGGGAGAAGATGAAGAATAAACAAGACAGAATAAAAATATATATTAAATTTAATTCACTTATAGCTTAAAGATGCAGAGCTCAGATTGTCTTTAATGGAATGAGTTGGCTCATGCCAAGATTACATGTACACGTTTTTTACATATATGACTTTGTGATGGAAAGTAGGAAAAACTAGGAATCTAGAGTAAGAACAGTAATAACAGTTCTCTACACACACTAGAACTCCTTCTACTTCGTTTAATTATCTGAGAAACACCTTACTCTCACTGTACTACCTAGTTGCTGGCCACTGACTCTACCTACAGTTGAAAAAGAAGAAAAAAATTCAAAGCTTTTTTTTTTTTGGTACAGATTCTCATTATTTTAATTCAATTCACATTCCCAATGAACATTACACATGCAGTTGTAATTCAATTCAATGCAACTATACATCTCCATTTCTGTACAGGTGCCTGATTCTCAAAAGTTCTGATGTCATATTTTCTTAATTGTCCAGCCCTTTGAAGAACAGGACAGCCATTTAATAGCTGAGCAAATACTTGGCACTTGTATACCATCAAGCTCACTGTCTGCAAGGACATTCCTATTCATCACTCTTCAGCTACAAATTTTTAAATGAGGGACGTAGGAGCACTTCTCATTTTCCTGCTTTTTCTATGTACACTGACTGTAACCCTGTAGTATATTGAAATGAGATACTATTCCATGCATGTAAATATTATGAAGCACACATGACATTTTTCTCTCATTTTCTTCAGAAAGAAACTCTGGTAAATAACCAAGAAAGAAGCTATGATGTGCCCTCCACATAAATGTCAAGAGAGCAGCACTGCAGATTTTTGACACAGCTTCGTTACTTACCACACCTAAAGCTGATCTGTTTTTTCTTCTCAACTTTACAAATTCTTAGGAATCTCCCATTGAGAGCATCTGAGTTGGCAGAAATGCCTTAAGGGTATTATTTTTCATCACTTGGATCACTGCATGGAAAAAGAACGATATGCAAGGCACAAGAATACATTACTCTCTTGAACAGTCTCAGTAGAAAGTAGAATGAATTCTCTCATTTCAGGCATCCAGCAATAAAGGTTTCTGGCCAAAGTTTAACCTGCAAAGAGCAACATTTCTTTTCTTCTGCACCCATGAAATGTTATATTTCTATGTACTTGACTGATTTTCACCATTAGCCCGTATCCCAAGTATAAAGACTTTTACCATAGCAACCATGTGCATAAAACCAAAGATACTTGAATGTAACTGTTTAAACCTCTATTCCTTAATATTTCTAAACATACATGAAGTCCATTCTTTAAGTGTTTCTTGGTAAAGGATAATGACCATGCTGTCATGTTATGCAGTCAGTGAGGTATGAAAAAAAATCTACAGTTTTTTAAACAGAATGTTGGGGAAAAAATTATTTTTCTTAAGTGCATTTGCAACATTTCATATTAACTCTGTTTCATATTCTTTTAAGATGTCATAACCAGATGTTACCACTGTTGTCCCAAACAACTTCTTTATGAATTATATAGCTAAATACTGTTCTTAATGTGAAAAGTTCTCTTTAATTTAGAAAAACCTGTTAAAAGAAAGTATTGTGTCAGTGCAAAATTATTATTCAAACATATTTGAGCTTCTCAAGTTCTGAAATTAGTCTTGCAGAAAACATTTCAAATTTTGACTTATTTTTTCTGAAACATCATATGTATAGAAAGAATGATAATTTTGATTATCTTATATTAATTTTCAACAAAGTTAAAAAACCATACGGTTTACAGTGATGTCTGGCTTTAGCATGTATCAACATTCAGATTTTTAGATATATTTTGAAAAAGTATTGTTTCTTTTTATTTCTTGCATTTTCTTTCAGTGTGTCTTGTCTATTTTTCTAATTTAAAACTTCTTCCTAAGTATTCTAATATATTTTACTACTTGAGATGTGCATAAATTTATAAATTATGCCTAATTAATCTTATTTATAATGTTTTTTGCAATTTGACTCATCTTTTGTTATGTGTTTGCTTGTTAAAATATTAAGAACGAGAATTCGGCAGTGAGAAACAATCCTCTTAAAATGAACTTTGCTATTTTTAGCTGTATCTTGATTTTCTATTGTGTATTTCTGAATGCACTGATTTTTCAGTACCATACCGTAGACTTGATGGATGAGGAATGTTACATGAGGTTGGAGTTGTGGTAAAAGATACATGAGAAGTATCCATTCCTGCAACCACTTCAGGATGGAGAACCTAATTCTTAGTAGAGCTGTTCATGCTGCCACTGTGCAGGCAGGAGAATAATGAAAGCCATCAAAGCCCAATATATTACTAAGACTTACTGGTAGCATCTTCCATTTGCTTTTGCCTTTTAACCTGCTTCTCACAGTCTCTTCCAACTACTTCAAGCATTTCCAGCCACCACCAGCTGACCCCACCCTCCGTGCAGGAACAGCATGACCACACACTAAATGAAGACCATGTCTAGTGACCAGCAAGGCTGGTTGGCAGAGGAAGTACTTTCAGCTTACTCAGTAGCTGATCCTTAAAGGTGGTGGGAGAAGGAATTTGTGTATGCAGGGCAAGAAGCTATTGCAGTTTACCATATCACTTCAAAGTACAAATGAACTACCCCATATTAGCCAAGATGGGGCTTACAAACTATACAGGATAGAGCAGAACAGCTCCGGGTCTGCTACAAATAAATAAATCTATGGTTAAGCAAGGTTTAATCAGGTCTCACACAAACTCTCAGGGAAGTCCAGGTTTTAGTGCTATTTCTCAAGTCCTGGTGCTATTCTTTGGTGACGTTAGGCCAAGAAGTTTCTTTCTGTTTGTTTGTTCTGTTGTTTCTTTTTCTCCATTCTCCTAAACCATCAGTCACTGCTTATAAGTTCCTTGGTGTTATACAACACTGATTTCTTCTACACATCTTGAGCATACACAGTGAAACATCACATCGCACTCCCCCCCAGCATCTGGGGCTTACAGAAGTCTAGTTTACATTATCATTAGTTTAGGTTCAATGCAAATAAAGGCACTCTGCCGCACGCTCAGCTTTTCCACTGTTCTTTGCTTGTCGTATTTTCTGGCCATGTCATTCCTGATGCCTCTTTTGTTGTCTGAATGATACCGTCTCCCACTGACTCTGCAGTGCATCTGTGATTTACCATGTGCCCTTAAAATTTCTTGGAATCTCCACCTGCAGCAGCATTGCCTTCAGCATAGATACAAGGAAGAAATTTTTCATGATGAGGGTGGCAAAACACTGGAACAAGCAGCACAGAGAGGTGATAGATGCCCCATCCCTGGAAACATTCAAGGTCAGGTTGGACAGGGTTCTGAGAAACCTGATCTAGTTGATGTCCCTGCTTATTGCAGGGGTAAGTTGGACTAGATCATCTTTAAAGGTCCCTTGCAACCAAACCATTTTACGATTTTATGATTTTATGATTCTATGGTTCTATGATTCTATGATTCTATGATTCCATGATTCTATGATTCTATGATAACTTGTGCTAGAGGAGATATATCTGGCTCAGGTACTATAACTGATCGTGGCTTTTAGAAGACAGAATACCTTTCTTCCATTCAGATAGCTTACTGGAGGATTGTAAATGAAAAATTAATTCCTTTCTGTCTACACAGTGTCACTGGTTAATAAAAATTGCAGGATCATTTAGTTTAAATGGGTGTTTTGAAGAAGACCCAAAGGTTTGTCCTACCAACTAAATGAGTTGCTCAAAGCTGACTGCCAAGAATCATCACAGGTGATTTGGTGAGGAAGAGGGGGAAAGTGTAAAGGTATGCCCATATATTGTGCAGGAAGAAGTTTTGTATGGGAAAGGAGGGAAGTTTGGGGGATTTTGCTATCTTCTGGTATAACTAAGTATAATATCTGTTTCAGCTCACCTTCAATTCTTTGAAGAATTTCTTCCTTTTCATGTTCTGCTGAAATCTGTAGAAGGAACAGGCCTAATAATCTGATGAGTTGTCCTAGTTCATTAATAATTTTGACAAAAGTTTCTCATTATTTTTCAGTCTCCATCAACACATTACTATCAGGGCATGAATTTTTTAGTAAATCTAGAAATCACTAAAAGGACATAAAGCTGAATAAAGAAAGTGAAAACTCATATCTACTCTGAAAACTCCCATCTCCAAGTCAGTCAGGTATCTAGTGAACACTTCTGGGATTACCTCCAATGTCATTTCACTGTTTGTGCATATGAAGATGTTATCTTCTAATGATTGCATGTCCCTTACTCCTGTTCTGTTACATTCAGCAGCAATTTTTCTATTTCAAGAATTTGTGTCTGAACTACATGTAAAATTTTATGAAAACTTGCTTCTTAAATTCATTATTCTGTTGTCACTGTTCAGATTTGATGTTTTTTTTCATCATACACACCTGTGTATTATAGCAGGGCAGTGAAGTGTGATGACATTGATGCATAATTTAAAATGCTCAAGGTACTCTCATTCACATTTCTGAAGCTTCCTTTTTGCATTATTGTACGGCCCTTTCCTCTGTTTCTGTGGTACCTATTTACTTCATGAAATGCAAAGTGCCTAGTAGAAATTTCAGCCCAGTAATTTCTTGCCTTCAGTAGTGTAGCCCCAGGCATTGCCTCCCTGGCAGGGGCAGGGCAGGTCGCTCTCAGGGGACCAAGGATTCCTTGGCTGGTTGAAGCCAGTTGGAGCCAGTTGGAGCCAGCTGGAGCTCGCCAATGTCCCCCCTCACCATGCTCATGTATCTGTCACCGTCCCGCTGGAGCTGCGGCTGGCTTGGGCAGGGCTGCCAGCCCACCCAGGGGCAAGGCCTCTTGTGTCATGGGCACCCACTGCCCTCCCATGGGACCCCAGCAGGAGTCGGGGGACAGTATGGGGGGGGGGGGGGGGGAAATGCACCCTCGGAGCCACAGACAAGGCCCCAGGCTGAGGGGCCTGCACCCACAGTGGACAGCCCGCTTCTCCCGACAGGGACGACCCGGCAGCCGCGACTCAGATCCCTTGCTGGAAGGGCTAGGCTTTCACTTACATACATATAGAAGTCTATGTCTACAATAAAATCCCAGACTGTTTTAGCAGCAGAAGGGAGATGCAACCAGCATGGAAGAAGCTTTCCCTTTTAAGAAGTGACTAGACTGGAAGACTACCTCTAGATTCAATGTTCTTAATTCTTACAGGGAAAAAAAGGAAAAAAAAAAAAAGCCACAAACTGTGCTTTCAGATCCTTGCAAACAAGTACTAGTGAAGTCAGTAAAAACTATGAAAACATAACTACACAGAGCTTGGGCCCTTGCTGTTTAATGGCATAGCAGGGAATTAAATATTTGAACTGTGGAAATTATATGTCATTCCCGAGATGCATCTCACTGAACCTTAAAGAATCCTTTCAGTTGCCCACAACTAGTCATGCAGCACTATGTGTGATGTCCTACAATATTTAAGATATGTACAAAGAGCTGAAAAGTATGACTTTCCCAGTGGAAAGTGGGACCTTGAGGGCAACCAGCAGAAGGCTTAATGCATCTCAAATGGCACTGGGCATCTGTGCAAGAGCAAGCAAAGTATACCTGGGGTGCTTAAAATTAAGGATGGGATTCATATTTTCTACTGTAGGTCATGTAAATGTCATTCTTCTTATCTAAACTAATGAATATAGTTAAGTACCTAGCAGTAATTCATCTTAGTTTTCTTAGACACTTGCTATAGGATAGAAAAGCTTATCTTTTGGAGTTACCTGTCTGTTCTGGTTTCAGCTGACATAGAGTTATCTTTTCTTTCTAGTAGCCGGTATAGTGATGTGTTTTGGATTTAGTATGAGAATAATGTTGATAACACACTGATGTTTTTAGTTGTTGCTAGGTAGGTGTAGTGCCTACACTAAGTCAAGGGCTTTTCAGCTTCTCACACCCTGCCAGGGGCACAAGAAGCTGGGAGAGCACAGCCAGGACAGCTGACCCAGGCTGGCCAAAGGGATATTCCCTACCATATGGTGTCATGTTCCAGATAGAACTGGGGAAGCCAGCCGGGAGGTGGGATCACTGCTCGGAAACAGACTGGGCATCGAGTTGGGGTTTTGTTTTCCTTCTGCATGTGGTGAGCAATTGCAATTGTGCATCACTTGTCTTATATTATTATTATATCTTCCTTTGTTATCTTATTAAACTGTCTTTATCTCATCAGTTGTTTTTTTTTCCATTCTCCTTCCTATCCCCTTGCAGGGGGAGGAGTGAGCGAGCGGCTGTGTGGTGCTCTATTACTAGTTGGAGTTAAACTGCGAGACTGTCTCATTTCTTTGACTTAGAGGGAACCTAGATGACTTGTTCTGGATATTTGTCTTTAAGACGGGTAAAGTTACATAAATCTCATACTCCATGTGTAACTGACAGGTATATCACAGATGGAGGCAGAACATAGGCTGGACATGATAATATAAGGTTGGCATCAAGCTTCTAGCAAAGAGCTATGCAAGATGTAGGAGTAAAGCAGTCAGGTTTTACGTTTCATCTCTGGCATGTTACTATATTTTCTGTTCCCATTTTCCTCTCCTCAAAATAACCTGTTTCATCTAGGCATGCTGTAAGCTAGTTAAAACTGTGACTCTTGCTTGCAAGGCAGTGCACTATAATATGGATGTTTTTTATCTTACCTTCATATTAATATCGACCTCTGAGTTGCCCTGATACAAGCCATATTACCAGAAAAGAGGCACAAACACATACTAAGTCATATGATGAGAGATGAAGGGGATGCAGATCTCCCTAATCCACACAATGGTTACATGTCCAGTCATACTGTTCAGGAGGGCAATGGGTTCAGAAAAGACACTAGACTTCTCATATGTCTTATAATGGGATCCTGCTCGGTTCAGAGTCCCATGGGAAACGTGTGCTGGAAGCATGCAACCACGAAATCTCTGCACAAACCTTTCACAAAGTCTCTGAGAGGCTTTACAGTATCTTAAAATTCCCTTAAGAGACAAGCTCGGAATCTGAATCACAAAGTAATGTATTAAAACTGTCGGGGGGGGAAAAAAAGAGTATTTTGCATTAACATTTTGGTTTTCTTTAAATGCAAAAGAAATAAAATATTTTCCTCCAAAATCTCCTGATTTAAATGATTCATTAAAGGGAAGAAGGTCACAAATCAAGCACAAAAACACAGAGACAAATTAAAAAATGGATTTATTTTTCTGTGTTGCAGACTGTGACATTCCACTTGAGTAGTTTATTCAGATCTTTATGACTTCAGAATAAAATGGTAGTTACAAATCCGTATTTCGTGATGATTTGAGCACAATGGAATTAATGAAATGTAAAGTGCAGTTAAAAGTACCTTTGTTTGTTTACTAAATTTTACTATTTTTTGGTTTCTTTTTCACTTTTTTCCTGTTATCTCTGAATTCATAGTTCAATCAGTTTTGGTTGGGTTTTTTTTGGTTTTTTGGTTGGTTTTTTTTTTTCAGTTTGGAACAATTTGGTTTAGATTGATTACATTAAAAATATGGAAATTGAACTATTATTCTATATCTAATACAGTTGGCAGGGAAAAAAGACTTAATTTTAAATTAGAAAAAAGTAAATTTTAAAGTCAGCTTTTAAAGCATTCATTCTTGTATAGTTGGGCGTCTAACATGCTGTGATCCCTGTTTATCATAATAATCAATACTGACATTTTTCTGCGTGCTTCTGCTGTACAATACCCACTTGTTGCCTTTTGTTTTCTGCTTAAGATTATTAACTTGCATGGGCGAAGACTGTTCACAAAAGTAAGTGTGATAATTATATCTTCAAAGCATCTTTATTTGTATCTTACACTCAAAGTATGTGTGTGTGTGCATATATATATATATATATATATATAAAAGCTACCATTCACCACAAAAATGGCATTTTCACATAGAAGTATTGACATGAAGAATGATAATGCAGTGAAGCATAAACAGCACAATGAAAAATAGAAGGCAAATCAGGATTTATAACTGGAAAGCTATACAACTTTGGGCAGCAGTGCCTTCAGGTCGAAAGCAACAAAGGACAATGATGTACAAGTCACCAAAATCATGGTAAATTAATGCTAACATCATAGGACTCAGAAACAAAATTATCTTTGAATCCATAAATACCTAAATTCTATATAAATGTATCATAGTCAGCAGTAGTACGTCAACATCCTATCCTTTCTTTTGAAAAGCCTAATCCTGCATTTTTAACTGCAGAAATTCCATTTACCAAAGAATAATTGGCTGTAGATCTGACAGATTCTGTATTTCTATTACAGCAAAAAATACTCCTTTTGCTTTGATCCATTTTTCTTTGAAAAATGCACTTTTCTGAACAGCTTCCTAGATGCTTCTCCAAGAGTATTCTACCCTTCAATTAAAATGTTAAAGTTCCTACAATGAAAGGTTAACCTTTAATACATTCCATATCACCTTTTACCTGTTAGAATGCCTACAAAAGTGTGGTAGTGGTGCAGCATCACCTTCTTATATTTCCTCACGATGAATGGGTACCTGAAGATTTTTCAAGCATTTTTTACAAAACATGACAGTGATTATGACACATTATATTCACTAACTGCCATATTATAATTTGGCTGAAAGGAGATTTAGTATTTTGCAATTATTTCATTTAGTGAAATAGAGATTTTGTATCAGGTTCACTGCACGTGCAAAGTACATGCATCTAGCGTGGCTGGCATTCTGTTGAAAGTGCTGTAGTTAAATAAAGATAACATGGATGTCAGGTCTAGATTGATTAAACATGGGATTTGAATCTTGAAATCTTATTCTGCAGTTAAGTGGGGAAGTCGGTTAAGTATGAGTCACTGTTTCAATTTCTTTTCTGTTGGAAATATTGCTTGTTATCTGATTAAATATTGATACAAAAAAACCCTCCCAACAAACCCACAAAAAAAGCGCCTTTATTTACACAAAGATTAATTTAGAAAACTTCTGAGGTGTGTTAGACCATCATCCAGGTCTCTTTTCTACACCTTGAAATGGATGGACAGTTACTTTGTAGCATGAGCCTTTCTTCAGGCACCAAACAGTGGATCCACTAACTTTGCTAAGCTATTTGTAAACCAAGAACAAAATAGAATCACAGAATAATTTGAGTTTGAAGAGACCTTAAAGATCATCTTGTTCCAATCCCCCTTCCATGGGCTGGGACACTCTCCACTAGACCACGTTGCCCAAAGCCCCATCCAACCTGGCCTTGAACACTTCCAGGGATGGGGCATCTACAACCCCTCTGGGCAACCTGTTCCAGTGCCTCATCACCCTCACAGAGAGGAATTTCATCCTAATATCTAATCTAAATCTACTCTCTTTCAGTTTAAAACCGTTACCCCCTCATGCACAGTATATAACTGGGGGTGTGGGCTGGGAGGCAGTTCAGCTCAAGAGCTAGCTTGGTCAGCCTGGAGAAGAGAAGGCTGCTAGGGTGCTTAACAGAAGCTCCCAGTGGCTGTGGGAAGGTAATCAAGGAGATGGAGTCAGGTTCTTCATAACAGTGTGTGGTGGGAGGATAACAGACAACAGAAATAAAAGTATTTCAGACTGGATGTGACAAAAAACCTCCTCCCATGAAGATAGTCAGGTAGTGAAGCATGTTCTCTCTGGAGGTTGTGTAGTCTCCAATCCTGAAGGAGGAAAAGGTTCTCAAGACCTGACTAGATACACCCATGAGAATCTTCCTCTGATTTCACAATTGATCCTGCTTGCAGCAGGAAGTTGGACTAGAGACTTCGTGAAGTCCCTTCTATCTTAAATTATCCTATGATCTTATGATATTTTTGGTGGAAATCAAAAGATTTCTAAGTGCCTGAAGTAGCACTTAAGTTCATGGGAATATCTATGCTCCTCTGAAATATGCAAAGTTAAGAGGTATAATATCAGTAGAGGATTCATTATTTTTTGATCGGGGAGAATGGTAACCAAATTATGGTCAAAAACAATTTTCAAATAGCCACTTCAGTGTTGTCAGATGTATTAAAATCTATTATTCTCAGTGAATTATCTGACATTTGTTTTGGAGTCATGTTTTGATTTTGTTTTTTTTCTAATTCTTTCCATTAGAGACATTTCATTGTATGCTGTATAATAAAAAATAAAATATAGGAAAAAATATAGAGGTTTAGTCATCCTTGATTTTTCTATTTAAAAAAAAAAAATAAATCTAGTATTTTAAATCTTAAAATGGTAACAAAATTCCCACCCAGCCTATGGTTTTCAGCTAAACCTGTATGGAGTATCAGTGAGAGTGCACTTGAAATTATTATTGTTAAAGTAAAATGCAGTTGAATATCAGAATTATCCTGCCTCCTATACAAAAGATGCTCAATCTCCTCCTTCCCATTCATGTTCTTTTTAACCAATGTCTATGATTTTAAGTAGTATGTCTACACCTGAGCAGAGAGCAAGTGACTTCCACCTCTTCAGGAATCAAACTGTTATAATAGTAGGTCATTAAAATCGGCATTATTGTTACATTTTAAAAACGAGCTGCCAGGACTGTGCACTCACAGCTTCCAGAGGCTCCATCTGGAACTGAAGCTGCTCATTCCCTCTGCAAAGTCAAGTTTGGACGTTTGCAAGGAAATGCAAGCATTTGACTTTCACATCATAAACAATGTCTTTTAGAAACTCTCCATTCTTAGGAAGCAAGGAAGCAAACAAACAAGTCCCTACACATACATTTCTCCTTCCAGATCATCAGAAATTACTAGAAACTCATAAGCATTAAGGCCATACCTCTAGTCTTTCTCTTGTCTTATATGTTAGACGGGAATGAGAAAAGGTGCTGTGAGCTTTAAGTGAGCTTTATGTTACGGGTGCACTTCTCTAACTCTGAACTCGGTATACATTGTGAAATACAGCATACAGGGTATTATTTCATGGCAGGAGCAGAAAGAGGATACAAAACTCAGACACTATGCTAAGTCTATACCATATGGAATTTCTTTAGGGCTAACTGTGGTCTTTGAGATGAGTTTGAGGAAGAATAAAGGGAGATAAGATGAGATATATACTTATATCTATCATTTGTAAAACTGTTTAAAATTACACAGTCATAAAAAGACACTGAATTCTTCATTCTTCAAGGAGAAGAAAAAAATGAGTCCAATTTATTTTAAATTAGTATTCACTTGAAAGAAGATCCATAAATCATTATCATAAAGATATGTTTTAACATATTTTAACATTTCTATTAGGAATCCTATAGTTTACTAAGCTGAACTTCTACTAAAAATACAAATATCAGAGTTTCTGTTTGCCAGAGTACAAAGGAACCATCTTGAAAAGCTTGGAAGAATGTTTTAAAACTGGATTACTTCTACTCGTATTCTTGAAATATTCAGTTTTGCTTTATAGACTCTGGAGTGAAAAAGTACAAAATGGCTACTTTGGTACAGTGGCTTCTTGAGCCACAAGGCTTTCTTGAGATTATACATTCACTGACATTCCTACAAAATGTTGCTATTTGTAGCCCATAAATACAAAAAGATAATAATAGGGCTAAATCAGACTTTATGAATAAGGAATGAGAGACCTTTATTACTTCAGCAGATATGTACAATACAGATCAGCAGAATTTCAGCAAACACCATGAGGTTCCCTCTGGCCTACTGGTTATCAGTAGAAAGTGCTAATTCTTACTTTTTCTGCATGAGGGCATTTTAGGGTGATATAGAAAACCCACAGAAGTCTGTGACTATAAATCATGGTTTATTGATTACAGAAAACCATCAATACCTCTATATGTTTGTCAAAGAATTTCTTTTTTTAATTAATTTACCTTTCTGAGAATGAAGCAACTGATTTTTAGGTCTAAAAACATCTGTTAATCAAGAAATTTATTAGAATGCCAACAGATCTGTGATTTAATCATCATGCATGTGTTAATATTCATCAAATATTTGAAAACTTACCTAAGATTTTGATCTCTGAAGTATTTTTTTCCTGAGCTGTATAGTGGAGAAAGGCTAAAAGTTATACATAGACACTATCATGCAATAGATATTTTTGTATTTTTAAAAACATTTTTTTCTGAACTAACTTGTGGTTATGAATTTTCCCATGACAAAATATGGGAGAGGAATTGTGTAAAATGATATGCAGGTCCAGTGCTGCTTTCACTGATGGTGCGTATGGGTCAGTATTAAAACTGATTAAGTATTGTCAGAAGAGCAGAGATGGTTCTGTGGCTTGGTTCTAGTTCAATAAATGAATTTTAAAAAAAAAAATAAAAAGTCATTCATTTCTAGGTAAGATGAAGAAATTCAATTAGACCAGATCTTTGAGGATACATAGATCACCACTGTTATAAATATTGATTTCAGAGTAGCTGCAGTCACTTTTTCTTCTTAGAACACAATCCATCGACATCAAAGTATAAATGCGAATACATTATAGAAAAGATATGTATAAACATGTATCTTGTGTGTGGATATGTACTCTAGTAAATCTAGGGAGTAGCTGGGAACTAAGGAGGAGAAAGCAGACTGGGATATGAAAACACACAAAAATATTCCTAAAATGACGCAAGAATGAGGAAGAAGGCAGCACCACCATGAACTTTCGACTCCTCCTGAGTCTGGGATGTCAACAACTCACTGTCGCATCCTGCCATGTCTCTGTTTGGACATCAAACTTAGACTGAAACAAAAGACATGCACAACATCATAGAATGCAAGTAGATAGTAAAAACATTATCTAGAACATTTTAAACTGTCTTCTTAGTGAGGCTTTTCTCTGTGAATTAGATTATTTGAACTATTAGGTTGTTAAAAATGAGATGAAACAACAATGACTCCATATAGATGGTGAGGCTTTTTACCCATTGCAAGATTTTGAGTGCAACAGAGACAAGCATGTCATTTTGTTAAAATGCATGCCACATTATAACATGAATATCTGTCAAACAAACAGTAACGTATTAATCAGAACAACTGAAAAATGTTATAGACAAGTTTAACATGATCAACCTATCTCCTTTTTCCTTTATTTGAACTTCGTTCTTTGTTTTAATGTTCCACAAAGCAGTGCAGAATCTTTTATTTTATATGTAGATTATACACTCATCACTATGATACATAAATATTAAAATATTCTACCAAGTAATGTGTTTGACATCTTTCATGGTTTTGTTTTGGTTGGGGTTTTTTTTCTTTTTTTTCTTTTTTTTTTTTTTTTCCTATAGTATCCTCAGAAAAATAAATAAATCTGGAAAACTTTTGGGTTTTGATTTTGAAATTTGTGGGTTTATTGTCACAGCAAGCAAATGTTACTATATGTTATGATGAGGAAAACCAAAGTAATGTACCTTACGCTTAAAGCAGGAAATGAAAGGTGTGCTATAATCTTAAGATTCTTGAGTGACTTACTTATTTCTCATAACAGTATAAGACTCTGTTGTGAAAGGCCAGTTTTCTCCTGTCCTTTTATGGACAAGGTGAAAAGTGGGAGAGACAGAAAAGGAATTAACCTTAAGTTTGCTTAGAGTGGTAATGACTGGTGCACCTGACCTGTCTATCTGAGAAATCACTTATAAAATGATAGTGTTCAAAGTTGTTAACAAAAATGGGAGTAAAAGAAATGGTATGTGTACATTTAGGAAAAACAAAAACAAAAACAGCACTGAAAAATCTGAATACCTATCTGAATAAATTGTTTAGGAAAATAGTTTTTCCTTTATTGCAGAGAAAATGTCAAAATATAAATCAAACTTTCCAATACCTTTCTTTGGTGATTCCTGAACTGAACTAATAATGCATCCAGAATTCTGTCTTCCTATTCCCAAATCAGTTGGCTTCCTAAGTTCCAGATGTTAGAGCCATCATTTACCAGGGTGAGGTGGTTAAAAATGGAGGTGTCCAAACATGAATGCTAGTGGAAAGCAGATGGGTAGAAAAGGACCTAGGAGTCCTGGTGGACAAGGACCATACGTGGAGTGCTGTATCCTGTTCTGGGCTCCCCAGTTCAAAAGAGACATGGACATACCAGAGACAGTACAGCAAAGGACAGTTAAGGTGTTGCAGGTACTGGAGCATCTCTCCTATAAGAAAAGGCTGAGAGAGCTGGGACTGTTTAGTCTGGAGAAGAGAAGGCTCAGAGGGATCTCATCAATGGCTATAAACACCTGAAGGGAGGGTGCAAAGAAGATGGAGCCAGCCTTTTTCAGTGGTGCCCAGTGACAGGACCAGAGACAATGGGCACAAAGTGAAACACAGGAAGTTCCTTCAACATGAAGAAACACATTTTGACTGTGAGGATAACCAAGCACTGACATAGTTTGCCCGGGGAGATTTTTGAGTCTCTCTCCTTAGAGATATCCAAAAATTGTCTAGACACAGTTCTAGCCACCCTGTACCAGCTGTAGGTGGCTCTGCTTGGTTAGGGAGGTTGGACAAGATGACCTTTAGAGGTTCCTTCCAACCGCAACTATTCCATGGTTCTGTGATCTCTAGGAATGCCAAACTTTAAGCGAAGACTAATACAGAAAAACTATCACTGCTTCTTTGCCTCTCAGGGGGCTCTTCCCATCCTGCTCCTAAGTGGGGTATTCACATGAAATCTTGCCTTTACTCAGGGCTGTGACTCCACAGGTAATAATACTGGAGCTAAGTTCAGGAATGGGCACACGATCCTTTTTTTAAGATGGCAGTGCTTTGGCATACTGTGGACTTCTTATCTGATATCTGATAATTGTGCATTGTCCAGCATAGCCCCTTTTGCATTGTGTACTGTCATCCTTGTTGCATTATTAAGCATATTTATAGGGTCTCTTCTGCAAGAAGTGTAGAACCTTTGTTTTTTGTTTAAATCAACACATTCAGAAACAGCTTGATGAGAAGACATTTAGTGCTACCAAACTGCTGTTACTTCTCACTGAAAGTCCTATTACTTTTGCCTCTCCCCTGACAAACACCTAAAAAAAGATTTGTGTCTAGCATTGATGGTGTAACATGGCAGCAGTGAGGCTGTAACTTGGCTACGTCATATTTTACGACTTTAGGGAAGATGTTTAATTGATGAATAAATTGTTCATAAATTTTCAGTTTTACTGTAGCTACTGTCAACACCATTCAGGTGTGTAGATCATCCAAATTCCCTCAGCTGCTTACCTTTCATTTCCTTCAGGACCTTGAGCATCCACTGCACTGTAAGTCTGCATCTCAGCTATATTCAGCAAATCTTTCTTTACTGTGAGGGTGTTTAAATCAGTAGAGAACAATAAACCTTCACAACCATTAAAATTATCTTCCATCCAAATGAGCACAGATAGTAATCAAGCTGTTGCTGCCTCTTGTTTAATGAAACCTTGTTTGGAAAATTGCCTCTTTAAAGGGTAGTAGTTCATTTTAGAAGTCTGTGTACTGCTTTTACTTTGGAACACTCTTTTTGATCTCTTAACAGCCAAAGTTTCTAGCAGTTTCCATCCAGTTATCATTCAGAGAAGTGTTCTGTTTCTTTGGTCTTAAACCCAATGAGCCAAATTTTTCATGCTGCAAGATAATAACTCTAGAAACCTTTCCTACAAACTGACTTTTGCTGAGCACACAGTGATGTAAAAGATGCTTAATGTCATGTTTTATATCTGGTGCTTTTATGGCCTATGCTTTTTTATGGTATGCAACGTTTACTGTTGCATTTTTCTAATTCAATATCCAGCAAAGAAATTAACTGAAAATATTACACACATGCTGTAGCTGATGAAAACAATAAACCAGTGAACTGTGTAAGTAATGTCTCATCTGTGAAGAGCTATTTTTAGTTGTAACTTTTGAAGAAGGTTTTGTTTGTTTGTTTTAAATTTAATAACCATTAGTATATCCAGACAAAACATCTATGTTATCATTAAAATGTATCAAGAAATATAAAAGCACATTTATGCATTAATGCACTCCACGTAAAAGCTTTACCTGCACGGTACTGTACGTACTATGTAATTAGGCTTTCCTGAAATTTCTGCTCTTCTGTTTCCATTCTGTTCTGCCCTTCTGGTTCATTCACAGGAGGGAAAATCTGCTTTACAGCAGATAACAATACAGAGCAGCTTAAAGTAAATTTTCTCTCTAATATTGGGTACAATACTGAAGTACCTGAAGATTATAAGACAGGGACCTACTATGGTTCACCTGTTCTTTACATTTATTGAAAATTTTGCAGTCCTCTCTTGCTTTTCATTTTTGAGCACCCCTCCAGAAAAGGATCTGTAAGTGCATCCTTAAATGTGTCCTTCCTTTGAGAGTCCTCTGAGACTAAAACAAGATTTAACATTGTGCTGGTTTTGGCTGGGATAGAGTTAATTTTTTTTCATAGTAGCTAGTATGGTGCTATGTTTTGGATTTGTTCTGAAAACAGTGTTGGTAACACAGGGACGTTTTTGTTATTGCTGAGCAGTGCTTACACAGAGCCAAGGCCTTTTCTGCTTCTCACATCACCCCACCAGCCAGCAGGCTGGGGGTGCACAAGGAGCTGGGAGGGGACACAGACAGGACAGCTGACCCCAACTGACCAAAGGGATATTCCATACCATATGGTGTCATGCTCAGCATATAAGGGGCTGGGGGGAATAAGAAAGAAGAGGGGCACATTCACAGTGATGGCATTTTGTCTTCCCAAGTAACCATTACACGTGACAGAGCCCTGCTTTCCTGGAGATGGCTGAACACCTGCCTGCCCATGGGAAGTGGGGAATGAATTCCCTGCTTTGTTTTGCTTGCGCGTGTGGCTTTTGCTTTACCTATTAAACTGTCTTTATCTCAATCCATCAGTTTTCTCACTTTCACTCTTCTGATTCTCTCCCCCATCCCAACGGGGAAAAGTGAGCAAGTGGCTGCGTGGTGTTTAGTTGCCGTCTGGGTTAAACCACGACGCACCTAAATAATGTCCACAGGTGATTACATGACTGTAATCTCCTTTAACTGTAATATCCTTTGACATTAGTACTTGTTAATGTACAGTCTTGTCCTACATTAGTAAAATATGCATGCAAAACAAATTATCTGCTTGCAGAAAAGTGATGGTAAATTTTTGTTTAATGTGCTGATTATTATTTTACTCTCACCAGTCATTATTATTGTCTTAATCTGATCAGACTCACTTGTGTCTTCTGTGATTATTGCCATTTTAAACACCACCACAGAAAATGCTAGTTTCTTCATTCATTCTATGTGTGGCATTGGTTTTGGGATATTTGGCATGTTTAAAAAACAAGTAGTAAGTCATTGAATAAACACAAGTAGTCCAGAAATGTTATCAGTAACAGAGTAGTAATGTCCATAGAAATATGCGTAGATAACTGGTCCTCTCCCTACAACTATGTCAGTCTTGCATTTGTAATCCAAGCATCTTCTTTGCGGTTTTAGTTACAGTATCACATTATGACCTGTTATTGTCTGACATAATTCCATTAGCTGTACTTATATTCAGTACTTTCCATTTATGACATATTGCAAGTGAAGTCACAGTGGTGTTCCTAGATGTATAACATAGTATATGAATACAGTAAAATGAGATATCCCAAAATCCTTTTTACTACATTATTTAATTTATGTACAGCTAACATATTCCTGTCATTATTTAATAACTGTTACTTACTTCTGGTATTTTGAGATACTAGTAATCTTATCATGGCCCTCAGATGCTGTTTGATTCACTAATTGCTAAAAGTAGAATGGAATTTATGCAGCCTCATTTAGCTGTCTAAAATAGCAGCAGTGGTGGAAGTAGTGTTCTCTTCCATCAGTGAACAGAGATAAGCACATTCAAAGCACAGTTCATTTTTCTACATGTATTGGGTTTGCATGGCAAGGTTTTGGTAGTGGGGGGGCTACAGGGGTGGCTTCTGTGAGAAGCTGCTAGAAGCTTCCCCTGTGTCTGATAGAGCCAATGCCAGCCGGCTCCAAGACCGACCTGCCGCTGGCCAAGGCCAAGCCAATCAGTGCCTCTGTGATAACATATTTAAGAAGGGAAAAAAACAGCTAGAGAGAGCTTTTGCAGCCAGAGAGAGGAGTGAGAAGATGTAAGAAACTCTGCAGACACCAAGGTCAGTGCAGAAGGAGGGGGAGGAGGTGCTCCAGGCACCGGAGCAGAGATCCCCCTGCAGCCCATGGTGAAGACCATGGTGAAGCAGGCTGTCCCCCTGCAGCCCATGGAGGGAGGATGAGGGAGTGTAGAGATTCCACCTGCAGCCCGTGGAGGACCCCACGCCGGAGCAGGTGGAGACACCTGAAGGAGGCTGTGGCCCCGTGGGAAGCCCATGCTGGGGCAAGCTCCTGGCAGGACCTGTGGGCCCGTGGAGAGAGGAGCCCATGCCAGGGCAGGTTTGCTGGCAGGACTTGTGACCCCATGGGGGACCCACGCTAGAGCAGTTTGCTCCTGAAGGTCTGCACCCCGTGGGAGAGACTCACATTGGAGAAGTTCATGAAGGACTGTCTCCCGTGAGAGGGACCCCACGCTGGAGCAGGGGAACGATGAGAGGAGTCCTCCCCCTGAGGAAGAAGAAGTGGCAGAAACACCGTGTGATGAACTGACCATAACCCCCATTCCCCATCCCCCTGTGCCGCTGAGGGGGGGGCAGAGGTTGAAGCTGGGAGTGAAGTTGAGCCCGGGAAGATGGGAGGGGTGGGGGGAGGTGTTTTAAGAGTTGATTTTATTTCTCATTCCTCTACTCTGTTTTGCTTGGTAATAAATTAGATGAATTTCCTCTCTATGTTCAGTCTGTTTTGCTCGTGATGATAATTAGTGAGTGATCTCTCCCTGTCCTTATCTTGACCCACAAGCTTTTAGTTATACATTTTCTCCCCTGTCTAGTGAATGAGGGGAGTGACAGAGCGGCTCTGGTGGGCACCTGGCCCCCAGCCAGGGTCAACCCACCACACTATAAGATAGGAATCTAAGGCTGAGAGGAAAAATTGGTTACAGTCTCTCTGTGCACCATGGAGAGATGGAGGTCTAACCACTAGTGTAAAAGAGGTCTGATCACTATTCCAGACCAGTTTCAAAGAATCACAGAATGGTAGGGGTTGAAAGGGACCTCTGGAGATCATCTAGTCCGACTCCACTACTAAACCAGGATCACCTAGAGCAGGTTCCACAGGATCATGTCCAGGTGGGTTTTGAATATCTCCACAGAAGGAGACTCCACAGCCTCTCTGGGAAGCCTGTTGCAGTGCTTGGTCACCCACAAAGAAGTCTTTCCTCATGTTCAGATGGAGCTTCCCATGTTCCGGTTTGTGCCCTTTACCCCTTGTCCTGTTGCTGGGCACCACTAAGAAGAGTCTTGCCCCATCCTCTTGACATCCACTCTTTAGATATTTATAAGATCCCTTCTCTTCTCCAGGCAAAACAGACCCAGCTCTCTCAGCCTTTCCTCATATGAGAGATGCTCCAGCCCGTTAATCATCTTTGTAGCCCTCTGCTGGACTCTCTCCAGTAGCTCCTCATCTTTCTTGAACTGGGGAGCCCAGAACTGGACACAGAACTCCAGAAGTGGCCTCACCAGGGCAGAGTAGAGGGGGAGGATAACCTCCCTCTACCTGCTGGCCACACTCTTCTTAATGCACCCCAGGATACCACAGACCTTCTTGGCCACAAGGGCACATTGCTGACTCATAGAGAGCTTTTTGTCCACCAGGACTCCCAGGTCCCTCCTGGCAGAGCTGCTTCCTGGCAGGTCAGCCCCTAACTGTGCTGATGCTTGGGGTTATTCCTCCCTAGGTGCAGGACCCTACACTTGCCCTTGTTGAATTTCGTTAGGTTCCTCTCCACTCATCTCTCTAGCCTGTCCAGATCTTGCTAAATGGCAGCGCAGCCTTCTGGTGTGTCAGCCACTCCTCCCAGTTTTGTATGATGTGTTTCCTAGCTAGTACTTCTTTAAAAGGAAACCTTAATGTGTCTGTAGGTGCTAGGCTCTGATTGGGATTTTTTCCGGTTTCCTGTTTCCTGCATTTCATCTCTCAGTCTGGCTTGTATCCTCACTTGTATCAGCAATAGTGTTCAAGGTTTTTCATAATTGTACTGATTTTTGGAGGACTTTTTTTTTTAAATAAATATAGAAAACCATAATTTCTTCACACAGGAAAAGAAACAAGATGATATATATCTATACCTAGGCAGTTACAAGGTTTTAGTTGAACTTTGACTATAGGTATCAAATCTTAAATAAAATAAGTTCAACTGATTGATTTATTATAAATTTTAAATAACTGTATAATTTGTAATGACATTGTACAAGGCAAAAATTAGACTTTTTGTATTCACTAGCTTCCTTAAAATCCACTATAATAAATTCATTTTCAGCAAATTCCTTAATGAAATGAAGCTTACATGAGTTAACTATCTTTCCATCTGTCATCTGTTTCCCAATTTTTTTTTAAACAATTGATCAATTTCTGCTAAATTTGAGAAGGGCGAAACTCTCAAAACCAATTTATCTTCTGTTTCATCAATCAGGTGGCTGGAAAAGAGAAGCTGGCCCATATACTTACAGTCTGAGAAAGGCTTCAACTCATTAATTTTATGTTCTGTTTGGCCAGCCAAAAAAATAACAAATGGATCAACATATACCACTTCTTATATAAGTGGTAATTGATGGGTGAATGAGAGAGTCTGAGTGTAGCTTGAGAACAGTGTCCAAGGTCAGGGGGAAAAAATGTAGGGAAGTGTGGGAAATACTGAAAAGCAAAATATAGATACAGGACATCAGGGGAGCTGAATTTGTTCTGTCAGTGGAGCATGGTACAGAAAGCTATAGGAAATACAGCACTATTTTCACACTCAGAAAACAGTTTCATCACTCTTGGTATAGATAAATGCCAGAGAAACCTCTTATCCTGTTGCTTGCCTGATTTGTCAGTCTACAGCTGACCTCTGCCAATGTATCAATGTGTGCCTTGTTTCATACTGTATTTATATTGATTTTCACTCACAGCCAGCCCTGCTCATTGCTAAGTTCTCTATAAAGACTATGCCCTTTTCTTAACTCTCCACTCAAATGTAACCAAAGGAATACGCTACTATGTAATAAAGAATAACTGATATCACATTGCATCCTAGAAAATTATTTTGGTATTTTGATTTTGCTTGTTTCTTTCTTGATTGTAAGCTCTTACAGTAAGGACAATCATTTACTGTTTGTTTATATGGCACTAAGCTATTGGAGGCATTACCACACTATATTGTTAAGTGATAGCAAAAGTTAGCTCTGGATAAAAGGGAATGAACATGAAAACATCGTCATATGTTGTACTCAAACTACAATAAAATATAACAATATTAATTTTTTTTTTTTTTTTAGAATGTCTGTCCAATGGCACTGATCACTTGTAAGTTTTCATCACCCATTCATTACATTAGACTCTTTGCAAGTAATATTTTTTAACCAACAAAAGAATCAGTATTCGGGATTTTAAGCTTCATTCACTGTGATGTGCATGTTAAAGAAAAGAGTAATTTATCTATCTAATGCTATGGCAGAAACTTAACAATGTATAGTTAAATCACAGATGCCTGTTTCTGTATGACTGTATAGGCTTCACCACTTCCTATATCATTACTAATTCACAGATTTCAATGAATGCAAACTTTTTTCAATTTTTTTTAGTCTTCTTAATGTAATGAGTCCATTTCTTTTTCCCTATTTCAGACTGCTGACAATGCTGCTGCAGAAGCAGAGCAGTGACAGGAGGCTGCAGTAAATAGGTCAGAGCAATTATCTCACAACTTTCCTTTCAATCTCCTATCACTTTAGGACATTAGGTGTAGACATGGTGATGAAAATATCTTTGTCCAGCTCAGCAACATGCTGTGAGAGGCAGCTTATGGAATAAGACACTGAAAAAGACAGCAGCATGAGAAAGTGTAAAAATATAACATGAGGGACAGAAAGAAAATGTCTCTGACATTAAAGCAGTATAAAAGGGTGAGATCTGATTCTCTTAGCAGTCACTACTGTAAATCAGGAATAATGCTATCAAAGCAGTGAAGTTAACATCAGTTTAACTGAGAAGATATTCAAAGTTTTATTTTTCAAATATATCTACCCTTTTTTCTAGGGAAATAAAATATGGAAAGATATGTGATGGGGCAAACGGTAGTTCTGGAAGCCCAGGCATCAAATTAATTCTTTAAATTTTGACCTTTGGTAATGCATTTAATAAGTAATTTGCCTGTGAAACTTGCAGATCAGTGTATAGTGTGTACACTGAATTCGTTTTATCTTTTACTGTTTTTTTTAAGAAAACAATAAACTGTGTATTTTGACGTGGACAGGGACTTAGTAAATAATTTGAATGTCATGGTATTTCAGGAACTGAGACTGGAAAGATGACTACTAAATACAGTAGGGTTCTATTTGGCTTTATCATAACTGTGCTAAGAGGAAATATATTTGACTACATTGAACTGAAAGAGATTTTTCTGCACAGAAATACAATAAGGACTGAGCAATTCAATCAACAATTGAAACTGATCAATCAATCTATTCCCAGTGTTATCAATATCTGAAACCTATGAGAAATGTTGAAACCTCAGACCTCAAATGTATGAGACCTAAAACAGAAACCCATCAAAAAACAGCTGTATTTGTTTCAATGATCATGGAACAATTTCTGCTTGCCATATCTGCAATTAAAGGTTTTATTCATTATTTGTTTCTTGCTTCTTTTAGCAATATTGGTGCAGGGATAAATATCTATTACAAAACTGAGGGGTTCTGTTGGGCAGCTGTCTTGTGCTTTGCAGCTGACAATATTTCACCTATTTCTAAAAAATATTCAGAAAAGTAAACTGGTTAAAATGCAAAACCCAAAAACAAAATCAAAGAGAAAGAATGAGGGTAAACAATCAAGTATATTTCAAATTATTTAGTAAGAAACAAAAGTTACAGATTACCCTGAGGTTTTATATTTGTACTTGACATGCTTAGCATGAAAAATTGTATTAACTTTTTCCAGGTCCCTCCATTCAATTATCATCCTATTTGTTATACACTTTCTGAGAAAAGCCTCTTGGCCTGGTTAGAAAGATGTAATAATAGACCTAAAACCTACTTATCTCAGTATGAACTCTTGATGTCTCAGCATCAAACAGCATAAATTCTAAAAATTTTGTCTTTTGCAATTTTATGGTCTTTTTTCCTACTATTTTTTACCAGGTTTGAATGTTAGCTAAAGCAGTCATTGACACATGTTCTTACTGAGCTGATGTTGCTGCAACAAATAGACTTGGCATGACTTTCCCATTAATGCTGTTGTAATTTGCAAATTGAGTTTTAGCAAGATCTAATCTTTACTACTGGGTTTTTAAAAAAAAAAAAATCAGTAAAAAAGTTTGATCTCTCAAAGTTATGACAGCCACATAAAAGAGTTGTTGCACAGTGTCTTTCGGAAGGTTTGGGGACCTTGGAGCTTGTAGTCTAAGTCTTCTTTATGTTACTTGTATAAAGCACTTACTCATACACTTGTCTGAAAATTGGATAT
Organism: Balearica regulorum gibbericeps; assembly: GCF_011004875.1. Taxonomy (NCBI): domain Eukaryota; kingdom Metazoa; phylum Chordata; class Aves; order Gruiformes; family Gruidae; genus Balearica; species Balearica regulorum. The sequence goes on along the minus strand of NC_046184.1, from coordinate 164,294,608 downwards.
TGACTCCTTTAAAAACAAAAGAAAAAGATGAATGAACAGGACAGGACTGACTCGGACTCAAACCCAGCTGTACAGGCAGCATGAACAACTTAGACTCAAACCTAGTAGTGTGATGAGATGAATGAAGTCTAATGTAACATCTAATAAAGACTGTTCAGATGTATGCCATGTTCTTAAGCACTTTCGTGGAAGTCAGGGTGCAAAGCAAAGTTTTTAGACAATAATGTCCTTCTGGAACATACAATCAAAATAGACATCTTGAACTCATTGTTCTTTTTTCTTGTTTATCTGTTCCTCATAAGCTTAAACTACATTACAGCTGTGTGTTTATTAAAGGAAGATTCATGCTAGAAGTACACAAGTAAAGCAGCAATGGGTCATAAACGCTTACGGAGCATTTACCTATGCATCTATTTACCTATGCATCAGTTATTCCTGTCTGACGCAAAGAAAGAAAACTTTTAAGAGGCTAAAAATATGAAAAGCAGAATATCAATCTCCTAACTTTAAACACTGCATTTGATGCCAACTAGTATTCTATCAAGGCCTAATTGATCTGCAAACTGGGTTTTCAGGCGTTTTGCCCCTGTGGGCTAACTAGCGTCCAACTGAGATCAAAAGTGCCTTTGAAATCCTATGTTCAGAGACAAGGCAAAAATGTGTTAGATGATCTAGGGCACAACAACTAGCACACAGAGAAAAAAGATTCATACATTTCTCCCCAGATGGTGCAACAGATCAAGTGATACACTGTTGAAATGCTGATGTAACCTTGGACTGAAATTATAGTGACTTCTGAAGATATTTAATAGTGTAAGATCAACATGATCATAAACACTAGGTAGATTACAGACGACCAGTCATCTAGCCAACAAAGGATAGAGTCCTGTCTTAACAGTATAAACATGTTTATACTGTGCTATTTCATGTCATGTAGTGTCATGAACTGAACTAATAACCTTCATTTTCTCAAACAAGATGAGAGTGACTACTAGACTTTTTGGTATTTTTCTATGGAAAGAGGCTGTAGCTAGCCAAGAAAGGATTTATGCATGCACTGTGCCATTGCAGCAGAATGATGGCAAATGAATTTTAAAACTCACTTAACCTTCTGTTTGAGATATCTGGGATGGCTAACAGCTATGCTTCTAAGTGCTTAACAGTCTAACTTTAACTCAAAGTGATGTATATTTTTTTGCATAATAGCTTATCCATCAGGAAGCAGAAAACTCGTATTCAAAGCCCATCTCAGGAACAAGTAGCTTGAAGCCGCATCTGCCACACACCAAGAAAATAACTCTAAGCACAGAAGGTGTTTGGATAGCAGGTTTTCCATTCTGTAGAAGCTGGGACATACTTTGTTTAGTTTGTTGAGTTCCTCATGTTCGAGGACCTATATCTTGTTGGAAAATTCCATAAAGAAGGATGACTCATTTTCACTGATAATTGTATTTTGAGAAAAATGGCTGTGTACGTATTCTGCCTTCTGGAAAGAAAGAATCTAGCACCAACTATGAACATGTGAGAGAAAATCAATGCAGGCTATTCCAAATAGCAATCTTCTCCATACTTCCTCTACCTATGTTACTGTGCATATCAGAATTCAAGATTCACTCAACAATGGTATCATCTTGGCAAACTAGTACTTGGGGCACTCATCTGGAGTAGCTGAGACCTGAGCATCTTGTGCTCCTTATTTATTTTATCTGGCACTTGTTTTATACAAAGTTATAATTACACATGAAGTCTCATAAACACAGGCACATTCTTGCCCTGCCTTTCTGGCTAAATGGGTTTTTAAGCCATTTGCTTTTGCACTCTTTTTTTTCAGCCTGACCTAACATAACAGTGGTTGGGCAGGGACACAGTTTATTTGACATCTTGTTAGATTCTTCAAGGAAGTGTTTTGGACAATAAATGAATCTTAAAAGCAAAGAAAAAAAAAAAAAACAAACATGCACATAAAATATTTTTAAGTAATTTACAGAACTCAAAATTAAGAACCTAGTCAACTTTTCTGTCTAATTCCTAAACACTTAAATGTTTCTAACTTTATAAGAATGAAATTACCTATATAACAGTAGGGGCCAGGGGCTTGAATGAATGGCAGGGCCCAGAGGGTTGTGACAAGCAGCACAGAGTCTAGTTGGAGGCCTGTAGCTAGTGGTGTGCCCCAGAGGTCAGTGCTTGATTCAGTCTTATTCGACATATTAATTAATGGCCCGGACGCAGGGACAGAGTGTACCCTCAGCAAATTTGCTGATGATACAAAACTGGGAGGAGTGGCCGAAACACCAGAAGGCTGTGCTGCCATTCAGTGAGATCTGGACAGGCTAGAGAGATGGGTGGAGAGGAACCTAACGAAATTCAACAAGGGCAAGTGTAGGGTCCTGCACCTAGGGAGGAATAACCCCAAGCATCAGCACAGTTAGGGGCTGACCTGCCAGGAAGCAGCTCTGCCAGGAGGGACCTGGGAGTCCTGGTGGACAAAAAGCTCTCTATGAGTCAGCAATGTGCCCTTGTGGCCAAGAAGGTCTATGGTATCCTGGGGTGCATTAAGAAGAGTGTGGCCAGCAGGTAGAGGGAGGTTATCCTCCCCCTCTACTCTGCCCTGGTGAGGCCACTTCTGGAGTTCTGTGTCCAGTTCTGGGCTCCCCAGTTCAAGAAAGACAAAGAACTACTGGAGAGAGTCCAGCAGAGGGCTACAAAGATGATTAACAGACTGCAGCATCTCTCATATGAGGAAAGGCTGAGAGAGCTGGGTCTGTTTTGCCTGGAGAAGAGAAGATTGAGAGGGGATCTTATCAACGTTTATGAATATCTAAAGAGTGGATGTCAAGAGGATGGGGCCAGACTCTTCTCAATGGTGCCCAGTGACAAGGGGCAATGGGCACAAACTGGAACACATGAAGCTCCATCTGAACATGAGAATAGACTTCTTTACTTTGTGGGTGACCAAGCACTGCAACAGTGTTGAGTGAGTATCTCCTTCTGTGGAGATATTCAAAACCCACCTGGACACAATCCTGTGGAACCTTCTCTAGGTGATCCTGGTTTAGTAGTGGAGTCGGACTAGATGATCTCCAGAGGTCCCTTTCAACCCCTACCATTCTGTGATTCTATGAAACTTGCATTTCATCATGATGAAATTTCATATAGCTAGTATAACATTTAATAATTGTCTGACAAAAACCTCATAGAATTCCAGAGTTTTGACAAGTGAAACAAGTTTTAGGATTGGTGCTGTGCTGCAATTTCAGTAACATGTTCTCTAAAAGCAGACAAGACAGAAAAGAGCTATATGGTAACTTGTTAGTGTGGTTTTACTGTTGGTGATTGGTAACTAAGAGATATTCTGCTTTCATGTGTCAGATATCACAGTACAATCGCTCTTTTCTAGGTTTGACCAGAAGCAGATTTCACTAACAGAGCTAAACTGCAAGATTTGTCAGGCTTCCCATTTTAAAAGTGTAAAGTCTTCAAAATCTATAAAATTATTTTCATGATTTAGTTCATACAATGCCTTTGGAAAGATGTGATTTGATTAGGCAAAACTTAGTGTGCTGAATTAAAGATTAACACTATATAAAAATTGCTGAATATGTTAACTTTTCAGTTGTAATTGGTATTAATGAAAATTAACAATCCTACTGACTATATATCAAAATTACCATACAGAAAAACAACCACTCTGCTATTTTTGAGGGATTTAACTATATTTTTATGGAAAACTGTTCCATGCTAGAAACTTAACTGCATAATATAAGAAAGATTGTAAAATTGCATGGCAGTGGCTTATAATAGTTTTCAAAGTTACTTGTCCTTATCCAAAGTTAAAAACATAATGTGATATATAGGATGCACAGGACATAACATGATTTACCTTATACCATTTTTTATACCATTAACTTTAACTAATGTGAGTTATAGTGTTAATAAAAGAGTAAAAAAAGTCTCAAACAGGATAAAACTTTTCTCTAGCCTACATATGTAAAAGGATTACACTGGTTGACTTCTGAAAAGCATAAGGCTTACAGAAGAATTTAAAAGTAATCTCAAAAACCAAAAATTACCTAAGACATTTTAATTACATGACTGAATATTCACATCAGTATATTGAGATACTTGTCAGATTTTAATTTCCAGTTTTTAAAAATTATTGACTTCATCAATCCTAAAATTTTTTCTAGTTTTTTTTATATTTGTCACAATAAGTAAGTGCTGTAAATTTGGCCTCATCTTCATCGTGTGTCAAGCAAGGACATTACCTCATAGAGATGTCATAATGATGAATTAATTAAAGCTGGGGAAGTGCTCATATTATGCTAATGAACTCTATTGCCAAAGCTAAAAATAAGTAACTTCAAAAATAGCCATGGAAAACTTTAGAGTCTCAATTATTTAATTACAGGGCACCTTTAAAGAAATGAACGATAACTCAAGTGAATATAATTATTTTTCCAGTTATGCAACTTCATAACAGCAGCTAAAAAACAGCATTCAAAGTGTAGAACTTCAGGTGGCATAAATCAAAGCAGCTCCATGGAGTTCAGTTCAATGACAACTGTTTGTGATAAATATGCATTCAGTTTTAATTGTTTAGTTACTGTAACTGCATTTGACATCTGACATGTCACTCAGCTCCCTCTTAAATTTATCATTAAAAATAGTATGGAGGTATCATGTACTAAGCTCTTAATATGATGTTACACATAAAAGCCCTGACTGTACCTTCAGAAAAGTCCCAGTAGTGCTGAAATTAAAGAAAGTATAATGCTCAGACGTTATGATAATCTAGTCTTAAAGGTTGTTGATGATGTTTTACAATGTTCATTTCTGTTTGCTGCAGAAGGGATGCAGAGAGACCAAAATGGAACCCCACAGTGTCTTGACACCAAAAATATTTAGGTCAGACTGAAAGAAAAAACTTGGTTGCATTTAACCACTTCAGCTTTTGTGACTGGAAAGACACCTGCTAAATGGCTACCTATATTCAGTAGGTTCTTCCCTTTTTGATCTGAGATTTTCCTCCAGAGCTTTTGTAGCAACAGATATAACTATCCTGATCTGAGCAGTCAGGTTATTTACTCTCCAAATAAGACCCAGTGGAATTAGAAAATAGGCTGACAAGATCTTAATGTCCTGAGGGACACAGTTGACAAGTAATGCTCTAATAACACTCTACATATACAGGCCTCACTGAGATGCCAAAAGCAAACCAAGAAAAAGCACAGGAGTCGAGGCCTCTTTCATTTTAAAACACAAGGGGTAGAGATGTTTTCTTTTTATATAATATCCTACCAGACAGACAGCTTGAGTAGGTTTGGCATACCTCAGCTCACCATGATTCAAACATGCTTTCAATGCTCAAGCACATAACCCAGCCACCAGGTCAGAAGCTAAATGAAGTATTGCAGGTGTTCAGTTCTAGTGAAAATGGGCCTCTCTATAGCAATAAATAAAAGATATGGCCAAAAAGACAAAGCAAAAAACCCCTCATATATCGTGCCTAGAATTACACAATTATCATGCTGTTTCTCTCATAAAGTTTGACTATGAGCTTTAAATACAGTTGAAAGTGATGTTTTTGTATTGCAGAAGTATTTTCCTCTATCACTGGGCTGTTCATATGTTAAAGCTCAGACAACTGAGCTTTTCATGCAACTACAGCCAAACCAACACACCTCCGCACGTTGGGAAAATAGTGATTGCACAGAATGTAAATATAATCAAAGAGTATTAAAAACCTTCAAGATGTTAAAACAGTTGTTATAAATATCTAAATTCTTTGAACTATCAGTAAATTTAAGGATTCCATTCTAGATACAAAAGAGTATTTATGTTTTGTACCTTTCAGTTGCTAAGACCTTGGGTAGTCCTACAGTAGATTCCTGGGCTACCAGTATCAAAAGGAAGGTGAGTTAAACTTTCTGTGATAGAAACTAAGAGTCCCTGAGACTGATTAGGAAGCATCTGTTAAAATCAATGTGCTGAATTCAGAGCTTTTACACACTTTTTAGAATACATGCCAAAGGAGAAAGGAGATATTCTGGGCTGACTTTTACTAATTTTGCCTGTTGATATCTCGTATTTTTGGGACAGCTGCAGTTTCTTGGGGTCAGCAAGTAAATGATGTAGAACTGATAATGCACATATCTCTGAACAGGGGATACCTTGTTTTCAATGTTTTCTCAAAAATATCTTAACATGAAACAGAAATTATTTTAGGTCTATGACATGGTTTAGCCCCAGCCAGCAGCTGAGCACTATGCGCCGCTCGCTCACCCCTCCCCCAGCAGGATGGGGAGGAGAACGGAAAAACAACGGCAAAGCCTCGAGGGTTGGGATAAGGACAGTTTACTGGGACAGCAAGGGAGAGGGAAAACAATCAACAACAGTGCTGATAACAAATATTAACAATGGGTGATAACAGAGAACAATTTACAGATCCCACGACCAACTGACCGACCAGACGCTCAGCCTGTCCCGGAGCCATGCGAAAACGCGAAACTGCCCCTGCCCGACTAGCCCCCTTTTATGGTGAGCATGATGTCACATGGTATGGAATAGCCCCCAGCCAGCTTGGCTCACCTGTCCTGGCTCCTTGTGAAATTAACTCTATCCTTGCCAGAACCAGGACAGTCTGCAACCTATCTAGTGGAACTATCCTTCTTCTCTCAACCACACTAGCCATATAATTAATACAGCATCATAAAAGTGAGATCCCAGGAACTTCAATACTATTACACGCTTCCATTATTGTAGGAGTGGGCTCACGCCAATCCACTGATTTTTGGTGGTTTTTTTTTTTTGTTTTCCTCATCGTCATCTCTTTTCAGCAGTCGAAAAGTGGTAAAGAGTCTCCAGCATCTACATTAATCTGTATTGTCTGCCATCAGAAGATATAAGCTTGAATGTTCCTAGCTAAAGGTCATTGTAAGATGTGCAAATATAATGAATGTGAAATTCTCATAAGCAAGTGTAAAGACAAGGTTATTACATTTCTGACCACATTCTTTACCAGTGAATTTAGCCCAGTATTTTAACAACAAGGAATCATGAGTTATGGGTCAAATTGCTATCCTGAGCCTAGTGTTTGTTTTCTTTTTTTTTAAGTTCAGTGTTACAACTCTGGCACAACAGCAGAACAATAGCAGAGTATGAATTTTCCAAAATGGACATGTTTTCTAGGAGAGTTTATTAAAAGGTTCTAATTGCCTGGTATTCCCTAGAAACAAAGCAACATCAAGTCCAGCAGGAAATGATGTTTAACTGGTCATTTTCAGAATTTGGCACCATTACAAAACCAAAATATGGGCTTAATCTAGCTCCAGTGCAAGAAAATGTGATTAGACTTCATTGCTTTGTCTTCCTTTCCCCCCCCCCCCCTCTAATATCTTTCACGCTGTTTCTGCCATTTCTGGAGGTAGCTAGGCTAATTTTGTGCACTTTCACAAAGCTATATCTAAAAAAAAAACAAACAAAAAAACCCCAGAACCACCCCTGAAACAATTAGTATTTGTTTCTAGCTCAATATGATGTGACCTGTTTCCACAGACATATTTGCAAAACAAAGTACTTCTGAATTTTACTCGCTGCCTTTATGTTTTGTTTTGTTCTGGTTTGGTTTGGTTTGTTTCCCTTCAAGTCTCCCTGGCAGTATTTTCAATGATAATTTTAAGATTATTTTAAAATCAGTTTTCTCTTTGAATTTTTTACCCTTATCCTCTTTGGAACTATCATCTAGGCTAAAGTATTTTGTAGACATGTAAGACTGTAAACCTTCAACAGCTTGCTAATGTGATGCCTATCTACAAGAAGGGCCGGAAGGAGAATCCGGGGAACTACAGGCCTGTCAGCCTGACCTTGCTACCAGGGAAGATTATGGAGCAGTTCATCTTGAGTGCGCTCATCAGGCAGGTGCAGGACAAGCAGGGGATCGGGACCAGCTAGCACGGGTTCATGAAAGGCAGGTCCTGCTTAACCAACCTATGACCTGGTGACCAGCCTAGTGGATGAGGGAAATGCTGTGGATGTTATCTACCTGGACTTCAGTAAAGCCTTCAACATGGTCTCCCACAGCATTCTCCTAGAGAAGCTGGCGGCTCATGGCTTAGATGGGTGCATTCTTCGCTGGGTAAAAAACTGGCTGGAAGGCTGAACCCAAAGAGTTGCGGTGAACGGAGTTAAATCCAATTGGCAGCTGGTCACAAGTGGTGTTCCCCAGGGCTCAGTCTTGGGGGCAGTCTTGTTTAATATCTTTATTAATGATCTGGATGAAGGGATCAAGTGCACCCTCAGTCAGTTTGCAGATGACACCAAATTGGGTGGGAGTGTTGATCTGCTAGAGGGTAGGAAGGTTCTGCAGAGGGATCTGGACAGGCTGGATCGATGGGCCGAGGCCAACTGTATTGAGGTTCAACAAGGCTCAGTGCCGGGTCCTGCACTTGGGTCACAACAACCCCAGGCAACACTGCTACAGGCTTGGGGAAGAGTGGCTGGAAGGCTGCCTGGTGGAAAAGGACCTGGGGGTGCTGGTCAATAGCCAGCTGAACATGAGCTGGCAGTGTGCCCAGGTGGCCAAGAAGGCCAACAGCATCCTGGCTTGTATCAGCAATAGTGTGGCCAGCAGGACTAGGGAAGTGATCGTCCCCCTGTACTGGGCACTGGTGAGGTCGCACCTCGAGTGCTGTGTTCAGTTTTGGGCCCCTCAGTACAAGAAGGACATTGAGGTGCTGGAGCGTGTCCAAAGAAGGGCAACAAAGCTGGTGAAGGGTCTGGAGCACAAGTCTTATGAGGAGCAGCTGAGGGACCTGGGGTTGTTTAGCCTGGAGAAGAGGAGGCTGAGGGGAGACCTTCTTGCTGTCTACAACTACCTGAAAGGAGGTTGTGGTGAGGTGGGTGTTGGTCTCTTCTGCCAAGTAACAAGTGATAGCACAGGAGGAAATGGCCTGAAGCTGCATCAGGGGAGATTTAGATTAGATATTAGCAAAAATTGCTTCACCAAAAGATTGGTCAGACATTGGAACAGGGTGCCCAGAGAGTGGTGGAATCACCATCCCTGGAGGTGTTCAAAAAACATGTAGACATGGCACTTCAGGACATGGTTTAGTAGACATGATGGTGTTGGGTTGACAGTTGAACTTGATGATCTTAGAGGTCTTTTCCAACCTTAACATTCTATGATTCTATGATTCTAAGATAATGACTGCAAGGTTAGAGGTGCTGTGTGTCTGTCAGTCAATGGCAAAAGTAAACTTTTAAAGAGATTTTTGTAATTTAATTTATTCTTTCAAGCTATGGAGGACTTATCCACCACAGACAGTTAGAGGTGCAAGTTGTTCACTAGCTGCAGGGGTTTTTGTTTCAAAAGCAAGTTGTATTTGGCTGCTCTTCTCTATAGATAAATCATCAGAAAAAGTTGTAAATTGGTTATTCAAACTTTAAGGTGGAATGTATAGATTAAAATTAAAATGTACATGAGAAAGGCTGCAAGAAAACAGAAGAGGATACAGAATTTGATGAAAGTCATAGGTATTGTTTAATATTATAACAAATTAGGCAAAATTTGATTCATAACAGTCTTTGCTATTGATCAAGAATAGGTCTTACTCTCCTGATCCTACCCCATCGGAGTTTTACAGAAGCTTCCTTCAGTAACATCTGAATTATTTTCCTCTTGAGCTAAGCACAATTGGAAGCAGTGGTACACATGCCAGCACCAATACTACAACCTCAATACACCAGAACAGGAAATATTGTACTATGTAGTGTGAGGGGACCCCCAACAACTAATAAGTGCTAGAGCTGTGACCGCTCTCAAACCAAAACAGATTTTTCATGAGTAGAAGTCCCTATGTGTCAAGAGTGCCATATTATACTATAGTTGTCTTCTACTATATCTCATGCAAATCTCATGCATATTTGTAAACACACCTTGAACTTCCTGAACACCAAATTACTCAAAAATGATAAAGCAAATTTATTTCCTTATACTTTGGGAATTCTAATGAATAAGAAGATATTTAGTGCCTCCATAGAGTGACTAATTTTTTCTTCTGACATTATTTTGACATAGTGACTATAGATTTTCAGTTGACTGTAAAACTTCAGGTTTAAAACCACTTATGGTACAATGACTAGCTTTATGCAAATTACATAGAAGTCCATCACAGTTGAATCCAAATTTTTGTGCTTATCACTAGTAGAATTATAAGAAAATTCCTATTGGTGTACCTTTTAATTGAAAAATCTAAAACTTGAGAGAGATCTCACTGCAAGTATTATTGATGTGGACAAAGCTTTTAAGGTTGGCTATATAGTAACTAAATTCCTCTCGAACACTAATTTCAGGATAGGGATTAATGGTTTCCCTATAATAGCAGGCAAAACAAGCTAGTTTTAACTGATTTTTCTTGGAGTTTTCTATGTCTTTAAATCTTGAACTAAAAATGAAACTTCATTTGTGAACCTAGAATCTTGAGCATTAACTGAAGAGATAAAAATTAATTCTGATAAGGTCTGTGAAAAAAAGAACAAGTTTCATAAAGGTTTGCTAATACTTTCTCTACAAACAGATCACTTGAGCAGTAATTGTGTCTGCAAGGGGAGAAAGAAAGCCAAGAAAATGAAAGCAAGCCAAGAAAATAAAAGAAAGTCAAGCCCAAAGATCTTGATTTGACTTACCTGCTAGATAAGTGCTGAGTTTGGCCCTGTCAAGATTCGTAACTATTTGGGATTCTCCAGATGTGGAACTTTTATGTTGAAAGCCGACTCAACTTTAAATGAAAACTGAACATAATTTGAGGATCACAATAAGTCTGAGGGTGTCTTAACCTAATGCAAAATAATCCATTCTGTATAGCAAAAAAAAAAAAAAAAAAAAAAAAAAAAAGGAATATGCTAGTTGCTCTATAGTAACTATGCCTTACTCTTCTCTATGTAATGAGAAATATCTAATGATTTTCTTTACATTATTTTATTATAATAAGTTTATAATTAAAAAGAGCAAAAGTAATGTCTTTGTCATAGTTAAATATATGATTATATAATAATCAGCTTCTTTAGATATCCCAAGAAAAAGGATGATTGTGCTCTAAAATATATTAAACCCTTGTTTATTCTCCTCATTTGGAAACAGGTAAAATCTTCAAATAAACTGCAGATCTCAAAATTGTCCTCACTGTTCCAAATGGCAATTACAGCTGACTCTTCTGTTGGTTATGTGTCAACCATGGAAATGTGTAATGCACTTGTCATAAATACATACTTTTATTCTGAATCACAGATTAGGTGAAATCTTTGGTCTTAGAAATTTTCTAGATCAAAAAACAATCCTTTTTTTATCTCAGTGATTATGATGAAAATTGAAAGCAATTATTTTTCACATTTACTAGAAAAGAAATCCTGTGAAAAAGGTATAACTGTTCTCTTTTAAATTTAGAAAAAAAAAAAAAAACCCTGCATTTTCACAGTAATTAATTCAATAAACAAACAAAAATTCAATGCTTCACCTTTTCTTCAACCTTACTGGAACAACAGTCCCAATAATCCTGCTCTTTAGGAATATTTAATGTATTCTCCCTCCTACTCAAATGTTAGTAGTACTCAAATTAATCATTTGAAGATTATAAGGATTGTAAAGAAAAGACAAGATAGAGAACAAGATAGACAACAGCTTGAGAGGAGATGGAAAGCTACTGGACAGAGTAGACTCTTGGAGGGAAGAAAACTCTTGTAAGTAAAAGATCACCTTCATATTCCCCAAAATGCTTTTAGTATCTCAGTCGTTCTCTTTCCCCTACAACCTAAAAAGTATTTTGATGATAAATTTTATAATAACATAATGATATGGCAAAATTCTATTTTGTTTATGAGAAGTTTGTTGGTTTTTTGGTTTTTTTTTTGAGAAGTCTTGAATCCATTCCACTTTCTATATTCACATACATGCTACTTTCATACTGAGCAGTGGCACAAATGTGTCTCATAAAACCTCTCTTTTGCACATCAAATTTCAGTAAAGAGGAGAATTGACTTAAAGAAATAGAATAATGCCTTCAGAGAGAAAGTACTCGGTGTTTTCACTCGTTATATTAGCTTCTTTTACTTTTTTCTTCATAAGTATTAAAGATACATAGCTCAAACATTTGTAGGGATTTGTTGTAAACTTCCTGATTTTATACTAACTGAAACACCTTGTGATTAAATTACTATTTCTGGGACCAAACCTGCAGAATCCTATGCTGCATTCTGGCTCTCACTATACTGTATGTACATTTTACTGGCAAACATGCCATAAAGTTTCATACCTGCTTTTAGTTCCATGTAGAACATTCTTCAGTGTGTTAGTCTGTGTGTTCTTATATTTTCCCCTAAGCATTTAAAGACCGTGACCAGTCATGAAAGTACACAAGGATTAAGTCTCATGTCCTCTAGAATTGAATCATCTAAACAAATAAATAAACTCAAAACCCCAACATAACAAGAAAACATTCCCAGCTTGAAGGAACTAAAAGATCCTTTTAAAATCTTCTCACTTGACCTTTTGTCCCACAATGTGTCTGATTTCTGTAAGAATATAGGGGAAAGAATAGCAAAATGCCTAGACGCTAGTAGTGGAAAGTGGCATTCAGGAAGAAGTTCTGGAATTTTTGTTTCAAATTGGAGTTCAATGTGAGTAAGATCTTCAGGACAAGGCCCTTTCCTGTCTAATTCATTACATTCTTTATTAAAACCTGTGATGGATTTGTGATAACCTCAATAGAGACATTGCATAATTTAGGAATAAGCATATCATTTTACATAAAGTTGAACCCAGGAAGTTCTTACTCCCCTGTACACCTGACAGTGCTGTGGGATTATTACTTAATTAGTAGTTTAGCTCGGGCAATGAAGATGTGTATTAAATTATACTGAAATTCAAAAGCTGCCATTTATCCTGGCTAAATGCCCGTCATTGCAATTATCATTGGAAGTCTATTTATCCTGGTTTTTGAAGCAACCTTGTTGGAATAAACACCGCTGAAAATAAATAATAATAATAATAATTGAAGCGTGAAATAGCTGAAAGTCGGTAACTAATGTTTCAGGGCTCCTCAAATTAAGGGAAGCTAAGCAATACGCAGCACTGGAGATGGGCTTCTGAAATGGGAGCAAGCTCATGTCCTGGTATACCTGAATGCTAGCCCTTGGTATCACCTGCTGGAAAATCATCTTACCTGCAAGGATGTTTGCAAATGAATTCACTCAGTCTTTGAAATTATACTCCTGCAGAAAGAACACATTGAGTATTAGTGGGGTCAGAAGAAGATAGAACAAAATCTGTAGGCTAGGATAAGGGCTAACTGGTTTTTAGTGCTGAAGATTGCTTTTCTTTCCGGTTTGAAATTTTAAACATATTGATAGCATGTCACAATCTAAGAGAACGAATTTCTGCGCAAGGCAATCATATTCTGGAAGTATAAGGCATTGAGTGAATCGACCTGTGATATCTGCAACTTTTCAGACAGCCCAGGGTAACAGTGATGATGATGCTATACTGCATGCTGGTATGACTTTGCCAGACAATGAATGCTGAGCAAATTAGTTCATTCAGTAGCTTGATTAAAAATTGTCTCATAACAAAGTAGAAGACTTCACTCTTTCAAAAAAAAGGAAGCACTTCGTACAAACACAAACCCTGCAATGACAGAATTCCTCTAACAATCTAGTATTTTAAATTCCTCCAACGGGCATGTCATTCCTCTCAAACAAATCAGGGAACTGCAGGTGCTGAAGCCATGTCAGAATTTAGGTTGATATTTGTCAGTTAATATTGATATGCCACAAATATAGTCAGTGTTTCAGACTATGTTTTCATACTTCTTCAGTTTAGGAGAAAAGAAGTTTCCTATCAGCCTGTCCTTCTGATATTTTCCTTGGAAGGTTTTTTTTCAGCCTTACTTAGCATGAACATCTTTAAGTTTTTACTTAAGAATATGTTCAGACATAACAAAATTGTTTACGTGTTCAAGTATACTATCTGCAGCTTATGTTTTTTTTCAGATTTATAAATTTAGATATTGTTTGCTTAGAGCACTAGATGTAATGGAAAATATTGGAATCAAGGTAAATTTGTTGTTAAAGACAGTTCAACTTAAACCTAAAAGCACTCACTTGTGACTGTAATGTTCTGTATTATGACCTCATATTTCAAGTTGAAACAAATTTGTAACAGACTGAGCAGTCAGCAAGCTATTTAATTTAGTAACTTAAGTCCACTTGTTATATATTACCTCAAAAAGATTTGTACAAGTGTTCCTCTGATAAAAGAGAAATGTTTAATGCAATGAGAGCATATTTCCAGCTTGATTAATACATCTCATAATCCTTCTTAAAACAAATTAGGCTAGAGTACCTAAAGTTCTGCCACTGGATATTCCCCAAAAACGTTAAATTGCTATACAGCCGGCGCAAAGTTGTTAACAAGCTTTTACGTTTGAAGTGCAAATTAAGCAGAATTTAAGAGTCGATGTCCAAAGTAGTGTCAAAGTTCTGACTCCTGCAAATGCTGAAATACTTGACAAACCCAAGTTTTACTCAGACACATTAAATCATGCACCTAAAGCTTGATTTTGCACAAGGCTACATATACTGACATGTTGGATGAGCCTTGAAAGTGGTCTGCTACCTTACTTTCGAGGTTATTTGTGTATAAAAAAACCGTGCTGCCATCCAAATTTAAGCTTCTTGTTCCTGAGGTTCTTTATATATTTAATCATAGGTTCATAAAAACAGGGCAGGATAGGATTACAGGAGGTCAGCAATTTTATATCAGGATCAACTCTAATAAAACCATTCTTGACAGGTATTTATGGAAGATGTATTTAAAAACCTCCAGTTACATAAATTCAGCAGCTATGTAGCAACATGTCATTTGGAAATAGTCCCAGTTTTGCTCCAGTGTACCGGTCCTCAATTCATTTTCTCTGCAATCTCAGGGCATTTCTGAGATCCCTTCTGGAATGCAGTTCCCTTAGGAGGAGAGACAACTAAGGGTCTCCCTGGTAAAGCCTCTCCAACAACCAGGGTACACTGGATCATGCTAAGTCTTCCTCTTTTGGGCCATGCTGGCCCTCCAACAGCAGAAATACTCTCAGGATATGCCCCCCCCCCCCTTTTTTTTTCCTTGTATGCTGGCATTTTGGTATCTTGCCTTAGAAACATAAACATTGTTGTATGTGGGGCAATCAAAATAATAACATTATCTTGGGCACATTAGGAAGAATGTGACTTAAAAAACCCCCCATGTTAAGTATTGCAAAATGTTTCAGCTCAAAGAAGGCTCCAGAGGGCTAAGAGAGCAAAGTATATGTTGTAATGTGCTTTTAGCTACTCCAAACTGAACCTAGGGAGGAGGGATGAAGTAAAAAACTACATGATTCTTCCTATCCACCTAAAAGGACATTGTAGAACAGCTTCCCACTCAGCGATTTCAATGCAATTAACCCCTCCCTCCCTCAAAACATTAAGGATCTTTCTTGGTGAAATCTTCCACAGTCATGCAATGAGCAGGAACAAACAAGTATGATGTGTGCAGTGCGCCTCATGGACAAATAGGTACAAACACCTTAGTGGTACCAAGACAGATTGCACTGTAAGCATTTCTGCACGTGGACAAATCTAGACTACTAACAAATGTTAGATAAGAGAAATAAATACATGGGCCTCTGTGGATCTACTAGAAGGGAAACATGGACCGCTCCCTGAATCATGTTATTAGAACAGTATACGTGTAGCCAATCTAATTCAATATTTTATTCTTCTACAAAATACTTTATTATTATTTTAATCTGAACACAGTGTTTATTGCCAGCGAGTTTATTAATATTTTCTTTGGTTGAAAACTTACAATGTATATGAAAACTATTAACATATTTTCCACTTGTTTGCATTTCCCTAAATTCTATCACCCCAGCTCTATCCAACTGTTAGCCTCATTCAGAGTTGAGGTACAAACCTTTCAGCTTTAAGAGAGACAACACTGCAGTATAGGCTGTGAAGAAAATTAAGTCCCCTGGGTCTTTGTCTCTTGATTATCCACACTGCTTAATTTTTAATTTACTCACAATCGCTCTTAGGGAAACTTCTATTTCTAAGACAAACCTGTTTGCAATTCTGCTGGATAGTTTACACCAGATGCTACTCCCTAAAGGGAAACTGGAAGACTACCTCATACTGACTTCTGCCTGCTGTAGAGAATCCTACGCTCTTATCTCAGCAAACTGTGCACCCTGCAACATCCCCATAATGCTTTCACATCATACCACAGGACACAATACACACACCTTGAATTTAATTATGTAAAAACACTATTTAACTTAATTAAAACACATTCCTCACATTACTTGAGAAACTTCTTACTGGGAAAAATTCCATGGAGGCAAGAGGGGACCTGAAGCCAAGTGCTATGTGGTGCAGATGCAGCCCCTCTGCCGTTGGGTGTTTCCCTGGAAAAATACAGTCATGAGCCATTCTGCAGCACTTAGCTTGGGAGCAAGAGGCTGCTCCCTGCATATCTATTCAGCAGCATAGATGAAGCTAGTAGAACTAGGATGTCTGCATTTATATTGCATGTATCTCATCTAGTCTACAGAACGATATTTTTCCAGTAATAGATCACAATAATGATAATAATAATTTACATACAATCATGATAATAATTTACATACAATAAAACTATGTAGTTATAGTGGTGGTTTTGTTTAACTGTGGATTTTTTTTTCTCCTGATATGTAGTTTCTAAGTTTTTGATAAAACAATTCACAAAAGACTATCATAACTTTTGTTTCTAACATTGATGACGGGGTCTTCAAAAATTAATGATGTATTCACTGGGCTTTGTGCAGGCATGTCTTACCCTGTGTTTCATGAGAAAGTGAAGAAGAAACTGTTCCGCAGTGATAAAATATTCAACCTGACACTACTGTAGCTTCACATTAGAAAAGTGAAACTATTACAAATTTAACTAAGTGGCGGTGCAAAACTAAGCTAATAGAGTCATCTGTGAAACCCACTTTAATTGAACTTCACAGATTTTGGAGAGGAGGAGCAAAATTGCTATTCAGCCAGGATTACTACTTGTAATGAAATTCATAGCATTTAATGTGTTTGTTCCACAAAGCAATTTCAAAGATTTCCTAGAAAGGTAAACAGGCAAAAAGAAATCATGCACAAACACTAAAACAATAGTTCACATCAGACAAAGCTGTTCATATCACAAAGTTTTTCCTTCAGATTTAAATAATGGTTAATTGTTAATATATGAACAATAAAATTAAGCAATTAGTTTTATTACTACCCTAGTATACAGAAGACTGGAGGAAGATGATAGAATCTCTTTTGAGACATCATTATGATGTCATTGATGGTTGTTGCCACTATATAAAAAGATGTGTCATAATCAACCTACTTCTTTAAAAAAGTATAGAAAGAGCTGTTTACAGTAGTTGCAATATCTGTACTGCATGACATCATAGTTTCATCTGTTGCTTATGTTTAGCATCATAAATCTGAAGACAGTCTATTCCAACCAAGTATGGATCTACCTTTTTCAGAAATATAGTATATAAGCTTTCTGAGGAAAACTTATTTTATTTTTATTCTTACATTATCTTGTGTGTCCTCATCCTGCTTTTATCACAGTTTCCAGTATTGTGACCTCTTTTGGTTTACATGGGAAAACGTCAGAATAAAGTAGAGATCAGAATCTCTTGTAGTCCAGGAAGAAAGATCAATGGAATTCCTGAGGGGAAGCTAAGCTAGATAAAGGGGGGTGTTCAGGATTACGAGGGATTCTTTTATTTCTACCACAGCTCATATTCATTGAAATTTGCAAATAAAGCCTGATGCTGAAACTCTTATGCTTGCCAATAATCTTCATTTTGTGTGTTATCCATCAGCTTCGATAAAAATGGATACTGAAATTTAGGAATTATTCACCTATGTAAAGATTAAGAAATCAGCTTTACCAACATAAAGGTAAATCACAGAAAGTAGTGACGCTTCAGTGATGCTGAGCATGTGTAATTCAGAAATGAGAATCATGTCCAAACACACACTTATATGTCTGCAGTCTAGGGGCCTTGCTGAGCCAGTTGTTTGAATTCTCATTGGAGATAATAGAGAACTAGTCAGTGGATGGATGTAGTCATTGGTGGTGAAAGAACTGCTCAGTAGATCAAATTCAAGTATTTACTTCAGAATTAACTGAATAGCTCCCTAGCTTCCATTTAACAGCAGTCACATACCAAATAAAATATGAAGCAGAATACTGTTTTTAAGAAGATGCAAGGTACCTAATATATTCTCCTCAGTGACCACTGAATAAAATAATATGTCCCATTTCTACATAAATTTGAAATTCTTCTTTTGCTCCCAATATTCAGATTAAATGTCTTCAGGAATTTCCTGTTCAAGCTGCATCAGGTCCTTCATCGCTACTAGCGCACATATGTTTCAGGTAGTCTTCAGAGAGCATGTGAGTGAAGAGTGGGAAAACATCAAAATGTGGTTTTGAACATCTAAACCAAAATTCCACCTCGTTATATAAAGTAGAAACTTTTGATTAGAATAAATCTTTAAGGACTGAATTTTATGAAAGGTGAAGGACTTCTCGGTAACTGAGTATTTCTGACCTTAATCTTTATTTTGATGGCTACAGTATGAAATAAGAATAAAGGTAGTGGAAGGTTGCAATAGATGATTTCCAGAGGTCCCTTCCAACCCTTACCAATCTGTGATTCTGTGATTCTGTGTGAATCACAATCTGGCACTTAAAAGTTGAAAAGGAAAAAAAAATCTGAAGCAGTTTTGGCAAAGGTGGATGCTCTTAAATAAATACACACAAGATGTATTTATTTAAGATGTATTTCCTGAAAAATGCATTATTACTTAGAAACAATTGCAATTTCTGGAAACGACAAATACTCGCATGGCTTCCTACTGACTATGTGCTCTTGAATATTTTTTGGCCTTTGATTTTTCTTCTACTGCGCAGACAGCAATGTTTGATACTTATTCAGATAATTTCAAGAAAAGAACCGGGTTTTTTTTCTTGGGGGGGGTTGTTTGTTGTTTTCCCCAGGCATTTTGGTAATCACAGAGGAATGTAATTATGCATGAAATAGTGCTGAATGAACTGCTGTATAAAGGGAGGTACATCATTTCTCGTCCTTAGCAAGGAGCTACAGCTGTGGTGCTGATATAGGTAATTAGCTGCTTCTTACAGCTGATACAAGCCGCATTTGCTGCCTGGCTGCTCTGTGCTACGCAAACAGCCAGCTCCTGTTTGCACAAGTCAGAAATAATAATGAAAAAGCTTTTGCATATGCAGTCCAGAATTCTACCCACATTTAACAGTGCAAATAGCTTTCTGTTTAAATGGTCACTTTAAGAGCTGAGAAATCACAAGTCTTTTTTCAAAAGTAATTTGTCATCTAAGCAAGCAGAAGTGATGTCCCTGAAATGTTTGAATAAAAATGGTTCAACTAGTGTATTGGGTTTGCAGGACAAGATTTTGGTAACAGGGGGCTACAGGGGTGGCTCCTGTGAGAAGCTGCTAGAAGCTTCCACCACGTCCAATAGAGCCAATGCCAGCCGGCTCCAAGATGGACCTGCCGCAGGACAAGGCTGAGCCCATCAGCCACGGTGGTAGGGCCTCTGGGGTAACATAGTTAAGGAGGGGGACAAAAAAAAACACCAGGAGCAATTGCAGCCAAAGAGAGGAGTGAGAAAATGTGAGAGGAACAACTCTGCAGACACCAAGGTCAGTGAAGAAGGAGGGGGAGGAGGTGCTCCAGGACCTGGAGCAGAGATTCCTCTGCAGGCCGTGGAGAAGACCATGGTGAGGCAGGCTGTCCCCCTGCAGCCCATGGAGGTCCATGGTGGAGCAGATATCCACCTTCTGCCTGTGGAGGCCCACACTCTAGAGGAGGTGGAGACACCTGAAGGAGGCTGTGACCCCGTGGGAAGCCCATGCTGGAGCAGGCTTCTGGCAGGACCTGTGGCCCCATGGAGAGAGGAGCCCACGCCAGAGCAGGTTTGCTGGCAGGACTTGTGACTCCATGGGGCACCCACGCTGGAGCAGTCTGGTTCTGAAGGACTGCACCCCATGGAAGGGACCCATGCTGGAGCAATTGGTGAAGAACTGCAGCCCATAGGAAGGACTCACTTTGGAGAAGTTGGTGGAGGACTGTCTCCTGTGGGAGGGATCCCATGCTGGAGCAAGGGCAGAGTGTGAGGAGTCCTCCCCCTGAGGAGGAAGGAGCGGCAGAGACAACGTGTGATGAACTGACCACAACCCCCATTCCCCATCACCCTGCGCTGCTGCGGAGGGAGGAGGTAGAGAAAATTGGGAATGAAGTTGAGCTCAGGAAGAAGGGAGGGGTGGGGGAAAAAATGTTTTAAAATTTAGGTTTTATTTCTCATTAGCCTACTCTGATTTGATTGGTAGTAAACTAAATTAATTTTCCCGAAGTCCAGTCTGTTTTGCCCGTGACAGTAATCGGCGAGTGATCTCTCCCTGTCCTTATCTCGACCACGAGCCTTTTGTTATGCCCTGTCTAGATCAGGAGGGGAGTGATAGTGTGGCTTTGGTGGGCACCTGGCATCTAGCCTGGGTCAACCCGCTACAACTATTTATAGAACTGTAGAGTATAAATAAAATATATTACTGTCAATTTAACATAATGTCTGCATCCTACTTTTTAAGTGTTGTAGCATCTGAGCTGTGTGGTAACTGCTAGAAATCTGAAATTTGACAGCGACATTTGGTAACCTGTGTAAATCAGTTTTGCATTTGGCCAAGAGATTTTAAAGCAATGCTCTGCATATGAAGGCTGTATTTGCATGGGCAACTGGTAGATGACAAAAGTAATGATCCATCAACATTTTATCTCCCTCATGCTTCTTTCTCTATGCATACACGTTTAGTGGATGTTTTCAGTTAGTGCATGTCCTGCTGCTATCAAAATGCAGCAGAAAAAGAAAACAATGTTAAGATAGAAGAATGTAGAGATTGTTTTCCAGGTGGGAGAAAGAGAGACATTATGAGAGGTTCAAAAACAGCACTGTCATCCCAGAGTTGTCAGGGTATTTATTATGTAGCAAATGCATCAATGTGGCAATCATTACCTTCTCATGCTGTGAAAGTGGTATGGAAAATGTTCGTACTTTCGCCACTGGAAGAAGCAGACTTCTGTCAGACAGGAATGGAAATCCATTTGTCTATAGTCCTGAGCAAAGCAGAAGCATTCAGGTCTATATATTTTTAACTAATTCTACAGGAAGAAAATCGTTTGTGCAGTTATGGTCATGCCTATTGCAAAAGAATAATGCATGATAGTATCGTATCATGGCCGAAAAGCCATACCATGTCACTGTCTTCTTCAAACAGCCTAGTGCCTTTCATGAAAGAATCTCAATATGGTTTGCTTTTTTTTTTTTTTTTAATTTAATGACATTCTATTAAATAAACACTATCAATCTATAAACTAAAATGTTGTGTCAAAAGGAGAGAAGTAACTATACTGTCAGCATTGTTCTGCGATTATATTATTTTTCAGTGAGTATATATGCTAGTATCGGTGCATGTGCAAATGAACATGCATGTGTGCTGTTCCATTCCATTCACTTCATAAAATATTGCCTGCAGCTTCTTCAAGTTGCAATACAGTAGCAACATGTATTCAGGAGCAACACAGAATTAGAATTGCTGTTAATGTGATGTTATCTAATGCCAAAAGTTTTCTTACTTAAAAAAAAAAAAAAAAGTACTTTCTCTGGTTTTCTTAGTACAGGCCTAGAATATATAATTTTGAACCCTATGTACAGTTTGTTCTGATACCATTTTGTGCCTATCAAATTGTTTGTTATGGATGAAATTTCAGACTCCTGCTAGCACAAACTTCCTATTAAAATCCGTGTCAATTAGAACTGCCTTATGTTTCATTCTACTTCATACTTCATATTTAAATGATTATGAGAACACTTGAACAGAGTCCGCACAGGTGATTTTTAATCTCTAACCATCATTATGTACTTCTTCACAGTCCAATTCACTAGACATCCAATCACATTTTTGTACAATGGAAAGGAGATTTTAATAATCCAAAACATTTCAGCCTTATACCCTCTGCATTATTATTCAGTCAGGTACAGGACAAAAGGACAGAACATTCTGCTAACAAATGATATTCCTCACTCTGAGTAGTGGTATACTTCTATCCTAAAAAGTAACCTTTCCCAATGCGTGTGAGAATAATACATTTCTTATAGAATCATTACCTTTTATTATATCCTAATCCTTATGTGGGTGCCATTTAAGTATAATTATTCTATGTACAGTTTTCAGATCTCTTTTTTCTATTAGACAAGTGCTTTCTGAAAAATGTCAGGGACAATTCAGAACTAAACCCCAGTTCCAAAAACCTTCACAACACATGTATTTAATGGCTACATCTGAATTTCAGTCTAGTTCAAATTCTCTACTTTTATAAAGAACAAATAAAAAATAAAGAGTAAAGGCTTTTGCCTTTTGAGTCTTGATTTATTCAATACACATTTTTAGAACAACTGGGTGGATGGGTGGGAATGTTCAGATCCAATAAGGAAAGTTAAATATATAAAAAGAGGTATGAGATTAAGTATGTCCTTGTTCTGGACACGAGGTTAACAGCCTGGGATGAGAACTACTGGAAGAATATTGGGATGTAATGGAAGCTCAGGAAAGAATGCTTTTGAAAACATGTTCCTTTTTTTCTTTTCCCTTCCTTTTCTGTCTACATTTTTGAATACCCAGAATTATCTATGAGTGCTAAGCAAAAACTGAGGAAAGTGGAGGAGGGGGGAGTTACTTAAAAATCCTAAATACTGAGTTGAATCTTTCTAAATAAACAGCTTTATATGTAAGGATACTTGAATTGTAATTGCTCCCACAACATTATATTGCTTGCATTTTATTTACAAGAATATTCAAAAATAGTTCCCTAAAAATACGAATGTAAAATACAAATGTTCTTTGTACCAGAAGTACTTGCTTGCTTGTACTGAGATAGGAAAGGAAAACATTGTCTCTCTCTGTGTGTCATGAGAGCACATTCTCCTTGTTTTACCATTTGTCCAAAGTTAGATAAGACTGCAAAATAGGCATCTTGTTTATAGGCAAAACCAGAGAACATATGGAAGACTGGAATCATCCTTCTATAGGGCGGTTTCCATTCACTCAGGGCTTCCAGGTCATTTACTGTAGGGAAATTTGCCTTAAGGGTTTTGCCTGAAACTGGAGATGGAAATGTGTACTGAGGTGCAGCAAATAACATGCAAATTTTCTGACACTGCCAATTGCCCAGTAGGCACCAAACCACAAGCATTTCCCAAAGAAACTGCATGCTTATTTTCAATTGTTAACTGAGATGTATCTCATAAAGGAAGAGGCACCTGCAAGTTGGATTTTCTGTCATATGTCCAAACTTCACTTTGACTCAGTCAAAAGATTTTAAAATCTGGTAACACAATATTATTGCCGTATCATTGGATTACTGTACAGGCTGTCACATGTGGGTGGCTGTCAACAAGCTGTACTTCATCACTTTATGCCTCAGATTCACAGTGAGCCATTATGAGTCATTAAGTGATCAGAGTCATTTGTGCAGAACTGCAGCTTCTACACTTTTCATCTCACTCTCTATTTTTGCACATGGGATGTGTTTCCATATTTGTATTTTATATATATATATAAACACTAATCACAGTAATCCAGTGTGAATATATTAATATAGATTAATACAGAGTTTGTAATTACGAGGAGCTTCAGTCCATGAAAACCAGGTGATACTAAAAATTCTCTCTTGCTTTGCATGTGTAACAGATGATAGAGGGTTGGGGTTTTTTTTACATGATTACCTGAATGTCTTGCTTTACAGCTGACGCTAATGACTCAGTCATTGCTTTGGAGTTTACATAGTCCTCTAAATGTCCTTGAGCATAGCAGTGAATCCTAGCAGGTACTGGATGGCTCTCAGTGAAAGCCGGTGAAGGCAGTGAACGTTGTAGATGCTCAGCCCTTCACACAACTCTCTGCAGAACTGAGCCAAAAGCAAATATGGCCCAGAGTATTCACACTAAAATTGCTCTGCTTCGAATGCAGTTAGTCACAGCACTCCAAGGAGAAGCAACATATTCTTTTCCTCAAAACCATCAAACACACACATATATGTATATGCATATATGTATATGTATTTATAATCTTTCATAAAGCTGATGCTTAGATCAGTGCTAAAATAGTGCTTTAGTAAAGTCAGTATATAGAAAATAAATACATGTTCATATCATTTCATCAAAAGGTACAGCTGAAATAAAATCTTGAATTCAGACCTTGGAATGTATGGATAACTTATGTAACCTATTTTTCCAAATAAAGGGAACTGAAAACATTATGCTGTTTTTTTAATTACCCAATAACAAACATTTCAGCAATTAAGTGCTGACCTGAAATTTATCCATAAAGTAAAAGCAAGGGCTAGTTTGCCTTCAAATCAGAATTTAAAGTGGCTTCAACATTGCTTTAACTTAAGTATACACATTTTTTCTAGATAAAATCTGTTCTATGTCATTCCGTCTCTGGAAATGTAGTGTTTACTAAGCTTTACATCCCCTTCTGAATCAATATTTACATCTTATATTTCAACAGAAACTGAAAAAGAGTGCCCTAGACTTACTAACAAGTTTCTCTGTCCTGTCTTTCTGAGAAGGTCGGAATTAAAACTGAAGTAGGACAACAACAATATAAAGAGGAGGATAATCTCTTGTTCTTCATCTGAATAGCAGTAGATGCTTTATTTGAAAGATGGAAGCACTTAAGCACAGGATGCATTGCTGAAATATTGCTTCAAGACACATTCCAACTAACTATCCTTTAACAATTTTCTTTTTATAAGTCAAAGTGAAGGTGACTGTTCTACCAAAATGCCTTTCTGGTTGCATTATAAATGCAAGTGGAAAGAGGATCTGTGTTCAGGACCCAGGACCCATACTGCCAAGAATATAAAGGCTTAGCAAGGTAAGTGTGAGGCTGGGACACAAACAAATGAGATTTATTCTGTCAGACTGGCCTCTCTATATCTTGCAGAAGGCTATTTTTGTCTCCCTCCATCAGCACTTACTGTTAGTAAAGCATTGGCAAAAAGCCTTCATCAGAATTGAGGGAAGGTGTTTTATGCATTAGGAAGTTAATCCCAAAACATCTATTCTTATACATTATTCTGCCATCCTTATTCACTGTTGGAAATAGAGAAGCAATATACCATCAATAATAATTATTATGCTTAAGCTTTATAGGAACAGTTCCAGAATTTCCAGATGATCTTTACTTTCCAAACAGCCCTACTGATTTCCCAGTGTACTGGAATAGCATTTTTGCATGATTTATGTGCCAGACCTTCAGCTGGTCTAAATCAGTGCAATTCTACTAAATCCAGTGGATATATGTTGTGGTACAACAATGGGGAAACAACTGTGTTCTGTTCTTCAAAAATAATATTGATTATTGAGTTTATTTGAAATCAGTGGGACTATTCGCAGAACAAACTACTTTTCAACGTGAGCTGTGGGGTGGTATCACCTGATGCATGCTTCTGAAAACTCTTTAATAATAAATAAAAATATACTTGTATTACAAGCACTCTATGGATTCTCATTCCAAATATCCATATGACTGCTTTTCTGTACGAGGTGGATTAATGTTATTTTAAGTGAAAGGACACTTTCTAGTGCCATTTGAGGATGCAATTTAAAAAAAAAAAATATAGCTAAGAGAAAAAATAAAAATGTCTCTTATACCGGTGTTTATTCACACAGAATTTCATAACACCAATCAGCCACTGCACCTATCACTTACCTTAACCTCTGGCAGAAATGCAAGAAAGATGAATGATATTTCCCACAAAACAACACCTAAAATTCCTTACTAGACAACCTTCTGCCATAAATAAATGAAAATACTGCTATAGCATAGTAATAACACCTTGAATAGGATCTTTAATCATAGAATCATATAATCATAGAATCATAGAATGATTTGGGTTGGAAGGGACCTCAAAGATCATCTAGTTCCAACCCCCCTGCCACGGGCAGGGACACCCTCCACTAGACCACGTTGCCCAAAGCCCCATCCAACCTGGCCTTGAACACTTCCAGGGATGGGACCTCCACAACCTCTCTGGGCAACCTGTTCCACTGCCTCACCACCCTCACAATACAGAATTTCTTTCTAACATCTAATCTAAATCGACCCCCCTTCAGCTTAAACCCATTACCCCTTGTCCTGTCACTACACACCCTGATAAACAGTCCCTCACCATCTTTCCTGTAGGCCCTCTTCAGACACTGGAAGGCTGCTATAAGGTCTCCCCGGAGCCTTCTCTTCTCCAGGCTGAACACCAACTCTCTCAGTCTGTCCTCATAGGAGAGGTGCCCTGGTCCTCTGATCATCTTTGTGGCCCTCTTCTGGATCCGCTCAAGGAGGTCCATGTCTCTCTTATGCTGGGGACCTCAGAGCTGGATGCAGTACTCCAGGTGGGGTCTCATGAGAGTGGATTAGAGGGAGAGAATCACCTCCCTTGACCTGCTGGCCATGCTTCTTTTGCACACTGTACAGACATAGAAGGGAGAAACTCATCTGAATACATGCAATTAATTTTAGGTTATGATACATTTTTAAATTCCTAGTCTTTTAATTAATTGGCAGTTTTGATGAGGGTCATGATAGTAAATATACATTGACCTTGGTAATAGCATGAAAGTCACCATGATAAACTTATGCAAATCACTGTTGTTCTGTCTCAAATCTAGAAAGATGTATGTTATTCGATACTTTCATCTGTAGCATTTCATAGTTCAGATGCCAGACAATATGAACATCTCCAGTCCATTTCAATACAAACTAGGAAATTGATTAAATTAATTCACCTTCAGCAATAACTTTTTTAACTCTTACATCTGAATCTATGAGAATACATTTGTCCATCTCTTAAAGGAAAAAAAATGGTGAACCAAGCCCATGTCATTGAGGAAAGGAGGAAAGTCATAACTCTCTAAAGCCTCCAGTGTTTTGAAAATCTGTTGCATAGTATATTAACTTCTAGTTTCAATTAGCATGGTTTATTATCCCTCAAGGTCAATACTTTAATTTAAACTTCATTAATTATAATTTCACCTCAGCAGAAGTCATTATCTAATTATTATTTAATTGTGTATTACTGTTACTTAGCTTAATAAGGCAGTTGAGGGTAGACTTAATATAGGAGGCTTTAAGCAAAGTTGAATTTAATTGTTTCTTTTAATGCACATTGGTTTAAGAAATTATGATAACAATAACTAGCAAATGGTGAGTAAAATAGTGAGGTAGGATAGGATTATGGAGAACTGAGTAGGGGTCTATTGTAGATCTCTTTGACACAAACCATGCCTCAAAAAGTTTCTATTTTCTAACCCAGCACAGACGTTCTAATTCAGGCATTCAAAATACATCTTAAGCTGAGTCTTGAATGGATACATAATGGTCAACTGAGAACCTCTCAGCAAAAGGCTGAATGGTGAATGGGTACAGCTGTGATCTCATCTGCACTATACTTTGGATAAAAGGTTAAGACATCTCCACTAGTTCTAGTAAACACCAGTCTTTTAGGTTGTTTTACAAGCTATTTCCTCTCTGCACACAATTGAATTGGGCATAGTTTAAATACAGGTTCCTGGAGAACAGTCATGTGTGGTACATTGTAGTGAGATCTAAAAGAATCTCCCATTAGGTTGTGTTCCACCCACTGGTCTTATTTATGTCCTTGTACTTCATTTTTATTGCATCATTATCACTGCCTAGTCCATAATGAATATTCAGTTGCTGCTTCTCCCACTAGGTGGAGAACTAATGAACTTGCAGTGTATAATGTTATTATATCACCGTGACTATTGAGAGTAAGAGAAAATGCATATTCAGATATATTACCAACCTAAAATCCATGACCTGTTATGTAAAACTTTTCTTTTTTCACACCTGACCCTACCTGCCAAGATTAAATTGGAGTTAAAAAGCCAAGGGGAAGTAGACGCTTTCTTTTCAGAGGGCTGGGCTGTCAGAGTTCTAATTTGTAATTCTCCTTTTGAGACTGTCAGAGGCCCTTATTGCAACCAGAAAGTTTAATTACTACAGTTGCAAGGGTCATCACTCACTGCAGGAAAGATGAATAGTGCAGAGCTATTAAATAAAGGATACTTGCTAGAGTTATTTTTAAAAGTAGTTATGACAAAAGTACTACTGTTCTTTAGGACGATAACTTGGTGTCTCACCTAAATTTCTGCTGTCATTCAGATTAAAATGCTGTTTTATCTATTCCATGTACTTAGCTTTTAAAATCCTTCCATAGTTCACAGGTATTGCTAATTGCAGCTTTGCTCGTATCCATAGCTTTATAATTCATAAATTAGTTCGGGAATTTCTGTATTATTTTGACTCTATGCAGCTGACCAAAAGATAGATATGAATCAGACATGACCTGCTGGCCAGGTTCAAAACCTTTTTCTACTTTTCCTCTATGAACATTTGGGTGTTCAAGTAGAACAAGCACATGTACTGGTATTTCATTTCAAATATTTATCAGAAGTGCTTTTCTGGTGTTTTGCATAACTCATCTAGCCAAAGAACAGCAACAGCAAAAAGTCATGTGGTTTTATAACCAACCAAAACTCTGCCAATTCTAATAGTTATGAACTTAAAATTCTTATTTGTAAATTAGTTACAAAAGTCAAGAAATATTTATTTCTATTTTATTGTCACTTTACTTGTGTTAGTGGCACAGTAAATATTTATACTCTGATCTGTATTTACAGTATTTCTTTTGATCCATACAATTCAGTTAAAGCAGCCAACTGGGAGATCTACCTATGTGAAACAACTTTCTCTTTTTCTCAGGTTTTCCCCCCAAAATTCAATGCTTACATTAGACAATGATGATGTGCTTGTTGCAGGACCCCAATTCCATAAGACATTGCCCAACACCTGTATAAATCAGGTATTTTATCCATGCACTATATATTTTAACACATTGTCTTCAATGAACCAAAACTTCATGATTTTGTTAAATGTAATACTTTCTTCAAAAGGCATTATTTCATGCAATTTCCCAGTTCTTGACCTTTTTTTAACATTGTTTCCATACTGTAAATTAATGTTTTGTAATTGATGATGGACTAGCTAAGGACTAAATGTGCATTAGAAATTGTATAATATGATGGAAATTGTACTAATATCACTTATTGTCATTTCTACCAACAGTAATAAAATTCTTTTTACTGGCAAATAACCTTCAAAATAACTGATTGAAAATGTATTAAATTGAAGTCATCTGAGGCTGGACATATAAGAATATCTCAAAAATAATGTAAGATATTTATAATTTGATCACATTATTATTTTCCTTTTTAGAAAACTTCTCCTCCTCTGCCCCCTCTCTCCCTTGCCCCCCAGTGAATCACTGTGATCACTCTTCTCTAGGTACTCTGAAACACAATTTTTAATTTTCATACATGTCTCTCCACTGCTTCTCAACATCATTATATTTCTCAATCTTTTTAAAGACTGCTGTTAAATAATGAAACTATTTGCATTTAATGAACATCACTATGAACTCCTGTCTTAGCGTAAGACTACTTTTCTAAAATTAATGCAGTACTAGCATGTTGGAAGAAGTATTTTCAGAAAAAAAACCCACTTAGTCTTATCAGGAATCCAACTATTCATTTTAATGATGGAAAGAAAGTTAAGTTCTGCCTAAATGTAATCACACAGTTGCAGCATCTCAATGTCTCTTAATTCATGATTCATGGCTTTGAGTATACTCTAACATTGCTGATACCTAGAGTGACTGCTAACAGGTTTTTCCTGTTTTGATTTTTTTTTTCCCCCCATGAATGTCACTGAACTTTTATGGTTAGGTTTAGCTCTATACATAAGTTAGTATAATCAAATGTCTAACTTCATTTCTAATATAATATCTCAAAGTATAAACATTCATTTAAAGCCGAACACAGAATAAATAGATGGAAATTTAATTAGCTAGTTCACTGCTTACACTGTAGTATTCTGCCAACACAAAGTTGCTGTATTTAGGTGAATTTTGTTTAGATTTGCTGCACAAGGAGACTACTTTGCTGGAAATACAATGAACAAAGTATGAGCAGTTTCTGTTCCAGTTTAAAACAAACAAGCAAGCAAACAAACAAAAAAATCAACCACCAAACAAAAAAACCCTAAACCAACTAAACAAAAAAACCAACACCACACACACACACCCCACCCCCCCCCAACAAAGCAAAACCTAAACCCATAGGAATCCATAATCCCTTTGGTAATGACCAAAGGCATAGACTGAAAGTCAAAGGAAAGACTAAGGTTTTATTAGGTATTTGAATTGAGTGCTCCATAATCTTTGGATAAAAATACCTGTCCAGTAATGTAGCTAGTTTGGCACTTATGAAGGAGCCTAATGAGATACAGTTCTCTTAAATAGACAGAGCTTGAAAGGCTGAACATTTTAGAGACCTTGCTTGCTTACTTATTTCAGATTCAAATGAATGATAGCTATATTACACTTACTATATCTCACATTCTCCTACTACTAAACTTTACTCTTTTGCAGGTGAGAGCATGGAAAGCACTTAATGATCTGTCACCAGTAGCAAGCACATAAGGACCCACAAGAGACTGAGATGACTTCCAAAAGGATGGTATCTCTTTTACAAAGAGTGAAAATAAAACCAAGTAACTGAAATAAAAGTCCTGCACCTGCATTTATTTACCTTTGAGAGATACCTGGAGAAGCTGTAGGGACCACTTAAGATTCTTTTTGTAAGTTAGCACACTTCCTTAACAGTGTACTGAGAGATGAAAAACTGAAATGATAAACTTTTAAAACACACTGCTATACATTTTTTAAAAACTTTTAAGTCAATCGTTCAAAAAGGGAGAATTTTGCAGAGGCAGAATTAGATACAGACTAGGGAATTCTCCAGAATATTTTTGTGGTTTTAGATACTCCTGTGGAGACCTATATTGGCCTTCAGGCTGTCATCACTTGCAAGACATTTTCTCTCCCAATAATACATAGTTTAGTAAAGCACTAAGTCAGAGGTGCTTTGTGATCTATTTTTGTGATCAGAATGGCAAGGGAGCCCTTGCGTTCAGTTTGCATAATGACCTACAACATTCGTAGTGAAAGGTGCAGGTGATATGTGTTCTGTTGATTTGTAGGTCACATGTCACCGAGAGCTAACATCTTCATATGCTCCTTCAGTTAAAATTTGGAGCTGGTTAAACCAATTGGGTGAGACTGGGTAACAGGAGAGTGATACAAAATGTCCAAAACAGAAAAGTAGGTATAATAGTAAGCCAGGTATTCTCTGAGTATAGTCAAAATTTATCTTACCTAAATTGAAAAAAGATGAGGTAAGAGAATAGTTACCATAGGCTTTCTTAGGATTCAGTGGAGAAGAATAGGCACTGAAAATGAGCTGAATCTCTCTTTGAAGGTCTTACAACATCCGGAGCCATTAGCAACAATAATTGTCATTTAGATACATCAGTTAAATTTAAATGTAAAAAATAGGTGTGATGAACGTGGTCATTGTGCATTGGTCAGAAAAGTCGTAAGTAGCACAGAAACACTAAAAGGAAAACAAGATTTGAAACTAACAGACTTTATCTCAAGGGATCTGCATGGCTAAATAAAAGAGAGCCAAGAAAATTCCACTAGATTCTACATTACATCATTGCAGGCTTACTCCCTGTCTTTGTTTCTATCTGTTCCAAATAGCTCTCAAAAGCCAACATGTAGGCATAGTTTAGGAGACAGTTGAGTCTAAAACTTTCTCCAAAGAGCAGTATGGACAAGGCTACATCAAATACACCCTCAGTGCCAACCTATACAGGCCTCCAAAAATATTTTTAAAGGTACCCTGAAACAATCCACATGTCCCCAACACCATTCTTAATGGCACATAACATATCTCTGCAAGTTCCCATTATAAAAATAACACTCTTTTGGATGGAGACAAAAACCTCTCTATTATTTCAGACACTGTGAACACACCAAAGCAGGATTTGCAAGAGATCACAGGGTTCAAAGGACATCCAAGTGCTATGCAACATAGATATGTTAGTATGCCTTAAAGTCAGTTCCACTTGTCCTGGGACCAATGATAATTCACTAGCTTTGTTTAAATTTGTAGGACAAATGCATTTTAAAAAAAAAAATCCTTCAATGATATCATAGGTTAGATATTTAATGATCTCTCACTGGAAACATGGTTTAATCTTCCTCTCTTCTGGTCATATATCCACCCTGGAAATAAAGCAGGCCACTTTAAAGGCTAGTTTAGCAGTAGAACACCATTACAGACTGATTATTGTTCATTCAGAGAGTTAGAATAGGTAGGATTGGCATTGGTTAGTGTCTGCCATGTTCACTAAGGCAGATCTAATCAAAGATGTCTGTACTGTGGATGCCTACTTGTCAGTCAACCATTCTGGATTGTTTCTTTTGTAAAGATTAAGAAATAGACACTTCCAAGGAATAATGTACCTGCCCGGTTTTGTATATGTTCTTTAGAATGAGACGAAATGCTTATTACTGTCTGTTCTTTAAAAGGGAACTCTACGGTGACTAGTTTAGACATTGTAAAGTCCAGGGTTGATCAGTTGAGAAGCAATTTGGATGTTGGTGGCAAAATGATAAAAACTACTTAGTTCAGTTTTATAATTTTAGGCACACATGAGTTGGTACCCAACATTTTTCCAGATAAAACTCTCCATTTAAGAACCCCTAAAACTTTTTGTCCTTTTCAAACAAACTAAGCTGGGCCCTGAAGGCAAACATTTCCACTTACAAATTAATTCAGCACCAAGAAAGTCAGGAAGCACATACACCAGAAACAAGGATTTTTGCCTTTGAAAGGGACCCTAAAGGTACTCAGTATTTTTGTTCAGTATGAAGGCTCCTCCATAGCAGCATCATACCAGGCAAGTTGCATGGTGTCATCCACCCTCCCTATGAATTGTGCAGACAAAGCAAAGACCTGAAACATTTAGGACTTCTAAGTGAATTAATTAGAATATAATTCATATTAGTTTGCATTACACACCAATTTAAGTATACTAAATGCTGTAAACAGCTACAGTATGTAAGCATTTTGTTAACTCTATGATGGAATAGCCAGGTGCAACGCTTAAGAAGTTTGCGTATGTGAGCAATATGACTACAACAGATGCAAACAGTGATGTGTATAGTTGCACATAGGAAGCATCTCAGCATCAAAGGTTGCAAGTTGAAAAACAATAAAAACAAAAGGGACTGCAAATATACAGTCCTCTTGCTGAATGCAGAAGAAGGATGGCTGGCAAAAATGAAAGTAGTATATGGAGTACAAAGAGCACTTAAGGATGCTGTGAGCGACAGTGTCAAAAGCCTTACTAAAATCCAGAAAAACTACATTCACTGCCTTCCCATCATCCACTAGGTGGGTGACCTTATCAAATCAGTTAAACAGGACTTTATCTTTCTGAACCCATGTTGACTGTACCTGATGATTGCATTACTCTTTAAATGTCTTTCAGTAACACCCAGTATGATCTCCATAATTTTTTCAGATACTGAGGTTAGACTGACAGGTCTGTAGTTCCCTGGGTCTTCCTTCATGTCCTTGTTGCAAATTGGAATAACATTGGCTAGCTTCCAGTCAGTGGAGCCTCTCCAGCCTCCCAAGACCTTTGGTAGATGATTGAGAGGGGTCCTGCCATAACATCTGCTAGCTCCTTCAGCATTCACTCTGGGATGAATCCATCAGGCCCCATGGACTTGTGAACATTCAGTTGAGACAGCTGGTTCCTTACAATTTCAGTGTCCACAAAAAGAAAATCACTGGTCCAACACTTGTGGTCCTCTGACTCATAGGACCAAGTCTATCAGTGATATTAAAGGCCAAGACAAAAAAAGCATTGAATGCCTCCTCTTTTTCTTCATCTCTGTTCATCAGATGACCATCTTCAACAAGTATTGGTCCAATGTTTTCTTTAGACCTCCTCTTGCTATTGGCACACTTAAAAAGACTTGTTTGACACAACACTGGCCAATTAAAAATTTAGCAGAGCTTCAGCCTTTCAAGTCTTCTCCCTGCATATGCAAACCACAGCTTTTTGACCTTCCTATGAAGCCTGACCTCACTTCCATAAATCATGCAATTTCTTTTTCCTCCTAAGTTCCAAGAGTTCCCTGTTTAGGCAGGCTGGTCTGCTGCCCTGCTTGCTTGTTTTAAATAACAGTATCCAATTAGTAATGGACTATATACTGTAGCAATCACATTCCACAAGTTAAGAATGTCTTGCATGGAAGTGGAGAATTTTTAATGTAAAATAGCCCATGACAAAGCTGAGAAATCTGTAAACCATCATAAATTTGAAAACATTCAAACTAATCTGCACAGCCTAGGGAAGGTCAGCAAAATACAGTCAATTCCTTTAAAGCATTTTTAATTTATATTTACATATGACAGGGGAAAAATTGCAATAATCAGATAAGCCCAGTTTCCTGACTTTTTTCAGCACCATGGTAATATTTTCTCTCTTATCAAGCTAAACAATAGTGAAAATAAATGGTTATAATTATTAGAATCACAGCAAATCCAGGATATCTTCTCTATCAGCATCTACTGCATGAATACAAATGTAACCTATTTAACAGCACATCAGAAGGATAATTTCTTACTAAGGACAATAAAAAAGTTAGGAAATTCTGAAGATGCAGTACAAAATCTCCTCAGCCTTCTATTCAGTTAGTGAAACTTTCCAGTACAACATGAGAACATTATCAACATTATTAATCTAATCTGATCTGTCATTCTCACAACACTTCTGGTAGAAATATACAAATAAATGAAGATTGTAGAATTTATTTATGTAAGTATTTTGAAGATTTCCCTACTTATTTTCATTTTACTTTGTTATTGAGAATAATAAAAGTCCAAAACATCTCAGAGAAATACTGTACCTTGGATGAAACAAACACTATAACTCATCAGGAAAGTATAGCTTGAAAAATGGCCTGTTCTTCTATCTGCCTATATATAACACAAGTAAAAAGGTAAATAAGAACAATTCTCACTTATTTCATATACTGAAAATCTTGAGTGAAAATGTCCAATATATAATTGCTCTAGTCAATGGATACATGAAAAGGTTATTATGCAAGTGGCACAGGTAGTACTTTACATGTGGCTTAATTTGGTTTTTATTTGAATATTTTATGTACAGGATTATTTTTAAACCTTTCTTAACTTTCATTGTTCACTGAACCATTGAAAAAAGAAGATATCGTTTCAAAGTAACTTCCAGATAAAATCTTTTTCATTGTTTGTTTGAATACTAAGCTACAGTCTCACTGAATTTAATGAGAGTGCTTTTGTGGGAAAGTACTATCTAGTACATGTATAGCCTGTAAAGCTGGTTATACAATTTGTAGTTCTTTACGTATATTTGGGTAATCACAATTCACAAAAGGTGAATAACTGTGGAATTTTCCAGAGGATTACTGCTGAGCATTTTTCATTAAGTGATTCATTTCAGGTATCTTGTCCACCTTGCACTACATCAAGTGCATCAAGTATTATTCACCGTCTCTGTTGGATTACATAAAATGAATTACTTTACTTTTCAGATCTGCAAGCTGTAAAGGGGTAAGTATTTGGGTAACCAACACTGTCTTTGCTTTTATCACATTTGTTTCATGGCAGAGCAGAATGTGGGTGCCGAAGTATGATAAAGAAGAAGTGCTTATGTGATTTATAAAGTTACCTCTCCTCAGACTAATACATCATTGAAACCAAATAAACTCTGAAGTGTAGCACCATGTACTTTAGCTGTAACTATCATCCTACATGTTCCAGAGAAAAAAAAGCCATGTTTTTGTTGGAGAATTCACACATATAACAAAAGCAATATAAACAAAATAATAATTTTAGAAATCTGTCAATCTTAAGCTGTTCTAAAACTTAAGAAAGAGGAAAAAACTTATAAGTCATTGTGAAATGTATGAATTCTTTTGAGTAGCCAACTGTTTCACTTTGACAAGCTTCTGAGAATTATGCTAATTAAAAAAATATGGAAAACTACTCTTTTATTCATTAAGTGACAATCATATAACTCCAACTGTTAACTATAAAGGCTTATAACAGATTGCTTGCCATATTGCTGTCCTTCTACTTCAAGAGCAGTTGCATGAAAGGCTGCTACTTCACATTGTATTGCCTGGTTTGTCCCAAGCTGGGTAGCATTAGAATTCAGGTGTTGTCACACTGGATCAGAACATCTGGTCCACTGTCCTAACCCTGACAGTAGCAAGTTCATATACTTCATACCTGTAAAGCTTCTGAAGACAACTGTTGAACTGCCATCCAGAGAGAAATATTTCCTTAATTTTCCTTAGGTAGTGGTTGGCCTAGGACCTGAAACTTGGAGGATTTTTTTTTCCCTTTCTGTATGTGCATGCACATGCACGTATGTGTTGGGTGTGCATGTGTGTATGTGCATAGGTGTTATATGATGGGATAGTTAGTACTTTATTATCCCCATAAATAGACAGATAATGATGTTTTAATTTTTCAACAAGATGTATTGATTGGCAGTATCTGGATAGCTAAAAAAGGAGCGGGTACAGCTGTGATTTTTCTCACACTGTAGTCCTTCTTCAAAGAGACCGTGAGAAGGTTAAGTTGGTCTTTCAGCTGCTCAGATGAGGCAGATGACCTTAAGGTCACCCGTTGAGGCCATTGATACATATACAAGACAGCAGTCCAAACAGCCTTATCTCTTTCAGATAAATGTTTCCTAGGTACAGCCTAAACAATGGAATAGTTTAACTTCAAGCTGATAGTCTCAAGCTGTAGAAAAGGATGTTATCCTCTCTGTAAGTATGTATTCTTGGTTGTCTTGGAACATAATATATACTACACATCAGTGCCAGTCTTGTAACACATTACCTGCATGCTTACTTCTCCATATACTGAATTATCTACTGTGTATATATCAGCATCAGAAGTTTCTGTGATAACTAGAACTTGCATTATTTGAGTTTTGCTTTGGTTTTTGTTGTTGTTGTTTGGGGTTGGCTTTTTTTTAATGGATTTACCCACACATTTGATAGAATGTTGTGGTGTTCTCCTGAAACCAAGCATTGTGGATCCAAGATGTGATACCTTTGAAAGGCAATACAAAATATCTTGGTGGAGGTGAGGAATGAGAAGAAAAGAATACTGTAAGTAAATACTCCAATCAGAAATAGAATCTATACTTTTTCAGTGTGGTTATACTTTGCATTGGATATATTTTACTCAAAATTAAACAAAAGAACTTCTGGTGAAGTCAAGATTAACTAAACTGTATCATCAGCTCAAGATGCTAGTTAAGTGGGACTGCATCCAAGACACAGTTCCTATCCCTGGGAGTACATAAATTATTTAAGTGACTCCCTATTCTGTCTAAAGCCACTTTAACTTGCATATCTCCAGAAATGTCCCTTACTGGGAAATAAGTCACTATCGCAAACCAAATTTCAATGAACAGGCACCTAAACTTTCTTTATGTCTCTGGAGAAGGCTAAAGTTAGCAGTTATCAAATTTGTAGCTGACTTCATTAAGGATGTGGTTCACATTTGGTGTGAGAATGCACAGTTCAGAGTATTCATCCATCATATTTGAGTTCCAGTATTTTCTCAAGGCATTTCACTTCTAGACTAAGTAGGGAGTTGTAGTCACATCCTGAGAGAGTAACTAAATTTATTGGTTATGGGGTGATCTTGGAGAAGGAAAAGAGAGGCTATTCTTGAAGCTAATACACAGCTGGTAATATCATTGAAATGTAGCTTAGTGATAAGAATGCATAGCTGAAAATGAAATAAACCAAGCAAACAAACAAAAAATAAACAAAAAAAGATCTAACTTGTAGATCCTAGGGTTGGTTTTGTTGATTATTTCTGTAGATTCATAGAATGGGTCAATGACTTAAGGGCCTTTAACGCATTCTCTCTTTATGTTGAATCTGCACCAAACCTTTGTAATTTCTAAGTGTGCTGAGAGAGGTCTTCATGATCTTTTCTTATTTCTCCTTTCTTCACAAGATTTTTGATACGCAAAACACTCATATTTTCTCCAGAAAATTCTGGAAAGCATGTTGCAATCAGACCAAGTAGAGAAAGAGATGAAATAAGACATTCCTGTACTTTGCTGCCAGATTCCTCAGTGTCTACAAAAAAATAAAAAAGATCTGTTTCTTAAAAAAAATCATAAAGATGACAACTGAATATTTTTATATTATCTGAAGTCAATAATGAATTTTTAAAATCTATTGTCTTCCTTTTGTATACACATACTGCATGACAGTCTTTGTCAAAATGCTTAGACTATAAAACTACCTAGAAAAGGAGAGGAAGTACATCAAACAAAAACTAAAGTCTATAAAACCAAAAAATGGAAATGCTGTCCAGAACCTTTGAAAGTACTTTATTCTAGCAGATGACTATTTTCTACATATTTTGTACCCTACTTATTTTAGAAATTCAATCTTTCTTTTGTAATTGTATAACCTCCTAATTATGAATAGCTATTATCCATATCCTCCTCCAGCTTTAGGATAAAGAAAATCGAGTTTCTTTAGTTTCCTTTAATTTATATAGATCTATATTCTTCTCAGTTTCCATCTTTGTATCTGTTTAATTTCAGATAACTTTTCCTACACCTACATGATCATAGTTTATGGAAACCAAGTCTCACTATGGTTCAGAAATCAGTATTTCACTGTCTCTATTGGATATACTTCAGCTGAATCTTTTTTACAGTCACATTTATTTCCAAATCTGATTTCTATCGGTGACACATTGCGCTATTAATACTGTGGCCTACTTATTCTCTTCAGTATTTGCCTCCAGAGATAAGTTGCCAAAATTCATTTTATATTTGACCTTGACATTGTATCCCTGCATGTTGCCCTACTTCATTATCATCGAGGGCAGTTTTTTCTTCCTGGGTGATGTTCCAGTTCTTCTCCATGTTAACATTACCTCTAACTTTTTGACAGTATTTCTTCACATGGACTTCTTTATTTACAACAGTATGAAGGTTTTCAGCCACCCCCCCACCCTACCCCCGGCTGAATTCCCTTGCATGTTTTAAAAAATCAAAACTGTCTGTACTGTCAGTATAAAACCTTATCTCATTATAAGCTAGAATGTTTATTTCTGCAATGCACAGCATCTGACACATGTAATTAAAAATACTAAACATTTCAAAGCTATCCTGATACAAGACTAGTCAAAGAGCTCAAAAATCTCATAAATTAATTTTTCGGTATGATCATCTACACCTATTTGAAGATTTTTCATTTTTAATCCCAGCAAGAAGTCTTAAACATAATATACTTGAGCTTCTCTTTGCAACTATCTTTTCAAATGCAATAGCATCTGGACATGTCTTAACAAACATTTTTTAAGTCCTTGATTAAGCCTTTCCTTGATAAGTTCAAAGACTTCAAGAATACAAAAAGAGAACTCCATGTAGATATTATTCAGTCAGCCATATCTTTTTTACTCCCTGGTGACAGCTATGAAATGAAATTCCTATTACATTTTTCAATTGAGATCTAGTTTGTATATTGAGGAATCCCAAAAGACTGAAGCAAACACATATTTTACAGTGTACGCATGATAAGCATTTTGCCTCCGGGATAGCTGTCATTTGACTACAAAATGTATTAGATTTACATTCTGAATATATAATTGTTATTATAATGTTTCATATCAATAAATTAAAAGATAACAGTTATGATAGGAAAGCAGCAAAATAACATTTCAAAGTCAGTTTATTTTCATATTTCCTGTACCAAGAAGCACTCAATCATAAACCTCGAGAAAAAACCCTAAAGTCAAATAGATCTGTAGACAGGGTTGTGTGATTTTTTTTTTTTTTTTTTTTTTAATAAAATGCTTATTTGGTGATATGCTTCCCCACCATGTGATAGTTTCCCATATCAGTTGTGGATAAAATGTAAAATTTATGTTTGGATTACTGTATGCTGTATTGATATTGCCACAGTTTCCACAAGAGAGTGCATGTCTTCGCTAAATTCCTGTCTGGACAATCAAATTTCTGGATTGCCTAGGAAGTTTTATTTGAAGTATTCACTTCCTTTACTTTTGACTGGAGTTTAACTTACTTTTCTAAACAGCAAGTAATCTTGGCTACCAAACAGTTCAACTTAGTTCAGATGTTGCTGAGATTCGGTGATATGCTAGAAATATTTTAACATGCCATCCCATTTGGAAACAATCGAAAAGAAAACATAACTCATAGCTCCTGGCTGTTATCCAGTAGCAAATGCCCCTCAATTGTTTCTGCTAATTTAAAATGTTCTCCTCTCAGAAAGGCATTCTAGAGAATTTTCCTATTAAAAGTTCAGTTACAGAAAACAGTTGTTACCCAGACAGTTCTAAAAGAAATATTTTTAAATAAAAGACTTAATTACTCCTTTTTTTATTACTCCTTTTTTTTTTTTTTTTAATAACTAAATCCATTCAATTGCACTTGCTGATTTACAGCCACATTGGAACCAAATATTTTAAAAACTTCTAATATTTTTCAGTATAAATATGCAAGTTTTAAGTATGTATTACATTTGTTTTCTGTGAAGCACTGTATATTTAGAAATAAAAGACTACATAAAATATAACAAATATGATTACTTAGAGTGGAAAGTGAAACATTCAGTGATATAGGTTCTGACTGCACACCTCCAGAAAGGAAATTTCATGTCTATTATATTTACGACAACGTAAGGAAAATTAAAGAGGTGAAGTACAATAATGATGAAAATTGGAAACAAAAAGTATGACGTTAAATGGTTTCCTTCTCCTGTCTTGCTGTAGACCCCTCCCACACAATTCTGTTATATTGCCTAGCTGCTGCTTACAATCTGCATTTTAGGCTGCTACAAGATTCTCTCCTAGAAGACCATAGCCTTGAAGCAAACAGTTCTCCAGAGTGTAGATGCCATCACCCAGGTCTTAAAGCCTCCATGCGGATGGGGCAATGGTGACGTCACCTGTGGGAGCTGGCCTATGGTCCAGGCTCTGAGTCACTGGGTGAAGGAGCTGGGGGAGGAGGTGAGCAGGCTGTGTAGCACCAGGAGATTGACAGTGTCTTCACAGAGACTCTGTAAAGACAAAAGTCTGAACAAAAGCACAGTGCAAGGAAGTAAGGATAGCAAGAGGCTAGACTCCAAAGATGGAAGTGCTAGGAAGCTTGTGACTTCTGGCAGCAGGAGAAAGCCTCCACTTTCAGATATGAATTTACAGAATTAGTGCAGTGCCCTAATCACCAAAGAGGGGAATCGGGCTCCATTAAGGGAAGTTTGGAGCTCACTGAGCTGAAAACAGATGGTTTTCTCCTCCTTCCCACAGGTGAATGGGAAAGGGCTGGGTGGGACTGGATGCATCCTGTAAATTAACAACTGTAAGTGCAGCTGGTGGTGCAGGTAGTACTTCAGCTTTTATGACCATGGATCCCTCTTTGAAGAATAAGGACTGCTAGTGAGAGACAGGATCTGTCAAACTGACATAAAGGCAACTTTGCTAACAAGATGAGGAAAGCTTTAAACTACGTACTTCAGGGGATATTGATGAGAGGGAGAACAGTGGGGATGACACAGTGGGGGGAGCTTGTTACAGAAAGCCATTTGAGGCAAGGAACTGTGGACAGGCTCATCTTAAAATAACTTGATGAAGTCTCTGTATGGCAGACCCTGGTTCTTATGGAGATGTGAACCTCCCTGCTAATTGCTGAAAGGGCAGTACAGCAGGGTGAAAGTGACATGAGAAGTTTCTGGAGGAACTTAGGTAATGCAATTAGCAAAACCAGAGAATTGTTCACTCTTAAGACCCGCAAAGGAACACAATTAGGCCATTGTTCCCACTGCAAAACCCACCAAGACAATTCAGCAGAAGAAACTCAATTTCCAGAATGCCTTGCAAACTAGGACGGTTTATTACATAAATGACTATGGGATTTATTGTGGGAGGCAGGAGGAAGAGACTTCTGGGATAGAGAAGGGAGAATTTTGTGACTGTGTTAAACTTACTACAGGATATTTTAAAGGAATGATTTGAAATTTATTGTGAGATGTATAGGGTAAGGACCAATGGAGGAGAAAGGAAAGGATACAGATGGCTAAGGGAGGAAGGAATAATGGGAAAATACAGGGAAACAGTTCTGCTTCTTTGAGAAACCATTGCTTTCAGGATATGCACATGTACTGATTCTGTTTTACATACAGAATGTTAAATCATTAAACATAAGAAATCATTACCATGGTCCTGAAATCAAAATGCAACTAATAAAACTAATAGCACAATTAATTTTTTCTGATTTTCTCTTTAGAAAAGATGACATTTAAATAACTTTCTTAGCTACTTCTGAGATGACAGAAAAAAAAGTCATGAATTAATAAAGTCATGATTTACCTCATACAGTAGATTAAATATTTTCTAAGTATCAAAATAGTTCTTAAGATATACTTTTAAAAAAATCTATAAACCAGAATCTGCCTTAAATATTTTTTGTTATTGTATGAGGATGGTAAATCTGTGGAATACCAGAAAGACACAGATAGACGTAACCTTTAGGTATTACTTTGAAGCCTTCCACACTTTATTAAAAGTGTTAATGTATTCTACATACACTTCTCAGTCATCAGAGATCTTCCTAAAAAATATGAATGGACCCTACTCTAAAAATGAACACAATGTATTTTAATTTAGAAGGATCATTCTGATCACACATGAAAATGGCTGAACTTTCTTGTGTTTAGGAAAAAAATCTCTTGGAAGAGACTAAGGTAGGAAAACTTTATCCAGATAAGTAAAAAATTAAAAGTCACAGTTGGCAGATAAAACAAAGGTGTGTAGGAAAAACAATTGCTATGTTAAAATTATGATCTTTACAAGAATTCCAGCTGTAAAAATAATACTGGAATATTATTTCCTTCTTTATTATTATAATGAATTTCAGTAGCACCAATGAATCTTAACTGTAAATATCATAAGAAGCAAGAGAGACTTGTTATGCACCCATATTTTCCTTATGTTTTCATGCTTCACATCTCGTCTAGGCTCTCACAGCATTTCACAGTCACTCTAGCCACATTAGACGAGAAGTCAAAAACATCTCAACTAGTAGACCCATCCCTACGGAGACATAGGTTTTTGCTTTCAGTGCCTTTTTGGGGACCATCTGCTTTATTGTTCAGGACTACCACATCTCATTTTCCTTCATTCATTATTTATTTATTGCTATGATGTATTTCATTTTACATAGATTTGGAGAAGCCAGTTCATCTCCACGTAGCAGACTGTTCCATGGAGGAGCTTGGAAGAGGTGACCCTTGCATACTAACCAGCTGTCTTGGGCCCCTCTTCCCTCCAGGGCCTTGTCCCATGGTGCCCTACCAAGCAGGTCCCTGAAGAAGCCAAAGCCCGCTTAGTAACT
This sequence comes from Balearica regulorum gibbericeps, assembly GCF_011004875.1. NCBI lineage: Eukaryota > Metazoa > Chordata > Aves > Gruiformes > Gruidae > Balearica > Balearica regulorum. Next base: position 164,250,939 of record NC_046184.1, on the reverse strand, counting down.
TTCATTGTAAAGTGACTATGTATGTAAAATTGAGGAAGATAGTTAAAAGGCATATCTGAAAGATTAACATTAGCTTAAAGACAAAATGAAGGTAGGGTAAAGATGAAATATTAGAAATTCAGAGTAGATATATTCTACCTATGAAAGGCCATTCAAAAGCCAATATGCTTCAACAGGAGAGAAAAGACAACTATTTTAAGCAAGAAGTGGTAGTGTTATCAAATGAGAAAAATAGGCAGGGGCATAAACTCTAGTGTGGCAAGAAGGACTGTAAACATGCTCAAGTGACCTGCAGCTGAGTATCAAAAAACACATATATCATGCTAATTGCTGTTTAGCCTTGTGTGTTTGACAAGTACAACATCTGTGTTTAGATGACCTCTTAAAGGCACCCTATCGAACATGCTTGAGATTCCTGCCCTGCTGTAGGAAAGATCAAAGCACAGTGGTAAATTATGCCTGCGTGAATCTCTGAAATACAGGCGAGATCAGCAGGTTTGGTGATCCTCTAGCATGGACCGAGCTCCACAGTGCCTGTGTCCTCGCTTGTGTGCCTCTGCCCAGGTGCTGCTTGGTTGGTGAGGTAATGAAAATGAATTGAATCTTTGCATTTCGTCCATGGTTTTATGGTTGCTCCTGTGTCCTGCTTGTGTATATCTAGCAAGTTAAATATAAAACCATGGTAGAACAGTCCAAGAAAAATTTTGACCAAAAATCTGCCAAATGTATAAGAACAAACACTAAAAACACCTCTGGAGCTTCAGAAGCAGGAAATCTGCCAATGGGCAGGTGCAGCCGATAGATGAGATGTAAAAGGAACATGCTAGGAAGATAAGTCCAAACCAAAAATGTTATTATTTTTTGACAGCACTGTCCACTGTGGGATATTCCCACACTGATGGCATTCTTATATGTTTGAATCAGATAAACAGTTCCAATAAAATGTAGGTGGCAGAGGTTCTAGAACAAATTGACAGAATGAATATCTTGGCCAAATGACATTTACCCAAGTAGATAGATCTCAAAAAGAACTGAAGGAACTAAAATATAAATGTTAGCATCCTATCTGGCCAGGTGCCCACCAAAGCCACTCTATCACTCCCCTTCTCAACTGGACAGGGAAGAGAAAATATAACAAAAGGCTTGTGGGTCAAAATAAGGACAGGGAGAGATCACTCACCAATTACTATCACAGGCAAAACAGACTCAACTTAGAAAAAACTAATCTAATTTATTACCAAGCAAAACAGAGTCAAGTAATGAGAAATAAAACCAAGTATTAAAAACCCACTTTCTCCCCACCTTTCCCTTCTTCCTGGGCTCAACTTCACTTCCAATTTTCTCTGCCTCCTGCCCCCCAGCAGCACAGGGTGATGGGGAATTGGGGTTGTGGTCAGTTCATCACACGTTGTCTCTGCCGCTCCTTCCTCCTCAGGGGGAGGACTCCTCACACTCTTCCCTTGCTCCAGCCTGGGGTGCCTCCCATGGGAGACAGTCCTCCACCAACTTCTCCAATGTGAGTCCTTCCCACGGGCTACAGTTCTTCACCATCTGCTCCAGCATGGGTCTCTCCCATGGGGCGCAGACCTTCAGGAACAAACTGCTCTAGTGTGGGTCCCCCACGGGGTCACAAGTCCTGCCAGCAAACCTGGTCTGGCGTGGGCTCCTCTCTCCACAGGGCCTGCCAGGAGCCTGCTCCAGTGCAAGCTTCCCACGAGGTTCACAGCCTCCTTCAGGTGCATCTACCTGCTCTGATGTGGGGTCCTCCACAGGCTGCAGGTGGAATCTCTGCCCCTTGTCATCCTCCATGAGCTGCAGGGGGACAGCCTGCCTCACCATGGTCTTCTCCACGGGCTGCAGAGGAATCTCTGCTCCAGGTCCTGGAGCACCTCCTCCCCCTCCTTCTTCACTGACCTTGGTGTCTGCAGAGTTGTTCCTCTCACATCTTCTCGCTCCTCTCTCCAGCTGCAATAGCTACTGCTCCTTTTTTTTTTTTTTTTCCTTCTTAACTATGTTACCCCAGAGGTGCTACTACTGTCACTGATGGGCTCGGCCTTTAATAAAAGATGGAATTAGTAAACATATTGCTTTATGCACCTTATAAGTGGGAAAGGACTACCAATCTTTTTTATCAGAAATTCCTACCTCTGAAATCAACAGAGATTTTTAAGGAAATCAAGTAGCACATTGATCTATGTCATCTAGTCACAATGCATTCAAATTTCCATAATCTCACAATGGCCTTCAGCTCTAAAGGTGGTTTGTTTTGTTTGTTTGTTTCTTTTTAAATAAGGTAAACTGAAGGTCCTGTAAAAGGTTAATAACTTAGTACATGATAGGAAATAGAGAATATGAACAAAAGTGAAGTTTTCACTCTGGAGGGAATTTACTGTTGTAGCTATCTGAAAGCTGTGCTGTTCAATATATTTGTAAATGTTCTAGAAAACAATGAATAATAAGACTACTAAGTTTGCCAGTAATGTTTAATTATTCAAGATATATGATCACAGAGATCTTTAAACAAAAATGCCACTATATTGACACAACGCACAATGAAAATGAAATTTCATATCAATAAATGCAAAGAAGCTAATGGAGGAAAATGTCTTAACGACTCATATAAAGTATTGGCTGCCAAATGAATTATTATCACTTCAGGAAAGAGGCAAATTAATTTATCGGGTGTCTAAATTAAAATAAATAATGAAGGATATGAAGGCCTTTCTTCACACTTGACATAATTAAATTGTGAAATTTGCCATAGTGCGTATACAGGCCAAAAATATAATGGAATTAAACCAGGACCAGAAGTCACAGAGGACAGATTTGTTAGTGGCCATCAAGAACAATAAGGCTAAATGTAATCTATATTTGAAAAAGTCCATAGGACACTTACTCCCAAATGTAATGACAGTAGAAAGGCTATTCTTCAATTACTGTTATACTGTTTTTCCTAGGTATATGCTCATAACCTTTGGATTTTATCCATTTTGCACTACAGGAGTAATAACACATTTTAAGTTTTCACTGTGTTTATGAGCTAGCTTTCACAAAACAAGTTTGACTGATATTTTGTATTTTTATTAATATGCATAAAAGAATTTTGCCCTTTCTGAGCTTGTCTAAGAATTATTCAATATCTAAAAATGACTTGAAGAGGAATAGCATTTAAAGATAAGTTAAAAAGAAAATCCAGAATTGTAATCAAGCATATTTTAAGTCATTCTTTGAAGTTTAAAACTACTTTGTTTTTATTTTTCATTATCTTTTCATTAGACAATAACAGAAATTTTTAATCTTGGTCTCAGACTACCCACTATCCCAGCGTATATGTGTCACTCCAAATTTGCACAAACTACCTTCATGTATGTATGGTGGGAAATAATTTATTCCAATAAACATTTATGATAATCTGCTTTAAATGGTAAATACATCCTAAAGTGTCCACACACTGAAACACTAAAAGTTCTGGTTACACTGTTCAGAATCTTCAATTAATAAATAGTTTAACTCTTAACATCAACAAGAAGCAAAACTTGTAACCTGTACCTAGAAACAAAGAAAAACTGATTTGCATAATGCCCTCTAATGCAAACTGAATTTTGAAGTGAAGATTTCTAAGCTAGCTATTCAGAACCAGTCAATCATCTGGGAACATACAAAAGTATTGAGCTCAATCAATCCATGTGAAATTCTGACTCTAAATTCTGTTTTATATATCTCATCTTTTAATATGAAAAAGAAATTATACCTCTTATAATGTTCATCATTAACTGCCTGAATCCTGCACTGGAACATCAGAATTTATTTCTGTAGATTTCTAATTTATTTTGCCAGTAGGAAGAAAAGTATTCAGAAAGGTCCAGATTAATGCATTTATAAATCTCATAATGATTCCAGTTTGTGGCATTTTGTCCTCTACTCCACATAATTGTACAAAGTCTTTCTGTTTCCACAGGTCAGTATTAATTTATTTATCCTGTAAAGTACATAGAAATTATTCTGTAAGAAAATCACACATAAATATCACTTACAGTCAAAAATATATGAATTGCCAATCCAGATCATGTAACTGAGTACCCAGTATTTTAAGCAGATAGATATTTTTAAAGAAGGACTTGCATGAAAAGGTTCATGTGTGAAATTTGGTTTATATAACCACATCACTTTTTTTTTTTTTTTTTTTTTTTTTTCAGGTACAGATTAACATTCTTTCAAGACATTGTATATTTTCAACATGTTTTTAGGCTTAGTACATTTTTGGTCATGGCTATGTTGAAACTCCAGGAATTATGCTTCCTTGGGAAATTCAAGTAACATAGCAATGACTATATAAATATACCGTATCATTCTACTATAGACTCTCTTACTAGGCTCAGAGAGACCTGAAGATGAACCTCACCAGTGAATACTGAGGCAAGGAAAGTACTCTGTTCCTTAATCTTTTTCCATGTTCTTGGTCAGTAGATGAACAGAACATTGAACAGAAGGTCCACACTTTTCTTAGCCTTTTTTTAGCTGCTGCTGGTTTTTTAGCTGCAGGATTTAAAATTCTCTAATCTCATGGTTACTGCTGCCAAGGCTACTCTCAGCCTTCATATCTGTAGTAGAATCTTCCTTCTTTGTAACAGATCCAACAGAGTATCCCACCTATTTGACACATCAATCAACTGCATAAAGATAGCAAAATATTATAGTAACATAAACTCGACTGGTGCGATTAACTTAGCAGAATCCTGACTGTACATCTCATGAGAGTCTCACCCAATATACTCTCATAGAACTTATTTTCTTAATGTAATTTGTTCACAAGGTTATATTGATCACAATTCTGGTTTTTAATCTGCTGTGGAGAAATCTATGTATACATAAAATAGCTTTTTAACTTTATTGCCTTTTAAATCAGATGCAAGTGCATTTTTGGAGAGGAAGTATGGCTTGACTGACAGTGAATCTAAGCAAGCTAAGTGATTCACTTCACTTTAATGTTATAGTTACCTCAAAAGTGGCTTTTGAGGTAAAATGGTAAATATTTTTAGCTATCACTCATCAATGCTCTACAGGAAAAAATGTTATAGTAAACTAGTGCAGATCAAAGAAATCTCCTTTATAGTACTAGCTTTTAAATTTTTCCTTCCTGTTTTACTCTTTTCAATTATTTAAAAAACTTCTCTATTTACTAGCCTCTCCTAGGGAATTTAAAATCCCTCATGAAATTCTTCCTCAATATTATAATTCTTATCAACTTGAACTAGCCTCCCATTAGTTTGTCATGCAGTCTCATAAGGGTTATCTAATTTAATCATGTTTCAGAAATTTAGAATTATTTATACCAATAGAGCCATTACTTTGCAGAAACTGTTATTAAAATTATTCTTTAAAGTAAATACACTTTCATCTTTCATATCATTTAGTGGCTAGAGGGTATCAATGTGAAAGGGCTGGTTTTCAGGCTTGTCTTCAAAGTATATCCAGTTAAGCTATTATTGTGCTCTGCCATTTATTTATTTGTTTGTTTGTTTGTTTGTTTGCTTACTTTGTTTGGGTTTTAAGCACTTAGTGTATGGACATTGTACTTTACCTTATTCTTCTGTGGAAGATTGAGTCTTCTCATGATTGATAAGTCCCAGAACAAATTATGCACATTCATTCAGATTGTTCATAGATGCTTAAGTGGAAAGGGAGAACTCTGAGAAAAACAGAGATTGCTTACTTGAAAACTTTAAAATATTAAAGCTAATATGAAACCAATTCCTACTGATGGCAATGCTCATATTCTTTTAACAGTTACCTTATTTCATACACATTTTCCAAGGGAAGAAACAGTTGAAGATACTATTTCTGTAACTTTGATTCATGCTTAGCCTAAACTGAAATTATGCTGTCTATACAAAAGAGGCATCTTTAGCGCTGCAATTCTGTAAATGTGTTAATAAATACATGTGTTTCTAAAACAAATACAAATTCTAATGACCTTCAAATATTTCTAAAAGAGCATCAGTGATGTATAAAATTAGGAGATTTTTCAATCTCATTGTTTACATTTATATGTGTGGTGGAGAATATATGAAATATTACAGCAAAAGTCAAATTCAAAATCTCTTCTGTAAAAGATAAATAAGACCAGATTTTTCCTTTTACAAAAAAAAATCTCATGTTCCTAGAATATTCATGTCAGATTGCATATAAACACATATCCTGCAAGTTCAGAACTGAAGCCTGATATACTTGCATCCTCTGTTTTGAAAAGGAAACCCAAATACACATTTAATTACTAAATCATTTTAATGAAATGCTGATTGTCATGAATAATGCAAACAACTGAAGATGATCAATGCCTTTGACAGACATGCAATTCCACTGTATTCAAGTGGATGTATGATATTTAATAAAGTAATTCTGAATCTTTTCACTAATATCCTGGTGTTGAAGTGAATTTTTTTAAATGAAGAAAAGTAAATGTGCGGATACATATATATAAAAAAAAAAAAAAAAATCACGTGTGTAATTACTTGTAGGAACACGATGAGAAGCAAATGAAAGCTTTGATTAAAAAATTAATGTATGTATTTTCCAGGGGCTATCATCTCTCTTTTAAAGAAAAAAGAATCCACATATTTTAAAACCTGGGATTCATCAATGTGACTGGACATTACATGCTTCTACCATGCTCTGGCTAGCCACCTGCTTGATAAGCACAGAAGAGCAGAAATGATAGGTGTTGTGTAAGACAGCCAGTCATGAAGTATAAATATTAGGAGTTTAATAGAAGAAAGGCTAAGAGTGATCAGTTGGGGAGTAGAGTTGGACCAAAGGTATGCATTGCTCTTGACTTTAATATCCTGCAAAAGCTACTGATGAAACCAAGATCTGTTTCAGGATTCTTTTGTTTGCACAGAACAAGTATCATGTAATTACAACTCAGACTCATATAGTTGCCAAACTTTGACAATTATTAACAGGGAAAATTAAACACACACTGTTATTTCCACTGTAACAGATGGATTATTTTCATTTGTTATCTCCCTCCTCTATTTTTTCACCCTTTCATAGAATTTAGGAAATGGTAACAAAGAATTTTATAGAAATGGAGACACCAGTTTTCCAGTGATTTTCTTTGTTTAAATTTGCTTGCAATATCTTTTAAACCATATTTTTTATCAATTTTTATTAAAGTTGTCTTTAGTATTTCTTATTTTGGGGGTAAATAACACTTCTGGTTTTAGGAAGTTGAAGAAGGAACTATTGGGTAGACTAGACTGGTTAGAAGCTGGAGTCTTTGTTGTACTAAACTGTTTCATTTTGTATCATCACCTCTAGATCTAATCCCAAATGTCCATTTATCTACACTATTCCTTTATCTGAATGCTTTCTTAAGGGGAAAACCGTGAAATGTGTTGTGTTGGAAAAAAAAAAAAAATTGAAAATCTAACTGCAGGAAATTATCTGGGGAAGCTTTAATAACAAGATGACAGTGAATATACTTGCATAAAGCACAGATGGTCAGAACTTAATCTGATGTCCTCATTGCCCACTCATTCACTTTGTTTGCTTAATTGTAAATCAGAAGATAGAGCCCTAAACCTGTCTGCATGTTTATTTACCCTTAATCAATATAACTACACATATAATATATATATATATATTTATTTTTTTTTAAGAAAATCTTATAAAATGGCTAATATAGACAGGCTTCTTCCAGATTCTGGGATAGAATGAGGATCTGAACATCAAAGAATTTTCTAAATTTATAGTTGATATTCATCTCCATTGGGGTATCTTCAGTGTAAACCTGTATTTAAGCTACACATTTGTTGTCAACAAAGAGAAAGAAATACTTTCAAAACAGGAGCAATCTAGCGTTTATGCCTACATTAAGTTTGGAAGACACTCTCTGAAAGTGTCTTACAAAAGGACTAGGGGTGACTGGGTGACTAGCTTGGATAAAGATGCCTGCTCTGTAGATACCTCTATTGTGACACATTAATTCCATCCTGTTTCTCCTGAGTACACGAATAGTATTTACAAAGGCCACTTAACTAATCACATTACCTACCTTATTCGTAATTGTCTGCAGCATAGCGTCTTTATTGTCATAAGTCATTGAATTATTACAGGGAATTGCAACTAGTGAATTATTTTTCAGATGACCTAGAGATTCATCACAAAAGTACTGGCAATGAATTTTTTTCTTGTTCAGATAACACGCATTAAGAAAAAGAACAGCATGGATAACTGCACCTTTACAGTGTAAAGGTTTTCTCTTTTTCTCTGTTTGCCTTAATTTCTTCTATGTTTTTTGCTGGTTGCTTATCCATTTAAGTAAGATTCCCTTCATCAAGGGGACGGCTGGAAGAAAGTTGCTCAAGTTTGATCTATGAGGTGACAGCAGTATTAAGGGAAAAATGATTTCTTGAATCACTGAATTATAATCCCATAACAAAGCAAAACTACTCATAGTGAAAAACCCTTGTTAAGGAAATATGGTCAGTATGATCTCAAGAAGAGAGTTATATCCACTGCCCAACTAAATGAGTTACAATGTCATGTGTACCTGCAGTCTTAATCTTCCACAGTGGCCTGGATTCATTCCACCCTCATTTTAGCTACTTAATTAAGGGTGGAAAGTGAATTTCTCGGTTAGCCTCACTTTCTGAGTTGAACAGTCTCTGAATGCAAAAACTATATTCTTCCCAGATGAAACTGTGCAGGAAAATACAGTTCAGGAGAGCACCTAGTGTATTGCAACTCCTATGTAGAATTTAGCCCATGGGAGCAGTCTAGAATTAACATACATTACAATGCCTAAGATCAATATAGGATGAGCTCTTGGTCCTCATGCCAACTATTTCACTCTATAGGTCCACTCAAGTTGTGCTGCACTGCTTACTAATGTAGACACAGCCTTTGACATCTGAGTTTGGAGGACAGTCTTATTAACTTCCTACTGGAGTGAGCTGGGAAGAGTAGCTACCGTTGGAGTTTTTTCCATCTCCATAAGATCTGTTACCCTTCAAAATACTGCACTTTCTGCACTCGTTATGGGTAGCTGGGCTAAGGTTATGTGTCATTTATAAGTGCTTGAAGTGAAATGTCTTGAAGTTGTGTCTGTGTCCCCACTTAGATCTACTCCTTCCTGTAAAACCCTTATCTTGAAATGAAATCATCTACTCTCATCCTTCGAGTTCAAAGTTCCACAAGCACATTCTGCAAAGTTGCTGCAAACCATTCAGGCTAAATGGTATGAAGAAACTTGTAATTAGTTGCAGGGAAGTGTGCTATTCTAGCAAGTGGGAAACCTATACAAGCTAACCATCACAATTATAATCTACAAGGTAATCCATTTTTTATATTTCTTGGAGAATAAATAGTTCCATACAGGAAGACTGGCAGTATTTTTATTTGACAAATTTATTGAAACATGAAGGAAAATCCTCTGCAAGAAATTGTATTAATCTGTAATTAAGATGCTGCATGAATATCAAAGGAAAATATGCCAAAATATCAGTGATACATTAAAAAAAAAAATAAAATTAAGAGAATATCTCTGTAAGATTAACCTTTAACATAAATAGAAATTATCAGAACTGAGCAAAAAATGAGCCTTCTCTGTTTACTCAGTCTTTCATTTTCTGTGTTAATACTTTCTGTAACGCTTAAGGTACAAGTCACGAGAAGTGTAATATAAGCCACAAGAAGTTTACAGATACAGGGTGGGGTTTTTATCTGAAAGGAGTTATTTTATTTTTTACACATTCCAGCTGAACTAGTTAGAACAGAAAACTTGGGGTAGGTAACCAGCAAGGTCTTATACAGACAGTATATGTTCATATGTTAAAATAATAAATTCATGGACAAAAGGTCATATATTTTTCTGTTATGATTTATGTTTCTATGCATGAATATCACCTGAACATCAATTTTTGCCAATCATAATAGTTTCTTATTGCAAGTAGATTTCCAAATATTATATCTTCAACTGGGAATGCCTCTGAAAGTCTAACTTTCATTGTCTCTCCAGCTGATACGGTCTTTGCTACTTTCCTCTCATTTCATTTTTATCTATAATTCATTAATTTGTGAAGGTCAAAAGTCCTTCAACTAGTCTGAAAAAACTGAACTGTTTAAAATCCCACAGCAGAAAAAAAGTAAAAAAATACTTAAAGATCCTTAACTTTCCACTCCTTCTGCCTTTTGGAAGGTTGATCAGTCCCTATGTGACAGTAATATTAATGTTGATTTCTTGAAGAGTAAATGTCCTCAATTATGCAGTATAAATTGAAGGTAAAACCAAAACTCTATTAGTATGCATCCTTACACTTCTTTGCCCCTCCACAGTTTCCTCATAACAATACACTTTCTCTTCTACTTATTGCAAAGAACTATTCCCTTAACTCCTCCAGAGACTTTGTAATAGTAATACATTAAGCTCAAAACCACCTGGATTTTAGTATTTGAATAGCTGAAGGGAATTTTTATTTCCCTTTAGGTTTTTTTGTCTTAAACAAAAGAGGAATATTAAATATTTGAATGTCACAAGTATTGAAAAATTATTCAAAAACACCTGCAGAAAAGCAAAAATTACCATCTGTATGCAATTTGAAAACTTATTTCTTTGTCATAATGTATTTGGTTTTATTTTAATTTAGATAATTGTAATTAATTAATATTATTTATTGTTATTAATGAATATTCCTAAGTTTCTGGACATATCCATACAGTAATTTCATTCCTACCTTTTGCTCAATGATGGTCCTATGTAAAATGTGAAACTGATCTGACACAGGAGAATTCAGGTGCTGCAACCATAAGAACAGAACCACAGCACTCAATTTGATATAGTCTCAAATTTATTTACTAAGCAGTATAAGCAGAGCAGCTGGTTAGTGATTTCTATGCTACAATGTGCACACACTTCACACTTGTGAACATCAAAGCTCCAGCCACTCTGTTCTTTTTTACACCTCTACCATGGATCCAGAGTATCCTCATATGTTGAGATAATTAGCATTTTTTAGGTAGGTCATAAGCACAGCCCCCAAATGAGTGACGCTAATATAAAGATGTTAACAGTTATATGACAACTTGGTTTATCTGTGCTTCATTCTTCCTTTCCCATATGTACCTGAGTTACCTAAACAGGCAGAGCTGGGTATGCATACTCTGGGTCTCATTCACCGGCCCAGTGATCTCAGGATTAGGCCTTATCCAATTGCAACAGCAAAGTTATGACTGATCTAAGTCAAAATTTAGTACATAAGGCTTGCATGAGAAATTAAAAAATATGAAAATCTAGAAAAAGATATGGAATTACTTGAGTGAGTCCAGTGAAAGGCTACAAAGAGGATTAAGGTACTGGAGCATCTTTCATATGAGAAGAGGTGGAAAGGTCTGGGACTGTCAGCCTGGAGAATAAAGGCTCAGGGAAATGAATGGAGAGACATATTTGCCTCAGTGATGCCAAGAGGCAATCTGCATAAATTGAAACACATGCTATTCTGTCTGAACATAAGAAAACAGTTGTTTTCTGTGAGGGTGGTTGAACACTGGAACAGGTTTCCCAGGGAAGTTGTGGTGTTTCCATCTGTGGAGATACCCAAATTCTGACTGAACACAGTCCTGGGCAACCTGCTGTGGGTAGATTTAGATTAGATATAAGGAAAAACAATCTATCTTCACTGCGAGGGTGGTGAGGCACTGGAACAAGTTGCCCAGAGAAGTTACGGATGCCCCCTCTCTGGAAGTGTTCAAGGCCAGGTTGGATGGGGCTTTGGGCAACCTGGTCTAGCAGAGGGTGTCCCTGCCCATGGCAGGGGGGTTGGAACTAGATGATCTTTAAGGTCCTTTCCAACTCAAACCATGCTATGGTTCTACGATTCTATGATATTTTTATTTGGGCAGGGGGTAACCAAAACAATCTCCAGAGATGTTTTCTGCCTTCAACCATTCAGTGATTCAGTCATTCAGCTTTTCAGCCGCCTTCTCCACCCACCCCAGTATTTTTATTGATGCTCTTTGCCCTCTCTCAAGAAGGTATCATAAGCCTAGCGGACACACTTGCTTGATACCATGTGTGCCACCTCAAATGAGTTCATGCATGTCAGTGAGACCCTAGTAAAAAATGCACTGAGGCCACTATATCACTGTTTGTATTGTCTTCATCATCCTCTTGGATTCTTGCATTTGTGACTGTCAGAGTGGCTCAGCTTCAAAAATAGGGGAGGTGAATGCCCCTTTTGGAGTGCTAGAGTGATCCCTACTCCTAAATTCTTTTTTCTGACCACATATAATGTAATGTCACGTGCCTTAAGAACTTCCTGTTTGGCTGCACACATCAAGGAAAAGATTAATCTTTCCTTAAACATAGACTTATTGAAGTTAGATAATCAAGTTTGTGCTGGTTTCCACAGGCTCACTTTAAAGTGAATGAATACAGTTAGTTCTGGAGGGTTTGAATGTCAGAAATTCAGGATCATATATCAAAATAACAAGTTTGAGCTAACTTTACAAACAAGCTATAAATTAATATCTTGTACTGCATTTTTAACTGTGTTAATAAATTATTCTGATTTCAAATCAAAATCACAAAAAAGGGAATTCACAGTAATTCATATATTAAATATGAAGCACTGGTTTTTGAAGGGTAAGCAAAACAAAATCTGTTTAGGTGGTTCAAGTATAATACTTCTGTTAACAGGAAATCTAGGAAAAGAAACAAATATCTGAAGCATATTGTATCACTGTTAAAAAAAGTAAAAATCAAACAAAAAGGAACACTGTTAGAATGATTGAATCTGCCTATAAATAATTTATATATGTTATGCTCTTTAACAATTTTAGCTAAATATGAAGCTAAATAAAGTTCCAAGTAAAATACTGGTAAATTGAATTACATCGACAAGGTTTGGTTCAACAACACATCCTCCCTACCCCGCAACCCCAAATACTTCATAATTCCAATTTAGCCAGATATAATTCTTCCATAGCATGAAGTCCAAAATTCAGACTTAAGCAGCGTTTTGCTGCTTCAAAGTGTGAAACATAAAATTCCCTTTATTAGACAGAGAACTAACTACAATTAGTCAATCGTAAATGTCATTTTTATACTCACACATAGATGGATAGATATACATATGTAGATACAGATCACTGCCAGAAGTTGACATGCTCATTCAGGAAGTGGAATACTTGACTTTTCTTTTGCCTTCTTCAGACTGAAGATATGGGAATATTACTAATATCGAAAACAGGTGTGTGAACTTCCATCAACTGCAACACTTCGGATAAATTCTACTTCCTGCCCAGTTGTTTATGACTACAATATTTATAAACAAACCAGGCAAAAGAGGAATAAGAGTTGCATTTCTCATATGAGCTTCCTTATTGAAAAGCCATTGTTCTTTTTTTTTCTTTTTCCTTTTTCCTTTTCGTTTTTTCTTTTCTTTTTTCCTTTTTCTTTTTTTCTCTTTTCTTTTTCCTTTTTTTTTTTCTATTTATAAGTCTTTCATCCTTTCCTACATGTGGCCTCAATTCAGTAGGAATTCAAACGAATTATACAATAGCTTCTAGCATTTAAACACCCACCTATAACTACCACAATGAACCAAACATAGGAGATGATTGAAAAAGCAGACTAACACAACAACAAAATGATTGCGAAAAAAAGCCATTGCTAGATTAAGTAAAAACTCAACAGTATGTACAATGGCACATGTGAGAGGTATACAGGGCACTGCTTCTTTGCTTCCCCACTTTCTCAACCGTTTTCTTTTCCTATATCGGCTTCATTAACAGAGGTGCATTACCAGGGAAATCAAAGATGTAAAAGGACTACTAGGTCACCTCATCTGCAGAGACTCTACGCATCTTAAACAATGCACAAACAGGTCCTGGTTCATTCTAGCACCTGTATTTTCTGCTTCCTTTGATGCATTTTACAAAAATGAGCAAGCAGTACAGAAGTGCTCTATTAAAGAATAAAGTTGTTCTGATCTTTATTGTATCTTCTGTTTGTTTGGTCTTCCATCACAATAGAAATTTTTTTTTCAGGTCTTCTGAGAGCAACTGCGAAAGGGCCTCCTTTTCCCTTTTAAGTGTACAGTAGTTTGTCTAAGACTTTTGCATGTTTCATCCCCCATCCCTATTTTTATCACTTTCATGAAGAATTAGAATAACCAATTTAATTTCAAAAGTGCTAAATGTTCCCATTTGAAAACTAATTGCAGTCCATCTGGCCTTAGTTAAAGTAGCAGCTAAATAGAAGATATTAAGTAGAACATAATTACATATTATGTTTCAAAATTTGAAAATTAGAAAGTAACTTAATTGAACAAACTGTGGTGCAACAATATATATCACATAGAATATGCATTCATTCCAAAACTAACTGCTAACTAGGATAATTTATATAATCATTATCATGTGCTTCCTCTTTCTGAATTTTTCTCTTTGACACTTTTGCATTAAGAAATCATTAAGTTTTGTATTTTAATACAATTTTTCTATTTAAATTACCAAGCAGTTACTCATAATGGTTATGACTGTGTATGGCTTTTGGCACTAATATATCTCTGGAAACATATTGTTTATAATTCCAAATCCTCAGCTTTATTATTTAAAATTTTAACTCCTTTCTGAAGCTGAAGTAATATTGTTCTTTTGTCTTCAGCAAAACTATTCTGGTTTGGAGAAGCTAGGGAATTTGTTCGTTTTTATTGCACCTTTCTTTCTCATAGACTTTAATTCAGTAAAGTAGTTAAATATGCCCCTAAACTAAGAAATGTGTATTTCCTATACCTGCTCTAGAACTTCCCATTTTCCTTTCCAGCTGTGAATGCGTATGGATGGTTCTAAATGCAACATGTATGATGATGTTAGTATGCATTCTTTTACTTTTCAGTACTACTGACACCATTTTTCCCTTCTACACCCCTTCAGTTGCCCTTCAATCCTTTATTGCCTCTTGTCAGCTCAGGCTGCTCCTTGGTTTAATCTCCCCCTTTCTCATCACTAGCTGCTGTCATCTTTCTCTTCTTCAGCCCCTTCTGTGTGCGAGCCTGCATACTTGGCCCTTCCCTATCCTTCTGCTGGCCACCTGACTTCCCATTTTTAAACTGTAGAAACTGGAGAGATAAGACAGCAGGACTCGTTTGGGCTTCTGTCATGCAAAAGGCTACAACCGCTTTAGATGCTCATCACAACAGATCAGTAGCAGTAGGCTATGACTGCACCTGACATACTGTGCTACTTTTTCATATGACAGAAAAAGGTAACAGGGAAGTGCATGTCAAAAGTCTCATCAATTTTAACAATATTAGGATTTAATCCTAGCACACATATCTACAGTTTGGAATTGAAGTTAATGCTCAACTGTGTCTGCAGTGGTCTGTGTATCAGTTAAACAGCAAAAGAAAAGAGAATGTAGGGACACCCAAATGAATTGCTGACTTATCACTTTGAAGTCCTGAAGCAAAGACACTGACAAACTGCACTACTGCCTGAAATGTGTTGCCTTAAAATATGTCCCATAAAGCTGGGGGGGGGGGGGGGGGGGGGGGGGGGGGGGGGGGGGTACGGGGGGGGGGGGGGGGGGGGGGGGGGGGGGGGGGGGGGGGGGGGGGGGGCGGGGGGGGGGGGGGGGGTGGGGGGGGGGGGGGTGAGTGGGGAAATTCTTCACACTGCATCAAGTTTTATTAAACTGTGTGTTTACCAAAGAAAGATCTGAAGACGTGTGCGAATTCAGCAGAGAGCATGTTCATATAAGCTAGTAAATACAGTAGAACTGCTCCGTAGTAGTGCTTTCATTTCTTTTCCTCCAGCAGTTAGAAGTTAACTATCATTAGCAAAAGTGTTATGTGGTGTTTAATGTTCCAATGAATGCGAGGAGATGTCCTATTTTGTTGTTTGTGTAAAGATTAGGGTTTTTTTTGCTTAAAAATAAAAGATTATGTTCACCATTCAACTTTGCAATAAAGCCATTACTCTAATCTGATAACATATATAAAAGTCAAGATTTGTTAAAGTATCTCTTAAACCAAGCATATGGATTTCAGCAACAAGAAAGAAGTGTATATAATATAATGTTTTCCTCAGAATTTTTAGGAAGAATACTAAAAAATGAAGTGAACCATGACATGAAATAGGGGCATTTAAGGTTTCAGGAGTAAAAATACTTGGCCTTGGTGGGACTGTTGATGAGTGGAATGTTATGCTTCTGCTGTGAAAACACAGAAAAGCCTTAAAGCCTATTCAGATCTGCATAACGATCTGCTGATGATTGCAACTTTTACTGTTGTTGAAGAAATCCGTGGTGGGAGAATCACATCTAAATATGGGGGGTTATCTTTTTGCTATAAAAAAGGGGGATGGTCTATAAAGAAATGTGACCATTTAAGTCAGGTTGCACATACAGAGGGCTTGTCCCAGGTTTTTTAGGGTTTTGTTTCTTTCAAGGTAGCAATGTGGCTACCCTTGCTCAATTTTTGCAGTATTTCCTTCACACAAATTATTCCATTTTGTTTCTACAAAATGACATGCACAGTCTAATTACATCCAGAAAAGTTTCTAAGTGCTTAGCTTTAGGCACATACTTTATGAGTAGCCTATGAATAAATGCATTCATAAGCAAATGATTAATTTAGATATATGTCTAAACTGTTTTGTTGAACTAGTAACTCAGGCATTACTCCATGGGAGTATGAAAATTGGATTCAATAAAAGTTTGAGACACCTAAAAAAGTATGTTTCTTTATGTAGAATCATACATTAGAAATAATCTAGAGATCAGGTAGGTGTCTACATGAGTTTGGTGTTGAAGACCAATTACTCATTGAGATCAGCAGCTCAATTGTTTTCCTAAAGATAGGTATCTTGTGCTATTTGAGATGTCAGAGTGTGCTTAAAACAGACACGTAACTTTGGCAGAAAGGCTTCAGGACTGACCATGCCCTCCTGAAATGGCAATTAGGAGCCAAGCAGGTCCACAGCCCCCACCGATGACACCCACGTTTTGGCAATTGATTCAAATGCAGACTGCCAAACAGAGCCAACCATTCCTGTTTCATGGTTATGGTGTTAATGGGGTGAATTGCCCAGTCCATACACTGCTTTCTGAAAATAACATACATTTAGCCACCAGAGTGTACAGATTTTAAACATTTAAATGCTGCTATGATATTTTAAAATTGGAGCTAAAATACAGAAACTTGCTGTTTCTTTCCTTGGTCTATTTTTTTACATTCTTACTGAAGAAAGAAGTTACACTCAGAATTAGACTGAGGGAGAGGAAGGTATTTAGCCTGCATTACCATCTCTTCAGTTCAGTTCAAAGGAAAACAAACATGGTGATAATGCAAGTTGTTAGTATTTTTCTCCTATATGGTTAATACAAATGTATCTTTTTAAAATCTGCAGTGCCTAAAGCATTGAGATCAGCATTAGTGTTAGGCAAAATTACTTCATGCAACTTGAAAATGAAAGACAGAAAACAGACCCAGGAAGAAGAAACAGATCTTGTTCATGAAGATTATTAGAAAGATATTATGGAAGTCAGGGCTTGTGCAACAGAAGAAAAATTATGACAATAGATGCATTGTCCAAATTTTCTAAAGTTAGCTTTTAGTTTTTGTATTTATTCCACTACCACATTGGTAGACCGCATTTTTTCTAGTGCTTATTCTTTACAAGTGATTCAGATTTACTGGCCAAAATCCTCACTGGACTGTAACTCAGAACAGTAGGTCGAAGTCCCCTAGTGCCAAGAAAGCCAACATGGAAAGAGCACTCAAGAAAGAAGTCTTCTAGTAAGTAGAACAGAGATGACATAAAGAGTGTTCAAGGGAAAAGATGTGATATCTGGTGCATTCTCCTGCACTCACCTGCCAATTCCAAGTTCTGCATTTTTCCCACTTCCTAAGTGTGTAGAAATTATTATGTCAGAGCATTTGGTTATCTAAAATTATATAAAAAATAAGTCTTCAGTAAACTTGAAAGTCAGTAAAAATATTTGTGTTAGCAAAATATAGTCTGTGTTGATGTAATGATAAGGTAATCAGTAGTTAATCTATGCATTCCCTCTCCACAGGATACTTCTCCTGACGAGGGGCATTAGCTTCACACTTGTGTGATGACTATGGAGTTCCACTCAGAAGGCATATTATCATCTGGGCATGTCAGTCAACAAAGAAAAAATCTAGGAACACTTCAGACTGGAAAATAGATTTTAATTATGGCTATGCAGAGAAGTATATTTCCTTGAATATCTATATCCTGCATAGTTTGACAATGAATGTTTGAGGTCAACAAAAAATGCATCCAGGACTACTGTCCTGATGTAGATAACCATGACAGAAAATAGTGAAACTAATGTGGTGGGTTGACCCTGGCTGAGGGCCAGGTGCCCACCAGAGCTGCTCTATCACTCCCCTCCTTCATTAGACAGGGAGGAAAATGTACAACAAAAAGCTTATGGGTCGAGACAAGGACAGGGAGAGATCACTCACTAATTATCGTCACGAGCAAAACAGACTGAACTTAGAGAGGGAATTCATCTAATTTATTACTAAGCAAAACAGAGCAGAGGAATGAGAAATAAAATCAACTCTTAAAACACCTCCCCCCACCCCTCCCATCTTCCCGGGCTCAACTTCACTCCCGGCTTCAACCTCCACCCCCCTCAGCGGCACAGGGGGACGGGGAGTGGGGGTTACGGTCAGTTCATCACACGTTGTCTCTGCCACTTCTTCATCCTGGGGGAGGACTCCTCTCATCATTCCCCTGCTCCAGCATGGGGTCCCTCTCATGGGAGACAGTCCTTCACGAACTGCTCTAGCGTGGGTCCTCCACGGGGTCACAAGTCCTGTCAGCAAACCTGCTCTGGCGTGGGCTCCTCTCTCCACGGGTCTACAGGTCCTCCCAGGACCTTGCTCCAGCGCGGGCTTCCCACGGGGTCACAGCCTCCTTCAGGTGTCTCCACCTGCTCCGGCGTGGGGTCCTCCATGGGCTGCAGGTGGAATCTCTACACCCCCTCATCCTCCCTCCATGGGCTGCAGGGGGACAGCCTGCTTCACCATGGTCTTCACCACGGGCTGCAGGGGAATCTTGCTCCAGCGCCTGGAGCACCTCCTGCCCCTCCTTCTGCACTGACCTTGGTGTCTGCAGAGTTTCTTACATCTTCTCACTCCTCTCTCCTGGCTGCAAAAGCTCTCTCTAGCTGTTTTTTCCCTTCTTAAATATGTTATCACAGAGGTGCTGATTGGCTTGGCCTTGGCCAGAGGCGGGTCCGTCTTGGAGCCGGCTGGCATTGGCTCTGTCAGACACAGGGGAAGCTTCTAGCAGCTTCTCACAGAAGCCACCCCTGTAGCCCCCCCCCCCCCCCGGCTACCAAAACCTTGCCACGCAAAACCCACACCAACTAAGAACCACCAGAAAGGCAGAGGCGTACCAGTGATTCTAACTATCTGTTTAAGCAGAAGCAGAATTGTGGTGGGTTAACCTTGACTGGATGCCAAGTGCCCACTGAGCAGCTCGATCACTACTCTCCTCAGCCGGACAGGGAGGGGAGGAAAACAATGATGGAAAAAAACCTCATGAGTCAAGATAAAGGCAGTTTAATAAAGCAAAAGCAAAGGTTGCACACAAGCAAAGGAAAACCAAAAGATTTATTTCCTACTTCCCATCAGCAGGCGATGTCCAGTCACTTCTGGGGTAGCAGGGCTTCAGTATGAGTAGCAGTTGCTCTGGAAGACAAACAGTATCAATAATGAATGCCCCCACATCCTTCTCCTTTCTCTCAGCTTTTACTGCTGAGCAGACCGTCATATGGTATGAATATCCTGTGGTCACTTGGGGTCAGCTGTCCTGGCTGTGTACCTTCCCAAGATCTTGCCCACCCCCAGTCTACTGGTGAGGGAGGGCAATGTTGTAGAGACAGCCTTGGTGCTGTGCCAGCACTGCTCAGCAGCAGCCAAAACCCTGGTGTGTTACCAGCACCTTGCTCAGTACCAACACACAGCACAGCACTGGGAGGGCTGCTGTGGGGAAATTGACTCCATCTCAGCCAGACCCAATACAAGAATAAAAACAAGGATAAAAACAAGAATAAAAAGGAGAATTTATTTACTTGGGAAAGGAAAGCTAAAGGAAAGTTTTCACTAGGCAACATTCTGATGGGAGCAGAGGGAATGGCTTCTCATGTTGGTATAAAATAATGCAATAGATAATAACTGTAATGGATGCAGAAATGGAAAAATTCTTACAACAAAAGCCTGCAGATTTTTGAGGAGCTTGTAATAAAGAATGAGAGTAGTTTAAATGGAGTTACAAATATACCATCATACATTTCTTCAGGACTGATTTCTACATAAGAAAAAAGCTGAATATGGATTTCAAAGAGAAAACTTACAGGATAAGTAAATGTTATATGAGGAGTTAAGAAATATGTAAAAGGCAGAGGACATTAACGAAATTAAACATGTAAAACTATGGGAAAGATATTAATTAAATCACTCAGAAAAGGTGCAATGAGGTTTTGCTACATAAAGAGTTTTAGTCACACTTGATCTCAAACATCAAAGCTACAGATTAAGACAATATAAAATTAGATTCTAAATTGTCACTTAGTGAGATGGTGTTGAAGCACAGAATGCTCATTTTCAAAGGACTAGGCAACAGAAAAATAGGTATTTCTTTTTATTTGAGGCTAGATAATATGAGAATGAAGTACAATTTGAGATAAAAGCAAATTTCAATAAAACATTATCTTCATCCACACTAACAAAGTCGTTTGGGGAAAAAAAAAAACAAACAAAACAACAAAAAAAACCAGATATTGGTTTTGTTATAGAAATTATGAGTTAAACTCCACAGATGTGCCAAAAAAAAAAAAAAAAAAAGAAGGGCAGGCAAGGGACAATCAGTGCTAATAACTCATATTTTGAGTTATTTCTGAACTAGATTGTTATTGGTTTAACCAAGGTATTTGATTGCAGCATTCTGTTGTCCAGTGCTACTTGATGTGCCCTACCACATTCTACGTAGTATCCAGTTGCTAGTCCAGAAAGCACAGATTTTCCATAACTCCTGTATTTTACCTCCCAGCCCGGTTCAAATATCTTTGATATGTTACTATGTACCAATGGCACTAAACATTGTTGAAGCAGGTGAATAAATCCCTGAGTGTTTTCTGTACCAATTAATGATAGAAAAGCATGGAAAACCAAGAATATTATGGCTGACATGCACAATCATTATCAAAATAAAAACACTATAAAAGTGCTTCAGAAAGTAGAAAACTGACCTTTTCACAAAGGTTAAGTGTCATGGCAGAAGAACCTCTAACACAATGTAGAGTGCTACTGTAAGTCAGCATTTTAATTACCTGACTGATTTATACTTCCAGTTTATTTACCTCTTCTCAACAGCCAGCTCATCTTTCATCTTCTGTGTGCAATCACAAGCAGTGTGAAATGTTATTAAAGCGCTTAAGCATAATTGATAAAGAGGCAATTTCCCAGCATGTTTAAATGATTTTCAGCAGGACTTGTTTTTTAAGTTGTTTTTAAGATTCTGCCCTAAAGGTTTTCTAAAGCCTGGCTTCCAAACTCAAGATAGTTGTGGCTTCTTACAGAATAGACTGCCTAATTCTGTGGATTAATGTAAGACTAGTGCAGCAAAAAAAATCTCAGTACAGTGGCAGGGAATGCAATGCAAAAGAAATGCCTGGGAGGGAGGAAAAAACCTGACATACTTGCAAGAAAGGAAATACAGAATTATACTATTTTGCATTATCCCTATTCACTTGCAATTAGGAAAATTGGGATAACTGCATCCTTAATAGTGATTCCAGAAGTGTAGCCCTGCTTTGCCCTTTGCGTAGAAGTTCATTTTTAGTCAAATGTGGAGCATAGCTTTTCCTGATTACCTAAAGATGAAGAAAACACATTTTCTTATCTTACTTCAACTACTTTAAAACTATTTTTTCACAAAATTCATTAAAGTGGATTTGTCTTCCAAGGTGATTCTCATTTTATGGAGCCATAAAGTGGACATAGAAGTAAAGGCTTTAATCTGCAGTACTTGTTCTGAGAAGTACTTTTCTTTTAGACAAAACTAAGGTCCTATTCCAAACAGCCTAATTTCTAATTACTGCATCCTGAGTAAGAGGCTGGTATATTCTTATTAGCAGAATTTTATTAAAAGGGAATCTACAGTCTTCAGCAGACAAGAAACCTTATCTGAACTCTGCCTTCATCACCTAATCAAAGCAGATTTATAGAAAAATGTGCATGTCTAAGGCACTGAGTATTTTGTTGAAAAGACCATATTGCAAAGGAATGACATCTACATCATCAAGGACAGAATGTTACTAGAGTTATAAGCTGCCAGGCATCATAAAAGAAATTGCTGGTTGAAGCCATACACTGTTTGCCATGTGATGTCACACTGGATATAATGTAACAGGATCTGGCATATCAGTGATATGATTAAAGGATAATATTAGTCCTGGGCCTTTTTAACTAAGGAATAATTCAGTTCCTAGGTAGATAAATGAGACTGAAGAGCTAGAAGCTTATACCCTGAGGTTACTGCAAGGAAAAATAGTTTGTGTCTCTCTCTTCAACTCTTATTTTATGAATGTGCATCAAAAGTTAGTTTGATAATTGATATTTGCAATTACTCCTGAATTTTAATTATGTATTTAGAGTTTGCTTTTTAATTAGCTTTACTTAAAATAGTAATTTTGTTGAACCTTGAAATAGTCATTTTAGGAGAATCTGTATTTAGATTGTCACTTGAAGAGATGGCACTTCAGTCTCTATTCATTAAAGAAGTCTAGTTATAAAAGGATCAGATTATCCATCTGTGCTTCAACTCTCCAAGCCAACACACTTCTAATATTTTTTTCTGAAACCCACAGTTCTCTTGAAAGGAGTTATGCTAGCAGTGTGATGCTTCTGTAGGTAATTGCTTACTTCATATATCTAAACATATAAATCTTAAACCATAAAGACTGATTCTCTCTCTCTCTTTGGCCTCTGTATACAGTTTACTAAATGTATAGTTGCTAGCATGTGTTCTGTGTTTACAGCTGTAGAGACAATACAGGGTGCACTAATAATACAGATAACAAAGAGCTTTGTTGAAAACAGCTTCTGCACTTTACTGAGAAAATAATCTCCTTGGCTTCTACCGTCAGTGTCTCTGAATCTGGAAACGATTCAATCACAGGAAAGCAAAATTAAGTCCTAATGTACTCAGTGGCAAAACTGTAATTAACTTCAGCGAATCTAGGAATTTATCTTTTATCTTTTTTGTCTGCAAATGGTATCTATAAACAATCAGACCACTGTTAAGAAGAGTTAACCACCTAAGGAATCAATTAGCAAAATCAGGTGTATCTCAGCAATAATGCATTTTTACATTCTGCTAGGAATCAAAACCACTGTCCCGTGATGCATTGCAATGGCTAGTTAGGTACCAGCTCATTGCCAGTGGAGAAAGGACTCACAGGGGAATTTGCACTGGTTCCAGTCAAGGCCAGCACCTCATTTTGCTCAGCACACTCCCAGAATCAAGCCATGAAAAGGCAGCAACTGTACCAACAAACAACAGAAAAGCAAGGAGAGCAACCACCCTAAAATGGCAGGTGAGTGAGGAGCTGAACCCGGTATTTCATAAATGACCTAGATGTCAAATTGAGAGTGACTAGCACATGGGAGACACGGCACTGTGATGGGGTTTAGGAGAACATCACACTGACTCTTCTTCAGATGCCGCTGCTGATCTTAGAAGCTATGCTTGTACCGGGAAAACTAAATAGCACCAGAAAATGTGCTCATGCTCAGGCATGAATTCAGGATTAAGGTTAACTGGCATGATTTTGCATTGAAGTCGTAGCCTGCTCTCAGACAATTCAGGGGCACTGTTCAGGGAGTAGCATGTACAAGGGACTGTTGCTAATAGGCAGCCTAAGGGGAATTGTCCTGGGCAGGGGCTTGGGGGCACAGGAAAGAGCCTGGGATGGGAGCTGTGCGTGGTGTTTGGCCCTAGAAACAGTGAATCGTTCCTGGCCCGTTTATTTACCAGTAGAGACATAGCCTGGAATTGGCTTTAGTTCTCAGTGCTCCAGCTTTAAGATAATACAAAACTGACCTCTTTTGCAAAGCACTTTATCATCTACTTATAAAAAATAAATTAGTTAAACCACGACTTTTTACTATTATGTTCTTTCAGCCCAGCTAACGTTCTTTTAAGGAAATTCTCATTCTTTCACTATACAAAATTCTTGTTCTCATTTTCAAGACCTTTCCCAGCTCAGCTCCCCATTACTTATTGATTTTCATCTCTTATCACATTACCATTAATTACTACCTCTGTTCTGCAGATGTTGCCAGGCTTAATAGTTTGCTTGCCTTATTTCTGCCCAAAATATCTCTGTGCTTCCTACCGAGACAGTCTGCTAGAGCAGGCTGATTAATTTACTGTGTTCTTACCTTCAGTTTTCTCTGAGGGCCCACTTTTATGCAACTTTTAGAGTAAGTCAGTCAATATATAACTTAGGGGTGGACAGCTCAAGAAAACTAAAGTTTATTACACAATCACTAAATAAAAAAGTGAATAAGCAAACAAGATATATGTGTTCTTGTCCTCTGTTAAGTTCTTTATTGCTTTTTCTACTTAAAAAAATTAAATAAATAAAATAATGAGACAGGTACCATACCTATCTCTTTAAGTTTATAAGCTTAGTAAGTCAGGACAGCAAGGAGGGTGCACAGCAAGCTCAAAAATTCAGGAGAGCAGACTCTGGCCTCTTCAGGGACCTGCTTGGTAGAGTACCATGGGTCAAAGCCCTGGAAGGAAGAGGGGCCCAAGACCTTGGTATTCAAGGATCACCTCCTCCAAGCTCAGGAGCGATGCATCCCAACAAAGAGGAAGTCAGGCAAAAACACCTGGAGGCCTGCATGGATGAACACGGAGCTCCTGGACAAACTCCAACACAAACCAGAAACCTACTGAGGGTGGAAGCAAGGGCAGGTAGCCTGGGAAGAATACAGAGAAACTGTCCAAGCAGCTAGGGATCAGGTTAGAAAAACTAAAGCCCTGATAGAATTAAATCTGGCCAAGGACATCAAAGGCAACAAGAAAAGCTTCTATAGGTATGTCAGTGATAAAAGGAAGATGAGGGTAAATGTGAGCCCCCTCCAGGATAAATGGGAGACCTGGTTACCTGGGGTATGGCTGAGGTACTCAATGACTTTTTTGCCACAATCTTCACTGGCAAGTGCTCTAGCCACACCACCCAAGCCTCAGAAAGCAAAGGCAGGGACTGGGAGAATGAAGAACCACCCACTGTAGGAAAAGACCAGGTTCAAGACTGTCTAAGGAACCTGAAGGTGCACAAGTCCATGGGACCCGATGAGATGCTTCTGTGTGTCTGAGGGAGCTGGGAGGATGAAGTTGCTAAGTCACTCTCCATCATATTTGAGAAGTTGTGGCAGTCCAGTGAAGTTCCTACGGACTGGAAAATGGGAAACATAACCCTCACCTTTAAGAAGGGAAAAAAGGAAGACCCAGGGAACTACAGGCCAGTCAGTCTCACATCTGTGCCCAGCAAGATCATAGAGCAGATCCTCCCGGACACTATGCTCAGGCACATCAAAAAATAAGGAGGTGATTGGTGACAGCCAACAGGGCTTCACTAAGGGCAAATTGTGCCTGACAAACTTGGTAGCCTTCTATGATGAGGTTACAGCGTTGGTGGATAACGGAAGAGCAACTGATATCATCTACCTGGACCTGTGCAAGGCATTTGACGCTGTCCCACACGACATCCTTGTCTCTAAATTGGAGAGACATGGATTCGATGGATGGACCACTCTGTGGATAAGGAATTGGCTGGATGGTCGCACTCAAAGAGTTGTGGTCAACGGCTCAATGTCCAAGTGGAGAACAGTTATGAGTGGCGTTCCTCAGGGGTCGGTACTGGGACTGGCACTGTTCAACATCATTGTTGGTGACACAGACAGTGGGATCAAGTGCACCCTCAGCAAGTTTGCCGACGACACCAAGCTGTGTGGTGTGGTCGACACACTGGAGGGAAGGGATGCCATCCAGAGGGATCTTGACAGGCTGGAGAGGTGGGCCCGTGCGAACTGCATAAATTTCAACAAGGCCAAGTGCAAGGTCCTGCACATGGGTCGGTGCAATCCCAAGCACAACTATAGGCTGGGTGGAGAATGGATTGAAAGCATCCCCGAGGAGAAGGACTTGGGGGTATTGATTGATGGGAAGCTCAACATGAGCTGGCAGTGTGCGCTTGCAGCCCAGAAAGCCAACTGTGTCCTGGGCTGCATCAAAAGAGCTGTGACCAGCAGGTCGAGGGAGGTGATCCTGCCCCTCTACTCTGCTCTGGTGAGACCCCACCTGGAGTACTGTGTCCAGCTCTGGGGGCCCCAGTACAGGAGAGACATGGAGCTGTTGGAGGGAGTCCAGAGGAGGGCCATGAAGTTGATTGGAGGGCTGGAGCACCTCTCCTATGAGGACAGGCTGAGAGAGTTGGGATTGTTCAGCTTGGAGAAGAGAAGGCTCCGGGGAGATCTAATCGCAGCTTGCCAGTACCCGAAGGGGCCTACAGGAAAGGTGGAGAGGGACTGTTTATCAGGGAATGTAGTGACAGGACAAGGGGTAATGGGTTTAAGCTGAAGGAGGGTCGATTAGCATTAGATATAAGGAAGAAATTCTTTACTGTGAGGGTGGTGAGGGCAGTGGAACAGGTTTGCCCAGAGAAGTTGTGGATGCCCCCTCCCTGGAAATGTTCAAGTCCAGGTTGGATGGGGCTTTGGGCAACGTGGTCTAGTGGAGGGTGTCACTGCTCGTGGCATTCGGGTTGGAACTAGGTGATCTTTGTGGTCCCTTCCAACCCAAACCATTCTGTGATTCTATGATTCTACAGAATGGAAAATGTGGTGCAAAATGCACCACATCATACAGTAAATTTGGATGTAACTTGCAGATCAAGTGCAAGGTTTAAAAATGTTATCAAATATATAGAAACAAATCCAAAGAATCCTCGAAGATAGAAAATGAAACAGCTAACATCAACGTTATGTGCCTTTCCAGCAAATGATTTGAGATGCTGATGACTTCCTGTATCCCCCACATAAACACCAAACTGAGGCCATTGACCTCAGGACCCAGAGTGGCAGTGGAAGAGTGACCATGGCATGAAGGGAAGGAGTGGATTACTAGGAGCTGTGTGTATAACACTGCCCTGTCTTTGTTCACTCCACTTGGTAAAGACACTGCCCATATTTGCTGCTCTTTGAGTAAGTGCAGACAGTTGTAGCAGCTGAATTAATCTGAAAAAAGTACTTTGGAAAAGGGGGATGTTCATTCCAAATTCAATGTTAAGAAGATCGCTGATTTTTCACTTCTAACTTTTGTTATTAAGTGAGAAAATATTGGAAAAATAGATGCACAAGATACCTAAGAAAGGACAGATACAACTTTTTTTTTTTTTTAAAGAAAGAAAGAAAAAATCATAAAACCAAGCTTCCATTTATATGCTAGTTTTTTACAGGATTGTGTTTCTTTTGAAACTAGATTGATTGCATAGACTCCAAACATTAGAGCTTCTGTTTGAAGCAAATGAACAAGCAATTTATCTTTGCCATGTACAGAAAACAGTTCTGAACATTTTTAGAAATTATATGTTCAGAGTGATAAAGCAATCACTTAGAAAAAAGCAAGAATTTGTTTTCCCATGGACCAATTTATACTATTAAAAAGATTATTTATCATTCTTGTCTAAAAACCATAGTTCACAGAATCATAGAACATTTTTGGCTGGAAGGGACCTTAAAGATCATCTAGTTCCAACCCCCCTTGCCAAGGGACACCCTCCACTAGACCAGGTTGCTCAAAGCCCCATCCAATCTGGACTAAATAGTTCATTTAGACAAAGGACCCTTTCCATCACCAGAATTTCATATAGTTACAGTCTAGAATTTAATTAAAGAACTCTCATATATCTCTCTCTCTTTGAGTGGGGATTAGGTACTATACGATTTTTCTTTAAATGAACACATTCTGAAGGATTTTATTTTCTCCTGACAAGCCAATATAGAGTCTGAGACATTAGGGGAGTAAGTACAAAGGTGTGCAAATAAATAATTTCAGTCATCCACCTTTCTGTGTAGATAACATTTCAGTTAATATTGGAAAAATATGCAATGTTGCAAAGTATTAAACCTCACAGAAAATAAGAATACAAGCTGGTAGTTACTTCCAGCAGAGTTTGATACCTTAATCATACTGAATAGTATTCTGTTTTGACGATAAACATCACTGGAAGAAAAAATAAATGTTTGTGGTAATTGCTGCTTAGCATGTGTAAAGCTTCCACAATTTGATCCCAAATATTTATTCAGAACTCAAAGAATATATACATTCTAGAAAGATTTAATTAAATTTACCACAAACAAAATATTTTGAGAACTGAAAAGTTAACTTGGGGAACTGAGCTTCTGAAATTAAAGTACTACTTTATAGATGCTTTTCTATGATGTAATGCTCATATCTGTATTTTACAGGAAAAAATGGAACAGTGAGATTCTTACAGTTGGTTTTGATCATCCTGACTAAGTAAGTATGCCATTTGCACGCATCTCTTGGATTAATTCTGTAAATACATATCTTTGGGAAGGAGTTAGTTTACAGTGATGACAATATTGGTTTTGGACAGAAATGTTTGAGGCAGAGTGGAATCCGGATTGATGAGGTCTTTGAAAGCTTCTCTGTATGTTTTGGCAGTTTCTAAGGAGCAGGAATTACAGTCTTTTCTACGTAGTCCAAGACTAGTTTTGTACAAATCCTTTGAGTTTCAATCTGTTCGCTCATCTAGAGTGTTCTGTCATTGGGTGCTTCAGCCTCCATCCTCCCCAGCTCCATCCATTGTTAGAAACTTCTGGCCACTCCAAGAATGTAAAGAATCAGCAATTTGAGAGATAGTGTATAAATATGAATCATCAATGGGTCTTTTCGAACAGCATTTAAATGAAAGACATAGAATACAATTACCCATCACATCTATTTGATTTGTTTCTGGCTGTATCTATACTCTAAAATAAGAAGGAAAAAAAAAAAAAAAAAAAAAAAAAGCCCAAGAGTTGTATTTGTGTTCCTGAAAGAGAATGGCTTGCATCCATGCTTCCTTAAACATCTCTCCAAAACAGAGGGCTCATGTCTTTAACATGCCTTCAGCATGTTATCTGTGGGTCAATATTTGATCCCACATTATGGCTCCATTTAATAATAAAAACACCACCAACACCACCAACACAGTATAACCCTTGTATATATCTACACTGTGGGATAAAAAAGGGAGAAGGAGTGAATAGATCCCAGAATTTTCCACACTGCTTAATGGCTGGCTTGTTCTCAGCTCAGCCTTGAGCTGCTCCAGTGTGGTCTTTCCAGTGCTCAGGCTCCACTCTGCTACATCTCACTCCGAGACTGCAGGCCCTCCATCACTGCAGATGAGACTAAACTGAGCCTGGCTCCCCATCCTCCAGTGCAGGCTGTAGCTGTCTCCACCAGGACTTCTGTCAGACTTGCCAGTCCCATATATGTGTCTTGAACACAGCACTGCATGTCACTTAACACTAAATGTCAGTGTTTCTGCTGGTTAATTCCTCCAGTACAGCTGGTCAGCTGTCCGCAAAGCTTTGTTTGCTTCACAGTTAGATTGCCATAAATATTTGATACACCATAGGATATTTTTACCAGACCTTCAACTGCTACTCCTAAAGGATACAGACCTCTTTTTGTTCTGTGCCATATCTGCCAAACCCCCATGGATATCTTGGTTGTTCCTTTGAATTATTTCAATAGCTGAACCTAATCCTTGGTCTCCAATGACAGCACAAAATTTTAATAATAGCTTACATGAAGTTCCGCGTGCAGTTGAACTCTAATTCTAAATCTGGAACAGAAACCCATCTGTGACTAAAGACAAAACATGACAATGTTCATGAAAAATTAACTTCCCTTCTACCACGTGTAGCACAGAGAACAAATATGTCTTGAAGTCTGAAGAAATCAGTGTTGAATGAAAAAGTCATGTATGCAAGATACATTTTTGTAAGTGTTTGTTTTTGCATATGAAAAAATACTACCCCTTCTTTTATGTCCTAACATAGCATGCAAAACTACGAGAAGTCCAGGAGCAGTGATAAGCTTCTCCTACTATGCAAAAAAGATTATTGGAAAAGCTCACTGGGTGTAAACACAATCTCAGAACTCACAAGTCCACAGAAGCCACTGTGAAGCAAAGACTCGTTTACTGGATCACCTTCACAGCCCCATGATTACACTAGTGATGTACTGCTTTACACAAGAGGATGATCTGCTCCAATATGTCTAGCGAGAGTCATTTTTTAGGGAATTGCCCGGATCTCTACCCTCACTGCAGTACATTTGTTTAGCTATTAATTACTTTTTTTACTGGAAAAGACCATAGAGAGGAGATATCCAGATATAAAGCTTTTCAGCTAAGTAACTCTGTGCTTTGGTGTTGAAAAGAGCAGGACCACAAGTTTTCTTCACCACTATGCAAGTTATGCTCCTTTACACTTCATATGATAAGTCAGGGTATCTTTTTAGAGTTCTAGAATAACATTTTAGCTCAAGACCTCAGAGTACGCTGGTTAATAAATTTTATGCAAAGCTTTTAGGCTTTATGTAGTAGGATAAAAACAACAAAGTCCTTTATATTTAAAATGCAGATCTCAGAGCTGTTATTAATTTTAGGATTGAATGGGGGAAATAAAGACTGAAGTTTCAAAACACTCTGGTACTAAAACACCTACAGTAAAACCATTTTAAAACCTTTGTATCAAACATTTCTGCATGTCATGGGCCTACTTTCTTATGCTTATCTGCAAGTATCACATTAAAATCTGGTGAGTCAAAGATAAAAAAAAATTTTGACAGAAGCCGTAAGTTTCATAACAGATACATTCATTCTAATAAGTTTGTTATAACCATAATCTTCTGTAGTTTCTGTTTCTTTTCCCTTTAAGACCCAGATACCCTCTAATGAGGAAAAATCTTTAGCTTGTTCCAGTTCTTCAAAATTTCTAACATTAGAAGGAGTTCTCTTTGGTAATGGTCTATTACAGCAGTAAAGGTATGTATTCTTTTCATAAATGCAAGATAACTTGGAACACTGGGTAAAAATTCACATTTTTCTGTTTCATTCAGAGCCTTGGGATTCTGAATTGAACCTTCTGATATTTAACTAACATGCAGGGTACATGTCATTTGGAAAACATTCTATGGATTCTGAAAAAAAGGAAATCCAATATTTGGCCTTTATTTCCAATACTACCTCAGCTAACATTTACAAAGGTTTAACCTCTAGGAATTATTTAGCACATTGTTTAGTATAGAATATTTTCCTTATCACTGTTCAAAATCATATACCTCATTTTTGAACTTTCAGGTCCTAATTCACCATTTGTTTAATGTCAAATACAGTAATTCTTTCACATACCCCTCATGCTTGAAAGTAAGCATCCTACTAAATATTTACTAAAGTAACACTTCGACATTCAGCAACATCCAACAATCATAGGAGTAAATCCCATTTCTGGTTTTTTGTCCCTTTTTCATTCTTTGAAACACAGGATTTATACCCCTCATTAAAAAAAAAGATTTTGCTGGGCACATGAAAAATATTTTTTTTATATATATATGCTGACATGTTTATTACTAATTATTTTAGGTGCTTAATAGCCAGTTTAATGGGGTTCTTTTCCTTCTTTTATTGCAGAAGGGAACTATACAATATATAGCTCAATATACAATTCTTTTAAAAGAGCAATTACCATTTTTTCTTTTCTATGGCAATTATCATCTATTCCTCTAATGTCATTTTGTCCTACCTGTATAAGTCATCTTAAACACCTGTGTTGTATTTGTGCTTTGGGATTGCTTTAATGAATGTTCAGAATCAGATTTTTATGTGAAATCATTCCCTCTTTTGGCTATTCTAGGAGGAAATAATTTCATAATAATTACATTAAACATAGAATAAATCAAATGTTTTATTATTGATCTATCCAGTGTTTTCAAGTTATTTGTGTATACTGTATTGTTTACAACAAAAGAAAAAAAAATTTAAATAAACACATCATTTGTTAATATTATAAAACAAAATATAAAAGGTTTCATATAATTCCCAAACCAATAAATTCAGTTGAGTAGGGTTACAGTTAAATTGCCCACAATAAATGGCATAGCATTTAAGGAAATGACAAAATGGGGATATAATCAATACTCTTCAGTATTTCAAGTATACCAGGAAGGTATTCAGGTACTTTGAGAATGACTTTGACATTTAAATATGCATGAAAAGGCAGATGATTTTGAAAAGCAAAGTCTTGAAAGGTATAGAATGTTGCATTAATGTAATTTGTGTGACTATTTTGAAACCAAGATAAATCATACAATGATACATCATTGTAGTAATGTTACATTCAGAAACATCACCCATCTGGTAAAATCAGGTTGTGTAGTTTTGAACTTTGTCTAATGCAAACATTGTTAGTGTGAACACCATGGTCCACCTATGATGAGATTATATGCCAGATTTGAATGCAAAATCCCTACATTCATATTAGAATAAATAATAATAATAAAAAAAAAAAAAAACAACAACAAAACCCACACCCTTGAGCTTTGGATCTTTGCTGTGTCATTGCAATAGCACATAAAGTCAAGGCAAGGGCACTTTATGTCATACATATAACTAAGAGATATAACTTGGTAAAAATAATTAGCAAAAAAAAAATCTTTTTTTATTATGCAATAACAGAGCTCTAGTATTGAAGTAGTAGGTAAATAGAAGAAAACAGATAAATGTGAACTCAGGAGAAGAGAGGGGAGAAAATGATAATGGAGATAGATGTGATTCCACAGGTGACTGCTCTAAAGGGTCTCAGAATTACTGAGAACAGCCAATGGCAAAACAGAGAGGATACTCAGCAAAATTAATTACGGAAAAGAAAAAGCACGTGTGCAGCATCTGGCAGTTTTGCACAGCTGCTGCAGGGTCCTCTTGCTGATTAGAAGAAAAATACAAACAGCAGGTAGGTTGTTTTGTCTTCAACTATACTGCCACTGAAAAAAATGGAACATGCTTTTCTCTCCTATCCTGCATCATTTATAGTTTGCCTCCCCAGCTGGTGGCTAAGATGTATTACTGTACTATTTCTCCAAGCTTACCTCTGACTTTTGGTGATTTGTATTCTATTAACTATCTTGCTCTTGGATGAGTCAAGAAATCAACTGAATTCCTGACTGAAACAAGGGATAAAATTAATACTATCAAGATGAGTACTATCACCTGTTCACTGAGACTTGCAAATATTCCCCTTACACCCACTCTTCCTTGGCTTTTCTGTATGGTTTTAACAACAAAGATTTATACTTTTTTATCACAGGACAGAATGTCTCATTATATCCCAGATGCACCTTTCTGCCTTTGAGCTCTACACAGATGAGTGGCTTTGTAAGTCTATGTGATAATTGCTTGCCCTGGTTTCAGTTGAGATATAATTAATTTTATTTCTAGTAGCCGGTATAGTGCTGTGTTTTATATTTAGGATGAGAATAATGTTGATCGCACACTGATGTTTCTAGTTGTTGCTAGGTAGTTGTAGTGCCTACACTAAGCCAAGGACTTTTCAGCTTCTCACACCCTGCCAGGGGCACAAGAAGCTGGGAGAGCACAGCCAGGACAGCCGACCCAGACTGGCCAAAGGGATGTTCCCTACCATAGAGCGTCATGCTCCGTGTATAACTGGGGAAGCCAGCTGGGAGGCGAGTTCGCTGCTTGGAAACAGACCGAGCATTGGATTGTTTTTTTCCTTTTCACATGAGCAATTTCACGTGAGCAATTGCTTTTGTGCATCACTTGTATTATTGTTGCTCTCTTCTTTTGTTATCGTATTAAACTGTCTTCCTCTCAACCCACAAGGGTTATTTTCCATTCTCCTCCCCATCCCCTTGCAGGTGGGAGTGAGCGAGCGGCTGCGTAAACTAAAAACCCAATAAATCAGTGCTGTGCTTGAAAGCTGGTTCCTTTCCTCATATACCCTCCTGCTTTCTCGCAAATAGTATACTAGGGTCTTCCAGAGTTGGAACTTGTGTCTGGCTCATGAGCAATTCTGGTGTTTGTCAGATAATCAGAACAAATTAACTACATGCATGATTTAGTGTTAATTCATGTGTTAAATGTAAGAAACTATTGAAATTAAATATGCAAAATTATTTAATTCTGATTGTCTGTATTGAGTAGCCTATATAGTCATGTAATAGCTGAGCAAGATGATACAAAATGTAAGAGTACCTAACAAGTACTGACTTGTTAGGTTTTTTTCATCCATTTTTGTATAAGGTATGGGCACTAACACAAGCTGAAGTTTATTGTAATAGACTGGCTTGGCTTGAGCTTTACAACCGTGATTATACAGAAATACATGTACATATACATGCAGCTCAGTAGGCTAAGTTCAAGATGTGCATGTGATAAAATGGATAGGACTTAGTCTCTTCAGCCTAAAAATTTGTAATGGTAATAGAGTTACTTTGAGGCTACTGCACTGAGGATTAAGTGGCAGCTATAATTTTGCTTTTCCCAGTATTTATAAAGTTCAATAGCATCTCTAACTGTTTACTGATTTGCTTTTGTGATGAAAGCTGCATAGAAGGATTATTTATTGCCTCTGAGTTCTGTCCTGTTATCCTTTTTGCTCTTCAAACCTTGCCAGGCCAATTAATATTCCTTATCTCTAAGAAGGGTAGTTCTTCTTATCCCTAAATAAATGTGGTTTTACAGCGGCTTCCAACACACCAATTATTCTGGGATACCAGTATGATTCTATTCTATTATGGATAAGTGCAGACTTTACTCTACTTATCAAACTCAAAAAATTCAGAACTTGTTATATAAAGCATCAATAATACTTTAACATTTTGATTTTTGCCTTCTGCTTCAATTTTCCAATCTTATCCTTTTTTTAGAAAAATGGCTACTCAACACAGCTGAAAGCAAAAAATCTAAAATCTAAATATCAGGTGAAACTTTAATAAATATATTTATTTTTTTCAGAAGGGTTATTGTCATTTTCTGTTCACAATGGAAGCCAAACTGATGAGAATTTACTCAAGTAACTGACTGAGCTTAAAGAGCTTAAATCATGTGTAGGAACTGATACTCAGCTTCACACAGATGCTGCTCAACCCAGTGACCTGGATTTTCAGTAGATGTCACACGGGTCTTCTAGACGTATTTGAAAATGGATCTGTATTAATAATTCATTACTGCCTTTCCTTTCTAACCACTACAGCTGTTTATATAATATTAA
This sequence comes from Balearica regulorum gibbericeps, assembly GCF_011004875.1. Taxonomy (NCBI): domain Eukaryota; kingdom Metazoa; phylum Chordata; class Aves; order Gruiformes; family Gruidae; genus Balearica; species Balearica regulorum. Next base: position 164,215,510 of record NC_046184.1, on the reverse strand, counting down.
GAAGCTCCAGTATAGTGCTCCTTATGCCACCATCTTACATACAGAAAAAGACAAAGAAATGTACATCTAACCCACTTCTCCTTTCTCCAGGTCCTACAACTGTGAATACTTTCTCTAATGGTAAATGATCTTATTTCATGTCAGTACTGTCACTGCCACACACTAGTAGTACTGAATATGGAATAAAACGAACAAACAAAAAGATTATATTTTGATGCCTTATAAACAATTTGATAAAACAAATTTGCAATTTGATAGAAGATGAAGATAAAATGTCTTTCCCACATGGGCACACCACTACAATTTGCAGAAACAGTTCTGTGCCTTTTTTTTTTTAGGCCCCCTTTTACAAGTTTCTTGTTTGCACTCTGCTCAGAAGTCTACATTACAGCATTACTTACAAATTACAGTGGATTCACCCTAAAACATTAAAATCTCAGCTGAAAACTATATTTAAATTACATATATATATAAAAACAGTCTGAAGCACAATTTTCTCAATGTGAGAATTCATATAATTTATTCTATGTAATTAATTATTAAAATTCACATTGGTTCAGAAATCTTAGAAAGCGTTTCATACTCATTGAGGTATAACTATATTTAAGAGCTGTTTCTTATAGCACCAGTCATTGCAAAAGGTCAGAATATAACATTCATTGCCCATATTACTAGTTCAAAAATATTTCAAAATAATTTACAGCTGTGACCTTTTGCATACCTTTAAGTTTTTTGTAAAAGTAACTAACAAAAAAAAAAAAATTCTTGTAAGTGATTTCCTAAGTTTTGCCACTGATAATGACCAGGTAAGGGACTGACAGCCCTGACTCTGCAATAAAAAGCATTTAGTTTTGAGAAGCAATGACATTGACATTTTATCCTATTTTTTATGTAAAAGCTATTTAAGGCTGCAAGTATATATATTTAACAGTAGTTAAAAAAAACAGAAAACATTGTCTTTCTTTACATTTAATTATATCTTTTTGCCCCCATCACCATAATTTCAACAATGTATTTTTCCTCTGTCTTGATGAAAACTGCAGAAAGAAAATTTCTTCATAAGAACCACAGAAGGTATGATCCATCTCACTCAATTTTAGCATATAAATTCAGGCCACTAAGTTTACTGATTCATCATCTCCATATATATTCAGTAAAGGGAGTTAGGTACCTCCATTTATAGAATAAAAGAGATTACTTTTCTCCTCAATGTCTTTCTCACTCCAGTTAATAAATTGTGGATGGTTAATATTCCCTCATAAGAAGAAGAACAATTTGCCATTTTTTTAAATAAAACATTAACATTTTCCTCTAAAAGCATTTCTTTGTTATTAGGGCCTTTTTCTAAGAATTTGCTTCTGAAATAAACAATTTGACAACCTGTCTTTGCCTATGTACATTTATATTTTGTGATCTGTTCTGAAAGTATTTAAAAAACATGGAGACTACTCACTATTTTGAAGGACCAACTTATAAAGTAAATTAAAATGCTTTTACAGATTTTCCGTATCTGTAGCTGATTTGATTTGTGATTGCAGGTAAAAATACATCTCTGTGTGCAAAATATGAACACTCTCAAAGATATATATTCCGTTTTTCTTCTTTCTCCTGAAATTACTTGTATTTTTAATCTTTCAGTGTTTGTTCAAGACAGTAGATGTCATGTCTTAAGGTTCATGCGGCAGAATGCCAGCAATACTGACATCTTTTTATGTAGAATGAAGTCCAAACTTAAAAAATTGTGGATGGTAAATTGGGAAAGATTCTTTCTGTAGCCATAGACAGGGTGTTAGTTATCTTGCTCTTTATGGTAGCTGCATTGTTGCATCCCGTGGTTAGGAAGAGATGTTCATGGGGATGACAGTATAGGCTGGCATGAATAGGTAACCAAAATGGAAGAAAACCAAATTTTAAACCTCCTCTAAAGACCAGTTCTTCAAATTTCAGGCTGAGGCATAGAAGACTGACATAAGTAAGGAAACGACACATTAGATCATCTATGGGATTAGGGTTTTGCTTTTTGAATTTTGAAGAGGATACTCTTTTTGGAGTCCTTGTAAGTTCTGAGGTTACCTGGGAAGGTGGGGAAGAGAGTTGACAGTGATAAACTGGGAAAACAAAGCTTTTCCAGTATTTTCCATTAAAGAAACAGAGCCCGGCCATACTTTTACTTCAGTGTCATCAGTGCCTTTAAGTTGCCAGGTAGTACTTTACATTTTTCTGTATCTCTGAACTCTCTACACTGCCACTGCTGGATGGTTGAAATAGATGCCTTTTCATTAGCTGCCAAGACATCAGGAATATGCTCATCTGATGGCAAATATAGCATCACACCACCACAAAGGGGGCTTAAACACTAAAAGGAGCATAGATACCGCTAGGTTGATATATGATACATTATTCTAGAAATAGGACAAGTTCTTGTCAACACATCACACTACCTCATCTAACTCTATCAAAAGGGCTTTAGAAGTGGTGAGAAGATGATTTTTTGAAATAAATCTACAGTTTGGCTCACCTAAATTATATTAAGATTTGGAAGAATAAGGAAGAAAGGTACAATTTTAGTGAGTTCTCTATATAAGCCATTCACTGTATAGGAAATGAGACATTTAGGAGAAGTTTAAATATTTATTTTAATTATTTGTTTGCAAATCCAGATAAGAAAAAAAAGTTATAACTTACATGACTAGGTGATGTGTTCCAAGGGAGAAAAAGGTAGCATGATGGTAGTATGAGCGAGAGAGCAAATTACAGGCTGAATCATGTTCTAATTTATATTTTAATCACAACTTGTAATGTTTACATTGGTGTTAAAGCCTAGGGCCTGTTTATTTACTTTTTGACATTAACTGACTTTTCAGAAGGAAAATTATTTATTTGGAAGAGTTGATTCTTTCAATTTCTTGTTCTTCTTTGAAGATAAAGGTCATGATGGAGAGAAGGAATTTTAAGTAGATTTGATTATTCATATAGAAAGATAAATACCTTCACTTCGGTTTGAGACTTATTTCTAAGGAAAACAACATGGGATAAATCAAAATTTTGAGAAGGCAGAGTATATAAGGAGGCAACTTTATGCAGTCCACCTTAGTGGTCTACCTTTACTAGTTTTACTGCCTTCTAAAACGTTGAAGGATAGTTAGGTCTTTATTCTGGGATACATTTTAATTATTTTGACTTCTACCTCTACATGCAGAGCCCTAAATTATTCATAGTATTCAGTTTTCATGCTTATAACCACATAAAAAATGATCTGATCAAAACAACTTAGGAGGAGTACCACTTGCTGCAATGCATTTTCTTTTTATGGTGAGAGGGTTGACCTTAACTGGATTGAAGTGCGATAGTTCAACATTACGTGTCAATATATAATACATACGCAATGCTTGATTTCACATGAGTACAGATTATTTCTCAATGTAACATATTTTTTCTTTGTTTGGTCTTGATTAGTGATATAAAGCAATAGTTCCTAAGTGCTAAGCTCTTACTAAAGGAAATAGCATCATGTGTATAGGTATATGTGTGGTTTATATGTATCAAAATATACACAGTTAATATAAGCAAAGTATCTATAGCAGAGATTGCAATTCTTAATTAAGATAGTGACTTGAAACTGAATTAGATATAAATTAGCAGAGAAGTTTGTTTCCATCACACAACACTTTCAGAATAATGATAAAAATACTCTAATTGCCTTTTAAATGTGTTTTCCAATAGCCATGGTGATTTGCACCCATTTTTTGTTTTTAATAGCAGCAGAATGACAGTCATGTTATTTCATTAGAAAATGATGTAATAATTAAGATTGTTTTCAGTATCAGGACATTTCATAAATTCTGGCCATATGCCAGAGTATGAACTTATTTACATACTCTAGTTTACTCTTTTAACAGTAGCAATATCATTATTCTTCCTGTCTTTCATGCGGGTGCTCATAACCTAGACTAAATTCAAATTTCTTACCAGTATTGAAAGAAAGATATTTCAGAAATTTATTGACAAAAGGGGAAAAGAAAATGAACACACAGGAAAAATGTTTGTGTCAAAATATTGCTATATGATCCGGACAGGATAATCAATTTTTATTCATTCACAGTAATTAGGCACAACCTGTAATAATAGGGAGAAATATTTATCAGAAACTGAAGTTGTTTGTTAATTATGAACCATTGGAAAATTTTGTATTTCAGCAAAAGCTTTTACATTATCTTCAGTTTGCAAGACTAATGCTAATTACTTTACAGATTAATAGCTATTAAGTATGTCCTACATTCAGTATAAGTGAATAGAAATTAGTCTTATATTTAGGAAATAAATAAACCACATTTTTCATAGACTGCTTTTAACTCCTACATATCTATGTAGTCATGGCACTCAGAGCAGCCATTACAATGTCTTTTGCATTTATAAGTGCAAAAAAATGCATATCTCATAAAGTCATAGGGCAAAATAAAGTGACCTTGGCTCAAGGTATGTACAACAGTAAGCCCTGTAACAGGCAGTGGACAGGCTCTTGCTAGTTTGACTGGCAGCTGCTTCTATACTGTTTATACCATCAGTAATTTAATTCTGACAAGTGCTACTATCATCCTTAGGATGGCAGGTAGACTAACGGCAGTGGTAAAAGCAAACTTATTTATATGTAAGAAACTTTAGTTATCATCCTTGTTATTCCTTTGGCTTTTCTCTGTTTCATTATGAATCAGGATGTTATTTCTAAAGTATGCAGGTTCCCAGCTGTCGTGCACAGGTATCCTTGGGCATGTCCCATCACATTTCAAAACCACCTCAAGTTCTCATAGGAGTAAATAATATAAACCAGCCTTCTCTCATTGGATAATTGACTGTAGCAGTGAGAACCATACTTGAATACCAGTTTTCTGATCCATAAAGCAATGGTCATGATATGTGCTGGGGGTGAGAGGATGAGAGAAAAGAGGGAGTGTGAAGTAACTAATCTGGGAACAGATTTAAAAACAAACAAAAAAACCCAAAAACCAAACGAAAACAAACAAAAAGCCCATACCCACCCCCAAAAAAGCCCAGTGTGTTCATTTGAGAGAGAAATCATTTCTATATTTTTGCATCTGCAAAGAAATACATATGACAAGTATCACCTGATAGTAATTTCTCTGCTCTCCACAGCAGTCCAAATTTTATCATTTTAGGTTGTATTTTAGTCACTGTTGCCCATGCAAAGTTGAAGGGGGTAAGAAGTACTGTTTTCACCATTAAAGTGAGCCCTCAGGTTCACTCAAGACCACAAATAAAAAATAATCATATGATTATTGCATAACATCATCTTGGGGTGAGGTTAGGTTATATAGACAATTTGACTGTGCTTTTCTATGCCTTTAAGTATTCGTTTTTATAGTTTAATTTGTGGATAATTATAATATATTCAAATAATATTTTGGGGGGATAGAGTTAGTTGGGTTTGGGGGGATTTTGGAGGCGTTGTTTATTGTTTTTCTTTTTTTAATCTAAATAATTTTCATTGTTTGATACAGGCTCTTACACTTAAATCTTCTACAATAGAGGGTTTTTTTCTCTGAATTTTTTTCTTCCTCTCTGCTCTTCCTCTCGGAACACAGAGGTGGGTGTTATTTTTTCCTCCAGAGCTTTTTTTTTATTTCTTTTTTCCCATTATTGCCTGACTTCAACATGGTTTTGCTCCTCTGGGCTTCTGTAACAACAAGCCTAGAGGCTTGCTGTAGAACACTTAGCCTCTGAATCTGACCTTTCACACACGGGATGAATTTCTTATAAGAACTCTCTCTTCTAACAGGGATAGTCAGTCAGGTACAGAGTTGTAACTTATGTTGAAAAAAAAAATCAGTCTACATTTTCTCTTGACTAAAGCAGGCTGCTGTGTTTATCTCAGTGGGATTTAATACCAGTGGGGAGATTGCAAGTCTTAATGTTTGTGCACCACATACAAATAGACCACTTGGGGAATAAAAGGTAAAAAAAAAAAAAAAAAAAAAAAAAAGAAAGAAAAAGTTGTATCTGGAATGCAATCAAAGGAAGTTTCTATTTAAGAAAGAATTTTAAGGTTTTTTTTTCTTACTGGTAATATATGACACAAAACCATGGAAGCTGCATGCAATCAAATTGTTACATATCTGCTAATATAATAATGTTTTAAATATCTCTGTATTGATTGTATAGTCGGTTCAGTAAGTAAAATGTGGGTGTTTTTTGTTGAGTCTGGGAAGGGAGTATTTCTTTTCTCTCAGCCATAGAGAATTGAATCCATGTAAATAAAACAGAACAGGTTTTATTCTGTGAGAAGAAGTGCCAGGGTTCAGATTTTGTGCCTAAGGCTCTTTTTCCCAACCCAAGGTGACCTAACCCAAACTGCCTATGGGAGACAATCTCCAACCTCTTGTGAACCCTGAAACTTATCTATGTGCTGGCAGACTGCTAGCCAGCACAAACCTAAGCTGTGCTTCCAGACAGTTAAATAATACACACAACCACAGGCTCACACTGGAGTTGAATGCTCTGACTTTTCTAGGTTTTCCAGCACAGATACCATTCATCAGTGTGTAAATGATAATTTAAACAAAGGCACAGCTAGTACCGGAGCACTGTTTCATGTTAAATTTTTTTCAACATCAGGGGAAAAAACAACCTATAAACTGCAAGAAGATTCATACCAGCAAGGAGGAAGCCTTGAGTAATGTTGCTGTGATTCCCTCCACAATGGGAAGGCTTCTCTTCTCCTTTAGGGAAACATGGTAATACAGAACAGGGAATTAGGACACTATTTTTACTGAAGTCCACTTGGAAACTTTGTCTGCTTGGTATGATGTAGTGTGTTAGAAATACACTATAAAAATAGTTCTTACAACTGTGAAATTTTTTTTGGTATCTGGGAATCTGGCAATGCTTGGCAGCTCCTGCCCAAAAATCGAGAACATTGTTAAGATATGTGGTGTCTCTTAAAGGAATGTCTAAGGCTTTGACACTGCCATTATCATTCATGGTTGAGAAAAGAGTACGATATTTTCCTAATACAGTGACCAGATCCTTCAGAGAGGGATCATCGTGTTCTGTAATAACAGGAGAAAGAATCACAGAAACACTGCAGGTTTTAAAATGAATAGCCCTACGGGGGGGGCAATGAAAAAGGAGACTGACTCTATGATGTAATGCATAGGACCACTAGCTAGGAAGACCTGTATTCCAGTTTTTCCTTCCTTGAAATGTCATTGGACAGGTATTGAAGGAAATACAAAAATATGTAAAAGTAAGGAAATGCCTGCTGTTTCCCGCCAATGTGCAAATATCTAGTAATTTAGCTGAAATCAATGAATTTACACAAATTACAACTAAAGATCTTAAGACTAGAAACAAATTTCATGGTTTTGCCAAGAGTATCTTTTTGTTCCCTTCCTTGGATGATGATGTTTCAGAAGATCTTAAACTTTTATTAAAAAAAGCCGTACATTGGACTGAATCTGATGATAGTTGAAACACGTACACTCTACTTGATCTAGAAACTTTGTGTTTATTGTCTTGGGAAGCATTTGTAACAAGGTTGAGTTTTTAAAAAAGAAAAAAAAATCATATCATAAAACATCAATGTCACCGTAACTTATATGTTGGATGTGTTATCACATGATAAACTATCATGAGTTTTATGATTGAGACATAGAAGTAAAAAGTTCACTAATACATATTTTTGTATCTCTATATGTGTCATTGGCAATAAGGATAATTATTTCTCTGTCAAAGAGAAGCTTATTGTTTTCTCTGCAAAGTTATTCCATCTTTAAAATATATTAACTTCACTTCTAGGTCAGATGTTCCAAGTGTTTTAGAAGACTTTTTTCCAAATAAAATTCCCACTATTCTGAAAAGGGCACAGATTTCTAAATAGAGAATAGGGCATAACTTCAAATTTGCTTACCCCCTTTTTAGCATATTTGAATTCTTGAACTATTTAAGAATTTAAAAGAGAAAAAAATCCCACCAAAAGCCTTGAGAGGGATGTGTGTCCCAATTGTACTTACAACTAATGAGAACAATGAGATGGAGATTATTCTCAACAGCCACACTAAGAACTTTAAACACAATTTAAACATATAGTTATCAGATAGGTATTTCTAATATGACTCTACAACTCATTTCATAACGCAGTCCCCAATGCTGTGTAATTAGGTCCTCAGGTGGCAACATGAAAATACTTGCTGCTAATGTACATTAGTTTAAGATCTGACAGTCAACCAAAATACAAAATTTCTTGGAGGAGGTCAAGGTTGAAAGATGAGATTTTGTTTGCAAGATATGTCAGAGTTCTGAATCTTTCCTTAAAGAATTTTTTTTTTTTTAATTGGAAATGTGGATAGTACTTGTGCCATCTGCTTTTTCATGCATGTGTGGATTAGGATTCCCAGGAACAGCTGATAAGAAAAATAAATACTGAAGTTGCTTCTACATAATGATAGAAAGCAAAACATGCAAAAGGACATTGGTACTTTGCCAATTAGAAAAATAAAACATTTAAAGACAGATAAACTTTAAGAAAGGGATATTCTTAAAGGTACCAGGAAAGACTCTCCAGTTAGGATAAAATCTCCACAACTAAAAACTAAGACTTTATTATAATTTTTACTTACTTTATAGGCCAAAAAATCCACATTATCCATACCCCAGGTGAATGCTTAAACCCAGCCTACAGGGTATAAAATCTGCACCTTCTTCAGCTTTGTATATTATGCTATATATTAAAATCATGTTTGATATAAAATCACCTACTATATCAGCTCCCATAGACAAGATTTAAGCTGTTCACTAGAAAGAGACTTAAGAAACCCACCATACCTTGCATATGAAACAATAATTGAGTGAGATTTTGAAAATCAACCTTTTGGATTTTTCACCTACAATAACAACCAGGTGCATTATCTCCTTTTGGAGATCTTGCTCCTTATACCTATCTATTAACATGTATAGAAATCCTTTTTCATTTCAAAATTTAACTTCACAATCAATTCACATACTGTGAATAGCTTATGTCTGTTTAAGTATGCATATGGATATATTTCTTCTCTACGAGGCACTGATTGCTAATATTGCTTTCCCAACCATAGTATAAGGAGCACTAACTATCTCTGGTCCGTGAGGTGACTGTAATAAGAAAAAATGTTATGTTGACTCAGAAGTAATCACAGTCCTTGTTGCATTTCTCAGCCTTTTTCATTCTTTATCTGTGAGTATGTTTTTTCAGGTATAGAATTTTCTCTTTTCTGCAGTCTAATGACATTTTGTGATCTCTGCATAACAATGTATTAAAGTGTGTGTTGGTTTTGCGTGGCAAGGTTTTGGTAGCGGGGGGGCTACAGGGGTGGCTTCTGTGAGAAGCTGCTAGAAGCTTCCCCTGTGTCTGACAGAGCCAATGCCAGCCGGCTCCAAGACGGACCCGCCGCTGGCCAAGGCCAAGCCAATCAGCGCCTCTGTGATAACATATTTAAGAAAGAGAAAAAACAGTTAGAGAGAGCTTTTGCAGCCAGAGAGAGGAGTGAGAAGATGTAAGAACATCTGCAGACACCAAGGTCAGTGAAGAAGGAGGGGCAGGAGGTGCTCCAGGCACCGGAGCAGAGATCCCCCTGCAGCCCGTGGTGAAGACCATGGTGAAGCAGGCTGTCCCCCTGCAGCCCATGGAGGGAGGATGAGGGGGTGTAGAGATTCCACCTGCAGCCCATGGAGGACCCCACACCAGAGCTGGTGGAGGCACCTGAAGGAGGCTGTGGCCCCGTGGGAAGCCCGCGCTGGAGCAAGCTCCTGGCAGGACCTGTGGATCCGTGGAGAGAGCAGCCCACGCCAGAGCAGGTTTGCTGACAGGACTTGTGACCCCATGGGGGACCCACGCTGGAGCAGTTTGCTCCTGAAGGTCTGCACCCCGTGGAGGAGACTCACGTTGGAGAAGGCCGTGAAGGACTGTCTCCCGTGAGAGGGACCCCACGCTAGAGCGGGGGAACAATGAGTCCTCCCCCTGAGGATGAAGAAGCGGCAGAAACACCGAGTGATGAACTGACCGTAACCCCCATTCCCCGTCCCCCTGTGCCGCTGGGGGGGGCAGAGGTTGAAGCTGGGAGTGAAGTTGAGCCCGGGAAGATGGGAGGGGTGGGGGGAGGTGTTTTAAGAGTTGATTTCATTTCTCATTGCTCTACTCTGTTTTGCTTAGTAATAAATAAGATGAATTCCCTCTCTAAGTTCGGTCTGTTTTGCTCGTGATGATAATTAGTGAGTGATCTCTCCCTGTCTTTATCTCGACCCACAAGCTTTTCGTTATACCTTTTCTCCCCTGTCTAGAGAATGAGGAGAGTGATAGAGCAGCTCTGGTGGGCACCTGGCCCTCAGCCAGGGTCAACCCACCACAAAGTGCAGTGCAGATTCTGATTTATTTAAAGAAACTCAAGATCCTTTTATCCCTGTGACTTCAATATTCCTTCTTTGCCTTAAAATTACTAAAGAAATATTCTGTGGTCAATTAAGCCAAATCAATAGCTTTTAAAATGCGAGTTAATAATCCACGCATCATATTTTTTTCTCCAAGACAGAACAGAATACCCAAATATCCTTTAACAGACCACTTCAGATTCTGATTCCCACAGACTTAAACATTATTATTCACCAACTCCTGTTTTAAACTGGTTAGTAGAATTGTTCTTACCATATTCAGCTTGAGGGAATGATACACTTCCATTCTGGGTAAAGCCTCTCCATATACTATTTTAACAGAATTTTTCTTGTAAGAAATATAAAGCATTTTGGGTTGATTGTTGATGAAATGCAGAAAATATATATATTGTAAGTATTTGCTTTTTAGGGGTTTGGAGTCATGGGAGTAAGCATCTTAACTATAAAATCAGTTGCATACTTGGTATCACTATTACATATCATTCTGTTTCATTCATCATTCTGTATCTTCTGTTTCATTAGATTATAGCATTTTTCACCTAATAGTAGAGATATTAAAGCATTTTATTAGCAGCCTGAAGGAGAAAAAGATTTAGTATCTTCATTATGTTGAACTTGTTCTTTTAATTGATTCAAATTCCAATAATTTAATCATAGTAAAAATCTAAATACTTTAAAATTCTCCCAGAATATACAAGGCTAAAATGTATTTATTATTACTGGGGGGGGGGGGGGGAGAGTGAAATGAGAATATCCAAAGAAGACTTTCTGAGAAATTCCTGAGTCAGAATCAATCACCTAAATCCGTATTGCATACCAACGAGTGGTGTAACACTGCCTCAACTTAGTATTGGTGCTGAGTAGAAAAATTGACCTGGGATTCTTATTAGCAGGACCTGTCATTATTTTTCCCTCCAGGATGCTTCTGAAAGTGGAATCTTCTGCTTGAAATAACGAAAAGAGGAAATCGCATATGCTTCAATGGTGACTGAGACTCCATAATACAAATAATCTAAATTCCTATGCCAAGACAAGTTCTAGCTCTCTATCAAAATACAGGATATAAAATGTATATTTTGTCAAAAAAATCATTTAAGCAGATTTAAATTTTATGCATAATAATGTTCTTATATCATCATATATCTGAAAATCTTAAATAAAACCTCAAAAAAACCCAACCAAACAAAACAGAATGTACAATGAGTATAAGTTTAGGATTTTGAATCTGCGATATATCCTAGTCAGCTGGCTAGACACCAGTTGCCACTAAAATGTATTATTAAAAATAAGTTGTTAGGCAAAATTTTAATTGGCATCTATATTTGAAAGAAAACTAAAATAACTCCCACTTTCACTTGACATAGAAACTTTGGTGTGACCTTTCTTTCTGGGTTAAGTTTAATAGTGCATTCTAAAATATAATTATTTTCCAGATGGCCAGAATAATATCAAAGATGTAGGGTGCAAAGCTGTTTAGAGAATTCTTTATTGCACCTGAGAAGACGAGAGAGCAGACAGGTGACATTTCCACTGCCTTGATAACATCTGTTTTTTTTCCCCACAGTATCACTTCACTAGGCTTTCATTTTTTTACACCATTGCTACCTATTTCTCAATTCTTTAAAAAGAAGAATCTGTGATATGCATTTTCTGCCCAGATTGTCTGATGTTATCCTCAATTTCTACAGTAATTTACCACTACTCTCTGACATTTATTAATTTCCTGTTACTGATGCATTTCTTTAGTTTCTAGAAAATACTTTTCACTTTCTTTAGTCTTGTACAGGTATGACAGTATTGCTTTTATTTTTTAAACTACTTTGTTTCAAGCTTCTGTTCTTTAAGCTATTTTCTTACTTGTAAATCATCAGTTTATGGAGTAAAGGGCAATATGGTATGAATGCATTGATTTGGTAGAGAGCAAGGCAGAGAGACAAAGTATTACATTTCAAATTCATGTTCATTTTAGCATTTTTCTATGCAGTCTTTCACCATCTCCATATTTATGCAATAATCAGTTGATAAACACACCCCAGGTTTTCTACTGCAACTCAAGCACTTTGTAAATCAGAGACACTTATGAGATGATTCTTCTCACCTGACTTTAGGCACCTAAAATCTAGGTAGCTTAGAGAAATAGCTTGAAATATGTAAGTCACTGTAGGTGCTCTATTTAATCTACTGAGAAGAAAAAGGTGTTTGTGCAGAGATGCCATCCTTGACACTTCTTTTGGGAAGAAAAAAAAAAAACAGGCAAAAAAAAAAAACCTAACAGAAAAAGCTTTCTAGAGGTATGCTTCTTCCCTACTTGCTAACAAGGGAACCTGGTAGTTCTAGCTCAAAAGCAAATGTCTGACTTAGGATATCTAAACCAGCTGAATTATTTCTCAAGTTATTTAGCTTTATGCTTGTGCTTTTTAATTCTTTGGCTTAATTTTTTTAAAGTTTTATTTAAATTTCTGAGAAGCTGTTTGTAGCTGCAGCTGATACATATTATGTGCAGCTGTGGTTTCCACATGCAAGTTTTAAGAGTAAAACTAGTTTAAAAATGTGAGAACACCTTCATTGCCAGTTTGATTTTTAAAAAGCTCACTGGGAAGGAAAAGAAGGAAAAAAAATTGAATTATTGCTATATTTCTATTTTTTTTTCTTTGGTGAATTATTTTATCTGTCATTAGCAAAGGTTTTTTTACTTGATATTGTCATCTTTGGTTCTAATTTTTATTTCTTTAAAAAGTTTTATTTAATATGTTTTATTAGATACACATAATACATAAAATAATAACATATATAATTTGATAACAGCATAATCTGAGTGAATGATGATTAGTGAAGTTGCAGTTGTTAATCTGATGCATGTCTGAAAAGAACTTTTTACGCACCTGTGTATATGTTACTCTTGAAATCCTAGTACCAAGCAACAAGAATATTAAGCACAAGAATTTAGGTGGAATTGATACCAGTTGAACTGTAGCTCTTCATGAATTTATCCTAGCTAACTTTATTTATTCTCGTATCTGGTCTGGGACTTCATCAGCTCCCCACTATCTGTTTGCAATGGGGGGCTGGTAATTAACAGAAATCAAGAATTGCTGAGTTAAGGGAGACAGAGAGGTGAATGAAAAAATAAGGAACCAAGAAAAGAATCCAAAGTTTAGAACTATTTCTGATTTTATCATCTAAGTGGTTGACAATTTAGATGTACCTATTGGCTATCATTGTTTCCCAGTGGGTGGCTTGGAGATAAGTCTTTTAAGAACCACTGATTTATTTTTACTTTTTTAGAGGGAAGAAACAAACAGTGAGGCTTCAGAGTAATATTGAATGCGTGGGGAGCAAATCAGGAATGAAGGACCCAGAATCAGCTTGTTAACAAACTAGATTTTGAGCTAAAAGTGATGTCTCTTGAATCACTGTCTGCCTGGTAATATTAAAACTCATTTTTCAACCAAGAAAGAATATGAATACCTAAGGTGTTTTCATTTATATATCATAAATAATTTGAGCAAGTCTCTCAGTTGTTAGTCAATTTTTTTTTTCAGAGCCAAGCTGAAGAAAATTTTCATCTATGTCCCTTTAAAGGATAAGAAAACAAGAACCCACTCTGCTTGCTTGAGTAGTTGCACTGACTTGATGACTTCTGATACAAGGAAGCCAAAAGACCCAGCAAACTAAGAGCTGAACTCTCCAGTTGGCCAATTTGCCAGAGATAATCAATCTGTATCATGTCAAGAGGAAACAGAGTGGAAGTGCAAGATGAGGAACAGCAGGTGAAAAGACTTTAGATGTTATGATGTGGCATAACAGGTGATCTCCTACTTGTAAATCAAAAGAGATTTAAAAACGCAGATTCAGTTTTCCTCTTTTGTTATGCAAAATGCTTCTGTCTCTTTACATCTGAGTATAAAATAAATTCAGAAAACTATAACAATTATATATTATTTTGTAAATGAATATATAAATATATAAACACAGAGAAAGAAAGATTGTTGTGATGAAAATGCTTGGAAGACAGATAAATCAGTCTGCCTTTAAACTTTAAAATAAACCTCTGCTAAACTCATTCATTAACAACACACTTTGTGCTAGTGCTTAGTTCTGGCAGGTTAAAAATTATCAATATTGATACAAAATGTATTGAATTGTCTTCAACAAAGAGTCAACACAAAGTGTACAAAGGTGTCTTCAACGTTTGTATTCTGAATTAGCTGTGTATATACAACAGCACATCACTGATGACTAGGGTTCATGGTGGTCCTTAGTAGGTGAGCTCAAGGGGACTTGAGAGTTCTTTGATAGGATAAGTCAGAAGTACAGTGTCTTGTCTTGTTTCTTCTACAATTTTCCTCACTTGTGCCTGACGTTTTCATGCTATTTGCCACTCCCCTCCCACCCTCAGGGGGTTATCAGCTCCTCCTGGTAACTACTTATTTTGGGGTGAGGGGTGTCTTTTCAGTTATCCTGGTGTATTTGGTAGAAAGCCCTGTGATTTTGCAGCCTCTTATGTTTGTATTGTTCTCTGTAACTTCTGACTTGGATGCCTCCTACATCCAACCTGTCTTTTCCCCTTTGGTGGTCACATTATTCCCATACTTACATAAAATGCTTAAGGATTGTGTCTGGCTGTGCCCTCGCAGTGTTATAAAATGCTTATGTACTCTTGTTAGTTACATTATTTCACTATGCTTATATTTGGGTTAGTACTAATTACACCCTAGTCAATACATTTATAATTGCTAGATGTCACTGGCTTCTGTTTTGGCTACAATTAGTTGTAATACACTGTCCCTGTGCCTGCTGTGGAACATATGGGCTTCTCAAAACGAAAGTCTCTCCATTTTAGCTATCCAAACTGCAAAGCTTTTCTGGCAAAGGACTTTCAGCCAGTATCTCTCCAAACAGGGTCAGTAGAAACCTCCAACTTCTGGCGTTCTACCTTGTTATAATTGATACAGTTTTGCAAGTGCTATTTATATCTATTTCCTCTTTGCAAAGATTATTTCTAGAATTTTGTCTAGACCACAGTGGAAACTGTGAGGAGCAAACATGTAGATCGGAGGTGTACAGTTCAGATACACTGAACTCTTTGTATCTTGATTTTTTTTTTTTAATTATTTTTCATGCTAGGAAACTGTCAGTCTTGCTAGCTTGCTAAAATAAACCATCTCCATCTATGCTGTTGTGACTTGCTTTTCATTCCTCCTAAATAAAAAGCAGATTATAACATCAGGGACACTTCAGCATCAAATGCCAAAGAGATTAATGTCTGCACTGAAGAGTCTTGGCTGAGCATAGGTGAGTGCTGAATGAAAGGGATGTGGCTGTTTGCAAATGGAAGACGACTGAAATGGAATGTGGAAGTACAAATTAAACATGATATTTTGGCACGAGATTCTATTGACACTAATTTTGCTTTCAATTCTTGACACTGAACCAGCACACAAAATCCATAAACCTAGTTCAGTACCTGTAGGAATGCCATATTCTGTGGGTTGTCCATCCACAGTAATTAGGTGCAGAGTGGTGATATCAGCTACACTTGTCCTGTAATTTAAGGGGAGAAGAACATGAAATTTCATCCCATAGGTAATCAGTAAAGTTGTTTACATAAGCAACTGAGATCTGCTCAAATTATCCATTACAACTGAATCAAGTATTCATCTTTTTTTCTCATGTAATAAAGAGCAGCAAAATTATTCTGGTTTCTCTGCACATGATGGAGAATTAATTTTCAAAATTATGCACTGAATAGTATGGGTAAAGAAAATTAATCTCTGGAATAAGTGACTACATTGACAGTATATGTAATGTTTTGTATACAATATGGCTTTTTTTTTCCTACAGATTAGATTTAGTCTGTTCCCCTGGATAAATGTCCCCACCATCCTTATGATTTGAAGATGTCCGAAAGGAGACATCATTGGTTCAAACACTTAGTGTTTGAAACACAGCAGCTTGAGTCCATCAGATGCATATCTGACAGCAGATCTCGTGTTGTGGTTACCTCCAAAACCCATCAACTTCTTGTGAATGAATATCACTTTCAAACTGAATCAATGCTCAGGGCTGGCCAGAGGATTCACTTTGAAACCTCGCTACTGCCTTTATCAAGCACGTTAATGGGGACACAGGCAAAAAACAGATGTCCTTTCTTTTCTGTGAATAACTTTTGTCTGTAAATATAAGCTATTACGTATAGAAATCTAGTAACAAACCATAATAATAAATATTTACAAAACATAACCATTTCTCCAAACACACAGTATTTATAGGAATCTCATTCTTAGGGACTAAAAGGGGTGTGATCCAGGTTAAAGAGAAAAATCAGCTGCAATTCAAACAAGTATTCTCAAATAGTCCATTTTTGCAACTTTCCCTCAGTTTATTTTTTGTTGTTAGTGTTACTTTTTTTAAAAAAAATGTAATATTATTACTTGTGGCATACCAATACATAATTTAACTTCTAATTTAATACAACTTCACATCTTGACAGACTTTTTGTATTTTTAAATTCATAATTCCACTTAGTTTCTTTTAACTTTGTAATAACTGGGGCCTAAATAATACTTTAACCTGTGATGATTGATACATGTAGCAGTCATTTAGTCAAAAATCATAACTATGTCCTGAAAGATAAAATTAATTACCATAATAGAATACATTTCTTTTCAACTAGAGTCATGATTTGTTGAGCTAAAGACACAGATGTATGCTTCTTTATGCATTTTCTCAACAGTACTAATGAAATTACATTAGAAAAGCATCAATTACTTAACTATAGTACAGAACATATTTAGTACATCTACGACAGAATTAATTTTGCACCTGTTAAATTGCTTTTTGTATCTAAATCAACTTCTTATAGAAATAGCACTGTAGTACCATCGTTCCAGTGGTAATCTATAAATTAATATATCATGCTGTAGCATTGAAGAAATACATGAAAGCAAAATTTTCATCAATAAAAGTGGCATAAAATATTGCTTGCATGGTTTTCTAAAATATAAATATAAGATATAGCATGTATTATAGTGACAGAGATAACGTAACTGTTAGAGATGCACTTGAAAAACTAGTCAATATGGAAGGTTCCTGAAAGTGTAAAATGCTTTACTGTATGAAGTTATGTCCTTTTTTTTTTTTTCACTTGTGTTTATGGGTTTGATCCTTTTATGATTTTTTTTTTCCCATTTTCTAGCCATAAGATTCATACTAATGGAATTGTCTTCTCATAAAGAATGTTACATTTTATGAGGTGTTTCAAATTAAGGCTAGAAATAATTGAGTGGCTAGTGATTTTAATGCCTACGAAAATAATGTTGGTTTAATTTAAAAACATGTAGATTTAGAAACAAGAAGCACCTCAGACTTTAGAAATACTTGTATCTGGGCTTTCTCCTGTGCTGAAGTGTGTTATGGACCATTCATCACACTGCTATGCAGCAGCTTGGTACGAGGCCCAGACTGTGAAGGCTGTTAGTCACCCCTGTTACTCTGCATCCCACCAATGCAGCATCCAACGAGCAGCCTCTGTTTAGGAGAAAGGACTCAACCCTCAGAGCACTGGGCTGCACTGGAAATAAGAATTTCCTAAACAGTGGATATATTTGAAT
This sequence comes from Balearica regulorum gibbericeps, assembly GCF_011004875.1. NCBI lineage: Eukaryota > Metazoa > Chordata > Aves > Gruiformes > Gruidae > Balearica > Balearica regulorum. The sequence continues at coordinate 164,197,460 of NC_046184.1, read as the reverse complement.
AATCTGAAAGAATGATTTAGAAATATATACATTAAATTAATTCACCTGTTAGTACAATGCTAATTCTGACCTTTTTAAAAGTGGCAATATTTTAATATGTTTTCTTGTATAGTATTTCATATCTTATATAATTCATACATTTCAAATAAGGCCAAAGGGAGTCAAGTTCCCGAGTCATAGTTCTTGTGGTATTGATTTTGGGCTTCTTAGGAGTCTCTTCATTACCCAGTCCCCTCTTTCCACCTGGAAATAAAGCCTACCTTATAAGGAACAACAACAAAAACGAACAAACAAAAAAGTACAATCCCAATTTATTTCTGCCTTGGAAACACAGGAGTAGTCACATACCTGTAAGACATTGATTTAAAACAAAATGGTGGTCCTGCAAAAGTGGTAATGAATATGGAGCACTGAATACACAGACAGTGTGGCTCCAGCCTTCCCACTCTCCTTTTCAAGCGCTGCCATCACTAACTTGCTGACTGTAGAAGCAAGAGGAAAAGTGTTAAGTTACTTATATCAATCAAATTGTTTCACTCAAGATTTAGGGGTAAAATACATGATCTCAAAGGGAAGAAGTTGTTTCATGGGAAAACATCGTGGTATTTCCTCTGGAACAAAATGAGATTTTTTGAGGGGATCTTTTTGGTTAGGTTTTTTGGAGGGGCTTGGGGGGTTGTTTGGAGGTTTTTTTGGTCAGCTCTTCTGCAATTGATGCAGAGGAATCATTCTTCCATTGTTTTTTGCCAGCTTCATGCTAGGTTTAACCTTGTTTAGCCTTAGTTCTGTGTCATATTTTATTGCACCAGCCCAGGTGTTCCTGCCTGCCAGGCTGTACAGCTGTAGGTCTAAAACCATTGATATTACTGGGGAAACACATACCTCCTAACTGAAGCCATGTAAAAGTTTGACAGTCACTTCAAACTCTCATCATAGTCATTGCAGAAAGCGAGAGAGACCACAAAGTATGTCTAATTCATCCTGTTTAACAAGAAGTGTCTCTGAGAGAAGACATGAATCAGCCTTCTGAAGAGCCCACTCACAGACTATCAAGGAAACCAGGTGATTACATTAGATGAAATTCCTGGCTTTTACAAGGTTAAAATAAATGGGTTGGAACTCACTCTTCTTGCCAAAGCTATCATAACTTTCTCTATTCCTTATCCTAACTCCTTCCATGCCTCTTGGTTATTTATTGGTTTCATTCTTAAAACTCTTGTCTGCCCTTTAGCTATCTCGGTCTCTCTCCTTCATCAACTTTCTCCGTTCTCTCACCATTCAGACAGGTGATTAACAAATGCTGAATTTAGTTTCTAAAAAAATGTCTTCCTCCTCTGTCCCTTGAAAAGTTTTCCAAATGCTGTAACAGCTAGTCTAGTTCTTCCTTGCAATTTCACAGTCTGAAATCATTTTAATCTATTTATTGCAATTCTATAATTCTTCCTTCTGTGATTTATTTAATTCTTCATTACACTGCTATTGGAACTGGAAAACATTGTGTCTTTCTGGTCTCTAGAGCTCTTCAATTTGACTCAGTGACCTAAATACCATTTTAATATATTGAAGATAAGCATGTAAAAACTATATGTTTACTGAATAGCATTTTCCCTACAACATTTTTAGAATAAATGGTGGCATAAATGCATTGACAGCAGCTAATCTCAGAGGATGAAGTATGCAACCCTAATAAGCTCTTTACTCTCGTTGAAGGAGAGTGAATGACAGGGAGTGCAAGATCTTATCTAAAAGGCAAAATACATTACAGTGCATAGTAATGCACATAACAGGTCTCCTCAGATATGAGCTATGGAAAAATGCAAGAAATCACTACAATAATATGCCTGAAGACAGAGCACTTGTTCCAGTTATGGGTGAGTGTGCTGTTGAGATCAATTAGATCACGTTAACTCCTGCAGACAGTGAGAATAACAGTAATAAAACCTAAAGCAAAGAACATATTGCACAGTGTGCTGACAAGGTCAAATTGATAGTAATGATGTGCGATGGCAGCACTGCAATAAGGTTGTCTAATACTGTATGCATCTGATATTGGTTTTCATTACCTATACCCTGGAGTACAGTCAGAAGCTCACTAAAATGATAGTGATTACCCAAAGGGCAAAGGCAAATAAGACAGGCAGTTCAGTACTTGTGCATCCTGCAAACTGCGTGAAGGCAGACCAAATTGCACCTGATGCTAGATCTACTACCATTGGGATCAAGTTGAGTTTATGCTGCCTTTTATTCATTTTTAAACTGATGTGGTGCTTTAAAGTGTATGCTTAGTGAGTTTATTAAGACAGTCCATCAGAGAGTATGATAGCTCTCTTCAGAACAAGTCTACAGTCTATAAGTATGTACTCTAAATCAGTCTGTAATGCATATCAGACACAAGATGTACTGTTGTTCTGGAAGATCATGCTTCAAGTTAATATTGGGTGGACACTTAAAAGCTTACAGTTGTGCTTAGTCTGAATAAACTCCAAATGTTTGGATGAGCATCTAGTATTTTTGTAACACAGCTTCTTTTTCATTATTCAAAAACTAAAACAAAACAAAAACAATCCTATGCCTTATATCCAATAAAATACTTTCCGCCACTCCTGGAAATTCTTTGATACCTTTTCTTCTTTCTTACAAGAGAAGTAATTTAAACTTAAGTAGCTTTAGTCTCTACTAAATAAGACATGCTCAGAGACAGAAAGGTCAATCTACAGTAGAGTGTCCTTTGGAAGGGTATATCAAACATTGCAAAGAAATGCATCTGGGAAGTTACTTCTGGTCTTATCTGATGTTCTCACAGCTCATACAAAATGTGAATAGTTGAATAAAATTAGGGAGAGAAATTTCCCATGGGGTACATCTCTGGCTTATTTAGGTATTTAGACAAACAGTGGATTTTGTGATGTGATCATGGACAATGCTTCCCCTCCTCCCCAAAAAAATAATTCTCAAGCCTGAAAACTTTGGGGAGACATTCAAAGCAGAGGTGAACATTCAGAAAATGGGAACTTGTGAACTTGGCTGCTCTTGACTTTCCTCCTCATTCCAACATTGATATGAACACCTGCTCTTTCCCTAACTACATGACATTTCCTGGGTGTTGTGACTCCTCTTTTGCAGTGTTAACTATTCAAGGAATCAAGGCTGGCATAACAGGATTTGAATGAATTTTGTTAATCAGCTACATGCACATACTCTGAATCTTCATGCAGTGACACTGCTTTAAATTTAAAGCACCCCTTTTAAAGGGGTGTCAGGTTGGAGGAAAGCCCCCTGTGAGGAAGGGACTGGGCATTGACCCAAATTCAAACATGGTGGAGATGGGTAGGGACAACAGGGAAATTTTGCCCATGGCATTTGGATCACTAAGATGAGCCACCACAGGTATTCAGTTGTTGCAGAAGAAAAAGATAGCAGTATGGCTCCTGCATGTTTCAAACCCTAATATAATATTTTAAATAAAAGCTTCTCTGTATCATATGCATGATGCATACAGACTGGAGATTTCTGGAGACTTGGTCTTTAAACCATGGCAAGGATATGCCACTTCTCTCTACTCAATGATGGCCCCATTTCTGCCCCTCAACAATCTCTGACTATGCAGTACTACCATGGCAGTAACTGTAATGTCATCTCCTACCATCATATTCATAACTCTGTGTTCCTGTCAATCTGTTGTCCCTCGCCTCCTTCAAAAACTTATTTTAAAAAGTGTGTGGGCTCTCTCTCTTCAGTCATTATTTAATTGGGGAATTATATTCTGTTTGGAGAATCATTACTGGGTATACACATTCAGGAAAGCCAATCTCATTGACATTGTGTTGCATGTTCTGGCTTAAACATGCTTTATATGCTCTCTGAATACAGATTAAGTTCGTAACTTGCCTGGTTATACCCTTTTTCCTCCCAAGGGCCTGGGTTTCTCACAGAACTTGTTGGGGAACAACACCAACAGCATTTAGAAAATCCCACACTAACTTGTGTCTGTAAATAGGTGCCTAAGAATTCGCTTTCACATCTTCAAATGTTCAGAAAAGTTGATGTAAGTTAATAACCCTTTTTAAAGAGTGCCTAAATTCATAAATGCATGAAAACATCTTTAAAAAAATCTTAGCACCAATTTGTCAATATCACTTGTATGTATGATTTCTGTAGAAAATTATACATACTGCACTTTTATTACTAAGCATAACAAATTTTCCCCTAAATTTTCTTTCTAAAAGGGGAAAAAACACTTTCTGAATATGTGCCTTTTATTATTTTATTCCTTTTCAGCCTAACTGTAAACAGCCAAAGTCATTACCTACCCAGATACAACATTTTTTGCTAATATCAGTTTATTATCAACAGTGTACTATCCTAATGTCTTCTCTTACATACATTATGCACCTTTAATCAAACAAAAAGCCTAAAGAATATTTGTCAGTGCTTCAACTGTTCTATACACTCTCCTTGTAACATCGGGTATGATTATGACTAATGTAGCCTGCATCAAGATGACTTCCCTAAAATGCTGAGATTAAAAAGGAGAAACAAGAACACATTCATTATGTTGCAGCCCTGAGTTTTTCTGCTGAATAAGAAAACATATATATGTAAGCAATATTACAATGGTTGTAATTAGTTCTGCAGTAAGAAATGTATTAAAACTTACTGTTCTTTATCAGCTGGGAAACCCTTTCTTCTCAAGCATTGTATGTGCTTCTGTGAAGAAAAGAACAAGAGAGACTCCTGCTGGCTCAAACTCTATAAAAATTAACACTTCTTCACTAATTTTCTTTTTTCCATTCTTTATGTACTTATCATTATTCATTTGTTCTCTAATAATACCCAAAGGCTCTGAAAATGAGTGAATATACTAGACACTCTCCTGCAGCTCACAAGAGCTATTAGAATTTTTTAAAAATTTCTGAGACAAACAAGTAGAAGGAAGAAGGGCAGAAGTTGAGGATATGTGTGTACAATCACATAAACTACCACCTAGTAGCTTATGTGGTCCTATAATGTCTGTAATGAACTATGAGGCTTCTTACTCAGTACATGCTGCTGTTAGTGTAGAAAGTGATTATTTGGTGTAAATATTTATATATATGTATATATCGTATGCCAAAGTAAACCAAATCATCGAGAAATACACAGTTCACAAAATTATTTTGTTCAGCTTAATTCATCTCAGGCTAAATTCTAACTTATTATGACAAAGTATTAGGAGTAACAATGATATTATCACATACTATTGTTTTCCTGACAGGACATTTGCTTTATTCTGTGTGCAGGATGATGGCCACTGCTCAGAGAAAGAAGCAACAGTGGATCAATATCCCTTTATCCTCCTCCTGCAATATGTCCCTACATGCTATGCAAACCTCCACTGAATAAGGAATTATTCATTTCCACTTGGGCTTTTTTATAGTGCTCACCTCTGAGGGCTAGATCCTTAAAAGGATTTAAGGGCTGGATAGACAAAGGTATTTAATATCTAAGTCCTATTTAATGTAGTGGGAACTCTACACTGCAGAGAAATACTGCTGCGTCTTTGAGGACTATAGTTCAGGAGTCTGAATGTCTACTAGCATATCCCATACTGCACCACAGAGGCAGCACAACGATACCTATGCAAGCCCCAAATCCGGGCTGATATTTCTAAATAAAGGAGCAAACTGCCATGCAAAGATAGTAGCTGCACTCTACAAAATATTGAAAATTGCAGTCCACCTGAGCTGCTAATTCCTGGCTCTCAGAAGGACAAGTGATCTCAGTAATTCCTGCTTTTGGAGGTAATAAGTGTTTCTGCCCCTTGCTGGTTTTTGTACACTACAAGGAGATACCCCAATTCCAAAATTAAGACTTTTAAACATTTGTTCAGTTGCCATTCAACCCTAGAGGTGCCTAACCTTTACTGGTAACATTTTTGGGGGTGTCTAAGTATCTGCATCAAATTACTGTGTTTTGTCAACAATGAACAGATCTTGCCCACGTCTCAGCCACCACTGGAATTTAATATTTTTTTACCTATTATGTCACCTAGTGTGAAAAATACGTTTTCTCAGAGATGGTTAACCTCACAGAAAACATTGCTGGGAGAACAGTAACATTTTCTTTTATTGAATAAATTAGTAGTTAGGAATTCTTCTGGGAAATGGAACATTCTCATTAAAAACCCTTCTTTTTAAGGGAACTTGAATGCACATTTTCAGAGCCCTGCTGGCTCTCACTGATTTAAGATTACAGTTGTCAAGATGAAACATTTCAGAAAATAATTTTTATGTACTTTGTCGTGAAAAATGCACCTCTGACTACATTAAAGCAAAGGGAAAAATGTCAGTGATTTGCTCAGTATCACATCAGATATTTATAACAGGCTTTACAACAAACTCTATTTTGTGGAATATTTCAAAAACTTTCTTAAGTTCTGAGTCATCCTCTCTCCATCCCTCCCTCTCTCTCTTGCTCCTTCATCTTTGATGTCTTTCCAATCTTCTTCTAGGAACATGGTAGTGACTTCACTATCATGTACAAGATACAGGCAAGAAGGCAGCAGTCAAAAAGGAAAAATGATATAGCACCATGCAATTAAAGTCGGCATTAAAGTGCACAAAAGAGCATACAACTGCAAATGGCATGGTGCAATTGCCCTGGTGACACTGAAGGTGCAAATGGGCTCAGAGAACTCAAGCCTGTATTTAGGTTTTTAATGGTGTGCTATTTTGAGCTTCAGCTTAGCCTTCAAAGCAGAGCTGAAGCTAAATCTATGTTGCCACCTAAAACGTTAGGGATCTTGATCTATTAAGTCCAAAATACAGATTCAGGCAAGAAGAGGAATTCACTCTGCTCTAGGGAGTCAGGGATGGGGGCAGGGACAGGACAGTAGCAGGGGAGAAACTCTCTCTTGTTCCTTTCCCATCATCAAAAGAGGAGATAAAGAGAGGTCCCAGGTCTTCCCTCAGTTGTTTCACTCCTCATTTTCCAGAGGAAGGGCAGATGAATCTATTCAATAGTATGAAGGAAAGGGTTTAGTGATATCAATATTGCCATAAATCAGAATTTGCAGCAGGAAACTGATACTCCATGAACAGGTAGTGAGGAGCATGCCTGACTTTGCAAAGCCATGTGTTAATAAGCATAATTTACCTCTAAGTAAAAAATCATTAATCTTAAAGTTTCAAAAGCACTGCTTACCTTTTGTCAGTCTATGAAATTTTCTGCAGTTGGGCAATGTAGAGAGGTTCATTAAATAAAGAAACAATAGATTTTGTTTTTCATAAAAGTAAGTTCATTTACAAAGCTCATTAATGTTGTATTATTTGCAAATATATCACCACAGTTACAAATAGATACTCTTGTAAAGCTTTTTTACTTTTGCATGAGTGCAGGTAACAGCAAAAACAGTTGTCAGTTGTTAAAGCTGTCTAAATATAAAAATAAACCGGAGCTAGGCCTCTTATATAAATGGGAACTATCATCTGCCATCTGAAAGCTCTAAAAAACTACAAAAAATGTAAACATTTCTCTGCTGTTGCAGCTGCTGGGCCTGATCCTGAGACTGTTAATCAGAACATAAAGGTCTTGAGATACTTTTTCTTGTCTCAGCTTGGATGTAGCCAATAGTAGCTTTACCACGATATGATGTTGCATGTGTTTATTAATGTTTGCCTTGCTCTGCATTAGAACTTTGGACTAGTTAAAAGTAACAGTCATACTTTTAAGTGGAGCTGTGAAAGTTAGGTAATAAATTTTATTGCTAAAGAAAATACAATGATGTATTTATTTCTGTGTTTGACCCAGAGGTATTGGCACAAGTTTTCAAATTAATGTTTTTGAAATAAATTTTAGCATCCCTCAGGTCACCATAAATTTAGCATTCCCTTGTTTCTGCTGAGAATATGCTAATTGCAGATTTCTTGCTGATGAGCATCATATTGTGTAACAAATATGTGAAAAATTCAATGACGCATCCTTTCTTTTCAGCGTACTTGCATGCTGAGGACATTCCCTAAATACACAGGTTCAACTTTAATAAGAAAGGAAAAATACATGTTGGTTATAACTAAAAAGACATCATTATTTTGATTTACAATTTCTGAACAAAAAGACATTCCAAACTTTATTTTTAATGAGGTTGAAAAATATATAACTAGTAAAAAGATTACATTCTCCTGCCTCGGTTAATAGTGTGGTCTTTCACAAACAGTATGACTGACATTGCTAGGACAACTTGCAGGGAACAGTACTATTGAAGACAATTAAGTGACACAATCTAGTCCAAACGTATTATACTTCAGTTATCATCCTCAAATATTTTTACGCTGAAGCAAACTTTCCAAGTATATTAAGCTACAAACTTATGTTTAATATTTTTTTCTCATCCTAATTGCCAAGATGTTCCAAGTTCCATTCGTGCATGGAAATCTCAGTAATACTGATGTGGTTTATATCTAAATGAGACTGTACTTCCTTCTGCCTCTGCACATTCACAGCTCATCTTCTCAAATAAATAGGAAAACAAAAGATCTGTAGTGATCTTTTCCATTATATTTGAAACACAACATTAAGGATTCAGATCTGGAACCAGTAAGAGAAGATGAAACGTGATAGAAAGCTGTTGACAAAACTCAGACTCCACAAAAGCAGAAACATGCTTGGTGTCACTTTTTGAAAAGTCAGCACAGCCTAAATACAAATTTTCAGTATGTGAGCATAAGCGCACACAAATCAAGAAATATAGTTCTGGTTTCATACCAATTGTTTCCCATTATGAACCTTTAAATATTCACTGCAGTATGGGGAAAATAAAACACAAAAAAAACCCCGCAAAACCAGAAACCAGATGATCCCATTATCATTTGCACTATTTGTACAGTGCAATTTTTTGAAACCAGGATATTTAAAAAAAAAAAAAAAGAAAGAAGTATACTTTCTTGCTACTTATTACGCTGTATTGGTGTGTACAGTTTTTAAAAAAAGCTGTTTGCATCCTGTTTCAGGTAAAGTGCTGCTTGACAAATGAGTTTAATACACAATGTCTACCTCAGAGAAAATTCTCCCTAAATTTCAGAGAGGTATTTGTGCATAAAATCTGTTTATCACATTGTCTAAGCTAGGATGCGATCAGCTCTTGTACAATGGAAAAAACAAACAGACTTACCATTAGTCTTTCCAACAAATTATTTGTGTATTACAGAAACAAAAATAAATACAACTGAAGACTTCATGCATTGAGAAATACCAATATACTTTTATTTATAGGTTGTTTTAGGAAACAGATATATGTACATATGTATGCAGAAGGCAGTGCCTTCTTGGCAACCAACATACTAATCCAGCTCTCATTTCACGGGAGACCAGAGTAAGTGGGGTTTTGTTTGTCTGGGGGATTTTTAGTTTGGTTTCTTGTGGTGTTTTCTAATAAATAGTACAAGGTCCACTTCCTTCAAAGTAAGAACATCCTACTAGATAGAAGCTACTGTTTTTCTTTTGTGCATGCTATGATTTCAAGGGGCACTCTGATGTCACTATCATGTTAGAGTGATTGAATGAATAAGAATACTTGGAATTTGCCCAAATCTTGTTTTTCCAGAATTAGCTGTCACCTCCAATAATAGTGTCATCCATTACTCTCTACTTTGTTACATCTTCATATCACACTTCACAATAGATACAAGTTCCAGAGAACTTCCATTTTGTGATTTTCCCTTGTTAAAGTCTGTATTGGGTTTGCATGACAAGGTTTTGGTAGCGGGGAGGGGGGCTACAGGGGTGGCGTCTGTGAGAAGATGCCCAAAGGTTCCCCAATGTCCAACAGAGCCAATGCCAGCTGGGTCCAAGATGGACCCACCGCTGGCCAAGGCTGAGCCCGTCAGCCACGGTCGTAGTACCTCTGGGGTAACATAGTTAAGGGGGGGGGGGGGGGGGGGGGGGGGAAATGCCAGGAGAAGTTGCAGCCAAAGAGAGGAGTGAGAATATGTGAGAGGAACAACTCTGCAGACACCAAGGTCAGTGCAGAAGGAGGGGCAGGAGGTGCTCCAGGACCTGGAGCAGAGATTCCTCTGCAGGCCGTGGAGAAGACCATGGTGAGGCAGACTGTCCACCTGCAGCCCATGGAGGTCCATGGTGGAGTAGATATCCTCCTGATGCCTGTGGAGGACCACACGCTGGAGGAGGTGGAGACACCTGAAGGAGGCTGTGACCCCCAAGGAAGCCCACGTTGGAGCAGGCTCCTGGAAGGACCTGTGGCCCCATGGAGAGAGGAGCCCACGCCAGAGCAGGTTTGCTGGAAGGACTTGTGACTCCATGGGGCACCCACGCTGGAGCAGTCTGGTTCTGAAGGTCTGCACCCTGCGGAAGGGACCCATGCTGGAGCAGTTTATGAAGAATTGTAGCCCATGGGAAGGACTCATGTTGGAGAAGTTGGTGGAGGACTGTCTCCCGTGGGAGGGACCCCATGCTGGAACCGGGGAAGAGTGTGAGGAGTCCTCCCCCTGAGGAGGAAGGAGCGGCAGAGACAACATGTGATGAACTGACCACAACCCTCATTCCGCATCCCCCTGTACCACTGTAGTGGAGGAGAGAAATCGGGACTGAAGTTGAGCCCGGGAAGATGGGAGGGGTGGGAGGAAGGTGTTTTTAAGATTTGGTTTTATTTCTCATTACTCAACTCTGATTGGTAATAAATCAAATTACTTTCCTGAGTTGAGTCTATTTTGCCTGTGATGATAATTGGTGAGTGATCTCTCCCTGTCCTTATCTCGACCCACGAGCCTTTCGTTATATTTTCTCTCCCCTGTCCAGCTGAGGAGCGCAGTGATAGAGCGGCTTTGGGGGCCACCTGACCTCCAGCCTGGATCAACCCACTATAAAGACACTGTTGTTTTGTATAGTTCCTGCTCATATATTCTTAGTGTAACTACCTACATCCAAAAATCAATCAAAACTTACTCCATGTTTTTCAGTTTTTGTGTAGTACTTCAGACATGTCTATGGAAAAAGGAAGTTATTTTAGTAGTAGTTCTTCTACAAAAAAAAAACAAAAAACAAGCATATTGCTACAAAATCAGAATACCACATGCCTCTATTATTGCAAGCTAATAGGTGATTAGGCATTCTTTTTTGAAACAAACAGTAATGGGAGTACAGAATCAAAGTTTATAAAAAGAACTGGACATTACACTTCTTGATATACTTAAAATGAAACTCTACAAAACATTACAAAATACATTTGCAAAACATATATGAACTAGTGGACTTATTTTTAGGAACTCTGGAATTTAATATTTTAATAGCTGTTCACTTCCATGGATTTCAAACAAGTCCATGTTCAATATTTTCTCAATAATGACAATTTGTCTTTAATTGCCAGTATTTTTAAAATGTGGTTGATGTAAGGCTGACTGTAGTCTAAACAGTAATGGAGTCTGACAACGTTAAAGTAAAGTTTTACTGAGGCAGTAAGAAAGATGAGCAACAACATGCCCACACGGTGACTCACTTATTCACCAACAGTCGAGGACCACAAGCAGTGCCATGGCTCTGGTGGACCGCCAGGGATGAGAGGCGTCCAGCTGACCTGACAGCAGCACCCAAGCACACAAATGGCTTGTGAAGGTAAAAGTCACACCATCCCTTGACTCCACCGATGGTGGTGTGATTTGATAGAAGCATACCTTACATGGATAATGTGGGTGGCATCCTGCCTATCTGTCGGTCAAAGGGCAAGGTATCAGGGGGCAGGGTGTCAACAGTCTGCCTATGCCAACAAAGTCAGCCAAGGGCAGGGTTTTAGGAGGCAGGGTGTCACTTCCACTCCTTGATTCTCTCAGATCATCATTTGACATGAAATTATAGGCTAGGGTTAGCTATATAATAACCTAGGCAAAGTTGGTGTTTTGAAACCTGCAGGGTACAAGTTACATAGTCAGCAGTTGAAAGCTAGCACATCACAAAATGAGTACCGGGGTGTGACGTACCAAGTAAATCAAAAGTCTGTGTCTGGCATAACTGTAAATCCCAATGAAATATCTCTGAAAATGCATTTTCTGTGACTTTTTATGGTTCTTAATGTCATTCTTTGGAAACTGAAACTTTTGAAAAACTTTGTAGCATGTCTTACACGTCTCAATACGCAGCTATGTAATGTGATCTGATTGAAAGGCAACTGAAGTTAATTGACAAAACCCTGTTCACTTCAGTGGATTTTGTATTGGTTCATATGATCATACATCCCTTTGATGAACGGGAGAAAAATTCATCCAGTGTAAGATATAGACATTTATGATATTTAACTCTGACCTTCATGAAAAACAGGTAATTCATAATTTTAACTCTAAAATTTCAAATTTTGTAAACTCTTTGGTTTCTGCTTTTCATAATAAAGATAATAATAAAAATCTCTATGCACAAAAAGAAATAAAGGATGAGAATCTCTTTAACTGACTTAATGTTAATCAATACTTTTTTTACTGGAAATTGGTAATCACAGTTTCAAAATATTTTTCTCTAGGATCTCACATCAAATTCTCAGAAAATATAAGCATCTCTTTAGCTCCTACTTTAACTTAGCACTGCCTAACATTTTAGTGATGCAGACAAAATCAGCTTTGAATATGAATAGTTCATGAGTTACTGCTGAAAATACCAATTAGAAATGAAAACTGTATTTCTGTTTGCTGTTGTCATCTTAGTTATGCACATGCTACTTATATCAACTTTTCTTCAAAACTCTTAGGGATTCAGAAAAAAAAAAAAGTCTGTTTCTTGGGGTTTTTTTGCTACATTCTTTAAAGAATTCTTCAATGGAGTTTGTCTTGCCTTACAGTCTTATCAACTGCTTGATGTCCTAATTTCTTCAGCTCTCCTGATGTGATTACCCTTAGTGTTTCTCCTTCTTCATCCCCTGGGAAATTTATGACTATTTCTTAGAGCTATCTGCTGTCACCCTCTTTAAACACTGAAGCAAATCCATTTTCGTTTAAGTGATATTTGCCTCTTTTGGCAATAAATTACCTTTGTCATCTTTCATAGGGTGTGCTGTTTCTCCTGCTGACTTGTTGTTCTTCATATACTTGAAAATTTTCTTCTTAGTCATAGACTGTTGTGTGACCTTCCTTGTACCTCTCCGACTTTGGTTTTCTCATTTTCTTTTACACTCAACTTCATTCTTTGCTCCTTTCTCTTCATTTTTGTATTTTGTGTTCTATACCATTTACATAGGTCTGGTTTAGCCTTAAATATGTTTGTCCATATTAATCCTCCTTCATTACTAGCATGGTTTCAGGTTTGTTTTTTATTAGTTTGCTTGGTTTTGGTTTTAATTCTAGTGAATTTGACTAGTTTATTAAGATAGACAGGAACAGTGTAGACACTGATGGACAATTCCTCTCCATTCTGCTAAAGATTTCTACTAAATACAAAACCAATACAGGCACCGTTACAAAAAGTCCTTAAAATAAAAAGTGCTAGACCTTGCACTCAGCCTTGTTGAACCTCATGCAGTTCGCACAGGCCCACCTCTCCAGCCTGTCAAGGTCCCTCTGGATGGCATCCCTTCCCTCCAGCGTGTAGACTGCCCCTAGTACTGATCCCTGAGGAACGCCACTCGTCACTGATCTCCACTTGGACATCGAGCTTTTGACTGCAACTCTTTGAGTGCAACCATCCAGCCAATTCCTTATCCACCGACTGGTGCATCTGTCAAACCCATGTCTCTCCTATTTAGAGACACTTTAGCAGTGAAATAAACTGGTTAGCATGGTTCTGAAAAAGATTATAATTTAATGCAATTTAAATAGCCAGTTTTACAAATTATTATAGTAATTTTTTTTTAAGTTTCCCACTGTATAAAAGTTGTAAATAGTGATTTTATAATATGAAAAATGGGATTAGATAAGAGATTTATGATTTGAGAGACAATTAAAGTGACTTTGGGGAATTATTATTTTTTACTATACTTTACATGACTTGTGACTATAGAGGAAAAAACAGAGACAAGAGGAAAATATCTAGATTTTCTAATCCATAGTGATAACCAGAAAACTTAGAGTTATGTTTACATTTGGACAATGGACTGTTGTCGTGGTTTTACCCCAGCCGGCAGCTGAGTACCACGCAGCCGCTCGTTCACTCCCCCCCATCGGGATGGGAAAGAGAATCAGAAGGGTTAAAGTGAGAAAACTCGTGGGTTGAGATAAAGACAGTTTAATAGGTAAAGCAAAAGCCACACACACACAAGCAAAGCAAAGCAGGGAATTCATTCACCACTTCCCATGGGCAGGCAGGTGTTCAGCCATCCCCAGGAAAGCAGGGTTCCATCACGCGTAATGGTTACTTGGGAAGACAAACGCCATTGCTCCGAACGCCGCCGCCCCCCCCCCTCCTCTTCCTCCAAGCTCCTTATAAACTGAGCATGACGTCATATAGTATGGAATACCCCTTTGGTCAGTTTGGGTCACCTGTCCTGTCTGTGTCTCCTCCCAACTTCTTGTCCACCCCCAGCCATCCCGCTGGCAGGGCAAGAAGCAGAAAAGGCCTTGGCCTCGTGTAAACACTGCTCAACAATAAGTCCATAGAACAAAAACATCTCTATATTATCAATGCTGTCTCCAGCACAAATCCAAAACGTATCCCCACACTAGCTACTATGAAGAAAAATCAATCCTCTCAGCTGAAACCAGGACAACTGTTGACCAAGCTTTATGCAATAGTATTCTTGCTGGTGATGTCTTGAGATTTGGAATCCTGTTAGAAGGAGAAGCATGCACAACAAGTATGCTTCCATAGATCCCACAGGCTAGTAGTCTGAGATTTCACCAAAAAAAAAGCAGCTTTGTTTATATTATGCAGCTTTATGCATAATACATTAGAGACCTTATCAGAGTGGAAATTCAGAAATAATAACAGAAAAAAAAAAATCAGAAAATTTCCCCTCTCACCTAAGCACACCACCACCAAGGCTAAGAACTATTATACTTTTACTTCATTAACCTGTCCCTGAAATTCTTGCATTTCTGGCTCTGAAGTAGCTTGGAACCAAGAGAAAGCAAGCTTTACTATTTTGGGGGAAGTGGAAGAGGTAGATTTAAATCAGGGAGCCCTACTGAAGCCAAGCTAAACTAAAAGATAGTTTGGCCTGATACTTTATTCTAGAGACAATAGCAACCTGTTACCTCCCCAGCTGCAGGCAGACAGGACTATTAACGGACGATGCAGTGCGATGGGGTGACGAAATGTGAGCCAGAATGAAAAATAGAGTGACAAGTCAGTAATACACCACTTTCCTCATACATACCAATACTTTCACCATTTGGGTGTTGCTCACAGTATCTTGGACAAAGACACTTTATGTCCACTGTGACCTCGGTGCACAGTTCTGTGATAACATTGCAAGAGAATTGTGCCTTTTAAAACAGTGGCATTGAACAGTTAAGAGATTAAAACTTTTATTTTATATATCCTCCCTCTTAGCTGTGGATTCTAATACATTCCACAGTTAAATCTCATCCTCACATAGGAAAATAAAGGTAGTTTTACCGATGACATTGGGAGTGGGTCTGTATCCAAATATGTGATTCTTATTACAAATACATGGTCAGATAAAATCAGATCAAATGGAATATTGATATTCTTGAAAAATTTACTCCTAGGGTCATTCTAAGCATTTTAGGAAGATTTATTATAGTGGTTTGTTTTCCATATACATAATTGCCATAACCTTTGTTTTCTAACCCACTGCAACACCTAAGGTGTGATCCAAAGTCCATGGAAACCATGGGGAGCCTTTTCAAGGAAATCTCCAACTGAAATTCTCTTAAACTAATTCTTCAGCGTATAGCAACAATTCCCAAGAGGTGAAGATGTGAAGTATAGTAGTTATTCTATTTAGATCTTATGCACATTTGGAGCTGCTACAATTTCTACTCCCACAAAACATCATAGTGCCTTCCTTTGTTTACAGATTGAAATGAACAAATCATCAATTGAATAACCTTGTTGCATATGTGGAAGTCCTTGATTTCAATTTTATAGAAATGTTCAACAGCAAGTAATTGTGAGTTATTTATGTATAAAAAACTTCAAGGAGGAAAAAATAGCCAATTCTCAACATTGGAAACTTAATCTAATTTTCTGATAACTGAAAAATCATGCTGTGCTCAAATCAGAAATTATGAATCCACAATACTGTAGCAAATTATTGATATAATTGTATTTAAAAATTCTTCTGTTTAGAATTAGGATTGCAAAGTGTTTGTTTTCCTGTGTTACAATTAATAGCTTGATCCTGAAAATGCAGAATTCAGTAGTTCCACTGAATGTAATGAGAATGCAAATGTCAATGAAGTTACTTGCCTGTGTGTTTGCTGAATTGGGTCCTAACATCTCCATTTTCAGGGTAGAGTGTGTTCATTTAGATATGTGATACAGTCTAATGGGAGTCATGCCACTAAATCTCTGCAAATCCCTTTGAAAATGAAGACATGGAAGAAAAGGTATTTGAAGGTTTTAGTCATAACAGTACCATAGTTATTACGATAGATAAATAGCTTAAGCTATTTGACCTTTTTTATGAATAGATCTAAAGCTACTTTGTCCCTTCGCTACACAAGAAAAATGACTTTTCTTTTTTTCTTTCTTTTTTTTTTACAAAGAATAAGTTGGTAATTTTACCAGGACTATCTCTTTGTCTAGTGCAAATAATGTTCATATCATATAATTCTGTACTAAAAATCTTTATGTGTTTGGGATTCATACAAGTATTTAATAAAGTCTATAATTTATACAGAGCTCAGAGTCTGTCATCTTGTTTAAATCAATCATCTAATTTATTTCATTATAAATATAACAGCTTTGAAGACAAAGATTAAGGTAATGGCAAACAAATAGTATTGCAAAGATACAGGAAAGCATTATTGTCTAGACTTCTCTCTCGACTTCTCCTCTTTAAATAATATTAGTCTGTGACTCCTACTGCATAAATAATTAGTATCGAGGAGAGGTAGGGGTTTTATGTCTTAATTATGTTTGGAGTGGATTCTTACAATTCTTTGGCCTTCTGGGTTTGCCTGCCAAATAGCTGAGCTCAACTCAGCAAAGAATCTGTTGGACATTACTTTATCATATTGTATCAAATTAATTTTCCTGGTGTCAAATTCATTTACTCTGAATAGTCTCAATATTACTGAATCTATAGCAGCTGATGTATTTCTCTGGCTTCAATACTACCTGTTATTGAGCATCACTGATGACTTGGATGTTTTGCATATTGAGACATAAACCTCAATATCAATGAGGCTAATGCCTTCTCCTCATGTAGATCTGGTACATTGCAGATTACTTCAACCATATTGTCCATCTGTGCCATTTCCGTAACTCATCTGATATTATCAATCTCCTTATACGTAGAACAACTCCTTGGCATTTCTTTAAACCACCATCCATACAAAAGAAAATTACAACTATCCTCAAAGGCATAGAAAATGTAAGGGTAGTAGTCACATTTTCAGATATATTGACCATATTTCAACTTTTACCCCTTTTTCTACTTTTATTATTTCTCTTTGATTAACACAGTCCTATTGCTGTTGTTAGTTTCACTGTCTGAAGCAGGTTACTTTTATTTCTCATTCATTTATGTATCTTTATTCCCTTCTCATTTGAAATCTCCTAGAATAACATAGGTCAAATTAAACTTAATTTAGAAGTTTTTATTTTCCTCCAATAGCAATAAATTGGGGTTTAGGTGAGTCACTGAGGTACAGGTTCCCAGACTGTAGTTCTATTAATTATGTAAAATTAACATTACCCTAGGTGTCTTTCAAAATAAAAATACAAATTCCATGGCAATAAGTCTTGATCAAGATACACAGAAAAAAAATGCTTCTTCATACCCTTCTCTCTTGCATCTTAAAAGTGCAGCTCTGTAAGGAGATTGCTTTAGCTGAGTTCATTTCTTGACACTAGTGTTTTAGTAAATTATTAGAGTACAAGAATGCTTCTGAGAATATTAGAAAAGATTGCTAAAACATGGATTTTGAACTCAGTAACATGAATATTCAATACAGAAATACAGTCCCAAGAGTTTACTTCTTTAGTTAAGGAATTCAAAGAGTTGCATAACAGAAAACTTTCATTTAACTCCAACTCATTTATTTTCCCTGGGTAAAATCCAGAATAGATCAGTCAACAAAGGAAACAAGTGCAATCCATGTGTTCCTGACTGTGTGATATTCATTGAGCAAGACAGAATCTGCCCTCATCACATGTGTGTGTGTATATATATATGTACTTACATGTGAGAACACAGAAAGGAATACTTGATTTATTATTTCCTAGTATATTTTGCTCCTGAACTCAATTGCAAATAAATTGAAAATGGGAGAAACAGAGTTTAAGTCTTTAACCATTGCAGAAGACTGATCACAGGCACCTGGTCCATTAGGTTACAGAGGGAAAGCCAAAGAATCCCAAAGATACATTTTTTTAAGAAGAGCAGCCACAAAGGAGGGGGATTTCTTTCGGATAAGGCCTTGTAGATCAGGATTACAATGTGCTGTACATTTTTGTATTTCCAGAAGACTGTAGGAAATTAGATCTTTCAAATCACTTACTTGACATGTCATCGTTCCTTGAGGGCATCATAAATTGGTTCTATTGGATTTATTTGAATGGGTTTATGCAGTTCCCTTTTCAGAGTCATCACTGATTGAAAATGTGCACCTATCTTTAAGATAGATAATTCTGTTGCTGCTGTTTAGTATTAATAAATTAATTATTACTTTATCACATGTCTACATTACATTCAGATATTTAAGTACCCACATGAAGACATGAATCTCTTTCTTTGTCAAAAAATGCTCCTAGCAAAGCTAAAACACTGAAAAGAAGCTTTGAGAAATACAGATGCGAGGAAATATAAATGACTAATGTATCTGTTTCCTGTGTAACCTATTCTGTTAAGTTTTGGAACACTATAGAAAGTTTTCTACACAGTTGGCAAGTTATTCACACTCCAAAAGTGTCTGTGTTTTTAAAGGGAAAAAACACCTTCAAATATTTATTTAAAAAAATTTCTCACTAAGGCTTTTTTTCTTTATTAATTAAAATTCTATTACGTTAAAAAACACTGTAACATTCTAGTAACATTTAGCACAAAATCTTTTTGTGACAGAAAATGGACTATAGCACAAAACATTTATTCAAGAACCTAAACAGCCATTTTCATATGAGGTGAAGAATTAGAAGCTACATACATGCTGTTTCACCACTGCATGTCCCACCAACATATGGAGGGTTGAGGTGATGTCTACTATTTTTAAGAAGGATTTGCATGTGAAAAAGAAGCATTAACAATGAAGAGAGGAAATTAACACATGAAATGTATGACTTACCAGCAAACTTAAATGCCTTGATTATTATGATTAATACTAGTGTGAGAAATATTCCAACCATCACAATTCAAAAGCCGCAATATTGTATAGGAATTTTTACAGCATAGCTTAGTTTTAACCCCCTCTTTGGCAGCACAAAGTGCTTTCAGTGTGCCCCTGGACACTTTCCATAAGCTCATTTCTGTTGGATTTTCTCTTCCACGTTACCTTGTACACCATCCTGCTTTGACCTCCCCGTTGAAACCAGGACCATGTCCATTCCTCCCTTGTACTCTGACTACCCTCATCCATCATAGGTGCCATTTCCATGTATATCTTTTATCCACGCTCCAGTCCCAAGACTGCAGCCCCCCCACTTCTCCTCCTCGTCCTTTAGAGGACGAAGAACTAAAAGAACAACATACTATAGTTTATGCTACTGCGATCAAAGTTCTACCATCTGCACCATGACCATTCCATTGAGGAGGAGATGGAACAACATTGATAGTCCAACTGAAATAAAAATAGTTTCTCTGAAAAGCAATACTTTCTCTGAATTCTTACATGAAAACACAAATCTTTAAGTATTTTAAAAGAAAAAACAAATAGTTACTTAATATATGGTACTCTTTTAGATTACCTACATATTACTTCACTCCCCAAATTACCTAAAATATAGTCTGTATTACAGTAACTTTTCAAAAAACCTTGTTTAATTTTCATTGTCTTTATTGGTTTTGCTTCTAAAATGCTAAGCCACTTGATTCAGCATACAATAAATCCTTGAAGCATAGTGAGGAAACAAAGTAGGAAGGCATTTTATTTAACAGTGGATAATTTTTTTAAAAAAAGTTTTATCTTGCTTGTTAAAGTAAGATGAGAAGTTTTCTATTAACTAGGCTGGAAAGCCTTAGGGGCCACTGAAAGCTTTTTAATTGCATATTTAATTAGAAATGTGCTAGAGAGCTGGTGTTCAGCTTTTCTGAAGCTCATGGCTCCTGACAAAATGTCTGCTTTTAAGCCATTTTTTCTCTTGAAATGTTTTCTAAAAAGTGGGTTAAACAGAAGAAGCTTTAATTTTGGCTATTTTCACTTCAAAGGAATTTTATTGTTTTATCAATCCCTCTGTAAAACCAAGTTGAAATGACATCTTTAAAAGTAAACATTTTCAGGTAAAATAAGACCTCTAGAAGAAAAACCTTTAAAGATTCTAACAATTTCTTGTTCTGCCTAGCTCACCAGCAGCGGTGGAAGATGAAAGAAGGAAAGAAGAGGTGGACTATGTCTGGCTAATACAGGTACAGAGTTTGCAGAGGGAAACCAGCAGCCAGTTTATCCAGCAGCCAGTGGCTGGAGCTGAAGAAAAATAAATTCATAAATATTTTCTTTATATTCTGGGTAGAACAATGTTGACAGCACTGTTTGCAATTGTCAGGGTTCCCAGCTTGTGCTCTAAACCTGGACAAAACGTGACAAACCCAGTATGTCTTCTGCCCAGTGCTCAGTCACATCGCTTTTACCAAAAAAAGTTGTATGACAAAAGTTTGCTTGAAATTTAGGTTGCCTCAGAAGTGCTAGCTTCCCCTGAGGTAACCTAATGGATAAAGGAGGGCAGCCCCAACAAAAGCTGACAGCACTTCAACTCCCAGCTTTGGAAGTATGAATACACATTAGTTATGGCTGGATAAAAATGCTTCTGAAACATAGACTAAACCAGTAAAGTAAGCTGCTGACTTTTTAATGAAACACAGTATTTGAATAAGTACAGTCTTTTAAAGGAAGAGTGGAAAGCTTTTTTTGTTGTTTTACATGACAAGCCCTGTTTTAAAGGTACTTTGCATTGAATAAAAAGTTAGAAATACATGGAAATTAGTTAATTAAAAGTGTGATTTTGGTACTCTGAAAAATAAATATGTGCTGAAAGACAACTAAATAATTAAATTACATGTTATATTAGACAGTGCAGCTAAATGAAGAGAATGTGCAAATGTCGTTTGTTACACAGAAAAGAGAAATCCACCAAAATGTGCATGATATATTAGTGGTCACAAAGATTTACAAGAACATGAAAGTGCTAATGCATTGCTGTCCTTACTTTACCTTCACTCAATAACACAGACAGAGACTTGAGATTCCCTGGAGTATGTCTACTCAGATAACTTAATCTATACCTTTCATGGCTACTAAAATCCAGCAAGTAGCGCCCAGACTTTGTATTAACACTAGAACTGGAATTTTTCTATTTTGTGAGTGAATCACATCCATACTTTATGATAGTCCATGTATTTTGTGAGAACATGGCAAATATATTTGAAAGATGGGAAATAAAGTTTGTTAGAAATAACTTGATTTGAGGAAATAGCCTTGAATATCATCCAATCCTAGCTTTTATGAGGCACTCTCATTTCATTTCTGTCATCCATTATTAATTATCAAATTTATCCAATTAAAAATATTCCAACTTTCTATTTGAATGCTTAAAGACTGGTCTTTGAGAGTAATAATATTTCTAATTATCTCTTGCTCTGCAACTTTACAATATATATATGTGTATGTATTTATTTATAAATGGGGAAGGTCTTTAACGTGTGTTTACACACTAACTCCAACAGTAGGAACTAAGCAAATGCTTCAGACTTGGTTATGGAAAAGACATAAATGTGTTCACACAATAGCCAGAAGTGACATTGTCACGTGAAAGGGTACAAGTCTGATATGTGGCTGAGGGAGGCCCTCCCATTGAGTCACGAGGTTCAGAAAGGACCCCCTTGCTTTCTAAACTCCTTCTCAGAGAGGAGCCTAGGTGCGGCTAGGTCCAGTCTTAGTCCCAGACTTGGTCAACGGTTTATGTCTAAAGGGTTATGTGTGTAGCCGCTTATCAGAGTCAACGTTTGCCTGTCAGAGCCCCACTAAGGACTTTCACTGAAACAGTTTCGCAAAGTTGAAAAGAAAAATAGGTAATTTATTGAAGCGACAGATATAAAAGTTCAGAATTGCCGTTGATAAATGCACTAACTGCAACAATTTTGAGCTCAAGTTAATAGTTCAGCGCTTTTGTTAATGATAGTTTTCCCGGGGTAACATCCGACATAATTGGAGGCGCAAGTCTTACCAAAGAGGCGTCCCTGCTTGGGGAGGAGAGAGGTCCAGGCCCGTCGACCCGTCTGGATAGTTGGAGTTCTCATCCTCAGAAAAGAGGATTCTAAATGCCAGATTTATACTTTTGGTGAGGTGGGACTAAGTCAGGTATTGTGTGCCGACTGGCCCTTAACAAGGTTTGTTGTGCAGTTGATCGGGGCTGGGGGGGGAAAGTGGCGGAGAACAAAGGTGTTCAGTACAGAGGAGCGGTGGTCTGTTTAGTTTTACCAAAGTAACGTCAAGCTGTGAAGGCTCCCCCTCACCCCAGGCGTCACTTAGTTGATTGAGGAGTAGACCCGTCAGGTGCCGCATCTTGTTAAGATGAACAAATTGCTCATCTCCTGCCCCTGTTCAGGTCCGGTGCTTATCAGTGCAAGATAAGCAAGTTGCTCAATCCCTGCTCTCGCCCAAGCTGGACTCCCCCAGGGCCCCTTCTGCTGGCTCATAATGGCCCTGTATTCGGCACCAACAAGCCTGGACAAGTCCGGCATTCCACAGACATCTCTACTAATATTAGGTGCAACAGCAGTATTCATGTTTTTAATCATGATTTATACAAAATGAAGTTATAGATTTTATGCAGTTTTATGGAATTAGAGTAGGGTGACATAATTCATACTTGTTCTTATGGAATCAGAATTGTATACATTCATTCATTGTTCCTCCATTCTTAAGATTAATACAAGTAGTGCTGTGTAGAGTTCAGTCTTGTCACTTTTTACACAAACCTGTAAAACACAGGTGTGAAGTGAGATGAGCTCCATTGTCATCAGTACTCCAGTGATCTTCAGTTCTGTGTTTCCACATCAAAAATAAAAACGGAGATGATTCTCTAGTAACTCTGTGTCTGGCATAGACAGAGTCCTAAGGGAAAGCTAGCTGGTGTGGCCTAAATCCTCTTAAAAAGATATGATGTGGCCTGGCAAGAAAAATTCTTTGAAGTAGCAGCTGATGGCTATGACTGCACCTTCTGCTGAAAGCACCTGCCAATGGAGTTCCAAGGTTAATGACAGCCCTAAACTCTTCCTAGGCTATTGTTGATCTTGGACACACAAATACCCACAATAGCTGAAAAAAACTGAACACCAAGTGGCCAAGAGTGACTCAGTTTTTGCCATAATGTCTTTCCTTCCTCTCTCATGTTCCCAGGCAAAGCTTCTCTAATACTATCTGCGTAGGATGAGTCTTTTAATTACATGCTTGCATATGTGAGGTTCATTATATACTAAACATTACACAAAGAAACGTTGAAAGACAGCCCAGGTGATTATGTTTGGCTTAGAGTTTACAGAGAGAGAGCAAAGAAAATTGTTTTAGTGGCCCTCCAATCTAGGAACATCCAGTGCATCTAATGAAAACGCATTTGCAGAAATCCCCAAAACCTACTTCAGTACCCACTGAAAAGGCACATGCAATAAGGTTGAAGCTATCATCTGTCCCTATCCTTTTCATTAAAAGTTATAGTGAATGAGTTATCCTGCAAAAGAAAGACCCACTGGGTATTTTGTTGCACCACCGCAGCAGATTTAAGAATCAGACTCACTGTCTTTATCTCAAATATTTTCAATCATCTAGATTGACATTTTAGAGATGAACAATGGAGAATGAGATACAGTTGAAAGCACTATGAATAAATGACAATGTTTTACTCATTTCATATTAGTTCCACATTCTTAAGCTTTTTAGTAACCAAATTAGCTAACAGATCTCTGCAGATATGCGTAGTTCATAAAACTTAAAATAAGAAATGTCTTAAATGGAGCAGGATTAAAAAGCAGGCTGGCTGCTTGCCATACTGACTTGGACTACTGACATGTTTTACCCAGTGCTACAACATTCAGTTTTACCAGTTACAGATTGACAAAACACTGTCCTTACTAAAAAACACTCTGCTTTCAAATAAGGTGTTCTTTATTACCAAGATAAAAACTCACAACTGGGGAAAAAATCAGCTTAAAGTATTGAATATAGATGTTTTAAGGCTTTCCAGATTAAGTCCTTCTCTTTAATTTAGAAAGAAATATTGTCTTAACATTAGATGAGATCCTCAGGCAAAATCTCTGCAATATCTTCCATGGCTTGTTCATCAAATTTAAGATTACCCCATTTACATGTGTTCCTTTCAACCTATTAAACAGGCTCAGCACCAGCGCTTCCTATTTTCATTTCTTCCAAACTGTTCTGGATAAAAGCAGGTAATTCTATTTTTTTTTTTTCTTGCTGTCTCTGAAAAGAGATGAAGTCTTGCAACATTTTTTGAGGTGAGATGGTGCCTCACCACCCTCATAGTGAAGAATTTCTTCCTAATGTGTGATCCAAATCTATCGTCCTTCAGTTTAAAGCCATTACACCTTGTCCTGTCACTACATCTGAAAGGATCCAGCATAGGAGGTGAAGCAGGGTGGTATGTCACTGTACTGCATTTTCAGATTTGGATTCTCAATGACAGTTTCTATATTTTTCCTTTATTTTATTTTCTAACAGCATCCAGCTTTTGCCTCACAAAGAGAAAGTCAGTCTGCTTCATAGAACCTGCAAGAACTCAGCAAGAATGGGAAGCCTTTCCTTTTCTAAGAACAGATGATTGTCTACATCTAACAAGGTATCTGCTCCTATCTAATGGTTTCTATAAAGTTCCCATTTTGCGCAGACTGACAGCTTGTGGTATGAAAAGCAGCAGTATTCCCACAGTCAAGAGCTCAGCATGAGTCCTGCAAGGTAAGATACTATAGATTAGTTGATCACAAGTCAGTAAGTGCCAGGGATGCTGCTTCACACAGCAGATCATGAGTCAGCAGGAGCTCAGTAGCATACTCCAACTTCCCCCGTTACCTAATTCATTAGAATTGCTAGAGAAATGATAGGAAGCTGAACACATATGTTTATATAATTGTGTGAATATCTTTGTATGTACCTGTGTCTGTAGGTAACTCTATATATAGACCTATGCTTCAGGATATGAGTTTTTTTCAAATTCACTTCCTTGATATCAAAGAGGCTGCTTGTAATCTAAGTGATCTTGTTGTCTAACCATGTCCTCTATGTCCCAAAATCATGTCTGAATTCAGCAGGTATTTACGAGGAGGAACTCAGAGAAGTCAGTGATTTGCTTTTCTTCATCAATACAGAGTTTTGTCAGTGCTGGATTCCTAGCATCTTTGAGACAGTGAGGTGCAATACTTGAGTTTTAAGTCCCTTTGCATCTTCCCTATTTAATTAAGAGAAGCTACCTGATGCACCACAACAGACAATTTAAAAACTGTAAATACTTTATTAAAGTTGGTTGCAACATTTGCAGTTGGAATAAAGGATTTGTTTTGCAGTGCCACATTCATTTCTTCCTTCCATCCCTCTGGAGGTCTTGGATTTTGTCATGATATCTCTAAATTTCAAATTTAGCAACTTTTCCCAGCTGTACAATCCCATTTTGATGATCCAAACTCATGGAAAAGTAGTTATATTTTCCTTTACTGTAGAGCAATTATACTCTTTTTAGTGGATAGTATGTACCAATGGACTGCTTTAAATTATTACATAAGTTTGTTGGTAGGAGATATGACTTTGTAATAGTTTTGTTTGTTTGTTTGTTTTTTCCTGGTGTGTTATTATTTAAAAAAAGGAAAATTCACTTTAGTCCTTAAGAAAGTGTTTGGTTAATAGACAGAATTTGATACTTGTGGTAATATTCTAATGACTAATTTGTCCACTATGGGCCTAAAATGCATAAGAGTTGCACTTATATGGAAGATAACTTTCAAATGCGTTGGTTACTTTAATCCAAATCTGAATCATTGAAGATTATTATTTTATTCATTTTTCACTTGCTAGTTCTCTCTCCTTGTTTCTCATACCACACCATTCCAAATAATTAAATCAGAATTATGTATGTATACAAGTTTCCCCAAATAGTATATACTAATTATTTATTTGAGGGCAAAGAGCTTCTGGAGGGTTTCTTGATGAAGAACCAGATGCTCACTATGAAAAATAAATACTTTCTATTTTTGCAGGGAATTGCAAATCAGCATCTAAAGCCTTGGGACGCCTGGGTTTTTTTCCTGAACAGCCAAGAACAGCCACACATTATTCATGACCTCTTAATTGGCTTCAGTGAGAAAGAAGTGAACACACAAAGGAACTGTCACCCTCAAACATATGCGCTCTGTACGGATTTGACCTCTGAAATGTAGTTGAAAGGGAAACACCTTTCCCCTTTTCTGCTGTTTCTGACATTTCCAGAGCAAATGATGCCCAAGCAGCTTAGCAGGACTAATTAAGGACAGTATAAAACAACACGGCAAATTAATAACCTGAATTCTAGTAGCACTACACAGGGTACTGAATCACGCTATGAAATGTTACACTTCAGGACTTTGGTCCTGCCTAAGACTTCATACAGAGAGTAAAAAAAAAAAAAAAAAAAAAATTGTACTTTGAAAAGGAGTAAGAGTGATTGCTTATGCAAAACAAGCCTATAAAATTTGCTACTGTGACAAGTCCAGAAGCTGTGGTATATTTAGTAGCAAATTAATAGTGATATGGTCTTCAGACTCCTCTGAATGCACAGTGGGAAGCAACATCAATCACTTTTCCTGCTTCCTTCCACTCTCTCAGTTGACTCCAAGACACGCATCTAATCCATTTATATCATAATTAAACCTGGCCTTCTCTTAACTGTTACTCTTTTCCACTTCACATCCTCTGACTCTCACAAATGTGTATTAAGATGCACCAGAGAACAATATTTTGATTGCAAAAGACATCACTTCATATGGTCTACATATGAAAAAGTCTACGGGAAACAGTATTTGTGATATGTTGTTTATCTTAGATAATCATAGAATGGTTTAGGTTGGAAGGGACCTTAAAGATCATCTAGTTCCAACCCCCCTGCCATGGGCAGGGACACTCTCCACTAGACCACGTTGCCCAAAGCCCCACCAACCTGGCATTGAACATTTCCAGAGAGGGGGCATCCACAACTTCTCTGGGCAACCTGTTCCAGTGTGTCATCACCCTCACAGTGAAGAATTTTTTCCTTATATCTAATCTAAATCTACCTTCTTTCAGTTTAAAACCATTGCCTCTTATTCCATTACTCTTGTCCCAGGTCATGGTAAAAAGTCTGTCTCTGTCTTTCTTATAAGCCCCCTATAGATATTGAAAGGCCACAATAAGATCTGCCCAGAGCCTTCTCTTCTCTAGGCTGAACAACCCTAACTCTCTCAGCCTGTCTTCATAGGAGAGGTGCTCCAGCCCTCTGATCATCTTTGTGGCCCTCCTCTGGACTCGCTCCAACAGGTCTATGTCTATCTTATATTGGGGCCCTAGAGCTGGAAGCACTACTCCAGGTGGGGTCTCACGAGAGCGGAGTAGAGGGGCAGGATCACCTCCCTTGACCTGCTGGCCGCACCTCTTTTGATGCAGTCCAGAACACGGTTGGCTTTCTGGGCTGAGAGTGGACATTGCTGGCTCATGTCCAGGTTTTCATCCACCATTACCTCAGTCCTTCTCAGCAGGGCTGCTCTCAATCCCTTCATCCCCCAGCCTGTATCGAAACCAGGGGTTTCCCCAACCCAGGACCTTGCACATGACCTTGTTGAACCTCATGAGGTTCACATGGGCTCATTCCTCGAGCCTTTCAAGGTCCCTCTGAATAGCATCCCTTCCCTGAAGGAAATCAACAGTAGATAACATTTGTAGTTCTTCCTCTGTCTGATTCAGTGGACAAGGGAAAATGAGAAGGAACATAATTTTATTCCTAAAACTATTTCTATGATGTCAAATGGTAGATCTATAAATTAGAATTGGGTCATATCTGACAGCCAAGGAAAGAATTTATAGCCAATTATAAGAGATGGTGAAATAATTGTGCAGGTATTTATTTATTTATTTATAGCACTTCAGCCAATGGATCAGAGAAGAAGCGCAGAATGGGAATCTAAGCCTGCCTATCAAGGTTCTCTGGATACCCTCTACACTGTCATTGTTTTCCTCAATTATTATTTTGGACAAAGAGCTCTCTTACATTCCTGGCATCATAGCACTCCCCT
The DNA here is from genome assembly GCF_011004875.1 of Balearica regulorum gibbericeps. Lineage (NCBI taxonomy): Eukaryota > Metazoa > Chordata > Aves > Gruiformes > Gruidae > Balearica > Balearica regulorum. The sequence goes on along the minus strand of NC_046184.1, from coordinate 164,168,911 downwards.
TCTAACAAAAGGACTGGAGTCTCATCAGATATTCCCTGTTGATGAGAAGACTGCTCAGGGAATGACAATGTGTAAATTTTAATCCTAGCAAGACAATTAGAAAAAATATAGATACTATCAAGTGCTGTATTTCTGAATGGTATTTCTGATCACTTCAAAGATCTAGGAGGACCTCTACTTTGTGGATCCCAAACACCCTCAGACAGAGATATTTTTCCATATATTCATCTCTCTTTCTCAAAGTTTTCAACAGAAGCCTTCTTATATGTCAAAAAAAGGCTGCAGAGGTGGATTTGTTGGTAGTGTTTGCGGGTTTTTTTAACTAATCTAAAATCATTCAGAATTTAAATCTAGGTGTTCAAAACCTATTTGGATCTTATCATAAGTGCAAAGATCTTCTTTAATCACTGATAGTTACTTACAACATTAAAAGAAATTAGGTAATCGTGGATGTTTAGAATGACCACCAGATCCACTGATTAATCTGAGAAAATAGTCCTAACTGAGAAACAGACTTGTGGGATGTCTTCTTTAATAAATACGTGAATAAAAATCACTTGGTTTTACATCTTATTTTAAAAGCATTTAAATTTAGCATTTATTCATCTATCTATATATCTGTAATCTGTATCTGGAATCTTATTTTTATATTTTCTGTGCTCTTTTTTAAGATATAGAAAATGAAAGTATTTCTATTTATTGTATCATCCACAGGTTACAGATTCCTGTGAGTAAAAGGTTATTGCTTTTATTGCCTCTTTTTTTTTTTTATTTGAAACTTAACACATACACTGATAATGAATTCACAATGTCATGAGCAATGTCAAAGCATTTTGTAAGCTGAAATGTGAATGTTATGAAAAGCCCATATTAGCCCCTATTAAAATTCAGCTATATTAACAGCAGTATTTGGCCACTTTCTAAGAATTTTATTTCTAATCAAGCCTTAATTTATCCAGAAAGATTACTCTGCAATGCATGCATTCAGGACATTACACTATGAATTCAATCATCTTTTTTTATGTCCAGAAGGGAAGAAACAAAAATGTAATGTAACAGAATACTACTTCAGTAATTTAGAACTGGTTGCCACATAAAAACAGAAGGTTGATTAAAATGCATATTTGAATTCCACAAATACCACAAATATTTAAAAATTAAATAAAAGATTCTTTTTTTTCCTACAAATATGTAATTGTGGAGCACTCAATTTTGAAAGCCTCTAGCTGCTTCCAGCAAGAGTCTGAGAAACCTCATTCCCTCCCCTTAAGTTCAGTATGAACTGAAAGGTGCTCAGAACCTCGAAGGAGCAAGCCAAAAGCAGTTACTTAATACGAAATTTGTCCAGGTGCCTACCAGGGATGATGGTAGGTGGGAAAATTTATTTTTATACTGTGGAAAGCGTGCTTTACGCATTGTAGACAGAATCAAGAAAAACTCTTTGCCCTGAAGATCTCACAGGTTACTTACAAAAAGCTTTCAGTGTTGCACCTTTTGTGTAAGCCCTGAGGAGCAAAGATCTTTGAACACTAGGGAAAAGTCAGAAAATATATAAACTATGTCATCAAAAAGGGCAAGAACAGGAGTTTATATTGTAAATGCTAGAAACCCCTCCTGTTCCAGGCAGGTAAAGGAAATTGAACATAGGAGGCAAGAAATATAGAACCTGATATAAATCACAGAGAGACAGATAAAAATCTCCCATTGTTTTCCCTGAGCTTTACACAAAGGCTACAGTTACCTGTTTAATCAGCATGTTATTCCTTCTGTTAGTCCCCCTGGGGAACTGGGAGCAGCTCCACATCTATCAATACAACTTCAAGTTCTCTTGATTGATCACTATTTTTCTCGGTGCTCTGGAAAAAAAAATGAATACTTCTGTCATCCTTCTTTACAAAATAAGGCTTGGTACCTTTCTGATCCTTCCAGAAGAAGAAAGGAAAGACTTAGAGAGATAAGAAAATATATAAGCTTGCACACAAATTACATTAACCTACATTACTAATGACCAGAAAGATAGCGTCAACATTCCTGAACTCATATGAAAATAGATTCACATTTTTGGCTATATTAAGAGGGGTTAGTGCCTGTGAAGCTAGCTGAGGATTTCATTTTGCTCTAGAAACCTCTATTATAAAATCAGACATCCTTCTGAATTTTAAAGTCTTAAATATTCTTTTCTTTTCCATAGTTATACCATAATAAAATAAAAAAAAAATAAAATCCATAGTTTACTATATTTTAAAATACTGTAGTATTTATAAGCATCTTCAATTTTTTGACTGAGTAAAAGATATTTAACATTTTACAAGGTATAACTCTTTGCAATTTACTATTGCCACATTTGTGAAGAAAAAGTTGAATTAACACACATTATTTCAATCTGGATACAATTTTCATCAAAATAGTCTGAATAGTTACACAGAGGATGACTCTTCTTTTTTTTTTTCCCCTTCTGAATCTGAAATGAGGAAATTTAAAAAGTTTTCTAGTTGTCCATTAAGTAAAACCTTGACAGCTGAGTCTACAAAGACAATATCTTTGTAACTACCTCATATGATCAGTACTTTTTGGTTCAGTGAGGAAATTGAAAAATAGTGTGAAATTTAAAACTAAAATTCAAGGAGAAATATTTTACATCCAGATTTATATTGTCCTTCCACTAGTGTTCTGAACAAAGAGGAAGACTGGTGTTTAATTTGTGTCTTAAGGCATTTTATAATATCAGCCCACTAAGCTTATGGCATTGTTATGCATCTCTTTTTAGTTTATTTAAACCTTTCAAAATTGAAGAACTGACATTCACCAACTCTATGTTTTAGATCAGAAGGAAAGTAACAGAAAACTGTTGATTTCAAAAGCCTTGAATATTTCATCTTGCTTGTAGGCAATGCTCATGTGTTCATAACGATGGTAAGGAATTACCAATCAGTTAAGTAGAAGGAAAGAGATTCTCAAACCATAAGACCTTTCCTACAGGAGAGATTTAACATCATTATTTTTGAAATATGACCTTCCCGGCAGCATTTGTAATTATACTTCCAAATTAGAACTAATATACTCTCAAAACCAGTCTCTCAGTTACTGAGTGTATCAATTCCATTCCACAGAAAAAGTGAGCTTTCAAAATAATGTTGGAAACTTTATACTACAGAGAAATGCAGATATTCTTGAATCCTAAATAATAATAAGTATCATCTACTTTGTGAGGCACTAGCAATGAATATTAAATGCAGAGTCGTCTTGCTGTCAGACTTGAAAATAAGATGTAAAATGAAATAAAATAAAATTTGCTATTAGGAACATTTTTTACTCTTCTGCCTACTTCTATATATTAGTATAATAAATAGTGAAATAAAAATATCTATACTGTTCATAAACTAGCATATACAGTTATTTGTTGCCAGATTTCTTCTTGCAGATAATGTATATTGTATTATATTTATGGTGTACATCTGAATCTGAGTCATAAGTTAATTGAGGCCTAATGATAACAAAGGGATGGACAACACAGTGGGAAGACAGTGGGATATTTTAGAGATTGTTACTGAACCTCTTATATCTCCTGTGGTAGTGGATTTTCAGAGTAGAAGAAAAATAGTTAGATTAATGAAAAAAAAAATCTGCTTTGTGACACTGAAGTTATGGATTACTCCAGAGTGAGAGGGTAAATATTTCTGAGAGGTACGCAAACTGCTTTCCATCTTCTTTATTTTGATTTCATATTATAAGATTTGGTTTGATTCTACATGTCTAGGAAGAGAAGATCTCTGTAAATTATCTCAAACATTAACACAAATCAGATTGAGATTAGAGGTAAAAGATTTAATCTTCTATCTCTGATGATGTCCTGATGTTCAGCTTGGAAAAAGGTACTCATCTGAGTACCAGGAACAGATATCACACACCTAATGGCACTCATCTGGCTTCCAAAGCATTTGTCCCACAGACAAAGCCACATGCACTGTACATAATTGTATTTTGAACAAATGCATCTAAGCCTTTCGCATGTGGCCCCCAAAGCCATAGTCTTTGAAAAAGAGAGATACAACTGGAAGGAGGACTCAAAGCCTTTCCCACTAGCTGTGCCTTAACTGCTAGGACTATAGATTGGTACATGGGATCTTCTGCTCTCATTTTGATCCTATTATTCATATTATTCAACTCTACAATTATTCACCATAGAAAAAAGGTAGGAGACTATTTTGTAGTACATAAGACTAATCTTTTAACTGCCAAGGGGCTTTCTTGGAGGATCGCAACAAATGATGTGGGGGTAGAATCTAGCTGTTAGTCTTCCCAGGAAGATATTTTTACCAAGAATCACACAGCAGTATTTCATCTATCTTTGTTTTGCATTGACAGCTAATGCAGCTGCTGTGCACTGAACTCACTGCTGCCTGCTGTGCATACATCTACATTTGAGTTTTAGTTCCCATCAAGATTATTTTGAAGTAAATCTCCCAACCTCCCCTACTTACTATACTTTGTTTCCTATCAGAGAAATGAATTATTTCTGGAAATGAAACAAGAAAACCCATTCCAGAAGGATGCCTAATGTGATCTAGTTGCTAATAGACATTCAGTTCATGGGACCAAACAAGAGCTACTCCAAAACAAAATGCCTGAACTGTGCAGTGGGGGCTTCAGGTCCTCAGCACCAATACTTTTTCTCTGTGGGTCTACACCTATTCCACCACACTGCTTGCTAATGCAACATAGCCTATGTGCGTTGACCAGTCAGAGCAAGATTAATTAATACTGTCATTTCAGAGACTTAGAAAATATCAAAGTGCTTTTTTAGAGACTGAGTCATGACAGAATTCAAGCAAGAGCCTAGGAGCTTGGCTAGGCAAACTGATTAACTTTTGCACATGCTCAAATACTTGGGTGATTAAGAAATTTTAAGTGGTTATCATTTAGTGCTTAGTCTGGTTACATCTGTGCTAGCAAATAAAACAGAATAAGGACGTGGGAGAAGACACAGGTACTGTGAACTATTTCACCATTAGCATAATCACAACATTCTGTTCTGCGCAGGTTAATACATCTCTTAGACAATGGGCACACACAGAGCATGGGAAAGTGAAGCCCAAAGGCTCTTCCCAAAATTGCTGAAGCCATGTTCTAAGGGAAAAGTTCACCTTTCAAAAAAAAGTGTTGAAGAGATACGGTATCTTTCTCATGTTGTGATACACACCAACTCCTGTCCACATCAGCAGAGTTACTCTAGGATAGTAGGTTGTGAGAGCAGTGGAAGAACTCTGCAAGCAGGGACCTATAAGAAAAGAGTTCACACAGACTAAATTCCAATATCTTATTCCTTATATCTGCAGGCAAGTTATCTGATATCTATTGAGAAACTTCTATGATATTAAATAAGTAACAATGAGAAGAGCAAAACCCAAATCATGCTCCCAATACTGGTCAACTTAGCACTGACACAGAGTTAATATCTATCCAAAAATTAACTTTCATGAGTAAATCCAAGAAAATACTAAAAAGTATTCTGATGTCAATAGTTTCACAAAGAAAATTATACTTGTATAAATGAGAATAAAAAAGAAGATAGAAAAGGCAAGTTTCCAGTTAGACAAAGATAAAAAGACAGTAGGAAACCTGAAAAGCCATGAATGAATGGGAAAAAAGTCATTCTAGAAAAACGTACGAGGCAGTATAATAAATACAGTTTCCAGAGCACGTCATTTATTTGAGATTCATGAGACATTAATAAGATCATTATTACCTAGTGCATACAATTTTCAAGTGCTTATATTATTTAGGACAAAGAATTCAAGTGCGCTTTGGAAGGGGTTGTGTCCTCCATAATGGTTTTTTTGGAGAAAAAAGGCCTCACAATGTCTACAGTCAATAAATGTAGAATTAATGCATATAATAATATGATACCAAAAGCATAGCCCTAAATGCAGAGTTTTAAACATTGTTTGCTGTTGCTTATAGCTTTCAAAACAGATCACAAACCCTTTGAGCTAAATTTTTCCATGCTCATTTTCAACTTAAAGGTGTTTTTTTTGAAAGTGTAAGAAAATATGCATTACCTACTTTGGAGTTACCTGAGCATGAAAATGTGTTTTTCACACCTAAATATGACTTTTTTTTGCACTCTGATGAATCAAAAACAGTTTCATTTTCAAGCTTGGCATATAGCATGTACTGTCACCTACAGGAAGTATATGCCTTGAAAAACAGAGTAGAAATTAAAAATAAATACATATATAGAGAAAAATTACTTTTTATATGAACCATAGTCATTTCCTGAATTTGTTACTGTTCTCCTTCTGCATGGTGGGAACGATCCTGTTAAAATGCTTGTAATTGTAAAATCCTATATTGGTGCAATTTTACTGTTGACCATGCACATAGTTGGAAGTAAAGGAAGCAAACCAACTGCATCTGTTATTTCATCTGTGCCAAAATGCATTAATGTTAACATATACACCAAGAGAAAAAAATATGTATACGCCAATAAACTAAGCTATAATTTTCAGTACCTTGCCTTATGCATACTATATTACATTGAAGTATTTTATTTTGTTGTGGGTATGCTAGAGTTTATAAATCATTTTAATTATGAAACATCTCACAACAAGCAGACCCTTAGTTTGAAAAATTGTCTCCTTATATAAATTATACAACTGATTTAACGCTTGGACTTGATTATAATCAATAAGTCAAATTTTCGTAAGGGGAACAGTAAGTAGCAAACTGCAGCATCTAAAGTCTCTGTGAAAATAATTTGAGCAACCAAAGGATAAATCCATACTATACAATAAAGTTCTCTGAGGCATGCTGAACCAGGCTGGGGTGAGTCTCCGGCATCAGGTGGCACAATCAGATCTTGGCAGAGATTTTGGAAGCTGACTTAGCAGCCTCACCTATGCTTGAGTCTCACCCAAGTACAGGACTGCAACATTATGCTCCCACATGTTATGATGATTGCAGTCATAGAGCTAGTGTCATTGCTACCAGCTGGGAATGAAGGCATGTGGTTGAATGGGGCATGTAGCACCACTTCATTATAGAGACAAAACTGTTGGTTGAAAGACAACAACGAATCTAAGTAAAAGGTTGGTTGTCACAGTGTAGGGAAGTCACCTAGAGAGCTTCAAGGCTATTTTAATATATACATATAGATGCATATATATATATTAAAATAGCTGTGTATATATATAAATTAAAATGGCTGCATTTTATATACATGTGTGTATATATACACACACATCTGGAAAGGTGAGTAAAGAGTGGAAAGTTGGCTGATTTTTTTAAAGTTATTCAAGGGAGCCAGGACATGACAGATTATGAAGGACATTATGAGACATTATTAAGCAATAAAATGGAAGATGAAGTTGACTGTAGATTAATGTAAAATGTATCACACATGGAGAAACTATTCCAGCTTCTTATATTAAAAGCTGGGCTTGGCGATGACCATTACTATTCAGAAGCAAGACAGAGAGTTTCATAAAAATATCAGCTCAGTGCATGGCAGAAGTCAAAAGAAAACAAGTGAAGTGTAAAGAATTATTAGGAAAGAAATAAGGAATATAACCAGAACATGATGCCACCGTGCAAACTCAGGGTCTGCCCCCAGTTGTGCAGTTCCTGTCCCCTCAGCTCTGAAGAGGATACGGAACTTGAAGAATTTCAAACGGCAACAAGAGCTAATTTAACTGAAAGGTATATTATAAAAAGTTGTAAAACGAGTGTTTTTAAGAGCATGGACAAGAACCAACTGTTCTCTGTCTTTTCCCATGCAAATTTTAGGACCATGAAATGAAGGATGTGAACACTATATATATAAAAAAATATTGGCTAGATGGTTCCTTGATAAGTTAGTCTTTATTACATTTTTTCTGTTCTTAGTGAACAGACACTTTAATCCTTGCTAGATTTACTTTCATCAACCTAGACATAGCGGGTAGTTTACCCATGAAAAGATTAGTTGAGATTCTTTTTATCAAATTAATGCCATAGAATAAAAACAAAACAAAACAAAACAAACCCACACACAAAAAAGAGTTGTTTATATTGCATGTTCCTTTGGAAACCATCAAAGTTTAGTATGGTGATGGCTAGGGTTCCTGGGTATTGAAGGCAACATTATTCAAGTCCACAAACTACCAGGCTCTGAATAGAACTGCATTGCCATCATGTCCCCTAAATGAACAAGGATATCAGTGCATGTAGTCCTGAAACAATGCAGAAGGTTTCTTAGTCATCACTAGGTACTATTTCCACTTGCCAGATTGTTTCCCATTTAATATTAATCATTTTGTGTGTATATTATACTGTAGAAGAATACTGTTCCTTTAATGGCATCCAGAATAGCCTTCACATTCTCTTAGCAAGGGTAAAAAAAAAAAGGCGGTTTTTCTTTAAAAAAAAACCCAAAACATGGCAGTATCGTTTTCCTAGATGAGAAGGCCTCAGATACAGCCACACAGATATTAAAAAATATTTAGCTATACCAGGACTTAGTATGTCAATGCTCAAGCAATTTGAAAAACAATGTCCAGAGCCAAATTTAGGTGGAATATGGATAACCAAATCTGTATTGTGACCCTCAAGCCCTCTTAAGAATATGAATCCTTGGGATGCTCAGATTCCTCAGATACCCAAAATTCTGCTTATTTTTTTGTCTAAAGGCACTTTGAGTTTGACAGTAATGATTTACTGCCTTCTAGATCAAGCCTGTCTTCCACAAGAATCCACAAAAGCTTTTTTTTTTACTTTTTTTTCACTTTCAAGGTCAGAGGATTGAGAAGAGCAAAGGCAAGAGGGAGTTCACAGAATACATTTATTGAATGAGCATCATAAAAAAAGCAGACTTAACTACCATTTTCCTGAAGGAGGAGGCCAGAAGAGTTGTCAATGTCCTTTAGATAAGGATTTAGTGCTTAGGACATTCATCCAGGACATGAGATATTCTTGGTTTAATTTCTCCTCTGCGTGAGGAGACTTAAAACCAGAGTTTCTATTTATGCACTTTATACTTCAAATACTTAATCAGCCCTCAGAGCTGAATCCAAACTCCAGATGTCCCAGAGGAAAGTTGCAAGCACTAAATTACAGCCCTTGTTCTCTCACTTTTTCTTTCTCCCATCTCCTCTTTCCCAACAGAGGCCAGAATTTCTTTAGCTCAAGTGGAAAAACTTCAGACAGTGCAGATGGGACTCCTCACTCCTCATTCCTGAGCCTAACGCACTGTTACCTGGCTCTAGAGGTCCAGCCCACTGCTCTAGACGTAAAAAAGCTGCAGCCCACAGGCTACGCACCCACTGGGCAGTGCAGTGTTTCAGGACTTGCCTGACTTGACTTGGACTGAGAGAGTTTTAGTCTATGCCTATTGCCTAAACTGTTTCAGCTAGGTGTCTTAGATATGGTAAAAACCCAGCAGTCTTTGCATAACAAACAAGAGCCCTGTTGTGCCAGGGAAGCGTGGGGCAGGCTGTTCTGCAGATATTACAGTTTAGCCAGCAGTTAATGAGAAGGAAGCAGGCTGTTTTAAGAAAATATATAAAAAGTTACCCAGGCAAATTCAAGACTGCAGTGAAATGGGCCCTGAGGACCAATGCCTCTAGGTACCTTTGGACACTGATGACTTGCTGTATTGGCCTATCTCTCTTCCTGAGGAAGAGAGACACCACTGACCTTAAGATCCAGAGGGTCTTTCGAAGGGTGAGCCTTATGCCAGAGAGAAAAGAAGATGGAGTAGGTTGTTCCATGCAACAGTTTTAACTATATGAAGATCTTATGTCTTAATTCAGACTATGACTGCTGGTGTTACTGTGCCTGGACTAGTATAACTGTTGAATTTTTTATTAGACTACTAAAATATTGATGAGATTTACAATACATTCTTGTCTACCTATACATGGACTGTTGTCTTTTGTCCATATTAAGATATTGTTTATAAAACCCAGAATGATTACTGTCCAACTTTTTAAAGAAAAAAGCCTAGATATTTGTTTTGGAAGAAGGTTACAAGCTATGATGACAAGTGGAAGGAGATGCTAAATATCATGTGTGCAAAATACCTAGTCCAAAAAGAAGAACAGTGTTTAAGACACACACACCGTTCTTATTTCTTGCTCTTGGGTTTGAACCTTTCTTTCACTTTCAAAAGTCATCTAAAGCTTACAAACCCATTCCAGTTAAACAGTTTTAAGTTAGATTTTTCAAAATATTTTTAATATATGAACATTCACATAGATTAAGTGTCTCTACAACAAAAATATTACATATTGAAGTGCAGGTGTTCTGGGCCTTCACCCTGTTCCAGTGCACTCTGGATCCGTCCATGGCAAATGGTGGGGCTGTGTTTCCACCCCTGGGGCAGTCGATTCCAGGTGTACTGGACGCCCCTCCAAGGGAAGGCAAACTGTGGCCTGCACTCTGCTGCCAAAGGGATCAAGAAAAATGCATTTGCGATATCAGTTGTGGCATAAACACTTGGCTGCGTTTGACTCCTGTTCATACTGAAGTTTTAGAATGCCCAGTATGGCAGCACTCAGCAGTGTGACTTCATTGAGACCACGATAGTCTACTGTCAGCCTTCACTCTCCATTAGACTTTTGCACCGGCCATATGGGACTGTTAAAGGGTGAGTGAGTTCTGCTGATCACTCCTTGGGTCTCCAGTCAATGAATCAGCTTATGGATGGGAATCAAGGAGTCTTGACTCATCAGATATGGCTGCTGATGCACGGTTGTTGTAGCAATCGACACCTGTTGTTCTTCATCCCTGAGCAACCCCACAACAGAAGCATCCTCCGAGAGACCGGGCAAGGTAGACAGCTGTTTAATTTCCTCTGAGTCCAAGGCAGCTATTCCAAAAGCCCACCAGTACCCTTTTGGGTCCTTGAAATACTCTCTCAGGGGGGATGGATGCCAGGGATGCACGGAGCCTCTGGACCAGTCACAAAGGGGTGCTTTTGCCACTCATTCCCAGTTAGACTTACTTCAGCTTCCAATACAATTAGCTGTTGGGATCCCCTTGTCACTCCAGAAATACAGATGGGTTCTGCCTCTTTATAGTTTGATAGCATTAGGGTATACTGTGTACCATGTCCACATCCACTAGAGCCTTATACTCCTGGGGATCTGACATGCCCATTCATCAAATCCACACAGTCCAATAAATCCGGTTGTCCCTTTCCTTGACCTGGAAGGAGACAGGGCCTTTCTAATCCTGGCCATTGTATTCGTTACTCACTCCTTGCAAAAATGCCATAGAAGTCCCTTCAAGAGGACCATAAGTATGATCAGGCCTTCTACTCAACCTAGGGAACTGCCCACCGGAAACTGGAACAGTATTTTTCCTGGAAGAATCCCATTTTGTGATTGTTTTGCCTTGCAGCTCATGCACTTGTGCCTCTAAGATCGAGGTAGATTTTCCATCCCACTTCCTCATATCCTCTTTGTGGTGACTTAAGTAAAACCACAGAGTGCCTCGTGGTGTGTACCCACTAGATCCTCTCTCTTGAGCAGAGGAATGCTTACTCCTATTGCTGAGATACTGGTCCATACAGGTGGACAGTAGGACCTATCCCCTTTGGGTTGCTGGATCTCCCGGGACAGTTTCTCCAAGCCAAGATGAGGGAGGAAGAGAGAATTTCTTTGTATTGCCAGCATCAGCTAGCCAATTTATCCACCCTTGGCCCCTCTTCATCTTCACAGTCCTGTTCATACAGCCTGTATGAACCACTGTCAATGAGTTGGTGTACAATAATGGTGAACTCCATACGAGTTTCTGCCACATGGGTCAACTACATTGGACCTCATCAGGATCATTGGCCACCACACTGGCTGACATCCATCTTCACTGAAGGGCTACCTTTCCTTCATACCTGACAGAAGTTGCCTCCAGAGGCCGAGACCTTGTATCTTTTTCCCAATCACCTTGTCAATGCCCCCTTCCCTAGACAAGGATCCCAGCTGCTTGGCCTCCCTGCCCTCTAATTCCAGGTTACTCCCCTGTTACCCCCGCATCAGAGCAGCCTGGGACAATGTGCTCGCCTGCATGGTGGCTGAAATCTTTTCTCATATCTCACAGCTCACTCAGGAACAGGGATTGGGTTCTTCCTCTTCCTCCTGTTCTCGTGATGACCCTGGTTCATCATCATCCTCTACTAAATGAGCTGATTTTTCTGTGTATTTCTTCTTCTGTATAGATGTGAGTGATAATGACATGGGTTGGTTCCCCGTTTCAGCTGCAGTGCCTGTCGCCAGGGCTGGAGTAACCATGGTGCTTGTCGCCGGGGCTGGAGTAACCATGGTGCTTGTCATGGGGGTTGGTGTAACTGCAATGCCTGCCACAGGAGTAGCTGCAGCTCATGTCATTTGGTCATCAGATCCAGAGACCTTCTCTTTCCTTTGAGGGTACTGAATAGTGTTGAACAGGGCTCGATAGGCATGGGCCAGGCCCCAGCACATTGCAATCATTTGTGTCTCTCTGGAATTGGCAGGGTGACAGCATATTTTTTCCAAATATTTTTCTAGTTTTTCAGGATTCTACACTTGTTCAGGGGTGAAGTTCCAAAACACTGGAGGTGCCCACTGTTCTAGATATTTGCCCAAACTATCCCAAGGGTATTCAAAATTCTCAAGAGCTGCTGTAACTAGCCTGAAGGAGAAAGGGAAGGTGAAGGTGAAAGTATTCCCCCATCTCCCCCATAGATTGGTTTTCCAGGTAAAAAAGGTAGAGAGTGTAATTATTAATAACTTTCAGGAGATAGCACCTGAGATACAGAAATTACAGCAATGCTGAAGACACATACCAAATCATTCGCATGGCCAATAATGTTATCATAAGCGAGTAGTACACAGTGCAAAAAGAGGAAAAACCTCATCCAACTCCCAGAGATGATAAATAGCACCATAGGGAATACATAATACCAGTAAGGAATTATTTTACACAACCATATGGACAAATGATAAAACATTGTGACCAACAACTATTAAACTAATATAATGAATGCTTATAACAAATCTATTTTAACACTCTTTGGTCACATCTATTGTTATCTCAACCCTTCATGCCCCACATTGGACACCAAAAGGACTGGCATGATTTAACCCATCCAGCAGCTAAAGTAACCACACAGCCATTAGCTCACTTCCCCCTGCCGCCACAGTGGGATGGGAGAGAGAGTCGAAAAGGAAAAAAAAAAAAGTAAAACTCATGGGTTGAGATGGGTTGAGATAAAGACAGTTAAGATAAAGACAGAAAAGGAAGATGATGATGATGATGATGATGATGATGATGATGATAGAATTTACAAAACAAGTGATACACAGCACAATTTCTTACCACCCAAAGCTGATGCTCAGCTAATTCCTGAGTCCCGATCCCACCTACCAACCAACATCCCAGTTATATATGGAGCATGATATGATATGGTATGGAATATCCCTTTGGTCATTCGAGATCAGCCAAAACAAGCACAATATTGAACAGTGGATTCAGAAAAAAAGAATTTGATAGAAGTTGCTAGAGATTTGTTAAGAAAATGGACTAAGTTTACTGTAAATATTAAAAATTTTTCAAATACCCTTTGTTATGATCTGCATTTTTATGGAATGGAAGAACAACTTAAAAGTAGTTATGGTTTGGAGGTTTTTTTATTGACCTTTCAGCACTCCAAAATCACACTGGAGAGCATGTGTGGTCTGAAAAATAAACATGGTTCCAGAATTCTCATCAGGTCTTCTGCTAGACAAACAAATACAATTTAATTACATCATTTTGTACTCTAAGATTAAAAGTTGGTGATAATAAATGTCAGTATAAAAGGAACATTCAGATACTTAACAAACATGTAAGTTAATTAACTATTAGTTGCTTTCTTAAGAAATTGCTTCTCAAAATCTTTTACTAGCACTTAACAGCTGGTATATTAGCTAATGGGCAGAAACAGTTCCAAGGACAATGATAATAATATATAAAAGCAACTAACTTTAGTAAAGATGGATTTTTCAGAGGATTTCTGATGTTGTACAGGGTAGCAAATATTCTCTATAATGCAAGCTTTTTGCAACAAGTGATACTGCAATATATCTATGTAGCATCATTAAAAAAATTCTAAGTTGCAAAAATAAAAATAATTTTATGAAAGTTAAGATGACCTCTTGATTCAAAGATTACTATTTAAATTTATTGCAGAATCTTGGGCATTAGTTTGATTCCAGTAAGAATATTGAGCTCTTTTTTACACACAAAAAGATTGTTTTCTTGAATAGCAAATGGTAATATTATTAATATAGACATTGTCAAAAAGGTGAACATACTATGAGTGTAGTAATTTCAGCAATGAACTCACAACAAGTTTTATCTAATGAAAAGTGAAGTAAAGTGAGTTAAAACTTGGTATATTGAATTCACAGTTTGGCGGATCTTTGTAATTATAAGAAAATGCATTTTATTTAATATTAGTACATAGGAACATATTGTGCTGGTTTTGGCTGTGATAGAGTGAATCTTCTTCACAGTAGCTAGTACGGGGCTGGTTTGGATTTGTGCTGAAAACGGTGTTGATAACACAGGGATGTTTTCGTTATTGCTGAGCAGTGCTTACACAGAGCCAAGGCCTTTTCCGCTTCTCACCCCACCCCACCAGCCAGTAGGCTGGGGGGTGCACAAGGAGTTGGGAGGGGACACAGCTGGGACAGCTGACCCCAACTGACCAGAGGGATATTCCACACCATATGATGTCATGCTCAGCAATAAAAGCTGGGAGAAAGAAGAAGGAAGGGTGAGGGACATTCAGAGTGATGGCATTTGTCTTCCAAAGTAACCATTACATGTGATGGCATCCTGTTTTCCTGGAGATGGCTGAACACCTGTTTGCTGATGGGAGGTGGTGGATGAATTCCTTGTCTTGCTTTGCTTGCACGTGCAGCTTTTGCTTTACTTATTAAACTGTCTTTGTCTCAACCCATGAGTTTTCTCACTTTCACTCTTCAATTCTCTCCCTCATCCCAACAAGGGGAAGTGAGCAAGCGGCTGTGTCGTACTCAGCTGCCAGCTAGGGCAAAACTGCAATTTAAAAATTTACATGAAAAGGACAATAAGTGGAAGTAAACTTAAGTGCTGTTCTTAAAATTTGTTTGGTATTTTGCTTTTTAATTTTTGACATTTTTTTATTTAAGAAAACCTTGAAACTGAGCTATTTAGAAAGTTCTAAACCTATGACGATAAAGCAATACAATGTAGGGGGTTTTGTTTAAGAAAGTACATATTCATATGGAAAAAATATTTACCTTCAACTAGCATTTCTCTTCATCTTTAGGAAAGGGACAAGAGAGGATAATTTTTCAGGTGCAAAAAGTATAAGAAGTAATTTCAAACTAATCCTGGTTTTCCAAAGTGAAGAACTACAGCTTTTCAGCCAGAATGTACCATTTTAGTTTGCATTTTTTTCCTACAAAGTTGAAACAAATAGCTGGTGATCACTAGAAACTTTATGTCAGATTTACAATATGGTTGTATAATTTTGTTATCTTCAATAAACTTAATAGAGTTACTACAACCAAGGGATTGGCAATTTGTTTTCATGCACATTTGGATTTTCCTGGCAAAACATAAAAAGACAGCAAAATCTGTTACTTTGTCTAATAAACCACTTGATCTGTAGATTTTTGGCTTGTACACCTGTATAGCTTAAGTAAGAATTCCAAAATAGTTATACATATGAACGTGAGGTTTGCTTTATATAGTACTTTCTCTTATTTATTCATTGGAGGTCTGTATGGAAGGAGAAAATGATGTTTAACTTCCAGCAGAACTTTAAATCGTTTACAGCAATACTTCTTCAAAACATTTTGAAAAGGCAAGTACCATAATCATTAATAAAATTTATAATCAATAGTGTTAAACCAGGCTATAGGAAGTTAAAGGCAGCTTGAGACTAGATTACCCAAGAAATCCTCAGGAAAGCAAAGAATGGAAAATTTTCCATCACTTAATTTTTGTTTCCAAGACAGTTTTCAAAACCATTTTTACTTTTCTGTTACAGCATGTCCTGAAATACAGGAACAATTTTCACTATGAGTTATAACATATTTTGATGGTGTACCTCCATAATCACATATGCTGCTGTTTCAACAGTGAGTAAAAAAAAAAAAAAACAACAAAAAACAACAAACCACCACATGAAATCATTAAGTTTAGTGGATATTGAGACAAGTTCTAAGCAAGTCATCTCACTACAGATTTCACAATTGATTTTTTTCCAGGTCCTGTCTCTGGCTCATTCCTTGAAATGAGCAAATCACTAAAAAATGCTTTAAAAATAAAATTCCAGATACGTTGATTACTTCTGGAAATAAATATACAATACCAGTTGCTTAAAATTAAATTTGACAGCAATAAATTATTTCACCCTGTTATTCATATCTGAACACATCTGAAAGTAGTAAAAATTATGATAAATGCTGGAATTGATTTTCCTATCTTCATTTCCTCACCTGTGTAATGAAAAATACATGACCTATAAAACAAAAAAAAACAGAATAGAAGAAATAGTCAGTATATTTCTACACTGTACTTGAATCTTCCTTTGCATCTTTAAGGAGTTCTGGTGGTGGTTACAGAGATCATCTGTCATTCAGGCATAAAGCATGTCCCACCCGTAGAACAGAATAATTTCACTAGGATAAATAGTGGAATATCCTAGTAAGTAGACCTCTTATTGAACAGATGGGATATTGCCATCTAAGGATGTTCATTTATGCAACCTACATTGAGGAATTTTTCTATATTACTTCAGCAAGTCATAAATTTTGCCCAACATATTGGAAAAAATAATATATACTTCTCCAATCATTTTATCAATTATTATGTGAGAAACTGTAAGACTTGTTTAAAGTTAGTATCCTTTGCTTCTCTTATTAGTTACGGTTAATAGTCTGGGAAGGATTAAAAATGGAGAATTTTTTCCTGTGAAGATTTGGTCTAATTTCTTTCATCATTTCACGTTCAAATATGAATTCATTGTTGCTTGAGTGAAAACTATATATTCAGGCATCCCAAAATCAAGTTCTGTTGAGCAGAGATAGATCAATGTAGTTGTAAATCAATTGCTCAAAAAGGTATATAAAACTTATCCCTGAAAACACTTGTGCACTAAACTGAGCTTTCCTTAAGAACCTTATGTCTTCAGAAAAAAATTTAGGCATAATCAGTAAAAACATTTAACAACATGTTTGCATAACTCTCATGTACATGAACTCAATTTCAAGTTCTAAAAATTATAGATGAGATTCAATTCAAGATGAGACTCCTACATTTGAGTGTGTACATGACAGGCATTATAGTCATTGGAGATTATATCAACATAAACTGGTTACTGAAGCCTGAAGAATGCTATAGTTCACCAAGCTGACTTGACTAACCTTCAATTCAGTTGCCTAAATGAGCATGTCATTCAGTGTGAGAGAGAGGCATTTGGGTTCTCAGGATGTCCACATGGGTCTGGAATTTTAAACTGTCAGAAAAAAGGTAAGTCTTTTCTTCTGGAGCAGCAGCTGCAGTTCAGGCACCATATCCCATAGCACTTAAAATCAGAGTAGGCTATGTCCTCATTAACAATTAGTGTGAATCAGGATGAATGGATCTGTAGAGCAAAAAAGTCTTCATTAAGTACAAAAAGAATTTTCAGACCACATATACACGTAGACATTTCATTTCAATGTCTAGCTTTGAAACAAATGTCATAATCTCTCTTTTCAGATGTTTAGATACATCACTCGTAATCTTTTAAGGATCTTTTAATATCAAAATGCTATGAAATCTCATGTCCTATTGTTGCTAACATTTAATGCAAAGTTATTTGTAGCATCAAGATACATAACCTGCCTGTACATCTGTAGCTACATAACTTCTAAAAAATAGGCAGAAATCTGAAAAAAAGTATACATGTACTAGATTTTTTTAAAAGATTCTGAAATAACACCATAAATTTTGTTAATTTTTCATATTGTCATAACCTTTCTTAACATCATAACATTGTTTGATGAGGCATTGAACAACCTGACCTAGTGAAAATTGTCTGTGCTCATGGCAGAGGGGTTGAACTAGATGATCGTTAAAGGTCCCTTCCAACCCAAACCATTCTATGATCTATGATTCTATGACCTTCTTTGCATCATTTACAACATAATTAAATTCAAGGCCAAGGCAAGGTACTGCACATGGGTCAGCACAATCCCAAGCACAATTACAGGCTGAGTGGAGAACGGATTGAGGGCAGCCCTGAGGAGAAGGACTTGAGGATGTTGGTGGACAAGCAGCTCAACAATGCAAACTTGCAGCCCAGAAAGCCAACCATATCCTGGGCTGCATCAAAAGAGGTGTGACCAGCAGGTCGAGGGAGGTGATCCTGCCCCTCTACTCCGCTCTCGTGAGACCCCACCTGGACTACTGCATCCAGCTCTGGGGGCCCCAGTACAGGAGAGACATGGAGCTGCTGGAGAGAGTCCAGAGGAGGGACACGAAGCTGATCAGAGGGCTGGAGCACCTCTCCTATGAGGACAGGCTGAGAGAGTTGGGATTGTTCAGCCTGGAGAAGAGAAGGCTCCAGGGAGATCTAATTGTGGTTTACCAGTACCTGAATGGGCCTACAGGAAAGATGGAGAGGGACTGTTTATCAGGGAGTGCAGTGACAGGACAAGGGGTAATGGTTTTAAACTAAAAGAGGGTAGATTTAGATTAGCTATAAGGAAGAAATTCTTCCCTGTGAGGGTGGTGAGGCACTGGAACAAGTTGCCCAGAGAAATTGTTGATGCTCCATCCCTGGCAGTGTTCAAGGCCAGGTTGGATGGGGCTTTGGGCAACGTGGTCTAGTGGAGGATGTCCCTGCCCGTGGCAGGGGGGTTGGAACTAGATGATCTTTGAGGTCCCTTCCAACCCAAACCATTCTATGATTTTATGATTCTATAAATTACTTTTCAAAAGACTAGAGGGAATTGCATTATACTTTCTCAGACAGGAATTACTCTTAATATTATGTAGCAGTATCCTTTAATTCCAATGTTAACTCCTATTATGCAAACATCTGCCAAACTGAAATGGAAGAAATACCGTTCTGTCCACTTTTTCTAGCTGAATTACATTTCTCTGACACCAGGGGTCACTATCATATTCAGTCTACCTTGAGAGTAAACAAAGTTGTCTACCTATAGACAGACTGGCACACGAGACATGAAGAGTATAGAGACCATAACAGACATAAGTTTGATATCTGATTACCCCTTGTTCTTCCCTTTCTTATCATCCTTCTGTTTCACAGGTACTAAATATCCATGTTTTCATGTCATGTAATTGATTATATTAGACTATGAAGAATGTTTGTGTCTTACATTTAATAGAAAATACTTTCTTTTTCAGACATAGTGAGAAGACTACAGCTGAAATACATAACTGTTTTTTCCAGCTAAATCAATCATTCCTCCAAACTTTTATACTCTTATATCTTTAGACTATCATGGCTACAAAATTCTGCTAGTAACACCATGAAGACCAGTAACTTACCTTTAGTAGATATTAATATGAGGAAGATAACACTAAGTTATTTATTTGCTTATGGCTTAATTCTGATAAGTTCAAGTAAGGCCTTAATAATTCTTCACAAATACTGAATAACCTACTGCAGATGTGAAGGTCAAAGGCAGCCTTGGCTGCAGTGGCTGTGAGATTATGAAGCTAAAATCCTAAGAAGTGAGCAAGACAATTAGTAGAATCACAGTCATGGACTTCAGGATAGCAGATTTCAGACTGTTCAGGGAATCTGCTCAGCAGGATACCCTGGAAGACTGCCTTGGAAATCAAACAGGTCCAGGAAAGTCATTTCACCTCCACAAAGCATAAGAACAGTCCATTCCTATTGTAAGAAGACCAACCTGGATGCACATGCCTGCCTGAGCCCAAATACAAATCGAAGTGTAAGAGGTGGAAGCAGAGATGGACTACCCAGCAGGTATTGTTGAGCTGTGCAGGAGGGCAACTCACTAGAAAGGACCTTTGCAGAGAAGGACCTGGCGGTCCTGTTGCATAACAAGTTAAAATTTTCCAGCAATGTGCCCTTGCTGGCAAAGGAAGCCAACTGCCCCTGGGCTGCAATAGGGAGAGTGAAACCTGCAGACTGAGGAAAGTAATTGTTCCATTGTGCTGATTTTGGCTATGATAGCGTTAATTTTCTTCATAGTAGCTAGTACGGGGCTATGTTTTGGATTTGTGCTGAAAACAGTGTTGATAACACAGGGATGTTTTCGTTATTGCTGAGCAGTGCTTACACAGAGCCAAGGCCTTTTCCGCTTCTCACCCCACCCCACCAGCCAGTAGGCTGGAGGGTGCACAAGGAGTTGGGAGGGGACACAGCTGGGACAGCTGACCCCAACTGACCAGAGGGATATTCCACGCCGTATGATGTCATGCTCAGCAATAAAAGCTGGGAGAAAGAATGAGGAAGGGCGAGGGACATTCAGAGTGATGGCATTTGTCTTCCAAAGTAACCATTACATGTGATGGCATCCTGTTTTCCTGGAGATGGCTGAACACCTGTTTGCTGATGGGAGGTGGTGGATGAATTCCTTGTCTTGCTTTGCTTGCACGTGCAGCTTTTGCTTTGCAAAAACTTTTTTTTGCAAAAACTCAACCCATGAGTTTTTGTCCTGAGCAAACTGTTATAGTTGATCCTCCTTTCAGTTAAGATATCTCCAGCATTCCCTTCCAACATAAATTATTCTATATCTCTGCAATAATTCTTCTCCTCTATGTTAACCTTCCTCAGGGTATATGTAGATCACCCAGATTTAACTGTGCTAAGACCAGCAAAAGTTCCTTTTCATTATTTTATTAGACCAAGCTATACATTGGATGAATTGCAAGAAATTAAAATCAAATTATGTTTCTCATATGTGGCATTATTAGCCATTTTAAGTGAATGAGAAGGCAGATAAACTTGTCATCATTCTCATGGAAATTGTTCTCATCATGTATGTGGACAAATGGTGTACTTAAGATGTCATTGTCTATGAGAAGAATGAAAGTGTCAGAACTCAAAACTTCTCAGAACCCATTATGATGCTAAGTAGAAACCAGAGGAGACAATTCTTGCAAAGGAACTCTTTGGCTGGCACAAACCTGATGGACATGGCTTCTTAAGAATGCTAGAGGCAGCATTCACATTTCCCAAGGCCACTTTGGCTATTCCTGAAGTCTTGCTGGTGTGTATATGGGAGTGACTGTTAACTGACATTTTTATCTACCTTGTATTTGCAGAACTAAGCACATATATCTAATTAGCTCATATTGGACATGGACACATCCCCCAAACTGTGATGCACAACTTCTTTAATACTTTCAAAAACTGATTTCCTTTATTTTAATTTGCATTTTACCCCAATTGTATTTTTTCAGCATTAGATACATACACACACTCACACCAATCTCATCTGGGGCCAGGAACACAAGTGAAATTCAAAATTAAGGTAAATATACTAACCAAGAGGGGAACTGGAACTTCTGAATGTTAATTTAAAGCATCTGTGTTAAGACTAATAGTACCAGTAGGACAAGAATCAATGAAATTTTTTTGGTTGGTTGGTTGGGTTTTTTTGTTATTCACAGCATGTTAATGTCTCCTTTGTTTGGAAGTGGGCTATGGATTTAATTTTTCAATATGGTCTATATGAGGGTTTCATTTTGTAGTACAGCTGAAATCAAGGTCCTACTATTTTACTTCAGTATATCCTTACTGTATATCCCTCAGTATATCCTCAGCTCCTAATGTCCCTAAGTATTAAAAAATATCCTGAATACATGTATGAATAGGAAAAATGCTCATAAAATTCTGAAGCACATAGTACAATATGTATTTCTTACATTGTCCAGTAGTTCTTTAAACTTTCTTACATTGTTTAACAGTATTAACTTTGCCCTTGTTTCAGCTGAGATAGAGCTAATTTTCTTTCTAGTAGCCGGTTTAGTGCTGTGGTTTGGATTTAGTGCGAGAATAATGTTGATAACACACTGATGGTTTTAGTGGTTGCTAGGTAATTGTAGTGCCTACACTAAGCCAAGGACTTTTCAGCTTCTCACGCCCTGCCAGGTGCACAAGAAGCTGGGAGAGCACAGCCAGGACAGCTGACCCAGGCTGGCCAAAGGGACGTTCCCTACCACAGAGCGTCATGCTCCGGATAGAACTGGGGAAGATAGCTGGGAGGCAGGATCACTGCTCGGAAACAGACTGGGCATCAGGGCGGGGGGGGGGGGGGGTGCGGCAGTTCTGCATGTGATGAGCAATTGCATTTGTGCATCACTTGTTTTTATCAGTGTTATTGTTGTTGTTATTATGATGTTCCTTTGTTATCCTATTAAACTCTTGTGTTGGTTTTGCATGGCAAGGTTTTGGTAGCGGGGGGAAGGCTACAGGGGTGGCTTCTGTGAGGAGCTGCTAGAAGCTTCCCCTGTGTCTGATGATAGAGCCAATGCCAGCCGGCTCCAAGACGGACCCGCCGCTGGCCAAGGCCAAGCCAATCAGCACCTCTGTGATAACATATTTAAGAAGGAGAAAAACAGTTAGAGAGAGCTTTTGCAGCCGGAGAGAGGAGTGAGAAGATGTAAGAAACTCTGCAGACACCAAGGTCAGTGCAGAAGGAGGGGCAGGAGGTGCTCCAGGCGCCGGAGCAAGATCCCCCTGCAGCCTGTGGTGAAGACCATGGTGAAGCAGGCTGTCCCCCTGCAGCCCATGGAGGAAGGATGAGGGGGTGTAGAGATTCCACCTGCAGCCCATGGAGGACCCCACGCCAGAGCAGGTGGAGACACCTGAAGGAGGCTGTGACCCCGTGGGAAGCCCACGCTGGAGCAAGCTCCTGGCAGGACCTGTGGGCCCATGGAGAGAGGAGCCCACGCCAGAGCAGGTTTGCTGACAGGACTTGTGACCCCGTGGGGGCCCCACGCTGGAGCAGTTTGCTCCTGAAGGTCTGCACCCCGTGGAGGAGACTCACATTGGAGAAGGTCGTGAAGGACTGTCTCCCGTGAGAGGGACCCCACGCTGGAGCAGGGGAACGATGAGAGGAGTCCTCCCCCTGAGGATGAAGAAGCGGCAGAAACACCGCGTGAGGAACTGACTGTAACCCCCATTTCCCATCCCCCTGTGCCGCTGGGTGGGGAGGAGGTTGAAGCCAGGAGTGAAGTTGAGCCTGGGAAGATGGGAGGGGTGGGGGGAGGTGTTTTTAAGATTTGGTTTTATTTCTCATTCCTCTACTCTGTTTTGCTTAGTAATAAATAAAATGAATTCCCTAAGTTCGGTCTGTTTTGCCTGTGATGATAATTAGAGAATGATCTCTCCCTGTCCTTATTTCGACCCATAAGTTTTTTTTTAGTTATACCTTTTCTCCCCTGTCTAGAGAAGGAGGAGAGTGATAGAGCAGCTCTGGTGGGCACCTGGCCCCCAGCCAGGGTCAACCCACCACAGCCTTTTTGGCGCCCAACGTGGGGCGCCAAAAAGGACTGACGTGGTTTATCCCCAGCCGGCAGCTAAGCACCACGCGCAGCTCGCTCACCCCTCCCCCGGCGGGATGGGGAGGAGAACGGAAAAACAAGGCAAAGCCTCGAGGGTTGGGATAAGGGCAGTTTACTGGGACAGCAAGGGAGAGGGAAACAATCAACAACAGTGCTGATAACAGATAGTAACAATGGGTGATAACAGAGAATGATTTACCGATCCGACGACCTACGGACCGGACGCTCGACCCGTCCCGGAGCCACGCTGACACGCCGAGCCCGCACCTGCCCGACTGGCCCCCTTTTATGGTGAGCATGACATCACATGGTATGGAATAGCCCCCGGCCAGCTTGGGTCACCTGTCCTGGCTCCTTGGGAAATAACTCTATCCTTGCCAGAAGCAGGACAACTCTCTTTATCTCAACTGATGAGGTTTTTTTGCATTCTCCTCCCCATCCCCTTGGGGAGGGAAGGGTGAGCGAGCAGCTGCATGGTGCTTAGTTACCAGCTTGGGGTAAACCACAACACACTTAAACCAAAAACTTCCCAAAAATAAAAGTACTCAGCACATATGAATATGAGGAAAGGTCTATTTTTGCATAATGCGCTTTGTTGATGTAAGTATGATAAAATAATATAGAAAAACACAATGCAGTGGGACAGTGAAGGAGTCTGAGATATTTGTGGGGATTATTTTCTTTAGAATTGATTTAGACAAAACAGCCAAGGGATAAATGCAATATTAATAGATATGCATGATACAAATGCAAATTATTCTTAAGAAGGGATTTGTTGCTGTAGAAAGCACACCGAGTTACCAATTTCTCTATTCTTCAGTGATGAAAAATTTGGAGAAACAATCCCAAGGTTAGTATTCCATAAACAACATCACTGACAATTTAAGAGTGCTGTGACTCCTAGCTCCATTGCCTGTTAGAACAAATTCTCATTTCCCTTCATAGATAATTGAGAAGATACATAGATTCCATTGACATCAAATTGGACACCATATGAAAAGGCCCAAGAATAAATAAGTTTAGATTATTGTTTTTATCTTTAAAATAGAAAGTTTTAATCTGCTCTCACTCAGTAGTAAAATATTGAACTTCTATGAATTGTTACCATTTTGGAACCTTGTACTGTAGAAAAAAAAGAATGATCTGTGTATATGAGTTCATCTATTTGTGCAGAGAAAAATAAAAGAAAAAGATAAATATTATTTTTCCAAGAATGGGAATTTAGGAGTTTGAACTCCAGATGGTAATCTTCCCTGGTCTAGATGCTAATTTCTCTACAAGATGGTCTTACGGGTGATAATAATACAATGTAGTCCTATTTTCTGTGAATTTTCTTATTTTCTTCTTGGATATCTTCACCAGTTTTGACAACAAAAATTACAATGATTAGTTGGGACGAAGTAAATATTCTTTGCAAAAATGAAATCACCTTTATTTGATTTGTATTCAAATTACTGGAAGTGCAGAGCTTTGCCCAAGGAGTATTTTGAGTATATAATTTCAATTTAGTATTTTGAACAGATAATTTCAGGACAGAGCTGAACAACTTAATATAAATTCAAAGCTTTTGCAATCTTTGCTTTTTCTTTAGCTGGAATACTCCACTCCAGAATGGAATACAATGCCCTATTTGTGGGGGTTTATTTAAACTTCTACAATTCCCTTCTCCATCTTCCCTGTTTTGCTTCAATGAATGCAATATACCTATAGGTTAAATCTTTGGCCTTTCAAACATTCTAGTTAGCACAGCATATGTCCATTTCAATACAGATTAAAATTACATCAGTCTATCTCATAGAATCATAAAATCATAGAATGGTTTGGGTAGAAAGGGACCTTAAAGATCATCTAGTTCCAACCCCCCTGCCATGGGCAGGGACACCCTCCACTAGACCACGTTGCCCAAAGCCCATCCAACCTGGCCTTGAACACTTCCAGGGATGGGGCATCCACAACCTCTCTGGGCAACCTGTTCCAATGCCTCACCACTCTCACAGTAAAGAATTTCTTCCTTTTATCTAATCTAAATCGACCCTCCTTCAGCTTAAACCCATTACCCCTTGTCCTGTCACTACACTCCCTGATAAACAGTCCCTCTCCATCTTTCCTGTAGGCCCCTTCAGGTACTGGTAAACCACAATTAGATCTCCCTGGAGCCTTCTCTTCTCCAGGCTGAACAATCCCAACTCTCTCAGCCTGTCCTCATAGGAGAGGTGCTCCAGCCCTCTGATCAGCTTCGTGTCCCTCCTCTGGACTCCCTCCAGCAGCTCCATGTCTCTCCTGTACTGGGGCCCCCAGAGCTGGACGCAGTACTCCAGGTGAGGTCTCACGAGAGCGGAGTAAAGGGGCAGGATCACCTCCCTCGACCTGCGAGTCACGCCTGTCTTGATGCAGCCCAGGACACGGTTGCTCATCTCTTTACATTCAAGTCTCTCATTGTAAGTTCTGTAGATCTGTCCATGGTAAGAGTAACACCTAGCTGGGAAGGAAGGAGACATGACATTCCCTTGTTCTGTAGCAAGTTTGTAGGACCAGCTCCATCAGGAGCCAAGGGCTGTCTCCAGCAGCACCATTTTTTAATGCTATGACAGGCATATGTTTTCAATCTTGCTTTATGTAATAAAAAAGATATAGCAAGCATAGCTTTAAACAACTCTTGTCATTTTCCCAATGAGGAGAAAAGAAACCAAGAAGATCAAATCTGACAAACATGAATCACGAAATGAACAAGGCTTTCTGGGAGGGAGTTATAATAACTATATGAATACAGTAGGTTTCTCTTTTAGTTTTTACCAGTTTTCCAAAATCAGTGGAGTCTGTGCAACTGGTATCTGCCTGCAGTAACAATGCTATTTTTTTCTAATGAGCATGGAATCATTTAGGGTGGAAATTACCTTTACGATCATCAAGTCCAACCCTAAACCTAACATGGCCAAGTCTACCACTAAACCATGTCTCTAAGTGCCACATTTTTTAAATATCTTCAGGGATGATATCAGAGATGATATCAGAGAAAGTATATCTATTATAAGAATGCAAAAATCTCGTCTGAAGTGATTTGTCAGCTTATGCAACTATTTAAAAGAACCTACTGTGTAAATAAGTATATTTGCAATTTAATTCAGATACATTTTCAACTATATAAGCAAATGTGTTTGTGCATCTCTTTTCTCAGAGATTCTGTAATTTTTTCTTCAAACATGTTAGCCATGACTCATATTTAAAAAAGGTGCTTTTAGTCCTGTCTGGTCATTAACACAAATAGAAAAAATTGATCTAATGTTAGCAAATGATAAGGCATTAAAAGAGCTTACTAACTTCTACCTTCTCCTGTCATGGAACTGAGCCAAAGTTAACATTTCTAAGGTTGCTGTGCCAGTTTTAAACATACTGTAAATATATGCTCTTCTCCTGAACACAAAAGAGTTACAGTTGCTTCTATAAGATGACATTATCACCTTCTTCTGGCAGAATTTTGATCCAATTCCAGGAACTGCATATTTTCATATATGTGTTCAGAGACTCAGAGAAGAAACAGTTAGAGGTTATCACATCTTGGTAATTTCCTCAAGTTTCTTTGAGATCCACTAGATCTCTCTCTCCAGAGATTACTGGGCAAAATATGATGAACAATCTGATGTGAAGTTGAATTTTTTTTTTTCTCTGACCAGATGAAACCATATAAACAGAGAGTTTTCAAGACAATTATATAAATATTTTCAGTTCTATTCTATATTCTAGCTACATGAAAAAAATTATGGAATTATTCAAAAGCTGAAGTTACCTTTTGGTTTAGTATTGATCTTGGGTATCATTTGGTTTTCCTTCAAGAACACAGGCATAAATATGGCAGCCCTGAAAACTGAAGAAAAATAAAAAAGTAACCACATATGAGATCGAAACATTGCGAACTACAAACAATTCCAAAGATAAGATGTCCAAATAAACCTAGTCTCCAGATACTCCAATTCTTTTTTTCTCCTTATATGAGAGATTCAATTAAAATTCCAGTAAAATCAACACACTTAATTCTAATCATACCATACTCACACTGAAAAAAAGGAAGAAGTGTTCATTGTTCTTAAACTTATGACTGTCATTTTAGAGTCTGTTTTGAATAACTGTTTTACATATTTCTTCTAGTCAGTTCCTCTAAGATTTATTTGAGTTGTATATATTTCCAGATGAAAAGATAGTTTCAAATTTTTAGTGGTAATTAGCCTTATGTGGTTCCATGCTACATGGTCTGACATATTGAAACTGAAGCCAGACCTTGGGAACACACTTTGACATTATGATAAGCAGGTCTGGAAGACCTAAAAGTTGGACTATTAGGTACAAGATTATAAAGCAAGACCTAATATTAATTAGGCAAGACCTAAAATTTGCACAATTAGGTATTTACATTTCACAAGTTTGAGCTGGACTATAACTTCTCTACACATGAAAGAGGAGATAGTTTACTAATTTTGAATTTGCAATATCCACTGGGTGAGAACTCTGACAAAATCACAGAATCGCAAAATGGTTGAGGTTGGAAGGGACTTCTGGAATTCATCTGGTCCAACCCCCACTGCTCAAGCAGGTCCACCCATAGATATTTTACCAGGACCATGTCCAGATGGATCTTGAATATCTCCAAGGGTGGAGGCTGCACAACCTCTCTGGGTGGCCTGCGCTAGTGCTTGGTAACCCTCACAGTAGAAAAGTATTTCCTGATGTTCAGAGGGAACCTCCTGTGTTTCAGTTTCTGCCCATTGCCCCTGGTTCTGTCATTGGACACTACCGAAAAGAGCCTAGTGGCGTATTCTTTACACCCTTCCTTCAGATATTTGTACACATAGATGGGATTGCCCTTGAGCCTTCTCTTCTTCAGGCTGAAAAGTCCCAGCTCTCTCAGCCTTTCCTAATAAGAGAGATTCTCCAGCCCCTTAATCATCCTTGTGGCTCTTTTCTGCACTCTCCAGTATGTCCATGTCTCCTACTGAGGAGCCCAAAACTTGACGCAGTACTCCAAGTGTGGCTTCACCAGTGCCAAGTGGAAGGAAAGGATCACCTCCCTTGACCTTCTGGCAATATTTTGTCTAATGCAGTCAGAGATACTATTTGCCACCTTTATAGCAAGGGTAGATTGCTGGCTAATATTCAACTTAGTGTCCACAAGGACCCCCAGGTCCTTTATTGCAAAGCTGTTTTCCAGCTAGGCTGCCCCCAGAGTCCAGGTGCATGGACTTGTTCCTCCCCAGATGCAGGACTGTGCACTTCTCTTTGCTGAACTTCGTGAGTTTCCTGTCAGTCCATTACCCCAGCCAGTCAAGGTCCCTCTGAATGGCAGCACAACCATTTGGTGTTATCAGACACTCCTCTCCATTCTGTATCATCAACAAACTTGCTGATGATAGACTCTGTCCAAATCTTTAATGAAGATGCTGAACAGGATTGGACACAGTATTGACACCTGGGGTACACCACTAGTTACTGGCCCCCAACTAGACTTTGCGCCTCTGATCAGAACCCACTGGGCTCTGTTGTTCAGTCAGTTTTCAGTGCACCTCACTGTCTGCTCATCCAGCCCATACATCATCAGCTTGTCTATGAAGATGTTACGGGAGACAGTATTGAAAAAGGTAAAAGTAGACACTAAGATGTCTCAAAGATGTCTTTCATGGGCTTGGGTGCTTGTCTCAGAAATACTTATACGTATATCTGCAAATGAGGATGTAATACTTGAAACTCAAATATAACACCCACTGTTTTGCATAGAAGTTGAGCATTGCAATAAGTTTAACATTTTCCATACTAAACATAGTATCATCCTGAGAGAGTTTGAAGGTACTATGGAAGCAATGGAGCACCTTTAGTGAAAAATCTGTCCCTTCTCTCTTCTGTGCTACTCTGAAGCTGAAAAAAACCCCCAAAACAACAAAACATGGAGGTCCAATTGAAAAGTATGCATTTGTCAGGATGGGAAAAGACACTTATTCCTGAATTAGGTAATCTGTTTGGGGTTTTTTGTTGGTTTTTTTTGTTTGGTTTTGGTTTTGGGGGGGGAGGTGGTGGTGGTGGTTTTTTGGGGGTATTTTTAATGGAGAAGTCATTGTTCTACCATGTCATGTCTGTGGCATTCCTCAGACCAATCAGAGATGTAATTTCACCTTCTGTGGGCAGAAAAGAGAGCTGAACTCTGACTTTGCTATTTCTTGGTTTATTGGGAAAAAATAATACAGTATTATTAACAGCATTTCCTCAGGCTTAGCTTTTAAGAAGGTTGTATATAATTTGATGATGTTTGTTTATGAGTCTGTATCTCAATGAAAAATATAAGGAAAATATCTTCTGGTTTAAGTATGAATGGGCACAAGGTCAATTACATCACTGCTGGCAGGACTTTGCAGTTTTGCCCTTTACCAGTACTGTGTAGGATTGCACAAATTGTATTATTTTTGAAATGCAGAAGCTATTCGAGTATCTCAATGTGTAGTAAAATATGCAACTTTTTATTTAACTTGTTAAATATATAACATGTTTATATTTTATCTTCTCCAATTCATAATGAAAGAGAAATTGTTATAGAATAAGAAGCATAATAGAAAACACTGACTCATAAATATCATTACTTTTTTATTCTTCTCATTGCCATAAAAAGAAAGTTGCAAAGATACTTCATTACATAAAAATATAGAAACGATAAAAAAATCAGTCTGATGGTTCTGAAGTTAACAGTCATTTTAAACTGCCATAAAATAATGCTTTGTTTATTCACCAGCAGCAAAGTATTGAACATCAACTGCAGTATATCGATATAAGACTAAAATAATAAATTGGTGAATAACACTGTTTAAATAGAATATGAAGACTGTGCTTTATGAATGCACTAAAGTGTCTGTTTGAAAAACAGATGTTTATAAAATGCCTAAAAAATATATACTGATACATACAACACAGAATCAGTTAGCACAGTAGCATGCCATTTCTTTCAGAAAGGGTTGTAAGATTGACAAAATAAAATAATAGAAATTTTAATACAGAATTCCAAAATAAAAGTATTGCAGAAAAATTGTTAGGACTTCATATCTGAGATATGGG
This sequence comes from Balearica regulorum gibbericeps, assembly GCF_011004875.1. Lineage (NCBI taxonomy): Eukaryota > Metazoa > Chordata > Aves > Gruiformes > Gruidae > Balearica > Balearica regulorum. The sequence continues at coordinate 164,138,281 of NC_046184.1, read as the reverse complement.
GATAGAAGGGTTTTGGTATCTTTTTCGATGTTGTTGTTGTTTTTGTTGTTGTTACATTAATTTACCTCCCTTTAGTTCTAAGAGTAGTCATGCCAGTTTTTACCACTAGAATGAATGTATGAATAAGAATCCTGACTAGACTCCTTAAAGGCATTAAATTCTATTATTATAGAATCCTAGAATGGTTTGGGTTGGAAGGGACCTTAAAGATCATCTAGTTCCAACTCCCCTGCAATGGGGTGGGACACCCTCCACTAGACCAGGTTTACTAGTTACTTTTAAAGTTAGTACTGGTGTGGAATTTTGTTTATATTGTTATAAATATATATTGGCTAAGGGTGATCCTTTTCCTGCTAAAATGACTGAATGTTTCACTAGGTACTGTATCAATCTCTGAAGGAATCCAACAGGCTGGATAGCCAGCCATGGTGAGCCATGAGTGATGTATGAGATAGATAATATGGTTTAGTGTTTTCTAAAAATTCATAATTTAGTATTAATCCACATAACAAGAATCATATAGTTAACACTATTCCATCTTACTCCACATCTTGCCTATCAAAATTTTAAATCCTGACAAATCTTCTAACAACATCACTGAAGTGCTAGATCTGGATTCCAAAATCATGCCTTCTCACTAACAAAAGATTACACACACATCTACAGTGAAAGCTTTCTCCTAGTGCTCTCTCTACTAAATAAAGTGTTGGTCTTCCTTACACACATATATTTAATTTTTTACACTCCAAGTAGTTCTACTGATGTCAAGGATCCTACTCAAAGTTTGCATGCATTAGAGTAGTCTTTGACTGCTCCTGTACAAGGTTTTAAACAGCACCTTCTGCAATGATACCTGAGCCTTTCCCCCTTCCTTTAAGTATAAATATTTATTATCAATGTCAATCGTGGCATGCATACCTGCTTTCTAAACACCAGGCTGTGATCACAAGTCCATTTCATATCTCCTTAGGGTGAGCAACTGGCACATAAGGCACTCTCACAGTCAGATACAACCACTGTGACCTGTCCCTCTCTCAGGACTGGTATGTTAGAGGATAGGTCATGTTCTTTATTTCAAGTAATGAGTGCTTTCCTGATTGGTTCATTTTTTCTACCAAAAATCTATGCAGCTAAAAATAATTCCAAATTCACAGTTTTGACCTGAGTTTGAATTTCCATTACTTTTGCTTTTGACAATTACAAACCCAGATTTGTCTATTTCTTGCCTTCTGTTCTTTAACTTCTAAAACTGTGTGGGGCAGCCTGATGTTTCTCATCATGTAAGCCAAAACCCAAAACCTGCATATGACAGACAAGTGCAACACCTGTATTTTGACTCTCTGTTAGCTGAAAAGTACAGAGGCTGAGAGAGGCTGGGCTATGCATCCTCTTCCATCCCATGATAAGTCCTTAGATTAGGTTTTTGGTTGTACCACAATAATTTGGAAAAAGTTTCATGCTTTTAGTGAAAATCTTATACTTTCAGTTTTATATAGAACCATAGAATCATAGACTGGTTTGGATTGGAAGGGATGTTAAAGATCATCTAGTTCCAACCCCCCTGCCATGGGCAGGGACACCCTCCACTAGACCACGTTCCTCAAAGCCCCATCCAATCTCGTCTTAAACACTTCCAGGGAGGGGACCTCCACAACCTCTCTGGGCAACCTGTTCCAGTGTCTCACCATCCTCACAGTAAAGAGTTTCTTCCTTTTATCTACTCTAAATCTACCCTCTTTCAGCTTGAACCCATTCCCCCTTGTCCTGTTACTCCATGCTCTTTTAAACAGTCCCTCACCATCTTTCCTGTAGGCCCCTTCAGGTACTGGTAAGCCACAATTAGATCTCCCCAGAGCCTTCTCTTCCCCAGGCTGAACAACCCCAGCTGTCTCAGCCTGTCTTCACAGGAGAGGTGCTCCAGCCCTCCGATCATCTTCATGGTCCTCCTCTGGAGTTGCTCCAAATATTCCCTTTAGATATCATTGTTGTTATAATTGGAAAAAATGTGGTGTGGTCTGTTTCTCTTGATCTTCCTAACAGAATGCAAAACATGGTCCTTACATCGGTGAATAATCTGAAACATTGCCAAATGTCTTTGTTATTGTTTCTTTTAGCACATACAAATGAAATATATTGATCAGGGGTAAAAAGTCAGATGGTGGAGGATGAAAGCTGTTGTTGTATGTTTTATCATGGTGTTAACTGACAAGCATGTGGAGAAAAACAGGTGTCACAAGTGGCATGCAGACTTCTGTTCTGGATAAAAAGCAGTGCAAATGCGGGGTTTGGGACCACCGAAAATTAAGGTGAGTTAAATTTTTCTTCTCTGCTGTGAAAAAACTATATGCAAGAAGTCAGTTGCTATTCTTGAAGTCATTTAGGGGTTGTTTATATATATATATATATATATATATCTCCTTTTTAATTTTTTGTTGAATTTGACACAATGTAATTTAAGGAAGGAGCCTTTTTTGGTCCTCTTTTTTAATCATAAATTAGTACTTATTGACAAAAGGTGGGAAATTCTCACTTCCTATGTTGTGTGGATTGAATACAAACATGCTGTTTCTAAGAGGTACTTAATAATTGATGATCTACAAGAGAAAAGAAACAATTCCTCTAATGATAGAAAGGTAATAGAAGAATTAATGCAAACCAAAGAATATCTACTGGTGTAGAATTAGTGCTTAAAAGCAGTGGAAACTTTCTTTCAGCATCTTCTGATGTTATGTGCAATATGATGAGGTCAAACTGTCATATTTCTTCCCTTGATTTCCCAGTCAAGATGAGGTTCTGCAAATCCCTCTTCTAGGTAACATTTTGTCACTGTTCTGAGCTGTGATTTTTGTCAGGTTGCTGCATTTCTGATTCCCATCTCATTCTTTTGAGCATTTTATTTTTTAAAAAATGAATGTAAGGTCTTCAAGGAAAATAATTGTCTCATGTCTTTCCATAGTTCTTGGCACTAATGCAATTGTTGTGTAATATTAAGTGAAATGTAGCAGGGACTTAGATAAGATGAAAAGAATTAAGATTTCAGGTGTCTATCTGCTTTTTACATTAGTTTATTAGAGGTTTTAAAATAGCATAGTAAAACCAAAACAGCAGTTCAGGAATCTTAGTCTAAGTTCCCTAGATTAGTTGGGTCCAGATTCATTTATATCTTCTTTCTCCCTAAACTGTTTTTTGCCTTTACAAGCTTCAACAGGAACAATGGATAAAATTGGCATGCAAATCATGTAAAGTCTACTCATTGTAGCACTTAAGAAGTAGCTAAAGATTTCCCTTTTCCTCTGTGAGTTGTGTAGCTGCTAGCCAATTTATATCTCTACTTTTTTCAGTTTTCAGTGGAACTTAGCAGACCTTCAGGTAGCCTGTCTACCATAAAGCACCTATCCAACTATGTCCTCAGAATAAATACTTCCAAATACGTCTGAAAGACAATAGTAGATCATGTAGTTAGGAGCCAAAATAAATATTTATAACATTTTTTGTATTATATTCAGTAACAACATCACTTGGGCTAAAAAAAAATTACTAAAACTACTAAAAAATTACTATTTGTAATTCTCACAGATATCTTGTTTTTATTCTAGTATTTGCTCATAAATTTGAGTTGGTACAGTTGGGAAGAGTCCAGTTTATAAGAAAAGGAAGAAGAAATTAGTTAGTGAAACACTGCAGTTAAGCTCTGTTAAAAACGATGAAACTCACAGATCCTCTTGTATGGAGAGTCACACAAGTAGCCTAATTGTTGCATCATGAACTTGCACATGTTGAAATGTTAAATGCAGCCTAATCTAAGTCCTAGTTTTATAGAACTAGGAAACATATGGAAAAAGCAGTGGAAGAGCTCAGAATAATAGTACAGGTCTTGTTTTGTAGTTAATTTGTTCTATTTTATTTATTTGTTTGTTTCGTAACAGAAGGCACGTGTAAATCACTGTTTTTTATTACACTGATCATTATCATTTTGCTGCCTTTCTGCATCTTGTAAGCCACTTCCCAAACTTCATTCTTAACACTAAGGAGAGCTATGAAACCTGGATGCATATTATCTTTGGGAACTCCTACATAAGAACCAACTGATATTAGATACAGTTTTAGAAGGAGGTCCTTAGTGTCTGCCAAATTATGTTATTCTAGAAATAACATGCAACGTAAAAGCACTTGACATACATACTTAATCAAGAATTAGTGCCTTAATAAAGTTTTACTATGTTCCTATAAAATTATCCTAGTTCACAATGTAGAAGGACCATCCTACAGTGGCTTAAAACATTTGTATTCAGTTAGGAGTGACTTCCAGCACTTCCTTGATTTTTGCTCCCTTCATCCCTTAGCAGAAACTATTCATTTTACATACTGAGTTATTACAAAATATTTCATAAGATACATGTCAAAAGACTGTTGTAAAAGCTCAAAGTGTTAGATTTTAGCATTTTCCATGCATATTTTGTAGGTTTCCCAAAAGCTCATCTAACTCCAAGTCTAGCCCACTCTTCACAGGGACCTGGATGGCCATGTAGGTCTCAGACCTTCCCTTCTCATTAAATTAGGTTTGAGACAAAGAAAAACATATACTTATTTCCTAATATACTTATATATATATATTTGATTTAAATCTTCATTTTTAACTATGTCTTAACTATGTACCTATTTTTCTAACTCACTTTTCCATGTACCACATATATTATTGTTGCAATGGAAGCATCATGTAAATGCAAATAAAAGTCTCCAAGTCAATATTTTTAACAAAATGCAGTTCATACTACAAAAAATAGCACTGTAATGGGTAGTTGTGGTGGGTTGACCCTGGCTGGGGGCCAGGTGCCCACCAGAGTCGCTCTATCACTCCCCTCCTTCTCTAGACAGGGGAGAAAAGGTATAACGAAAATCTTGTGGGTCAAGATAAAGACAGGGAGACATCACTCACTAATTATCATCACGAGAAAAACAGACTGAACTTAGAGAGGGAATTCATCTAATTTATTACCAAGCAAAACAGAGTAGAGAAATGAGAAATAAAATCAACTCTTAAAACACCTCCCCCCACCCTTCCCATCTTCCCGGGCTCAACTTCACTCCCGGCTTCAACCTCCGCCCCCCCTCAGCATCACACGTTGTTTGTGCCGCTTCTTCATCCTCAGGGGTAGGACTCCTCTCATGCAGACCTTCAGGAGCAGACTGCTCCAGCATGGGTCCCCTACAGGGTCACAAATCCTGCCAGCAAACCTGTTCTGGCGTGGGCTCCTCTCTCCACCGGTCTACAGGTCCTGCCAGGAGCTTGCTCCAGCGTGGGCTTCCCATGGGCCACAGCCTCCTTCAGGTGTCTCCACCTGCTCTGGCGTGGGGTCCTCCATGGGCTGCAGGTGGAATCTCTACACCCCCTCATCCTTCCTCCATGGGCTGCAGGGGGACAGCCTGCTTCACCATGGTCTTCACCACAGGCTGCAGGGGAATCTTGCTCCGGCGCCTGGAGCACCTCCTGCCCCTCCTTCTGCACTGACCTTGGTGTCTGCAGATGTTCTTACATCTTCTCACTCCTCTCTCTGGCTGCAAAAGCTCTCTCTAACTGTTTTTCTCCTTCTTAAATATGTTATCACAGAGGCGCTGGTTGGCTTGGCCTTGGCCAGCAGCGGGTCAGTCTTGGAGCCGGCTGGCATTGGCTCTGTCAGACACAGGGGAAGCTTCTAGCAGCTTCTCACAGAAGCCACCCCTGCAGCCCCCCTGCTACCAAAACCTTGCCATGCAAACCCAACACAGTAGTATTGCCTATTATCTTTAGAATGACATTGAAAAGAGTGCACATCTATGATTTTAATGCATTTAAATACATATACTTGATCTTCTTTCTGTTTTTCATTAAGCTTTAAAGAGAATTTAAGTTCCTTATGCAGCCCTGTTGGCCTAATGAACTATAAAGCAGAGACCATGGATGCAAATCTTCTTTGGAATGTACAGGGGTTTTGTTTGATTTTATTTTAAGAATATGAAGTATTTTCCTTGTTCAGTCATGTAAGAGGAACAGGCTACCCAGAGAGGTTATGGTGTCTCCTTCTCTGAAGGTATTCAAAACCCACCTGGACACAATCGGGTGCAACCTGCTCTAGCAGGGGGATTGGACTAGATGATCTCCAGAGGTCCTTCCAACCCCTACCATTCTGTGATTCTGTGATTCTATGAAGAGACAGCATGCTTAAGCGATTAAATCTAGTGTTTATGGTGGCCCTAGTGACCGCTCTTCTGTTAAACCAATGTCTGATGTTAAACTTGTTATCTGTATCTCTGTCTTTCGGCAAGTGATCAGACATTCTACAGGTTCCCAACATGGAACTGGCTGTTATTTTCACTGATGTGAACTTAACCTGCCTACTGCAGTTAAAGACAATAAAAATATTTTTATAAATGCATTAACAACAAAAGGAAAGCTAAGGAGAATCTCCATCCTTTATTGGATGTGGATGGAAACATACTGACAAAGGATGACAAAAAGGCTGAGGTATTTAATGCCTTTTTTGCCTCGGTTTTTAGCAGTAAGACCAGTTGTTCTCAGGGTACCCAGCCCCCTGAGGTGGAAGACAGGGACAGGGAGCAGAATGAAGCCCCCATAACCCAAGGGGAAATGGTTAGAGACCTGCTGCACCGCTTAGAAACACACAAGTCTATAAGGTTTACACGGCATCCACCCAAGGGTAGTGAGGGAGCTGGTGGAAGTGCTCACCAAGACACTTTCCATCATTTATCAGCAGTCCTGGCTAACTGGGGAGTTCCTACTTGACAGGAGGTTAGCAAATGTGACATTCATGCACAAGAAGGGCAGAAGGAGGATGGAGGGAACTACAGACCTGTCAGTCTCCCCTTGGTGCTGGGGAAGGTTATGGAGCAGATCATCTTCAGTGCCATCACGTGGCAGATACAGGACAACCAGGTGATCAGGCCCAATCAGCATGGGTTTATGAAAGGTAGCACCTTCTCGACTAACTCGATCTCCTTCTATGACAAGTTTACCTGCTTACTGGACAAGGGAAAGGCTGTGGATGTTATCTACCTGGATTTAGAAAAGCCTGTGACTCTGTTTCTGATAGCATTCTCCTGGAGAAACTGGCTGCTCATGGTTTGGATGGGCTTCACTTGGTGAAAAACTGGCTGGGTGACTGGGCCCAAAGAGTTGTGGTGAGTGGAGTTAAATCCAGTTGGCAACTGGTCACAAGTGGTGTTCCCCAGGGCTCAGTACTGGAGACAGTTCTCTAACATCTTTATCAATGATCTGAAAGAGGATATTGTGCACCCTCAGCAAGTTTGTAGGCAACACCAAGTTGTGTGGGAGTGTTGATCTGCTTGAGGGTAGGAAGGCTCTGCAGAGGGATCTGGACAGGCTGGATCGATGGGCCAAGGCCAACTCTATGAGGTTCAACAAGGCTCAGTGCCGGGTCCTGCACTTGGGTCACAACAACCCCAGGCAACACTACAGGCTTGGGGAAGAGTGGCTGGAAGGCTGCCTGGTGGAAAAGGACCTGGGGGTGTTGGTCAACAGTCAGCTGAACATGAGCTGGCAGTGTGCCCAGGTGGCCAAGAAGGCCATCAGCATCCTGGCTTGCATCAGGAATAGTGTGGCCAGCAGGACTAGGGAAGTGATTGTCCCCCAGTACTGGGCACTGGTGAGTCTGCACCTCGAGTCCTGTGTTCAGTTTTAGGCCCCTCACTACAAGAAGGACATTGAGGTGCTGGAGCATGTCCAAAGAAGGGCAACAAAGCTGGTGAAGGGTCTAGAGAACAGGTCATGTGAGGAGCAGCTGAGGTAACTGGTGGTTGTTTAGCCTGGAGAAAAGGAGGTTGAAGGGAGACCTTCTTGCTGTCTACAACTACCTGAAAGGAGGTTGTGGTGAGGTGGGTGGTCTCTTCTCCCAAGTAACAAGTAACAGCACAGGAGGCAATGGCCTCAAGTTGTGCCAGGGGAGGTTTAGATTGGATAGTAGGAAAAATTTCTTCACTGAAAGGATTGTCAATCATTGGCACAGGCAGCCCAGGGAAGTGGTTGAATCACCGCCCCTGGAGGTATTTAAAAGACGTGTAGCTGTGGCCCTTAGGGACATGGTTTAGTGGTTGGATTTGGCAGAGGTTGGACTTGATGATCTTAAAGGTCTTTTGCAACCAAAACAATTCTATGATTCTATGTTTTCACTGATAGTACAAGTTGGGGTAGAAGATGGTCTCAGCTACTCATTTTGAATTTTGACAGCATGCTACTTACAAAGCTCATTTTAGGAACCTTCATCTTAATTTTCAAGATTGGCTGAAACCAGAACATATCCTACACTTTTGCATTTCTCTTTCTGTTTGTACTTTCAATCATTTTATTTTGGGTAAAAGATTGCCTTTCATTATATGTAATTAAAGCTGAGGCATAGTGGGACCCAAATCTCAGTATAAATATTTTTAATCATACCAAGAAGATTTCAAATTAGCTGACATTATGGGATCACTTCAGATGAATAATTGTTGGTATCTAGTGCCATTGAAGAGCTCTAAGATATACAGTTTGGCATCCAGGAGTCTGTTTGGAAAGATGCATGGTTCCCCTGAGTCCTTTGTTATAACTGCTAGACTGTGCGGATGCTATCACAGCTGGCAGAACTGGCAAATACAACACAAAGTTAGCCATCTATAGCACCAGACAACTATTCTTAAGCAACTGAATAAAAGCCCTTAGGTTCTCCTCTAAGTCAGGCAGACATAGGTACCTCCATTCCAAGGTAGTTGTCTCTAAAGATGAACTTATTGACCTTTTAAAGATGGTAGTCTGTCTCTACATATTATTTATAGATGACTAAACAACTTCTTTATTTATTTTGTGTTATTTTCTTTTGGATTTTTTTTCTGAACAGATAACAAAAATGAGATGAACTAACTGTAATAGATTTTCTGTTAATGAAAATTTAAATCAAACCTAGAAAGACAGTTAGGAAAATTTAGAACCAATAAGCCTACCTCCCAGCTCCCAAACTAATATGAAGACTAAAGAAACATGTGACTAGGATGCCAGTTTAAATCGCAGTTCTGTCTAGCAGTGACATTTTCTCCTGATATACATAAATATTCAGATTTCACCTCTCATTGTATGCTGACATATAAGGCCTATTTGGTCACTGAACTACTAAAGCTGTTAAAGTTTTCCAGAGAAGTGAAAATCACAACAGTCACTCATGTTCACAGCAAGTACTCAACTAACATGCTGAATTTGATCTGGTTTGAGGCTGAAGGTAACGCAAAGAAGGAAAGTCAACACTATAGCAACAGACACATGAATCCTGACATGTGCATGCATGGCTTCTAAAAATCATATACTGTGCAAACTCTACTATATAAGAAGAGCTACTAGATGGCCTTTCAATGCTGTAGTCTACCTTTCTCATCTCTTAGTGCATTATTTCCCAAGGAAATTATTACATAGAAGATATAATTTTATAAGGTTCTAAATTAATTTGTCAACATTTTAATGTGAGAAAAATGGAGTAAATTTCACATAATGCCAAATTACTTTTTTAAGCAAACTTTTTGTGACTGTTTTATAACAATGTATAACTTTTTAATTGCTAATAAGAGTGTCTTAAGGTGTTGTAAAATACAAGTACGTAAATTGGTTGGTTCAATAAAATCAGATGCAGACATTTTTCTACATTTGTTCATTAACAAATCAGGAAATATATTTAAATCAAGGTTCCAATAAAACTAGCAAATCCTCTTTCTCACTTGAGGACACTTCTTATTGTCAGCAGAGAAACAGATCATCCAATCTGATATTGTTTTAAAAAGCATATTTTTATTGATATATATAGACAAACAACAGACATCAGATTAGGTCCTCACAGTAATTCACCCATGTTACGCTTTGCAAACGGCAAAGACTGACTAAAGAGAAAGGCATTCAATAATCCAGGCACAGAAACCAATACTAAGCAGTCATTGAAAATGATGTGTTTGCTTGGAAACTGCTGAGAATATTGCTTTGTTTCAACTGAAGAGAAAAATAAAGTAGGCATTAAAATAGTAAAACCTTTTCCTTCCTAGGTGCAATTGATCTTAGTTTTAAGAAACAGCAGCAGAGAACACCGAGTACAGTTTTTCAGCCTCAAAAATCTCTCGACAACCCAGAAATGTTAGAAAACTAATCCTAAGATTAGCTAGATAACATTAGACAATTCAGATGGAGTTATTAGGTTATGGATGCATAGACTTAGACTCAGATTAACAGTAATGAAATATGTCTACTAAGAATAATGGCCCTTTCAGAAAAGAGTATATCTAATCAAGTGTGTTATGCACCATTGAGTTTTTGTCAAGGGGCTTTTTGTTTAATAGCTGTTTGGTGGCATTTGCAACTGGATGCAGTTATTAAACAATATAAAAAGCTAATTTGTTTCTTGGCAGGAGGAGTTAGCCCTTTTACTCTCACTCAGATTCAAATAAAATGACCCTCAAGTTAAATAACTACAGAGAAGGTAAAGCATACATATGTGATAATGAATAAACTGACATCCTATTATTTGCAATCTTGCAATATTCTGTTGGAAGATTTCCTTGGAAAATATAGATATATTTCAAAGTACTCTGAATAAAATAAGGACAGTGAGGACAGAATCAAGAATATTGTTTGTAAAGAAACTTTTGTGTTGATTATTTTTCATTTGTCTAATGAGAATATACTACAATATAGCTCATAATAGTACATCATAAGATATCACAACAGCACAAAAACTATAGGATGGCAAGATGTCCATAGAGTGGCACCTTTATTCAAGCAAAATCCCACTGAAAGCAGTTTACAGTGATATAGGAACATTATTCATAAGAAGTACACAACTGTTTCATTAATGAATCTTTTCAGCAATTGTAATATTTAATTTGATTTTTACTTAGCTTTGCAATACCAAACTAGAGTCCAAAATCTAGATGCAATGAAGTCACTGAAACAATTAGCTTTTGCCAGAGATTCATAAATAATGAAATCATTCTCAGTAGCTCCTTTATAAAATAATAATTAAAAAAAACCCAAACCCACAGATGTCTATGAAAATCTGATCACTTTTACTCAAAGATACTCTACAATGACAATTGAGAAATTTAAGGTGGACATTCCCTAACAGCCGCACAGCAGTCATTTATCACATGAATTTCTGTGAAACTTGGGATTCATCTGACCCAACAGGTACAGCTAACCAAGTCATTACAAACACATATCATTCTAATATGGATTTGTAGATGCGGCACTTCGGGACATGGTTTAGTAGACATGGTGGTGATGGGTCGACAGTTGGACTTGATCTTAGAGGTCTTTACCAACCTTAAAGATTCTATGATTCTATGATTTGAATCCAATGGCTAATTTAACATTCTAATCTAAATAGATCAGACTAATTTTGTACAGGAAGATCTTAGGTGTCTGATGCCACTTGAGATATACTAAGATGTTCCATCTCATCACTATCTGCTAATGCTAAAGGCTGCAGCTTGTAAAGGACTTTTGACATATGCCAGCCCTATGCAGATAGACATCCTAAAGCCATAAAATGGCCCAAGATATCTACGTTTAGACAGTTGAAGTGAGGCCATGGTTCCTATTCATCTCTACTGTTTACAAAAGGTTTAAAATGCCTAGCTGAGATTTTGCTATCCATATTAGGTTAGATGATTTCCAGCCACAGTGACTGAGTACATCTGATCCCGCTAAGGGCCAGTTCAAAAATGGACAGTTTAAATTGCCTCTGAAAACTCACATATTTGATTTTGGCCTGAAATAGACTAGGAAAATTCACAGAAACCTACATTAATTCTATCTAACCATGAATACTTAACTAAAGTAGGTCCACCTGATCTCCCTGTGTATGCCAGCCTGTCTAAAGCCCAAACAGGGATCAGGCTGGCCTCACTGTAGATGACCTGAAAGTACATGACTGAAATTGCGTGGAAGGGTTTAGTGCTCATTATGGTGTAAATATGGATGCTCACATTTGAGCTTCAGCGCAACTCAGAACAATCATCCAACTATTAAAGTCTACCCCTGTTTTCTATGGATATATTTGTAAGCTAAACAGGGACAAGCCACTGCGTTTAGCACTGGTATGCAATTTCCCTACTGTTAAATTTTTAGCATTGTCCTTCATCCAGGTTTATCCTGTCCTGACTTGTGGTCTTGAACTACTGCTCAGGCAGGACAAAATCTGCATGTAACAGATTATTCTCAATAGAGAGCCTGGTTATGGCCACTCTGATCAACATAGACACAAGCTGTGCCCTGCAACTCATTTTTAAGGTCAGAGGACTGCCTCTGGTCTGTTCTATTTACTAGTATAAGCGTATTCTGTATGAATAGCAGAGTTCCTGGCTCATTTTGGACCGTTACAACTACTTCCCTCAAAAGGCAGTATGAACAAGACTGTATCAATTTATACTCACTCTGTCTTCTGTAGTCCTTTAACACTATTCCAGCAGGCATCGTGCTAAGGCATAGCTTCCTCTTACTGCAGACACACCCAACTAACATGCACACACAATTGTGTTTATGTCTTAGAGTCATCACATATGTCCTGGAGAAAACCAATAGCCAAGTACCATGAGGACATTCAGACTTGGCCTCAGAGTTAGAGAACAGTGACAGGCTCTGTTCTACATAGCTGTCCATCCAAGTTCAGCTATCATTCCTCTACACTGGATTATGCTGTTTCAAAGGTGTGGACTGCCACCTCAATACACTTGTAAATCACTGTGATGAGTACCATAAAGAATTTGAGTCAGTGATTTTTTTGCCCCATATTTCAAGATTAATATTTTAACATTACTTTTCCTCCATAATTTAAATAAGAAGTCAAAATTGCAAAATTGCAAAAAAAATAAAGGTTTCAGAAAAATTCTATTGAACAAAGTCATTCATTTCCATTTGATTTTTTTGAATTAAAAAAAAAAAAGTTGAAATTAGATAGGTAATGCTTCAGTCTTGAAGTAGTTCCACTGAGATATTTCATACATCCCTTCTCTTTCATGTGTCAAACACTTTAGTCACACTATGTCTAAGATTACTGTAGCATTATGCATCTATTCTCATTTGCATAAATCCTTATGCACCCATATGGAAAAAATACAGTTTGATAACCTGCTACTGCTATTAGCCTGGTTGATAGCATTTACAGCATGCTATTTTCTTCCAAAGTGTTTTAATGGATGTCTCCAAATAAAATTCTGTCTGAGATAGATGTGGCACAGAGGTGATTCCACAAGATGACTTCTAGCAATCACCACTTAAGTCCTCACTAACAAAAAATGCCAGGACTGCAGACTCAGAAGGCTCTGAATGAATTGCCATCAAAGCCTCAGATGTTTTTTGACAAAAACCTGACATTGAAGAAACCTGTTGAAAAATAAGTGCTTACGGGATTTACAAGCCTTCTTTTAGGGGGAGAAATCAGAAAGGACAGGCTAGTTTGAAAGGACGCTTAGAGCAAACCATGTGTGTTAGAAGAAACCAAATGTACCATAGCATTCCCTCTATGGCACAATAACATTTCACATATAAGCTATACTTAATTTTCTCAGTCCTTTCCAGTTTTGTATAACACTTTTGGAAAATGTTTGGAATACTGTAATAGTAAAGGGGTAGAATCTTAAATGGTTAAGATGTTTTGTTCGTACTAATCTTATAGGAAATATGATCTCTGCCTTTGTAAAGCATTTATATCATGAGGTATACATCCAAGATTTCCCATACAAGAAAGCAAAGCTTATCACTTTCATTTCAATACATAAAGGAATAAAATTTAGTTGACATGGAAAATACAGTTCTCACATCTTCAACAAACTTTTACTGAAATATATTTTATGATTTACTCAAGAGCCCATGCAACTTTCTCCTCTTTCCAAAGTGCCAGCAGTAAATAAGCAATTTTAGCCACTTCGAATTCTATGGAATATGGAATTAGATATCACTTTATATAGAAAATCTGTTCTTTTTTTAAAACATGAATCCATTTGGAAAATAGTTTCCACTTCTTGAGAAAGGCATTATCAATATGAAACCATCTGAATGGTTCAGAATACTTACAATATTGAATTCCTTTTATAATTATTTCAATTTTAAAAAATACACTTTGGCAATTAAATATGTTGTTTGTCAAACTGCTATTTATCACAACAAAGGAAGTCATATTTGGAGCAAATCAAACAATCCTATTAGTCTCATCAACCTGTCATTTTCTGTGGTACCTACCTCAATTGTATATAAGAATGCTCTGTGAATCCACATAATGTAAAAATTAAAATGTTAAGTGGGTTAGCCAATTTTAAGATTCTGATATGTTTAGTAGGAATTCAATGTCAGCAAAATGTGAAAGAATTTATAATAATTGTTAACTGTCAATTATATTATTTTTATGTTTCCATTTAGGGATGTTACTGCCAAACTACGATTTCAAATGCAAGGGAATATATTATCTGATAAAAGTCATATTCATTTAACAGATTACTTTAAGAAGTAATTTGGCACTAAATATTAATGCTGAATACTGGGTAAGCTCTGCAATCACACTCTTAGGGGTTTTATCCAATGTTCATCCCCATAAATGAAATAAATAAATAAGCTTTTGAAGAACTTAATTAGAATACACCTGGGAAGAGAGAGATTTTTTTCCTATAAAACATAATATTCCAGGCTCTCTGAAATCAAGTGGCAGCTAATAACATTCCTAGTTAGAAATAGTGATCTTGACTCTGCTTCAGTCTGAATTATATTTTTGTACCAAGCACAGTCCAGTAGCAATCCTATTATAACTCTATTTTTCTTTTCTAGGTCATGCCCAAAATTAACCACAGACATGGCTTCTTAGGATGCCTACACTGCATCCCTTACACATAGTATTTAACTGTCAGCTCACTGTCATGATCATTTTGGACTATCCTAAAGAGCTTTTTCTCAAAACAAATACGCCACAGAGAAGCCCACTCCTCAGCAGTGTGGGTGCAAACCAGCTTGCTGTCCTTTGCGTTCGGGCCAAGGACCAGACCCCAGCCCTCCTTTATTTAGCAATATCATCATAAGTGTAGGATTCTGCTGTCTCTGAGACATACACAGTGTCACGGTGTTTCAGCACATATCCCCCACACCCTAAAGGGAGACTCAAGAATATTTCTTGCTCTTGGCTTTATATCATCAATTATTTTCATTTTATATAGACAGTTGAAAATGGGATTTTTCTGGTGGCAAATGATAGCCAGAATCCAGACTGAAGAATACAAAGATGTTGGAACACAGTGCAAAGTCTAGATGAACTATGTCAGGAAGCTTAGATATTATTTTATTTTGTAATCAGGTCTTCAATCATTTCCTGCCTCTTTGTGAATATAGTGTCTTTTTTCAAAATTGGTAACTATTGATGTTTTCTGTTTGCTGTTCAAAATAAGTATGGTTATCTTGTTAATGGCTGTATTCCACAAGTATTACCTTCTTCAATTTCTGCTGAAATAAGGTGAAACTGTTAGCAAAGTAAAAGACTGTCAGGCTT
Source organism: Balearica regulorum gibbericeps (assembly GCF_011004875.1). Lineage (NCBI taxonomy): Eukaryota > Metazoa > Chordata > Aves > Gruiformes > Gruidae > Balearica > Balearica regulorum. Next base: position 164,122,730 of record NC_046184.1, on the reverse strand, counting down.
TTTTAAAGTGATTGAATCTTCATGATCTGCCAAACTACTTGATTTAGAATAATGGAGAATAAGTAATAATAGAAGTCAGGCATACATAGAATGCTGTTTTAAATGAGTCAGCAGACTTCAAGGGCACCTAAAAAGTTGTTACTGCTAGATCTTTTTTTCATACTGGAAACTACTTCATACCTATCCACCACTCTTGTGATGAATCTTGCCCTCATGTCTGTTGCCCTTTTATTCCAATGAAATCATGTTGGATATTGATTAATACAAACTACCATGGAATTTAAACAAAGGAGAGATTTGTGGGAGATTTTTCTAAGACAAAATGCTAAACCATTTTGAATTTTTCAAACCCAGGGGATAAAACCAAATGTTGTGCTCCATTTTAAGTGCCTCTGGTCATGTGATAAATGACCTTTCACTGTAATGAAACATTTAAAAATTATACATAGAAACAGAGGTTTCACTTTTCGTCTGTGTTCATGGTGCTGCAAATTACTAACATGCAATAAACTAAAAAGTAGGCAAGGATAAGGATAAATTTTTGCTTGGGAATGGTGTAGAATAGACAAAATTGCATGAACAATTAACTAGAACAGGCATATAGGATTAAGGGTTTTCATTTCTTTTGCATAATTATACTTTTGATTGCATCTATTCTACATTTAAAAAGATACCTGTGAAACTCACTACTCCTGGAAGAGCCTCTTAACACAAAAGATATTCATGAGCAGAACACTCAGCATTCACTTTTGTGCATTCTTATCCATTAGCCTCTTTTGCAATGGTGAAAATAAGTAAACTGGAGATTTTGCAAGGGTTTTTTTTGCTCTTTAAGGTAATTTGCAACTTCTAGAAAGCTGTTTCAGGGAGCTGTCAATCTGACAGTGCTCTTTTGCTCATACTAAACAGAAAAGCTTTATTCACAGAAGGAAAAGATGCTCGTAATATATGTAAAAGAATCAGAGAGGGACCACAGGCGAAATTCTCACAAATTATCACGATATTTGTGACTTTTTTACTAAAAAGTGTATTCAATATTTCAAGTTGTTTGTTTTTCTTTGTTGTTCAGTACTTTGCATATACATGTAACCCTGAGCAAGTGCACCGATACAGACACATTATGTAACAGAGTACGTTACTTTAGTGTTGGGTTTTTTTTTAGTAAAAATCCTGTGTGCCAGCAGTGGAGTATCAGACTATATTATTTTCATCTGAACTCATATTTTTAATGAAAATTTTTTTGAGATTTCCTTAACATATTAGCTCATTTTGTCATTTTATTGAAGAGAGAATACTTCCTACTTTTCTACTTACAAACAAAATCTTATTAAGAGGAACTGTCAATACAGAACTTTCTTATGGCTACTGAAAGAACAGAAAAAGAAAAAATACAGTATTTTAATCTATTGTGATATTTCTTCCTAGACCCTTCTTCCTACATGCAATTGCACATGACAAACAAAACGACCTTCATGCAGCATAGATGTCCTATAGGAACACAGATGGGAATGAGAGGATTTTTGACCTTATTCATACACTGCAGGTCAAATTAATTAATTAAGAATTAATTTAGGGTTGTCCTATGACCTGATCACAGTGCTCCCTTCTGATTTGTTGGTTTAGGAGTACACAAATGTTGAGCAGAATAACAGATGTCCTAGCTTTGTATAAAAGAACCTACCTACCATATATTTCTAACACTGTCAAGAAAATCTGTAGGGAAATGTCTGGGCCATATGCTTGATGTTGCATATTAGGCGAGAACTGACCTTCTAATAAAAATGTTCAAGTCAAAAGCCTTAGCAGTGTCCTTTTCATTTGCTTTACTTACTTCATATTCGGTATATAATAAGCACACTAGAGGATTGAGAGCTGATGGCTGTCACATCTGAGAGGCAGTAATAGCTCTCATTACATCTGCCACTGCAACTAAAAATGCAGATTCAGCTGACAAATCATCTAAATTTGGCTGAAGGATGGAAAGCAACTTGGCAGATCAGAAATTAAAAATACTATGATCCTTCATTTTGTTACTCCAACTTTACACAAGTACTGGACTGAATTCAACAAATGTACACTTGCAGAAAATGATAAAACAGGAAGTCAGACCTATATATTTTATTAGGGGAAAAGAACTGAATCTTTTAAAATATACCCATATCCAAAGACAAGTGTGTCTTTCGCAGAAATGTCAACTTTTTTTAAACACTACCTTCTCCATCGCAATGTTACATAATCATAAAAGCAGTCCATGGAAGTGTGGTTAAAAAGGCCTAACACTGCAAGTTGTCATAATCTTAAGGATCCTATGGGGAAGAGTCACACTGATGGACAGTGATTGTAAAGATCCTTATTTCAGCTTGGTAAAGAGATAATCACATATTTTCCAAATGCTTCCAGAGAAACAAAATGGACTCAGGTGAACTGAAACTACCTTCTTTTAGAGCGATATTACATCCATTTCAATTGAGACTCACCTGATTTATCTCACTGACAAATGTGCTGTCTGTAGACTTTCAACTATGCACCTACAATCTGACCATCTCATATTCAGTAATTTATTGTCGTGAATGAACACTGCTTTGAGGTGTTAGCAAATGACAGAGGTACTTCTCTGTCTCTGGGTGAAATATTTTTTAATGCACATGTGGAACGTTAAGTTGCCTTTTATTTCTGCCAGCCACTCTTTACACCTAGCAAAGGGAACACATTAACTGCAGAGCATTCCCATTTACATATTTTAGTATCTAAAACCACTGGAAGCACTAACTACATGTAAACCTGATGGCTGAGGTTTAAACTGTGTGCAAAACTCTCCAAACCTCCAACCTGATTCCAGAAAACTCTAGAGAAGAGGACAACCCTCAAAAGGGAGTAGCTCGAGTGACAGGTGGGGTTGTGGTAACAAATGGAAAGGACAATGGGTAGGCCTTAGACATAGTTGCTTTGATTGTATTGCAAAGGCATTCCTGTTAAAAATCCCACTATAGCATGAGATTGTTTGCAATGTTAGCAGTGCACAGAAATCTAAGCCACCTAACTCTACCTAAGTGTAGTAAGGTGAGATGTCATTCAGCCTAAACAAATAGCTTATGGTATTAGCATGCAAAAGTCCAAGAGGCAAAGAAATCAGCAGCTTTTCTGTGAGGCTCCTTTAAACTAGGAGGAAATGAAAGAAGTTGTGCGTGCACCTCCTGTGTGATGGGAGATGGCATTTATTTTCCAATTTATTTTCCAATTCTGTGCATATGTTTTTAAATATAATATAATGACATTTTTTATTTTTAACTACACAAAAGCAATTCCTGCTAGAAGGTTTTCAAAACCTTAAAATATTAATGAAGGTTATTGCAGGAAGGGCAAGTCAGCTAGATGGTCTATTGCTTCCCTTCACAGAGGAAAGACTATAAGACTATTATGACTATATACTGAGAATTAGTTATTATTACCTTGTTAATTTATTTATACCTTTGTTAGTGTTTTGTATATCCCTTGAATAAAAATATTATTTATTAAACTTTAATTCATCTCTGCACATGGGAGACTTGGATGTCTGAGTACCAAAAGCTTAATACAATTATCCCAGGTTTGCTGATAGATGCTTGAGCTGCTGTTTTAGAAGCAAGCCCTTAAATTTTATTCTAGCCCTTGTTGCTGTCTGTCAAGTCTTGGCAGGAGGGTTACACAATCCCTTTTTTAAAAAAGGATTATATCAAATTACCAAATGAATCCAATTATCAGATTGATAATAACCTTTCTAAATTAATCCCTTAAGTTCCATAGGACAAATTTGGACTGCAGTAGTTCTACTTAGCTGTCAGTCCTCAGAATAACAAAGTGTTATCAATTCAGTGACACTTGATACAGGAAAGTCCCAGCCATGTTGCTGATACAGGATGAATAAAGTCAGTCACAGATTGAAGTGAATGTTGACACTATGGCTTTAAGGTAGCCTGCCTGAATTATATTTTGTTTAGGATCAGAGGATAACCTGATTCCCAACACTGAAATTTCCTACATAGGACTTAGTATCGGTAATATTTAAATGATAAATATTAATTAAAGAAATAATCAAATGGTACAGATTGTCGCATAAAAGGGTATGAGTCTGATGTGTGGCTGAGAGAGATGCTCCCGTTGAGTCACAAGGTTCAGAAAGGACCCCCTTGCTTTCTAAACTCCTTCTCAGAGAGGAGCCTAGGGGCAGCTAGGTTCAGTCTTAGTCCCAGACGTGGTCAATGGTTTACGTCTAAAGGATTATGTGTGTAGCCACTTATTAGAGTCAACAGACTGTCAGAGCCCCCTAAAGGACTTTCACTGAGACAGTTTTGCAAAGTTGAAACAACAGGTAATTTATTAAGGTGACAGATATAAAAAGTTCGTAACTGCCATTGATAAATACATTTACTGCAGTAGCACTACTATATGATGATAGTGCTAGCAAAATGCTATCCTAGGTATTCTTCACCAAAAGGTGAAGGCGCAATGCTTACCAAGAAGGTGTTTCTGTCTTGGGTGGAGGAGAAGGAGCACAGCCTTACTGCCTTTTCAGGGTCTTCAATCTCGTATCTCTCCGCAGGGGTACTTTCCTCAATATCCTTTATACCCTAATCTTAGCTGTTCCCCTCCCTGGGGTGACATTTAACAAAATTTAGGTGGAGAGTTGAGTACTATAGTAATATATGTTTAGCATGTACTTCTTTTAGCTCATTATCATACTCAGGAGTGTCAACTTTAATATTAATTTCATGGATAATTAAGCAAAAGGTCTCACTCCAGGCACCGTGGCATTCAAGATTCTGTGTAGAAACTGTTTACCTGCTTATTCCACATTCTTTAGGTAAAACACGACCATCTTGGCACCGTAATATTCCCTCCTTCAGCTGCTTCTCATGCTGACCTTGCAGATCTCCATCCACAGTGTTTTTAATCTCTTACGTGCAATTCTTACACAGATTAATAAATATTTGTTGCTAAACATACACAGATATCTTTGTTTGTAAATGTTGAAGATGGCAAGGTCCTGTACATGGGTCAGCGCAATCCCAAGCACAACTACAGGTTGGGCAGAGAACGGATTGAGAGCAGCCCTGAGGAGGATGAGAAGTTCAACATAACCCAGAAATGTGCGCTTGCAGACCAGAAAGCCAAATGCAAATGTATCCAAAAGAGGCATGACTAGCAGGTCGAGGGAGGTGATTCTGCCCCTCTACTCTGCTCTCGTGAGACCCCACCTGGAGTACTGCGTCCAGCTCTGGGGGCCCCAGTACAGGAGAGACATGGAGCTGTTGGAGGGAGTCCAGAGGAGGGCCACGAAGCTGATCAGAGGGCTGGAGCACCTCTCCTGTGAGGACAGGCTGAGAGAGTTGGCATTGTTCAGCCTGGAGAAGAGAAGGCTTCGGGTAGACCTAATTGCGGCTTACCAGTACCTGAAGGGGGCCTACAAGAAAGCTGGAGAGGGACTTTTTTACAAGGGCATGGAGTGATAGGATGAGGAGTAATGGGTTTAAACTGAAAGAGAGTAGATTTAGATTAGATAAAAGGAAGAAATTCTTTACTGTGAGAGTCGTGAGACACTGGAACAGATTGCCCAGAGAAGCTGTGGATGTCCCATCCCTGGAAGTGTTCAAGGCCAGGTTGGATGGGCCTTTGAGCAACCTTGTCTACTAGAAGGTGCCCTGCCCATGGCAGGGGGCTTGGAACTAGATGATCTTTAAGGTTCTTTCCAACCCAAAACATTCTATGGTTCTATGATTGTTCCACAATTACTGTTGAACTGTCTCAGATGTTTTAATAAGCCCTGGTCTACAAAAGGTCCATGCCAAATATAGTTATAACTCATGTAGTCTGTCAAAAAAAAAAAAAAAATGCAATGAATAATAATGAAGTAGACAAATTTGTGTGCTTTCAATGAGTGGGAACGGGAGCAGAGGAAAACCACACACACCCCGAAAGATTTGTTCTTTTGTAGAATAGTTTCAATAACTTTCTGGAATTTGATACCTTAGAACTTTAATTAATCATTTTAAAGACTCCAGGATCAAATGTTGAAGAATCTCCTGATGGGTTACTTGCTTGTTAGTGTCTAACCACAGATGCTGCTGAAGCCATGAAAGTCCTTTCACAATGCAGAAAAAATCACAAGTCTCTGTATCATCAGGTATGGTGATATTAAGAGGCTAGAGAGTAGAAAGCATTGAATGGAAAATAAATAAATGAATGAATAAATAAAAAAAAAAACCCAAACAAACAGAAAGCGACACTGGTTTTGAATAGAAAATTGTATTTCTTCTTGCAGTTTTTAAGACAATAGTTTGGTTAATTTCTCTCATGGATAATTCTTCAAGAGCTGTTTAAGGAGCTAGGGGGCACTCTTCTCACCTTAATAATTTCCCAGAAGAATACTTCATTATTAAAAAAGGTCTTCCCATTTCAGTCATTTGGGGTGAGAAACTAGAGATATATATATATGCACAAAACCAGACTCAATAGGTAAATCAGCTGTCAGAGAGATGTTGGAAATTGTAAAGGTCAAGACATTATTTTTGTTTCATTGAAAGCCCTAATTCAAAATTCAAAACAATTTTAAAAATACAAGTTAAAAAAAAAAAAAATTGCAACCAGAGGAATACACCAGTTATGTATTAATTCTGCTACAAATAAAGACAGATAGTCTTTTTTTTTAATATACATACGTAATGAGCTTTTAATTCTCCTTTATTTTTGGAACTCAGCTTTTCAACTTTTAGCAGTATGCTTGACATACAAACCCCATCAGAACTGTTATATACTAAGTAAGTCAGTGTGAAAAGCTTTTTTCCTCTAAAATTACATTTTGAGAGCTTAAGATTTATACACTTACATACCTTAAAGGGACAATATTCATGTCTGCTACATCTCTTGTAAAAATTTATCTGCAGTCCTCACATGACGGTTCTGGTGAAGTTCTTTTTCATGTCTCAAAACTTTACTTAAAAATAAATCTTCAGGTTTCTCTTTCAGTATTTTGTATCAAACATCATTATGACTGTGATCTATGAAGCGTAATAAACTTTTAATATTCCCAAAAGGGGAAATGCAAAATATGAACCTAAATTGGTAGCATGATGAATATCTATGAATATATAAACATTTAAAACCACAAGCATGTTAAACTGAAAAAGATATTTCCCTAGTGTATATGCTCAAATAAGGAAGACTGGACAAAAGAGTTATCTCACAGAGAAGATGGGAATTGTGAATGGCTTTTGAATTAAATACAGTTTCCCTAATCTGCACAAACTAAAAAAGCCTCGTTATGAAGCCTATTGCCAAGACAATCCCTCCTGTGCAAAAGCTGTAGGAAGTAAGTTTAGGCTGGAAACAAGTGAAAGGATCTTCCTTCCTTTAGGAAGAACCTTTGCCCTTTTCATTCTGCTGTCCTTCTTCTGTGCACATATTAGTGGGCAGCTTTTGTCTTATCATTTTCTGCAGACCTCCATGACTTTAGAGGTCAAGCTGAAATGCTTGTTAAATTAATTAGTACCACGTAAAGAAGTTGCAGTCAGACTGAGAAGTAACATAACAGTCAGTATTTAGCCTAGTATCTGGGAAGAAAAGGAAGGAGCAACTATCTATCCCAACTGTCTATCCCATCTCTGCTTCTAGCACTTTGTTCTCATCTTTCTGTGCAGCAGAAATGCAGGTTTAGCTATAAGGCTTTTGCGCATATTTACCCCTGTTTATAGATTCCTTTCACCCTACTTTTACCGCCACATCTCTGTCTGAAGCTACCTGACATACTTATTTTATAATACATCTAAGTGCAGAATAGTCTGGGTTTCTATCACTACACCAAGTCCAAGATGATTTCTTATAAAACTGGCAAATGTGATTTCAGAATTTTTCTTACGTTCCTCATGCTTGGTCCCACTTCACTGAAATAGGAAAAAAAACCCCAAACCAACAAACAAACAAAAACAACCACATTTTTTTTTAAACTGCTACAATTGGGACACTAGATGATAGATTTATTTAAGATACATATTGTCAGAAATTATTTCCTTCACTGAATTTTATAAATCGTGACTGTCATACTTGTGCCTTAAAATACTTATACCAACTTGAAAAATTTTGCTGGTTCAACAAATACTTCTGATATTGCTAGTTAATGTAGTCTATGAGAAGTTTTTAATCATCTCCTCCCTTGCTACTACCTGCCACTGTATTATGCAGATACCTCTTATGGTGATTAAATTATACATAGTTACAAAGTAAAGTACAATCAGAAATAGTTAAATGTAAGAATAAAAAAGGCGGTTGTCATGTCAAAACTACTACAAGCTCTACTCATTAAAAATGCAAGTCAGTAAACATTTAGAGACAATCTAATAATTTTACATTATTAAATTGTTTCCCATAATTATACATATGTGTAATTTGTATGCAAGCTGAATGTGGACTAATACACATATAGCAGAGGCATAGTTACTGCCACAGAGTGAGAATTAGTGAAGAGTGCTGTAGAGTTCCCTTTCTACTGTTAGTTCTTCCCTGAAGGATGCCACACACTCCATTCCACGTGGTGGGAAATGTTGTGACGCTGTATGATCCCCACAAATGCCAGACCTGTCTACCTCTGGTCCTGGTCAATTTATCACCAAAATTATTCATGAGGCTACCAAGAAATACTCTTCTAGATTTGATAACTAAGAAGATATTTCATTTTCTTTTTGTCAAAGATTAAAAAATTAACAGAAACTTCTCAAATTCTAGTAGTAGAATTATTGCTAGTTTCAATGGATTTATAAAGACAAAAATAGAAGCCAATTTGAAGAAAAAAAAAACAAGCAACCATAAAGTTATAAATAAAGATCCTTATACAGGATATACTTGGCACATTAATAATACTAGATAATAAGTACTGACAATTGTCATTGAAATTATGTAAAACTGATTTTTGCTCATCATTTTGCTTCTCAGATGCCTGTAAATGTAACTGTAAAAGTCTCATTCTAATTGGTCCGTCCATTTGAGCTGGAGATTTTCCTTCACATGAACGGAAATCCATACAATTTGCAGTGGAAGAAACCAGAACTTTTTTTTTTTTTCCTCCTCTTAGACCAAACATAATTGATACATTATTCAATCAAGTAATGTATTTGAAAGATTTATAAAACCTAATAATTTAAAAAGCTTTAAAACAGTTATGAAAACTGTTGAAAATTATTGAGCTAAATTCTGTGAAGGTAATGAGCCTTGAGATTCTTTTAAAGATGAAAAGCGCATATTGCACAGTTATGCAAGATTAACTTGCATCAGCCATCAAAGAACAGAACTGTATATGTAAGTAGTCATGCATATAATGTCAAACCTATCTGAGAATGATTACAGTAGGAGCTTCTAGCACTAAAGACCTCCTGACATCTTTTGTATCTCTGTATGTTACAGTCATGATATTTTTCACATTGATTTGTACATAGGTGAAAAGACTAGTAATTATTAGGTGTGAAGTATAGAGTCACATTCAGGCCTCAGTTTCATTACATCTCTAGCCACTCATTCAGGGCAGAGGGGAGTCATGCATGGCGTTAAGTCTACAGTGATACTTCACACTTTGGATAACTGCATTAACAAAACATAAAAAAGATAGATTAACAGGGGGTTTATGAGTTTTCATATTGTGTAGTGGAGCAAGATTGATTTTACTAGGCTTAATAATTGCTCTATTTAGGACTCTTTTAACCATAAAGCCCTTTTTCTTCAACAAGCCGTGAGGTTCACAGTCATTTTTAACTGAATGGGTGTATCTCCATCATCCTGTCATTACCTTATCAGTCAAGCATAAACAGTCCTGCATAAATTACATTTTAAATTATCAGAAGTTTTCTTTAGAGCAGTTCTATACACACTTTCCTGTAATTTAAGGGCAACTAATTATATTAAACTACAAATTCTTCACAGAAAGATGAGGATTTTCATTAATATTCTTTCCAGGCAGTTTCTAAAGAACTTCTGTAGGATTTTTGCTGGGTTTGTTTTTTGTTTGGTTTTGTTTGTTTGTTTTTCCAAAAGAACAGGACTCTCTTATTGTAGAAAACACCAAATAAGCACTTGCTTATTACATTAGGTATCGCTTCTACCTGGCAACAACAATTACGTTTGCTCAGGAGAGATGGAGAGAATTGCTGGACTATTGACTGAGTCAGTTATGATAGTCAGGACAAAATAACCTGTTATTGTCCTTAATTCAATTTTGGTTTTTAATACCAGCTATTCAATAAGACCAACAGACTAGACCTTAAGTATATTATTGTCACCTGTGATATTTTCATTTCGGGTGATTTGTAGCAATCATTTAAACTCACATCTCCTACATCTGGAGGCATGTAAAAATCAAGCACTTTGTTGTTTCATATTGGAATAGTTGCACTTTCTATTGATAATATTTAAGCACTTTCTCAGAAAACCTACATCTACATTCACAATCTTTCACAAGCAGAGCAGGGTTCTGAATATTGGCTTTCCTTGGTCCATTTGAATAACTACAAACATTACCCGTAGTCATTTTCAATTGCCACTAATATATGGGCCATAACTAGCTTTGACTTCCTTAAGGCATTCATATAGTAGAGACTCCTCTGATAACATGAAAAATAAGCTCCTTAGCTTGGGAATCCTACTTTGGGCTCTGGGATTTACACTAAAATGAAATCTCAGACAGTTGTCTCAAAAGCCAGGTGACTTGCACATGCTCACTGACATATATCTAAGGGATTGAGATTTGGATAAATGGGGTGGGATTTTTTTCACCTACATTTAAATAATTCCAATACATGTATCTACATATGATCTAGGCATCTAGATCTCCACAATAATTAGTGGAGATCACCAATACAGTCAGTGTAGCCTAGTCTCATGATAAAGTAAACACCTTCCTAGATTCCATTAAGTTAGATTCCCAGCCTCTTAAGTAGATACACTTTAGATAATGTAGGCAGGACTCAATTCTCTAAAAAATAATTTCTGATACATTTTCTGTACCTTATTACACCCTGTTCAGTCTCCAGCTGCCACCAAGAAAGCCACAGGTCTTCCCTAAGTTCTGTGCTTTATCTTTCAAACATCCGCAGGTGCCTCAGAAACTATTAGGGCATCAATAATGATATTAGACAGATATGCTTAGGCAGGTGAATCCCTCATGAGGCTGTCTGGATATGAACTCTATTATTCTGGCTGAAAATCTCATTGCCATTCTCATACTGTTTTAAATCAGATATTAGAGCATGAGGAGTTCAGCCATACTTTTTCAGAGCAGAGGCTGACAACGCCTATGTTCTTCTGATGACAGATAGCAGTGAATGCTTATAGAAAACTACAGGGAAAAAATATATGATAGAAAGGGTACTGAAGTACTGGTAGAGCTGATCTCAGTCTTCTTTACAAGACATTTTTAAGGGACAGATTAGTCAAATGTCTCTGACAGTGACTATAGGGATGCTGGGCTTAGATTAGATCACTTCTTGAAGCACATACCCGTCTTTTGTTGCTGTATGTTGTCCAAATGGTAGCTGAGTGGACAGCAGAAATTAAGATTATGGATTTGGCTTTGTTTAGGGTTTTTTGTTTGTTTGTTTTCTTTTTCTTTAGGCCAAAATGGAAAAGGCTTTCTCAGATAGAATATGGAAAAGGCTTTGTCAGATAGAATATGTGACATTCCTGAATAACATAACAAATATTCCAATACTCTGAACATTTATAAAAATGTGAATAAAATTTATTAAATTTCAAAATATATGCATAAAATTTTACCATGATTCATTTATAAAATTATGATAAGATCTACTACAAATCCTTACAATTTTTAAGAATCAATGGAGGGTGCTCTTTAAGAAAACAACAACAAACAAACAAACAAACAAAAAACCCTCAGCAATGAGAGATCTGGTGGTAATGGTTATTTATACTCATCACTCCTGGAAAAGGACAACATATTTACTGAATACTGATAGGTTAATTTTTGTTTCTTTGTTTCAAACAAATATTTAGGGCATATTTAGGGCATTATTTAATTGCCCTTCTTTTCTTACACATATTTTTAATTCAGGCTCGGATCAAGACTTTACAAATGATATAAAACTTACTTGGCCTCTAAGAGACTATATCAGCTAAATAAATTGCTTTCTTGTCCTTGCCTCAGGGTGCTGAGCCCAGCTTTGAACACAATTACAATAAACAAACACCAGCCACAAAACACAATGTCCTATTTTTAAATATGCATAAAATCAACTTCTTTTTTTTTTTTTTTTTTTTTTTTTCCCCTGGTCTGGCCAGTAGAACAAAATTACTCTTTTCATCTAGAAAACCATTTATGGCTAAACGTGGAAAATGCTTATAAAGGACTACTGGCTTTATAATATGAACATTGTTTTACCGTACAAAAAGGATGAATTTTCATTGCAAGTGCTCACATGTATAGGGAATAAATTAATTAATGTTGAGCATCATTTTAGTCACAAATGAATCTGAACTCCTGACCCAATAACTGTGCCTGGCTTTCAAAATCCCAGTTGTAAGCTCCTCAATGACCATAGTACAGTCATCAAGTCACAGCTGCTTAAAGAATTGCAAAGTAAACTATTAGGAGTGTGTGAGTCAAGATTGCTGTAAGGGTCTCGCTACCACTACTGATTTTCTATAGCTGGAAAGGAGCCAGCATAGTTTCCTTCTCTCATGGAGTTCCTCTCCTTTTTATGAAGACACATAGCAAAATGCTTCCGTCTATCCTTGAAAAAAATGCGCTTCTATATAGTATCCTAATTTTCATTCAGAAACTGAATGGACTCAATCCTGCCTTCACCACTGTAAGTGGGGGAGAGGGGTGTCATGTTCTTTAATCACTTCTAGCTCAAAAGTGCTTGACAGAGTTCCACTTTATCTTTAGTCAAGCAGTATTAACTACCTTAACAGAACATATGCTTCTGCAATATCCCTCCTTCAGTGCCTTCTCTCTGATATGAAGCTCTATCAGTTAAAAGGGTAATTCCCAGTACCATAGATAGCACCAAATACCAGATAGTGGTATACATTGTTAAATGAATTCAAGTTCCAACAGACCCTTTGCCTTTATTTTGGCATTAGTTTTGTAAGGGGTATCTATCTAGCCTGAAAGTGAGTAAAGCAAACTTTTAAATAATTACAGGAATACCACTAAGTTTGTCTCATGAATCTATATGCTGGTTTCATACCTGCCAATAAACAGAACAAAACTAATTTATAGAATTAGAAAACAAAGAATGCTACCTTCAGGAATTATATTTTTCAGAAAATCTATGTGAGACAGTAACCCTGTCTGATATGATATATATGTAAATTTGCATGGTTTCATATTTAGCTCTAGCTAGTAGATTTGTGAATCAAAGAGATGGAGGCTTTACAGCCTCTTTACAAAGAGATGGAGCTGTCTCTACAGCTGTTTAGGATAGTAAAGTCTTTACTTTAAAAATCAGACATGGGAACACATGAAACTTCTTTTCAGTTCTGTCTGCCAGTATTGCATCCAAGAACCACTTTGGACAAAAAGCACTGTCTGATTTTCAGTGAGAAACAGCAGAATTCACTGCCTGCATGTGAGAAGTTAACACATTCAACTTCTGATTAACATTGCAAATTTCTCTCCTTGTTACCCCTTCTGTAAATTTCCCCAGCTTCCATCTCCATGGGAGTTTGGTTGCCTGTGTCCCTCACCTCTGTGCCCAGTAAGAGTATGGAACAGATCCTCCTGGAAAACATATCAAAACGTATGGAAGACAGGGAGATGATTAGAGACAGCCAATATGGCTTCACAATGAGCAAATCACTCCTGACTAATCTAGTGGCCTTCTCAGATGGTGTGACTGCATCAGTGGATAAGGGATGAGCTATGGATGTTATCTACCTAGACTTCTGAAAGGCCTTTCTTATGGGCCCCCACAACATTCTTGCTGCTAAATTGGAGAGATATGGTTTTGATAGATAGATCATTAGATGGGTAAGGAATTGGTTGAATGACCATGTCCAAAGAGTTACAGCCAATGGCTTAATGTTCAAGTGGAAACCAGTAATTACTGGTGTCCCTCAAGGGTCCATAGTGGGACAAATACTATTTAATGTCTTTGTTAATGGCATACATAGTGAGAATGAGAATGAGTGCATCCTCAGCAATTTTTCAGATGACACCAAGCTGAGTGGTGCAGTTGATAAACTCGAGGAAAGGGATGTCATCCAGAGGAACCTTCAGAGGTTTGAGGAACAGACCCATGAGAACCTCATTAAGTACAAGGACAAGTGCAAAGTACAACAAGGCCTATCAAAGAAAAACTTTTTTTTTTAAAGACATTTTTAATTTGTTATAGGATCAAAATTGGCCATTAACTACATCTGAAAAATGGGTATCTCTAAGTAGAAGTTGAAAGCTGACAACTGATGTGGTTTATCCCCAGCCGGCAGCTGAGTGCCACGCTGCTTGCTCACCCCTCCCCCAGAGGGATGGGGAGGAGAACGGAAAAACAATGGCAAAGCCTGGAGGGTTGGGATAAGGGCAGTTTACTGGGACAGCAAGGGAGAGGGAAACAATCAACAACAGTGCTGATAACAGATATTCACAATGGGTGATAACAGATATTCACAATGGGTGATAACAGAAAGCAATTTACCACTCCAAGGACTGACCAGACGCTCAGCCCACACTCAGACAGTCCCAGAGCCACACCAAACCTGCCCCTGCCCAACTAGCCCCCCTTTTATGGTGAGCATGATGTCACATGGTATGGAATAGCCCCCGGCCAGCTTGGCTCACCTGTCCTTGTGAAATTAACTCTATCCTTGCCAGAACCAGGACAACAACAAACAACATGAAGTGTAACAAGTTCAAGCAAAATGTCTATGATGAAGCCCTTCCAAGAATGTAAGAATATCCTATATGGTTTGGGTTTGGGTTTGGTTGTGGGTTTTGGTTTTTTTTTTCAGGAAAGCTGGCATACTCCCTGTAGCAAAAAAAGTTTTGTGAAAAAGACAAAAAATCAACCCCTGATTACTGGATTGCTTACTGAAATGCTGATTGCTGTATATTGTAGCCATGTTACAGCTCAGAGAACTAGTCTGTTAATGGGTAGTATCACCCTTACGCCAGACAATAATGTAAATGTTAGTTTCATATTCAGTACTGTCCATACACTCATGCAAAATGTGTCTGCTAAAATAATACCCTTGGCCATTTCTTCATTAAACTTCTTAACCCTTAGTGCAATGAGGGTAATTATACTTCAGCTCAGTGAAGAGACAAGAAAACAGAGCAGAAATATAACTGCTAGAAAACAAACCCTTGGCAATAAAAAGAAAGGAAGAAAAAAAAACCCAAACCCTGTAGTATTAATTACTTGACATTGCTTGCAGTGTGGCAAACACACAGTGCAAAGGTGGGAAAAAGATTCTAGTGAGGCAGACAGTTATCTCCAGTCCTAGTGGAAATAACTGATCTTCCTGCAGGTAACAGCAAAAGCAACCTGCTAGAAGTGCACCTTTAGGGGGGAAGAGTATTTGTCAAAAAGAACAGTGAAGAAACATGGTTATAAACAGCATACCTTTCAATATGACACACTCAGTGGCCTTTCGTGAAACTAAGGAAGAGGATCTCTGGGCTCTGCAAATATTTTCCTTCTCACGGATTCCTCATTATAAAATTCTTAGGAGCAGAACTGCCTGTATATTATGAGTAAGGCCTTTTATCCTTTCCTTTATTCCATTTTATTCTCCATGTATTTCTCCAGGGAATCTGTAAAAGAACTAGTAAACTGCATATGAAAAATTTGAGCTTCTTCTGATAGAGCATTAGTGAGAAAAGTAGTGCTGGAGAAGACTATAAGAACTTCAAGGTACTTAGATGGAGGCATACTAATAAATTCCTTTAGACTTATATCTTCTGGAAAGATCCAATATAATTAGGAAACAATTGTTCTGTTTTGTCATAGGGAAATTTATATATTGTTCACATGTAAAACACACAGAGGAAAGACTTACAAAAGGAAAATACTATGTTGCAAAAGACAATATACTTTTTTTTATGGCTGACATTTTTTGACAGAACTTGTTCTTATAGAGTTAGACCTTCAGTTTGAAACAAGAAAAAACTGCTCTTTTGCAGGTGTTGTATCTACAAAAAACTTCCCACAAGCCCACTCTTCCAGCAGTTGTTTATGTAAATAACTCTATAGCTGTCTTCACCAGCGGTAATTTAGTAGAATAATAAAGTGTCATCACAAACTCTTTTTGTTGAAAGGCACTCAGTATAATAAAACTAAAATAATTATTTCACAGTCTTAGAAGTTTATTTTTTCATTCATAGAATTAAGTACTCTTTTAAGCAAACAGAGGACAAGCTTCATCTGTCTTTAGGCAACACAAGGCAACACAAGACTCAAAATATTTCAATCTAATGGAACATCTGATAGAATCATAGAATCATAGAATTGTTTTGGTTGCAAAAGACCTTTAAGATCATCAAGTCCAACCTCTGCCAAATCCAACCACTAAACCATGTCCCTAAGGGCCACAGCTACACGTCTTTTAAATACCTCCAGGGGCGGTGATTCAACCACTTCCCTGGGCTGCCTGTGCCAATCCTTTCAGTGAAGAAATTTTTCCTACTATCCAATCTAAACCTCCCCTGGCACAACTTGAGGCCATTGCCTCCTGTGCTGTCATTTGTTACTTGGGAGAAGAGACCAACACTACACTTTCAGGTAGTTGTAGACAGCAAGAAGGTCTCCCTTCAACCTCCTTTTCTCCAGGCTAAACAACCACCAGTTACCTCAGCTGCTCCTCATACGACCTGTTCTCTAGACCATTCACCAGCCTCATTGACCTTCTTTGGTTATGCTCCAGAACCTCAATGTCTTTCTTGAAATGAGGGTCCCAAAACTGAACACAGGACTCGAGGTGCAGCCTCACCAGTGCCCAGTACAGGGGGACGATCACTTCCCTAGTCCTGTGGCCACACTATTGCTGATACAAGCTAGAATGCTGATGGCCTTCTTGGCCACCTGGGCACACTGCCATCTTATATTGAGCTATCCACCAACACCCCCAGGTCCTTTTCCACCAGGCAGCTTTCCAGCCACTCTTCCCCAAGCCTGTAGCGCTGCCTGGGGTTGTTGTGACCCAAGTGCAGGACTCAGCACTCAGCCTTGTTCAACTGCATGCAGTTGGCCTTGGCCCATCAATGCTGCCTGTCCAGCTGCCTCTGTAGAGCCTTCCTACCCTCCAGCAGATCAACACTCCCGCATAACTTGATGTCATCTGCAAACCTACTGAGGGTGCACGATCCCCTTGTCCAGATCATTGATAAAGATGTTGAAGAGAACTGGCCCCAATACTGAGCCCTGGGGAACACCACTTATGACTGGCCGCCAACTGGATTCACCACAACTCTTTGGGTTGGGCCCGGCAATCCAAAGAGGTTTTTTACCCAGCAAAGCATACACTCATCCAAACCATGAGCAGCCAGTTTCTCCAGGAGAACTCTGTGGGAAATGGTGTCAAAGCCTTTATTAAAGTCCAAGTAGATAACACGCACAGCCTTTCCCTTCTCCAATAAGTGGGTAACCTTGTCACAGAAGCAGATCAGGTTAGTCAAGTAGGACTGCCTTTCATGAACCCATGCTGATTGGGCCTGATCACCTGGTTGTCCTGTATGTGCCACTGGTGCTGCATTACAATGGAATTCCTACAAAATGTATACTTGCAGTATCTGCTTTTGCATCAAATGTGTTTTTCATGATCCAAGTCTCTAGCAAATACCAATAGAAAGATCTGCAATAGCAGTAATAATCTAATGTCCAAAGTCATTAATCTCTTGCCCATTGTGTTGGGTTTGCATGGCAAGGTTTTGGAGCAGATGGATGCACCCGAAGAAGACTGTGACCTGTGGGAAGCCCACGTTGGAGTGGGCTTCTGGCAGGGCCTGTGGCCCCATGGAGAGAGGAGCCCAGGCTGGGAAAGGTTTGGTGGCAGGACTTGTGACCCTGTGGGGGACCCACGCTGGAGCAGTTGGTGAAGAACTGCAGCCCGTGGGAAAGACTCATGTTGGAGCAGTTGGTGGAGGACTGCGTCCCGATGAGAGGAGTCCTTCCCCTGAGGATGAAGAAATGGCAGAAACAACCTGTGATGCTGAGGGCGGGGGGGGCGGAGATTGAAGCTAGGAGTGAAGTTGAGCCAGGGAAGATGGGAGGGGTGGGGGGAGGTGTTTTAAGATTTGGTTTTATTTCTGATTGCTCTACTCTGTTTTGCTTGGTAATAAATCAGATGAATTTCCTCTCTAAGTTCAGTCTGTTTTGCTCGTGACGATAATTAGTGAGTGATCTCTCCCTGTCCTTATCTCGACCCACAAGATTTTTGTTATACCTTTTCTCCCCTGTCAGGGTCAACCCACCACACCCATTGAGAGAAAGGAATGCAGCAGGCAACTGACCAAGTAACATCCATTTGTTCCAGCTGCCCAAGCACTTGCAACACTTGCAAAGCTGCAAAATATCTACACTCTGCATAACTTTTTGTCTGCTCAAAAGAACAAATCTCTAGTTAGGGTGTGTGACATACTGGGAGGGGAAACAGTGGACATGGAAGGGGGACTATTGTTAGTATGGCAGGTAAGGGAGTGGGGGAAGATTAAAAGACAAGCTAGAAACCCAAGGAACGTGATCATGGATGAACTGGACCGAATGTCATAAAGGTAGATAGAAGGAGTAGGCAGAAGGAGACAAGGTTAAAAAAGACAAGAGAACAATTATAGACATTGAAGAGGGACTGTTGCAAACAATGGGACCTGACGATACTAAGATGTTTCTAGAGCACAAAGAATAGGAATCTGTTGGAAACTAGGTACAGTGGATTTTACTGATCATGAAATAATTTGCTTTCTGTTTAAATTGTATTGCCTTACCAATTCTGATGTGTTATAGCAACTATTTCCTGGTATTTCTACGACAATGCACTGGCTTCTCCTGGTAACTAGTAGTTTTAGCAAAGCAAATTCTTTTTATTGCTTTTTATTGTTTAAATTATAACAGAAGGCATACATCTGGACATTTATGTATCAATTTCTTCTATCCTGTATCCATGATCAATCATTTCTAATAATGAAGAGTATTTTATTTTGGAAAACATATTACCGTAAACAGAGAGTAAGGTATGAAAATCACAGTCATCAAAGTGAAAGATAGAAGATCCACTAAATCACCTAGTGCATTGCACTGCTAATGTACTACTGATCTCTGCAAAATCTGATAGCATTTTGTTCAGACCAGTAATAATAGTCCTGAGCAAATCAGTTTCTGTAACTGCCTTAGAAAGTTAGCCCAGAGGTTAAGAGATTTCTCTCTGTCAGGAAATTTTATACTCCTCACTTTAATTTTTTCTGCCCTTTGTTTCAGTCCATTATTCCTAATTAACCTTCATTTATCACACTAAATCATTCCACTTTATCCTTGGAGTTTAGTTTCCTGAATATTTGTAGTTGCTATGAAATTTTAGTCTTTTCTTAAAGTTAACTCCACAGAAGTCATTGTTTCTGCTCATCTCATAGTGATTGTTATCTTGTACTCTGAATTCTGTCTAAATTGTCAGTATCATTCTGGAAAGTGGTCCTAATGACCAAAAAGAGTATTTCAGCTGGAGGTGATAATTTTAGTTCTATGTTAGCAATAGCCCAGCAAAGAGCCATCAGGATGACTAAGAGGCTTGAGTATCTCTTGTATGAAGAAAGGCTGAGAGAACTAGATTGCTTGAGAAGGGGGTTGAACCAGATTACGTCCACAGATTCCTTTCAACCTCAACCATTCTGTGATTCTATACCTTTATAGAAGCTGTCTTTCTCCTAATACAAATATGCACATTACTTGTACACACCTTGAAGATTTTTTCATCTTTCTTCATTCCAAATTTTTCATTCTTATTTTCATACTGAATATCAGTGGTTTAGAATAGATAATTATGCCCTAATGTCTTGTTTTCTGGACAAATCTTATGTTGCTTTCATTTCCAATCTTCTGCATTTCTTTTTATTTTATTGGTTTTTCATTGACATTTACAATGTTTCTTAAATTATCATCAACAAACTTTTATGAGCATGTTCTATTTCACATTTAAAAACTGAACTCCATTTCTCAGCAGTGAATCAGAGGTCTTATAATGTTCTTCCAAAAAGTACCAGCTGATACTAGAGAAAGGGCAATGAGTTCCATGTCATCTTTTGCACATTCCTGATCTTTGGTTGTTCTAGGACCTGAATGCTAATGTGCACACAAAGAAGCATTTAAACGTTTTCTTTGGCAGCTACAAGAAAGATCATCTTAATAGGAGATCCACAATGTGAGAGAAGAACTTGTTTCTTAGCAGAAAGATTTGGTACTTTCTTATTCTGTAAAATGCATATAACTAGTTGACAGATCTGCCAGTTCTTTGTCTTCCCTCTCTCTAACCATTTTCCTGACATTTAGAATATGAAAAATATCACAAACTCTTTTTACTGTATATATATTGGAAAAACTCATAACTATTTGACATACAATGTTTTGCAAAGACGCATTCATTCTTCTTTGTGATTTGGAACTATCTTCTATTTATTTTTATTTCTGTATTAATCTTCCTCACTAGCATATTGTTTAATTTTTAAGAGTCTGCAGCTTGATATTACTTTTTATGTTCCTACAGATCTAAATTGGCCTCTGTTGTCCTTTTATCTCTTCAGACTTCTCTGGAATACATTTCAGTTAAGGCCTTTCCAGCTATTTCTGGAATCAAAGCTGAAGCCTCCTGGAAAATTTTGTAATGCATTCTATTTAAAATCAGTGACAATTAAAATATAAATGTTCAGAGACTCCTACCTTGTCAAAAGCATCTGGATAAAAATTATTTCTTTTCTTTCTAGTATTTTACTTGTTTTTCTTTCCCATATGCATTTGTCTGCTCTTTCTCTAGCTCATAGAAATGAACATCTGTACCACCAAAAATAGGGGTGCTTTTTAGTACTTCAGTGTTTGTCCCATACAGATTCTGACTCCATAACAGGAAAAGACACCTGTCCATGCAGGCTTTTTCTGGACCCTAGTTTCACAGAGGGAAACTTGGACACATTTTCCACAGAGTAACCATTATATGTTCCAAAAGTTCCTTCATCTTTTCTAGCTGGTCTGTGAGTTGCCTGATATACACCATCATATATTTACTTGACACTGTGCCCATGTCTTTTCCCTGAACAATATTTTACATCTCCAGCTAGCCACGAAAGATATCAACGTAGTTTTCAGCCACAGTTTTGTTTTTCAGATCCAGCCTGTCTTTACTGCCAGTTATTATTCTGTCTCACTCTCCCCTTTCCTATGATTTCTCTCTCATTTCTAGTCTTTTTTAGTACATATTTTTGGAGGGCTTTCCTTGATGTTGCCTTCTTCAGAAGCATCAGAAGTAGCTCAGGTAACAAAGATACACTTAGGATTTTTAAGGTATTGATAAAGCTTATTAGAAGAGATTTATACTTATTTAAAAACTCTCTTCAAAATAAAAATGCAGCATATATTACGTCAAACAGATCTGAGAACTGACTGCTATCTCCCAAACAGTGGCCAGTGAGAAATCATCAATGAGTGGTTTCCCTGGATTCCAGAGCAGTAAATAATTTTTCAATGTTGTCCAGGAAGAAAATATGGTAATGTTGTGGTTTAAACAGGCAGGCAGCTAAAACAACGACACAGCCATTCACTCGCTCCCACTCTCACTCTCCAGTGGAATGGGGGATAGAATCAGGAAGAAAAAAAAAAAGGTGAAACTACTGCGCTGAGATAAAGACAGTTTAATATGACAGAAAAGGAAGATAATAATAACAACAGCAACAACAATAGAGTATACAAAACAAGTGAAGCACAGCACAATTGCTCATCACCTGCAGACCACCGATGCCCAGCTAGTTCCTGAGCCGCAGTCCCAACCCCAGCTAGCTTCCCCCAAGTTATATACTGAGCATAATGTTGTATGGTATGGAATATCCCTTTGGCCAGTTTGGGTCAGCTGTCCTGGCCGTGTCCCCTCTCAGCTTCTTGTGCACCCCCAGCCTACTCACTGGCAGGGCAGTGTGAGAAGCTGAAAAGTCCTTGAATTGGTGTAAACATTGCCTAGCAACAAATGAAACATTAATGTGTTACCAACATTATTCCTATCCTAAATCCAAAACACAGCAGTATACTACTAAGAAGAAAATTAACTCTATTCCAGATGAAACCAGGACAAGTAACAAAGAACTTCCTGATGCCAAAAGCCTGGTAGAAAGGTAAAGAGCACAGAGAACGGAAAAGTCAAACTGAATGAATTTGAACAAATTTAGCTATTCAAACAAAATTAATTCTAAAACATCAGGTACAAAGAAATGTATTTAGGACCAACTAATGCAAGCTGATGGAGGATGTAATCTGGAAATCCCTAATTAGCCATGCAATTGGACATGAATTGCTAGGGCAATGCCATAGCCATGTGACTAAATGTCATACTTATTTTAAAGCAGTGAGAAAGAGAACCAATTTTGTCATTGTATACATCATTGATAAGACAGTACGGAAAAAATGTTCTGGAATTGCCATTTTCAAAAAGATGCTAAGAAACAGGAGAAGATAGAGGAAGAATGGGAAGAAAACTTTTTCTTGATAAACAGAAGTCATTTTGTCTAGCATATTAAAAGGAAATTGATAAGTTTTCTTGCATTGTCCAAATGCATCCATGACCAGAAAATTCTAATACTAAAGAGTTTTTGCTCAAAATGCAAAAGTTGAATACAGCAAACCAAAAGGGAAACACAGGTAATCACTCTGATAATAATAACAAACATGAGAAGTCCCTGGGTTTTTGTATCTGCAAAATCATCATCAAGGGGTGTGTGGGGTGGGGAGTGGGGGGGATGAGGGGAGCAGTGGTGTATGTATATATATAGTAAAGGAAATCTAGATATATATAAAAGGTGTATATATAGTAAAGGAAAGTTCAATGGTTCCATGCTTCTTTTGGGAGAGCAGTGAGATGTCCCTTTGGATGTTCACAGTCAGCTGCTCTCATACTGAATGTCATGAGAAAGCATAGTTTAGCCTTAAAGAATTAAAAAAGGTCAAAGCAAACAACATACAAAGAAAGCTCCTGACAGCTCTTCACATTTGAGAGTATGGAATTAGACCGTGTAGTTCTGAGTAACACCTTGACAGTCGTGTTTACTGCAAGTGAGAATTCGATTGTGCTTTGCCCATGTTGAGTTTCGACTGCCAGGTGGAGGGAATGAGAAATACACACGTATTTCAGTTCTGCTTTACTCATTCCATGATGACTTTTCCATCTTCCCTCTGTATTCACTTCCCATTATCTCTGACTACAACACTCTATGTTCTACATGCTTCTATATTTGAAGGCTCATATTGCTTTGATATTATTTTGATTTTTATCTTTCTTTCTCATTTACAGATTTCACTACAATTTTTACTATTTGTTTTCCATATATTTTTGAAAATTTAGTTTGTCTATCAGCCTGGATGACTTATATACTGGCTCCCATTCTTGCCACCTCCCATGTCTTTCACGATATCTTTCTCCATCTGTCTTACATGATACCTCTTGTTCCATACAAAACAAAATAAAACAGAGATTGAATTATGTGTCCAGAAAGCACATTAAGATATTTTTTCTCCAAGTAATTTTGCACAGAACTTCTGTTTTTCTTCCAAACAGAAGAAACTACCATATTTCTAAATATATCATATATCATATCTCACATATGATCATGTGAGATTTTTTTTTTAAGAATATTAGCCCTAAAATAGATTTATTTGTCTGCAGCCATGCTTACAAGTGAAGAATGGAACATGGAGAATGCACTTATTTCTGTTCTTAATTGCTGTAGTGGTTTATCCCCAGCCGGCAGCTGAGTGCCACGCTCTGTTCGCTCACCCCTCCCCCAGCGGGATGGGGAGGAGAACGGAAAAACAACGGCAAAGCCTCGAGGGTTGGGATAAGGGCAGTTTACTGGGACAGCAAGGGAGAGGGAAACAATCAACAACAGTGCTGATAACAGATATTCACAATGGGTGATAACAGAAAGCAATTTACCACTCCAAGGACTGACCAGACGCTCAGCCCACACTCAGCCCGTCCCAGAGCCGCACCAAACCTGCCCCTGCCCGACTAGCCCCATTTTATGGTGAGCATGATGTCACATGGTATGGAATAGCCCCTGGCCAGCTTGGGTCACCTGTCCTGGCTCCTTGTGAAAGTTAACTCTATCCTAATGAGGACAATTGCCATAACGTAACAAGCAGTTGGAGGGCCTGCAAGTCAGACCACTTTACCTAACTTAGCTGTCTGAATTATGTGAAAAAAATGGAAATTAGAAGCCAGAGGTAGTAAACAGTAGCTTAGTGCAAAAATGGCATTTTAAGGAGAATAACAGTGATGAACAAGTAACACATTCATAATACTCACCTACCAGTTACCTGCATAGAAAGTTGAACTATCATTCCTGTTAAGATCCCAATTGAGAAGTTGAGGCATTTAGTTGTCCTTTTGTGTGGGGCATGAGCTCAATCCCTTGTGAAATCATCAGCACTGGGAATTGCACTTAGAATTTGGTTATAGTGTTTTGCTTAATAAAGATGAATTTAAGAAAATGCTTAAAAGATATAATCGAACTGAGATCTAAGGCTTAATTCACAAGATTGTCCTGGTGTCTGAAGAATCTCACTGTTAAAAATGGAAGGTTATATTCTCATAATAGTAGACTGGTGCATGTCTCAATTGTCTCTATGTGTAAGTCAAACAGAAAAAATAATCTGAATGCTCTGAAGTGAAGAATTGTCAAACCAGAAGAGATTGGGTAAAGCTAAGATAAGAAATTTTTATTGAAATAGAAGAAAAAGGAAGACTGTAAAAGCAAGGCTGCCACTACATAAATCAGTGGAGACTGACCTTGAGATCTAGATCACAACCACATTTGAGAAAAATATGGAATGGAACCATATCTTTCCATAAGTCTAATTATTTTTTTTTTTTTACTACACAATTTCATATTAATCTCTGAGAGTGCAAATTTTGGTTTACTCTCTGCCAAGACTATGAAACAAAAAGGAAAGTTTTTATAACTTTCCATCTGAAACCATGTGAGGTCTTCAATTTGTTTGAACAACATGCAAAAGATGGATTCCTAACTTAAGCACATTTGGAAAGACATTGAAGTGTCAGAAATGGTTTGTGCTTAACCAGCCATTGCACAAAACTATTTATCTGCTCAATCATAGCTATGAAATAGAAATTACGCTTTGAAATATCACAATCAATGCAAAAAAAGGTAAGACACAAAGTGGAGAGTAAGTCCCCAAAGTCATGCTCTGGCCTTAGATACATTACATATAGAGAAAGAACCTGAAACCTTATTGCATCTATTATATCTTGTAAATTCTTAGTGTAACTCTATCACCTCTAAGTCTTTCTGCAGTTGCAGCTTCATCTTTTTATCTGTTTTTTTTTGTTTGGTTGTTTTTTTCTCTAGTTTTTTTATAGGTAGTTAGTTAACAAAGATATCAGCTACTAAGTTCTATGTTGAACGTGTCAGTTAATCAGAAATGCCTGAGAATACAACCTAAATTAAGACAATGTGCACTGTGGGGCAAAGACAGGTCTTTTTACTGCTCTTCCAACTATATGTTTTATATATTTGCAAAACTAGCTTACAACTGGAGCAGTATAGAACTCATAATAATAAAAACTTCAGGGCTTAAAAATGTCATAAAAAGCTCATGGACTATTTCTAGAAAAATCATGAATTATTTATAAAGCAACTTTCAGAATTAGGTTTTCTGTCCTGTTTCCATTTATATTATATGTCTCAGGGTCATCAGCTTCAGTTTATTTTAACTTATGAATGATAATCTTTCACTTTTGCACTAGAAAGTAATAAACTTCAGGCACAGTGTAAAATAAAAGGAAGCCAACCATTTATGGCATATAGGTAAGATGTGCTTATTAATTAAACATAGACATGTAAAACCAGGAAAATTTTAAGTGTCCACAACTTCAAGGCAGCTTAAAATTTATAAGAGCATTACTAAATGATTTATTCCAGTTTCATCTGATAATTAAAGTCGAACAAGCAATTTGCAGCTAAGCATTTTTTCCCTAGCAAAATCATCCTCTTCTTTGGTTTGAAAATTGAGTAACAATATGTGCGTTCTTGTGGTGGGCTGACCTTTGCTGGATGCCAGGTGCCCACCAAAGCTGCTCTATCACTCCCCCTATTAAGCTGGACAGGGGAGAGAAAATAGAATGAAAGGCTCATGGGTCAAAATAGGACAGGGAGATCACTCAGCAACTACCATCATAGGCAAAAAAAGACTCAACTTCGGAAAATTAATTTAATTTATTAACAATCAAAGCAGAGAAGGATAATGAGAAATAAAAACAAATTTTAAAAACACCTTCCCCCACCCCTCCCTTCTTCCCATGCTCAACGTCACTCCCAACTTCTCTACCTCCTCCCCCCGAGTAGCACAGGGGAATGGTGGTTGTGGTCAGTTCATCACACATTGTCTCTACTGCTCCTTCCTCCTCACACTCTGCTCCTGCTCCCACAGGAGACACTCCTTCATGAACTACTCCAGCGTGAGTCCTCCTCACAGGTTGCAGTTCTTCACTAACTGCTCCAGCGTGGGTCCCTTCCACGGGGTGCAGACCTTCAGGAACAGACTGCTCCAGCGTGGGTCCCCCATGGGGTCACAAGTCCTGCCAGCAAACCTGCTCCAGCCTGGGCTCCTCTCTCCACTGGGCCACAGGTCCTGCCAGGAGCCTGCTCCTCTGAATGCTTTCCTCCAGCTGAAGCTTCCTTCAGTGTATAGCCATCTGCTCTGGCATGAGGTCCTCCATGGGCTGCAGGTGGATATCTGCTCCACCATAAACCTCCATGGGCTTCAGGTGGATATCTGCTCCATCATAAACCTCCATGGGCTGCAGGGGCACAACCTGCATCACCACGGTCTTCTCCACAGGCTGCAGGGGAATCTCTGCTCTGGCATCTGGAGCACCTCCTCCCCCTCCTTCTTCAATGACCTTGATCAGAAGGGCTGTTTCTCTCATATATTCTCACTCCCCTGTCCTGGCTACTGTGTGGCATTTTTCCCCCTTCTTAACTATGTTATCCCAGAGGTGCTACCAGCATCACTGATGGGCTCGACCTTGGCCAGCAGTAGGTCCATCTTTGAGCCAGCTGGGATTAGCTCTGTCAGACACAGGGGCAGCTTCTGCCATCTTCTCTCAGAAGCCACCCCCGCTACCAAAACCTTGCCACATAAACCCAATACAGATGCCCAGCCCCATGCTCTGCAGGGAGACAGCAAGTTCCAGGTTGTTGGGTATTTTTTTATCATTTCATTTCATGATAATAAAATTATTTAATTTCATGTAATTTTATTTTATTATAATTATCATTATCATTAAAATACACATTCATGAGACAATCTACAATCTTCAGAAACTTCATTTACATCAACAAAAGAATTCTCCTCACCAAAATCAAAATATCATCACAGCACTGACAAAGGTGGACAATATACACACAAAAACCCCTCGATCCTTCACCACAATTACATCAGCAAAAATTCCTTCACAGTTATTCCACTCTCTAGTAAAGTTCAGTCCATGTTTTGCCCATTAGCTCTCCAATTACTATCCTTATCTCAAATCTCTCTTGGCCCCCACTGGGCACCAAAAAGGACTGTGGTGAGTTAACCTTGGCTGGCCGCAAGGTGTCCACCAAGCCACTCCATCACTCCCCCTCCTTAGCAGGACAGAGGGCATAAAATAAGATGAAAAATCTCGTGGGTGAAGATAAAGGCAGTTTAATAAAGAAAAGCAAAGGCAGTGCACGGAAGCAAAGGAAAACAAAAAGATTTATTCTCTACTTCCTACTAGTAGGTGATGTCCAGCCACTTTCTGGAAAGCAGGGCTTCAGTTTGCGCAGTGGTTGCTTCAGAAGACAAATGGCTTAATAACAAATGCCCCCTCTTCTCCTCCTTTCTCTTAGCTTTTATTTCTGAGCATGATGTCATGTTGTATGGACTACCTCTTTCATCAGCTTGGGTCAGCTGGTGTGGCTGTGTCCCCTCCCAAACTCATGCTCACCCCCAGTCTACCAGCCTTTAGAGGGCAGGTTCGGAAAGTCAACCTTTCGAGCATTGCTCAGCAGCAGCCAAAACACTGGTGTGTCATCAACACCTTGCTAGCTACAAACACAAAGCACAGCACTATGAGGGCTGCTGTGGGGCAAGTTAACTCCACCCCTGCCAGACCCAGTACAGTTCCCTAATAAGAAAAATAAAATGTTGTGTGCAATCAACTTCCATGACATCAGCACATGAATAGAAACAGCAGAGTTTCTGTGGACTAAAATGCTAGTACCTCACATACTGTTGGACAGACCAACCATGGTCTGTCCTTACAGCCTAGACATACGCTTCAAAAACTGTTGTTCTTCTCTAGCAGAGCTGTAGCACCAAAAAGTGCAGGAATATCCCCATCAGACACAGGCCAAAGACTAAAAACAGATCTAGAAGGCATGTTCATCATCAGAAATGTTAGCATCTCCATATATGAGTGCATTTTCAAGTTGTGTTTTTGAACCATCTGAGGGAAGGTAGTGAAGGACTGGGTGATGAGGGAAGCCTGAACGGGAGGAGAGACAGTGCTTGTCAGTGTTTATGAGCTGAAAGAACAAACTCATCAGCTTTGCAGTGGGAGAGGAAGGAGAGTTTCTGTTTGCATTTTAGTGTAGACATGTATCTCACATCACCTGTCCAGACTCCCCTTACAGAAAATGCAGAGCAACTTCTACAGTACAGCTCATCACGTTCTAAGGGGTACGACTACATTTGGTCAGATGAACTATGTAACAGATGCACATATTTTTCTCAGTTGAACAGAAATGGAACCCAGCTCTTCAGAATTCCATATGGTTTATCTAATATCATTGGCCAAAATATTTTTTTGACTCAAAACATTCTGACCTATCCATCTCAGTGAGAAAATACCAGATTATAGAGCACCGAATAGAATACAGGAGGAAACTGAATTGTCTAGCTCAAAAACTGAATAATCTGACTTGTAGTTAATGTTGCAGTAATTTGTTTAAATCAAGCTAGACATTGTAAAGCTATTATCAGAAATGGAAGGGGTGGGTGGGAGCAGCCACAAGGTAAGAATCAGTTACTAAGTTTAACATAGTCACCTTTGCTGCTGAACACAAGACTGAACTTCTCAAAGAATGTATTCTTTAACAAGAAAAGCAAGCTAGACCTGGGAGGAATCATAGAATCATAGAATATCTCAAGTTGGAAGGGATTCATAAGGATCATCAAGTCCAACTCCCTACTCCTCACAGGACTACCTAAAACTAAATATGACTAAAAGCATTGTCCAGATGCTCCTTGAACTCTGACAGGCTTGGTGCCATGACTGCTTCCCTGAGGACCCTGTTCCTGTGACCGACCTCCCTCTCAGTGATGAACCTTTTCCCTAATGTCCAATCTGAATTTCTCTGATGCAGCTCTGTTCCATTTCCTCATCTCCTATCACTGATCACCAGAGAGAGATCAGCACCTCCCCTCTGCTGCCCCCCTTGAGGAAGGTGTAGACTGCGATGAGGGCACCCCTCAGCCTTGCCTTCTCCAAGCTGAACAAACCAAGTGACCTCAGCCACTCCTCCTAAGTCTTGCCCTCAAGATCTTTCACTATCTTGGTTGCCCTCCTATGGACACATTCTCATAATTTGATGTCCTTCTTATATTGAGGCGCTCAAGACTGCACACAGCACTTGAGGTGGGGCCACACCAGTACAGTGCAGAGTGGGGCAATTGCCTCCCTCAACCGGCTGGCTATGCCGTGCTGGATGCACCCCAGGACACGGTTGGCCCTTTTGGCTGCCAGGGCACACTGTTGACTCATATTCAACTTGCCATCAACCCAACACCCCCAGATCTCTTTCTGCAGGGCTGCTCTCCGGCTTCTTGTCCCTCAATTTTTACATACAACCAGGATTACCCTGACCCAAGTGGAGAATCCAGCACTTGCTCTTGTTAAGTTTCATATGGTTGGTGATTGCCCATCTCTAGTCTATCCAGATCTCTCTGTAATGCTTCTCCACCCTCGAGGGACTCCTCCTAGTTTAGTATCATCAGCAAACTTAATGTACATTGATTCCTGCATCCAGATCATTTGTAAAGGAAAGAGAAGTAAAAGGGGAATAAAAGGAAGGAAAATAAAACTTTTTGCTTGATGAATATTAGTTTTAAATGCTATGAAAATTGAAATTTTTGGTCCTTTGGTTAGAGAAAACAAAAGAATGCAGTTAATTTATAAATTTGATTACTGGTGATGTTAATTGCATTTAATACAACATTGACTGTAATTCATTTTTTCAGTTATTTCAGTATACCTTTGCACGTACATACTATTTCAAATCAAAAGTAAGTCTTTACTATGACTTTTTTTTACTACTATGAAAGATGGGACAATCAATGCCAAAAAGTTTTGTATCAAATTAATGTTACCTTGCTATATTTACATGTTTACTCCTGAAATGAGAGAACCAAATACCATATAGAGTATGTAAGCAACTCCTCCAGGGAACTCAGGCCAACATGAGTATTAAGTTCCCAAGAAAAAAATCTCAGAAAATCACTTGAACCAGACAGTAAAACTTCTTTCTTCCACTCTCTTAAAACATTTTTTCACTTGGAAGCTTTTAGGTAATCAAAAAACTTTCCACAAATAATATCTTTCCAAGCTTAATAACTTATTCATACACCCACTAAAAGAGTTAATGGTAATAGTGCTAAATGATGACGCCTGTTAGAACCATGCATTCTGACTACAGCTTGTCAAAGAACACTTCAAATAGTGTTAAACTGCAATGTCTTTTCAGTCTGATGCATGAAAAGGGATGTCTAGTCATAAAAATGGAGTAGGACTTGTACATACTATGGTATTCCATGGATCTGGATTAAACTATCGATCCATCTCCATTATAAAAAACAAGTAGAAATATGTCCTAAATTTTAGATGGAGATACAAACACTATAATCATGAATAAAGTTGTATTTTGTTTTTATATCTCCCCTCAGAATTACATACTATGTTATTATCCCTCCACATTGATGAATTACTAAAACATACTATGTCAAATACAACTGGAAAATTCTTACAATTTATTTGTTCTCTTTTGTTCTTTTTTTTTTTTTTTTTTTTTTTAATTTTGAGTTCCCTTTCTTCTTTCAAAGTATGGAGCCCAGAAAACCAGATGAGAATTCTACACCATTTTGAAGTTTGTATAATGTAGGATCTGTCAACTATATTTTGCTTTAACACTCTATTTGATATCCACTGCAACTATGGAATCTGAAATCCACAAACTGCACAAATTTACTTGGCAATTTTGTAACACCCTATAATTACTTTAGACTATGTCATCAATGACTGCAGATCAGCTCTCCAAAATATTTCTTTCTGAAATCCTGGCAGGCACATGGAAGTTTGTTTGCAGTATATCAGCTCAGGCTTTAGACAGGGTTTTCAAAAATCTGCATTTTCAATCACTAGTTCTCCATTCTCTGATATACCGCCAAAATTTCTCCAAGACATCACTAAAGAATTCTAATGACACTGTCAACCTGTTGCATATAACTGACAGTTTTAACCTTTATGTTTTGAGAAACATTCAATTGTTCTTCCCATACCACATCCCAATAATATCTATTTTCATGTTTCTGGATGATGTGTTTCAGACAGCCTCCCGCATGCCAGGTTATTCAAAGCTGCGATATAACCCACAGTTAAATAGAGAATTATATCACATAGATTTCACCATCTGGCATAGGAGCTTGATCTTTTTCAGATGTTCTAAAATTATTTTTCAACCAAGAATATTTCATTAGATAGCTGTTATGCAGTCATTATACTCTTCATTATATGAAAGTATGTAAAAATAGCACTAAAGTTCATGCTATACACACTTTAGGCACATCTGTACAACTGAGTACAAAGACATTTGCAATGATTCCAAAATACCTATCGTATGTGGTAACTTAGTCCTGTAAACACTATAGCTACCTTTGAATACCAATGTGCTAAAATCTTTAAGTTCAATCAAGAAGGAAAGCGTACAAGAGTACAGCACAATTTCATATTAATAATAACAATAAATATATTGATTTCAAGTAGGAGTTGAGCCAGACATTGTTGTACAATGCCATTAATACTTACCAACTCTTCACTAACTCAGAATTTTTTCTACCGTACTTCACTGTGTAGACATGTCCTCTGACATCATTCTGAGTTGACAAGAGGAATTAAAAAGATAATATGGTCCAAAATGCTTATTAAGGTGAGGCCCTTGGGTCACATAAGTAAAATAAGCCCTTGGATATCAACAGAGCTGTATCAAATGAGTTCTGTCATTCACTGACTGAAAGAGCGTATCTATTTGAGGGTTTATTTTAATTTGCATTAACATAAACAAGGGATGTGTTGCTTAGGAATCCAAAATAAGAAACAGGTCATCAGTGCTTTTTACTAGCATTACATGCTTTACTACAGTACATTTTGGGGAAGCATATACTCTGAAAATGGAGTATGATTGTGGAGGGTTGACCTTGGCTGCACGCTAGGTGCCCACCAAGCCACTCTATAACTCCCCCTCTCAGCTGGACAAGGAGGGGTGAAAATAAAATGGAAAAAAACTCATGGGTCAAGACACAGTCAGTTTAATAAAGCAAAAGCAAAGTTCACACATGGAAGCAAAGGAAAAACAAAAGATTTGTCCTCTGCTTTCCATCAGCAGGTGATGTCTGGCCACTTCCTGGGAAGCAGGGCTTCAGTACACGTAGAGGTTGCTCTGAAAGACAAACATCATAAATGATGAATGCTCCACTTCCTTCTCTTTCTCATAGCTTCTTATTGCTGAGCAGACGTCATATGATATGGAATATCCCTTTGGTCAGTTTGGATCAGCTGTCCTGGCTGTGTCCCCTCCCAAGATCTTGCCCACCCCCAGCCTACTGGTGAGGGGGAATGTAGGAGAGACAGCCTTGGTGCTGTGCCAGCACTGCTCAGCAGTAGCCAAAACACCTTGCTCGGTGCCAAAACACCTTGCTCGTTACCAATACGCAGGACAGCACTATGAGGCCTGCTATGGGGAAAATTAACTCCATCTCAGCCAGACCCAATACAATGATAAATTACTGAAAAGGGGTTTTGTGTGATTTGAGTGATTTAAAATATATTGATATACAAGAGAAACAATGGCCTCTGGTAGAAAAGAATTCAGGGCCTGTTTTCAAAAAACAACAAATGTTTTAAGTCACAGAGAGATACCAGGTAGGATTGTTCCAGATAAATCTTGTAACTCCCAAGGACTCTGCCAAAAACCTCAGTGAGTGCTCATCTGCTCTTATAGGTACCTTAATTTTTTTAAATCATAGAATCATAGAATGGTTTGGGTTGGAAAGAACCTCAAAGATCATCTAGTTCCAACACCCCTGCCATGGGCAGGGACACCCTCCACTAGACCATGTTGCCCAAAGCCCCATCCAACCTGGCCTTGAACACTGCAAGGTAGAGGGCATCTACAACTTCTCTGGGCAACGCGTTCCAGTGCCTCACCACCCTCACAGTACAGAATTTCTTCCTTATATCTAATCTAAATCTGCCCTCTTTTAGTTTAAAACCATTACCCATCATCCTGTCATTATACTCCCTGATAAACAGTCCCTCACCATCTTTCCTGTAGGCCCTGTTCAGATACTGGAAGGCCGCAATTAGATCTCCCCAGAGCCTTCTCTTCTCCAGGCTGAACAACCCCAACTCTCTCAGCCTGTCCTTATAGGAGAGGTGCTCCAGCCCTCTGATGAGTTTCATGGCCCTCCACTGGATCTGCTCTGACAGGTCCATGTCTCTCCTGTACTGGGGCCCCCAGAGCTGGATGTAGTAGTCCAGGTGGGGTCTCAAGAGAACAGAAGGAGAGAATCATCTCCCTTGACCTGCAGATTACGCTTCTTTTGATGCAGCCTGCGATCCAGTTGGCTTTCAGGGCTGCAAGTGCGTGTTGCCGGCTCATGTTGAGCTTTTCATCAAACACGACCCCCAAGTCCTTCTCCTCAGGGCTGCTCTCAATCCATTCTCTGCCCAGCCTGTAGCTGTGCTTGGGATTGTGCCAACCCATGTGCAGGACCTTGCACTTAGTCTTACTGAACTTCATGAGTTTCGCACAGGCCCACCTCTCAAGCCTGTTGAGGTCCGTCTGGATGACAGTTCTTAAAAATTCCTCTGATCACGCCAATGCACATCATTCACAGACAAACTGTGATGTACTTTTTTAAAAGCATTTTTTTAAAAAAAAAGTATACCTAGATCTATTCTCTTAATTCTTGAGAACTTACTGAAGCTCCACAATAAAGAGAGTCAATAGATCAGTCACATACCCTGCTGCTCCAGTTTCCTGACACTGCCAGACTGGTAGTTCTTCTCAGTAACTATACAACAGTGATTCCAAGTCCTGAGCAATCAGAGAGGAGGCTGAAAGAAAATAATAAAATAATGAATTGCATAATGGGGGAAGGAGGGTAACTTCATGCAAAAAGACTTGAGTGGGAAGTTGCTTTTGTTTCAGGAACCTGGCTTTCTGATGAGCCAATGGTGCTTGAACAGCTCATGACTGATTGTGCACAGAAGCAGCCAAGTCATTTGAACTATGAGTTGGCCATCTAGGAAGAAAATCTGAACACAGATATGCTCAGCTGCTTGACTGCAGTGCAAGGGCTCCTTCAGGTCACCAAGTACATACACTGTAAACAAATGGTACTGAATGCAAACAAACATGTGGCAGATTCTTATTACAATCTCTAGCCTAGACAATTTCTTCAGCTGGTAAATGGATTAATCCAATCAGTATATTTTACTGATTGGATTGAGCTTAAGATTGAGGAGACAAGAGCACAATAACTGAATACATAAAATCAATGCTCACTGCAATTGTTGAATTATAAAGACAATTACCTACACTGTCATCTCTATGTCAAATTACGTCATAAGTAAGTAGCCAAGAAAAGGGGAGTCAGGAATCCTTCAATTTTATCCTTTTTCTACCATCATGCATATCTTATTTCTACTAAATCATTTATAGAATATTTTCTGGTTTTCTACAGAAAGCTCAAGATATTTTTATGTATCATTAAAGAATCTGATGACCTATATCCACATGTGATGGGTAAGTAAGTCCCATGGGCTCAGTTAAAACTCATATCATTACCTGCTTTAACTCTACAAGGTACTTGAACTGAATCTGTTATGCTATTGCTTTTTTACCATCAGGCATTTGACATGTTCAAGTGTATGAACACGATCAGCTAAATCCCACTTAGTTTTTGACAGTTGTTCTCTGACAGGGCATGAATAGTATTTGCTGAACTGAAGAAACTACAGTTACAAGTCATAGACTGTGCTTTAAAAACAGAGTAAGTATGGGTTTGGCTATAACATTTAAATGTAGACTAATTGTCTTTCTATAATCTGGAACCTTTAAAAAGAAAGTTCTCAATGTCCATGCTGAGGTAATTAACATGAGTAAGAGTTTCAGTATTTGGTCCTCAATCAAGATTATATTTCTGTAAATTTTTTACTAATGGACTTTTCAAAATCCATTTGATGCAGAAAAAAAATAAAACATTATGCAGGATCCTGAACTCCTTCTTCTGGCAAAATGCCTTATGAATCTAATGAAAATGTCTGAGGAAAAAATGCAGTGATGGACCTTTTTATCTACACACAGCAAAAAATAAAAATAATTTTTTTGAAGCATCTTATGGATATGGAAAAAATAAATCACAAAGCTAGTATTCATAGCATGTCTACTTCCTATTGATAGAATTAATCTTATTTGGGCCAGAGGATGGGGTGCGGGGCAGAGATGGGTAATGCAATAGCCTACCTTTACTTTTGTAAACAAGCCACACTTTGTTCAGAGCTTGTTTTCCTTGGCTGAAACATGGCTTTGCCTAGTAACTAGTGTTATTAGACTATATTTCTTTTCTCACTTTCAAATATTTTATCCAGCTCACCACAAGCTTTAAGACCCCAGAGGGACCTAAAACTTCTAAGAGCTTTTGCAAAAATAGATGCCTCAAACCAAACAGCACCTCACAGATAAGTTATTTGAAGTTGGTTTCTCTCAAAAAGAAGTTCATCTTTCAAGGTGAGCCAACATTTTAGAAAAATGTTATGAGTTCATCGTGAAACTCAAATTCATAAATTCTCTAACATCTCTGTAAAACCAGGATAAATTAACTCTTGTTTTTGATCTGAAAGACTTGCAAATATTTTGCTTGATATTTATTTTATCTTTTTCCACTTTGGAAAAAATGTTCTTTTTTTCCACTTTCCTAATATACCTGAAATGGATACAATTGTTTTCAATCGCATAAGTTTCAGAAGCACTTCACTATATCTGTAATCCTTGCTTTTCTTCAGCATCATTGAAAATGTCAGAATTTATCTAGCGCAATATTACTCAACGAATGCTTCAAGAGCATAAAAGGGAAAAGAAGTTATTTTTTGTTAATGAGTTTTCTCCCTCCTGAGGAAGAAATTAACCTGAAACATTTAGGGAGGAAATTTATTCTTTTTCATGTTGGTATAAGGGTATAAATTAATATGACTAAAAATTATTTATTCTACTGTAAATACAAGCACAGGAGACTCTGAACCTGAAGAAGACATTGAAGAACAATTCTTTTCTGCTCAAGAGGTCAAAGAGACAAAGGAACTGCATGCTTAAAACAGATCCATGCAAGAAAAACCCTCAGGTGATCCTCCTGTAAGAAGTCATCATCTTCAGTATATATGCAAGCAATCAGATGAAATACAGGAAATGGCTGGCTTTTTTCCTCTGGCAAAGCAACTATGTCATACAAGAGCAATGGTTTTATTCCTCTAAAATAAAAGAGGAGTCAATCTTGATCGAGTAATCATGAAATGCTTTATTTAACTCACTCTATTTATTTTGGTGAAAACTGTTAGCATTTTCCAAACATGGAATTCTTCATCAAAGAAGGTCCACGCAGCTAAGATAATTTGTTTGCAAAGATTGGAGTAACCTCATCCATCTGTTTAAAAAATGTTTGTGAATATCAGAAATTAATGTCTTCATATATATCAGATTTAATGTGTATTAGTTAACAGCATTTCATTTTTGTAATCATTTTGTGGCAAGCTGAATTTAAGAAAAAAGATTTATTTTGAACAAAAGAAATAAATGATAAGATGACATTTTTCTCCTTCAGAGTAGAATAACCTACCCTTCAATCAGCATTATAGATTTTTTTAAAAATATCCTGAATAATTCCAAGGAAAACCATGGTTTGTAAGATATCAGTAATATACAAGAAAATACAGAAAACTAAAGCAACGGAGACCCCTTGTGGCCTGTTTATCGTCTAATAAAAATGCCATTCAGAGGTTCTGATACTGATTATAATATACCACAGAAATAATTTTATTTTCTATAAGCAATTATGATAAATAGTTCTCAAACAATCCTAAATGCTTCATAAAATCAATATATACATTTTTGGCATAAATCAGCATATCTTGGTTTTACTCATGGAGTAAATAGAAATATGTACTTCAGTCTTTAAAAATCAGAGTGCTATCTCTCAGATATTTAATGATCTAAAAATAGTAATTGATGTTGTTAACTGAAAATGAAATATATCATTCCACTTTCAACTTATTTTGATGACATACCAGTAATTTTTTGGCGTATTTTTAAATCAAACTGTCTTCTTGAGGCTGTAAGTTAAAACATTGCTTGTTAAAAATATCTAAATAAAACTTTCTGCCTTTTCTAAGTTGTGTGTGAAATTTTGCTCAGATACCATAATAAGCATGGTTGTTGATAAAGCTTCTTTTCACAAAATAGTTATTAACTGGGGGGGGGGGGGGGGGAGGGGGCGAGGAAAGGGAAAAAAAAAGAAAATAATTCGCCTGACAACTTCTCTGATAAACTGGCAGACTGTCTACCAAAAATGCTCTTTTTTTAATGTAACTGAAGAGAGTTTGCTGTAGAGAAGCAGATAACCCATAAGCATTTAGACAACCTCAGGCACAAAGCAAGACCTATAAAGAGAACGAAGGGAAAGAGAAAGCAAAAAGATTAGAAAAAGACTGTCAGGCCCTCAAGATGAATTCATAAGCAATAGGAAAAGGGAATTCATGAATGTACAAGATCAGGAAGTATCTTATAGATAAAGTAGTAACTATCATTCTATCTCAGTTAGGAGAAAAATTATAAAAGCCTAGTGGCAGTCAAAGATAAATGCCTTAGTAGCGCTAGTTAAAGCTACAGCTGCTCTAGATTTCTGAGCTTCTCATGTGATCTTCTCATGGGGGGATGGGAGCACCAGAGGAATAAGCCGCTCTGGTCTTGGCTAAAATGGTCAGTTTCCATGTCTTTCCTCTGTGGTTTCATCGTAGTTAACTCAAAAGAGAGGAACAGCAAATCATAGGTAAAAGAGACCTTTTGCAAGGCACTCTTTTTTTTTGCTCTTCTGACCAAGGTGCCATTCACTGCATTAACATTCCCCTCAACCCAACTTGAAGAATTTGGGGTATTTTCAAAAGTAAACTGCTTTAATAATTCTTGGGGCACTAGTAAAAAACCGAACAAACATGCTATTATGTGGTTCTAAAGTCCATTGTGCTAACTCTTTGACTCTTTCTTTGCTCTATATAAGTATTCTGATGAGAAACTTGGCTGCTGTTGCCACAAAGGCCTGCAAAAGAAACACATAGCACTTGAACCGGCAGATCACCTTTTGTCATCACCAAAGTATTTACCTTGTACCCATAATCATGTTGCAAGAGGAATAGGCTGGCTTGGAAGTGTAAGGCTAGATAAAAATGGAAAGATTGGCTGCTGGATTAATACATAAACCTAAGTTACTGCACTATGAGAATCAGGGCTTTTCTTCAAAACTGTCTCTATGATACTTCTCTTCCTTCATTGTTAACACCAGGGAGCTACTCTGGTGTGATGCTCCAGTCCCTGTGAGCACCCTGGCTGAGCCCAGCCATGGGCCCTGTGGTACCAGGCCTGGAGCGGATCCACAGTTCTTGCAACACTCAGAGCCTTGTTATGGGCAGTCGGGAGCACACCACACATATGGGCTGGGAATTTATCTCTAGCCCAATTAATATTTTAACAGTCTAACAGTTCACATTATCTAACTATTACAGAAAGACCCATTAATCATTCCCTTAAATCTGCTAAAGAGAGAAAACTTCTTAAATTCTACTCTTTCTTTTCTGGTGTTACTCTCGGTGTCCAATGTTTCTCTGGTGCATTTTCTGTTAATCATTTCAGCTTTCCTCAGGAAGGTCAGGGCCTGGGGACACAGTCACGTCACTGGTGCCCTGTGGTCCCTGCTGGTATGAGTAGGGCACCTGCAGTGGGTATGACCTCCTTGACCAGGGCCCCGCTTGGGTCTCTGGGAGTACATTTCCTCTCCCTCCCTGCCATTTCCTTCTGGGGGCCCCTTGGGGGAGGGCAGCAGGTGCCCCTCCATTCTGTGACACAAAGGGCAGTTGCTGCCCCCCTGTTGTCTGCTGGCAAGAAGTAATTAGTCTGTCCTCCTTAAGCTTTAGGTTTTTTATGGATGAGCATGCATATCTTTCTCCATAAGAGTCATGCCTTGCTTGTTTTCATGTAACTCATATGGTTAGGACCATAATTGCATTTGTATGTGCATGTCCATACAGGATCAGCCTAATAACTTATCTCCAGAAGTGACCCCTCATGGACTCTCCTATGAAGAGTAACAACTACATAAACATGTGATACGGTTCCCAGTACTCTCCCAGTCTCAGACTGTTTTCAGCACTCAAACACCATCCCCGGATTGAGGGTTGTCTTAGACCTGTTAAAACTTCTTTACAGTAACCCACATTTGATCAGCCCTTGAATGCTTGTCCAGGCTTCTTGCATCTTGGCAGAGTTCCATAGGCTAGAGGCAGGCACTGTCTTTCAATACTTCTCTAGTTCTTGTTCTGGAAAAGACAAATTGTCCTTTATCCACCGTTTTCATGCTACTCCCTTCGTATCTCTTCATCATATCATTCCAAAACTGGGCCAGGTTTTAAAATATTAAGTAGACGATAGACTTTCTCAGTATTTAGAAACTGTTGCGCATGCAAAAGTCATGCCACAGGAATCACACTAGATGACTTGCTGTATCTTGATATGTCTAAACACTTAGAAAAAACTGCTCAACATGTGTAGAATGACAAACAGCAAAAACATACGTCACTGCTTTAGCAGTTCAGACTGCTTTAAGGTATTATATTGAAAAGGGTTTACATCAGCCTGACTGAATTTATAATGTGGCCTAATGGTTGCTGGAATCAGAAAGACAATTCTTTTCCAGAGAATACTGATAGATAGTATTTCTGAGCTTCCTTTCTCTGTGGAGGCATGTTAGCTCTATGTATCATTTATAAATTACACTGATTTCAAAATGAAACAGAATTGTGACCACTAGGTTCTGCCATGCCTTGGTTCTCAGTGTTCCCTGCCCTTTCAATTTACCATGTTGTCTTTCAGACTTTATGAAGTGGATGAAAAGCACTAATGACATGAGCATAAATAATCATATGGGACACGACTAACGCAAGCCACTCCTGAGACATAGACATGTCCAAGCATAGATGTAATCTATATTTTTACAGGCAAAATAAAAAAATGCACATGTATTTGTGTATTTTTAGTCAATATTTCTTCTTCCTGGCTATGCTTTTCTTTAATATGGGATCAACTTTTAATATGTTATGGAAAAACAACTTTTCACTTTCTGCATTTTCAAATAATCTATGAAAAGGAGATATCATCTTGAAATTTTAAGAAATTACAAGGCAGAAACCATATGTTTCTGCACAAAACATAATTCCAAAAATAGAAAAACACAATTTAATTTCATAATGTAGCATACTGAGAAAGCTGAAAAATTGTGCTGTAGGAACAATGTTACAGACTAGCAAAACTAGTTATTGTAAGCAGCCTAGGAATTCTGACTGTGGTGCCATCATAAAATATAACTGATACTATTATTTGGGGAGTAAGTGTTGTTTCATTTTTTAATTTAGTCCAGAAAGATATTTAGATCTACACGTTGCCAATGCTGAGCCAAGGCTCTAAATTAAATGTAACTCTTCAAGAGCTTTAATGGCTCTGTAGCCAGCATGTAACTGTCCCTGGGGCATCACATATCTAGAATCTGTCTTTTGTGCTTGTATGGCCTTTTTTATGGCCCTAAATTAAAAACAACCTGGTATGACCATTGTTTGTTTTCTTAAGAGTATAATGTCCCAAGAACTACATTTTAAAGCTCCATGTACATTAGCTGCATAAGTCTCATTAACTTTTTTTCCCAATAAGGTTTGGGTTTTTTTCATCACTACTTTTAAGCCTTTAAAGCCATCTCAAAATATTAGCATCATTCACAGTAACAGACTGTATTGGGTGGGTTTGTATGGCAAGGTTTTGATAGCAGGGGGGCTACAGGGGTGCCAGAAGCTTCTCCCATGTCTGATAGAGCTAATGCCAGCTGGCTCCAAGACAGTCCCACTGCTGGCCAAAGGATGAGCCCATCAGCGACAGTTGTAGTGCCTCTGGGGTAACTTAATTAAGAAGGGGAAAACAAACAAACAAACAAAAACAACAAAAAACACCAAGAGCAATTGCAGTCAGAGAGACGAGTGAGACGATGTGAGAGGAACAACTCTACAGACACCAAGGTCAGTGTAGAAGAAGACGGAGGAGGTGCTCCAGGTGCTGGAGCAGGGATTCCACTGCAGCCCATGCAAAAGACCATGGTGAGGCAGGCTGTCACCCTGCAGACCATGGAGGTCCATCACAGATATCCACCTACAGCCTGTGGAAGACCCCACGCCAGAGCAGACAATGCTATGGCATGCAACATCAGGAAAGCTTTTAATGGCACTAAACTTGGTGGAGTGGCAAAGTGTTACTTCAGAGGGACCTCAGGAAATAGGACTGGGCCAACAGAAACCTCATGAGTTTCAAGAATCACAGAATCACAGAATCATTTATGTTGGAAGGGACCTCTTGAAATTATCCAGTCCAACTCCTCCATTCAAGTAGAGTCAGCTAGAGCACATCATCTGCTGAGAATTGTCTGGCTCCTTCATCTTCATTCCCTTCCATCAGGTATTTATTTATACACATTGATAAGATCTCCCCCTAAGCCTTCCCTTCTCCAGGCTGAACAGTCCCAGCTTTCAGGCTGTTCTCATATGTAAGATGCTCCGGTCCCTTACCCATATTTGTGGTTCTGTGCTGGACCTGCTTCAGTAAGTCCATATCTTTCTCATACTAAGGAATCCAGAACGGGACACAGTACTCCAGATGCAGTCTCACCAGTGCTAAGTAGAAAAGGATCGTCTCCCCTGAACTGCTGGTAACATTCTTCTTAATGCAGTCCAGGACACACTTGGTCTTATTTGCTATGAGAAAGGATTGATGGCTTATGTTCAGTTGGTGTCCACCAGAATCCCAAAGTTCTCTACAGAGCCATGTTTCAGACAGTCAGCACTCAGCATGTCCTTATGCCTGGAGTTATTCACCCCAGGTACAGAACTTTGCATTTCACTTTGTTAAAATTTATGAGATTCTTCTCAGCCTATTTCTCCAGCCTGTCTAAGTCTCTCTGAATGGTAACACAATCATCTATCAGCGACTCTTCCCAATTTTGTATCATCTCTGAGAACTCTCTGAGGGTGCACTCTGTCCCAGCATCCTCATTAATGAAGACATTAAACAATATTGGCCCCAGTATCAGCCCCT
This sequence comes from Balearica regulorum gibbericeps, assembly GCF_011004875.1. Lineage (NCBI taxonomy): Eukaryota > Metazoa > Chordata > Aves > Gruiformes > Gruidae > Balearica > Balearica regulorum. The sequence goes on along the minus strand of NC_046184.1, from coordinate 164,079,739 downwards.
GGGGTACACCACTAGTAACTTGCCTCCAGCTTGACTTTATGCCACTGATCAAAATCCAATGGGTCTGGTCTTTCAGCCAGTTTTCAGTCCATCTCACTGTGCACTTCTGTAACTCACAGTTTGCTGGCTTATATTTGAGGATGTTGTGGAATACAGTGCAACAGACTTTACCAAAGTTGAGATAAACATCATTCGCTGCTGAATTTGATCTATATTCAAGAGGCATTTCTTCTTTTCAGAAGAAACATGTTGAGTACTCTTTAGAATTCTGGTTCTTTTATTGTCTTATGTTTGCCAAACAAAAACTAAGGAACCTCAGTCAGTAGGTGAATAAGAAACCTTGGCAGAAGACATTCTTTTATTAGTAAAAGTCTATCACAATTGGAATGTTACTATTGTAATATAAAAGTCACCATGCCTGGAGGTATTTAAAACACACGTAGATGTGGCACTTAAAGACATGGTTTAGTGGTGCATGTGGCCATGCTAGGTTAACAGTTGGACTTGATGATCTTAAAGGTCTTTTCCAACCTACATGATTCTATGATTCTATCTGCTATTATCTCCAGTAACATCACTGACCGGTCGAATTTTAATCTTACTCGATTTTATGATCTTAAGCTTAATGAAAGAAAGAACAGCTTGGAGCAATAGGTACATGAACAGTCTTGCTGAATTCAGTAGGATTACTCAAATATTACAAATTAAGAATGTGCATAAATACTGTATTGGATATGAGCTTTTTCTCGTGTTTGAAGTACAAGTATTTAGAATCATAGAATTTATTTGTTCAAAAGCTAGTATAAGGCAACATCTTCATAACATCAAAAGTCTATGTCATAGATAGACTGTGTTTCTCCCCCCTTTTTTTTTCATAGAGGAGTACTTCATTTGATTTTAAATGAATATGGTTGTAACTGCAGCTCAAAACACAAATTTATTATATCACATCTCTAGACAGAGTTTTTCAAGGACTAGTGCCACAGATGGCTGAAGTCTGAGTGGTTGGTACTGCTGTGCTGTAGGAATATTGGAAACAATCATTACTTCCTGTTAACATTCTGTGACAACATTCTAAGCTGCCTTCAAGGTAAAGACTTCAGTTCTCAGGAGATGATTTGATTTCATTTGTCAATTCGTCTTCGCATAATATTCCAATAGAAGAGGCCGTTCTGAAAAAAAAGTCTCCATGCTATTACTGTAATGTGCAAGGTTATATGCTAGATAATGTCATATATTTTGTTGATTAAAGAGAAAATTAAGAATGGTCAATGTCTTCTGTTCTATCAGTTATTAATAGATACCTGAAGTCATGACAGACCTATATGGATTGATAAAAGAAGTGAAATCATTAAGTTGCAAGATTGCTAATAATCAGTTTAAGAAATAAATGAAAAATAGAACTTTAGTGTGAAAACCTAAGGAAAAAAATACTATTATTCTTTCCTATCTTACTAGTGAATTCTTAGTAAATGTAATGAATAGGTATTTTATTTACATTTAAGCCTACATATGTAATATCAACTTGTAAAAATACTGGCATTTTTATATTCCAGTAGTGGAATGGTAGTACTTAGGCAGAAGGAATAATAGTGTCTATTCAAACTTCAAGTCACAAAATAGTTGATGTGAATAATTAGTGACAAAAAATTAGGCAGGTAGAGCCATTTTTGTCTCAATGAATTCCTTATGCTTTGATGTAACAGTTACTTTCATCATCATTAATATTATTACAAATTTTCATTACTCATAAATTATGAAATAATAAGGTTTCATTACACAGGCAATTCCAAATTACTCACTCAAGCTACTAATATATGAATTCTTGGAGATTTTTAAGTTCATAATGGATTTTTATAAACAGAAAATGAACATCAAAGGAGCATCAGTAGTGTCTTCTTTCTGTTGTGTATATTTTGTTCAAAAAATACCAAACTGCAGGAATATTTTTGAAAAACAAAATGGATTGATATTTATATGCAATTCAATGGGCTTTGCCATGTTCAGTTTCATCAAGAAATGTAGTTCAGCATATAGCATAAGTAAAGACAACTGTATTTACTTTTTCTGCCAATCAATGTGGTCACCAGAAGCTGATGGTTCATTACTACGGAAAAGAAAAAAACTAATTCTTACAAATATTCCAGAAATTGTTAAGCTTTCTAACCCAATATGAGGATCTCCATGTCTAAATATGTATATTAATGATCAGGATACAAATAAGATTTATCTTGCATATGAAACATAATTGGTCCAAGCTAGTGTCTGGGCCATACTAGGCCATTTTCTTCCTGAAATCAGGTGCAGTTTGAATTATTCTTTTGTGTGTGTGATGCACGTGAACAGGCTCTAATCTGTCATTTTCTACCATTCCAGAATAGCTAGAAGATTACATAAAGGAATGTTTTAACCTTTGGCAAAAATAGAATAATTTATAAATCATAAAAAAAAAAGTAGTTTTGCAACTGTAGAGTTAGGACCATTCCTCACAGTAGCTACTTTTTGTCCTAACATGGGAAAAAAATCAAATCACAGATGAGAAAATCTTCCCTTCACAGGTATCTCATATGTACATTTCTTTATTAACTCTTAAAACTAGGTTTGTTCTTATTTATTTCTATTGCAATGCTCAGATGTGTTCTGGTTGTATTATTTTTCAAAATTATGATAAGATCTTCTAAGCAGTCCTGAGCTGCAAGAACCTTTTGTAAGATTTGGCACATAGCTTACTAGCCTGGGCAGGACTGAGTGCTGTTTCTCAGTAAAAATTTACAAAATAAAATTCTGTGAGATATGCAAGAAATATGCAAGTGTCTATTTACATTTTTAAATGGCTTTGCACTTCAACTATCTTCTGCATACCTGCTTGTGCATTAACACATAGCTATAAGTATTTGCCTATTGTTTTTGAACAGGTTTAATTATTAACAGCAAAACACATTGCTTCTTTGTATCCTTCATGACAGGCATTCATGGTACACAGTCCACTTACTTGGTCCTATGCTGTTTACAATTCTTTCTCTCTCTAAACTCTCCAGGTTTAAATTAAGTTTTTGCTTGAAAATGAATGTATTTGGTCTCCTCTCTCCTAGATTTATTTTTGATTCTATAATCTAAAAAAAAAAATAATCTCAAAACAAAGCCTGCCAGAACTTTTAAGTCACTTCTCTAGCCAATAAATGTATGATAGGATGTTTTTTTCTGTCAAAGTGTAATGTTTATGGTTTTCCTTGACCTATTAGGTCACCTTTATTTTTCCAGAAGAGCCAAACATGAGAAAAAATTCTCAAAGGCATTACGAAGTGGAATATTACATGAGAAACTGTCCGAGCAGCCAGGGAGCAGGTTAGGAAAGCCAAAGCCCTGATAGAATTAAATCTGGCCAGGGATGTCAAGGACAACAAGAAAAGCTTCTATAGGTATGTCAGTGAGAAAAGGAGGACGAGGGAAAATGTGGGTCCCCTCTGGAATGAAATGTGTGACCTGGTTACCCAGGATATGGAGAAGGCTGAGGTACTCAATGACTTCTTTGCCTCAGTCTTCACTAGCAATTGCTTGAGCCACACTGCCCAGGGCACAGAAGGCAGGGACTGGGAGAATGCAGAACCGCCCACTGTAGGAGAAGAGCAGGTTCGAGAATATCTGAGGAACCTGAAGGTGCACAAGTCCATGGGACCTGATGAGTTGCATCCGCGGGTCTTGATGGAACTGGTGGATGAAGTGGCCAGGCCACTCTCCATCATATTTGAGAAGTCTTGGCAGTTTGGCGAAGTTCCCACTGACTGGAAAAGGGGAAACATAACCCCCATTTTTAAGAAGAGTAAAAAGGAAGACCCAGGGAACTACAGGCTGGTCAGTCTGACCTCTGTGCCTGGCAAGATCATGGAGCAGACCCTCCTGGAGACTATGCTCAGGCACATGGAAGATAAGGAGGTGATTGGTGACAGCCAACACGGCTTCACTAAGGGCAAATCGTGCCTGACAAACTTGGTGGCCTTCTATGATGGGGTTACAGTGTCTGTGGATAAGGGAAGGGCAGCTGACATCATCTACCTGGACTTGTGCAAGGCATTTGACACTGTCCTGCACGACATCCTTGTCTCTAAATTGGAGAGACATGGGTTCGATGGATGGACCACTCGGTGGATAAGGAATTGGCTGGATGGTAGCACTCAAAGAGTTGTGGTCAACGGCTCAATGTCCAAGTGGAGAATGGTGATGAGTGGTGTTCCTCAGGGGTCAGTACTGGGACTGGCACTGTTCAACATCATTGTTGGTGACATGGACAGCGGGATCGAGTGCACCCTCAGCAAGTTTGCCGATGACACCAAGCTGTGTGGTGTGGTCGACACGCTGGAGGGAAGGGATGCCATCCAGAGGGACCTTGACAGGCTGGAGAGGTGGGCCCGTGTGAACCACATGAAGTTCAACAAGGCCAAGTGCAAGGTCCTGCATGTGGGTCGGCGCAATCCCAAGCACAACTATAGGCTGGGTGAGGAATGGATTGAAAGCAGCCCTGAGGAGAAGGACTTGGGGTATTGATTGATGAGAAGCTCAACACGAGCCGTCAGTGTGCGCTTGCAGCCCAGAAAGCCAACCGTGTCCTGGGCTGCATCAAAAGAGGTGTGACCAGCAGGTCGAGGGAGGTCATCCTGCCCCTCTGCTCCGCCCTGGTGAGACCCCATCTGGAGTACTGCGTCCAGCTCTGGGGGCCCCAGTACAGGAGAGACATGGAGCTGTTGGAGTGAGTCCAGAGGAGGGCCATGAAGTTGATTGGAGGGCTGGAGCACCTCTCCTATGAGGACAGGCCGAGAGAGTTGGCATTGTTCAGCCTGGAGAAGAGAAGGCTCTGGGGAGATCTAATTGCGGCTCACCAGTGCCTGAAGAGGCCTACAGGAAAGCTGGAGAGGGACTGTTTATCAGGGAGTGTAGTGACAGGACAAGGGGTAGTGGTTTTAAGCTGAAGGAGGGTCGATTTAGATTAGATGTTAGAAAGAAATTCTTTACTGTGAGAGTGGTGAGACACTGGAACAGGTTGCCCAGAGAAGCTGTGGATGCCCCTTCCCTGGAAGTGTTCAAGGCCAGGTTGGATGGGGCTTTGGGCAACGTGGTCTAGTGGAGGGTGTCCCTGCCCATGGCAGGGGGGTTGGAACTAGATGATCTTTAAGGTCCCTTTCTACCCAAACCATTCTATGATTCTATGATTCTATGATTTTCATTTTACGTGCTTTTGGTTTGATCTCAATGAGAGACACAAACTGCCTTTCTCATTATACAGATACTAAATGAAAAAAGAAAACTCCTTGGAGCAAGTATAAGAACAGCTGTTTCTCGGGTGAGTTCCTTACCTACTAGGTCGTGCATAGGATTTTTCTTCTGTTCTCTCTTAATGATCCCATCAATTTTGCATGCTCATCTACAACAGAAGTATAGACAATCCTCAGTATGTTCTTGATGATGTTCTCAGCCTAAACAGGGAGGTTGTAGTCATAACCTTGAATTCTCCTTTTTTCCAATACACAAGAGGAAGGAGCAATTTAACCAGACATTGCACTTCATGCTCACATTGATACTAGGGAATGAAAAGGATAGAAGTATGCACTACCCCTTTTGAAAGTGGAGAAAAAACTGGTTTTTTTTCTCTGTAAGAATGGTTATAAGTGGTATTCATAATGAAAAGATTCAAGGTAAATTGTTCCAAATAATTTAAATGCCTAACCTTTCAGAAGAGGTAGGATTTCAAACAAACCTGTGTGTTTAGCATTTCTTCTTGGCTACTTCTAATCCATCTAATGTCTACTATGTCATTTGGACAAGTCTGAGACATAAAACCCTGCTCATGCACTGAATAAAGCACATAGGCAGCAGCGTTTAGATTCTGGATTATATTTTCAAGGTCTAGAAAGTGAGGTACCGATTCACTGACTGGTGGCATCAACTTTCTGTTTTGAATGGAACCCATGATCTGATATATCTTTTTAGCCAAATTTAATTGAATATGTTAAAGAAAACAAAGACTACAGTAGCAATTTGCATTTTAATCAAATCATTGAATGAGATTGGGAAGAAAAAACCAAAAATGACATTTTAAGTTAATTTTCATGATTTTTCGCTTCCAGCTATATAACCATTTAGCAGCTGTGAATTATACAAATAATTTACTCTGAAACACAAATGATGATTTTCAATTTGATTGACATAGAGCAAATCAGGATTAGATTATTCCAAATCCTGCTTTTACTGTTTTCCTATTTATTTAGAATAAGTCATATTAGCTAAAAAATTATAGTGATATCTGTCTCACCATTTTTTATTTTGCTATTGAGCCTTTCTAGTTCCTTGCAGTTAATTAAGCAAAGCCAGAATTATTTATGGTTGTGAGTCTCATATAGTTAGTCTATAACTCTGTTTTACAAACACAGAAATGTCTGCACTACTAAGTAATATAGATCAGGGAACAAGTTTGATCATGTGGTGGGTTGACCCTGGCTGGGGGCCAGGTGCCCACCAGAGTCGCTCTGTCCCTCCCCTCCTTCACTAGACAGGGGAGAAAAGGTGTAACGAAAAGCTTGTGGGTCGAGATAAGGACAGGGAGAGATCACTCACTAATTATCGTCACGAGCAAAACAGACTGAACTTAGAGAGGGAATGCATCTAATTTATTACCAAGCAAAACAGAGTAGAGAAATGAGAAATAAAATCAACTCTTAAAACACCTCCCCCAACCCCTCCCATCTTCCCAGGCTCACCCAGCTTCAACCTCTGCACCCCCGCAGCGGCACAGGGGGGTTACGGTCAGTTCATCACACGGTGTTTCTGCCGCTTCTTCATCCTCAGGGGGAGGACCCTGCTCATCGTTCCCCTGCTCCAGCATGGGGTCCCTCTCACGGGAGACAGTCCTCCACCAACTGCTCCAACGTGAGTCTCTCCCACGGGCTACAGTCCTTCACGAACTGCTCCAGCATGTGTCTTCCCATGGGGTGCAGACCTTCAGGAACAAACTGCTCCAGCGTGGGGCCCCCCACGGGGTCACAAGTCCTGCCAGTAAATCTGCTCTGGCATGGGCTCCTCTCTCCACGGGTCCAGAGGTACTGCCAGGAGCTTGCTCCAGCGTGGGCTTCCCACGGGGCCACAGCCTCCTTCAGGTGTCTCCACCTGCTCTGGCGTGAGGTCCTCCACGGATTGCAGGTGCAATCTCTACACCTCCTCATCCTCCCTCCATGGGCTGCAGGGGGACAGCCTGCTTCACCATGGTCTTCCCCATGGGCTGCAGGGGGATCTCTGCTCCGGCGCCTGGAGCACCTCCTCCCCCTCCTTCTGCACTGACCTTGGTGTCTGCAGATGTTCTTACATCTTCTCACTCCTCTCTCCGGATGCAAAAGCTCTCTCTAACTGGTTTTTTCCTTCTTAAATATGTTATCACAGAGGCGCTGATTGGCTTGGCCTTGGCCAGCGGCGGGTCCGCCTTGGAGCCAGCTGGCATTGGCTCTATCAGACACAGGGGAAGCTTCTAGCAGCTTCTCACAGAAGCCACCCCTGTAGACCCCTCTGCTACCAAAACCTTGCCACAGAAACCCAACATAGATCACTAGACCCCTTGTCATGCACATAGGTCTTAGTCCTTGGCTGGTTTAGGTCAACTATTTGACCCACACAATAACTGAACACTCTTTGTGGAATTCTTCACCACAGGAACTGCTCCCCAAAAGCCATAGCGATAAGAGTTCACCAGGGCTGCTCCTAAACTGTCCTCTCACACTGACACAGCAGGCTTTCCACACTCAAACACTCTTACATGCTTTTGTATGCCACTTTACACCCAGGATACATAGCACATATTCTTTGCTTCACACTGCAGTGGCTCACAATAAAGTCCACATTTTTTTTTTTAATACTTGAAACTGAAAAAATATTGATAAATAATAACTATACCTTTGGGCCATTTGGTGCCTAGAAAAGACCTAGGGCTAACTGCAATGAAGGGTGAATGTAAATCATCTTCTGCATAGGCATACAGTATTCAGTCCGGACATTTTTGGCTTTGCGGTCAGTAATTGATCTCTCTTTTATCTACCAGAATAGATGTACCTTTCTGTATAATGTGGTACATTGAGGTCAGAACAAAATTTTCAAGCTGAATACCAACATATTTTTTGGTTTTGGGAGCAAACATGAAAACATGATCTTCCTGATAGTTCTGTTGAGTAATTATTTGGATTATCTGCTCATTTTAATCAAAAGAAAGCATAGAAGAAAGCTTAAAGGAATTGATGGTTACACACACACACAGAAACAACAGAACATCCAGTAGTTCAGGACCAACAGCAAGTAGAATTTCAACTCTTCTTCTGAATTTGGCATTAGCCACTTGGGAATCAATAACATTTTCAGTTATAACGAAACCAACATGATACAGTAAAATTCAGTATGAAAGCTGAAGCCTAAATCTTACTGTGCAGCCTTTTAACTATTTCCTGCAACTCGGCCACCTGACACAACAGATCATCAACCTGTGCACACCTTGTGCAGGTACTGACCTTTTCTCCAGGAGAACACTCTGGGCACTGGCTGCAACCTACAGACTGTACTGAAGTCTCCTTCCTTACCAGTTCCGTCTGGGTGGATGCGTCAGACATCTCAGGGGAGATGTTCTCTGTAGGAACACTGGTTTTAGCTCCGAGGTGAGTGCCCACCATTTTGGCAGAGACCTAGAGCACTTTGCTGGGCTGTGGGCCTACAAGCAGTTTGCCGGGCCCTTCCTGCACGCCCTCCCATGCAAACTGATGCACCCCACTGTGTTGGCAGTGCTCTGGGTCGCTGTCACTTCTTTGGGCTGTTTAAGTCTCCTGCGGTTGCTCCTGGCAATGCCCAAGCCATGTCAGCCTCATTGGCGAGAGCTGCCGGCTCCTGGCGGGTCTCTCTGCTCTTCCTCGGGTTTCCCTGTCTCCAGGAACCCCCTGTCAGCCTCAGACTAGCACTCGGCCACAGGACCTACCCTTGCTGCCACTGCATTCCTCGCTCACTGATTGTGTCCAGCTCTGGTCTCCCCAGCTCAAGAAAGACAGGGAACTACTGGACAGAGTCCAGTGGAGGGTTACAAAGGTGATTAGGGGACAGGAGCATCTCTCGTATGAGGAAAGGCTGAGAGAGCTGGCTCTGTTCAGCCTGGAGAAGAGAAGACTAAGAAGGGATCTTATTAAGGCTTATAAATATCTAAGGGGCAGGTATCAAGAGGAAGGGGCCAGATTCTTTTCAGTGTTGTCCAGCACCAGGACAAGGGGCAATGGGCACAAACTGGAAAACAGGAAGTTCCATCTCAACATGAGGAGAAACTTCTTTACTTTGAGGATGACCGAGCACTGGAACAGGCTGCCCAGAGAGGTTGTGGAGTCTCCTTCTCTGGAGATATTCAAAACCCACCTAGATGCTATCCTGTGCAACCTGCTCTAGGTGATCCTGCTTTGGCAGGGGGGCTGAACTAGATGATCTCCAGAGGTCCCTTCCAACCCCTACTAATCTGTGAATCTGTGATTCTGTGATCTTACAAGTTATGTAGGCAGTTTCAAGCAGAATTTTAAGATGTCTTGTTCTTCCTCTGGAAGTTCCCCAAATCTAACCAGTTATGTCTGATTTATTTGCCCTTATATTTTCCTTTTCCCTGTTCAACAACTTATGGCAGCCACTAGCCATGGCATTCTCCAGTTTTCTGGTGTACTGTTAGAGTAGTTGCACAATTCAAATTATATATTTGTATTTCTAAAATAAAAATAATACACACCTTCACTTCAAATTGACCTAGATCTTGAGGAGAAGGCGGCGAGAGGAATAAAAAACCAACCAAATGAAAACAAACAAAAAAACTTTCTGCTGGGTTATTTCCATAGAGTAATTCAAAAGGATTTACCTTTTTTTTTTTTTTTTTTTTCAGTTGGCTTTACTATGTTTTTTCTGTGTGTCTCCTTTTCAAAAAAGCAAATATTTTCTTCCCCATGTTCTTAGTCTGTTGGGTGGATAGCCAAAGCTTCTTTTCAAGTTTAACAGTGTAACTTAGATAGTCTTGGAATAAGGCTTTGATTCTCTGTTTGATTCTTTGTCGGTTGTTTTCTCCACTGTAATGCCACCAGGAAAAGAAAGGAAACTTAAATCACCAACTGAGATAGATAGGTTTCTATCCAGCTGGATCTCAGATTGACAAGGGACACTGCCTATCAAAGAAAAGACACAAAAATTTGTCCTGGAACTGTCAAAAATCTTCAAATTTACAATCAGTCCTCGAGGAAGAAACCTTTTTTCTCTCTCTTTTTAAAATGTTTTCCTCTGGCCTTTCTTGTTAATATATGTTCTCTGATCATAGCTAACTTTGGAAACTGATTTGTAAAAAAAGGAAAACATTCCTTTTTGAGTAGGCTAGGAACAGTTTGCTGCAACTCAGTTAACACTTCTACCACTGTATAAATGACTAAGAGAAAAATGTAAGTTTGTAACCTGGATATTTTTCTCTTATGGTAAGACTACATAGAAAGGAAGTTCATGGGGAGGGGTAATACTAATACTAGCTGATACAGAACAAATAGAAAATTCTAGTTGGGTAGATACTATATGACATGCCGGAGACACACAAATAAAATAGACTACAGCACTGTCTTGACTCAGCACTGGTGAGGACGTACCTAAGTGCTGTGTCCTGTTCTGGGCTCCTCAGTACAAGTATGGAGCTACTGGAGAAAGTTCAGTGAAGGACCACCAAGTTGATTAAGGGACTGAAGAATCTCTTCAATGATAAAAGGGTAAGAGAGCTGGGACTGTTCAGCCTGAAGAAGAGCAGGATCAGGGGGAATGTCATCAATGTGTACAAATATCTGAAGACAGAGCCAGACTCTTTCCAATGATACCCAGTGACAAGACCAGAGGCAATGGGCACAAACTGAAACACAGGAGGTTCCCTCTGAACATCAGAAAACACATTTTCACTGTGTGGGTGACCAAGCACTGCCACAGGCTGCCCAGAGAGATTCTGGAGCCTCTTTGCTTGGAGATATTCAAAAGCTGCCTGGGCATGGTCTCAGGCAACTGGCTCTAGGTGGCCCTGTTTAAGCAGGGGAGATGAACCAAATGACCTCCAAAGGTCTCTTCTAACCTTAACCAACTATAATTCTATGATTCTGTTTACTTTTGAATTTTGCTATATTTTTAGCATTTTTTTTTTACCTTTCCAGCAATTCAGACATACAGACTGAGCTGAAATGCTCTTTAAACCAGTGCTGAGCAACTGTAGTAGTTCAGAGGTCAGATATAGCTGTGGAAGAAAATGTATCTGGTCTCAAGGAATGTGTGTTTCTCAGTTAGTAGATGTACTGTGTGCAATTACAGCTCCCAAAAATGGGAATATAGAATTTCAGTGTATTATTAGCTATACCTTTTATTTAAAATTATTATGCCAAGAGATGCCAAAGAACTTACAGTCTTCAAAGCTAAGAGATATATAAAATAATATATATTTTCACTTACAATAAATTTATATAAAATTATATCTTTATGATAGAAAATAATTCTTCTGCTATTGAACATAAGTGAATATATGTGTGCATGTATATACACCAGTTAAGGAATTGGAGATCATTCTCATGGGAGTGTTTAGAAGACAATGAGTCAGGCAAGTTTTAAACTTTAAAACACAGCTTTACTAAATTAACTCATTAACAACACACTTCATGATATTGGTTTGTTCTTACATTTTATTAATCATCATCTTTACATATACAAAACTGTTAGTCTTTAAAAATCGTATCCCAAATTACTTGTGAGCATGCAATACCATGGAAGTGATGTCATGTAGTTAGCATTGATGGCTATGGTCCATGGTGGGTCTTAGTAGCAGGATTCAAGGTGATCAGACCTGAGAACTCTTTAATGAGATAAATTCAAAGTGAAACGAGCTTATCTTTTTTTAATTTCCATCTTCCCTGGGTCATCCTTAGTGTTTTATGTTTCTCACCCTCCCTCCCTCAAAGGTGCATCTCAACTGTTTGTTGTACTGCGTGTCTTGCTTTCAGTTTTGCTGTTCATCCTTCTTGTGTTTTCAGCATGATGTTCTGACTATTTGCAGTGACCAGTTGTTGTGGGTTTACCCCAGCCAGCAGCTGAGCACCACACAGCTGCTCATTCACTCCCCTCCCCCCCCACCCCCCGCCATGGGATGGGGGAGAGAACTAGAAGAGTGAAAGTGAGAAAACTTGTGGGTTGAGATAAAGACAGTTTAATAGGTAAAGCAAAAGCCACGCACACAAGCAAAGCAAGGAATTCATTCTCCACTTCCCATGGGCAGGCAGGTGTTCAGCCATCTCCAGGAAAGCAGGGCTCCATCACGTGTAATGGTTACTTGGGAAGACAAACTCCATCACTCCGAACGCTGCCCCCCCTTCCTCTTCCCCAAGCTCCTTATGAACTGAGAATGATGTCATATGGTATGGAATATCCCTTTGGTCAGTTGGGGTCACCCGTCCTGTCTGTGTCTTCTCCCAACTCCTTGTGTACCCCCAGCCATCCCAATGGCAGGGCGGTGTGAGAAGCAGAAAAGGCCTTGGCCCCGTGTAAACACTGCTCAACAGCAACAAAAACATCTCTATACTATCAACACTGTTTCCAGCACAAATCCAAAACACAGCCCCATACTAGCTCTTATGAAGAAAACTAACCCTCTCACCTGAAACCGGGACACCAGTGCTTTATGCCATCTTCTGTTCTGCAACTTTTGTTACTTGGATATCTCCCATATGCAACTACAGACTTCATTGTTTGCCTCTTTTGTAGTCACATTGCTCACATACTTACGAAAAAATGGTTATGGATTTTGGCTGGGTATGGCAACATAGTGTTACAAAATACATAGCGTTGGTGGCTGCACTATTTTAGTTTGCATATATTGGTATACAACATAAGAAATTATATACTGATTAGTGCATTTTTAATTTACAGTTGTTAGATGTATCTGTCTTGGCTACAAAGGAACTCATTAAAATTCCAGATGAGACAAAACAATAGGTTGGACAACAAAGCAATTCCTCCCACCCACTATGTCTCCTTGGGATGGGTACTTCTCATCAATACTCTCCTCAGTTCAGCAGTTTCCATGGTTTCTTTAAGGCTAGCTAAACTCCACATATTCTTTTTCAGGCCACTGGATCTTTTTTATGTTATGTTCGAGACACATTTCTTAGCTCTGGGTTTACTTCCTAATGCAAGCAGGCAAGTGGGCACTTTCAAGAGGTGGCTGATCGCTGCTTCTGTTGCAGTCTTCTTCCCTGCTATCTTATCCATTACCTTTCAGGCTGTCCTGAACACCCAGAGGTTCCTCAAGCCTAACATATGCCATTGCTTTCAGCTGAACCAGAAGGGGCTTCAATTAGCCAAAAGTGCAGTTTCATAATCAACACAAGCAAAGTCTGTGCTTCTGTGCTTTGAGATCTACCTCCCTTACACTGTCCCCAGCACTTACACAGTCATAAAATCCAGGAACTGACCCAGCTGAAACTCAGCCCTCCAAAAAGAGAAAAAAAAAAAGGGATCGGGGGGGGGGGGGGGGGGGGGGGGGTGAGATTTCATTTCTGTCATATCTGATTCAGTTTGTTTACAGCCACAGAAAAAGATCAGGGGCTAAAGAAGAAGAGGAAAGAACCACTTCTTAGCAACATGGGTGCTAACGAACTGTGAAACAGCACAGCTAGTGTTATTGTAGCCACAGTGGGACAAAACCCACAGCCCTATGCTCTACCACCCAGCTATTCCTGCTGTAAGAAAGTGTGCTGTACAATGAGCATGTAAGAAGCCATGAGCAGAGAATAAAACCATCCATTACCATACAAAGGACAATTTTATTACATTCCCAGACCCAAAAGAACTGTAGTCGGATGTAGAGACATCCCAATACCTACAGTCAGCTTCATTTTAACAAGACTTATTAGTCCGGTCTCAGTCACAGCTTTGCAGGGCTCGGGCAGCTTCTTGCAGAGCAACTCAACTGTTTCTCCTAAGCTGCACAGAGTCAGAAGGGCTCATTACCTGGGATACTGGAAAAATATACAGAGCCAGCTCTTGCCTAGTACTGTGACTGACCTAATAAGCTTGCTCAGAACTGGGTGCTCTGGAGACCATGGACAAGCACAGCTATCATTGAACCAGAGTAATAAGCTGTGCAACTTTGAAACTGATGGTGTGTTTGGATCGGTTTCTGCCATTCTCCTTCATGCTCCTCATTCTAGGAACACAGTACAGTGGTATCAGTGTCTTTTAGATCTGAGCTATCTCTGGGAGTAATAAACTAATAAGGCATAATAAATGCATAATGTGTTGCAGCTCCTTCACTAAACAAGGTAAGCACTCATTTCTACCATTCCCAAATGTATACATATATACTCAAAAATACTACAAGTTTGTTGATTCGTACTCTTACTGCTTCTGTGCTCCTCCATCATAGTCAGCAGCACTCACAGCTGCAATAGCACGATGCAGGGATACAATGATGCTGATTCTTCATGGTGAAGTTCAGGTAAAGGAGGAATTATGGGCTCAGTGCCATGTCATATACAATTCCCAGTAACTACTCTTTCTACTGTCTTCCTTTCCCTAATTCCTTACCTACCAGAGAGTGTTTCTTGCCATGCTTCCTCCCACATTGCCATTACCTCTCTCACAGAGGAGGACAGAGGCAGATGGATTAACTGTCAAAAGAAGAAACATAAGAAGTTTCGAGAGATGGAAAGGGGGAAAAAATGTAACAAAAGAGGAAGCTGAGCCAAATAATTGTATGCAGAGTGAGAAACCCTGAAATTGGCATCCGACACAAGCAGAATATGCTAAAACACAGTACTGGGTGAATGTAAGAGAGAAGTTAATCCCATATAATACCAGTATTTTGACTAATGTGAAAAGTCCTCATTAAGGCAATAATGCAATTAACAGCTATTCTTAATTGCATGGCTTATTTTTGTCTAAATAAATTTTTTTAGAAGTTGCACTTACTTGTTGCACATAATCCTCTTTTCTTGGTTCTTGGAGATTTTTTTTAAATTTGGTTTTCCCTAATCTTTCTTATTTTTTTTAACCATCCTTGATTTTATTTTAGAAATGCTCAGCTGTGGCCATTTTAACTTTGTCTTTTTTTATTTTTTATTGCATGTTTTCCTATACCAATTTCTTTTTTTCCCTTCTTTGTCTCCAGTCACTTCTTCTTTCATCTTCATATCCTTTGTCCTAGTCTTCCTTCAATCTGTTACTTAGAACTTCTTTTTGCCTACTCCTTTTCATATTGGAAAAGGTTCAGGAATGAACTAGAATGCCTGGAGAAAAGGACTTAACATTACAGATTACAGAACAAGGTGTTGAAACTGAGACAGACATCTAAAGTTACAGTTTGCCATAAAACCAGGAGCCAAAAGTATGACATCTTAGCATTCACTATGCTACATGAAAATAAATCCTACATGTGGATCCTTAGGAACTGAGAGAAGGAGGCTCCCTGAACTAGGCAGTAGGGGAGTATAAATTAAAAGAAGTTATGTGGAAATGGCTATATCTCTGTTGTCTTTGCTACCACTCCTGAGCCAGGGGAACATCCAGACTCCTTACAGTATGTAAATATTCTATCTGAAGATCTATCATCTTCTCTTCTGTACTCATGGTTTGTCACCACAGAAGCCAGCTGACATGCACTAGCACGTAGCCAGTGTAAGTAACCAGTTAACTAAGTTTCACAGAATCACAGAATGGTAGAGGTTGGAAGGGACCTCATCTAGTCCAACCCCCCTGCTAAAGCAGGATCACCCAGAGCAGGTTGCACAGGATCACATCCAAGTGGGTTTTGAGTATCTCCAGAGAAGGAGACTCCACAGCCTCTCTGAGCAACCTGTTCCAGTGTTAGTGAAGAAGTTTTTCTTCATATTGAGATGGAACTTCCCATGTTACAGTTTGTGCCTGTTGCCCTTTGTCCTGTCACTGGGCACCATAGATAAGAGTCTGGCCCTATCCTCTAGACATCCACCCTTTAGATATTTATAAGCACTAATAAGATCCCCTCTCAGTCTTCTCTTCTCCAGGCAAAACAGACCCAGCTCTCTCAGCCTTTCCTCATGCAAGAGATTCTCCAGTCCCCTAATCACCTTTGTAGCCCTCCACTGGACTGTCTTGAGTAGTTCCCTGTCTTTCTTGAACGGAGGAGCCCAGAACTGGACACAGTATTCCAGATGCGGCCTCACCAGGGCAGAGTAGAGGAGGTGGATAATCTCCCTTGACCTGCTGGCCACACTCTTCTTAATGCATCCCAGGATACCATTGGCCTTCTTGGCCATGAGGGCACATTGCTGACTCATGCAGAGCTTGTTGTCCATGGGGACTCACAGGTCTTCTCCACAGAGCTGCTTCCAAGCAGATCAACCCCTAACCTGTCCTGTTGCATGGGGTTATTCCTCCCTAGGTGCAGGACCCTACACTTGCCCTTGTTGAATTTCATTTAGTTCCTCTCCACCCAACTCTCCAGCCTGTCCAGGTATCACTGAATGGCAGCACAGCCTTCTGGTGTGTCGGCCACTCCTCCCAGTTTTGTATCATCAGCAAATTTGCTCAGGGTACACTCTGTCCCCTCTTCCAGATCATTGATGAAGATGTGGAATAAGACCTGACCCAGTACTGACCTCTGGGGCACACCACTAGCTACAGGCCTCCAACTAGACTCTGCGCAGCTCATCACAACCCTCTGGGCTCTGCCATTCAGCCAGTTCTCAACCCACCTCACTGTCCACTCATCCAACCCACACATCCTAAGTGTTTCAAGGGTGAAATTCAGAGAGCTGTGACTTAGTATAAATATGCATACCCCAAATTAGCTAGAAAGTCTGTGCATGTGAACTAAGGTCGATGTGAGTGAACTTTACATTCAGATTTGTTAGTGTCATCTTTTGGGACCTACCAGCCCTGTCAAAAACATTCCCACTGCTCTCTATGGGTTTTAATTCAGGCTTTATAAGAGTCAGTCTACCAAATATACAGAAAAAGGCTAGAAGGAAAATGGTTGTCCTATATAAATGCATATGTAGGAAAAAGAAATCTGGTATTTGAGAGTTTTTTGACCTAGAAGACAAAAACAGAGCCAAATCTTGTGGCCAGCTGTCACTACTGAACTTGTTTGTCCTTGACATCTTAATCAAACTTTGGAGATGGTTCCATCAGCAGGGTGGAAGTTGTTGGCAGGGGATGTGCTCACAGAAATACTTACTGAGAAAAGATATGAAGAGCCAATGTAACAGGAAGCCTAAGTATGAGACCATGCACTAGATTATACTGTGTGAGCTCTGACTTCTGGGGTGACACAAAATGTCATTGAATGGGAACACACCTGGGTCCAGATCTCAATGGACTCCTGGTGAACAATTAAATTCCAGGAAGATGCTTTTCTTTTGGAAATAACTCACAGATAGGATCAAATATTGCCCTGCAGTGTTCCCAGTAGGATATATTGTCTCCTTTAGGTTACTGTATACTTCTGGCTACAGATATCTTGCTAAGAAGCAAGCCTAACTGAAAAATGCTAAATAGAAAATTGCATGCCATTTATAAGCACCCGAATATGCTGAATTTAAGCTATATAATTTTCCATTTTCAAAGATAATACAGTAAAATAATTATGAATCAACACTAAGGTCATAAAACAAGTGTTTCTCATTTAGCATAGTATTAACCAAAAGAAAAATATGAGGAAGCAGGAATATATAGGTAACAAAAATTATAGTACACAGTCTAGATCTCTGAAGCAATCAAAAACAAGCTGGGGGGGGGGAGGGGGGAGGGAAGAAAGATACCTGTAGTAATTAATTTACACTGTTATGGTCAAGTTAGATAAAGATATCAGCCAGGCTAAAACAGTGCCAGTGAGACTTACAAGGTGCTTAAGATGATGTAAAACGATGCCAGGGTCAATGGTATCTGGAGAAGATGTTAAATTGAGTAAAATGAGCCATGAAAGGACATTGTTAACAGCCTGAAGATGAAGGACGTTGCTAATGTGTTCAAGGGCAACGTTGGCAGAGCACTCCCATTTTAAATTAGTGCTATTATCAGCAGATAGTAGGTATTGAAGTGAATCCCTAACTGTGTTGTAAAAACTTTTTTTCAGCACCTCTGTAGGAAAATTAATCAATTCTGCTTACTGATAAGTCTTGAAATTATTAAATAGATTATAACACTTAAATTTCAAAGGTTAATGTAACTGTAACTATAAATCTGTAAGGTATTACCCCCACTAACAGGAAAACAAAAATTAACACATTAAAAAGTAAAGACAAAATAAGACAAAATAGAGAGCAAATGGTAACATCACACAGTAGAAAACTTTATGCATCCATAAAATGGCTTGAAATAAATATTATAGAGTGCTGTTGCAAGGAAAAAAATAGATTTACATTAGAAATTATAAAAATGTCATGGTAAGTTAATGTTTTAGCATTCCTAACAGCTTTTTGTGGATGATAAAAAATCTATATGGGATACAATCTATTTCCTAATAGTGAATGAAATAATAAAATCTGGTATGTGAATAATAAAATCTGTTCTAGTTGTCACTATTTACAGCAAAGTGAATGATTTTTCCACAAAAGCCACAAAGCCACAATAGCTACCGATATTCTTGCACAGTAATTTAAAAAAAAAAAAAAAAAAAGATCAAGTAGCTCCATGCTAAGGACATACTCTTAGACATATCTTGATTTAAATGGGTTCAATTTTACCTGTGTTTTCTCTCTGAGTGTTTACAAATAGGAGCTTCCATTGGCCTAGAGCCCTCCCAATAAAAAGATGAGGAACCATGGATTTTTCCAGAATTTAAGCCATCTGAGCTGACTACACAAGGAACATAGTACTCATACACAATATAGGCACTTCAGTCAGGTGCTAGCATCTGGTGCCATGAGACTTAGCTCAGCTGTTCAGGACAGCATTACAATTTGAAAATGGTATTTTTTTCAGTGAGAACAATCGTTCACTGATACAACCTTCACAGGGACATGGTAGAGTCCCCATTGCTGGAGGTTTTCAAGAGAGGTTTGGAGAGGGTGCTAGATAATCTCGTCTAGGCTCTCTTTCCCACAAAAGGTTGGACCAGATGACCTTTTGAGCTTCCTTCCAACCAGGTACTGAATCTGAATTTTCTACAAAACTTTAATGAAAGGTAGATAAATGGCTTTCAGAAATCAGTTCCTCAAGTGTTAATTGATTCAGACACTAAAAATCGCTAGTGATTTTGAAAATCTTAATTTTTATGCTTATTTGGAAAACAGTTGAACATGAAACAATTGAACAGGAAAAAGTCATGCAGAACTTAATCTATACACATAAGTCTGAAAACTCAGTCTTTTCTCAGTTACATATTCTCACC
Source organism: Balearica regulorum gibbericeps (assembly GCF_011004875.1). Classification (NCBI taxonomy): domain Eukaryota; kingdom Metazoa; phylum Chordata; class Aves; order Gruiformes; family Gruidae; genus Balearica; species Balearica regulorum. Next base: position 164,060,319 of record NC_046184.1, on the reverse strand, counting down.
TACAGTGTTCTGAAGAAAATATGGGGTTTGTGTTGGTTTTGTTGTTTTTTTCCTGAAACAAAGCGAATTACAGTTCCTAGAAAAAAAATATTTAATATCAGTGTCACAGTAGTCAAATCATAGTCAAAACTCTGGAAAAGTTACAAAATGTTATATGAGGCAATTATACTAGTAAAGCAAAAGTTAATATTCTAAGCATTCATAAACAGTAATTTGAAAAAAATATTAAATATAGTATGTTTTTCTGGGTTGACCTTGGCTAGCTGCCAGATCCCCACTGAGCTGCTCTCCTTCCTCTCTTTCTTCTTTGTGCTTTTCCCCTGCCTCAGCTTGGGCTCTCCACTGGCCACATTTCCTTTAGGGTATATCCACCTGCCTCAGCCTGGGCTGGAGTGTAAATACCTACTCCACTGTGTTCCTCTCCTTGAGCTGTAGAAGCATACCTGCTTCACTGGAGTCTCACCACGGGCTACAGCAAAATACGTGCTTCACCATGGCCTTCTCCACCAGCTGCAGGGGAATCTTTGCTCCTGCACCTAGAGCACCTCCTTCCCTTCCTTATTCTCTGACCTTGGTATTCATGGGGTTGTTTTTCTCACATTTTTTCCCTCAATCCTCACTGCCTGCTTTTGTGGTTTAACCCAGCAGACAGCTAAAACAAACACACAGCCACTTGCTTACTCTCCCTCGCAGTGGGATGGGGAAGAGAGTTGAAAAGAAAAAGGTAAAACTTGTGGGTTGAGATTGGCTGTAATGGGAGAGAAAAGGAAGATGATGATGATGATGATGATAAAAGAATTAAGCACAATTTCTCACCACCTGCAATCAGTGCTCAGCTAGTTCCTTAGCTGAGCTGTCTCCCCGCCAACTCCCCCAGTTATATACTGAGCATAACGTCATATGGTATGGAATATCCCTTTGGCTAGTCTGGGTCAGCTGTCGTGGCTGTGCTCTCCCAGCTTCTTGGGGAGTTTGCAGGCCAGTATGAGAAGCTGAAAAGTCCTTGACTGCTTGGCAACAACTAAAACATCAGTGTGTTATCAACATTATCCTCATCCTAAATACAGAACAGTACTACACCATCTGCTAGGAAGAAAATTAACTCTATCTTAGCTGAAACCAGGACATCTGTGCAGAATTTTGCCCTTTGCTAAGGGCATTTTCCCAGATGTGCCACCAGTTTGGCTGATGGGCTCAGCTGTGTCTCATGGTGGATCTGTTTTGGAGCTAGCTGGAAGTATTTGTGTCCAGTACAGGGCATCCCTTGGCCTCTTCTCACAGAGGCCACCCCTGCGGCCCTCTGTGACCAGCCCCTTGCCACGTACACCCAATGCAAGTGTCCAAACTGAACTAAGCATACGATGCTTTGCTGCTTTTTTTGTGTGGTACCTTTGCATATGGGTATGAATGTGATCATAGTATTTGTATTCCTTTTTTATATTCTTGTTTTGCACAACTATTGAGGCTTTTTTTATAGCCCAATTATTGGTTATAAAGATCCCATGCATGTGAGCCCAAAAAAGCAAGAAGTATTGGCATTCAAATTAAAATAACAAAATCTTCTCTTTATGACTGTGTTAATAGATATGAGGAGAAGACCCTGAGGAAGTGATGATTTTCAGTTCCTGCTCCTGCAGTCTCTACAGACAATGGGAATAAAAACAAAATCTTGGAAATTTTGCGTAAGTAAATATTTACAATCACAATCCTTTTACATATAGGTGCTTTATATAACTCATACCCTGGGACATGATAAATCTGCTTTTACCAGATAAACATCAGCACTATTAGCTTTTCTTAATGATGACTTTCCAGGGTTTGCAGGACATTCATACTTTGTTTAGACAGTAATAGCATTTTATATAGCTTTCTATCACTGAGTTCTCTGTCTTGTAAACTTTTATTCAGGTATTTAATTTTACTTTTGTAAAGAATGTTGTCATATAATAAAGATAAGAGCAAGTTAAAGTGATTGCAACACCAGACCTGCCATACAGATTTTACCTTACTATGGGTAGAAGTCAATACAGAATACATATGGTAAGTTTCTGGGCTTTCTCTGAGTCCATAATGGTTTACTTATGCTAGTTATAATAACAAGTAACTGTGAGAGTAGAACAAGTATACGTATCATCTCCAGTGGTATTGTTCTTTGTGACAGAACTTAATAGTATTTTTTGTGAGTGAAGATTTAGCAATAATAACTTTACAATTTTGTCATCTATGACAATTTAATGTCAGAATGAATTTACCAATTGTCAGGCTTTTTGTTCTGTCTTAATAAGTTGCATCTCAGCTGATATTCTCAGTTCTTTGTATCAAGCCAACAGGATAAGAAAAACATCAAATACAGGGTTTATAGTAGAAATGCTGACAAACCATTAAATACAGTGGTGCTTTGGGGCATCTTTCTTTTTCTTTTAGAGTTTCTCAGTAATAATTTGTCCTGTGCCAAACAGTATTATAATAGAAAATAAATCTATTCAATCTGAAATATGTCTGTTTCGATTTCAAAAGAGAATTTGATATCAAGACTGCAAAGGAAGCAAACCAAACCAAAAGATAAAATTACATCAAGGCAACTGGTTTGCTATCCTTTCTACTTTCATACTATTTGATGTTATAGATAAGCCCAAAGCAATATTATAAATTGGAACAAACAGAGCTCTGCAGGTGTTTAGACTCTGGAATAAGTACATCTCAACAGTCTCCAGTTATTTTGTCTCACATTTTGAGATCTGAAAGATTTTTGGAGGCAGAAATTCATTATCCAAACCTTCCTTGAATCGGGCAGAGCCAGTAAAGATCTGATACTAGAACAGAATGAATAGAAGTCAGAAAGGTCTGAACAATTTTGTTATTTCCTACCGCCCATACTCCCTTCAGCTGTCACTTCCAAACTGATAGATTTTGTACATAATTTTGAACTGCTGTTCATAAAGTAATGTAGTGCTGCACCTTGTGCTGTGCTTCTACTTATGCTGTGCCAGCCCCAGTAGTCTGTCACCACTCCTGGTCTTCCTTGCCCTTTCCTATTGACTGCTGCTGTCTCCAGATACAGCTCAAGCTCGAGTTCCTCCAGTCTGTGCATGCTAAGCGCAAGAAAGCAAAAAATTTTCCTGGTCACCTGTACAGAAACACCAGGGCATTGAAAGACAAAGAAACAAGCAATAATAATATTTTTTTCTCTGGTGGAGTAGTATAAAGAGTTAGTGTCAGTTAGTGTTCCAACCTCTTAGATGTAAAACATTAGTGAAAGAAACACCTAAAATAGTATACAAGCATTGTACCAAGAGTTTAATTAACTCTACTGCAAGTATAAAGGAAACATTGAAAACCTTGCTAGTGTGCAATTTGAAAGCATTATTCCTATTAGTGGAAAGCAGTTTATTACGATTTTTTGACTGAGTCAGCAGAATTTCACTGACCTAAGGGACTTTCATTTCATTAATCTTAAGAATGGTTTGAAAAAAGAATGTGTTTACCAAATTAATTTTTCTTCCTTCATAATGATGACAAAAGGATAATAATTTTGCACACACAGGAGCAATATTACAGCTTATACCTTTCTTGTGAACACACATGTCCTTATCATAAATCACCCTGCATTTAATACTGTTTTTAAAGTCCAATCTCCTGGAATTTTAAAGAAATGAAAGCTCTTATTTATTTATTTATTTACTAAGAAGTAGCTGCAAAGGAAATGGTGTGGGGGGGAAGAGCTCTCAAGCCTCTCAAATATTAGCAATTTAAAAAATTTAAATCTCCAAAACTGGACATTTCTTAATATTCTTACTATTTGATATTTTCAATCATATAGTTAAATACATCTCAACTATAAAATCAAAATTTGGGAACATGTCTGACATGCAAAAATTATGGGCATGAGTTATCAAAATATTTAAAAAATATTTTTTATATTTAACATAGTCTGACATGCAGAATAAAGTTTCATGTAAGTTCCATATGTATTAGTGGCCATTGTTACAGTTATTTTTTAAATAATCTGTTTTGGTTGCTTCCTAAATATATGTTAGAAATTAAAGATTTCCTGTGATTCTTTAATAAAGGTTTTATTTTAATTATATTCACTTTCTATGTAAATTAGTTCTAAATTACTCATTTTATTAATAACATATCTGGAGTTGCAAAATAAATGCCATTTAAATTTCATTAAACATGCTCACAGTTTTGAGCTTTTACAGAATATGCATACTTAATTGTGTCACAAATTAACAGATTGTTTTACTGGTTAAAACAATGTTTCTTGTTAGCTGATTAAAAGACTTGCAAATGTGGTACAGATGTAGGCACTTTTCTTCTCTCAAAGCTAACAGGGAAAAAAGTTCATTCTAATTTTAAAATGCAAATTAGGCTACACTAATTTCCCTCTTGCATTTGAATCAGTAATCATATGAAATTAATACTATGTTCCTTCATGCTTTTCTGAACTACATTTTCTGATGCAAACTCCTGTTTCCAGTGTGTGAATTGTTGCTAACAATGTTGCATATTATTTTGACTTTTAAGAATAAAATATTTAGGATAGAATTTTTTCAGACCTTCAGAATAGTTGAGTTGCATTTCAAGATTTGAAAATGAGGACAAATTATATGTCAATGATGCAATACATTCAATTCAAAACGAAAAGTTAATTCCATTTACTTATTGCAATCATGGAAAGAGGTGATAACAATAATTCTTCTTATTTCTAATTTAGTTGTTTGGGTTTTTTTAAATCTGAAAGTGCCTGACAAATATTAGGTAAACCTTTTGATTATGTTCCTGTTTTCAAAAACCAGAAAAGATGCTTCACAGCCAACTAGTAGCAGAACTGGCAATAAAATGTCCGAGCTCTTTAACCATTAGGTCATACAAATGTTCCCCCCAAAACAGCACAACTTACCTCTGCTATATGCAGACAGGGCTGCACTTTACATACTTAAATCTGTTCCAGAAATAAATCTAAATATTTTATATATTTTCCCTTAACTCTTATTCTGCCTGTAATGTGGAAGGTCTTAATCCTGCAAAGATTTCCACAAGGTTTTACACAGCATGAACTACTGCGGGGAAGTTACTGCATCAGCTCACAAAGAACAAAGCTCAGCATATACAAATCTTTTAGAAAAAAAGCCACAGTTTCATTATCCCTATCTTCTATGTGCTGCAAATTACTTCTTTGCTACTTTCTATAAACAGGTCTTCAGAAAGTAGCTATATTCTACTGAAATGGTAATTAATATTTAATTAATTTCATTTAATTAGGAATTAAAAATAAAAGTTTATGATACATATCTGCATTAAATCAGATTAGTTCGTCATGATAAGTACTATTATAAAACATGACTAACGAAGGCAGAATTAGAAGACAGAATAAAATTCCGGTGAAATTTTATTTCCACTTTCAAAGCAAATGGAAGAGACCTTAGGAAGCTTTTGTATCTCCATTACTAATATTAGTGCAGAACTGATAAGAAGTATTCAGCTATTATTCTGGAGCAAGAAGGTGACAGAGTAAAGCAGCTTTTCTCCTATCTCACAAAGTATGTCCCAGTCCCCAAATCCTCTCATTTCTAAAAACTCTTCAGTCCCCTGATGTATATGTGATTCTGTATAGATAAAGGAAGGTTCAGTCAGGACATGTCTGCCCAAAGATCACTTAATGTCAAACAGCTATTCAGTCTGCTTGCTTTTCCAGGTTAGCTAACCCTGTTAATTCCCCCTCTTTAGCTAAAAGCTGGTTGTGTCACCCAGGAATGATCAGACCTGCTTGTTCTGAGGAGATGGACACCTGCCTCTTGAAGAGAACAGCACTGAAATTCAGGTTTAAGAAAGCAGACACCTATTTTTGGGACTGTGTTTCGGAAAAATAGTCTCATGGTAAGAAAGCTGATCCACACTGTGAGAAAACCTGAGATTTCCCCCTGAGTTTCAGAGTGCTTGAGGACATATAGCAAAATAGTGACGTGGAGTTCCCAGCAGCACTCCCCTGAATGCATTTTATATTAGATGAAAATTGAATAAAGAGAAAAAACATTCTCAGGAGTGAAACAAAGGCTTAGACTTCTTTGACCACCCAAACAACTGGCCTATTTACTACATAGTAACTGTGCTCTTCCTTTCTTCCTTACTTGTTTTGCCTTTTTTTTTTCTTTTTTTTCTTTTTTGACTCCATGACACCTGGTTACAGCAAAGGCTTTTATTCAGTGGCAGGTTAAAAACAGTACAGAACTGAATTTTTCCACTTTCAGGAGGAATGCTTCAATGAACTAGATTATTATGTTAAGGTGGGCAGCGCTGCCAGTATGCTGCTTTATTATACTGCTCTATTTGACGTCCTTCCTGAGAAAAGGACCCATTTAAATATGCTTGCAGGACCATTCCGACATGTCTATATTCTTAGCAGTCAATGGAGGGTGAATGCCTAAAGGACAATTATGCTTTGCTTTTAGAGGTACCTTCTTCCTTCCTTGGACGTTACAGGGAATTTTGGTGGTTATTTTAGGTAGAATGGATCACCCTCATTTGGGAACATATCTAACATTTTAGTTAGGCAATGAGCAATGATTACTTCAACTAGTCACCTAAAACTGGATCGCAAGATTTCTTCAAATTACAGCAATATAGATCTTCTTATTCTGTGTTTACACCAAGAGATATGCAGGTTTAACTAAAATTGCAGTGTAACTAGAATCTCACTGTAATTATAGCTGGAAAATTACTGCTGCAAGATTTCAATGAGAATAGAGAGAAAGTACTTAAGCAAGCTAATGAGTAATTGGGAGATCTATATACAGACAGAATAGAATCAGTAGAAGAACTATTGATCTAATTTTGGAAAGTCTTTGGTTTTCATATTATTTGATGAAGTAAAACTAAACTTTGAAGTATTGCCCAATTAATTAATGTTTAAAATGAGTGTCATTTTAGATTTTTTTTTTTAATGTTTAATTTTGTCTTTTCACATAGATGCCAGCTGCCCCTCCCTTGTCCACCGACGCTGTAACCCCATCATAGAAGGCCACCAAGTTTGTCAGGCACGATTTGCCCTTAGTGAAGCCGTGTTGGCTGTCACCAATCACCTCCTTATCTTCCATGTGCCTGACCATAGTCTCCAGGAGGGTCTGCTCCATGATCTTGCCAGGCACAGAGGTCAGACTGACCAGCCTGTAGTTCCCTGGGTCTTCCTTTTTACTCTTCTTAAAAATGGGGGTTATGTTTCCCCTTTTCCAGTCAGTGGGAACTTCGCCAAACTGCCAAGACTTCTCAAATATGATGGAGAGTGGCCTGGCCACTTCATCCACCAGTTCCATCAAGACCCGCGGATGCAACTCATCAGGTCCCATGGACTTGTGCACCTTCAGGTTCCTCAGATATTCTCGAACCTGCTCTTCTCCTACAGTGGGCGGTTCTGCATTCTCCCAGTCCCTGCCTTCTGTGCCCTGGGCAGTGTGGCTCAAGCAATTGCTAGTGAAGACTGAGGCAAAGAAGTCATTGAGTACGTCAGCCTTCTCCATATCCTGGGTAACCAGGTCACACATTTCATTCCAGAGGGGACCCACATTTTCCCTCGTCCTCCTTTTCTCACTGACATACCTATAGAAGCTTTTCTTGTTGTCCTTGACATCCCTGGCCAGATTTAATTCTATCAGGGCTTTGGCTTTCCTAACCTGCTCCCTGGCTGCTCGGACAGTTTCTCTGTAATCTTCCCAGGCTACCTGCCCTTGCTTCCACCTTGTGTAGGCTTCCTCTTTTTGTTTGACTTTGCCCAGGAGCTCCTTGTGCATCCACGGGGGCCTCTTGGTGTTTTTGCCTGACTTCCTCTTTGTTGGGATGCATCGCTCCTGAGCTTGGAGGAGGTGACCCTTGAATATTAGCCAGCTGCCTTGGGTCCCTCTTCCTTCCAGGACTTTGTCCCATGGTATTCTACCAAGCGATCCCTGAAGAGGCCAAAGTCTGCTCTCCTGAAGTCCAAGGTAGTGAGCTTGCTGTGCACACTCCTTGCTGCCCTGAGGACCTTGAACTCCACCATTTCATGGTCACTGCAGCCAAGGCTGCCCTTGAGCTTCACATCCCCTTCCAGGCCCTCCTTGTTGGTGGGAACAAGGTCCAACATGGCACCTCTCCTTGTTGGCTCCTCTGTCTCTTGGAGAAAGAAGTTATCATCGACACATTCCAGGAACTTCCTGGATTGCTTGTGCCCTGCTGTGTTGCCCTTCCAACAGATGTCAGGGTGGTTGAAGTCCCCCATAAGGACCAGGGCTTGTGAACATGAGGCTGCCTATAGAGGGCCTCATCTGCTCGGTCTCCCTGGCCAGGTGGCCTGTAGCAGACCCCCACTATGGTGTCCCCTGCCCCAGTGGTCCTTTTAATTAGGACCCATAGGCTCTCAGTCTGGTCCTCATCCATCCCCAGGTGGAGCTCCATGCACTCCAGCTGGTCATTGACATAGAGGACAACGCCCCCTCCTCGCCTGCCCTACCTGTCCTTCCTAAAGAGCCTGTACCCTTCCATCCCAACACTCCAGTCATTGGAGCTATCCCACCACGTCTCTGTAATGCCAATAAGGTCATAGCCTTGCAGGCACACACACGTCTCCAGTACCTCTTGTTTATTCCCGATGCTCCGTGCGTTCACGTAGAGGCATTTCAGTTATGCCCCCGCTGAGGCTGACTTATTGGCTGGGGTGGCTGGGATTCTTTTGATGTATCTTCCCAGTATTTCCCCATTGGTTCCCGTCGCATCTGAAGCTCCTGGCTCACCTCCCCTAGGCTTCGAGCACGCTGTAGTGCGTCCAGCACATCTCTGAGCAGTAGGCTGAGGGCCCTCATCAGCACCCCGTTCCTCCAACCTGGGCACATCATCCCACAACATGTCGCTGGCAAGCCCGATGTTATCACCCTCCCTCTTGGAGCCTAGTTTAAAGCTCTGTCAATGAGCTCCACTAGTTCCTGGGCAAAGATCCTCTTCCCCCTTTGAGAGAGGTGAATTCCATCAGAGTTCATCAAGCTTGGTGCTGTGTAGACCATCCCATTATCAAAAAACCCAAAGTTGTGGCGATGACACCAGCCACGGAGCCAAGTGTTTATGGACTGTGTCCACCTGTTCCTCCCCACATTGCTGCTCTCAACTGGAACGAGGGAGGAAAATACTACCTGTGCCCCAGATCCCTTCAGTGACTGCCCCAAGACTCTGAAGTCCCTTTTGATTGCTTTTGCATTACATGCCTCAGCTTCATCCCCACCCACATGGAGGAGCAGCAGTGGGTAATAGTCAGAGGGTCGTACCAGGTTGGGGAGTTTCCTGGTGATGTCCTTAACATGGGCCCCAGGGAGGCAGCAGACTTCTCTGAGAGGAGAGTCTGCCCTGCATATCGGGCCCTCTGTACCACTCAGAAGGGAGTCCCCTACAACTATAACCTACCTTTTCTTCTTTGTGGGTGTGGTCATGATACGAGGTGCAGGCCTTTCTGGCATAGGTGCTACCTCTGGTGTAGCTCAGCTATTGTCCACATCCTCCTTTGAGTGGCCTTCCACAGCCAGAGCCTCGTACCTGTTGTGCAGGGGTACATGGGAAGGTGAGGTGGGTGAGGAGGAGAAGGCTCACCTGCCACGCCGAGTGTGGACTTGCTTCCATTCACTCCTGCCTTTGAGGTTATTGCCTTCTGCCTGGCAAGGGGAGGATACAGGGTCCCCTTCACCTTGGTTTTTTTCTGTTCATTCAACAAATGCCAGACCACAGAATTCTATGTGCCTTAGATTACATTTCTTGGACAGGTTATCAAAATATTGATATTCCATTGGGAACTGATGATCAGAATCAACACAAGAGAAATGCCCTATTTTCACTTCTGAAATTAATCTTGCTCAGCATTAGACTGCTTATGGCATGTGCCCTTAATAACTGACACAGAACCTCTGCGCAGGTTTATCACTTAGAAGTGTAAGATGAGAAGCAGGATGAGAATAGATTTCCTTGAAAGGATGGCATAGTTGTGTCTTCTGAATATAAGCATATCAATTCTGAAAGGACAAAGCTGTGATCTAAAAATAGCATTAGAAGTAATCAGGGAAGAAAACTCATTTATAATGTCTTTCTCAAAATGGGCAACCCCAAAGAGAAGGCTACAGAATGTGGATCATCTTTGGTTTCTGTCACTTCATTCATTCAAAATAACCATAACTATCACACAATAAGGCACAGGAGAAATCCCTGCACCTGTGAATTTCTAGATGATGTAGTTGCTCTTATACCAGTCCCAAACCTTAGGGCATAAGGGACAAAGCCAGAGTCTGGGCCAGGAGTTGAGTGCAGTTGACTCCCATTGGTCTGCAATAAGTGAGATATAAAATGATACTTAACTGATCCTTGAAAAGCATAAATGTAATATAAAATATGGTTTTCTGGTACTTTGTTTTTAAATCCAGTTCTGTCCTAGTTACTGTACAGGCTGTAGCACTTTGAGTACACGTGTCGTAACTAGTTTGGTACAAACTTTAAGATGTTATTTTTCATTTACACACACAGCTTCCCAGCTTATTGGAAGTAGGCACTTGTTACATCTCTAGCACAGATGCAGGTTTTACGATCACACCTGGGGTGCCATTCTCCAATATTACAGGGCATCCAAGCTATGCCCTTCATATCCTTTTAAACACTTCTTTCCACTACTTGGTTTCCTCTCTTCTTTCTAACACAAAATCGCAGTTAGCTCAAGGGACTGGTTCTGGAATATAGAATCATTTGTTTTCAAATGTCCTTCTTGCTGTTCAGTGATCTGTGTGAAACAAACCAGTGGCTGAAATTCAATTCCTGCAGCACAATTGCTCCACAAAAAGTAAAACCACAATCAATTTCAAGGAGGGATTAGGTACACCCTTACAGTCAGTGTTAGCACTGACATATCTTTCTGTTAAGCAACTCCCAATACTATTTCCTCTTTGTGTTACTCTGTAAATAGATGGAGCACTACAACCATGAGTATTGCCAATTTGTCAACCTACAGAAGCACTACATTAGCTTTTTAATTATTATGTGTCTGATATTAATCATCTGACAGCCCTTGATCAACATTTATATGCATGAAACTGAGAGAGAACATAAAGAATGCCACCACACTTATTTCTATGTTTTTACTACCAAAATTACTTTTAGCATTATCCCTTGGGACACCAACTAAAGCCAGAACTCAGCTCCCTCCTTCAGAGCCAGTTATAAATCTTGCGGAGCAGTGTAACTGCTGCACCCCTTGTTGGAGTTTCAATAGGCACTTGGATCCTCTGAGAACTCTGCCTTGCAGAGGTTCCTCTGGCACGGCCCAGGTTTACAGTCTCCACCACGAGGAGGCCCTAAGGATGCTAGGGGAGTGGTTCAGTCATCTAACCAGACTATTTCAATATAGCTATCCAAAGCTGAAAGCTAGTTCGCTGCTACTCTGTGTAGGGGTGTTGGGTCTCCCCAGATATGGCAGATACCCATGCCATATCTGTCAGTTCCATGAGGATTCCCCAGATACCTTAGACACTTAGAATAGCATTCAAAATAACCATTTTTAAGTAGCAGAATTTCATCTCATCTGACTACTTTTTCATCTGAAGTTTTTGAAAAAGTGATTGTTATCTGGTGCTTGCTTTGCTGTCTCTTTGCTTTAATGTTAATCTTTAAATTAGGTTTTTGCTGTGGGATTCCGCTTGGTTTTGGTTTATAAACAGCAAACAATCTCTTGAACGTTAGGATAAAAAGGGATGGGTACTGTGCTGGGAAGGCACTATGCAGTATAATGTCAGAATTCCAGATATAATCATAGTCTTTAAATTTTTCTTTCTGTTTAGATTTAAGTTTGCACACTTCCTGAAGGCTTGTATTACTTAATCTAGAAATATATTAACAGTTCAACATTTATTTTGCTTCAGTGATGAAGTATATATCTTGAAGGTAATTTATCATATATGGGCTTAAAGATTTCTGGCTTTTTTTGTTGATAGGTTACAGAGCATAAAACATGCAATGAAAAATTACTTCAGTGTGACTTTTGAACTATTCTGTCAAAACACTTTATCACTCAGCTATTGGGACTAGCTTTGCTGCTGTGAATTAGCCGCTCCTTTCTCTTTTCTCAGTCTTTAAGTCTCATGATGTGAAAGGGTGAATGTTGCCACATTAGTCATCATCAAAGAAAGAATCAAAAGCTTAATATACAATGTTAGATACATCAGGGTGCAAAGTGCTATTTTAGCAATGTTAAAAGGAAATAATTTTCAATCGCTTAAGTACAGGATAGAAGTAATTCAGTAACTAGATAGTACTAGATAACCTGAAAGCATGTGTTTGACATATTCTTGCCAATTACTGAACTTAGTGGTTATGTTTGATAGACAAGAAATCATTTCTATATCACTCACTAATTACATATCTATGTAACACGAGTTGGTTTTGGGTTTGGGTTTTTGTTTCTTTTTTCTGATGGTTCACATTGCAATTAATGTAACACAGGAACATTATTTTTCATACTTCCATGAATATAACTGAAAGTCAGATATAAGAAGCTATATTGTCCATCGTCCAAGCATTTTAAATGACTTTCTCAGTGTCCTGGTTTTGGCTCAGATGAAGTTAATTTCCTTTCTAGTAGCCGGTATAGTGCTGTGTTTTGGATTTAGTATGAGAATGATGTTGATAACACACTGATGTTTTTAGTTGTTGCTAGGTAGGTGTAGTGCCTACACTAAGCCAAGGACTTTTCAGCTTCTCACGCCCTGCCAGGTGCACAAGAAGCTGGGAGAGCACAGCCAGGACAGCTGACCCAGACTGGCCAAAGGGATGTTCCCTACCATAGAGCGTCATGCTCCGGATAGAACTGGGGAAGCCAGCAGGGAGGTGGGATCGCTGCTCGGAAACAGACTGGGCATCAGGTTGCTGAGGGTTTTTTTCCTTCTGCATGTGGTGAGCAATTGCATTTGTGCATTAATTTGTTTATTATTATTGTTATTGTTATTGCTATTGTTATGGCTATTATTATTATTCTTTTTGTTTGTTATCCTATTAAACTCATTATCTCAACCCATGAGGTTTTTTTTCCATTTTCCTCCCTATCTGCTTGGGGAGGGAGGGTTAAGTGAGCAGCTGTGTGGTGCTCAGTTACCAGCTGGGGTTAAACCATGACACTCAGTTATGTTACTGCAAACTAAATATTGATACCCTATTGAATATAAAATCTTTTGTTTTTTCTAGTAGAATTACAAAAAAGTACATGAGTTTATAGGGTTGGAGAAATACAGCAGGGGTGTAACAAGGCCTCCTGAGAAAACTAGCTACATTCTGTGATCCCAATTTTTAGGAACTTTGAAGAACCCAGGCAGAATGTAATAACTTCTCTGTATGTAGAAGTGTTGGAGATCCAAATCTATAATCATTTTCCATGTAGAATTCTCATTGAAGTCAATTTAATTTTGAACCCTTATCAAAAGTAAGATTAGGCCTCATTTCCTCTCTCTGTTTTCTACTCTGTAATTATTTCCTTTTTCCTTTATTTAACTCAAGTACAAGGACTGAATTTAGAAATTTGAAGGGAAAGACAAGTTCAAAGGTTTGGTTCCTGCAGAGGTTTGCTGAATGCAAATATGATTATATCTAAGTATCAGGATTTTTATTTAGAAGTCTAGAAACAATCATCAGGGGAGTTATTCAGAACACTTCCTACAAACTGAAGCGTTATGACTGCTGTGGGATGACAGCAGAAGGGAGCACACATTCACAACACTTGCTAACAAGGATTGCCTGTCCCTAGGACAGTCCAGGACAGCCAGTCAATAAAGACAAGCACTCTCAATGTCAGCAAAGCTGATTTTTCTATCACAGTTGTGTTTATTAATGCAAAATATTACAAACCTTTAACGTGGTCAAATTGATGGGGATGCTACCCAGCTCCAGTGTAGTTGTTATCTCAAATAGAAGGCAGTATCTTAGAAACCTGCTGCCTCCAGTGCTGTTGCATATGATTACATGACATCAGCAGGACACGTGTTGATGATAACTTTGTGTAGTAGCCTGGAAAAGACAGAATACTGATCCTTTTTTGTGGAAGATCATGACTAAAATGATCCACAAATTGAATAATATTACTTTCTCTCATCCTATAAACTAAATTTTCTATAGCATTGGTTCCTTGCTTACTGTGAGATACTGTGCAACCTTCTTGTATTTAGGATTTGTCATCTTTTTCTCTCCTCTTTCTGGGAGGAGGGTTTTCTTTTTACTGATTTTTTTGAAGCCTCTCAGGAAGACACCAGTAAAATAAAAAGGACTCAGACACGGGCCTTAGCAATGACACACAATTGTCCACGTTTTTTACTATTAGCACAGGCCATGGCATATTTTTAGCCCATGCAGGCTGGCATTTTCCAGATTAGCACATGGGCAAGTAAAGTTACACATTATAAAGTATTATTTATAATAATTTGAAAAGTAAAAGCAGCTGTTGCACAATCTATGATAAATTTCCATGATAGCACTTTATCAATATTTGCATGCTAATTCTTTAAACTATTCAAAAATCAGTTAAATGAAAAGCAATGAATAAAAAAAACTACAGCTGCACCAGTGGTATCATTCCTGGAAATAAATTATTCAATCATTTTTTTTCTCTTTTCTCTTAGGAATTTGTTTGCAAACAGATGCTGATTTCTATGAATGTATTCACAATACATTTACTAAAGAGCTGAAATACATAATACGTTTAATGCACACAGTACATTTACTGAACAGGTGAAACAAAGTACGATTTATGTCTTGACTAGTGTGGTGTGCATTAGCACATAAAATATGACTAGTGGTTTGTATTAAAAATAAGCAAGGATATATTACCACAAAAAGAATCTCTCCATTAAAGAGGAGTGTCATTGTAACAATGGTTTACTGCCCTTACATTGTTTAACAGTATGATGATACAAATGCAAATGTGGCAGTGTTATGAAAGCCATGCTGTTCTGCCCTTCGGTTAAAACTGTGATCCCATTTCCAGTTTATACTGATGAATTTGAGGTATGACTAATGTCAGAGTCTACGAGTGGAATTTAAAATCTCATTGTAGAAGGAATAAACTGAAAGAGGTTTTCTGTATGTATCTTTTTGTAATTATCTCTTTATTCTCTGTCACAAAGTTTCAACCTAAATTTAAAATGTGTAGGGTTGAACTCAAAAGCAGAAATTGAACATGAAAGAATGAAATTTTCTTATTTAAACATGATAGAAGTGCTATTTGACCCTGCATTCTCTAAGGAGATAATGTGATACTCTGCTTGTACATCTTCAGTTAAAGTATTGCTGACAATTAAAAGAATTATTTTCTGATTCAGCTCTCCTAATTTCAATCAACTAATTGGGGTAAATCAATAGAAAGAGATGAGCATTTTCATAGGACAGCTCGGCCAAAGGACATTCTTAATAAACCTCTTTATGTTGGATTTCTCCATTATGAAAATGTTGCAGAAAATGGGATAGAAACCAATACTATTCTGCATTAATGGGTAGTAAGAATATTCTTCTTTCACAAATTTTGTGGATACATTCAGAAAGCAGTGTAAAGTAAAATTTAAAGTAAAATATCTATTACATTCTGTAATAGGGGAACCCTTATTCCAACAAGTTCTAAACAGCATGCTATTTCACTAACCATTGTTTGCATGGCAAATAAAATTATCCCTGTATTATTTTCTCAACATTTCAAATAATTTTCTGGGGGGTGGGGGGTTATTATGTTGGTAAATTTACAGTAAGGAGTTCCTCTTGTAAATATATCTAGTAAAAAACTCATTGTTTTCCATGCCTAGATTTCTACAAATCATTTGCACTTAAGCTGATGAACAACTTCAGTAGGGATTTAAGACCTAGGGGATTAACTGTGACTGAAAACATGCATCTTGCTTAACTTTTTGTTTACTTTTCTACAAGGCGTGTTAAGTAGCCTGAGTCTGCACTAATCCTTCAATATCTACTTTTGACAGTTCCTGTCAGGGAAAGGATAAGGATGAACATAATCAGTGGTGTCACTGGCACCCCCCATGAATAACAATCTGGTGCTCCGCTGCTACTCTGTAGGGGAAATTGCTGAAAAACTTAACTGAGTCCATATTAACAAAGTTAAATACTTAAATACTCTACATTTATATTTTTCTGGTTTGATGAGATTCATAAATTCATTTACTTTTAACGAGTCTGCAAACAAATTTGAGAAGGATTGGGAATTTGGACTGAAAAAATAATTTAACCAGTCTTTCCTAACCAAAAGTTATTATATAATCTTACATCTAGGAAGAATTTTTACCTTCCTTACATCTCATATTTTCAAAGCAAATTCTACCTTTTTTTTCCTACATAGCATTTTCTTCACACAAAAAAAATGCATGTGGAGAAGGAAAACACATCTTTTCTTGACTCTAAAAATACATATCTTTCAATAGTTTTGAGACTTTTAACAAAATAAAAAAACCCAAAACATTCTGCAAGTAAGTATTACACAGTAGAAGTGAGGCAGCAGATAAAACGAGGACTCTTCAAAAAGAGATGATGGGGCAGCATACCATAAAGAATGCTCATGTTCCTGAAAAACAGGAATAGTAACAGTTTTGAGATCTATTCTATTTTACACTGAACTATGAAACAGAGAAACTATCACTCTGCTGAAGGAAGGCCCAAAGAGATCCAGGGAAGTGCCAAGGCTGAATAAAGTGTGAAGCTAGAATAAGACTCAGTGCTGTAGTCCCATAAAACCTACATATTTCTCCCCAGGATAGGCAATCTGTCAAACAGACACTATCATTGAGACTGCATAAATATTAATAAGTTATACATAAAGGAAAATAAACTATGGGTGCAGAGTATTTGCACATGAGTCTGCATGGGGATGACATGAGAATCTCTATAAGGAGCTGAATTCTTGATGAAGTATTCTTGACAAATCTTTCTAAAACTACATCAAACAACAGAGTATAGAATTAAAAGGAATTTACAGCATTCTCAATTCAGTTATTTTCCTGCAGAAGTATGTTATATGGTCAATTCCATAACATAATGCACTTCATATTTAAACCTGCTAGCATTTTTTGTCCATCCACCATTGTGTTTGGAAGCCTGTTCTAAAAACTTACTCTTCTCAGTATTACAGACCTCTTTTTTCTCTTGCTCTTTAAGATTTAACTGACTGGGTTAATCCAAAACCAAAATCTTCAGAGCAGAAATAGACAAATGTTATTGTTACTGATTTCACACTTGATGTAACACAGTTGAGATAGCAGACCAAGGGGGTGACAGGAAGTCTGGTGACAACTGCTAATTGGCCTCAGATGTGGAGAAAGCCCAAGAGCTTGGCCTGAGGCTACATGGTCATGCTACTGGTGGCTTAAGCTGAAAATTTAATTTAGAAAACAATAGGTACAACATAAAGGTACAAAACAAAAGGTACAGGGAGGAAGTGGCTCAAATGTGGACACCTGACACTATGTCAATGGCTCAGTCTGAGGCAGATCCCTTAGATCTAGGGGACAAGCCACCAGGCAGGAACTGGACAGGCTCTTTGCTTTTCTGGTCTTCCTATTCCCTGTTCTACTTTCAATTACCTTGTTGTGAATGTGTGTAATCAGACCTGCAATGAACTCACCTGGAGGACTGATGGTGCTTGTTAGATCAAGTGGTGCAGAGTAGCTTATGTCCACATTTCTCAGGCCTAGCCCCTTTAGAGCTCTTGTAAAGGTCCACACTGCATAGAACTTGATTGCATACTGTGGTGGGTTTACCCTGGCTGAGGGCCAGGTGCCCACCAGAGTCACTCTGTCACTCCCCTCATTCACTAGACAGGGGAGAAAAAGTATAACGAAAAGTTTGTGGGTCGAGATAAGGACAGGGAGAGATCACTCACTAATTATCATCATGGGCAAAACAGACTGAACTTAGAGAGGGAATTCATCTAATTTATTACCAAGCAAAACAGAGTAGAGGAATGAGAAATAAAATCAACTCTTAAAACACCTCCCCCCACCCCTCCCATCTTCCCAGGCTCAACTTCACTCCCAGCTTCAACCTCCGCCCCACCCCAGCGGCACAGGGGGACGGGGAATGGGGGTTACGGTCAGTTCATCACACGGTGTTTCTGCCGCTTCTTCATCCTCAGGGGGAGGACCCTGCTCATCGTTCTCCTGCTCCAGCATGGAGTCCCTCTCATGGGAGACAGTCCTTCACGACCTTCTCCAACGTGAGTCTCTCCCACCGGCTACAGTCCTTCATGAACTGCTCCAGTGTGGGTCTTCCCATGGGGTGCAGACCTTCAGGAGCAAACTGCTCCAGCGTGGGTCCCCCACAGGGTCACAAATCCTGCCAGCAAACCTGCTCTGGCATGGGCTCCTCTCTCCATGGGTCCACAGGTCCTGCCAGGAGCTTGCTCCAGCGTGGGCTTCCCACAGGGCCACAGCCTCCTTCAGGTGTCTCCACCTGCTCCAGCGTGGGGTCCTCCACGGATTGCAGGTGAAATCTCTACACCCCCTCATCCTTCCTCCATGGGCTGCAGGGGGACAGCCTGCTTCACCATGGTCTTCACCACGGGCTGCAGGGGGATCTCTGCTCCGGTGCCTGGAGCACCTCCTGCCCCTCCTTCTGCACTGACCTTGGTGTCTGCAGAGTTTCTTACATCTTCTCACTCCTCTCTCCGGCTCCAAAAGCTCTCTCTAACTGTTTTTTTTTCCCTTCTTAAATATGTTATCACAGAGGCGCTGATTGGCTTGGCCTTGGCCAGCAGCGGGTCGGTCTTGGAGCCAGCTGGCATTGGCTCTATCAGACACAGGGGAAGCTTCTAGCAGCTTCTCACAGAAGACACCCCTGTAACCCCCCCCCACCCCCACTACCAAAACCTTGCCACACAAACCCAACACACATACATCAATTGTGTTTTCAAAACAGTGTTCACATAATGTAAGGGCTACAGTACAGTCCATCAGAGTGATGATTTTAGATCACATCACCACATACAGGTTCTGGTTTAGAGGTAGCTAGATTTTTTTGCCAGGAACATGGCCAGAAATGAGCTAACATTTATGTAGTGTGGACAATAAGGGGAGTGGGGGTCCAGGAAGAACTGGGAAGCTGTGATTTGACTGTGAAGAATATACTCAACTGGCTGAGGAGTTTGGACATCTTAGTGGCTCCTCTGCAACTTTCAGGAAAGTGACAGAGGGAGAGATGAGACTGAGATGGCGCCAGGTACACAGCAATTTCACAGTCACACAGAATAGAGGTTAAAAGTATTATGGCCAAATTTTCTGGAAGGTAAGGCATTATATTGTGCATTTGCTATATTTTCATTACTTCATGACTACTCTTCTACTCTTCAGTAAAAATGTTTGTGTTCATACACAGTTTCAATTTGCTTGTACCTGAGGGAATTTTAGTCTGATAAGGATACTTTGCCAGCTCATAGAATCATAGGATCATAGAATCATAGAATGGTTTGGGTTGGAAGGGACCTCAAAGATCATCTAGTTCCAATCCCCCTGCCATGGGCAGGGACACCCTCCACTAGACCAGGTTGCCCAAAGGCCCATCCAGCCTGGCCTTGAACACTGCCAGTTGCATACACTTTTCTTCAGCTTCTAAATAGAGGTCAAGATAGCTATTTGTCAAGAGAACCATGGAGCATATTGAGCCAGAGGATGTTGCTAGTTGCCAAAAAATGCATCTTTGTTTTTCAGTCTGATGGTAATCTTAGAGATGGTTAAAACTGGTATTTGCTTTTGTGGATACACACAACCTGGCAACACACTGACAAACCACTTGGAATACACTGAAGCAAAATGCTGTGGAACTACTTGAACTGGCATGATCAAATATGTGAGGACAGAAAATGTCAAGTGACTAATTCACTTTGCATGGCACTCACAGCTAGCATCTGGCTAGTAGGAAAGACTCTGTTAAATGGTAAGAAAGGGACAAGCTACTAGAGTTCTAGATTTAGAAAGGTAGTAACAAAGTATAGCATAGCATTGTCTGGACAGTTCTGGCTGAGCACTTAAAAAAAAAAAACAACAACTGGAAATCTCAACTGAGTGAAAAACTCAAATGGTGACATTTTCATAAAGAGGAAGATCTAAATTGCGTCGAGCAACATGCAGGAACAGATAAATAATTATGAAAGGTCAGCAGAACAGTGGCTTCCTTTTGTCACAAGATGTTCCAAGGAATGGAACTGCATGGACCTAACTTGCAGACTGTTGTACTGTGCAATATGGTCAATATAGAAGAAATAGCTAATTCTCAAGTGGTTTAATTGGATACTGGAAGATCTCTTATGTGATAATATATGAATGAGAGATGCAACTGAACTGTTCTTGTGACAAAAAATGAGAGATTCAATTGCACTGTTCTTATTTCCCTCAGCACTAAGAACTCTCCTGATTTCAGTAGACCAACTAACATTTTTCTTCAAAAAAATAAATTGAGTCTGAAAACTGGGTTTAAAAATCAAACTTCTGGACACCATTTTGGCTGATAGAAGGAAGAATGATCAATTGGTAACACGAGGAAATAAATGAAAGTGCAAATATCATGACAGAAAACCAGAACTTATTACTCATTTTTAAATTTGAACGGTTAAGGACATATTCATGGAAAAAAATTCTGCTAGCTAGTTTTTTCCACACTAGTTGTCTGGCAAAGACTTAATATAAAGAGGTACATTGTCACTTAATCATAGAAATATGTCTTTCAGAATCCAAACCTAAGTATGTCCTTGCTTGTGCTATGTAGTGCACTATAGAAAAGATTTAAGAATACACACTTGACTCAAAGAAATTCATGTTTTGTACAGAAACAGTTTTAGGGCCCTAGCAGTCCAGTAACTGCACAAATTGCATGATAGAATTACAGAGAAATTCCCTTGATATCTAGTCTTGTTTTGTTGAAACAATGGCTTCTGCAGTTTCATTGAAAATG
Organism: Balearica regulorum gibbericeps; assembly: GCF_011004875.1. Lineage (NCBI taxonomy): Eukaryota > Metazoa > Chordata > Aves > Gruiformes > Gruidae > Balearica > Balearica regulorum. Next base: position 164,039,343 of record NC_046184.1, on the reverse strand, counting down.
TAACAGCATATATAATACCAATACACTACAGTTCAATAAGTACTCTCAGTATAAAATGGAGAAACAGAAGGTGTATGACCTATCAAGTAAATAGAAAAAAAACTCACATCCACTATGTAGGCATTGTAAAGTATTTCTAAAAATAGGCACAGGCCCTCACCTGTGCCTCACAAGTTACACAGCAACATCATAAGGCTGTTGACAAATGTACTTAATCTACCAGAGTATTGAAGAATGCAATACTCATCCAGTTGCGGATCCCAAGAACAGTTGACACTTGTCCTTGTTTGAGCGACACTTCTGGCACTTCTTTCTGAGAGAACTGAAAGAATGTTCATGGTTAAACACATATTTTATCTGTATACCTCTCTTCCAGAACAAATTGGTTGGTTGTTTAAAGAATTCACAGAGGTGTGTCCATGATGCTGCTCACACCCATCTTTTTTTGTAGTCCAAGTAAAATATTAAAGCAAATGCTTCAATACTTACAATGACTTCAGGCTGTAGTAAGATACTATTAGGAATATTAAGATTATGGTAATAGGAGGTGAGAGCTGGTCCAAAGACGTGCAAATGGTATGTACCTATGCTTTGTGGCAAGGGTGCATTTCCCTTCTTTCTGTGGATTTTTATATTTTATTCTTTCATTTCTGGGATGGGTACCTACAGCTAAATTGTGTTGCTTTGGATAATTAACAGTAGGGTACATCTTTGGAAAGATAGTCAAGAGCTAACCAATCCTTGTATCACTTTAACTTAGTTGCCTCATATAAACATTTCACCTTGTAGTGGAAGTTTACCTTCCTCAGCAAATAAAAGTACAACATAATGTCCCTACATTCTTCACTACCATTCCCACATTCTGCGATAAGCATGGAAAATGCATCATCATTATCTCTGCTGTGTTCTCAGCAACTCAACAAAACTTTTTGCACAAGCTTCCCCATTATCTGTGCATTACAATTATGAAAAATGAACGGGTAAACAGGTGACTGCACTTTCAGGAAAAAAAAACCCAGCAGAAATAGTGTTCTCTAATGAGGAATTAAGTTCTCATTTTTAATAGGACAAAGGATGCATACTAACCTGAAATGTGTGATAACCAGGTAGCAAGTAACCCTGTCAATCTTAGAGAAATACATGGTGCATTTTAAAGCACAGCAAAAACTTTTATACATCATCCATCAAAAGTTACTTTTAATTTAGTCAGTAGGATGCCATGGTTAATAAAAAACAAATTATTTTTTAATATCCTACAGCTTTGAGATGCGCCTAAAGCCTCAGCAGAGATATTCGCCTGATAATATAAAGTTCATGGTTTATTCAACCACAGCAGCTGTTGTAAACCCTAGGTTGTCATTTATTTTCCAGCTCTTGAAAAAGATTTATAATCTGATTTTAAATGCAACACATATTTAGCCCTCAGATGTGTAGCAAAACCAGTCACACTGACACTTTACTAGATCCAGAAAAAGAAGGGGGAAAATATTTTCTTAGTAAGAAAGAAACAAAGTGAAAATAACTGCATTTTAGTTTCTTTTCTTTTTAAACAACTCTTCTAAAATCTTCAATAAAAAAAAGAAAGGAAAAAAAACCCCTCATTTCTTCCTTTTTCCCTAGTTAGAATTCCTTTTTTTTTTTTTTTTTGGCAGTCAGGAGCAGGCAAATAAAATCAGAAAGGCCTAGACCATGCACTGATGCAATTATGCTTCTCATCAATCAATTGGATTGAATAAGGATACCCTTTTCTCCAAATAGCATGGTCCTAAATTTTTAAATTTTAGGAATTAACACCAGATTGTGCCTTTTGTCTAAAAGATCCACATCCCAATTACTTATACCTTCCAAAATATTTCATGTTTCCTAAGAATTATTTGCTATTTCCAGATGTTTTGCCAGCTGCTTCCATTCCACAAATATATTAGAGGCAAATCCGTGTCCATACTACATGGGCCTCTAACTCCATACCTAAGCCACTTTTTCTACTGTTTCTAGAAGTTTTCTGCCACTGTAATGGTTTTCTTGCTGTTAACAAGCCAAGCTTATGTTAATATTGCTATATATCTAACTCCATCTTGTTCCTGCACATACATGGGTGGTGAAACACTGGAACAAGCTGCCAAGAGAGGTGGTAGATGCCCCATCCCTGGAAACGTTCAAGGTGAGGTTGGATGGGACTCTGAGCAACCTGTTGTAATTGAAGATGTCCCAGCCCATGGCAGGAGGGTTGGACTAGATGACCGTTAAAGGTCCCTTCGAACCCAAACCATTCTATGATTCTATGATTCCATGATACGTGAAAGTGAGTTCTACTTCTGCTATAGAATCATAGTGGCTTCTCCAGGATTTAAAGCATATTGAGATATTACCAGAATGGTTTTTTACTTATTTCTGTACTGAAGAGTATGTTTAACAAGGATTTTCTCTGTTCCTCTAAATGATGGAGAGATGTGTTCAAAATCATAATGATTTTGAATGCATACTGGCATCCATTAGAAAAATAGAGAAGAACTTCCATATTTTAAATAGACTTTTTCTATTTTTAAGAAAGAATTATATCTCCATCATCTTCTCTGATGCTTTTGTAGAATTTTAAAGATATTTTAAGAAGTAAAGAAACATTCTCTAAGACTATTCTAAGAGGGCAGCCTCTCTCAAACCCAAAAGGAAAGATTTAGTTGGAGAAAAAAGATGCCTTGTCTGAAATAATAAATGTTTGTGCATGTAATGTCATAGGTCAAAATTTGGAACCAGCAAAACAAGTAACATGCTATGACCAGTCATTACAGTACTTATGCATATCCATCACTGCTGCATAATTTATCATTCTTTGAAGTCTTGGCACTGTGGTTTTAAAAGACCAGACACAGCAATTTAAAAATAATAAACTTTTATATATTTATTGACCTATTTATTGCATTAAGAAATTCTGTTGAGTCCAAGTACATGAAAATGTTAACAGGCACAAATAAGTTCCTTTTTACAGGAGGCAGTATGTCCTCCTGAAACGTTAGCCAACGTGTGGAAATAGCAGTGCTCTTATGGAGTGCTCTTCACGTGGAAGCCCCTGCCGCAGTGACACTGCTGCAGGATCAGTGTCCCCATAGCGTGTCCAGCTCCCCACAGCCCTGCCCTGCCCAGCCACGGGCCCTGCTGACCCAGGGCTTGAACCCTGGCAGAGGGTAATCTTATTTTAGACCACAAATTTTAATTACAGGATTCATAAACCTGCAAAACAGAGCTAAATATGCAGAATTTTGATGTTTGTATTTAAAAAGGATAAATGCCTCAAAAGTCATCATATCAAAACTTCCCCAAAACATGCTCTTTTTGGAAATATAACTAGATATGCTACTATAGAAAAGCCACATGAATACTGACAGTAACTGTCAAATTTAGTTTGGGTTCAGTAGCAAAAGCCATGCATAAAATAAGAGTCTTTTCAGGCAAAGAATAAGAACATGCTTAAATATCCTTTCAATGTCTACCACAAGCTACAAATGTTTAATTTTCATCTATATCCCTAATCACTCACTCTAAGCCAAACCTCGGATCCATCCATGTGAGTTACTCACCTCCTTCCTCAGGCCAACAGAAAGTTCATATACACCAAAACTTTCTCTTCAGATATGTGCAGTCACACTTCTGCCTCTTCCAATGAATCCCTAGAAGTGCTGTGGTTTAATTAATACTTATTATTTGAGCATGTTGGGCTTCTATGGAGCAGTAGCTCAATAAACGAATAAGTTACTAGGGTTTGTACTAATTTTCAAAAAGTAGAGGTTCAATAGGTTGAAATAGTAACAAACAGCATACATAATAATTTCTCACTATGATTCTACATTGGATGCTTGCAGTTAAGCTTTTAAAAAGTTATTTAAGGCCTCTAGGTAAACTGCCCACTTTCCAAAATCACTAGAGATTCTAGTTATGTTGCAGTACTATGAAAATCACTAACTTAGGAGCTCATATATGAATATACAAACCAAAATCATAGAATGCACTCATGAAAAACTAGACTGCAACCTTCTTTTACTGGTTTAAAATAAGAAACATTTTCAGAAAGTTATTGAACTATTTTATCAACCATGAATGAATTAGACAATCTGGGGCTGGTTCCCCAGGTTATTCAATGAAGGAAGTCATGACCATTTTAGTTACAGTATTTTCTTCAGCCTGTTAAAAATATATATCAAAGTTGCTGATTGAAATAAATATGTAACACCATAGATTGTCTTTCTCTCATTGGCTTCAGCTACTTCACAAGTATTTGTCATCAAATTACTTTTTTATCCTCATTTGGATAAATTAAAATTTGTTTTACTGTCTGTCTGTATGAAGCAGATTTTCTTGTGTCTGGAACTTCTTATAGTTCTTTTCTGAATCCACATAGATTTCTAGTATTTTTCACATGTGCAGCTGGAATACGTGCACAAGGACTACAGAGAGTGATAATGACACCTTCCTAGTTTTTTTTCTCCAATATTATCTGGTTGCACCTTTATATGTTACTTGGAGCACCTGAATGAGAACTCTTTTTGAAGTGTTTATTGACAATGTTTGCAATCCAACACACAATTTTCAATTTTTGCAAATGTTATCATCATCATTCTTAGTTGGGATCTTAGAAATTGTAGGTCAATTTCTATGTTAAATCTCATCTTTAGAAGGTTAGATTTGGTAAACATAATGCTTCCGTCTTTCTTCTAAACCTCAGAATGAAGATGACAGAGGAGTCACAGGGAATTAGGATATGCTATAATGGAAACACAAGTATCCATCTAGATGTGTACTACTACTTGCTGTATGGAATAGTGCAAAAATGATATGGGGCTTCTACAGGACATAATAAATCCTGTTTCAAAGATCATTTTGGCAAAGATGTCAGTATTGGAATTATAACATTGGGATTATAATCTGTGTCTAACACCAGATTAAAATTCTGATAACCTCAATCCTTAAAATGACCGTATGTGGACAACCACTACCTTCAGTAGATTTCAGTATATGCACAGTATCAGGACCTAAAATGCTAAAGTTAGCAGGAGCCATACTCAGCTGATGCCTTAGAGATGGAGCTACTCTCCAGGTCCCTAAAGTGTCAAAGAAGTCTGTGTTTCATAGGTTTCCTATTCTCTTCTCTTCCATACAGAATAATGAGGGAAGCAACAATCAAATCAGCTACACTCTTCAGTAAAAAAGATGTACTTTCTGATTGATTCTGCTCTTATCATCCTCCCAAAACAATTGCAGCCTTAGATGTTCTCCGAGTTTTAAGCTTAGTGCACATAAGTATGAGTTCTTATCTCTTGCTTGTCCAGTTTTGATTATATGACAGTATTGTACAAGACATCTTGTCTAGTGTCTTAATCAGTACATACATATAGCTGATTTTAGTACTATCTTTTGACTTTTTCTCAAGAGGCCTATTCTACTCTTTTCACACATTTTTCTAAAGCATTCTGGATTATCCTCCTATTGTATAAATTATATCATCTCCCTCATTTTCTGATGAGTATATATTTTATATACATTTTATCTCACTTTTCTTCCTGCAAACTGCTTTTTTCTTTTTTATTACAGAGTAACATGTCTACTTTCAAGATCCTATGTCTTTTTTTCCTTCATCTGGAGCTACAGATACACTACATTTTTACAGGAAAAAAATTAAAAGGTTTGGATTTTTTGGTTTTGGGTTTTTTTTTTTCAGAATTATCATTTCCTGGCTGGAAGTGATTAATAAATACGAAAGAAACAAATCAAAACTTAAGTTAGGCTTTACATATCCACTATATTTTTTCCTGTGATACACAGATGCATTTTTGCTATATTCCTCTAAAACAAATGAGTCTCCATTTCATGGTAGTCAGTATATAATTCCATTCTTTGTCTTTACTAAATTCTCACTGTCTTTTTTTCAGGATTGCTCTGCTTCAAGAATACCACAAGATCATTTTTCCTATTTTTTAAAATTCTTTATTGTTATCAGTAGGTTTTTTTACTATTCAGCTTTTCATCTGCATGAATCCCACAAAACTTTAGGGACTTATGTGGGCCCATAGATTAAGGCCATAAAGTTACCGAGTTTAGGCCGACCTTTATAGCCAGTGGAGGGGGAGACAGGGAGAAAGAAGATCAGTCAGGATTCATTTAAATCTGAATCCATGGGCTGCAGGAGAACAGCCTGCTTCACCATGGTCTTCTCAATGGGCTGCAGGGGAATCTCTGCTCTGATGCCTGGAGCACCTCCTCCCCCTCCTTCTGCATTGACCTGGATGTCTGCAGGGTTGCTTCTCTCACATATTCTCACTCCTCTCTCTGGTTGCAATTGCGGTTGTGCAAGTTTTTTCCCCCCCTTCTTAACCATGTTATCCCAGAGGCACTACCACCGCTGCTGATGGGCTTGGCCTTGGCCAATGATAGCTGGCATTGGCTCTGTTGGACATTGGGGAACCTTTGGGCATCTTCTCACAGAAGCCACCCCTGTAGCCCTCCCTGCTGCCAAAACCTTGCCATGCAAACCCAATGCACTACATAGGAGAAACATATGGCTTAATTAGAATGTTAACTTAAGTATATCATTTAAATGCCTGAATTTACATAGGCTAAAGGTTGATCAACACAATTACTTTTACATGAAAATTGCACTGATAATAGAATTGTTAGTGGTAAAACCAGAATATATTGAAATTTACTTCTATATTTCATGATAGAAAAAAAGTTATTTTACTTGCAAAAAATTCCCCTTTCAGTTATTTTTGTCAAAACTTACTATTACAAACATGATTCTCATAACCTAAAAGAAGTGATGCTTAATATTAATCTAACTTGCCATTAAAACCTTCTTTGATCTTCTGGAATAAAAATTTCTTAAATGCAATTAGGTGTAGTATTTATAGTGAAATGTACACACATTACTATGCTTAGGTATTGTTCCAGACATTATAGACAATGTAGAGAGGATCCATCCACAGTTATAATTATAAATGTAAGAGAGAGCACCAGTCAGCTTTATTGCTACAGGCAAGATCTCTTTTTTTTTTTTTTTTTTTTTTTTTAATTCTTTGTAATCAGTGCAAAGCATCCAACAACTCATATTTGCTGGAAAGGCAACACAGCCAGGCACACACAGTCCACGAGGTTCCTGCAGAGCACTGATGATAACTTTTTGACACAGGTAGTACAGAAGCTCATGAGGAGAGGGGTGCTGTTGTACCTTGTACTAACAAACAAAGGAGGACTGATTGGGAATGTGAAGGTTGGGGGCACCCTTGGCTGTAGTGGCCATGAGATGGTGGAGTTCAGGATCCTGCATGGAAGGAGCAGGGCACTAAGTAGGATTACAACCCTGGACTTCAGGAGAGCTACCTTTGGCCTCTTCAAAGACCTGCTTCGGACAATCCCATGGGTTACAGCTCTAAAAGGTAAGGGGGCCCACGAGAGCTGGTCAGTATTCAAGCACCACTTCCTCTGAGCTCAAGATCAGTGCATCCCAAAGAGTAAGAAATCAAGCAAAGGAGGAGGCAAGAGACCTGTGTGGATGAGCAAGGAGCTTCTGGAAAAAACTCAAAGGGAAGAGGTAAATTCACAGAATGTGGAAAAAGGGACTGGCCACTTGGGAGGAATATAGGAATGTGGTCAGAGTGTATAGGGTTACAACAAGGAAGGCTAAAGCCCACTTGGAATTAAATCTGGCAAGGGCTGTCAAGGACAATAAGAAGGGCTTTTTCAAGTACCTCAGCAGCAAAAGGAAGACTAGGGAAAATGTGGGCCCACTGCTGAATGAGGTGGGTGCCCTGGTGATGGAGGATACAGAGAAGGTGGAGTTACTGCATGCCTTCTTTGCTTTGATCTTTATTGCTAAGGCCGGCCCTCAGGAATCCCAGACCCTGGAGATAGGAGACAAAGTCTGGAGAAAGGAAGACCTTCCTTTGTTTGAGGAGGATAGCGTTAGAGAACATCTAGACATTCCTGACATCCACAAATCCATGGGCCCTGATGGGATGCACCCACGAGCGCTCAAGGAGCTGGCAGATGTTATTGCTATGCCACTCTGCATCGCCTTTGAAAGGCCATGGAAAATGGGGTAAGTGCCTGAGGACTGGAGGAAAGCCAATGTCTTCAAAAAGGTCAAGAAGGAAGACGTGGGAAACTACAGGGCAGTCAGCCTCACCTCCATCCCTGGAAAGGTAATGGAACAGCTCATGCTAGGGGGTCATCAGTAAGCATGTGGAGAAAAAGAAGGTTATCAGGAGTGGTCAACATGGATTCACCAGTGGGAAATCCTGCCTGACCAATCTATGGCAGCATGACTGGCTGGGTGGCTGAGGGGAGAGCAGTAGATGTTGTCTACGTCGACTTCAGCAAGGCTTTTAACACTGTTTCCCATAACATCCTCATAAGCAAGCTTAGGAAGTGTGGGTTAGATGAGCGGACAGTGAGGTGGATTGAGAACTGGCTGAATGGCAGAGCCCAGAAGGTTGTGATAAGTGGCACAGTGTCTAGTTGGAGACCTGTAGCTAGTGCTGTGCCCCAGGGTACTGAGTCCTGTATTATTCAAGATATTAATCAACAACCTGGATGAGGGGACAGAGTGTACCCTCAGTAAATTTGCTGATGATACTAAACCGGAAGGCTGTGCTGCCATTCAGTGAGACCTGGACAGACTAAGGAATTGGGTGGAGAAGAACAAAATTAAATTCAATAAGGGCAAGTGTAGGGTCCTGCACCTGGGGAAGAATAACCCCAGGCACCAGTACAGGTTAGAAGTTGACCTGCTGCAAAGCAGCTCTGCCAAGAAGGACCTGGGAGTCCTGGTGGACAACCTCTGCACAAGCCAGCAATGTGCCCTTGTGGCCAAGAAGGCCAATGGTATCCTGGGATGCATTAAGAAGAGTGTGGCCAGCAGGTCAAGGGAGGTTATCCTCCTCCTCTACTCTGCCCTGGTGAGGCCACTTCTGGAGTACTGTGTCCAGTTCTGGGCACCCCAGCTCAAGAAAGACAAGGAGCTACTGGAGAGAGTCCAGCGGAGGGCTACAAAGGTGATTAGGGGACAGGAGCATCTCTCGTATGAGGAGAGGCTGGGAGAGCTGGGTCTGTTTAGCCTGGAGAAGAGAAGACTGAGAGGGGATCTCATCAATATTTACAAATATCTACACAGTGGATGTCAAGAGGAAGGGCCCAGACTCTTTTCAGTGGTGCCCAGTGACAGGACAAGGGGCAACAGGCGCAAACTGGAACACAGGAAGTTCCATCTCAACATGAGGAAAAACATCTTCACTTTGAGGATGACCGAGCACTGGAACAGGCTGCCCAGAGAGGTTGTGGAGTCTCCTTCTCTGGAGATATTCAAAACCCACCTGGATGTGATCCTGTGCAACCTGCTCTGGGTGATCCTGCTTTGGCAGGGGGGCTGAACTAGATGATCTCCAGAGGTCCCTTCCAACCCCTACCATTCTGTGTGATTCCGTGATTTTTTGCTTCCTTTCTTTTTAGATTGGTTACTTGGTTACTGTCTTACCGTAACAGGTATCTTTACGCTATACACGCTTCCTTAACATCAGTGAGGTTAAAGCTGGTTAACACTTGTAGAAATGAGAATAGAAAAAGACACGAAGACCTAAAAGCCTTTCTAATTCATAGGATATTAGGATTGGGGGAAATATGTCTTTTTTTTCTTTTTTTTTTTTTTAATCGATTCCTTAAAGCTAATGGTGATTTCAATATTTATTATTCATTTTATTGCATAAATAGACAAACACTGATCTCAGCAAGAAAGAAGGAATGTCTCCCTGACACTTTTCCTGTTATTTGAGATAAGATTTTTACCATGGCCCTAATGGTTCTTATCTCTAGTCTTTTAAATCATCTACCTAACAAACTCTATGAGATGTGGTGGCCCAGGAAGAACAAGGAGAAAAACATTCCAGTCTTTTGCCAAAGAACTGTATAGTGAAGTTTCTGTCTTTGTTCTAATCTTTTTTATCTAGAACTGAAAAAAACCCCTATATTTCATGTGGGGTAATATTAATTCAATTAATAAATTAATTTAAAATAAATGTATATTATTTTAACATTACCCATATTTCTTTAGTCCATTACCTTATCATACCAAATTTTTTTTTTTAAAAAAATCTTTCCTATGCATTAAAGAAAGATTATCTTCAATCATGTCTAAGCTGTCAAATAACTTCATTGTCTGTTTAATTCAAAACTCTGATTCCTTGGATCTTCCTCCCACAATTCTCTATGCTAAGGATTGACTCACTGCCACCCTCTCTTCCAGAGTGACCTAAACAGTTCCTTCTAGGGTGGAAAAAAAAGCACAGTTCAAAGGAGAATGCACTCCAGAGACAATTCTCAAGAACAGGAAAGAATATGGACAAAAACTACAGCAGATCTGTATCCTTTCACCTCACAGCATCCTACAACTGTACAGAAGATTTTGTATCTTGAAATATCCTCATCCTTCATGCCACACTTCTGCAAATGCAATGCATACCTTCAGTTTCATGTTGTAAAAACACAATTGTGATAGGCCAAAAGATAATTTTACATTATTTCAAGCACTTTTCACAGAGAAAAATCATGAACACACGTGCACACACTAGTAATTATGACCTAAAGCCAGAAGGGCAAAACACAGGACCCAGACAAGACCCAGGACCAAAAACTGTGTAACACAGATATGATGAATCTCTTCTAGACTGTGTTAACCTTGTACAGCAAGTGGGTGGCCACACTGAACCAGTCACTTTCTGGTAGTTAAAGTCAGAGTTGCCTCAAGTCATACCCAAGTTCCTTTTTCCTTTAGGAAATCAAATTAATTTAACACTAAATGGCTAACCAGCTGACCAAGTATTCCCTTCTGTTATTACAATATTGAATTGGGCAACAATGACTTTCACAAAACTTAAAAAATGCTTACATTGAGTAATGAGTGGGACAGAGGATATGCACTCTTCCAGATGAGATGCAAAAGCAAAATTCTTGATATTAGTAAATTTAATTCCTTCAGACTTTGTGGGTACAATTCAGCTCCAGATTATAGACATTTAAAACTGGTTACCCAGATATAGTCAGCTAAATATATCTTTAGATTTCATTCACTAGGTGGACTAGGGACTTGATTTACTTCCATTCACATGGGCATTTAGTGCCTGTTCATATAGTCTGGGGAACGAAAGACACATGCATATGGCTGGCAGATGTAACACAGGACTAATAGAAGACCTGTGCTGTTCTGAATATATGGTTAGAGAACAGTTAGGAGGATATCCTGGAGCACATCAAAGGATATTGGATGGCTATGTTTGAACAAGTGAGTTAAGTAAGTCCTTGACTTCCAATGATTATGACACCTTAGACACTTAACTCGGATATAAATGCTTGTGTACAGTCCTTAATTTGGTATCCTAATCTGGAACTGAATCCCATTTGGGCATCTACAATCTGAAATTGATCTGAAAGCCTTAGTGCTTCTTCCATTTGCATAACCATAGGCATCTAGATTAATTTCAGATGTCCAAAGTATCCAAGACATCCACACAAGACTGGCAGGTATAGTGCCTGATCTAAGGCAGCACAAAGCCTTTTTGGGCAAGCAGGTAAGTAAGGATGAGCAAAATAGCTCCAGACACATGATTACATCTGTTGACAGAATGAGATTACAAGAAAAAAAAAAAAAAAAAGATAAAAAAGTGCCGTAGGAACATAGCTCATAACACCTGGCAGGATTCACGTAAGTGTTGGGCAGGCTACTTAAGTGCAGTCAATGAATATTATACCAGGTGACTGTCATAGATTCTGTAACTTTTTATAGCAACGGTGTTGTGTTAACTGAATTCTAATTCACTAAATGGCAACCTATATGCCTAAAAACCCTCTGGGAGTTCTATTCAATGCAACTGTTTTCCAGTTCCTTCCCTAAATTGTTAAATAATTATCTTGCATACCTTATTTAGTCAGCTGTAGATATCACATTACTGTAGGCTGAATTTCAGTAATCAGCTACATTATTTATACATAGTCTTTAGGTATGTCAAAGGGATGCTGTGAAACATAATTAATGTGTTTGAAATCTTTAGAAAAATTCAAATGGAAACCAATGGAGAAAACTAGTAAAATTTAAAAGGCAGTTGAGAAAAAAAAAGTGGATATCAAGTGTAAGACTGGCACAAGTATAGTGGAATAATTAGTCCTATTGTAGATAAATAGTCTTACCATAAATAATTGTAAGAGCTGTCCAAGCAGATACTTGTGAAATAGAAAGTTTTATTTTCATTCCATTTGGATTAAATGAAGAAAAGACATTCTTAATTAAAATAGAGGGTGCCCATATTATGGTTTCCAGCAGAGTAAATAAATTGGTTTTAAAACCATCTACAGGAAACCAGTGTAAACTCTATGTGCAACAAAGATCCATGGCATACCACTTCTGAATTAAAGTGTTATGCTCTTTCTCAGCTTCTCCTATAACTTCCAGTAATAACAAATAGAAAAAATTTCCAGTAACAGCAAAGAATCATTTTTAAAATTCAAATTTAGTTTAAGTTATAAAATTTGAAGTTCAGCAATATTGAATACAAATGGCAAAGTGGTGATGACATTATGACATTACCTAAGTAAAAATAAGATGATGTCAAAATCAATAGAAAATGACTGGTGAGGGATGTAAGTGCATAATTAGAAATCCTCACCTCCTTGTGAAGTTTCAAAATATGCAAGGCTGTAAGAATAAGGATGAAGGAATATGGTAGCATTACTGTAAGAAATTAAAGTATTCCCTGATTATTCAAATGACAATAAGAATTCCTTTCTCATGTAATCCCTTGGATTTCAGAAGCCTACAGAATACTGGGGAGGGGTTAATACAGACCACCAAACCCACATAAATAAACATACGATAGTACAGTGAAAACCAACAAGGGGTAAAAAGATGTGAACTCTTAACTTGATGGTGGTCTACATCCATCCCTTTTCCACTTTTGCCTTCCTTCTCTGTAAAATTGACTCTCCCTTGTTAGTCTGTTCTCTTCCATTTCTCTCCTCTCTAATGCCTATACAAGATGTTTCTCCTCACTTAGGTTTCACTCCAATAGCCAGATTTATTTCCATGGATTTCTTCTCCTTGCATTCATTTCTGTAGACATACGATTGTCATCCAGAACAAGTGGAAATAATAGGAAGAAACAATAGGAAATTTCACAGAAAAAATGAAACTGTTTCATGTAACTTAATCTAGTCCTCCTCTCTGTGGCCTCAGTGTATAGAGAAAGAAGAAAAAATCTCACTGCTGCAAATTATCTGAGGGAAAATTAAGCAAAATTAATACTTGATTATGTAACTCTTTTCATTAAGAATATCATGTACCTTATGTATTCTAATTTAAGTGTATATATTTGCAAATACATTAATCAACATAGAAGAAAATTTTAAAGAGTAGAAAATGAAACTTGTGCTACCATTGAGCCATGAATAGCACCAAGTATTTCCAAGATACTTAATATCTCTGCATTTAAAACATACTGACAAGTTTTAGGCTCATTTATTATTTAAAAAAAAAAAACAACAAAACAAACAAAAAAAAAAACCCACACAAACAAACAACTCATTGATTTGAACTTACTGATGCTCTCAAAAGAAAATTTATTTTTCAGTAATCATCTTGGAAGTATTTCATTGTAACTGACAGTTATTGCTAGAATGTTGTAGCTTGCTCTAAGACAACTTGTTTCCATGGCTTCCACTTCCCCAAAATAAAAGCAGGTAGTCAAATAGCATTCAAAGAGCACTCTCTCTTAAAAATAGTTGCTAACATGGAAAATTGCTTTGAATACTTCTAAGCTTCATACTGTCAATAAATTCATAAGTTTTCTCACATTTAAGTTTATATTTATTGCTTTTTTCTGTAGGCTTACACAAAATGTCAAGAAAAATCAATGGGACAAAATCAACTTGAAGTTAGAGATGGACAATTTCCATTGCAGTAAAAAGAAGTCATGTATGCATACCTGAGTGCAGAATTTGGCTCACTGAAAAAAACCCACCAGCATCATGAACTTGCATGGACAATAGAAAGTAAAGCAGAAGCTCTCACTCCTTTTCCATATTCCATCATTAAGATAATATTCTAAATAAGAGTGCAGAACTGTGATGAAATTAGCATCTCACAGTAAATATTGTATTGTTTTATGCTTCCTTAAGCATCTGTTGCTGGTCTGTGCTGGAGGTCTAGACAACCTAAACATTTGGCCTGAAACACTAAAATAATTCTATTATTCTTATGGCTAAGTACTCAGAAGTCAAGAAGTGCAGTCTGTTTATTGCGCCACCGATTTCGTAGGAGAATGGTTGACATGGCAGAGTGCATTGGCAGATGTTATTACACAGGATTGATGAGGGAACTCAGGAGGAATGTAAGGACCATTCAATTGCATTTAGAAGGCAAAGAGCATAGAACATTGCCTATGAAGCTGGCCAGAATGGCTCAGATGAAAAAGTTGTCTGCTATGTGTTACTTCTGCTGAAAATAGATGAATTCTGCTATGGCATGGAATTTTATTACTCCCAGACACAGACTATACAAAGCAAATAGGATTATTTTAAAATATGTTTTAATTTCTGTATGACTCTCTGACATTTCATCTACCTGCTCCTTACATTTGCAATATTTAAGTACAGATCTGTTTACAGAGTTTTGGTGTACTTTTCCACACCATTATTCTCCTGTTCTATAATTAACCTTTTGTTTAGCAATAGCAATTATAATTTAATTAGCATGCCGAACTATATAATATTTCATGCTGCGCCTGAAGCTGTTGACTTCATTTCAGTTTGAATATAGCCTAGGTACTGAAATAGATTTTCCCCCATATCATCTTATTAAAATAATTATAGGCATCTTTTAAAAAGTACAATCTTAATGAACTTAAATTAACTTTTAATTAGAGCAACTGGTTTTGTGATTAATATATTACATGGTTACATATATTACAGATGTTGTGGCTCTCCATGAAATATCAAATATTTAAAGAATTAAATGGAACACAATTTTAATTGATTCCTACATACTGAGATGATACTCAATTGATTATGCTTTAAAACATCTGTTAAATACACTGTTTGTTTTTTGTCTAAATTCTTATAACTTCTTGTTGTTCTCTCTTTTTCCCTTTTAGCCTTCTTGACACTCACCTTTTTCCCAGAATTGCTCAAATGTCTGCTATTAAGACTGTGTCCCATAACTGTACAGGAAGTTTATCTGCTGAATATTCTGTTCTGCTGCATTAGAAATCAGTTCTCACTTCTTACGAGTCTTTAGTTGAAATCTGTTTTATTTTATGTCACCTCAGCTGTCATTTACAGCTTCTGTCCTCCAGAGTCACCTGCTTCATTTTCCCATTCTAGTTTTGTGAATGCAATATCTGGTTTGAATGAGCTCATTAATTCATTCTCAATTTTTTTTAAAGATAATTTTATGTGGTGGGTTGACCCTGGCTGGAGGCCAGGAGCCCACCAAAACTGCTCTGTCACTCCCCTCCTCAGCTGGACAGGGGAGAGAAAATACAACAAAAGGCTCCTGGGTCAAGATAAGGACAGGGAGAGATCACTCACCAATTACCGTCATGGGCAAAAGAGACTCAACTTGGGAAAAAAAAAATCAATTTAATTGCTTACCAATCAAATCAGGGTAATGAGAAATAAAAACAAATCTTAAAAACTCCGCCCCTCCCTTCTTCCCGGGCTCAACTTCACTCCTGATTTCTCAACCTCCTCCCCCAGCAGCACAGGGGGATGGGGAATGGGGGTTGTGGTCAGTTCATCACACATTGTCTCTGCTGCTCCTTCCTCCTCAGGGGGAGGACTCCTTACACTCCGCCCCTGCTCCAGCCTGGGGTCCCTCCCATGGGAGACAGTCCTCCACCAACTTCTCCAACAAGGTGATTCCAAGGTGGAATCGCTACACCCCCTCATCCTCCCTCCATGGGCTGCAGGGGGACAGCCTGCTTCACCATGGTCTTCACCACGGGCTGCAGGGGGATCTCTGCTCCGGCGCCTGGAGCACCTCCTGCCCCTCCTTCTGCACTGACCTTGGTGTCTGCAGATGTTCTTACATCTTCTCACTCCTCTCTCTGGCTGCAAAAGCTCTCTCTAACTGTTTTCCTTTTTCTTAAATATGTTATCACAGAGGCGCTGATTGGCTTGGCCTTGGCCAGCGGCAGGTCCGTCTTGGAGCCAGCTGGCATTGGCTCTATCAGACACAGGGGAAGCTTCTAGCAGCTTCTCACAGAAGCCACCGCTGTAGCCCCCCCTGCTACCAAAACCTTGCCACGCAAACCCAATACTTTTTCTATCCCACCCACAGGGGGATACTCTCATCTCTGAAGGCATCAGTCTGGTTGTCACATAGCAGGAAACTAAGAAATATGGGGGCTTACTGCTAATTACTAAATACATATTCCCAAAATGAAACCTTATTGTGGTGTGCATTAATGTTGTCAGCTTTCCAGTTCTCCAAGCCAAACCAAGTCATCCCACAGTTACCTACTTTGTTCTTCTTTCCATGATAAATCTCCTATATTTAAGTTTCTTGCTTAGCTGAACCTTCACTGAGACCATTCCTCACTTACTGACACGAAGCATGGAATTCATCTGACTAAATAGTAAGAAACACATTCTGAGAGTGTGATTCATCTCATATTAGTATAGAAATCTGGAATAGATTAGATGACTCATATTCTATTTCTCCAATTCAATATAAAGGACAATATATGTTACTTGAATTATTTGAAAGTATTCTACTTTGGCTAATTCCACAGTAGTATTTATCTGATAGAAACTTTTCCATGATGTGGTAGGTTGACCACAGCCAGCAGTTAAGCACCCACACAGCTGCCTGCTTACTCCCCCCACACTCCCAATGGATGGGAGAGGGATAGGAACTTGCCTGTTCAGCAATAACCAAAACACTGATGTGTTATAACGCTGTTTTAGTCAGAAATCCAAAACACAGCACCATACTGGCTGCTCCAATGAAAGTTAACTCCATCCCAGACCCAGTATACAGAGCCATCTCAAGAAAACAAACAAACAAACAAACGAAAAAAACTTTGGCCCTTATTTCCAGCCACAGTAGGGTGAAGGGAAATATTATCCTACCAACTAAATTTCTGTGTCTGTGGAGAAAGTAAGGAATAGCTTTTGCCCTATTTCATGTTGTATGCCCTCTTCCATACAGAATTTCTTTGCTTGTGCCCTTCCTTCTACTAGCAAAAACTGGTTTTAAGGAAAGTAACTACTATTCTCATCTCCTCTACCCTTCCCTGCATCAAACATACCAAAGGCAGAAATGACCAGCCAGTTTTCACACTGAAAGCCAAAGCAAGCCTTTAGCACTTCAAATATAAACAGTCATTATAGAGTTCTTTTTAACAGGGCATGCTTTCCATATAAACTCAGCTATAAACCAGGTACAATTTTATAATTGAGTTACAAATCTTAGAAATTAAAAGCAGACATAACAGCTGCCTATAGATGAAACTTTTCGACCTGTGCTTCCTCTCCCTATTTACTGTGCACTGTTTTACGAAGGTGCTTACTAAAGCATGTCTGCTCCAGAAACAAATCCACAGTCCTCCAAAATGATATTGTGCTCTACAGTATTGTTTCAGTACAAATGTAGTCTACTTTGGGGATATAATGCTAATTGCATAAAACCAAACTGAGCTCTGTAATTCCCTTTTCTAGCTCTTTAAATCTTTGGTGGACTTGATGACCAGCATAAAGTAAATAAACTAAAAATGCCTTTGCAGTAAGTTTCCCGTCTCTCTGCAAATGTTTCCTATCTACTTTCTTTGGATGTAAGCTACCCGTTCTTTTTAAGATTTCTTTGGCTATGTTACTACATGCCTTGCTTTTAGACATCTATTTGTCTAGTGGAGTTTGGTTTTATACATCCAGGCTAAACATTCAGGCTCTGTATCCAGTGCCTAAAAAGAGTTAATTGGTTAAGAAAGCAACAAGACCCTGCATACTGCAAGACTCATCTAGAGGGAACAGTAGAGATGGAATTCATCTGCCTTATGCCTGAGCTATCTACCTATTATAATCACTAGAGAGAAATAGATACATTCAGAAGCTAATTCACCTGTCCTGTCTCAGCTTTTTGTCTTATGAGGAGATGAATTACCTCCTAAAGATCACAATTTCCTGTCTTTTGCAGAGAAATGCTGACTGGAATGACCAGCTAACTTTGAGACAGCCAGTCAGAACGGAGGACTCTTGGGCTTAAGAATATACTTGGGCTTAAGAATATGCAGTATGCTCTGTCTGTACTCAGAATTCACGGCTTTAAGAGCAGGACAGTAATTGATATCTCAATCCCTTCCTCTAAAAGGTGACTTATTTCTTCCAAATATTACAGGAGAAGCTAGAAGTAAGATTTTAATTCCACTCCTTAGTCCTAAAATATATTCTTCTCTTTTCATTTATGTACACACACAAGAACTCATATATATTGATCTTTGATAAAATATATAATCCACCATAAAAGCAAGGATTTGAACCTGGAAATCACACACTAATTGCTTCATGAAAATGCTTCATGAAAAGTAAAATAACCTTGCTAATATGAATCACAAGAGATTTATAACAGAATATCTTATAATGCAACAGGATGCTGTACTGGATAAAGTAAATTCAACCAACCATAGCCCAAACAGGAAACTGGACTCCAGGATCTGCAATTTTAAGTCCAAATATTCCTTTAGCTGTGGCACATTTTGTACCAGACAGACCAGTGGCCCGGAACAAAGCACAAATCTGAATGTGAAAAAGGCTGTGTTGCATGCTTCTGTAGTGGTTCCTATTACTGGCTCTTTTCAGTTTCTCTCTTTCATCAAAAGCCTGTTCTATTAGCATATGAAAACACAGGACAGATCTGACTTGGCAGACAAGATATGCAAAGGAGCAGACTGTAGATATTACAGTAGAGGCATACCTATTCTGTACTACTGGAAGTAAAATGTTTCTGGCACACTGAGATTCTGATATTAAAGATCTCTCTGTTCTGTAACAATAAACATTTTCAGAGTCAGTCAGCAGCTAATGGGGGTTGGGATGCAGGAGTTAGTTAGCAGTTTTGGATTAGGAAAACATGTAGAGATAGTTAGATACTTAAATCTCATGCAAGTCCCCGTGTGGATCAAGCCAGCAGGCATTTTTTAATATTTAAAACATAGAGGCAATTGGCTTTGGTCTGTATTGACTAACAGTTTATCCATTTCCATCCAAAGTACTCCACAGAAGGACCAATTTCTTTTGAAGGCAAGCACAGTAACCATTCTGCCGAACGTTGACTGACAGCCAAGGTGGCCAGGGTCAGTTTCTGAGCACTCTTTCTGAAAACATTTAAACAACTCGAGCCTCCACCTAGACAACCAGGAAATTACTGACATGAGTACAAAGTCATGTTAGCACAGAAAAATTGATCGGGAATTACAACTCACATATCAAACGCTTAAAAAACCTGGTTCAGCTCCTGGTTCAGTGCCATATTCTGCTTCATACCAAAAGTGCTTCAGACCAAAAGCAGCACCACATTCTCCCTGCCTTGATCCTCTCCTTCCACACTTAAGGGAGTCATTGCACCTGGAGTCTAAGGAGGGGCTATTCATCTTTGCATTCAAAGACATTATTGGCAAGCCTCATCTCCCCCCATCCAGGCCCATCCTTTCTAGACATCACATCACAGGATTTACATGTATCACACTGAAAAACATGAACATACACTTAGAAATACTTCATGCTACTACATTGGTTAATCTATCCATTAATACATATTAAATATCATCCTTAGGTCAAACAGATTGCTCCAGATATACTATTAAATATTATTTAGAATTGTACTGTAGCTCCAGTGACTTAATGCAATTATTCTTCATTTACATCAGAATGTCTGAAATTAAAATCAGTCTAGGATACCAAAAGTTTTAAAGGCCAGGAGGACAAAACCCTATTATCAGCAAGTTCTTCAAAAATAAAATGAGCAACACTGTTTAGGGAAATTCCCTTACTAGCTACTTTTAAGAATAATTATATAATATAGATAATTAGGACTGCTGTTTGTATAAATACTTGAGTTTAAAATAGCATTTCACACTAATTATCTGCAGTTCAAGCTAAGAACCATTATGGAAAAGAAACTTAGCTTTTTAGCTGATATAAGTCATCATGGTCCATTAACATCAGTACAGATAACTGTATAGATTGCCAGATTTATACCAACTAAGAATTTTAATTTGTTTTTTCTCCTTTCCCTGGAGTGGATTGGTGGTTTGGATAGACTTGGGGTCACAACCTAGCATTGCCTTGTTTCCTCTCTGAAGACGAGTTGCACTGTACAATGAAATTATGCTGATAAAAAAGTGACATCAGATAGCCCTTGGGGAAATTGCTTTGTCATGTCACCCAGATTTAATTAGGCAAAACTAGAAGAGGGGGAAAAAAAAAGCTTAGCTGACATTGAATGCCATTCATGTATTTCTAAGATTAGAATTCCCTGTGACTTGGTACTGAAAAAAATAGGAAGTCATCTTACACTTGATTATGATTCAGTTTTAAGAAAACATTTTATTTTTTCAATGTAGTTAGCTGAATAATGAAAGAGATATGAATCAATTCCATGGTGAAAGTGTTTTTGTAGCACTCTCAGACTCCTGATTTTGCAGTATGTGTTACCATATCTGGTTTTTAGGTTTGTCTATCTCTTTTTCTTTTTTCTTTTCTTTTCTTTTCTTTTCTTTTCTTTCCTTTTCTTTTCTTTTCTTTTCTTTTCTTTTCTTTTCTTTTCTTTTCTTTTCTTTTCTTTTCTTTTCTTTTCTTTTCTTTTCTTTTCTTTTCTTTTCTTTTCTTTTCTTTTCTTTTCTTTTTCTTTTTCTTTTTCTTTTTTTGTGTGGGTGTGTGGGTGTGGGTGTGTGGATATGTGATCTAGATAGATAACACATACAGTATGTACAGAGATAAGTGGTTAGTGTCCTTTTTTAACCTTATGGAAAAAGGATGCCACTGAGCACTTTGTTCCAGTTCAGAACATTTGCATATTTGCATAACTTTGATTTCACATAACAACCTGATTCAATTCACATATTAGCACTGAAATGCAGTTTATATAATTTTTTAATGATGATATATATATATAAATCCTTATACAGCAATGGGCTCTGAGCTGACTACTGCTATTCAGGGTCAAGATCCCAAAAGTTACAATGTATGGTTCTCTGAAAAGATCAATCTAGTGTTCAGTAGCAATAAAAAAATCAACTGAATTTTAGGAGTTTGTAGGAAAGACAGCAGATAATAAAGAAAAAAAAATGCCACTGCAAATTCATGCTGCGTGTGGATCTTTAATACTTTGTATAGCTCTTGTCCTTCCATTTCAAAAAGGATGTAATAAAATAGAGAAATATTCAAAGAGTAGCAAAGGTATCATCAAAGAAGAATTTGGAGGAACTTGGGACTAAGAATCTTTACACTGGAAAAGTGAAAAGCAGGCAGAGACAGAGAAATGATGGTGATGATGCTGATGATGAAATCTGTGAAGTCATGAGTAGCACAAAGAAAGTTAACAGTGAGTGTGTGTTCATTGTCTTGACTTTTCAAGAACTAGAGGTACCTTTGACCTGGCTTTGCTACATTATGGTCTTGTGCAGCATCTTGAGCCTTTCCACATAAGAGGGGAAAAAAAAAAAAAAAAGGAAGAAAATTTCAAAGAAAGTGGTCTTAATTTCTAACTTGTATATTCTAGGCAGAAGTAATTTTCACAGTAGAGCCATTGGCCTAATAATGAAATTTGACTTATTTGAGAGCTATATTTCTTGAGTTCTTTCAAACACCTATGAAAGCCTGACCTTTTCATAGGACCCTATGGAATCCAGATCAGACATTTCAGATACTGCAGGAAATATGAAGATCTCATACATTAGAATTAAATTCTTGTAGAAATTATTTGCAAGATCTTTCTTCTCTACAATATCTCCCTCCATTTCTGAAGGAAATCATACTGTCCTCTTCCAGTCAACCACTGTGAACATAACAAATTTTCATATGATTTGGCATAAGGTTCTAGAAGTTAGGACATACAAGAGGAATAGTAAGAGAAGGACACTCTGGAAGAGTAAATTCTGGAAAATAGATAATAGGATTGTAAGTGTTTTGCCTACAAAAACAATTTTTCTTTTAGTATTCCTTTACAAGCAGTAGTCAGTGTCATGACTGTGGTTCCCAGCTCAGTCTTCCATGCTACTGCTGAGACAGTTCAGGTTTACTTAAATCACAATAATGTAACAGTTTCATTTTCCAATACTAAAATAGCTTTTCAAGAATATGATAAGTTTCATGTTATATGACTGCTATATGAGCTGTGAGGCCTTTTAAGTGATAATTTTTTTTTTTCTTATTTAAGTATTATTTTCAATGTGGAAAAATTAATGAAATAAGACTTACTGATCTCAGTCATCAAACTGAATGGTTTCTGCTATAAGCTACAGTAGTTGCTAGATTGATAATGCAGTAACAGCCATTCTCTTGGCTTCTAAACTGCAAGCTAAACATTTTGCAGAAGGTCTCTGTTACAGGAACTCTCTCATCATATTCAAACACTTGCGTTTTTTCGTCTGTCAGAGTAAATTGTCTGTGCTGGGTACCCCATGGACTTCATATAAATAAAGTTCCTAAAAAGCCAAATGGACATTTAATATAAAATTATTTAAGAACATACCCTTCTCATTCTTCAACATAATTTTTTTTACGTTCTTACGGGAATCAATTATTTTAGCTAAGCTAAATATGACCATTTTACTTAGCTATTTCCTTCATTATATTACAACTTTGTCTAGAGAAAAGACAGACTTATTATGAATTGCACGTAAACAATGTGTGTATATCCATTTATAAAATGTGGTGCATCAACTTTTTTTAAAATGGCACCCATGTGCTTACAGGAGTTTGCCCGCTTTTTGTCACTACCAACATTAACTACTGAATCATTTCTGTTACTCTTAAAACCTATGTGAATTTAGTAGCTTTGCAATCAGATAATACTGGCTTGAGATCTGCTGAAGTAGGTGACTCTTTTGTAAGCTTTCCTTGCAAATTTTGCAGGTACTGGTCCATTCAGAGTGGCAGGCCCAGAGGCTTGTTTATGTGCTCAGATTCCAGACTGTCTTCTCTATTTAAAAATGAAATCAAATCAGAGATTTAGACATGTGCACAGATGTTGACCTGATGTACTTTTTGAAGCTAAATGCGTAACTGGGAGGAATGAACAATGTGTCACTTTAACTAAATTGTATTAATCAGTCTTACAGGCTAAGTCGTGCTATGCAGTTTTGAAGAAGGTGAGTTCTGCAGGCGTGTAAAATGTCTGTGTCACTGAATGGATGCATGCTGTTTTTCTGCTCTTCCCACATTCTTCATAGGTTTAAACAGCTTAGGCTGATTCCCTCTACCCTCAATAGCTCTCCAATGCTACTCCAAAATGTGTTGTGCCTGCAAACAGCCTGTGTGCCTTAATGCCATACCAGATAGCAATGTTTAGTACTTGAATCCAGCCCTTCCTAAGTTCAGGAGTGGATTTTAGCTCACTTTTACTTACTTAAATGTAGGTGTCTATGTTTCTGTTATACGCAGTGAAAATCTAATAAGTACAGCAGGTGGAATTCAGGCATATTTATCATACCCTAAGATAGACTTTCATTATCTGAATTTTTTGTTATCTGAATATCCTTCTGGACTCATGATTGTATTGATCAGGGGCTTACTTCCATTTCCTAAGCATGGGAGTTCAACACCCTATGAAATACTTGAAGATATCCAAAACATCTGCCTGGGGCTGACAGACATAAGACAGGACCTATAGGAAACCTATGCCTGTAGGTGGGCCCAGCTCAGTGGGGTCAGCTGGGCAGCGCAGGCCTGTGGGGACCTGGAGAGCTGCCCTACTGCAGTGTCCCTGGGGCACGGGCTCATGGGCCTAGGGGCAGTGACATGGGGTCCTGGGCCATGGGCAGGGTGGGGGAGCCCCAGTGGAGGATGGCCTGGGACAGTGAGGCCTGGTGGTGCCCTCAAAGTTCGGACAAACTGGATTTTAATCATCAAGTGAAGGCGAATTGAGTACCATGCTTAGATGTTTCCAGTTAGGTAACAGTCATTGATGAGAACTTCCTAAGTATAAGTTTTGGATGTGGTATTTACACACATTTGAATTTATTTATTTATGTACATTTTGCCCAAATGTAAATAAGAAATCAGTTTGAGAGCAGATCTAATGGAAAAAACTACAGAGTGAAAAGAGATGGTAACTCAAGGTTGTAATAGTATGAGATTCCCATCAAAAACAAGAGAAAGGAATCAGAACATCCCATTCAAAAAAGACTGAGATGCCTAAAGACATAATCAAATAAACCAGGGGAATGAGACTTCAGACATCTAATTCTGAACAAAAATCTCAAAGCACAAAAGTCCTGATATTTGACCACACATAGATAACTGAAGTCTATATCTCAGTCTAAATTATTTGTAAGATGTGTGCATTTCAGTCAGTAGAATTAAGGACATTAAAAAAAAAAAAAATTCTAGAAAGCAGTTATATGATCCCCAGATTAATATAATAGATTCTCACATAGACTGTTCAATGGAAAGTCAAAGAGATTTTGCACATGCCTAGACTCAGAAGGTAAAATTTCAAGACACATGTAGCCAAGATTTCCTACACATTTATTTTTCAAAGGCATTAAAATCACTAAAAATTTCAGAAGGATCAAAAAAGTAAATTTCAGACAAATCTTCCTGGAAACTCCCTTATATGAATAAGTATCTTACTCAATGGCAGACCCACAGAGTTAGTAGTGTTGCATTAACACATTATTCAAATTCTAAATATATTCTTGAGGTGGTGAACGAGTTATGTTGTGATAGCCAAAAAAATAAATCTTGTTCAGGCACCCACAGACATGACAGAGTTAAGCATGAAACAATGAATTGCAAATTTTACAGAAATACCCACTGTGCATATCAGAGAATAATTTATGGTTTAGAGAATACATCAGGTGAATTTGAAAGGATCTGCAAGCTATTCCTAAAACATATGTGAAGGGATTCACTTAATTCTAGATCCAACACTTAACTGCTAGCATACGGCTTAACAAATTGTATAACATATACAGGTGCTCACTGTCTGAGATAAGGCATTTTTTTTTATTCTTCATTCATTTATGACTTACTTAGAATTTCTTTTACCTTTCAGTGTGTACATGGAGAAGTGTTTAGCACAATCCAAATAAGATACAGTAAAAATTATGACTCTTATCTTGCCAAGACTTGTTCATGGCAGTACTGGGTTAGTTGCTAGCTAGACAAAATGAATACTAAGAACTCTCACTTTATAAACTGGACGTTCAAATATATTGACTTCAATATGAGCTACTATGGCAGCTGTGATTATTCTAGCTTATTTCTAGCTACAGCACTATGACTTGTATAAGGACCCTTTGTTTCTGAAAATATTAGTGTAAATTTTAAAATTGAACATTTTCTGGGCTTCCTTCTGGCTGGGGTCATGCAATGCCTATTTAATTTATACTGCATGTTTTCCACTAATTCCAGTACACTTGAAGTGGATATAACATTGTATGTGTTATACTTTTTTTTTCCATTCAGTAAATCTCTTTCATGTTACCTGAGTCATTCTGGCCTCTCAAAAACTCCGACAACAGACCTTGAAGAAGTTATTTTCTTATTATAAGTAATGTTGTTGACTTGAAACAAACAAATCATGTCATTTTGGCAGAATCATATTCAGGTATACTGAGTGCACATAAGCATTGCATATTTCTGTCATTGTTTCACAGCAAGAGCACAGTGTCTACTCAGGGCTAAGCAGGGGAAGGGAACAGCAGTTTGCCTTAGTATTGCTTTCTCTTCAGTCGATCTTTCTTGTTAAAACTGCACAGGTTCTTAAATATGTAATATTACTTGTGTTTGCAGGAATGAACCTTTGTAAAATAGAGCTATAGTGCTTTCTTCAAGCTTTATTCAATGAGCTGGGAGTTGTTCCAATGAATTATTCTAACTAAACTCCAGCTGTTGTCCAGGTGAGGACAAATAATGTGTGGGAGGTCTCAACTACTTTGTTATTGGTCTCTATCAGATATATCTATATCGTTCTGTATATTAACTCTTTTAATTTCACTAAAATCAATCAAGCGTAACCTACATTTTCTCTGTAATTAATGTTATACTATTAAATCTTCATGTTCATTTTAAAAAGTCAAAATAAAGGAAATAACAACTTAGTTTTCCAGACCTTGGCTGTGCCATGAAGATTTCATATTGTCAATATTTTTACTTACCTTTCTCCTGTCTCTTTCATCAACCTGTGTATAGTCTCTTCTGACTTTATCAGATTACCAAGTGAAAGATTTTTATACCCCAGAAAATTTCGTCTCAGAAACAGCATGAAGTTTAGCTGGGAGCAGAAGTTCAGGGTCTGTTATCTCTTTGATAAAGCCTTCCTTGATCTGCTTAAAGTCACTCCTCCAAGTCTCTGTCCTGAAGTTAAGATCTGCAAACTAAAAAACCCATTTCACTGAAATGATTTCTTTCTCACTTCTGACTGCCTATAAATCCTCTTGTGGCACTACTATTGATTAACATGTCAATAAGTATTTTACCTGACCATCATTTGCAGTCACATTGCCAATAATGGCATGTGAAAAGATATTACAGAACAGAATGGTATTTCTTTTATATTTAGACTTACTGATGAGTATGAGATTTCTCATCAACTTGGATCCCAAAGATTTGATGGGTGAAACCTTACATGAAAATCATTCAGCTAGCCAGTACAGTAGCTAGTAGCTAGTAGCGTTTTCAGTCAGGACAGATGAAAAACTGGGAGTGGGGTGGGTAGGGTGTAGATACAGGATACTAGCACAGAAACAAATACATTTGAAATTCTTCTAGATGTAAAAACAGTATTTCCCCCCACCCCGCCGCCCCTAGGAATATGGATAGATATTACAATGGTATGATGGATCTGACCTCTGGACTTGATTTTCAAAATCTGAGTGGAGCTTAACATAGATTTTGCTATGACTTGGTTTCTCTTTAGTAAGCTAATAGGAATAATCAATACATCAGGGTTTTTTTTTCCCCAGGTTTTATAGGATTTAAAGTATATTTCTTTCATCACTTTTTCAAATTCCACATTTACTGTGTGTCATATTTCCAGGTGAGTTTTTTCTTCAGTGATGACATTTTAAGGATTTGAGGGTCTCTCAAAAGCTAGACTAGAGTTTTAGACCTGAAACTCACTGTCACAGAAATTGTTTGCCAATTGTCTCTAGTCTTGATCAACAGCTAATAAAGACATTTAAACTAATGTTTTGTATATCTTGTAACTATGCAGTACAATTCATATATAGATTTCAGTATATAAAGTATACAAACATGAAAAACTGACAGTAGAGTCTTCTCTTCCCCACCTTGACAATATGTAGTATTAGAAATTTGTTGTAGCCCAGTCAATTACCAGGACTATTATCAACAATTTTTATCTGTAGTCGTGATGGGAGATAGATCTACTTACTTATGCCTAACTGACATTTACAGTGGAGTGATAATGTCACTTTTGAAAGATAAGAAGTGATAGTGAATAATCTTTCAAGAAAGCTGACAGATCTAATATTCAAGTGTAGTTATGAGAATCTGTAGGAAGGAGTTTTTAATCTGTGCATACCATGATACATGAATTTTCAAATCCAGATCTTATTCAGTGAAATTGTACATAAACCAAATACTTTTTCTTTTTTCTTTTTTCTTCTTTTTTCTTTTTTCTTCTTTTTTCTTTTTTCTTTTTTCTATTTTCTTTTTTAAATAGGGATGAGGTACCAGCCTCAAGAAGTCTTTGTCATTATTCTGACTGCTTGCTAGTAGGATTAAACAAAAAAAAAAGAAACTTGAAGCTAATGTAAGGTACAGGTAGCTATGAGTTTGTTTCTAAATTGTTGGTGCATAAAGTGTAGAATAAAGTATTGCTTTATTTCTACTCAAGATTGTCTGGTGTGAAGAGTAATTTCAGGCTAAAATACCAAAAACTGGTACCTTCCATTCCTTAATGTGGGGGGGGGGGGGGAACTATTAAAAAATGGGTTGCAAACCATCTTTACAGTGTACAGTACCCCCAGGAATCATTGAGCATCACTGTTTTCTTCTTCCCTTAATGATTACCATGGACCATTTTGTGCACAAGCAGTAAAGCATGCTGCTCTTAAAGAGATGTTTCCCAGTGCCTGATGTTTAACAGAGTTTTTTAAATGTGTAGCGGAGTATGCCTAAACATCAAAATTTCCCAGGGAATTTGTAACCCAAATGAAAAGCAACTAGCTTTTTTAACATTTTCTTAAAGACAAAGAATATTTCTGAGGATATCTTTTTTTCCTTTTAAACTGTCAGGTCTGGCAACTTATTCTAGTATATGAGGTTAAGATGAGTTAATTGTCTTATACAGAAGCTGTCATTCTTTTTTACTTAATTTTTCCTCTTCTTGTAGCAAAAAATCCTTTTACCAAACTACAGTCTAATGTAACTATGTTGGGTTTACCACCACGGAATTGTGAGTGTATAGTGTTGACAAAATCACTGAGCACAATAAATGGTTCAAGTTTTGCTAGCATCTTCAACATTTCCCTTAAGTTTTCTTTTTGACTCTTTGTTGTTTAATATGGCAGGCAGCTAAAACAATCACACAGCCGTTCACTCTCTCCAACCCCTGCAGTGGGATGGAGGAGAGAATAAGAAAAAAAAAAAAAAAAAAAGTAAAACTCATGGGGTGAGGTAAAGACAGTTAAATATGACAGAAAAGCGGAAAAAAAATAATAATAGAATATACAAAACAAATTATGCATAGTACAATTGCTCACCACCCACAGACCACCAATGCCCAGCTAGTTCCTGAGCTGCAGTCCCAGCCCCCAGCCATCTTCCTCCAGGTTTTATACTGAGCATGACATCATATGGTATGGAATATCCCTTTGGCCAGTTTGGGTCAGCTGTCCTGGCCGTGTCCCCTCTCAGCTTCTTGTGCACCCCGCAGCCTACTCACTGGCAGGGCAGCATGAGAAGCTGAAAAGTCATCGACTTGGTGTAAACATTGCCTAGCAACAATCAAAACATTAATGTGTTACCAACGTTATTCTTATCCTAAATCCAAAACACAGTGGAATACCCTCTACTAGGAAGAAAATTAACTCTATCCCAGCCAAAACCAGGACAACTCAGAACCCAACTTCCCAGTCAGCAGCAAAAGCCTAGCTTAATACAGAATTGATTAGTTCAGCTGTGAATTAAATTGTGCTGACAAGTTCGGTTTTATGCAACACAATAAATATGGCTGACAATATTTTCAGTTTCAGTGAGTTCTCTTTGAAGCTGCTCCATGATCTTCTGCCTCCACTAGGTTTTAGGGTTTTCAGAAACATCATCACCACTGCAGTTACACATGTTATAGTCTGCCATTTGTCTGCATCTACAAAAATAATTTTCCAGCCATTTATATTTACATGACATAATATTAATTATATTTGGTGTAGTCTTGCAAACAAAAATTCTTGAATATATCATGTAATTATAAATTGAAATGCTGCCTCTGCAACTGAATTTATGTTATTGAGAGTATTGTGGCTGTAAGTTTTTCAGCTTAGTAATATATATAAGGATAGAGAAGTCCCCTGTTGGAACATTTGTGGATAGATGTGCCACAATATAAACATATGCCTTAAAACATGAAAAAGCTCATGTTCAAGCAAACACAATAAATTTACAAAAAGATGTTTGTTAGAAGATATGACTTTTTTTTTTACATTATCATTACTTAATGTGCTATTGCACATGTATATATATTCATAACAGTCTGTAGGTTCTCTATTAAATTATTTTGGTGTACCTAACAGATCAGATAGGTGATGCTTTATGATTTTATAGATTTTAAGTATGAAACGCTCTCTTTGTGCAAAGGGTGCTGCCCTAGTTTCAGCTGAGAGGGTTCATTTTCTTTACAGTAGCTAGTATGGGGCTGTGTTTTGGATTTGTGCTGGAAACAGTGTTGATAATATAGAGATGTTTTTGTTATGTGGACCTGTTGTTGAGCAGTGTTTACGCGGGGCCAAGGCCTTTTCTGCTTCTCACACCGCCCTGCCAGTGGGATGGCTGGGGGTGCACAAGGAGTTGGGAGGGGACATAGGAGAGGTGACCCCAACTAGCCAAAGGGAGTATTCCACACCATGTGACATCATGCTCAGTATAAAAGGGGGGCTAGTTGGGGAGGGGCAGCAGCAGCTCCAGGACGTGTGGCTTGGGAACAGTCCGGTTTCGGGATGGGTCTGAGCGTGCAGTCTGAATTGTACGGTCATTGGGTGAGAAACTGCATTGTGTGTCACCAGTTTTGTATACTCTGTTAAGTACTGTTTTGTTTTGTATTGTTTTGTTTTCCCCTCTCCCTTTGCTATCCCAGTAAACTGTCCTTATACCAACCCACCAGGTCTTGCCTTTTCCTTCCCATTTGCCCCATCCCACCGGCCGGGGCGGGGCGGAAGGAGGAGGGGGGAGTGAGTGAGCAGCGTGTGGTGCTCAGCTGCCCGCCGGGGCCAAACCACGACAGTACTTTTTGGCGCCCAACATGGGGCTTGAAGGGTTGAAATAACGACAGATCTGCCCCGAGTGTGTTAAAACAAAGTTGTTATAAATATTTATTGTATTATTTTAAACAGCTGGTGGTCACAATGGTGTTTTATTTCATCACGTGGCTGTGGTATCTAAACCCCTACTTGCTGTATGCATTCTTTGCAATGCTGCTGTTTTTCATCTCTGGGAGAGGGGTCCGGGTTCTCATGTTGCTGTACTGTGTGATATCAACTTTTATAATATGATAACATCAATGGTTATGAGCTTAATTTGGTACTTGTATTGGGTTTTGCTGTCATGCCCATACCTTGGACATCTCTTTGAATCGATTAATAATCGCACTCAATCTACAGGGAAGACAGAGGGGGATACTTCCTCCTGCTCTTTCACCCCCCATTTTCCCTATAGGTTAGTTGCAGCAGCTTTTGAAAATTTTGATTATTCTTGGGATGTTCAAGCCATTGTGTTCATATTATTATATCTCCTGAATGTGTTTCAAGTTTTGTTCAAAGTTACAAAAAGATGTTTTAAGAATACCACTCAGACACCTGCCCCGAGGCTGAATCGTCAGGGCTGGCATGGTATGTGGGAGAGTGTGGGCAGGAATCTAGAGACCTTCTCACCCCCAATGTTTTGGAACTTCACCCCTGAACAACTACAGAACCCTGAGAAAGTGATAGAATATTTGAAGGGAAAATGCTGTGGCTATTCCAAGGAGGCACAACTTACTGCACTGTGTTGGGCCCTGGCCACGACCTACCAAACACTGCTTGATAGTAGGCAGTGTCATCAGGGTGAAGAGAGGGAAAACAGACCCACCAGCACTGCGGATACCCCTGCACAGACACTGCAGCTACCCCAGCCCGCACAACAGGCGCGGCAGCTACCCCAACCCCCACAGCTGCCCCAGCCCCCATAACGGACACTGTGGCTACTCAAACCCCCACGGCTGCCCCAGTCCCCGCAACAGACACTGTGGCTACTCAGGCCCTCGTGACAGGGACTGAAGGTGAACCAGAAAAACTAACCTGTACCAGTATCAGTCGCCCCTATACAGAAGAAGAAATATACAAAGAAATCAGTTCGCTTAGCGAAGGGTGATGATGAACCAGGACCATCACAGGAGGAAGAGCCATAACCAGAGATAATCACTCGATCCCAGAGTGAGCTGCGAGATATGAGAAAAGATTTCAGCCGCCATCCAGGTGAGCACATCATTACCTGGCTGCTCCGATGCTGGCATAATGGGGCCAGTAGCTTGGAATTAGATGGCAGGGAGGCCAAACAGTTGGGATCCCTGTCCAAGGAAGGGGGCATTGACAAGGCAATTGGGAAGAAGGCTGTCCTGGTTTCAGCTAAGAGGATTGATTTTTCTTCATAGTAGCTAGTGTGGGGATATGTTTTGGATTTGTGCTGGAGACAGCACTGATAATATAGAGATGTTTTTGTTCTATGGACCTGTTGTTGAGCAGTGTTTACGCGGGGCCAAGGCCTTTTCTGCTCCTCGCACCGCCCTGCCAGCGGGACGGCTGGGGGTGCACAAGGAGTTGGGAGGGGACATAGACAGTACAGGTGACCCAAACTAGCCAAAGGGGGTATTCCATACCATGTGACATCATGCTCAGCATAAAAGGGGGCTAGCCGGGGAGGGGCAGTAGCAGCTCCAGGACGCGTGGCTCGGGGACAGTCCGGTTTCAGGACAGGTCTGAGCGTGCGGTCTGAGTTGTATGTTCCTCGGGTGAGAAACTGCATTCTGTATCACCAGTTTCGTATACTCTGTTAAGTACTGTTTTGTTTTGTTTTGTCTTGTCTTCCCCTCTCCCTTTGCTATCCTAGTAAACTGTCCTTATACCAACCCACCAGGTCTTGTCTTTTTTTCCTTCCCATTCTCCTCCCCATCCCACTGGGGAGGGGGCGGGGGGAAGTGAACGAGCGGCTGCGTGGTGCTCAGCTGCCGGCTGGGGTAAAACCACGACAAAGGCGCAGGCCCTCAGCCTCTGGAGGCGACTCCTGTCAAGTGTGAGGGAAAGGTATCCTTTCAGCGAAGATGTCGTATGTCGGCCAGGCAAGTGGGCCACTATGGAGAGAGGTATCCAATACCTGAGGGAATTAGCCATGCGGGAGTTGGTTTATTATGACCCAGACAATGCACAGTTACCCACAGACCTTGATGAAGTCCAGTGCACACGACCCATGTGGCAGAAGTTTGTTCGGAGCGCACCATCATCGTACGCCAACTCACTAGTAGTAATGGACTAGAAAACTGAAGAGGCACCAACAGTGGATGAAGTGGCTGACCAACTCCGGCAGTATGAAGAAAGTCTCTCTTCCTCCCTCATTTTGGCTGTGGAGAAACTGTCCTGGAAGGTCCAGGAACTTGAAGACAATATGTCTTACTCCCCACCTGTAGGGACCAGTGTCTCGGCTATTCGGAACAAGCTTTTCTCTGTTCAAGAGAGAAGATATAGAGGGTACACACCACTTACTTACCCAACTGACTAAAGAGAAGCTGATAAATCATCATGGTCAGTGAAATTCGTTAATCAGCCATCTGTGGGAGGTAATCTTAGTATATTCCTCTATGTTATAACAAACATTTTTCAAATACAGGGATTTACAAAGCCTTTAATGACAGCAATAGACCATGAAAGTTCTCTATGTTAGGTAATTTTTTTTCTTTAATGAAGACCATCTAATCAATTGGCACATTTTTTTAAAGTTATGAAGAAAAAGAAATTAAGATTTCAAGGTAGATGTAGTACTTGCACTAAGTAAGCAGCTTTTATGTCTATACTAGTGTTGTCTTAAAAACAAAACTTTTAGATCTATCAGAAACTTATCTCTGAATCTCTTTTCTGTGAAACCCGAAGAAAATGTGCTTCTCATGGCAAGCTCCACCTTCTTCTTTCATATATGCTAAAGCACAGAAGATTTGAAAAAAAAAAAAAATCATACAAAAAAGATTAAATAAATTCCTTGTGTACAGGACAGAAAAAATAAAGAGCTTAAAAAAAGGTCTCACAAATGTTCCATAACAACAGGAAAAATGGAAATCAGGAAAAACAGGGGAAAAAATACTTGCTGATGATTATTAATTTTACTTGAAGCAGATGATTAGTGGATACTTTTAAAATAAAAAATAATTGAAAGATATTGTTACAAGTACCCATAAAACTGACAAATAGCAAAATCTAAATGAAAAATTTCTCATCATAGATATCAAAGTTAGAATAGGAACTTCAACATAGGTGCAAATTTTAGGTTTTTAAACTCTTTTTCAGAAACTACAGTCTGGGGTGCATTTCAGCTCCAGACTGAGACAGCCACAGTTAGGTTTTTAAAGTATGTAGCTGAACCTCACACTTGGAGTCTTCACTCAGGCACAGTTTAACAGAACCAGAATACTTACAGAAATGCTACTCATCCATACTTACAACTTCTTTGCATTATTGAAACAGAAGATTCCATCCAGCTTTACATCACATCAATATCCTACCTCATCTTCCTAAAACATTATTCAAAATGCCTGCCAGCTACCTCATCTCTTTCAGAATGGAGCATCCTCAGCTTGAACAAGCCCACTGATTGATTATGGTAATCTGCCACAGGCTGAGAGCAGTTAGTACACCTCAAGTCATTACATTTTATTTACCATATGGTTTGAATTTTATTTTTACATTTCTTATTAGCCATAAATTCATTTTTCAAGTTCACCACAAATAAAGAAATAGAGTATGGGTTAAAAAACATCTGTAGTTTATCTATATAGAATACATAAAAGGAAGGATATACATAGTGTAATAGTAGTCACAGTATTCTTGGCTAGGCATTCATCAAATTCAAGGAACATCAAGGTTTTAGCTACCCAAAAGATTACATAGAATAAGTGGAACATCCAAACTGTAAATTACTCATATAATTTATTAAACGTACTGAAGTATAATGGCCCTCTTACAAGAACGTACATCGGAAGCCAGATTTGGGTACCCTCATTTTTGTTACATAAATCTTCACTCCACAAAAGTCACTTAATAGCAGTGGTGGTTTGACCTATCAGACAAAACCATTCAGACCGTACCTACTCAGCATCGGCAATCCCTTGATAGATGCAAATGTGCAGCAATGCAAACCCAAGTTTCATAGATGTAGAAAACATGTAGACACCATGCAATAGTATCAAATTTAATTTGATCCTTTGTAGCTGTGCTACCCAGGTAACAAAGGATTATCAGTATCACTTTGCAGTCTCTTCACTCCATATTGCACTTGTAACACACAGCCTGAGTATTTCCCAATATAATCATTCCAGGATGAGATCTGGTGTTTGCAGTTGCAATGCTGACAAAACCTGGTCATAATGACACTTCACAGTATTAACAGGTAATAATAAAGAGAAACACACAGTTCACACAAGTGTTTGCCTTTTTTGTCTCCCTACAGTTTACATTATTTATATTAGACAAAATGTTTCATTTCAGCAATATTCCCTTAGCCTTACCTTAGAAGGTAGCATAGACTACCTTCTCCTTAATATGTCAGCTATTTTAGGTTATTCTTTCTTCATGTGTGTGTAGAACTCAGGTGGAATTTGCTTGAGATTAAGACAACTAAATGTAGATACCTATATAAGAATATCTGCATATAGGCACGCACAGTAATCAGTGGAGATCCATGGTCCAATTCAGTTGTTTGGACATGGACCCTTAGTCCCATCTGGGATGCACTGGCATGTCCAAGATGTCTGCACAAACCTGGCAAGTAGAGCAGAGAGTTTACAGGGGTTCCCAGTCTTCTGGGTGGCAGCTGAAGGCCAGGTGAGACACTTTATGCATCTCAAATGGCACTAAGGGCCATGCATAAACAACTGCATCCCACCCCAAAAGGTGTAAAATCAAAACTGATAGGGGTGACCATCTTGAAGGGAAGGGTCCAAGGGAGCTGCACAAGCACAGGCTGTTAGCATCATCTGGAGAACTATCGGTTACCCTTCCTGACTCCTGGCTACTGCTGCAGACGAACACAAGCCGCCCATAGAAACTTTGTCACACAAAAAACCCCTGCATATGTCTCAGACATTGAGGTACTGTGCACACCTGCCTTGCTTTCACAGGGAGGAAACCTGTGCGGGCAGGCCAGAGAGAACCCCGGTACAGTCCTAAAATGCTGGGATGTGGGTTCAGTAAGGGGTCTGGGAGCCCATAACTCACCAGCCACCATGTGCTGCATGGGTGCTAGTGAAGGAATGCACAGAACCTCTGTTGTCATCATACGCATCCTCTGCAGCACTTACTACGCTATGTACTGGCAACCATAATATCTTATACAGATTATGGATACAAATTTTATGGACTATTGCTATCAGAACATTCACAATACAATTCTAAAATGATCTCCACACATTTATTTGGGAGAAAAAAATGTATATTTATTGGCAATCAGAATGAGATCTAAAGGATGATGCTGATCTCCTCTGAACATTTATATAATATGTATCAACTCTTTTTGTAAATTCACAGGATGGAAATTAAGGAATGACTGCAGTCCTCAACGACGCAGCTAGCAGAGTAAGCAATAATGTTAAATTCCAGATATGAAATGAAAGCATATATGTAAGCAATCAAGCAGAATATAATCAGTATGATGTCCAAAGCTGTTAAGATTTTCAGATACATGCAGGAACATGCTGACAATATGCTCAGAAACAATTAATTTTCTGTCTGACAAAGATATTGTAAAAGGTGTATGTAATGGAAATATTGTTTAAAAAATTACTGAGGTGTCTAAACATATAGACTGTGTAAAAATAGAAGACCGAAGACATGAAATAACATATCACAAAAAGGATTCAATAGATTTTAGTAAACATATTTGTGTATTTAAATGTTGGTTTGAGCCCTTTATGAATAATACAAGATTAACCAAGAGTAACAAGCACCTGGAACAAGTAAAAATTGCAATTTTTCTTAACTACCTCTCAACAAAATGGGTTTTTTCTTCAGTGTATTTTTTTTTCCTGGAATAGCATACATAAATCATAGCATTCTGTATTGCCATTAAGAATGAATGGAATAAATCTATAATTTGGGAAAAAAAAAAACCAAAACCAAAGCCGTGGTGTTTAAGCTCTCTATATTTATTCTCTGCAAGATAGTGTCTTATTTTATGATAAAGACAAAATCCATTTCATCATTTCTAAGTTCCCAACATATACTTTAAAATCAATAGAAAAACATACTGTATAATCTAGAGAGAAACTTTTCAAAGACAAAATTCAAAATGTGATTTACTGTGTTCAAAATTTTCTCTTTTTTTTTTTGTAAATTTTAATTTGGTCTTGTGAACACAAAAAATTTTCAGGTTTTTTTTTTTTTTTCTTGGTGGCTTTGAAAAATTGGTCAAAGGACATTTGGTCTGCCTTGTGACATTGGAGTACAGATTTTTTTTCCCTAGCATTTCTCCAAGTAGAGGTGATCCTATGAAGCTGCATGAAGCTTTGCAATACCAGTTAAGTTTTCAGTGATTTTCAAAGACCATCTAATATTCAAAACTTTGGAGGTCTATATTAAACTGTCCGCTGGGGAATTTACCTCAAAGGAACATAGAATTACGCAGTTCTCTTTCAATTTTTGTCACTGGTTCACACACAATGTTACACCTTACAAACCTCAGTCAAATAGATCTGCAAGCAAGGAAGCTGTAGTAAATGGAAATCACTCTAACAGATTATGCACTGACACAAAAGGAAGAGGGGAAAAAAAAAAAAAAAGCATATTTTTGCCTCCTTATTTTGGGACATAATCCAGCTTTCACTGAAACCTGTGGGAATTTTTCCATAGTCTTCCGAGACTTTGGAAGACAGCATATTATGTCTGCCTTTAGTATTTATAGTATTCATAGCATGCTGGTACTCAAGACTCACATTTTTGTAATTGCATGAAATCTAATTTCCTTCACTGACTTTTGAAATCAGGGGAAATACACACAAAATTAGATACAGTTTTTTATCAGTAAGGATGCCAGAATCTTGTCCTTGGTATTTTACAAGTTAAAAGTTCTGGGTTATTTTTGTTTATTGTTTTCTATTATTAATATTATGTAAATAAAATAAGAGAGCATGTGATAGTCTTGTAAGTAGACAGACAAGGATTAATATCCTATTCAAAATCTAAGAATGAGAAAATAAAGTGTAAAATTATAATCTATCTAAACTAGCTATTACCTACAGACAATGTGAGCTTGACAAGAACAAATCTCTGTTAGATGAGTAGAATCTTAAACACTATTTAATTCAGACTTAAGAATTAAAAGATAGCAGTTATTAACTTCTTTGTCCTCTCGTGCGTCTCTTATTACACTATAGAAATATCATTCTGCTAGAAATGCTATTTACCATTCAAGATTTGGGTAACTCAAATAGTGAATTCTCAGAAGAAAATTATACAGTCCTTTTAGGTGTATTAACTTTCTAACATATGTTTAATCTCTCCTATTAGCACTACTTCTACCAAAGATGCAAAACGGTAATTAGGAGTGGAGCATTTGCCAATAACATAGACATAAGAAAGGAGCTAAAACCAAGAAGGAAACCATTTTGGCATTTAAATTTCACATTGTGATTGGATGTATGGCTCAGACAAGCTAGGCCACTAATTTGTTCATCCCATACACTTTCATTTCCTTGTTAACTAATTGTCCTGAACAACTGTGCTACTGGTAAATGTTAATTACATAGTGATGGCTCCATAACTTACTTTCAGCAGTACCCACAGCTTTAAAATTCCTGCTCTCTCATGAATAGGTCCTGAATTCTTTTTTTTTTTTTTTCCCATGAAAATGCATTGCCAGTCCAGTTCATTCTTCTTAACTCATAAATAATACTGCAGTCCTGAGAGCTCATGGTGCATTACTGAATTTTAGCATATACCAAATGCTCCACAAATATTATCCAGTTCAGTTTTATAGTCTTTGCATTCTTCAGCATGAAACAACAATAGAGGCTATCTTTGCCTTTCTCTTTGAATACCCTTTCAGCTTGTCATGTTATTGTCCATGCTCATAAAGGAACTTAGGTACCCAAATGTTTTGTTAGGTTTAGCCTCTTAACCAGAATTTAAGCAAGGTTATAATGTGATTGTGGTGTGATTTAAATCCTCAGACCCCTAGCTAAAACTTCAGGCATCAAATTCTATACTAAGCATGCCCAAACCCCATACTTTTTTCTCTGCAAGCCTGCAGTCTTCACATATATTTCTTTTGTAAGATCTGCTGTTCTCCACAAATTGAGTCTACTTCTAAGTTTCCCCAAAAAGCTCTGTCTGGAAGGTATTACATTGAATTCAGCAAGCTGTAGACAGTGTTTAAATTGCTTTACCACTTCAAAGAATTTATGTTTCTGTCTCCCATTTCTGAGGAGCTTGCCCCAGCTATCAGGCATTCAGGCTTAGTGGAATAGCTGATTGACTGTACTGGTTTTAGCTGGGATAGAGTTACTTTTCTTCATACTAGCTTGTATGGTGCTATGTTTTGGATTTGTAATGACAATAGTGTTGATATCACACCAATGTTTTAGCTATTGTGGAAAAGTACTTACAGTATCAAGACCTTTTCTGCTTCTCTTGCTACCCTGCCAGCAAGCAGGCTGGAGGTGCACAAGAATTCAGGAGGACACACCACCGGGACAGCTGACCCTAGCTGGCCAAAGGGATGTCCCATGCCATATGACATCATGCTCAGCAATAAAAGCTGGGTAGGAAAGAAGGAGAAGGAGCGGTCTGTCTTCCTAGGCCATCATTACACGTGATGGAGCCCTGCTCTCCTGGGGATGGCCAAACACCTGCCTGCCCATGGGAAGTGGTGAATGAATTCTGTGTTTTGCTTTGCTTGTGTGTGTGGCTTTTGCTTTCCCTTTTAAACTGTCTTTATCTCAAGCCACGTGTGTTCATGCTTTTACCCTTCCAATTCCCTCCCCCATCCCACTGAAGGAGAGTGAATGAGCGGCTGTGTGGTGCTTACTTACCATCTGGGGTTAAACCACGACATTCACTTTGCGTACAAGTGATGATTTACTGAGCTAAAAGTCAACTGAAATGAAATACAAGACTTCTACTTTCACCAATAGTATGGGCTATGCACCTGTGTGGAGAACTGCGTCTAGATTTCTGTCCCCTCTCCCAGTACTGTTGATGAAGTCTGTGAAGTATTTAGGAATGGAGAGTTCAGTTTGTTGCTTGTCACTAAATGGGTAGCAGAGTGATAACAGGCAGCCTTAACAGCCTCCACAAAAGATGGAGCCCTCTATGAGGACAGTTGATGTGGTGTGTCATACTGCATACCCATTCTGTTATAGTTTAAACTGAAAACACCAATTATTTATGTTTGATATTAAATGACATCAGGAGGCAAGGTAAGGTGTTTGGCAGGAAAGATTACTCTATGCAGTGCCAGAAACTGCAGTGATGTGGTATAGGTGCCAGAATGGAAAATCAGAAAGGGACAACACAAAATGCCTGTTTTGCAGTAAGGAGTGAGCCGAGATCTTGCTGAACACTTTTTTCCACTTCAGAGAGCTGGCACACAGCAAACATGCTTTTAGGTGCCCAGCAGACCAGCAGACATTGGCACATAGATATTAGTAAACTAAGCAGAACAAGGAACCATTTTCTGGCCCTGAGGCTAAGTGGCATAGCACAGCAATCTCTGCACAGCATAGCACTTGGCTACAGGTCTTTTCTAGTCTTTATGTGGTGTATTGCTGACAAGGAGACCTGGTTGTTACTTTTTATCTATTTTTATTAGTTCAAAATCTCTGGGGAAAAAAAAAAATCAAAAGCTGATACTGAGATTACATGATATATATACTGAAGACCTGCAGCACAACATAAAAATATGTGGGGGAGTTTGAGGATTCAAAGCCTGCTGAGATAGTGCTAGAGCACTAAACAGAGCAGAGGGACCCAAATATGGAGAACTGTTGTTCATAATGCCTTTTGGGAGTGTTCCTTGGCATCTACTCTCTTCAATTTGTTCTCGGACAAAATTTGAGAGAACGCTGTTTGGCACAGCCAAAACTGTACCAGTGATGACACTAAGAAATAAGTAGTCAAAACAATCAGATGTTACTGCTGAAGACCATCCTCTGGTCTTGTTTTATTTTTTTAAAATAGACATGGTCAGCAAGGGTTTGGCTGAAGTCACAAAAAGAAGCTGGTGAGAGCTGTCCTATTTCAACTAGCAAAGACAATAAAGTTCTTATGCCAAAGCTTAGGCAATTCTTGCTGATCTAGTAAAGTTTTCAGGCTAAACCAAAGGCTTGGGACATAACCAGAAGAACCATTCATGGGACATAACCAGAAGGACAGATTGGATACATAGAGGTAGCTGGTGTAGACATCAGCATGCTGGCCTTTCCTCACAGTGTATAAGCACATAGTTGTTTCAATGCAAAGAGGTCCCACAGGTCCAGGATATTCTCTTCCCCTCATTCTTATGACGGTATCCTCAACCTTGCACTCTTTTTTGTACACTCAGTTTGTGAAAAGATGTGGTGGATTGACCCAGGCTGAGGGCCAGGTGCCCACCAGAGCTGCTCTATCACTCCCCTCTTTCATTAGACAGGGGAGAAAAGGTACAATGAAAGAAAACTTCCGGGTCGAGATAAGGACAGGGAGAGATCATTCTCTAATTATCATCACGAGCAAAACAGATGGAACTTAGAGAGGGAATTCATCTTATTTATTACTAAGCAAAACAGAGTAGAGGAATGAGAAATAAAACCAAATCTTAAAAACACCTCCCCCCACCCCTCCCATCTTCCCAGGCTCAACTTCACTCCCAGCTTCAACCTCTGCCCCCCAGTGGCACAGGGGGACGGGGAGTGGGGGTTACGGTCAGTTCATCACGCGGTGTTTCTGCCGCTTCTTCATCCTCAGGGGGAGGACTCATCATTCCCCCGCTCCAGCGTGGGGTCCCTCTCACGGGAGACAGTCCTTCACGGCCTTCTCCAACGTGAGTCTCCTCCACGGGGTGCAGACCTTCAGGAGCAAACTGCTCCAGCGTGGGTCCCCCACGGGGTCACAAGTCCTGTCAGCAAACCTGCTCTGGCGTGGGCTCCTCTCTCCACGGATCCACAGGTCCTGCCAGGAGCTTGCTCCAGCGCGGGCTTCCCACGGGGCCACAGCCTCCTTCAGGTGCCTCCACCTGCTCCGGCGTGGGGTCCTCCACGGGCTGCAGGTGGAATCGCTACACCCCCTCATCCTCCCTCCATGGGCTGCAGGGGGACAGCCTGCTTCACCATGGTCTTCACCACGGGCTGCAGGGGAATCTTGCTCCGGCGCCTGGAGCACCTCCTGCCCCTCCTTCTTCACTGACCTTGGTGTCTGCAGATGTTCTTACATCTTCTCACTCCTCTCTCTGGCTGCAAAAGCTCTCTCTAACTGTTCTTCTTTTTCTTAAATATGTTATCACAGAGGTGCTGATTGGCTTGGCCTTGGCCAGCAGCGGGTCTGTCTTAGAGCCGGCTGGCATTGGCTCTGTCAGACACAGGGGAAACTTCTAGCAGCTTCTGACAGAAGCCACCCCTGTAGCCCCCCCGCTACCAAAACCTTGCCACGCAAAACCAACACAAAAGAGTTTGGTCAGGATCACAGACTCAGACCCACCCTTTTTATGTGTGCTCAACTTAGGCCATATAAATCCATGCAGCAGTGAAACAAAAGATAAGGTGCAAAAGTTTTTCAGTGAGACTGGAAGCTCCGTCTGGACTTAAAGTAACTGGGGGGATCAGCTAGATGTTCTCTTCACTACAAACTAAATAGACAGAACTGAATATATCTTCTATACAGCCTCTAACATGCATTGTTTGAAAAGACAATAGATCTTTTGAGCTTCCAAAGCTTTTAGGACTGACACAACAAATTCAAAAAGAGCTGATCTACAGCTCTAATATAGGTTGATTCATCACATGCTAAGCTGACAGCTGCAGTAGAAATGACCTTTGATTTTTAGTTGCTCTATTAGCTTTTTTGGGAGATGGGAGATCTGATGACATATAGTATCATTACTGGTTTTTTACTCCTCTTAAAAGTTCATCCTTATTTTTAAAATCTTAATATACAGATTCTGCAGATTCTAAAAGCATTCTTTACCATTATTCAGGTCTTTATCACCTGCTTTATCAAATGTTTTTCCCTCTGCAGTAACTGTCCTTGAGATTTGAAAAATTAAGTCTTTGCATTAGCCCAGCTTAAAGTAGTATGCGACAATTTTTCATCTTTATTTAGTGTTCCCAGATTTCTCATTATTAACTTCTTACCTCAGACTTCTTAGAATATCTTCCTCTAAAAAATCTCTACTTTATGTCAGCTTGTTTTTCAACATTAGCAAGTAGCATGTATTTCAAGAACAGTTTGGCCCTATTAACTAGAATGGCTTCCTTTACAGCTGAGCAACAACACACCTCTTTTGATTTATTCTTTACATTTCTCATTCATACACAGTTCCTCTAGACTGAGTGTCGTCTTTGTATATTTTCCTCCTCTGACAAGGAACTACCCATTTCATTTTCATTTACTTCATTAAGCACAACTAGTGTCAGCATTTGAAGCACTAGCATACAGCAACAATTAATTATAAACAGTCAAGCTGCTTTGCCAAAGGACAGAAATTGCTCAGTTAAACCAAAGGAATAGACTACGAGGGCAACTAGTACTGCATAAGCAGGTCATATCTACTATTGCTTGAGATCATTTGTATTAACTCAAACTGCTAGCATTTTGGAACAAGCTATTTGGCCTTCCACCTTTTCTGCTATAGCCTCAAAGAAGATGAAAACCATCCACTACCCAGCACTCCTAATATGCCTACCAATAACCGAGTACTTAGAAGTACATCATGTGTCCCAAAAGTCAAAAAAGTCATAGAATCATAAAAATCATAGAATGGTTTG
The DNA here is from genome assembly GCF_011004875.1 of Balearica regulorum gibbericeps. NCBI lineage: Eukaryota > Metazoa > Chordata > Aves > Gruiformes > Gruidae > Balearica > Balearica regulorum. The sequence continues at coordinate 163,995,662 of NC_046184.1, read as the reverse complement.
GGTTGGAAGGGACCACAAAGATCATCTAGTTCCAACCCCCCTGCCATGGGTAGGGACACCCTCCACTAGACCACATTGCCCAAAATCCTCATCCAACCTGGCCTTGAACACTTCCAGGGAGGGGGCATCCACAGCTTCTCTGGGCAACTTGTTCCAGTGCCTCACCACCCTCACAGTGAAGAATTTCTTCCTTATACCTAATCTAAATCCACCCTCTTTCAGTTTAAAACCATTACCCCTCATCCTATCACTACATGCACTTGTAAACAGTCCTTCTCCAGCTTTCTTGTAGGCCCTCCTCAGGTACAAGAAGGCTGCTATAAGGTCTCCCTGGAGCCTTCTCTTCTCCAGGCTGAACAACCCCAACTCTCTCAGTCTGTCCTCAGAGGAGAGGTGCTCCAGCCCTCTGATCAGCTTCATGGCCCTCCTCTGGACTCCCTCCAACAGCTCCATGTCTCTCCTGTACTGGGGCCCCCCGAGCTGGACACAGTACTCCAGGTGGGGTCTCACCAGAGCGGAGTAGAGGGGCAGGATCACCTCCCTCGACCTGCTGGTCACACCTCTTTTGATGCAGCCCAGGACACGGTCGGCTTTCTGGGCTGCAAGCGCACACTGCTGGCTCATGTTGAGCTTCTCCTCAGCCAACACCCCCAAGTCCTTCTCCTCAGGGCTGCTTTCAATCCATTCCCCACCCAGCCTGTAATTGTGCTTGGGATTGCACCAACCCATGTGCAGGACCTTGCACTTGGCCTTGTTGAACTTCATGCAGTTTGCACGGTTTGTCACTTCCATTTAATAAATACTGATGTGAGCTGTAGTTTTTCACAGAAGCTATACAGTCTTTCAAAACATCCCTCCACCTCACCTTTTTCACTCTTTATCATTCCAGATTCCTTATGAAGATGATGAATCCTGATCTGGTCCCATTTCTTCTAAGTATCTTTCCTGCCCGTTGACAGCAGTGTCTTCTTAAGACTGCATGAGTAAACTAAATTCCTCCCAAGAAAAGCAGTTTTTGAGAATTTCACAGCTGTTTTGCCATTTGGCAGTAAGAGTGTGAAAACCTTCCATTTACCGAGGGATAATCTTGTTTCTTGCTTCTCATGAATTGCCACTGTTTTGTTCCATTGTTCTCCAAGGTTTAGATCTTAGGAGCAATTTAGAACCTCACCTGATCCAAATCACACCTAAATGCAAAGAAATTAAGCACATTATAGAGAGCTAAACCCAGGATCTGGAAGGCAGTGACTATATTGGATCCAGGTCCAACAATGTTCCTTATTTCCACGTTTCATCCAAAAGTTGAAATCCAAGTATATGGATTGGTGGCCCTGCTTGAGCAGGAGGGTCAGACCAAATTACATCCAGAGGTCCCTTCCAACTTCAACCATTCTGTGATATACCTGTTTGTTGACTCTGGGTTTATGTGGCTTGACTATAAAAAAAGCTGTCTCTCTCCAATCTCTATCTCTCCAATCAAACTTTACCTAAACTGGAAATATTATTCATTGCTAGCAAAGAATAATCAGGGATATGTGTAAATGCTGCTAATTTCTGTGCCCTTCCTACAAAGTCTGTAAAATAAAACAATAAAAACTGCAGAACTTTAAATGCCTTAGTAATGTATCTTCCCATCTTGCTTCCAACGAAATGTGAGAGTTTCAAGTTAAAATATCAGAATTGTGATTTTACTTTTTCAGACTATTTTAACCGTACTGTTTCTCCTATACATAGAGATAGACTGTTTTTCTTTCTCCTTTTTAAACCAGATTTCTTTTCATTGTTTCTTCAGAGTATAAGGAAGATAAAGATGTTAGAGCATGTATTGTGTTCAGGCAAAATACAGTCCGACTTTTCAGGTAAGTGGCTTATATGTAAGGAAAAAAAAGCAAGATTTGAAAAACCCAAGGACAAGGAAAGAGAATGCATACTAAGTGGCCTTGCATCACATAGGAGAAAGAAGAAATCTCCAAAAGCCTGCATAGTGATACTTCAGAGGAGTAATAAAGCACACAAGAGTAGAATGCACAATAGAAGAGTGCACAAATGGCATGAGTAGATACAATTAAAGAGAAATTAATGAAATGTTCTGCTAAAAAAAGACTGAATTATAAGTGCTATTTGTATTTCTAGTTATGTCTGAAGTGAGCTTACTGAAAGGAAAGGTAACAGTAGGGAACACAGAGGGTAATATAAGAACTTAGGCTGTTATAATAACTGTTCAGACAGTTAAAGAGAAAAGTCTGTATGGGAAAAAAATGTGGGGTTGGCCTGTTCTAGTGGTGGCAGAATTCTGAAAACAGTTGAAATTACCGTGAATCTTTAGTCAGAGCTATTATTTACCAACACCAGACAGTTACAGAGAAGACTTCTTAAATACTACAAAATGTTTTCATAGTATTTACACTCATTTTTGAACAAACATGTATGCACTATTACAAAGGAATAAACCAAGATTATAGTGTATAGATACATACAATATACATGCTCCTGCCTTCAGATGCACCATGTTTCTAGGAGTCCACTGGTAAAAGATACAGCTGCCATTTTGTGGGTAACGTCTTAAAAAGAGGATACAGAGAACAGGCCCATACAATATTACGTGCATTTGCAGACTCATTTGATCTCAGGCCTCAAGCACGCAATAAGGAAGGGGGTGAGTGGCTGAATACTCACCCTCACCCCATGCACCTGATACCTTACCATTTGAAGAAGACGGACCTATGTATGTCCATGCTCCCCGGTGGAGTCCTCTGCTTACTAACGTCTACTGGTCTGTCCTTGTATCACCCCGTCAGTTCTGGGGAAACAAGTCACACAAGTTTTCATGCGCAAGAGCCTCCAGCATCATCAGATTTGTAAGAGAGGGCATTTCATGCATGTGAGGACATGCTGACTCTCTGCAGTGATAAGCAGTAAAAGAGCAAGGGATGATCCTAAGCTAAATCGCATCAACTGATTTATATCCACATTGCTTAGCTTTAGATCCCTGCGGACAAGTTTTGTCTTGCAGAGAGCCAGCCCAGAGCCGGGGACCAAGCTAACATTTAAGCAGCAAGGGCTGTCGTGGGTCCACTTTCTGACTGCTCTTTATCTGGTAACACACACATACTCTGTGGAGGGCGGATCAGAGAGGTAACCATTTGTCTTATTAACAGTTCATGTAACTGAAGAACACTTGTAAACACCCTCTTTAATGTTTCAGCTGTGCTGTGTCACACTGCCTTTCTCTCCCCTTAAAACCACAGTCCCACAACAGCTGTTCTTTCTAAGATTAAACCATGTGTTCTTCCTTCCTTTCCGTGTACACCACTTTACAAGTCCAGTTTTTTCAGACTTGTATCACTTCAATGAATTTGTAACTTGTAGAAAAGGAGACCAGAGGATCTATATTTGAAGATACTGAAAAATGAACTGATTCAAACTAGAGGAAGCTAAGAACTGAATCCTTACATGAGCCTTATCAGAGCTGGGTAATAACTCATGCTATGGTAAAGAATTACAGTGGCTTTGAAAATTTAAAGTGTTAATGTGTAGCTGAAATATAAAAGTCTTCCCTATTTGATAGAAGGAAAGAAAGCGTAGAAACAGGCTTTGTTTTTATGAACTTCATCCGGAATTTAAAATGGACATGAAAGTTCTAACACAGGACAGCACTGAAGTAATCTACACACAGAGCATCTCTACCTGAAGGAATAAAGTTGGCTATACTGTAAAGAGAGTGTCAGACTTAATAAGTCAATATGATTAATACTTAAAGAGACAGTTTGCTTTAGTTATTTAGTTATCCCTAGAAAAAGACTTTTTAAATTTTATCTGCAATTCATCAGTAGCCTAGAGAAAACTACAATTTGAGCTCAAGTTTTTACCCAAAAAATATTCTTTCTGAACTAATGTATATTTGTGTATGCAGTGCAAAGGACAACTGTCTCCAGTCTTTTCAGTTCCAGTTCTCTGGAACACGTGATTAATGACCTAAAGTACTCACCAAAATTCATAATCTTGCTTTATAAATTCAGCTTGAATGTTTTAACATAATACTGTTTATATTCCAAGCACTCAATAAAAAAGATGAATTATTACCCATTATTATAAAGATAAGAGCTTACAGAATTATTTACTTTTCATGACATATAACTGAAACTGTAGCCACAGTTAATCATCTCACTGTAAATTGTAAGCAAAGCTTCAATTTTATTTACAACAATGATCCCTTGAACTTCAAAGAGAATATTCTTTTATATAAAAGTATGTATAAGCTTACGTATTTTTAGGATTGAAGAGGGCCTGTTTTTTAGAATGATTATCCTTTTCTTTTTGTTTTATTCTGCTTAGTTGTGGCAATGAATCTGATGTTTTAACAGGTATCTTTGCTACTTTTTTATATTTTCTAGCAGCAAATTGCCTATGTGTATATATATAAGTAAGGTTCTAACTTGACAAGAAAGTGGAATTTCATAATATCTTAAAAATATCATAGATTTTACTCCTTGTCCATGGAAAATATGAAAGAAAAACAATTCAATTACATCTCTATCCCAGATGAAGGTTGGGGGAGGGGAAAAGAATGTCATATGCATTATTAAACAGATTTCATCACTGTGGCTTTAATGAAAGATGCACCACACTGAACCCTAGCATTTCTTTACTTATAAAAACCCCCATATGTTTACATGAGGAAAATCAATGAGACTGAGACAGCCAATAATGCTGCAGCTTTAAAAAGTCTAGAGACATGAAATTACTTTCGTTCACTTCAGTCATATGTACATAATGGCTTTTACCAATATTTTATTAATCTATGCTTAAAAAGAATTAATTTTCCAAAGTCATGAGGACAATGATTGTTTTCTATCAAGAGTGAAAAAGTAAAAAATTGAGAGAGAAATATATAGACCAAAAAAGCAACAGAAACGTCAACTAACACTCAGAGAACATATTGTTGGAAAAAAAAAAAATCATTTTGTTGGCTCCAAAGCAGCTGTCTTGACCAGTCTCATTTAAGGATAACTGTTAGATGGGGCTGGATTTATTACATCTGTTGTGATGTATGCCTTTGTCCTTTTTTTCCAAGGCAGTATGTAGAACACATAGGTAGAAACTGTGTTTTCCTATAATATTTGGTAAAATTCTTATCTGACATAAAACAAATCACTCTCCAACTGAGCACTTGAAATTTCTCTTGTGCTCTATGCTTTAGCTGTCGTCTTCTGTAGTAGATAAGTCCACAGTAAGTCCATAGATGACAAATTTTTAGGATGTCAGAAAAATCTGTTGAAATTTATACCAGATAAAAATCATGCCATGGAAACAATGTACAACTAAAATTAATGCTTAACAAATACAAAATGCATTTATCAATGCAAATAAATAACAGCTATTCAGAGAGAAAACAGCAAGGCTATCATTAATTTATAACAGTAATGGAGAGACATTTAATCTCTTTGCCTCTGTGCATAACATATCTAGTCTGAATATTCTCAGATATAACTACTATATCAAACTTATTAAAGGTACAACATTAATTAAAAAAAAAAATAAAACCAACTAAGAGAGATGAAATGGTGACAAGAAAAAAACAAGAGAATTAAAATGTTTCAGTTTAGTGACTTTCCAAACACCAACATACGGAACCATGGTATAATATTAGATTACTCTGGATTGCATTTGATTGTGGTTAAAAATTTTAAATCAAACATTTATACAGGAATGGCAAATGAATCAGAATTTTATGTAGCTATTGTAGAATATTAATATTTTTTAAATTTTGAATTGTTGATTTTTATGAAAGCACCTTGAAAGTTGAGATGTGGAAATCAAATATGCAGGGTAGTCTCTGCCAATGGCCAATATGTAATGTAATGTAATGCGATGCAATGTAATGTAATGTATGTAATGGCATTTCATATCTAGAGGAATACATCCTTACAAAACATTTGTTCAATAATTTGAAAAATCATACAGTATAAGAAAATGAAATCCAGACAATTGGAAGCTAGAGATTGGCAAAGAGTTGTAGCACTTCTGAATCTTGTCTTGTTATCAGTTAATCAATACTATTAGAATTATTCTCACTAAAGCTTTTTAAGCACCCTAGATCACTGAAAGGCTTAACCTACAGTGCTGGCTCAGGTACGACTTATGTCAGAACAAGTGTGTAAGATTGCATTATTCTTCAGCAGATTTGTTCAGCAGCTGTGATTTTGTCACTCTTCTGATTCAAATCCAAGATACATTAAAAAACTAATGAGAAAATTTTTAGGCATAGGAAATATTTTTTTTCAGTGCAATCACTCTGTAGTTGTGGTATTTCTTGGGTTTCTCTGGCTATTCATTATTACACTTTCTCTTGATCCTATAATTACTTTCCTTTATGTTTATGGAAGACTTTGCAATTATTTGATAAACGATCATGACTGTCCACACATTATGAAAAATAAATAATGGGAATAATCAATTGCTAATTGTATGGAAAATTTTGGTCCTTAATCACTGACACATCACCTGGAATGGAGAGTTAATATAAAGTTTTTTCACCTACTAGTAAAGTCTTTCAGTTTACTCGCTACTTCATACATTAGACTGGCAATTTTTCTGCTTTTCTGTACTTAGGAATTAATAGTCAATTTCTTTTTACATGATCTTTTTCCTTGACTAAAGCTTTATGCCTGTAAATTTTATCCCTATTTTCAGACTCTCTGGATTCTTTGTTACACTTGATAACGTATCTGACTTCATAATCTGAAGAAAATTGCAGAAAGTGTCAGGACATTCCTTCCTCCTTTAGGAATATGGAAGAACAACCATGCTCCATTGAACTGATTCTATCAAAATTACACAGGGTGGTTTCCAGAGAAGAAATCAATTGTAAGTCCTCAACAATCCTAAAGCTTCTTCCTAAACTACCAAGAGAAACCAACATAGCAATTTGCCCCCGTTTGATCTGCAGTCTCTGTAGGCAGATAATCCACTACATTCCTGTTTCTGTATTTTATTCAATAAACTCATGACTTTTTCCTCATTCTCATTTGCTTTCTTCTCTCATCTTTTGCCTTTTGGGCCTTACCAGTCACTAATTCTGTTTTGCACAATGTTTCAGATCAGCTGAAGACCTGAAAGATGGCTCCTTCCATACTAATTTATAATCTAATACTGAACGCACTATCAGGGAAGACATATCTTCAAATACTTTTATGGTGAGAAGAGCACTGAATTAAATTCTCCAGTTCTCACCTTCTACAAATTTCTGACTAAATTAAGTAATCTGGACTATTATTAAAAAGCTAAGTAAGAACACTATCAGAAACCTGTCTTAAAAGAGGAGACTGAAGTTATTACTCAGATTAGAATAAATATGTTCTTGAGTACAACAAGTAGTTCCAGACCTGAGTCCAATCTAACATGGCTCTTAACTCAGTGGTAATTAGGTATCTAAGAGAGGAAGATGATTACAGACATGCCTTTACCTTCATATTTTTATTGGCTGAAATAGTAATCTCCCTTTTGTAACACTCCTACCAAAAGATTGGGAAGGGTGCGGCTGAATACCTATGTTGTTTACTTGTTCTGGGTCTTGAACTTTCTCTTTAAGATGAAGATATCAATTCTTCCACATTTTATTTTTTCTGATCTATATCAAAAAGCTCTTTGAAGCATAAGAAACTCATAAGCAGTTTCTTCAAAAAACACAAAGCCCAGTGAGAACCCCAACGTCCATCAGGGCCTATACATGTTGTTATACACTATTTATTTAACATTAATTGTAAAATGTTTTACTGGGTTTGCGTGGCAAGATTTTGGTAGTGGGGGGGCTACAGGGGTGGCTTCTGTGAGAAGCTGCTAGAAGCTTCCCCCATGTCCGACAGAGCCAATGCCAGCCGGCTCCAAGACAGACCCACCACTGGCCAAGGCTGAGCCCACCAGCCATAGTGGTAGCACCTCTGGGATAACATAGTTAAGAAGGGGGAAAAAACATGCACAACTGCAGTGGTCAGAAGAGAGGAGTGAGAATATGTGAGGGGAACAACTCTGCAGACACTAGGATCAGTGCAGGAGGAGGGGCAGGAGGTGCTCCAGGCGCTGGAGCAGAGATCCCCCTGGAGCCCACAGAGAAGACCATGGTGAGGCTGTCACCCTGCAGCCCATGGAGGTTAACAGTGGAGCAGATATCCACCTGCAGCCTGTGGAGGACCCCAGCTGGAGCAGGTGGATGCATCCGAAGGAGGCTGTGACCCCATGGGAAGCCTGTGCTGGAGCAGGCTCCTGGCAGGACCTGTGGCCCCATGGAAGGGACCCACGCTGGAGCAGTTGGTGAAGAACTGCAGCCCGTGGGAAGGACTCACGTTGAAGTTGGTGGAGGATTGTCTCCCATGGGAGGGATCCCAGACTGGAACAGGGGAAGAGTGTGGGGAGTCCTCCCCCTGAGGAGGAAGGAGCAGCAGAGACAACATGTGATGAACTGACCACAACCCCCATTCCCCATCTCCCTGTGCTGCTGGCGGGGAGGAGGTTGAGAAATAGGGATTGAAGTTAAGCCTGGGAAGAAGAGAGGAGTGGGGAGAAGGTGTTTCTAACATTTGGTGTTATTTCTCGTTACTCAACTCTGATTTGATTAGCAATAAATTAAATTCTTTTTCCCCCATGTTGAGTCTGTTTTGCCCATGACGGTAATTGGTGAATGATCTCTCCCTGTCCTTATCTCGACCCAGGAGCCTTTCGTTATATTTTCTCTCCCCTGTCCAGCTGAGGAGGGCAGTGATAGAGCGGCTTTGGGGGGCACCTGGCCTCCAGCCAGGGTCAACCCACCACACCAGTCCATGAGGCACAGTAGTTGATTGATGAAAATAATGGTCAGTTGCTGGCTGATGCCAAGTGAAGCATTATGGTTCATATATATCTATCCAACTACAATACTAATGAATCACAGGTCATAGCTGCATTGCTTCTACATGCTTAACAAAAATGTCTTGTTAACAGGGCAACCAGGGAATGTAAGGGATGGCTGCTTTTACTACCCACCTGGTATGTGAGGAATAGCCAGGGTACCTGAAGAGCAGTAAATTGGTCTCGTTCCTCCTTCCAACAAATCTCTTTTTAGCAATGGTACTTGAAGATAGCCTGCTGAACTAATTTTCTGACTCTGCATCTTCTCTCATCTCCTCCACTGGTCTCCGTTTGCACAGAGGATTGGCTATAATTTTGCTGGGGGCAGCTTTCCACTTCCGCAGATATGGGCTATGGGAGCAATCAACTAACACTTTTGCTTCAGTATTTTTAATGCTGGTTTGTTTCTTATGAAACAAATAACATGAAGACATGCCAATAGAGATTCTGAGCACTGGATTAGAAGGCTTCACTTGCTTATTTTCAAGGGTAAGTGGCAGCCCTTTTTGCTTCTCTCCCCCATTAGCTTCCTTGTTTCCTATCAGACATTTCATGCTTGCCATCTTTAATAGGAAAATATTATTGCCATGTTTCGTATTGTCCATTTCTTTTTTACCAATCTTAACACTATTCAAAAGTAGGCAGTTTTCTACCACTTTTACTTTTTGATCCAGCCTTAAAGGAAGTGACTTTCTGTGCCCCTGGTATTGAAATCACATAATCCAGTTGTTAATTTACCAAGATCCTCTTAAAAGTAGTCAAGCTACTGGCTCCTAGTACTTTTAGCAGAAGGCTGTTCTAGGACATCTTTCGTCTCTTCTCCTAATTAGAATCTTCCTAATCTCCACTCTAAATGTATTAAATGGCAATTTTCAACCTTGTTTCTGAGCCATTGTTGAAGTAGGTTTTCGCCTCCCCAGTGTGCCTCAGATATATATAGATAGCAGTCAGTCTTCCTTTCAATCACCGCTAAACAAGGTATGTTCTTTGAATGGCTACTTCTTAGACGGACTCTCCATTCTCCTATACCATTCTAGCAATCCTTCCCTACATCTTTTCCAGTAACTCTTCTTTCCTAAGGACTTTGTGACAAGCCTTGTACAGATATGGTTGCATCCTGTGTTCTACACTTCCTCAAAAATATCAGTAATTACTGATATTTCCATTGGTAATATTTTGCCTGATGGCATCTGTCTCTCCTACAAATGTTATCTATCTCATTCACATCTGGTCTGACTGCTTCTAGATTGTAGCAGAGGCAACCTCTGCATGCCCTGCAGTCTTGGATTCCCAACTACAGGGATCGAAGAATAATTTGGAAAAATCTATGGCCCTAATCTGAACTTCGCAGGTAAACCAGTTCATGGTTGTGGAGTCAGTCTGACAATAAATCAGAATACATTTCAGCAACTATCTATTTGAAGGCTATGGTGAATAATCTTGGGAGCAATAACAAAAATCAAACAGTAAACCTATTTTTTTTCTTTTTTTCTGTTGAAAGCTGTGATCAAAAGATAAAAATGAAGCAAAAGTGTAAGTACACATATTTCTTGTATAAGACAACCCTTACTTCCTGAAAAGATCACATGGGATTACAGAATTATTTAGTCAAGTTCAATCAATCTTAATAATTAATACAGAAAGAGTTACCAGCATTACCTGTTTAATTTTTATCAGATATTTCTGGAATTTGTATATGGAAGTTAAACCTTTTCAGAAAAATGTCATTAAATATAAACAAGTTTCAAATACATTTTAAAGTTTTGTTTTCAAACTTCAGTGAACACAGTTAAGGAAGTAATTTTTTCTGCCTAACTATCTGTTTCCTGAGGATGAACAGTTGGTGGCATCGATTATTCAGTGAATTTAACATTTTTTTACCTGTGGAAAGATTCCCAGTCTTTCCAGAAGCAGTCTTGATAGGTTGAGCAAGAAGCATGTACACTATAATTTTTCACTACATTATAATAAAGTGAATGTTTTCTAAATGTCACAGTTTAAATTTCATGGGGCATGAAATCTACTTTTGAAATTAAATTTAAAGCCGTTTTCCAAAGAAGAAGTCTAATCTTACAGTCAAAAACACTTTATATTTCCTGACATTATTAACCTTGGAGGGCTGCCTGCAAGATGATAACACTATCTGACATATTAAAACTGAATTTGCTTTTATATAATTATGTTACAGAATATTTAAAATAGATACGGTTCCAAGAAAAATATTAATGTGCATTTAGCAGTATTTTCATTTACTAATAATAAATCAAACTGCCCTTCATTTTAACATGTTAATGTTAACACAAATACTAACAGATTACTTCTAAAGAAAACTATTTTTGGACTAATCATGGTGCTTAATGTCAAAAAAGATAACACTTTGCACTAATCTCAAGGAAGCTCAACATTAAATATACTCACTCGCTATTGACTCTGTAAAATGTTGCATTTTCTGTTTGCAAAGAAAAGGAGAACAAAGATTTTTATCACATTCTAAATAGTTGTAATAGCTCACATATTTATATAGCAAATCATAATTAATTTATTCACTATTGTGACACAAACTCAAGCTTTTTTTACAGTAATATTAAAAGAAACATATAAACTGAACTGAAGAGTTTCACAGGCTTCAACCCTGAGTTTCTAATACCCAGACTAGGAAAAAAATAATGAGAAACCCATGAAACACTTACAAAAGAAGCAGTATCTCTTTGAAAGCTATCAGGTCTTGATAAGAATGAAAAAATATTTTGCCTTTTCTTTATTTTTGCTTTTGAACATTAGACTTGGTGCTATTTCCATTTCAACAGCCTGTTGTATAAGCAGAACAGTAAGATAGACAGATGTATAAAAATAAAGATTACTTTTTATGTCAGCATACCATTCTCCCTTGATGCAGAACAAATAGTGAAGACTTTGATCCCATGTTATTTAATATCCTACTTTAACCATAAAGCAGCCATATATTCAAGGATAAGACAACTTGAGAAAATAAGCATGAAATATCAATTGTGTTCACAACTTTTTTTTACTGGAAATGTATTGGAAAGTTACCAACTTTTCTCATAGGTATCAATAAAATGTGCTTCCAGCTGCAGAAACCAGATGTTTAATTGTAAAGGAAGAATAAGGCTGATAGTTTAGACACTAGGCTGAAATTTAGAAAACCTGGATTTAATTTCTGAATTCAGCACTCCTCTCTCTCTACTCATATACTTGTTAATTTCATCACGATCTAGTCTCCAGTGAATTCTACTAGAGTGTCTGAAGAATGAGCCCTGGATCAGGTCCTTCCTTGTCTGACTGAGACAACGGTGCTTTGCTTGTCCCTTTAGACTTGCAAATCTTCTGTTTACCATTTTTTGAAGGAAATGCATCTTCCACAGTTTTGTTCAGCATAAAGCTGCACTCAAACTACTCTCTTGGAAACAGATGCAGCACTCAGAAAAGCTGCTATCACCAAGCAGTTTGTATCTCAGGAGTATCTCTTACCTCAGGTGTAGTAGGATCCATCCCCACCAGAGGTTGATAGCCCTCAGTAAAATCTTGTTAAGTTTCATTTCCCTCTCAGGCTAAGGGCAGATGGCACATGCTAGCACCAACGCCAGCACCACGACACATCACAAGAGGAAGTACACAGCAGCAGAGGGAGCCTAGACCTCAGCTGGGATTCCCCTGGCTACTGCCAAAGTCACAGAGGTGGGTATGCAACAACGTGGGCTGAGCATGAAAAACAGTGAGTTGCTTGGTCCTCCTACTCCGTTTATCCTGTTATTTCATGCATGAGATGATTTGCGATACTTCATTCTCTAACTGTGTGCTTTGACCCTCCTTTTTATGATGAAATTGAATGACAGATTTTTGGTGCTGAGAAAACAAGTTCAGTGACAGCACTATGGAGTTCCCATGCTTCCGGGCACCTGTTCCATAGACCTCCGTGCTGCTCAGTGCTGGCTGTCCCCATGTTCATAGAAAGGGGCATGTGGCAGCACGGGCTGAGCGTGAAAAGAGGCAAACAGGAGAAAGCAGCAATGTCCTTTAATTATGGTCATTTTGGGGGGTTCCAACACATAACTAGTAAATATCCTCCTTGAGTTAGTATTGTCATGATAACTTCTGTAATTTATAGTGTTCTTGGTTTGTATGATACTGTTCTCTTAAACTTCCAGTGTCTTATATGTAGGCACATACGCGTGTGCACACACCCACACCATTACCACTAAATATTCTTTTGAGATCCCCACTAGATAACAAGCATTTGAGCCACTGCCACTTGCAGACACCCATTTGCAGTTACCAGCCCTACAAGAGCAGTGGTGAGAACCCTCTGTGACAGCTCCTTATCCCACTCAGAAGAAAAAAAGAAAAAAAGAAAAAAAAAATTAACCAAAGCATAAAATCATCTTTATCAGCTGTTTAAACTCCACTGTATTTGACATCAAGTAGGCAAGGAGTGTTCACATGATCCCATGTACCATCTTAAGTTTCTTGTGTCTTCAGATATCTAATTCTAGAAGCATTCAAGGACAGAATAACTAACTACAGACTTGAGAAAATTGCATTCACATCTGATGCCAGAGGCTCCCTTGCTGTGAGAAAGACACGCTTCTAGGCAATTCAAGAGATCTACCTTAAATACTCCTGAGGAATGAATCAGCCTTAGGAGGTACATATCTTTCTTACTTGGCAAGCAGGGGATCTAGGCGGGCAAGCTCATATTTAAGCATCTGACTTTCTGATGCTTAAATGAGGACAGATGAAGCTAATCCCATTCGTCCATGGCTTTAATTGGCACTAAGAATGGCTACAATAGAAACATCTAAGTGTGTTTCTAAGAAACATTACTTTCCTGCCATTAAGAATGTTAGAGACAAAGCTGATAAAATCCATTAAGGAAAACAGTTTATCCAATGTCCTCTAAGATTTCTTATGTGAGTCTGAGATTCAAAGCTTGTTATATGTGCAGACACAGGACATCCTTTTCAACTGCCAGATAAGGTAATAAAAGACAGCAAAGCATAGGGTAAGGCATAATATCTGCCTGAATGCTGTAAAACCTGCAGGAAATATAAAGTTGTTTGGTGATACACACCAAAAATGCATGTGGCATGCCACAGGATATCTGTAAAGTACAGTAGCCAAAAATGTTTCAAAGGTGTCAGATCAAGAAAAGTACATTCCCATTTTATTAGAGGCATTTTCAAATTACAGTGCTGTCTCACTGTCATGAATATAAAGCTGTGACTTCCTTTGGTTTTCTATATCGCTTCATGCAGATTTTCTACGAAATGTTTGTGAGACATAAATGTTTTCTAAGACTAGTCCTATCACAGAAGCTCCAACTGAGCTTTCATGCAGGGTAAAAACACGTATTCATCTCAGCAGCACTGACTTTTATCACATTTATTATCTGTTGTCTTTTCTGCTGCAATCAATAAGGTAAATGTCTATGCAAATGAAACATTTTCAGTGCTGAGCTAAGACATATATCTTGCAGGAGGTCACTGCACAAGCTTTACTCATCTGCTAGACTGCAGCATTTTGCTCTTGAATGTAAGGTGTCTCTCAAACTGTTACTTTCCCAGACCATGCTATTGAATAAAGAAGTAAAATTAAAGCAAACCATACTTTACCATAGTCCAGAAAATTTAATCTCAGCAATAATAGATTATTTCTAACCTGGTGTAAAAATAATCACTAAAAACTGCAGTTGTTCAATTTCAGGAGCCCGGTGGAAATGAAAAGGGAAACAAAGGGAGACAGGCATTGCAAAGGAAGCAAATAAATAGAAGATCAAACTTAAGGTTTCTTTAAATCTTTGGAGAGGACTTTCTGAGGAACAGAGAGAGGAAACATTTCTTGGGTTATGTTTAAAAGGATGTAGTTCAATTTCGTCTCTTATATTATGAGGAGCCAGAAAAACATCTTATTTATATCTTCTATGATCAGTCTGTGATGAAGGATCTTGCTTTCATTAGGTATGGTTTATACCTAAAATCCTAAATTAGTACTCTTTCATACTGTGCTTCTAAATATAAGTAACCCTACAGGTATTAATACTACAGGTTAAATCATTTTTTCCATGTACTTTGTGAACACAAAAGAGCCAACAAAAGTCGCTAGCTTGCCAAATAACCACAGTGAGGTAAATCCTCAGGCTCACTCAGTTCCAATGAATTCATACTGTGTCACCTGAGAATACGATCGGAACATTTCAAGGTGTTTTATTTTCCAATGTTTCTTGGTTTTCTTTATCATCTGATTGATAATTTGACTGCTGAAAACTGTTAGATCTTATATCAGTGGCCCTTTATAGCTAGTCAAACTGAAGTCATATTACTGAATTAATGTATTTTAAAGTGAGTAAAATAGAAAACAAGTTAATAATTATCCCATATATTCTGGAACAATGCAGAAAAGACAGAAATAAAGAGCTACTAATGCTGGAGTGATGTGCATTTTTTAAATCATGGCCTCAGTCAACTAAAATAAAGAATTAATTTTGTACTACCTGAAAGTCCCCCTCTCCTAATCAGGCCTGCAGCTTTATGTTTCACATCTGTTTACACTGAAAGAGAGGCATTGTCTGTTGCTGTGTGTTTTTGTAGAGCCGGGCAAAATGAGACTGTGAGCTCAGCTGGGGACTCCAAATGCTTTTGAAATGTTTTTAAACATACCATCGATCATAATCATTGATGACAATAATAACAAACAATAATTGATGCCAGTGGGGTCTCTATACATATAAGAACTCAGCAAAGCTTTACAACCCATTCTTGTAATTTATATTTATAGCAATGATAATTAATAAAAATATTAACAACAACAACAAACAGTAATAGTAATCAAAATGGTATCTCTGGATGCCACACTTGAGGAAATTCTATAAATATGTTTGCTGAGAGTTAAAATAAAACTCTTTTTAAACTCCAAATAGTTGGACTTAATGCCTATGAGGATTTGTGTGCCCTGAAGTCTGCAGCAGCTGCTTAAAATTTAATGGATGTAAATATCAAGAATTTAAGGGTCCCCTTACCACTATTATCATAATTTATATGGCCATTGAGGGAAATAAGCTGTTATCTGAAAACCCTTATAGAGCACCATTACAGCTTCCAAACTGAAGAATATTCTGCAAGCATGTATATGTAGCTCTTCTGACTTGTGTTTTGCAACCAATTACATCTTGTGCCAAAAGAAAGTGAAGGCAGCTTCTCTCCAATATTGGGATTTCACTTATGTTTGTTCTTCCCTTCTTGAATAACACCCAGAATTTAGAACAAATACACTGAAATTCTAGTTTTATATACCTGCCAAAAGCCCAGAAACTGCTGTTTCTCATAGTAATGATGATCTTGGTGTGAATGCATCAGCTAAGAGCACTATGTAAAAAAATTGGCTTCTTTCCCTTCTCAGACTTTTCTCATCTATTTCTTAGTGGACTGAACACCTGAAGCTAGGGCTGAGTAGTGTTTAATAATAGCTATGATTTTAAAAAAAAAAAAAAAAAAAGGTATTTCTATATTTGGCTCAAATTTCTTCCACCTAACTTCAGGCTCCTAAATCTAAGTGGGTAATTGTTCCATGCTTCTTCTGTTGTCAGCCAGGAGGAATTTCCATAGGCCAATCCAGATTTTATTGGGCTGAATTGTCCTCTGGAACTGTCTCTCTCTATTGACCATGGAGAGATCATGCACCCTTGACACCCAAAAGACAGCTTCTAAATTCAGGTAGGCCAAATCTGGGCCTTTAGTGAATATAGTTTATTCAATTAAAGCTTTAATATGCCTACTTTTAAACAAACAGGTATGTAGAATAACAAATTTACATACAGACAAGTAAAACCAAAATGTTTTTTTAAAAATATTCCCCTAAATCCTCTGTGAATCTTAAGTGTCATTTTGATAATTAAGGTCTGATTTCTGAAGAAAGTGAAAACAATCAGAAACCCAGGCCAGTCACTGGCACATCCTCTTTCTAGCCCAGATTCTGCACTCCTGTTTCTGTTCCTGCACTATATCCACTAACTCTTTCATTCAAAGCATACAGAATGTTCCAGGAGCAACACCAGGGCTGGAGCCTTGTCTCACCTTTTCCAGCAGAAAAAATGCTATCCTCATAGTCTGACCACAAGACCACAGCCCTTTTTGCACTCTCTCTTAGTGATCCGTGGTCCATATCCCACATTTTATTTCTGTTACTGGAACAGCT
Organism: Balearica regulorum gibbericeps; assembly: GCF_011004875.1. NCBI lineage: Eukaryota > Metazoa > Chordata > Aves > Gruiformes > Gruidae > Balearica > Balearica regulorum. Next base: position 163,978,571 of record NC_046184.1, on the reverse strand, counting down.
TCCATCAGGACAGGGAAAAACATAGAATCATAGAATCATAGAATGGTTAGGGTTGGAAAGGACCTCAAAAATCATCTAGTTCCAACCCCCCCTGCCATGGGTAGGGACACCCTCCACTAGACCATGTTGCCCAAAGCCCCATCCAACCTGGCCTTGAACACTTCCAGGGAGGGGGCATCTACAACCTCTCTGGGCAACCTGTTCCAGTGCCTCACTACTCCAACAGTAAAGAATTTCTTTCTAACATCTAACCTAAATCGACCCTCCTTCAGCTTAAACCCATTACCCCTTGTCCTGTCACTACACTCCCTGATAAACAGTCCCTCACCATCTTTCCTGTAGGCTCCCTTCAGAAACTGATACCCATCTCATCCCTGCAGTACCTTATATTTTCTATGACAGTCTGAAGATTGTAAGAAGCTTATCGGTCTCTGCATCTGCAACACCATTTTTAGAATAGCATTTTTCTGTTGGCAGTTCTGAAAGTCTTCCCTGTCCTCTGCCCACCTCTTCCCACCTCCTACACACACGCACACTGGACGAAACAGTTTTATTGTTCACACAGCATTGGAAAGAGTTATCTTCAAAGTCGATCGTCATTTTTCCTTCTTGTTAATATAATTGTCTGTCATTGTTTCAAATAACTTTTGGATGAGCATATTTTGGTTTTCTTTAAGGTTTAAAAATAATGGGTCTTTCTGAAAATACACAAGCAACAAGTATTATTCAGGCTCGTGCTGAGGTCCTGGGACTTGGATGACATGTGACTTTCAGGTCATGTCTGGTATTCAAGCCCACAGTCCGCTGTGAACTGCAGAGGAAGCAAGGACTTGGGCCATTTGGGCTGCCCTTAAATGTAAGTCAAAGTCTATTTCTAGCTGCAATTTAGACATATACACAATTTAGACATATAAACAGTCTGACTATACTAAGTAGACACCCACTCAGTGTAATTGTCCTGCTCAGCAGAACAGCAATGCATAATATCTCTTAAAAAAAACCAGAACAAAGTAAAACAAAAACAAATGCAAACTATGTAAACATCTGAAGCACTTTCTAAGACCTAATTCAGAATAATAGCCCAAGATGTTTTCAGCTTCGCCAGATAATTATCTTCTTGCTTGAAGGATGACCATGAACAAAATACATTCAAGAATTTAAATACAGTGAGCAGAATTAAATTAGCATGACTGTGCAGAGTCAAAGCAGATGGACTAGATCTACAGGAATCTCAGTGTTTAATTTGAAATAAATTGCATAATTCCAATTTATTTTCACAATCTCAAATTAGTGCTGGCAGTAACATTTTAATATATGAATACAAATGGAGATGCAGTTAAACATAGGGCCTCAATGGAGTCAGGGAAATAAAAAATGAAAAAACATTGCACAGTAATCCAAAGCAAAAGAAGCAGAATGCAGATTTAAATAATGCACCACAATATTAATATGTATTTAAATAAGAAAAAATGCAGTCCAAGGACTAGATCAAATCCTTTCTCTTTGGGGGCCAGCATTACTGCATTTGCATTTGATTTGGTTGATTGTCAGAAATTTTCCCTATCTGGGAGGTAACCAAAATCGGCAGACATTATTTAAAATGTCATTAATTTTTTTGGCCCATATTTTGATTCGTCATTACTGAAAAGTGCTAATGGCTGAAGACTACATTCTGTTAGCTTAGTAAGAGACTGGATTATGTCTAAGTTTTAATGAAACCTATAGTTTGTAATTCAAAAGGAAATGTCTTTTTTTAAGACAAATCCAAGGCCAGCTTCTTACAAGTCTCAGATGCTGAGATGGAAATCTAGACTGCAATTATTATTTTATTTTCTTCTCAAGGCCATCTTATGGTTTACAAGAAAGGATCCAGCTATTCCACTATTGTTCATGAAAATGTTTATCCTGTGAAGAACCCAGCACCCCAGTAAATAGTCAACAGAGATGCCAAGAAACAGGGGTGAGAGGCAACCTCTCAGCCTAAAAGTGGCTCATGAAGGAAGGTTTAGCATTATTATAGAGATCATTTCCACTGTGTGGTTTTTGGTGTTTTGTGGGGGTTTTTTTCCATTGTGTGGATGAATGAAAAGCCAGGACTGCAGTGCCTTTTGTAATTAAATTTAAAATGTGTTTTAAAAGCTATAAATCCCTAATTCAGCCTTTCCAGGGCATAAAGACAATTTGACATTCAAAATGTAACCCTTATTTTTCTTCATACAAATTCATTTCTTATTTCTTATTTTGTATACTGATTGTAGGCTCTGAGAATTATTTTTGTTTTGTCTTTATGGTACCATGCATAACAGGAATACTGCAACTGTGATTCTTAGATTCTATAATAATACAAATTATCAGCTGTAAGAAAAACAGGGAAAAAAACCTCACCTGATTCAGTTATTTCATTTTTCTTATGAGGGACAAACAAGACATTTGCTGCTTTGTTCATTAGCTGAAGGAACAATTAGATTGAGATTCCAGACTCCGAATGGCCCTCTAATGGGAATAAGGCATACAAATGATCACGGAATTTGCTATTCCTCTCTACTTTCAATTGCAAAACATTGGTAACTGATGAACAAATATGTTCAACTAATACTAACTATTATCAAGAATTAAATCAAATGGAATCATCTGTAATTTGGATAGGAAGAAGTTATGGTGAAGAGTGAAATCTATAAAGGGAGGGATAATGTGCTCTTTTTTATTTATTTTTTAATTTAATTAGAGTAAAATAGGAAACAGGTTTGGATAAGATCCAGCAATAGTACTTTAGCAGATTTTGTTCTCAGTTGCAAGAGAAGAGTTCTCATCTATTCCATTCACAGTGGCAATCGTTATTTGAAGTGGTTAGGCTGTTACCTAAACAAGAATAATTTATCATGCATACATATTGCAGTATATATCCTTGATTCCCAGCAACAGCAATCATACAAATGTGTATCACCCTTTGCTAATGCGACAATACAACCCTCTGATGAGCAAGGACAGAAGGAATGATGAAAGAAAAAAAAAAAAAAAAGAAAACGGGATGCATTTTCAAGATAACATACTTGCTTCCTGTGGTAGAATTTTAAATAGTTCTTTGAAGAATACTGGCACAGCAAGACTGCAACAATTAATGAAATATAAATTGTACAGAGAACAGTATAGAAGTTCTTTCCAATTCTCATTGTAATTCTACTGATTTCATTGCAAGCCTATTAAATAAGCATCCACCATTTCTGTATTCACATACACAGGTTAAAATTTCTATAAATATGCTCTCATGAGACAATGGTGCTTCACTCTTTTGCAAAAGACCCAAATGTACAGAAAATACAGCTAACAAAAACTAGAAGCCCTACCACAGGAATTAAAGAATCATCAGATTGCTCTAATTACAAGGCATATTTCTTGGAGTGTGCCCTCTCTAGCACAGATCACTGTGCGTCTGTGCATTGCTTTAATTGCCGAAAGAAACTCTCTCTCGCATACACTTGTCTCCTTGGGAGAAGCTGACAGTACAAATATGCAGTGGATGTTAATTATTCAATGCACTACCATAAGGCACTCAGGTATTATGATGATAAGCACAGTGTAAGAGCACATATAAAAAATAATAGAACAACCCACACTGCAAGAATCTGATGAAGCTGGAATAAATTGAAAGCTGAAGCAGCAAGCAAACGTTAGTATCTCTACCAGAAAAATGTTTTTTAACAGATTTTGAAAACCTAATGTCCATTCTTCTTTCCTGTCATTCATACTAGCAAGAACCCTTACTGTTTTTCAGACTGATTCACTTTTTCTTGGTCTTTCAGAGTACGTAAGAATTATGTACCTCTATGAGGTCATCTATGGCTCAACAAGACACGTACAGTGTCTGCCATGTCTCCATTATCTGCCACTGAAAATAACTGCGTAATACTTTAATTTGTTCTTTAAAATTCTGCAACTGCAAGTCTATTCTAAACAATAGAGGTTCTGTATTGTTGCATAAAGCTACCAGAAGAAATTAAAACAGGTTCAGACAACATATTGCATGCCAGATCTAGCATAGTGCTTGTTGTATATGAAAGCAACTGTTCTTTTACAGAAACATTTTTGGTCTTACTTAACTCCATGAAAATGAAAACATAAGAAACGAACAAGTTTGACTTCAAGGTTAATCCAGCAGAAACCATTTAATTCCAATCCATTCTCTTTCTAACCTGTGATTGATTTATTATTATTATTATTCAGCATTGTAACAGTTTAGTGGTACTTAAAGCAGAATTGTTTAGGAATAAATAATATTTTTAACATGTAGATGCTCCTAAACACTAATACAGATTTTTAGAAAATACAATAACCCTCCTGTTTAGATATTGACAAAATTAAATTGCAAAGGAATGTGTAGTCTACATCTGCCATCTACTGTAAGAAGAAAATACTGCAAGTCTTCTACTTTAATCAAAATTTATACCAAAAAAAAAAAAAAATTATTAGATGGTCTTTACCATTTAAACCTACTTCTGAAATCAAATCAAAAATTATTTAAATACACATCAATAAAAAAGGGATGACAGCATAGATGTACTATAAAAATATATACAAGTCCATTGTTTGAAAAACAGACTACATTTTCAATTTGTTATAAATTTAAAAATGGGGATTCAAAGAGCAAAAACAAAATGAGCTTATAATTTTAGAGGTTTTAGCACCACTGAGAGTGTGTTGAGTAACCACTATAAGCATCATAGTGAAAATATGAACTGTTGGACTTTTTCTTCAATGCTTGCATACTTCTCTTAACATATAAATATAATTCCAGCTTTAAACCTCATTAATATATCCAGCTTCCAGAAATAGTGGGCAAAGATAACTTTAAGTTGTGGTGCAGTTTGGTTATTGGGCAGCCCCTACAGATATGTCCACACTCCGAGAAGTCCAAGGAGAGGTTTCAAGCACTGATTTCCCTATCATCTATACCATTTTTTAGTGTTCTTCCTGGGCCTGTGCTGGATCAGTCCAACTACATATTTGCAAGTCTATAGGCTTTGAGATCATGGATCTTTTGACCTTTCTCTGACCATCCTATTTAGCATGATTTGCGTGACCTGACTGCAGTGACACACAGTCATCAGCTTCTTTTACCTGGTTAGGCCAGTAATAACATCACCTGGGAAAGGAGATGGTGTCAAAGAGGTATTAGTGCTGTAGCACTAGGACACAGGCAAAATTTTAGTGCCTGCCTAGGCAGATTTGGGCATGTTCCCTGTTGTGTACCCATCAAGAGACCCAGACCCTGAGCAGTGAAGAAGCTTTTTCAGTGGTCAGTTCCTCCTAATGACTTCTCACTGTCAACTCTGGAGAAAACCAAGATAACTTTCTTAGGCTTCAAAGACCATTTTTAAGATCCCATCTGAAGAAAAGCATTAAAATGAAATCAAATCAACCTGGAATATGACTGTGACAAGCCCTCACAGAGGTATTACTTCAGTGCCTTTTCTCTGCAGCATTCAAAGGTAGACATCTTCATCTTACCACAGAACAGAAATTTGAAAGCTATCCTTTGACAGACTTATGCCTGAAAAAGACCATCTGCTAGCTGAATTAATTTATGCCACATTACAGATATCAGAATTAATTTTTTTAAATCACAAAAAATTCTTCTAATCTATTTCTACCTGGGAAAATTATATTTTGCATTTTCAAGGTATCTCTCTATGTATCTATCCAACTATCTATCTATCTAAATTTATAAGACATTTCTTATGCATGTAATAATTATAAGATTCTTATATCATTCTTTGTGTATGTGGATGTCTCATAAATGAGCCTTCTACCTTGAAAAATAAAATGTTTTTGAAAAAGAGCAACTTTTACAGAATGTGTTTCATTTGAAAAATGTCAACTGCTTCAGGAATATATATAGAATATATATATATTTCTATATAAACATCTAAGTTTTATAGTCCTTTTTTTCTTTTTTTTAATATATTGCTCAGAAGTGCTTTTAAATTGTGAAAATACAATGTGCCAGTTGGGGGGATTACATCAAGCAAAATTTAGTCTGTTCTTTTCCTCTTTTGCTCTTGGTTAAATTTCAGTTCCTACTGTCCAAGTCCAACTATCACGCTGGTCTCTTTTCAGGAAGCAATAAGACTTTCACTAAAATACCGGAACGAACAAAGTTACTTTCATTATTTACTTCAGTTCTCCTGGGGAAGGAAAGAGACACTGAGGATTTTGCTTTTGTTAACGCTATGGGCAACAAGACAGATCAACGTGACAGGCTGCGTCCAGAGTTATCTGATGGGCGCTTCATCCGCTGTGGTGCCTGTTTTCCACTCTTTTGGATCAGGGAGATGCTGCCATTCCGTCCTACCTCAGATGCCCGTCTTTTTCTCTTCCATGGAGACTGGGGAACAGGAAAGCAGAGGGTGATGTACATTGTACATCACACTTTCATAGAAAATCAGGACATGGCAGAAGCAGTTGCCTGGACTCAAAAAGTAGTCTCAGACCCGGCAGCTCATTTCTGTCCCACTTGCTGCTTCTTCTCAGGCACTCAGTGAAAATCCCAACCCCTCTTACATACCACTGCACTCATTTCTGTTGAAAATAAAAAACGCGAAGAAAAAAAAAAAAAAAGATCATGCTAATGTAAAAAGGCCTATCTTTTGCTCAAAGACCCAATATGAACAGAGTGTCTGAATTAATTCTGCATGACAAGAATCCCTCCCAAACATGACAGGAAGCTAAATTACCTGAATAATGAGGATTCCAGCTGTGGTAAGTCGGGGAAATGCATGGACTAGTATATGCAAATACAATGCCTCATTTAGTGTCTAGAACATACAGACAAGTCCAAGAAGGCTCAGTGTTAATCAAAGCACATTAGAAGATTTTGAGAATATTCAAAATCCAATCACATTTTGCAATAGACATACCCGTCCTAGAAATTCAGCATAGTCTCTAGGGGATTTACTGCATATTTCTGGGCAGCAGAGCAAGTACAGCATGGTTTATAAAGATTTGCTACCATAAAAATGCAGAAGGCAATGACCTGTTTAACTGCATATAAGGCAGCTATCCAAGCTTCGCATTAAGAGGAATTTCCTTCTCTCTCCCTGTCCCTCTCTGTCTGGGGAAGGGGATTTGAATTGCAGATAGCATCACTCGTCATAGTGCAACACTGCTAACAATCTGTGTATTTCAGGCACTAGACACAAATTTCAACAAAAAAACCTACTCTACCAGAAGATGTAACATCTAAGAAACACCCCCTCAGTTTTCTTTACTAGGGGTTTGTTTCTACCTACTCTTTCAATTTTGGAAGAGCCTTTCCTCAATCACTGTGCTACACCAAGAAGCACCGGGAACTTCAATACTTATGGAGGTTGTTGCTCTGAAAATCACATCTGATTGCAGTCGAAATGCCCAGTCTTGTGCTGGGGGAGTGCCTTGCTCTGTTCACAATTCAAGCGAAGAGTGCATATGGGAGAAATTACATATGCTCAAACTTTTGCCTCTCCTCACGTACACAGAAAATGAAAAGACATTTGCCAATTAGTTAAACTAAGTTTTTCACTGCCAGCGGCCTGAGAAGACTACACTTCTGGTTTTTTTCCCGAACAATTTACCCCACAAAATTGTTAAGATTATAAGCCTACACAAGGTAACTGGTTTATTTTATTTACCACTACGAAGGACTCTTATAGCACATCTTGGTCTGAATACCACCTACCATTTGGTTTTCTTATTTTTCAGTCTTCAGAGTGAGTATACAAACACCCTTTCTCACATACAGTTGTAGTATCCCCCTAAGGCAGCCAACTAGCTGTAGTAACCTGCTCAGCCAACTGCTAAGTTTCTTAATGATTGAAGGAGTTAAACACAAAAAACAAGAACAAGTGGATTTATTTCTCATTAAAAGAAGTGTGGTTTGCAGTTATTTCAACAACTAGCAAAGAATTCAAAAGTATATAGTTATTTTAAAAAATATTTAAAATGCTACCTGATATATATTTAAGAAATATTAATGATGTCATAGAAACATAACCCTCATTGTAACTGTGGTAGGAGGTACAGAGGAAAGGTGCTTCTATTTTTTATCTTCTAAATATTGATCTAAGGCTTGACTTCTCTATTTCTGACACAGGACTCAAGTTCATACCTTATGTGCACATATAAACCTTGCTACAAGTTTTGTCCCAGAGATCTATTCTTTATTACAACAGGAATAAATTTGGCCCAGTACTTTGCTGCAAATCATGTCCAATAACCTTTAAAACAGCTGGTGAGCTTATAGGCATCTTTTTCTTTGGGGCTCTTTCTTCAAAACTGAAAATTAAACAAGTTAGCAATGCAAGACAAAAATATATTATAAATAAATGATACTTAAAAAAAATAATCAGGCTTCTGAAGCCTCCATCCCAGAGTGACTTGTGGTTTTAATATGTAACTTAAATTAACTTACAACTGAGGAAACCATGAGAAATAGATCAACCCGCTGAGTGCTGAGGCCTCACAAAGACAGGACTATGTTATAACAGGACTCTTTGCTAATAAATTACCAGGTCTCAGGGTTACCACTAGAGAATGCAGCAAAGACATAGATCCTTTGAAAATAAAAATGCCCATTGTTACAGTCACAAAGAATGGACTAATTCCCTCCACTCTCTTTTCTCTGAACCTTGGTCAGTGAAACATTCTTGCTCCTAGTTGCAATGACAATATAGCAGAATCATTCACCTTATGTTGTACTATGAGGCTATAAAAAAAGAAAGTAAAAAGCTGAATGCTTTACTCTATTTTCCATATCTATTGATAAAGCAAGCCACACAGCTACTTTCTCACCTAGAATTCCTACGTGTATTTTATCATTCAGATTAAACCAATTACCCCAAGCAAAACACAGACACACATACGAAACACGGCTTCCCCCCTTCAAAAAAATTAAAGCTGCTTTGTGCTTCTCCTGTGGAGCAAAATAGTGACTGAGTCAGTGAATCCATCTCCTTTAGGATCCCCTCTACCCTAGAGACCGCATGGATGGCACACATCTACTGCAATTACTCCTATACAGCAAAATCATTCCCTTTTCCAGCGAGGATGGCACTACAGGGAGTACCCAGCTGATTACACACCCTTATTTTAGAGCATGAAGACTCTCAAGGAGAATGCGAGTCTTCAAAAGACTGCTAGACTCATCATCTGTGGTTTACTAGCTGTGTTACAAAAGGTCTGCACTGCTTTTAAATGAGAAATTTACCTAGAAAATTCACGGCATGGGAAAAACAAAATGCATTTTAAATACCATAGGACAGGTTGGCCTGAATTCCCCTGAATTTCATAGCACATTCATCCATAAACACGGGCTCCAGATGCCACCCACTGGGAACCAAGGCCATGCAACATGTGGTCCTGCGCTTACCAACCAGCAGGGGGGGCAGGACGAGCAGGGGACATTCAAATAGAGTAAAGGCGATTTATCTTCACTTTTATTTTGAGACAGAACTGAAAAAGCTATTAAAATAAAATTTGAAAAGTAATTAGTTCCCACAACTGGTGGTGTCTTCTCTGTATACAGTTCTCATAAATGTACAACTTCACGTCAGTAGTTCTGCACTAACATATACACTTCTTTCAATGGAAAAGGAGACTAGAGGTGATGGATTCCGAACTAGATCCATAAATCTGCCACATAAATGAACCAACTTCATAATGGTGTATTAAAAAGAGATAGGGAGTCATACATAGCCCTTTACATGCATTAAAACTTTCAAAGAATTCTATTTTACTTGAAGTGATCTTGTTCAGGTGTATGTACTTTGCAGATAAGAATTATGACATTAAATGTTACTATTAGTAATAAAACGAACAGAATCATAGAATCATAGAATGGTTTGGGTTGGAAGGGACCTTAAATATCCTATAGTTCTAACTCCCCTGCCATGAGCAAGGACACCATCCTCTAGACCAGGTTGCCCAAAGGCCCAGGTGACGTCATTTGACAGGAAATACTATGTGAATGCTTGTAACTCAGAGTTAGCTTTTCTAAAAGCCTACTCTTTGTCATTACTGATTAAAAGTCAATGATGCAACACCTATGTGTTTTACCCCCAAAAAAAAGACATGGCCAGTGAGCACAGATGTAAAATGCTACATTAAAATGGTTGTTGTTGTTATTATTATTTCATTCTACTGTGCAAATGCTTACACACAGAGCAAATCAGCAAGGGGAAAAAAACCACATGCAGCCTACAGCAATGGCTAGATATCACAAAAGAAATCATATTTATTCCTATTACATACAGCACTACAATAGTGTAGGCTCCCCCCCCACACATATTGAGATCTGGTCCTTGCGTGCATTATGCTCTGCTGTACCGACACAAAGGACAGGGTTTGTCTCATGCCAACAGCATGAGCTGTGCACTGCAGGCTCTGTATATAATCCAGGGAGACAAATAGGCAACTCTAGAGCACAATCCATCTGACTTATTTTAGACCTACAAATTAGGATAAGATGAACTGCACCCTAGAAAGGGGCCTCGGGTGATTAGATCAGCTGTAGAAGTCTGCATTTGGTAAATGAACCCCACCCACGCTGTCTGCTCCTGTCTCAGCAGACGAGGCAGGCAAGCGGCAAAAGCTGAAGCACTGGCAAACTATAGCAGTGCTCTTATGGCTCGCCGATCTATGCACTGAACACACTGGGGGGGGGATATTGTGTCCACAGTGTCCTTCTTATTTTTAATTAAAGGATTCCAACTTTGGTGACTGAATTTGTCCCAGATCCAAAAGTAAAGAAATAAAAAAAACCCTAATAAACCACTATTATCTAAAACTGACCTGTGCTCTAAAGCTGTCTTCATGCTTCATCGAAGAGCCTCTGCCTAGAATTTTGCTCCAAGCTGGCTCATTTCCTGATACAGCTGTAGAGAAAGATTACAAATATGGTCACAATTTGTACTGTCATTACCCCTCTACAACCAGTACATTAAGGTTGCAATTTACCTGCTATTGTGAGACTCAGAACATTTCAGCCACTATTTCAGCAAACTGCCTTAATCATGAAAGTGATGGAGTGATAACAAATGAAAAAAGTCTGGGATTTGGGGATTCTGATGGTCATTCTGAAATCAGACTGAATCGTAGCAGGATAGGCAGGGTTAGAGTGGGTGGAAGAATGATATTTATTCCTGCAATTGCAAAATATAAGAGTTGTATTCTATATGAAAGGTTTTTTGGAAGATCAGAAGTTATATTTGATGCTAATAGTTTTGTTGGTTAAATCTCTCCGAAACATCCAGACATTCCCAGTTTTTAATAGGGATTCTCTAAAGGGGAGAGAATAGCAGGGAGCATCTTGTGTAGTTTGCTGACTGCTTCTTTTTTTTCCTATTGGTTTTAGAAGTTTCTTTCATTTCAGACGGTTTATTCCTTTCTAATAAGGCTATTTCAAAAGCAGTGGCTAATGCACTTATTAGGAGAAGTAGGTGCTGTTGCTGTAGGATTGGGTTTTTTTTAAAATATTAAGTAAAACAATAATCTGAGAGCAAAGCATAACACTCTTGCTTTCTATACAATCTCCAGCGGTAAAATTAATACTGGTATTTTTAACTACACAAAAAATATGTCTCTTTGTATACAGTATTTCACATTTAGTGTTCCTGTGTTCACCACTGAGTATGCAGAGGATAGAGGAGTTTTGGTCCAGTACTGAGAAAAGAGATCATGTTATAGTTCTTGCTGACATGGCACATACCATACAGCAATCAAATTATCAGGCTGCACGATACAAATACTGCATTTCAATAGTACTCTAAAGCTGTAGAGTGGCATAAAAGAGGTTAATTAAACATCAAGTATCTGCAAAAACAGCTCATATACTAAGATCCTGATTCACCAGGGAATTTTAACAGGTAGCTAACTTCAGGCACACACTTTAATTTCAGTGGGAATATTTGAAGTAATGTACTTCCTTCGGTACTCTAGTGAACTGGGACTTAAATGAATAAAAAGCTATTATGCAACTGACTATACCAAAGTTATTATGTGTTCTTATATAATTCATTTGGGTTTTGAAGGCAGCAAATATTCTGCTCTCTCTAAGATCAATTTAGTGGATGTTGCATCCACAGAGTACAAGTGGACTATTACAGCTCTTCTAAAAAATACGGAATCAGAGTTCTGCTCTAAGGATAGAAAAATCCTTCCATTGAATTTTCACCAGGAAAATTAAATTTTCAACGAGCTGTATTCTTAAGGTGGCATGTAAAGAGATTTTAGCTTTAAAGTACGGAACAGTCGAATCTGTATGCATATCAGACAGATTTAAATTACCAGAAACAGTTACTCATTTAAATTAGGGCAGTTACAATTTATACATACATCTACAGACGCATTGCACTAGGGCTTTCCTCAGACAAAATCTCAATACTAAGCAAGTTCCTCAGACAATGCACCATGCACACTGATAGAGTACACTCATACAGTCCAGTGGTTCACATATAAGCTCTGTTTTTTGTGATACCAATCATCCCACTGTTAACATGAATTATTTTGGTGCTGTTTCAGTATCAGAAAATCCTCACTGTAAGCATCAAAGAGTTAAGTTAGGTATTCATGGCTTCAAAAACCTGTAATCTTACTGTTTGAACTCCTTACCCGGGTCCTACAAAAGCATGTCAGGCTGACCCATAGTAGTCAATTCTTATTGCCCTTATCTAAAAGGCTTCCCTGCTGCAGAACAGTCCTGTGCTGCAATGGGAATGGCAGGAAACTGAAAACAGACGCTTTTATAACAACAGGAGCTTCATTTATAGTGTACGCATACTGCAAGAGCAGTCCTGGGTTTCCTACCAGCATGCCTGAGCCTAATTACACCTGCTGTAGTCCTGAATCACCAGCCAAAGGCCTGGAGTAGTACTTCAGTACCTTGCTGAATTCAAAGAATAGCTGAGATGGAGCCTGCAGACAGCTAATGTGCTCTAAGAACAATGCGACAGTCGTTTCGTGGGGCGAACTGAGGGATTTCGAGGGAGCTGCCGCAGAGACTACACATTGTTGCGGAGCAAGAGGTACTGTTTTGTGTACTGCATTTCACTCTAACATTTACACTTGAAAACTAAGCTATTCAAACCCAAATAAAACACCAAGTCTTCTGGACTAATTTTTAACATTGGGGGTTAGTTTGTTTGTTTTTCCAGCTGCTGCATTTTTTTTCTCTGTGTATACATCCATCATTTTTCCACCTTGCAAATAACACACTCTCTTTCCACTTGTCCTTCTTTCTCCAGTTTCCTATATTTTCTTCATCTTTTGTGCATTTGTTATGATTCCTAACATGCTCCCTGCTCTCAGCCCCAGCTGCTGCTTCACAGCACAAGTGAAAATTGGGGGCAGCATTCTGGTTTGCCCTTCAGAGTTATTTCTGCAGTCTGAAGCATCTGCTTCTTTTGCATTTCACCCTTCTCGTAATGCAAGGGTGGAAAGTCTCTGGCTCCTGGGCAACTTCTGACTCTTGAGACATTCAAGTCACAAGACTTATTACTGGCACAAGCAACATATCTTGCCTGTGAAGGCCAGTACCCTCTGTGAGGCCAGGATCCCCATCTGGCCTGGCTTTAGAGGGGAGAGGGTCCCCTTCTTCATGTAGCCGTTGCTATCTTCAGTGTCCCTGCAGATGCATTCAGCATCTGGAATGAGTTTTAAGGCTCTCAACCAAATAAAAACATTAATCTAATTGTCAGGAAAGCTGCAAAATTCTACTCTACTGTGTCCTTTTTATAACTGTCTCTTGACCATATTCTAACATGGGTTTGGTGGGGGTTTTTGTGCTAGATCAGACAAATGATTCATTTTGTCCACAGCTTCACTTGCATGCTCTGTTAAACTTCTCAGTTCTTCGTTCTGATAGAAACTTAGCTCTGCATAAAACACAACTGTAACTGTTGACTGAAATCTCTCTTCCACCAAACAAAATAACTGTTGAAAATGCAAGGGAATAGAAATACAGACCATAGTGAAAGTCACTGACAAGCTACACCCAATTCCTGTTTGTGTATGACGTTATAGACAAACTGTACGGTACATCAGCCAGAACAGGACATTTTACATCTCCAAGGCACAGAAAATTAAGCAGATAAATAAATTTTCAAGGGTTTTGCTGGGACAGCAGATTAATAAAATTAAACCTATATGTTCTAGAGAAGAAAAAATGAACGAGTAAGGGGGATCCTCATTCAAGGATTTAAAAAATCTAGGGAAAAGGAACTCTCTGATTAACTTACCCTAACCTGAAATAAATTCAAAATATAAACATGCCTTTATGAATAATAGAATACTCAGCCGTGCTTGACCACACTTTAAAAACTTATTCAGGTTTTCTCTTTGGATAAAAAGTAAATGCATCACATTTTTAAGTTACCTTCCCAAGAAACTCAAACAGAAGACACGTTATAACCTCAGTGAGAAAACAAGGTTTCATTTTGTCTGAGTGTGAAATACTGCTAAATAAAAATGCTCAAGGCAAGAAGTTTGAGTAGTGGTGGTCTCATCATCTGAACTCTTAGCTACAGAGGTCAACTTTATGCCAAGTGGCAGTCGCTGGGGCAGTGCCTGGGCACAGTTCAGGGACAGCACGTGCCGCCTGCCATTCCCAATGTGTAGGCTGAACTAGACTGCACCAGGCTTGGCTCCCTTCATGCTCCATATCTCAGCAGGATTTGCAGAGCCTCAAGCATCCCTGCTGGCCTTCATGAGATTGCAAAAGATATTCTGAGATTTATGGTATGAGAATACCAACCCAGTCGGCTACTCTCATATTGTTTCAAACACTTTGAACTGAAAAAAAAAACCAACAAACCAACCAACCACCAAACAACCAAAAAAAAAAACACAAAATGGTAACTATTTCCTAAGGACAAAAAAAGTATGGCATGAAGCCCAGAAGAGACCCAGAGCCAAGCGAAGTTTGGTTGCAGCCAAGATGTAACGCTTGGCCTCAAGGCCAGAGAAAGGTCCCTTACCATGTTTTATTTAGAGCAGACATGCAGTCATTGCATCCAGCTAGCCTACCATCTTCTCCTCAACAGTAGCTAGTAGCAGATGTTAAGGGGAAAAGTGTATGAAAAACTTCCATAAGCACATCTTTCCAAATTCTAGCAATTCTCTAGTTTAGGATTTCCAGGTTCAGATGTTGAATCCAGACCACTGTGCTTCATAACTGAATTTGTTCAATGCTTTTTTTTGGACTAACACACACTTTTGCATTCCAGAAGGTCTTGTCACAGATGAGCCCTACAATTTAATTTTTATCTCTGTTGAAAAAAAAATCTTTCTGCTTTTTTAAAATCTACTGTACAATTATTTCATTGGGTGACACCTTGGATTTTCTTTTCACTAAAGAGACTTTATCTACAAAGCTTATTCTCTCTGAAACTCTTCCATACCTTTGTCCATACTACCTAATATTTCTTATCTTCCCTGATTCTGTTGCGGGTCTTTGGTGTCTTTTTTAAATCCTGCAGACTTTAACTGCATGCATTAATCAAGATGTGGGTGCATCGTGCGTGCATGCACCATAGTACAATGATGTTTTTTCCCAATAAGTCTAATAATTCCTAACATTGCACTGTATTTTGACTGCTATTGACCACTGACTTGATGTTGTCAGAGAACTATCACAAGGTCTCCAAGATTTCTCCTGTGAGGTAATAGATAAATTACATCTCAAGTGTGTACATATAGAAGGTGTATCAACAGACTATTGCCTGGTTTTACTGTCCATTTTTAATAATGTGTAAAGCACATAACCAGGAAATTAATTATTAGGTTAAATATAATATCAAGGTACAAGAAGATTATACATTTATCTGAAAAATATTGATTTTCCTCATGCTACTAATTTCATTAAACAAATAATACTTATCTACAAGAATAAAATGTGCACTTCATTAAATAGTTACACTTCTAACTCTTTCGAGTCTATGATCCCATGTTGTGCTGATGCCTTAAAATTGATTCTGTACTACTTGCAAGTTATATAAATCAAAGTTCAACAAGGACAAGCGTAAGGTCTTGCACCTGGGAAAACAACCCAGGAGTGCAGCACAGGCTGGGATCTACCCAGCTGGAGAGCAGCTCTGTGGAAAGGGGCCTAGGGGTCCTGGTGGACAACAAGCTCAATATGAGTGAACAGTGTGCTGCTGTGGCAAAGCAAGCCAACAGGATGCTGGGTTGCATCGACAAGGACATCACCAGCAGAGATAAAGAAGTCATTATTCCACTCTACTCAGTGCTTGTCAGGCCACACCTGGAATACCATGTTCAGTTTTGGTCCCCGCTATAAAAAAAGGATATGGAGAGAGTCTAGAGAAGGGCCACCAGGATGCTGAAAGGACTGTGAAGGCTGCCATATGAGGAAAGACTGAGAGAATTCTGTTTGTTCAGCCTTGAGAAAAGAAGGCTTAGGGGAGACCTCATCACCATGTTCCAGTACTTAAAGGGTGGCTACTAAAAGGATGGAGACTCCCTTTTTACCAGGAGTCACATGGAAAAGATGAGGGCTAATGGGTGCAAGTTATTCCTGGGGAGAGTCTGATTGGACGCAAAAGGACAATTTTTCACAATGAGAACAATCAGCCATTGGAATAATCTCCCCAGGGAAGTGGTGGATTCCTCAGCATTGGACACTTTTAAGATTCAGCTGGACAGGGTGCTGGGCCGTCTTGTCTAGACTGTGTTTTTGCAAAGAAAGTTTGGACCATATGATCCTTGAGGTCCCTTCCAACTTGGTATTCTATGATTCTATGAAATCAAGAGCAGAATAACTTAGATAATATGACTGATCAACACAATATACAAGCTTCTACTTACAAAATATGAGTGGCTATCCAGAAGCACAATTCTCTATCATTAATTGTGCAGCTGCAGCTGCACCTATTTATTTCTCTACATTACTCATAACAAAAGAGTAGCATTTTCTGTCCCCTTTGCACTCATGCAAATGACTTCATAAGCAACAAGACAATAATGAAGTCTCCTTTTTCGACTCACTCTTACTGTATGCCCCCTGGGACTGTACAAGACAAGTCTTTTGTCCTGCCTAACTTACTTTTAGATGGAAAAAAACAACAATATGTTAAAAAAATAAATATTAAATATTAAAGGAGACTGTGTGAAGCAAAGATTTTCATTTTAAACAGGTAGGAACAAAGAAAGAACTTTCCTGTCATGTATTCAGCATCCTCTGGCTACTACTTGTTTTTCTTTGACTTAGATATTCATGTAAAAACAGTTCAACAGCAAAAAAATGACAAAGGAATTCCATGTGGCAACAGTTTCCCAAATAGAGGACCAAAGAAGTCCCTATGGACCTATACAGTGCATTCCTGACAGACAACAGTAATATCAGATACATTTAAAGCAACTGAACAGAGACAGCATCCAACTTTTATTCAAAACAAATTCATAATATATTTCATTATTCATTAAATCTTTTCCTTATCAAACTCAATCATTTCCTATTCTCAACCTATAATTCAAATGTAAAATAAAAGGAAACTTTTTAAAAAAAATCATAATTCAACTATCATTTTATTTCTCTTCTACTGAATTACATTCCATCGAGCAATAACTGTCTTTATCTGTACTTAATAACTCATTTTTCATATTATACAAGTGCTTTCAGGGCTTTTGTGTTCTGTTTCTGGAGTTTGATTTTATTCATTTCTAGTATAACCATTTTAAGGGGCCTACAAAGAATAAGTCAGACAAGGACTTGGCACAATAATGTGCCTTGCATTGAAAAGAGCTGATTTTTGGAGAGAGGGCCACTCTGTGAGATGTAAAAATTATCATTATTCTTATAGGGTCAATTCAATTTAAAACTTCTGAAGTTAGTTGTGCACTTTAAAAGGCCTTCCAAAGAACAGAGGAAAGACTATTTGGAGCTTTCAGAAAATGTTGGTGGCATTAATATGAAAAAATACCCACACCTTTTCATATATTTGTTTCAGCACATTACTATTGTGTAAATAGAACACTTAATTACTGTTTAAGAGTAGGTAAATACTGAACAAGACCAGATAGTCAGACAAACAGCTTTTATGATTTTCTAAGTGACTTTATTTGACCTCAGGATATATAGAGAAAGGATCTAGGCAAAATGATATAGAGATCTAGGGGGGTTTAGTTCAGTGTTTCCCCACTCTTGTTTGTATTATACAAATGGGCTCATCGTTGTCAATTGGGACCACTACATGCTCTTGCAACACAGTGCATAGACTCATCATGTATTTCTTAAAAGTGAAAAGAATATTCAAAAAGGGATCAAAGTATAGTGGGATTCAAGTTCTGAGGTCAACCCAGATGTGTCCAATAAATGCTAGGCTTCGTTTTAGTTCACAACCTAAGGAGAAACCCGCTGCTTGTCCTCTTCTGAAGAGGAACTCGCTACGTACCTGAGTACACCATTTACAGTCCTGCTGGTGGAGCAGAGCTTGGGCTGCTCCCAGGCTATGGATTACAGGCAGACAGTTGCAGGATCCTCACTTTTCTGGATCAGAAGCTGTATGTCAGTCGGTATATGCCATTTTTAGGTGCACACCATTTGGATAAGAAGAATAGTTGCAATGTATTAAAATCCCATATTTTTACTGACCTTAAGACTTACTTTTACTTGCTATTTTAAACACTATAAATGTAATTAAAGCAGAATCATGACAATAATTTTAAGCTATGCAAAGCTTATAGGGTACATCAGAGGTTATTTTCAAGCCCGATGCTGCTTAATACTACGACAATGTAGCACACTCCTCTGTTTTCATTGTCCACTACAAATTATAAGGTTCAGTTGGAAAACAAAAAATAAAATACTTCACAGTAGTGGTCTCTATGTATTTGGTGCATAGAGACTTAATCAGCATGAAGCTCCCCTACTACGTCCAGCATGCCTGGAGCTTTTCAATCAGTGGAAAGTTAACAGTGAGTTTGTCAGAATCTTGTGCCACGTAGTTAAGAATTAATGCTGATTCTTTAGCTTTGCTATTGGGCTAAATTAAGGATGCTGCACCAATGTGCATTTAAACATTTCATAGGAAAAACATTTATACAATTTCTTCATAAGAGAAGAGGGACTGTTTGGTGCCACCAGCATTCACCTTCCTCTTCCTTCTAAACACACATATGCACAACCCTTTGGGTTGGTAAATTATGTTCAGTCTGAGAGATGTGGGCTCAAACCTAAGACCAGGATGAAAACTTTAGTTAGGTACTGCCTGGTTATGTAAAAACAGACACCATATTCTTCCTATCTGGTGAATCATGTGCTAACTTTCACAGTTTTTCTCCAAGTGAAATGGTTAAATTATCTGACACCCACATTGAAAATTTAATATTTACATACTGGCATCAGGCTTTTCAAGGCACAGATTAATAGCAGAAAAAAAATGCCCAGATATAATTACTATATTAAAAGACAGCAGGTAGAAAGTTTTTGGAAACATTTTTACTTAGAACACTGCAGAGGGTAAAATTAATTTCTCAATTATCTTAAACCAACCTATTATAACACGCTTCTGAGTCATGGGTACAGTTATCAACAGTATCAATTTTTCACTGGATTTCTAAATTTTTTCAGTCAAAAAAATGTTAGCTAGACCTACTGGTGAGCATTAATCACAGTTAACATTGCGCACTTTTTCGATGTGTACTTTTTCAAAGCCAAACTGTATTACTCAGTAGTAGGAGTGAGAAAATGTATCAAAAGGGGTTTTTTTATTATTCCTTTTTCTCACCTCCTCCTTGTCTCTCCTCCCACTTACCTCGCTCACCCTTCCCCTCCTCTCCCTTCAGGAAAGAATCACATGCAGAATTCCACAAGTTTGTAATTAAATGGAACTCTGTTTGCTCAGAAATTATTTCAAAAAATAATATTACTGAAAACTTATAACTAATAAGATAGATAACTAATACACCTACATATGTATTTAGACATTTCTAAAGCTGATCAATTAATTTTTTTCAGAACAAAACCCCACATCCCACAAGGCAAGATGACTGACATAGTACTCAGTATGTTGGTGACATATTCAGCACCTTGTTCATGGCAGCAGACCAATTTAGTATTCTTTACAAGTTTGTGAGTATACTCAAAGGAGTGAGCACTTGGCAAACATAAGTACTGAACTGTTCAGTAATCTCCTTGCAGTATCTAAAAAAACAAAACACCTGAACATCTGAATTTGTCATTTTCTGGTTTAGACAAGCAGAGTGACGAAGATAATAGTTAATCTGGCTCTTGCAATCTTTATCTATAGAGAACTCTCATTCAGTTCATTAGCAGCTATGTGACCAGTAAAAGCCACAGAAAAGATAGAGAAACAAGTCCAAGAATTTTCAGAGTCACCCATGGGCTACAGCATTGTGACTTTGCCTAGGATGAAGATTTGCCAGTGTTAGCTGTGATAAAAACTCAACTTGCCTTTCATAACTATAACATTAAAGACTTGCCAATATCCTCTTTATTAATAATGAACATATTAAACAGAAAGACAGCAGAAGAGGAACAAATGTACCTCTGGAAGGAATTAACCACTTCTGAAGATGATGATGAAAGAAGTGGATGTGAAGCTTTTTATTAAAAACACTGAGACTGAACTTTCAATCAATGAAGTACATACAGGTCATGGGTTTTGGCTGAACAGAGATATTAATACTTAACTTTTTTTAGCTTGTGAAATTTTAGGTCTGAATACAGTATTTTTCTTCAGATTGTTAATGTGTGAGTCTTCACAGGTAATCATTGTATGGTTACTTATACAGAGAAAATAACGTGCCACTTCTGTTTCCGTAAAGTTCTTCCATATATAAACATGTGGATGTGCACACACACCACAGAGACAATCCTGTTACAGTACCAAACTCCATTAAAAATAAAAAAGAAATAAAGAAACAGGAGCTATAAAATAGGTATTAATTTTCATTTTTCAGGGCACATAATAATAATAATGAGGTTAGAGGAAAAACTTTTTCCCTTAGACACATTGTATCTGATGATGGAAAGATTTCCTGCATCAAGTATTTGAGATAGGCCAGATTTAATGGCAGGATAATGACTAGGCCACAGGTACAATTAAACATGACACTATGATTCCCCATCCCACATGTAGTAAGGAAGATCTAAATTTTGGTTGTTATGGGGAAGTAACTTATCAGTCTTTTTTTTTTTTTTTTTTTGTGCATACTAACGGACAATCATGTACAGTAGAGAAGTAGTCTTGTCAAATAACCTCATTTGGAATCCCAAAATTGTGTCCTATATCATGGGTTTTGATACAAAACCCAAAAATCACTTCATGGTCAGCATATGACAGAATGTGGGAATAAGATGTTATGAGCAAGTGAGAGTAAGATGTTATGGATAGTATTTCACTATTGCTCTTTATTGAGAGAAATGGTCACCTTAGCTCAATTTTATTTCTTACTTGTATTTGTAACTCTCAGACATTCAACAAGCTCAACAATGACGTGCTACTGTGGCAGTAGTTTGAGGAGCAAGACTATATCTTCATTCTAATCTACAATTATCACTGTAAAGAAACTCTTAATTCTCAGGACACCTTTTTCTTTTCTTTCTTGTTCCAGAAAGACTGGAGATCAAGTATCTGGTTTAAACTATAAGGGAGAAACATAACGTCCCTGCACAATTAATCCCATAATAATTTTTAGGGTTCTCAAGATTAAATAAAGTAATTAAGGTAATAAACCATGTAAATGGGCATTAGAGAAATAAAACATTTTAAAAATCAGAAAAGAGACTGGAAATTAAATGAAATTGAAAATTGCTATCAAATATAATAAAAGACAGGTGTTTAGCAATTAAAAGGGATGGTTGTTGTAACCGGGGCAGCTGAAAATGGTAAGAGAACAGCTGTTCCTTAACATTGTTTCTATTTTAGTTCTATATTAACAAAGAATGCTTGTTTTTCATTTGCTTTCCCGAAAATATTACATTACTGCTAACTCATAAAAGAAATTGGAAGCTAGCGAGAATACTTTAATTAGCAGCTTCATCATACTATAAAATTGCACAATAAAAATAATTTCTGAACATTTGTGCACTGGTCTTAAGCATCAGTTGGGTGGCTATTGCTAGTTATTCATTAGACTGACTAAACATTAAACAATGCTTCTCAACTACAATTTCTAAAGTAATCATCATATTGTGGATGAAACAAACAAAAAAAAGTCTTCTAGAGAATCATCTGTTGAGTTAATGAATGTGCTTTCCTCATTCTTTCTGGTCCAAGCAAGCCCTAATGATACAATATCTCACTTAGTATTAGTGTCTCTTTCCAGAAGACATTTTAATGACCAGATATTTTACATTATTTATTTTCCAACTAGTGAAACATTTAGAAGAATTATATTGCCACTCCAGCATTTGATAGCACTAAACTCATAAGGATGATTCACATTTTATCAGGGTAGTTTGAGAGACATTGTCTAATGATCAATGCTGACATTGTATACATTCAAACATAGGACAGATATGATTTTTAGATTTTTAGATTTTTTAGCCTTAGCTTCTTATTTTTGCAAATACTATTTTGCACACACAGCTTGATTGAAAAGGCATTTTTATACTCTTGATTGACTAGTCTACTACAAAAGAACCTTACAGCAAGCTGAAAAGAAAGACTTCATACTTCCATAGAACAGAAGACTGATATACATCAACATCCAGAAGTCATATTGTAGGTAATGTAGGTATAGATCACATAGATTATGTCAAAACTTTCTTTAAAAAATAAGTGAAATGTAATGATGAAAAATACATGCAAAATAAAATATTTACCTCAAACTTATCTGTACCTTATGAGAATTCATCTTTTTTTTTTTTTTTTTCCTTTTCTTAATCTAATTCTCCTCTGCCTTTGGTGTCTCTGTCAAGTCTTCTTTTAAAAGCAGTAGAAGGGGAGATGCTGATCTCCTGTCTCTGGTGATCAGCGATAGGACATGAGAAAAAGGAATGAAGTTGCATCAGGGAAGTTCAGATTGGACATTAGGAAAAGGTTCATCACTGAGAGGGTGGTCGGTCACTGGGACAGGCTCCCCAGGGAAATGGTCAGGGTACCAAGCCTGTCAGAGCATCTAGACAATTCTCTCAGTCATGTGGGTTGGTTTTAGGTAGTCCTGCGAGAAGCAGGGCGTTGGACTCAATGATTCTTAAGAGTCCCTTCCAGGCTGAGGTATTCTATGATTCTATAATAAATGTTCAGAGGTAAAATATCCATATCTAGTCAGCCTGTTGAAGTGTATTTAAGCTAAACTGAAATTTCTGTCTTCAGTGTCACTAGTTAGATCTAATACAGCATGTAAGTGCCTAAAAATCAGAGATTACAATGCATAGCTTTTAGATGCCTCGGGGGTGATTTAAGTTTATATACCACATGAAGAAAGTATTGGGACAAAGGAAATAATTCTTGTGTCAATGATGAACCGTTTTGGGCGTCTTTTGTTGTTTGTGTTGGTTTTGGTTTTTTTTTTTTTTTTTTTTTTTACTTGACTGAAATTAAATTGAAAGTTTCATTCTGGAAAAAAAAAAAACAAAAACAAAACCTGATGTTCAGTCAACAGATGGTACCAAACCATCAGCTTCTAATGTCATTTTTTGGTCAGGAGATAAAAGACAATGATAAGATAATGGAACACAAGGGGAACACCAAAGATAGGTCAGAATAATCTAAGGCAGCAGATAAATCTGTCTAATGATTGAGGCAAAACTTTGAACTGACATAGCTTTCTCAGTCTGCTTAGATGAATGTAGTCAAACAAAATACATAATAAAATTAAGAGGTCTTTTTACTTTCAGTAATTGATTTCACTAATAATTGTTTAGAAATGACCATTTAAAGCAAAGTAGCAGTATACTGTTTACATCATAATTAGCTATGTATGTTGCGACATAATTTAAACATTTAGAGGTGCACAAATTGTTCCAATAGTGTAAAAAAGACTTTTGGTATGAAAAGTAACTTGGCACTGAGATTAAATAATTGTATTGTCTAAGACTTCTATCTTAATAGTGCAATTTAAGAAGAGAGATTAATATATTTCAGTTGTTGTAAACAAAGTATAAAGACAAACCCCGCTATATTTACATTACTATGCCCAATGTTTTTGGCACTCTGTTCATATAATTAATAACACATTGAACTTAAAAAGCCTTTCATGCAGTGACTCCAGTGCACTTTGCAGTTATTAATAAAAACAGATATATGACACCGTATGAAGCAACAAATATCCTGAGATGAAGCTTTCTACTGAATACTGATTTTGCTGGCATTTTTTACCACTGACCTAAATGGGGTGAAAATTTCACACTTGCAATTATCCATACCTGAGGAAATACAATTTATTCCTATTCAAACTGGATGTCTATCACAAAGTCAGGAATTAGTATGAGTCCTCACCAAACTATTTTTAAGACACTTTACAGTCTGAATGCAATGAGAACAAGGCATTTTAGGAACTGTATTTCAGCATGGTGAGTTAAATGTTTTAATGATTTCATACTGTTACTTTCTCACAGTGTACACAATAAAAGTGAGTCTATGCCAGAACAATATTTATTTTGATTCACCAAGAGCCATTCACTTAACAGCAGGAGAGATGCCTATATGAGGTATTTGGAACAAAACTTACCTCTAGGGTTATGCTTTGTATGGGGAATATCTTAATTAAGTTCCATTGCAATATTGAAACTTGAGAATGAGGTCGTAGCCTGCTGTAGCATGAAAGCCTTTAATTTGCACACTTCTGTTCTATTGAATAATCAAGGAAAGTTTAATTGAGCACTCTAGAGCCCTGGGTGTTCAGAGTTTCTGTGTACTTATATTGTGTTCTCTGTGCTGTGGTTTAACTTCACATAGTTATTTAGGAGCTCATTTAAGGCAATTAAAAACTACAGCTGGGGTTTTGTTGGACTGGCTGTGTTCAACCTGGTTGGGTAATTAGACTCAAATGGATACCTTGCACCCACTTCAGCCTCAGACTAGCAATGCTTTGTGTGTAAAACAGAAAAGTTGGGTTTTTTCCAGTTAGATTTTTTTATTCTTACGAAGAAAAAGCAAATATAATGTATGCTTTACACTAGAGTCATAAAAATTATTTCTTCACTGCTGATAGCAATTCATACTAAGGTGACATTTTAAAAAGAACCCAAAGTAGCATATATTCAAAATATTTTGGCACCTCTTGGGATTTCTTAGTATTGGCCTAAATCCCATTTTAGATTCTCTGAAAAGCTTACTAGCCTCAGACCTCGATAACTGGAAATGTTAGCTGGGACTCATAAAACCACAAAAGTGCCATTTATCTGTCAGTAGTTGCCTAGGTCTTAAAAAGTAGGTCCTCAGGAGCCTGTCTCAGCTGCCGGGCATCCTCAGGGCTCTTGCATTACTTATGCAAACAGCTTCTGCAAAGCAGGTAGGCTGGCAGCTGAGCCTCTGCTTCCAGACATGCCCACAAATCCCCGGGCAACATCCTGTTCATGGCCATCAAGATTATTTCACAACTAGGTCCTGCAGGGATTTACAAACTATATACTGTCCTACTTGCTCTTCCTCAAGCAGCTGGGAGGCACAGAGGCAGGCACGCCAGGGACATCTGTCCTACTAGGTAGACAAGGGCCAGGGAGCCAGCTCAAGCACTGAGCCCCTGAGCATCAAAACTGCCCCTTCGTTACTCCCTGGCCACATTTTTTTCCATCACAACTAACTCCCTGAAGGACAAATCTGCAACATCGGGGGGATCACTAACCTGGAGACAATAAGCACCATCCATCTTGTAAGGCCAGGGATCAGTTCTTGACTCAACAGTGACTGGCCGTAGCCAGTGAGACCCTACTCGTTGCACCGAGCTTCCTCCTAAACACAGCCAGGGAAGGAAGCCGGGTCCATGTCATTCTGTTATAACATTCAGAGGTTTAATTCCCAGCTCTGCCTGAGGAGATGTAGAACATCCTCAGCTCACAAATACAGGTTATTTTAAGGCAGAAATTCCTTCCTGAAATTCCTTCCTGAAATTGCTTATTCAGGGGGGAAAAAAATCATCCAATTAGAAAAACTACAAAGAAACACAAAACTGATTTTACAATCTGGTGGTCTGGCCTTGAGTTGACAAGCTTCGGCTGGAACACACAAGACACCAGGTTTAAATCATGTCCCCAGATACTACATATTTTATATGAGGTGGAATAAATTAATCCAAGGAGATGCACTAAGAGTAAGCTCAGAACACCCCATAGCCTGGCAAATAGGGAGCACTTTTGTAAGGCTGGAGTTGGGATTCAAGAACCTACCACAAATCAATTAAAATAAAGGCTGAAAAACAACCTTCTGATCTTCACAACTGACTGTCTTAAATCCTGTTGTGCTGCTTCATTGAGGAAAAGCCTGAGGGATCTATCCTCTTCTTTAATATTTTCTGTTGTTTAACTTACACATCTTCCTTCTCAATATAATGACCTCTGCTAAATTCATTCTCAGAATCTGACTTTCCCCAGGCATACTCACAGACACATGTATCTCGGAGACTTCAAATGGCAGAAAATCTGCTTGCAGTGATTCAACTCACTGCCGTGCCTAACTATGCTGATTACTTGAAGAAGTACAGGTATTTTTTCCCCATTTGGATTCACACAATATGCTTTACAGGGTTGGTTAGCCTGCACTAACTTCTGCAGCAATGTCACTATACTGCTGCTTGATTGGAGCTCCTTTGTCTCTTTCCATAGTATTGTTATAAGATACGTAGAAAATTCTAAAAATAAAGCATTCCAATGTCTATATCGAATTTGGGCTTCTGTCTTTAGTTTTCAGAAGTGCATATATTTAGATCTAATAAACTATGTAGATGCCTGTGTATACCTAAGCAAAGAGCCAAGTATTCAAAGAGATGACAAAGAGAAATTTAGTAAGAGCAATAGAAAAAAAAAAATCTACTCCTAATTGCAGATTTGATGTGTTCTGAAGAGAAATAAATATTAGGAGACTAGAAGAAAGAAAAGGTACCTGCAACAGTAGGACAGAAAGAGAGAACTACTCAAAGAATACAGGAGAGGATGCATAAGTGTTGCCATAAAATATTTTTTTTTCCTGCAAAGTACTGTAGTTATGACTTGCATCAGAAAGAGAATTGGATATTAAAGCTTATTTGCTTTATTGAAGAGGTTTAGGCTTTCTGCTCCATTTAGTTATTCTTTATGATGCCAGATTCTGAAAAAGTAGAGCTGAAACTGGTGATCTTATTATGCGAGATAATATATGAGTAGTAAATGTCTCCAGTAAGGAAACCATGAAGGAAAAATATTTTTTTAAAATCTTATTCAATGATTTCAAAGAAATATAAAGAATTAGTCCAAGTTTACAGTAGTATAACTACAAAAGTAATTTTGCTTAATCCTTATGCTTGATACTTTTTCTACTTTTACTTTGAGAAAGGTGTAAATTGCACCAGTTTTGCATTTTTCCTCACAGGAAATCTAAGAAAATTCTGATTAGAGCTTTTACTTTCATGTTAACAAGTCAAAATTAAAAGAATTCTGAAGGGAGATTAAAAAGGATATGTATATATCTGCATGCACATTCACCGTGACCTACTTAGTTATGTTAATAGGGCAGAAGGTTACAATAAAACTGAGGCAGACCTAAAATCCTCCCAAAGTGTTATCAGTTACAAAGTCATAAATCACTCTGTTTCTTTGTTGATTTCATACTTCAATAGCATCATATGTTTAAGGATTTACTGGACACAATTTTTGAAGTGCAACAAAGCCACTTGGATTTAGAGATAACCAAAGAGAAGCCAATAAGAAACAAAAAACTTCTATGGAAAGTTTTCACCAAAGGAAATTTGACCTTCGGGCCAGCAGATTTGTCATTCAGCAGTATAATAGGAACAATGTGCATTTTTTAATTTGCTTGTGATTCCTTTCCAATTTCCTGAAATTATGTTGATTGAGACAGTTAAGAATATAATCAAATTTACAACAGTAGCTGATAAATGACCTGTATTATCAATATATAACATTAGGATTAAAATCTTAATTAAATAGGCATAATTAAAAGACAGTTCGTGTATGCCCTGGTGTTCCACCAATGACAAAGGAATTTACTAAATGTGTTCAATGAAGGAGAACTTGTTTTGAGAAGATTAGTTCAAAACTTGATTGATACTCTGTACGGCTTTAATTTTGAGGTCTTGAAAAGTCAATAGTGCAAAACCTTAGCAGATTCAAAGTCCCTTTACCTACCAGCTAGTTTACTTCTCATTCATTCCTTTCCCCTACATGCTTTAACATCTTCACATTCTATTGCTGCTCACTTTTGGCCTATACTCAGAAATGCACTGTGCAATTAATAAACGTGGAGTTTTTTCATACTTAAGAAAAGCAAGCACCCTATGTATTCACGCTCTTCTACTAGTTCAGAATTCATTGATATGTATTATTTAGTACATGAGGGAGCAACTGGATTGTTATGCTAAAAACTAAAGAGAAAGCAAGTGTAAGCCTTTCCATTTTATAAAATAAAGTATTTGAGAATACCAGGTCACATGTCTGACATGTTCAGGACAGCAAAAAGATCTTGAATGCCATATAATGAGTGCTAAGAAGAAACCAAAGAAACAAAACAAAATAGGATGCCAGCATAATAACAGCCTTCTGGTTTGCTGTTCTTTGCCTTGTGCTACAGTGAAGTTAGTTCCCACTCCTACCTCAGCCCTGTCACATCCACTGGTCTGAGTTCACATCCTGTCCTTCCCTGTCAGTAGTGTTAACTTCAGGTGGAAAATGTGTAAGTGTGACAGTGAATTCAAAAGACTTAATCTTTCACATAGGGGTTCAGCACCAACATAATTTTATAGTTTT
This sequence comes from Balearica regulorum gibbericeps, assembly GCF_011004875.1. Lineage (NCBI taxonomy): Eukaryota > Metazoa > Chordata > Aves > Gruiformes > Gruidae > Balearica > Balearica regulorum. The sequence goes on along the minus strand of NC_046184.1, from coordinate 163,949,659 downwards.
TGGAGGAGTCACAGAATGAAATCTTATGACCTGCTCTGTGCAAGGGGTCAGGCTAGCTGGCCTTAAAATCTCTTATTCCTAGGAATCTTCTTATCAGGATACATTTAAGACATCACGCACAGTGCAGAGGTCAGATTTTTTTGATCATAGCTTTTCTTTCCTTGGGTAGGAAGAATACTCTCAGCTGTCATGAGTCAAGTCCTGTACAAGTACAAGATGTTTCCAGACATATTCACCAGAAAGCCAAAACAGCAAAAAGTCCCCAGCGTATCTTGAAGAGCTGTTGCTTTACAGACTCAAGGGAGCAGAAGGCCACGTAACAGTCACATCACAATGCCATCAGTATATCCACAGATAAAGCCACTGTGGTGGGAGATAACCTGTTCACACACAGCACCGCGCACACTGTGCATAAGGCAGTGCTGAGCTCTGAGCAGATCTGTAGTTATTCTCCCCAGTTTCCAAACACACGAGAGATGGGTCAGCTCTGGTCCACAAGACTATGTTAGCAGTGACTTTTTATACTCTGGGTCTTTGGGTGTGATGTCAGCATTGCTGATGTCAGTTTTTTCGTCAGAATAACCCTACACTCTCACTAAACTCACATCTGCCTTATATCTTCCCCCCTATATAGTGTCGCACATCACTTGGCAGAATAACAAGAATGTCCTACAAGACTGTATCCTCATCACCTATTTTTAACTACTTTTTAGGTTACCTAGGGAATATTTTAATGAACATTAGCTAATAAGGAGACTAATTCTAATGCATCTTCCCTCATCAACTGCAAATGTAAGAATGTCGCAATTAGAAACCTCCTGAATTAGATCAGTACCTAAAGGAAGTTAGAATGATTTAACTGGAAGAAAGGTATATAACCAGGAGCTACATGTGAGAAAGATATAAAGCTCTGGTTGAACATATAGAACTCCTAGTTGTGAAACTTGGATAATTGTGAAAAAGTGAATGAAGCAAAGCCCATAAATATTTGGAGCAATCCATATTTGTGCAGAGGTAGTAAAATCTCACAGTAGCAGACTTACTTTTGCTAAGATAAAAGAACTCTGCCAGTCATGAGGGGAAAATAATGGTCCCAAATGTGTCAAAAATATTAAGAAAATAGATACAAATATCTTAGAAGAGTCTGAAACTGAGTAGTCGAATAACAGTTAAAAGTAATAAAATTAGAAAAGAAACTTGTACTTAAATGTGCTATAGCTGAGGGCTGTGCAGGAGACTACGCTGCAATCTTCACATTTTGAAATATACAGGAAGACAAACTTACATTTTAAAAACATTCCCCACTCATGACTATAATTCCTGTTCTGTGCTTTGGTATAACATTGATTACTAAGAAAGTCGTAAGCCGAGAGAGAGAATTTAATAAGCACATTTTTCAGTTAGTACTGTCTGCTGGAAATTAACACAAAAAAAAGACCATTCTTTGGAGAATGGCAAAATACAGGGCTCCCTGTGATTTCTTGTGATGAGCAGTGTCAAAATTTAGATCTGTAGTTGCACACATGTGACTGTGGATGAATATATTATATTCTTTGACAAAACTTGAGAATGTAGTAAGATTCCAAAGTCAGAAACGCTTGTTGAGGCAAAAAAAAAAAAAAGTTACTGGTTATAAGCCTAAAATTTTAAGTACAAACATGGAAGTCCTAAAAGAAGTCTAGGAAGTATGATTAGAGTAATACTTAAGCATTTAAATCCCTTTATTCTAATAGTTTTCTAGAGTGTTTCTGCTTCATCTGGACAACTCAATATTTATTTGACAAAGTTTCCTGAAATTTCCACACTGCCTTTAGAAGACTTTGAGAAGGGGTAGTTCGGTCTGGATATATCAGCACCTGGGCTTCTCAAGCAGTTTATACCAGCTGGACCACAGAAGTGAGTACTCAGAAACAATCAAGTTTAAATGGCATTGCTTTTTTTCCCCAAAACACAAGCAAGTTCCTGGTGCTCCTGGGCAATGACTGATTTCCTCATCCCAATCTGTAGATTCCTACACTGTTCAAATTATTCTGTAATGTCTGGAATTTTTAGCCTATGTCAAATGCCTGCCTCATCAAATGTTGCCACAGGGAGAAGATAAGAAATTAGAGACCAGGATGCCGGAGTGTATTGGGTTTGCATGGCAAGGTTTTGATAGCGGCAGGGGTACAGGGGTGGCTTCTGTGAGAAGCTGCTAGAAGCTTCCCCCATGTCCAACAGAGCCAATGCCAGCCGACTCCAAGACGGACCTGCTGCTGGCCAAAGCCAAGACCATCAGCGATAGTAGTAGCACCTCTGAGGTAACATAGTTAAGAAGAGGGAAAAAAAAAACCAAAACCCAAAACCACCAGGACCAATTGCAGCCAGAGAGATGAGCGAGAATATGTGAGAGGAACAACTCTGCAGACACCAAGAAGGGTGTTCACCAAGAAGGAGGGGGAGGAGATGCTGCAGGCACCGGAGCAGAGACCATCTGATTTCTACCTCTTATGCATAATTTTGAGGTATTTGCAAGATTTTTACTACAAGGAAAAAGAATAGGCAGTGTATATGTAGTTGTTTTATGTGTAGGTGTCAAGGTTTTGGCAACGGGGGGCTGCAGGCGTGGCCTCTGTGAGAAGAGGCCAGGGCCTGACCTGTGCCAGACACAGCTGGCTCCATAACAAGCCCACTGCAGGACACAACTAAGCCCATCAACCAGGCCCATGGTGCCTCTGTGATAATTAAGAAAAGGCAAAAAACTGCAAAGGCAGAGGAGGAGGGGAAAAAACAAAAAGAGTGAAAAACAGCAGAGGGAACATCAAGGTAGAGAGGAAGGAGCAAAGAAGAAGCAGGACAAGGTGCTCCAGGCACCAGAGCAGAGATTCCCTGGCAGCCCATAGAGGACCCATGCTGGAGCAGATATTTCTCTGCAATTGGTGAGGACCCCATGCTGGAGCAGCTGGATATTCTCTGAAAGAAGCTGCAGTCCATGAGGAGAGCCTGTGCAGAAACAGCAAAAAGTGTGATGAGGAAGGAGCAGCACCGCGACTCCCATTCACCACCCCCCATGCTCTGCTGTGGAGGAGGTAGACGTTGAGAATGATCTTGAGCTTGGGAAGAAGAGGGGAGGAAAATTGTTGCTTTAATGTTTGTCTTCGTTTCTCACTACCCAAATCTATTCTAACTGGCTATAAATTAAATTATTTTTTCCCCGGGTCAAGTCCCACAACAGTAATTGGCAAATGATCTCCCTGCCTTTATCTTGACCCATGAGCTTTCTTGTCCTATTTTTCTCCCCCTGCCCCACTGAAGAGAGTGAGTGAGCGAGTGGCTGGGTGGGAACATGGCCCTTAGCCAAGGTGACCCTACCACAGTTGTTCAACATGGTAGACATGAGACTGACTTTTCTACCCCAGTCTGCATTATGCACAATGGTGACACTACAGAGAAATTTGTTGCCAATGACTGACTCTGGAAGTAACCAGTCACTCTGCTGTATTCTCCACTGCTCCACCTGCCATGCCTGTTTTTAGAGCAGCCTTAGGACTCCTCCTTATATTCTCAATGGGATTTCCTACTAGCTAGAAGTCTCCATAGAGAATTGAGTCAAGCTGAATGCTAACATTCAGCATAATTTTTAAAAGACACTGATTAGATGAGCTTTGCATCCCAGGTTTCGATTTCAGAGAAGGTAGATTTTCTCTGGATTGTTTAAAATGGAGTAGAACACACTTATCATGATAATGCAAAGGGAACATAGCTGGATAAGGGTAAATAATGTTTAGTGAGGAAATCTTCCATCTGGAAGAGGAGCTGCTTGCTTGAATGACATTAATATACTTCTGTGATTCATAGAGTATAAAATTTTTAGCTTTTATGTTGCAATATGTAGTTTACTTATTGAAAAATATTTAAGAAAACAAAGATGATAAATAAAGATTATCTTGTATAATATTGTATAGCAGAATGTATTTTTGCCACCACAAGTATGCCTAAACATCACAAGAACAATACAACATAACTCCTTTGATTAAGAGCGTCAATAATCTGATTCATTAAGCACATCTAATGTATGTCTCCTCCCAATTATTACTACAATTATTTAAAGATTAAGGCTCCCTAAAGGTACACAATATGATAAACTACAGTAATTCCTCTAAAATGTATGGTCTGAAGATATTCTTCTGAACTACGGATAATGATTTATGGTCTGTTGGTAAGAGATGCAATTTAATTGCACTTCGGAACATTCCTAAAGCAGTAATCATCATGTCACAGAGTACCTGCAAAATGTCAAACTCTAATTATTTCCATGACAATGTTTCTCAGATTTGACTCTGGTAATCCTTCACTTTGAAGGCTTATCCACAGAAAATGTAACATCAAATAAATTGTGCTCAGCTGTCATCTTTACCATGTGCCATTTTGTCTAAATTTTGTCAGAGTGTGAAAACAGGGAGGTGATCTGATCTGTTATGGAGCTAATTCTAATTCCCTTCATACTTACGTAGCTTCAGTTAGTTTAGCAAACTATACCCAGGAACTGATAGGTAGGTAGAGAGATAGAAACTATATTTATTTCAGGAAAACAATAAACTCCTAATTTTTAGCCCTGTGGTCAGATTCCAATCTGCTTTACTGTATTTTGACACCTATGGAACTGTACTGTTTTAATGGAATTAAAGTATAAGTCAGCATGCATCCTGACAGAATGAAGTCCACCTTTCTCAATTTCATTAGGAAAAAAAAATACAAAACACCAATTTAGCTACTCTATGAAATTCACATCCCCTTATCTCAAAGTCTAAGTTTGCAAATAAATGAATTCAGTCTATACTCTTCAAGTAGATTCACTGGCTCTCTCCCAGGGCTTCTCTACCTGTTGTGGTGAAGTCTCTGATGCTTTTTTTCCCACTTGGAAGTGCTCTGGAGATTTCCCCTGTATCTCATAGTAACACTTTGATCTTTTCCTCACAGGATTAGCTCTTCAGCCAGTGCTGCAGGTCCATGCTGTGATTATCTCTGGATACATTCCCCACAGGTGTTCACATGGAGATTGTTCTTGGCTGTCCTAGAGGCATGTTACTCACGCCAGTGCAATTCAAACAGGAGCCTGAGGGGAGACGAGAGTTTGAAATTCAGTAATTGTGAGCCTGCATGAAGTTATTACTCACTGCTATATTCATGTCACATGCCTCCAAAAAATCTCTGCTCATAGGCACACACCACAGAGTTAGAACACAAGAATAACAACACTGAAAGTCCTGCAGTCAGAAGAAATGGGGGGAAGACATTATTTGAAGATCAGCAATAAAAAAACTGGAAGAAAAGTGCTAGGACTTCAGCAAAACCAATGCCATTTTGTGTCCGAGTAGTGCGAAGAAGTGCAAATAGGTCTCAGATGAGACAATCCAGTGTACATACACCTTGCCCAGGACTGACTTAATCACAGATTTCAAAGGAAAGAGAGAATTAGTCCCTTTCTTTAAAACTAATGACAACTATGTGTAATTTGGTTTTTAAACTATCTGAGTATTACATGAAGAACTGGTGGAAATGCAGAGCTCTTTACTATAGAGACATTTGATTATAACAGTTTACGCAAGCAGATCTCAAAGAAATTCCAGAGACAATTTATATTGCATTTCTCATTGAATGTAATACAGCTTGGTTGAAAAGGCTTTAAAGTTATTTTGTGCGTTTAGTTCTTGTCATCAGTCTCCTGGTTTTGGCTGGGATAGAGTTAATTTTCTTCCTAGTAGCTGGTATAGTACAAGAATAATGTTGATAACACACTGATGTATTAGTGTTGCTAAGTAGTGCTTACACTAAGTCAAGGACTTTCCAGCTTCTCACACCCTGCCAATGAGGAGGCTGGAGGTGCACAAGAAGCTGGGAGGGGACACAGCCAGGACAGCTGACCCAGACTAACCAAAGGGATATTCCATCCCATATGACATCATGCTTAGTATATAAACTAGTGGAGTTGGCTAGGGGGAGAACAGCTGCTTGGGAACTGGTTGGGCATTGGTCAGTGGGTGGTGAGCAATTGCATTGTGCATCACTTGTTTTGTATATTCTTTATTATTATTATTGTTACTATCATTATCATGATCATGATCATCATTATCATTATTTTCCCTTTAAGTTCTGTTAAACTGTCTTTATCTTAACCCATGAGTTTTCTCACTTTTATTCTTTACTGGGGAGGGAGTGAGTGAGCAGCTGCATGGTGCTTAGTTACCAGCTGGGGTTAAACTACAACAGTCCTCTTGGCGCCCAACATGGGCACAAAGGGTTGAAATAATGACAGCTCTGAACAGAGCATGTTAAATCAAATTGTTATAAGCATTCATTATATTAGTTTAATAGTCACTGGTCACAATGTTGACATATTTGCACTCAAAGGTGTGCTTGTTCTTAGAGTTGTGTTACGTAACACCTTACTTGCAGTGTATGCTCCCTGTTGGCACCATTTATCATCTCTGGGAGCTGGGCCAAGGTTATTGTTTTGTTGTACTTTGTAATACTGGCTTATGATATGACAAAATTGCTGGCCATGAGACTACTTGGTATTTATACTCAGCATTGCCATCACTTCCGTACTTTGGGAGACATCTATTGGAAACTATTAATAATTGCACTTTTTACCTTTTCTCCTCAGAGACCCAGTCCATGGGAGAGACACTTTCCTTCATCTTCATCTTCATCTTTCCCTTCTCCTCTGTAAATTTTGAATTTCCTCAGAATGTTCAAACCAGTATGTTCCTATTGCTATGTCTCCTGAATGTATTTCTGGTCTTGTACTTGTTTAAGGGTAAACAACTGTTTAAGAGTATCACCCAGATATCTGCCCCAAGGCTGGATAGTTATGAGTGGCAGGGTATATGGGATAGCATGGGCAAGTAACTAGGACAGTGGGCACCTCCAATGTTCTGGAACTTCACCGTTCAACAAGTGCAGAATCCTGAAAACTTAGTAAAATATTTTGAAGAATGCTGTTATAATATTATTATATTAATATTATAATATAATATAAAATTATAAGTATTATTATTGTTGTTATTATTATTTTCCCTTTCTGTCCTATTAAACTGCCTTTATCTTAACCCACAAGTTTTACTTTCTTTTCCAGCTCTCTCTCCCATTGTACTGGAAGGGAGGAGGTGAGTGAGCAGCTGCATAGTGTTTAGCTGCTTGCCAGGTTAAACCACCACACAAAGATAAGCAAAATAGATTCTTGGCAGGGCTTAATGATTAGGTGCCACTTAAGAATTTTGAATGAACCTTTTGCATCATTCGTTAGTGCTTTACCACTGGGACACTGTGAAGACACAAGGAAGGAGGAAGCATTTCTCTGAGAGGTGGACTGACTCACCTGGGCCTTGCAGGTGAGAAGAGTGGAGAAAGTTTCCTGTTTCTGTATTCCACAGTGTTTCAGGTACTGTACTGGTCAATAGTGAACTGCCAGCAATAGAAATGAAGGAGCACAGAGAATTTTACTGCTGGGTGCATATTGGGTGTTCAAGATGTTAAACAGGATTTTTGAGAACCTACTTTTCTCACATAAATTGCCTATTTTTCCTTGTGATTCTTCTCCCTATTTCTTACTTATGGCACTATACACAGACCTGGTCTTACTTCATGTATAGGGAGAGAGAAAGCAAGTTGACATTCTCAGTATTAAACAAATGGCTTTCTTATTATCCTTTTATTGATGAGCTACCATTGTAACCCTTAAAAGAAACAATTAAAAACAGTTTGAGGCAACAGAGGTATGTTGCAAGACAAGAGGATATGTCAGCAAAAACTGTCCTGTAATGTAATATTAAGCTCTAGAATTTATGGCTGTTTTCTTCCTTGTGGTGTTTTTCAATACACTTTTATTACAGGCTCTAAATTATACTTTCACAGAAAAGGTCTCTCTTTAAACCTTTAGGTCAGAATTGTTCAGATCTTTTCACACTGAATCAGTCAGTTTTAAAGCTGGCACAATCCTTGGCAGGCTTGTAAATCTTTCAAAAGATCTTATCCAATTACCCTTCATGGTCCACAGGCTTCTACGGTGTGTCTGTTTCCTTCTATGTGAGGAATTAAGAGCTCGTGAAAGGTTAGGAATCAATGGAGTTGAAAAGTAAGCCAGCACATTTTTCTACAGTTCAGATACTATGGCTATATCTACAGAGACAGTGTAGAGATCTGTAAAGAAATTCAGTCACGGTCAAGAACACTGATGGTCCTTTGAGACCAGAAGAACAGTAAGGCCAGAAATGTTTAGTTAATTTATTTATAAAAAACAATTAGTTATGTTAAAGCTGAAAACTTCTGCATATACAACTAAGGTCTTAAATCTTGCCTAGGACCACAAAATATATTTCATTTTATATGTACCTATCATAAACCTTGGTCTTTGTTATATATACTTCTTCAGTAAAGGTGGCAAGAGGTCATAGACATCCTAGGTTTTTTAATATGAAAAGAAATACAGCAAAGAGCAATCTCTGAAGAAAGTACTTTTTTATTATTATTTTATATACTTATTTAACACCTTTACTAACTAATGGAATATAAAAGATAAATATTTACTAAGATGTTTATTAATATCAGAAAGAATTTTACATCTCAGCAGTTTTTAAACTGCAGTATTTATTCCAGTGCCATATAAACTGCAATTACCAGGCTATAGCAGAAAGGGAGGAAAATCACTAAATCAATTTCACATGTAGCATAAAAATATTATTTCATCTCACTCTGTTGGTTAGGTTTACTACAAAAATGCCCCTTCAAAAATGTTACACAGTTGAAAACAAATGATAAAATGCATGCTCTCTGAGGGAGAGCTTAAAAAAATTCTTTTCTTTGTAATTCAGAAAAAGGAGGTTGCAGTGAGAGAAATCCAGCTGCATCTTGAACCTGTATTAGTTACCTATAACTAAACTTTGAACTGCTGTGATTTCCCAAATTTATATATTTGTATATATATAAAGATATGCATATTCATTTTGTTGGTACACATATATAAAATCTTCATTTTTTCCCACTTCACAGTAAGAAGGACTTTCATTTCTTAGTTGAATATCTGAAGAATTACACAGCAATCAACTGCTACTCCAAGCCCTTTCTATGTCTGATTGTCAATTGTATCTTCTGTAATTATTCATTTATGTTGATGCAAGACAGAAGGATCTTGAAATGTGAAACTTCACACAGTGGAACTAACTGAAAAGCAATCAAGTCAAGCAGAATTAGGTCCTTGTTAGTTTGGTTGTTTCTAATACACTTCAGTTCTGAATAGGGAAATTAAGTTAAAAGGAATTTTCATGTGCAGCTTTTAAAAAGCTTTCAGTTTTACAGCTTGTGTGCTTCATTGTATTTTTACCTCAACAGAACTTGTACTGATTTCAAACAACAATGTGAAATGGAGGAAGTAAAATAAAAGCTTACTATGATCCCAAAATCTATAATTCGAGGGTTTATGTATATAAGGAAAACGCTGTTAGTCATTTTAAAAAAACTATTGAGATTGTGTGGGTTTCTGCAGAGTTCAACTTTTCTGTGACTTTCATGTTTATAGGTTAAAAAGTATTCCATTTAGTGAAATTTTGTCCAGTTCAGATTCCAGAGAGCTTGTCAATGTCATGTCTCCCAAGACTAAATTGCATTTATAAACTCATCTGTCAAATAAATAAAAAGTCACTGCTTGGTTTCCAGCAAGAAATTGCTTATTATTTAAAAGGAAGTTTCCAGACCTAGTGGGAGAATAGTGCTGCATTCTGAAGAGAGGAAAGTCCATTACTAATTCTGTTGCTCACGGTTATTTCACAAAATTACAAATTATGGCACAGAGCTAGAATGAAGCAGGCAAGTTCTCTTCTACATGTTTTATTTACCAATGCTGGACTTTTTTTACATTTTTAGTAGCCACCATAAGTTGCTGACAATTGCACAGAAGTTTTTTTGTATACGGTGTTTAACTATAACCTTGGAACTTTTCATCCTGACCATGCCAAGACAAGAATAAAATGGAATAAAGATATTTTCATGGGAATACTAGACACAGATTATAAATTTGGTGCTCATCAGCTAGATGAGGTATCTGAAACTTCTGAATACTATTGCACTTAGTTGAAATCACTTGCATAAAGATTTCACCTCAACCAGTGATGTGTGCTACAGCAGGATCAAGAATTATGTGTATGATAAATGTAATCAAAGTCTGGTAGAATTTGGGGTTTCATAAAGAAAAAGAAAATGAAGAAAAATATTTCACTTTATGAATTTAGAAAGGAACAGAATTTTAAAGAAGGAACAAAAATAGAAATACTTCTCTGAAGATAATATATTGATGATTTTATTCCTCCTTTATTTCCATCATTTTTTTTTCTAAAAAAGAAGAAAATCAATACTAACTGTGTTCCTTAAACATTTCCCCAACATTTTTCCTGGGTTTGATTTTTGACAGATTATTTGAATGGCAGTTATTGAAGAGAAATGACTGAACACCAAATAATCAGTTTGATCTTGACACTATCACAATGTATATAATTCATTCCATGTCCTTCATTTTGAAGGCCAGATATAACCACTCTTGCCTCTCCTCTGACCAGAGAACCTCAGTAATGAGTCAAACAATTTTGCTTAATACTCTCTATAACAGAAAGAAGAACTACCGTGAATGTGAGATTGGGTCTCTTGATCTAGTAACACATTTTACTGTCTTCCATCCTACTGACTCTCTTACTGCTTCTCCAGGTTTAAAATTTTAGCAGAACTTTACTCCCTGAGGAGAGGTTTGCTGAAATCAGATGTATCCAGGGGACATTTTTATCAGTGTTCTTTTCCCTACTAAGGTTGTATCATGAAAGACTGCAGAAAAAGATGGCTATGTGAAGAAGACTTTGCTGACTTCTTTAAACATCTTTTCTTCCTCTTTTTTAAGTTTGGACTTGATTCTCATGACAGTGAGTCAGCTCAGTTTATTTGAAAAAACTTCTTAATTTATTCAGAAGATGAGGTAAGCTTTTGAAATATTTTCAGAAATATTTTTAAATTTATTTCTGTTATCTAAGGCTATGAATATTATGGTTGAAATCTAAAACAGTATCACAGAGAAAACTATCAGAATGAAGTGAGCAACTGAATATTCTAGCCTATCTTTTTTGTTTTCCGTACTCTCACACTCAGATTCAACTGATGTGAGTAAATATGGAAGTCTCAAGTGTAAAGAAAACTTTTGTTTACATCTTTTATCTACAGTCATTCTAGTTCCCTTACAAACTGCCTATGTTAAGACATCTACAATGCCCATTTATCTGACTGGCTATACAGATGGCAAGATTAAGTTATCATTTACTAGATACAGATTTGGGTAACAGCTTTTATTGTTATTTTATCTCTTTCTCTTGCCTTGATTGGTGATTGTGTGAGCACATTATATTACTTTTCTGGAATTAAAAAAGTCATACATCCTCAAATTATTAATGCTTGACATAAAATCATGATGCCATTCCACTGTGGGCTGACAATCATTGTTAATGAAAATATATAAACTGCCAACTCAAGCTACATGCAGGTATCTTTATGTCATGGGAAATGCTCCACACCTTGAAGGATTAGTCATTATGAAGAAGGCATACACAAAACAAGCAGAGGCATACTGGCCAAGCAAATGAGAGTTATTGCAGTTCCCAGTATAATTCAGAATGTTTTTTGAGCTAGCCCAACTTGTGAGTGGCTACTTACAGCTCTAGAGGCATTCAGTGATGTCTGGGTTTTTGGAAGACCTATTTGCATGATTCCTGTCCCAGTGAAACAGCAGAGTGTCATTCCTGAATTATTTCTGCAGTATGAACATTCACTGTGAAACTGAACTGAGATAATTGGACTATTCCCCAGAGACTGTTTAAGAGGTACAAAACTTTTTATTCACACCTTCTACAATTTCAAATTGAGCTTCTGTCATTTTTTATTGTCAAGTTTGAATTAAATTTAAGATAAAAAAAGCATTCCATATTTTTCCAAAGTTATGAGTGACTTCAGTAATTTCTCTGTTGGTTTTTATTGTTTCATTTCATCTGTCTTTTTGATTTATAAACTGTGACTAGTACAAATAGAGTAAAATTTATAAATGTCAAACAGCTTTTAAATAAGATTATTCAGGTAAGCTCAAGTTCATTCATTTATTTAATTCTTAGTATTTCAGAAAAGCTGAGGTTATTTATTTTTAATTTAAAAGTGTTCATTTCTTGTGAAATCCTGGTTCTCTTCATCATGCTTGTCAACATGTACCATTTAGATTTCCCAGGGTTCATGTGAGTAAAGACTAACCTTCACTTCGATTTCATGGAATCACTCAATGGTTGAGCTTGGAAGGGATCTCTGGAGGTTATCCAATCTAATCCTCCTGCTCAAAGCAGAGTCGGGTAGAGCAGGTTGCCCAGGACTATGTCTACTTTAGTTTTGAATATCATAGAATCATAGAACGGTTTGGGTTGGAAGGGACCTTAAAGATCATCGAGTTCCAACCCACCTGCCATGGGCAGGGACACCCTCCACTAGACCAGGTTGCCCAAAGTCTCATCTAACCTGGCCTTGAACATGTCCAAGGGTGGGGCAATATCTCCAAGGATGGAAGCTCCTCAGACTCTCTGAGCAACCTGCTCCAGGGTTTTATGGCCCTCACAGTAAAAGATTTTTCTTATGCTTAAAGGGAATTCCATGCATTTCAAATGCTCTTTGTGGTGGGTTAACTTTCACTTTCTCCCAGGTTCCCACCAAGCCGCTCTCTCACTCCTTCTCCTCAGCAGAACAGGGGGAGAAAATAGGATTTAAAAGCTCATGGGATCAAATAAGATCAGCGACAGCACTCACCAATTACCATCAGAGGCAAAACAGACTCAACTTGGGGAAGATTAATTAAATTTATTACCAATTAAAACCAGAGAAAGATAGTAAGAAACAGATACAAAACTCCCCCCCACTTCTTCCCAGGCTCAACTTCAGTCCTCCGTTCATGACTCTTCTGCCTCCTTCTCTCCCACCCCAAGTGGTGCAGGGGGATGAGGAAGGAGGGTTTCAGTCAGTTCTTAACAGTTCATCCCTGCTGCTCCTTCCTCCTCATGCTGTTCCCTTGCTCCAGCATGGGGTCACTCCTACAGGTTACAGTCTTTCACAAGCAGCTCCAGATCATTTTCCTCATCAGGTGGTCTGTAGGAGACACCCACCACATCACCCACAATGGCCTGCTCACTAATCCTGACCCCACTTTGTCAGGTGGATCCTGTCTCTTATAAGCACTCCTAAATCATCAAAGAGGCTTCCATGGTCACAAAAAAAAAAAAAAAAAATAAAAAAAATCCCTGTTGTTGACAGCGGCTGCACAACCAGCTGAATTTGCAGGATCTGTCCACTCCTCCACAAGATTCCCCCCCTCACCAGAAAGACTGAGGAGAATACCACTTTCAATTAATAAATAAAGCACTACTAAAATGAAGGAGGCAGAGATTCTAATCTGAGTTGCAAAGCTGCAAATCTCATTTTAATAGAATGCTTTTAAATTATGCTGTTGTAAATCAGAATCTGCCCCTTGAACTATTAAATAAAGCAAATCAAATGGAATTTCTATTTTCCTCTATTCTCCGTCCTTTGTTGTGAAATTTCTTCTTGGACTGTGAACTTGTTATTGATTTTTTTACTGTCTGCACCACTCATTCAATAAGCTTATCACCAAACTTGGCCCTAAAAGATGCTCAAAGCAAATGAGAAAGTGCAGTATCTATTCTCCTTCCGTAATGACTAAATTCTCCTTTGTTTCAGAGGAGTCCTTATGGAAAAAATTGGACTCTGGCAAAAAGATGGAAGATAAGATCAAGCATCATATTCACCAGCAGGAGCACATGGGAAGATCTGGTCAAAGCACAAAGAAAGCAATTCTCATGGATATATCCTTGAAAATAATCGTTTGATAGTTGAGGTTTATTGGTTTTCCTAAACATTTAAAAACTGAAAATGGAGGAGTCTGTCTCAACATAAGTGGGTAGATTCTTTATGCCGTGAGATACACTTGAATCATTCTTTTACAACCTAAAACAGGAAAATGAAGGAAACACCAAGATCTTCTTACAGGGATCCTCTAGGATCACATAGCAGGGGAGATGATGTACCATATCCTATGTAAAAAAAAAAAAAAAAAAAACACAAAAAAAACCCCCAACATGTGGACAGTTCCTTAATTTTAGAAACTCCCCCAAACCTGCATGTATCCATGGGTCTTTTGCCTCCACAGAGGCACTCATAAAGCCCCTGTGGTATTCTATGATTTAGACTTTTTTTGTTGTTTTATGTAGAGAATTCCTAGGCTCTAGGTTTTCAATGTGTCACTGTATATTTCGAACAACATTGAAAAGATAGTCTTCCAAAATCCATAATATCTTTAAAGATTTTTATAAATGTAAAATACCATCAAAAGTATCAAGATGCTAAAATCTGTCTCTGTGATCACTTTCAGATATTTGAGAGCATCACAGAAAGTGAGGGATCTGTATTACTTAAAAAGAAAATTATCGACAACTCAATTTATCTAATTGAGCAAATGTGATTTGACTGAAAGGACTTGTAAAAAGAGAAGCAAGCTAGAAGTAAACCATGTCAGAGAGAAAAACCCAGAGGCCCAAGAAACCCTAAGAGATGGAAGGGGTAAAAAATCCTTATCTGAGTTTTACTAGTAGGGCGATCAACTGATGTTGCCAAAGCCAGAGATTAATGCTAGAAAGCAAGCAAGCAAGCAAGCAAGCAAACAAAAAAACCTACTAAGCCATTAAAATTTCCAGCCTATAGGTAGGGAGAGGAGAAGATTTTGAGAGAGGGGTACTGATAAATATGGAGCAAGGAGCAGAGGAGTGGGAGCTACAAGCCACCTGAGACACTGAGATTCACTTTGGCTTGGAGAGAGCTGCGGAGGTACAGATGAGATGCAAACATCTCTGAGATGTGTACATGGTGGGTACAACCCCATCTCGTTTGGCTGTATTCCTTTGGGTGAATAAATAGTACATCCATTTAGAATGAAGTAATCTGAATCACTTTCAATCAGTTCACAGGCTTCAGGAAAGAGCTGTCTTAAAGATGATAATTACTGTTAGTAGGCAGATATGGCCATTAAGTGAGAAGATGAAGGAGGGCAATGATATTTGATATTCTTTCTATGTAATCCTGAAAAGAGAGCAAAATTAGTGGGTTTGCAGAGATGTGCTCTGATTCAAGTCACCTAGAAAAAAGTACAGGATGAAATTTGAAACTTGGAGGAAGTATTCGGGGGGGACTAGAGAGAGTTCATACGCTAAGTTTACCTGTAGATTGTTACACAAACTAAAAAAATGTCTTATTTGTCTCTGTTTCTAAAAAGTTTTGGAACTTTAAGAATCAGTTATTTGGTATGCTTGAAAAAAGATCTTTCATTTACAGAAAAAAACTTTCTATACGGGTCTTTTTAGATATCTCTTGCTGTTGAATATCTTCTGAGTTCAGTAAAGCACTGATTCAGCAACAAACCCCCTGTAGGCAAACCCTTTGGGATTTGTATATGTGGGGTTTCTTGCAAGATTAATTCTGGCTTCTTTTCATGACCATTCCTTGGTTTCTTGAACATACCTTTATCTACAGACACTAGTTGATAAAAAAAAAAAAATTAACACTCTGAAAAAAATGTTTCTCATTTATTCCCAGGAGCCAAAAGGAAACTGACAGATTTAATGTTTATTTCCATGACAGTTATACTTGAAATTCTTCACGAATTATTTATTCTGATATCACTTGTATACAGTTTTTAATTTTGGATACAAAGATACAGTTCACACTTACTTACATATAAGTGCAAATTTATATTAAAACCCCAGAAAATACATGCATTTGTAAAACTCGGCAGAAGATTATAGTTTTGAGGAATTCAGGCAGGTTTTCTACATAGTAATTGTATTTATTTGATACTATTCTACTGATATGCTTCAGTATCAGAGACAACAATTAATTCAAAATATCAGTGCAGCAAGTTCTGCCTTGATGTTGTAGAGGCAATCCCACATCAGGGAAGTTAAAAACCAGTGCAGAGCTGAGAAGTCCAATAACAACTTATGATTAGGTAATCATTACTACACCTCCTACTGTCTTTCACAACTTCAAAGGAAAAACTATAAGAATTTAGCTAGGATTCTTCTGTGCTGGTCAATGACTTCCTTATGTTCAGACATGGAAATCTAGAGAATTACAGATACATTACCCCTCCATTTCAGTATTGAACCTAATTTGACAAGTCTATTGCTTAAAAAAAAAAAAAAAAAAAAAAAAAAAAAAAAAAAAAGTGACTCGAGTAAAAAGCTCTAGCACGTACTGGTAGCACAGAAGGTTTAGGGCCTGATATTAAGACTTTTTGAGACCCAGAAACTCTAGCTGAATAACATGGAAGATTAATGTTCAACATCTTTGGAAAAAAGAGGCTTTTATTGTAGATGGCAAGGGAAATGCTGTTCTATTTCTTATTAGGAATTTGCAGCTCGCTCAGTGTCCAGGGATGCTAACATATGAATACAGATTTATGCAGGATCAGTTAAATACTCCAGAAAAAAACAGGGAAATGAAGTAGAATCAATATTTTTGTGATCTTACAGGCTTTCTCATGGCTATGCTTCTGAGTATATAATTAATTATTTGTAGTAGTGTAGTGTCTAAAATCTCTCTAAGGGGTTATGAAAGGAGTCTGTTGTGTCAGGAGCAGTCAAATTCAAAACAAAATACAGCCATCACTCCAGAGAATTTTCTACTGTGAGGAAAAGATCAATAACTTTTAATCTACTTCTCTTACCTTAATAATTCTATTCAAAACATAGGAAGAAGAATTATGTACTTACAGTACCAGAATTAAACGAGCTGAGCTAAAGTATCCTGTGGCATGCCAATCATTTTCTCCCAATAAAGAAATAACCCACTGCTGGAGTGTCACCTGTGATCCAGGAAACTACTATCAAAAAATGAGGCACTGAATATAATACATCACAGAGGACAGAAAGAGTCATCCAGAAAAGGATACCTGAGAAAACACAGATGAACCTCACCAGAGATCATCACCTTCACCTGTTCTGACGAACTTTACTTCTTAACCCATTTTAGCCTTGGATAACTTCTTTTATTCCCCACCGGACTTAAAAGGGATCCAGCTGGTGTTAGAAATGTGAATTGTTCAGTTACTTGAAAGTCCTGAAGTGTCAATGGTCACATTGGGTGTAAGGAGAATGAAAACTTTTCTTTTTCACTGACTACTTCAGTAACACAAATTTTCACATTAAGTCTTTTAAAATTCATCAACCAACAAAATGCTATGAGTTACCTCTTTATATCATCTTTTCCAGATCACCTGAGATCTTCCCTGAACAGTACAAGAAAATAATCGCTAAATAGTATAGCCTCTTTCTCAGGACAAAACACAATCACATCTCAGATTATTCTATATGGATTATCTCTCCTAGTTATCCATACATAATAAAGATAGTAGCATAGAAGATGGTAAGAATGTTTTACTTCCTTTAGATTTTTTACTTAGGCAGCTCTAGGATTTTTCTTAGGTGAGCTGGAACTCTTTCAGAGTCACAGGAATAGATAAATCCTGTGATCTTCTAGAAGGTTACAAAAGTCATATACAGATTTCATTAAGATTGACAGGACTCTTTTCATTGACTCTAATGAAAAACAGATTATGCAGAGGAGCAGGTTATGCAGATTTGCAAGATGGACCTACTCTTTTCATGAACATAAAATAGCACTATTTTGGAGAAATTCTTCAAATCTAGAGCGACATATGGTCTGGGAATGCATTTAAATTTCCAGAGAAGCAGTGGCAAAGACAGTTCATACATGGCCAATTACAATCACAGCTTAAATCTATGATTATGCCTTGTAGTATGATTTTGCTTGCCCATTATTCCTGTGATGATCTACTCTTAATTCCACTTACCTGAATATTTCAATGATCCTTAAACATTTTGAATTATAGAACTTAGCATTGAGAGATTCATGGATTTTAAGCCTGTAAGTGATGACTGGATACAGCTTTGATCTTTCCTTAGCTGTAGACCACTAATTTTCACCTACTTATTACCGATCTTAATAACCTGCTTTGATTATATCACTTTCTTGGAAGTTCATTCTAGTATTCATCCACCCTTTCTATGGAAATCTTCTGCTTATCCTTTCCTTTGGATTTTCCTCATCATCTCCGATATGAAATTGCAGAGTATGGGCTATCTTGCTTCATGTGCCTGGGTGACGAGTGTCAAGCACAGTATCCATGGTCAGCACTGCTGCAAGTCATCAATAATAAAAAGTAAAGCTCTGTCTGGGTGTGTGGGCTACTTCCAATACCAGCACTGCAGTCTTTTGGAGGGTTTTCTGAAGCCAAAGGAACTTAATTTAACTCAATGAAATTGTGGGTGTGCTCATTTCCTAGTGCTGAGCATCCTCACTTAGGCTATTTCACTGAACACAAGGCTACATTCAGGATTCCTTGTGATCAGACCAGTTCTGGAGAGGTCAAACACTCTGCTGCAGTGTCAGCCTTTGAAATTGAAAGTGCGAGGGAAGCCGCAGGGAGTCAGGCCTCTCCTGCAGCGAAGGCGGCAAAACGGCCTTTGCTCTGCGTGCGCTGGTGTTTGATTGTTGTTTCTTTTGTTCTCATGTTAGTGGGCCTGGTCCTACCCGCCTTCCCAGAGACAACTAGCTCGAAGTCAAAGAATTCTTTGCTTTTCAGGACCAACAGGTTTGGGCATAGGCTTTCTAAGTGGAGTGGGGAAAAAAAAAAAAAAAAAAGATCTTGCTTTGCAACAGAGTGGTCTGTCTTCCATATCACAATGTAGTTTTACTTTAGTTTCCTGGAGGATCTATTAAGACAGTACTTAAGGAAGAGGTAGAATGATCAAAAAAAAAAAACTGAAATTATTTGGATAATGTGTAGTTTCACTACTTTCAGGAAATTTATATATTCTATAAAATAGAATACATCTAAAAATTTAACATATGATGACATGTTAGGAAAGCATTTCATTAAACTTAAACAGAGATATATCTTTGTGACAGTATTTGAACTTAGATTTATTTGTCACTAACTGGAGTTAAATTTTCTGTTGCCTTTGTAACAACCAACAACAAACACTCATGCAGTGACGAGCCACTACACCAGCTCTAATTTTAAAAAGTGTAGCCCTACAGCAAACTAGTCAAGTAAAAAATGGTAAACCATACTAGTACGGATTATTAAATGACAGTGATTCAAAAAGCTTGTTGCAGAATTCCTGTTGATTCGCTGGAAATCCTAAAGACTTTTACTACTTACACTGAATTTCTAAAAAAGTCTATATTCCTCAGGAAAACAAAATGCACAGAGGGAAGGGGAGGTTATCTCAGAATAGATTTGAAACTGGTTTATCTACAAAATTAAGTTTGCTTTATGCCTGGAAACTAAGCACCAGTATGGTAGTTTTTGTGTTCCTAAATGTAAGGCAAAGAGATCGATACTAACATTAATGTAATTCAGAAGAGGCAGCATGAATAAAAATGAGAATTAAAAAATGGAAATATATTCTACCTGAACTCACTAATAATATGTTTTTGCTTTTAGAATTCTGCTTTAGAAAAGATTAAGAGCATAATTCACCTCTGTATCTGAGCAAAATTCTATACAGAAAACAAGGCAGAAGTATAAACATAAATTTATAGCTCATCTATGGAGGGAATGCGAGGGACTAAAGAGTATATTTTAGGATTCTCTTGGCCCTGGGACCTCTCTGGCATACAGAAGTAAGCAGGAGATGGGTCACCCAAGGAAGTCAGCATGGTAGAATCCTGGTCTTTTTGTCTTTGCTACCCGAAATGGGAAAGTTTCAAAGGTGACCACCATCACAAACCCAGTTTCCAAAATCAATGTGAGAGAATTACACCACAGGAACCCCAAGAGTAAGAGGTTTTAATCTGAGTCATGTGGGAACCAACAGTACATATTTGGAAATGAGTAACAGCAGCTGAAAAACACATTTGTTACATTTTTTCAGCTGCCAAACTCTTAAATAATGTCATTGCTTCTGACCTGAAGTAAAAGCATCTTGAAAGTGAACTTGACCTTAGAATAACACAGAAGACCCAATTAGCAAGGTATAAGCAACCTGTTCTTACATGGAAATTTTAAAGTAAAACTTTTGTGTGTCAGTTCATCACCACATGTGCCCCTTTTACCAAATGAGAGAAGTAAGCATTTTCAGGAGGTGATACATCTAATTTTAAGACAGATGTGTGAGATAGATGTACTGCCTTTTGGAGGTGACATTTTTCCTCTCCATTGATCACTAAGGTGACCTAGGATGAACTAGATCATGTTTTGATGTCTGCTTTGTAGATAAGTTGAGAAGAAATGTTTCTCAAGTTAGGTTTTTGCCATTTCTTTCTTAAATAAAATGTTCTAGTCCCTCCAATCACAGAGGAGTCATGAAAAATATTTTTCTTTCAGACTCAGATTTCTCTTTCCTGGTAATATTTTAAAACATCCGTTTGTCCTTCAGGAATCAAATCACATAAATTACAAAAAAAATCATGAAATTGTTTAAAATAATTGAAAATAAACATCTTTCACCCAAAGACCACAATTTTCTCAGCAATATTAAAAAGCCGTTCCTCACCTTTTTTTTCCACAAGCGTATTAACAGTTTCAGAAGACCAACGGTGACAGAGTCCTAAGATATTGCATTTGTTTCCCTCATTCATTTGAGAAAACATAAAGAATTCTTATCATGATGCTGTGTCTTCATTTTGCAAAAATAATTTAAAATATAAAAAATATAAAAAAATCGCAAGTCCTGTTGAATAGGTCATTCATTTACAAGGATTTGGATTCATGGATTCACTAAAAAATCCATTTTTAAAGAAAAGATTTCCAAAACAAGGAAATGTACAATATCTACTATATGTACATATTTTTCTCCCTTCATTTATTTGCTAAAAAGGTGGTGAAACAGAGCCAAGGGATGTGTGTTGTCCCCCCCCCACACCCAATTGCTGAAAGATCAACTGTGGAAACTAAGTTAATAATCTCAGCTGATTTTTGCTTGTTAGTGTAATGGGGTTGTGCAGCCCTGTGTGGAATACAGTGGTTTTGACCACATTTTAGTTTTTCCCCCTCTTGATTCCATCACCTTGTTCCACACTGGGGTGAAGTGAAAACCAGGTCTAAACCACAGTTATTCCTTTTTGTTTTATTTTTTTGTTGTTGTTGAAAATGACATTTTCAAATTCATCCTACTTCTTGTCTGAAACTGTTTCTTTTGAAACCCTAGGATCCAGTGCTAGAGCAAGTTACAGCAGAGGAAAGCATCTGCTAGGAAGTCGGAGGAGTTTTAGACTGTCTTTTTAAAAACTAGTTTCTAGTGGCTGAACCTCACAGGCACTTCAAAGACAGGTGAACTAAAAAGTCACTTTTGGTAAACATAGTATAAACTTACCACAAACTGGGACCATAAAGACCTTTTCCAATATAGCTTTACACTTGAGATAGAGGTGTACCAAAACAAAACAACAAAACAAAATAAAAAAAAGCCATTTCCTGCCATTCATTATATGAAGAACCGGAGGGCTTCATATCAGAGGTAGACTACCAGACCTTATTCATTTCCTCTCTGGTGGTTACTTTTGTCCATACCTGGTGTCTCCATGTCAAAATGCTAGTGATGACAATAACAACATTTGAAATTTATGGTGTAAATAATCCACTGATGTAAACTGTCACAGCTATAGAGTAAGCAAAAAAAAGGATGAGCATTTATAACAGCAGAAAAGCTGCTTAATGTAAATATAGTATCTTTCTTTAAAATGGCTTGATAGCATGGTTAAACCCTCTATTTCCTTATATTTCTGAATGGGTGGGTTTTCCTTTCATATGAACAATTTATACAGGCCTTAAGGAAGAGGACTGGATCCCATCTAGACTGAAGTCTGTAAGGTAGGTCTTCAACATGGTTTGGGAGGCTTTAACTACTGAATAAATTTTTCTGATGAGATTATTTAGTTAATTTAGACAACTAAATGTAGCTAGTTGCTTTTTATTTCTTGATTCAGAAGGCTCATTTCACCATATTTAATGCAGAAGAGAAGAGTACTTGCAATTCTGACAGGTGAAATATCCTGAGGAGAAAAAAATGTTAAATGCTTCTTTTTCCCTAAGAGAGCTCTAATACCAGTGCAATGCCTATGGCATTCTCCTCAGCAAGATATTTTCTTTTTTTAAAGAAAAAGAAAATAAAAATAAAGAAAAAAATATAAGTCTGTAAGTGTGAAGACTTCTGTGCAATTTTTGGTAGTTAATGGTTATATTCAAATACATTCAAATGGCTGTAATTTTTTTTTTTTTGCATGATAAATTATGTAAATATTGCCAAAATGTGGGGAAAAAAATACTATATGTAATGGATGTTTGCCTTAGTTCTGCATAACCTACTGCAACTCTCCTTTGCAATGATACATTGATATACTTTTCCTCTGAGAAACTTTGGCTTGGTATTTTCAATATGGTAGTCCAAAACTCTGATTTTTTATTTTTTTTTTCAGTTTGAAAATTTGTGTTCTCCAAAGACTAGGCATTTTTTAATGGAATTATGACAGATAGCATATGTAGGAGAGTTCTTTCCCTGAATCAGAGAAGGGAAGAAAAGAATTATAAAATAGGGGAGTCAGTAGCAGGAAGGAAGGACCTTAATTCTTACTTTTTTCTTTCACCATGCATTCTACCTTTTTCTTAGCCAGAGACTAAATAGAGGCACATGGTGCAAGCAATGAAATAGATTGCCTTCCTCTTCATAAAGTAATAAAAACTGAATGAAAATAATACTTAATTTTACATTTCAGAATTTAGACATAAAAGGTGTGATTTGTAAAAGGAAAATTACTTTGCAGATTCAACTCATCCTAAAGCAGCCATTTAAAATGGGTCATCTAATAGAACCCAAAAAGTGTCAAAAAATCACAGAATCACAGAACAGTTGAGTTTGGAAGGGATCGCTGGAGGTCATCTAGTCCAAACCCCCTGCTCAAGCAGGGTCACCTACAGCAAGTTTCCTAGAACCATATCCACATGTTTTTTTAATGTCGCCAACGAGGGAGACTCCACAACCTCCCTGGGCAACCTCTGCCAGTGCTTGGTCACCCTCACAGTAAAAAAAGTGCTTCAGAGGGAACTTCCTATGTTTCATTTTGTGCCCATTGCCTCTGGTCCTGTCACTGGGCACCAGTGGAAAGAGCCTGGCTTCCTCTTCTTTGCACCCTCCCTTTAGCCATTTACATACATTGATGAGATCCTCCTCGAACCTTCTTTTCTGCAGGGTAGACAGTCCCAGATCTCTCAGCCTTCCTTCATATGTGAGGTGCTCCAGTCCCTTAATCATAAGTCTATTTTCTCTATTTCATCTCTGAATAGTCTTTAAGGATTTTAAGATGATTAACTGGGACATATACAATGAGGACATCTACATTTAGTCAGACTCAAGAGCTGAAATGACCATACTTCTTAAGATGACATTGATTTGGTTATATAGTACAACTATTCATTTCTGATATAGACTTTAGACCTATTATCATGTTTAACAGAGAAAGCTTTACTGGAATATTTGGCATATATAACGTACAGCTGTTCTAGCAGTTTATGTTTTGAAATGTACTACCTTATTTCCTGGCTCTAGAGGATTTGCTTTCTCAGTGTTTCAAAAATGCTGTCTTTTTATATGATTCCCTTCTGATCACCATAAAGAATATTCAAATACTTTCTTCCAAAGTACTAGTTTGTTCTGCATCAGTGGATGATCTGGTACATTCTATGAAAGTCACAGGCTGACCCATAGACAAAACCCAACCAAATAGCTTAACATGACCACTGGCCTTTCCAGAAGTTCCACTGGTATAACCTGGTAGTGAAGGCAGTGTGAATCCTGCTATCACAGTTATAACATCTTTGGAGTTTACAGTCTCTATAAAGCAGAAAGAAGCAGCATAGCAGTCTAATACAGAAGCTTTTAATTTTAACATTAAAAAAAACCCAAACCCCTCAAAACTGGTGGATTAATAATATGAATGTATTAGAAGAAAAAAAAAATTGCAATCAAAGAACTTCAGAAATACAGGGAAATTAGATTACTAGCAATTTGATATTACATTTTAAAAATATTAATAAGTCTAAGAATATTAAAGCTCAATCCCTTTGAGATCTAAACAGTAAAATGACCCCCTCTTTTTTTTTAAATGGTTATTGTGTTTGCATTGTGAAAAATCAGATGAGGTGGTGATGTGCTTTTGCTTCATGCTTCATTACACAGCTAAGACATGCATAAATCTGCACTACTTGATGCTCTGCCTAGCCTTGCCCTGATTGCTTAAATGAAGGTTTATTGGGGAAACTGTAGTAATAAAGACTAAGCTTCATCTCTGAAGCAGCCCTGCAATGTATGATATTAGAGGAAGAGGATCTCAGGGGGTTTTTATGTGTGGTTTCTTTTAGCCCTGTAAAAAAAAAAAAAAAAAAAAAAAAAAAAAAAAAAAAAAAACCTAGAAAAGTGATAAAACAGTAATGTTTAAAATGAGAAATAAACGAATGTATAGAAATACACAATGACAAAGTTTCCAGCAGTGCTGCAAAGATACTGTCGTGTGAACAGTGCCATCTAATGGGCTTTTTTGAGATTAGCTGGCACAAGTATTCACGAAACTGATTGCAGCAGCATTCTCGTGTTGTGGCAGAGCAGCTATCTGAACATTATAAGGAACATTAACAACGAATTTGTTGGTGGAATCCTGGATTGTCATAATTTAGAGAAATTACATTTTTGATATAATCTTATCGTTTCAGGCACTGTTCTTATTTTAATACGTAACATTTAAACTTAATTTCAACATGAAACGATCACACAGCTATTTATTTGTTTCAAAAATAAACTGCAACCATTTCAATATTGAAACCATAAAAATAAAAATATTTTGTAAAACGGTAAATAATTTTTTTTTTTAAATCTAGAGATCAAGAAATATAAGGTCAGAATGGAAAATAGGTATTGATAAAGCAGGAAAACAGGGAGAAACCTCTGAATTATAGTGGTTTATCCCATTCTTAGTTAAAGGTAAAAAATTGAACCACAATAACTGAAGAACTCTTACTTCTTCCCTACTACTCTCAATCTCAAGCTTCTTATTCTATCTTCCTTTTACCCTAAAATACTTATAGGAATGGTTTTCCTTCATGATTTTATTTCAAGTTGATTTTGGCTACGCAACAATATTTTCAGCAGTGACCTTCATGGAATTTAATATTGAAAAATAACCTTTATATAGAGCAAGAATTCCACAGCAGGAATAAGTCTCTTTGTGCTATATCTAAGATGGCTTGGAATAAATAGAACAAGAAGCTTCCTATGGAGCTTTAAGCCACCCTATAGAATCCAGTATTCCTGCCACAGAATTCTGTAAAAATCTATAGGGATAATAACACACTTTTAAGCCACACAGCATTTTCTTCCACAGGGGAAAAAGAAAACAGAACAGTAGTCACAAAGAAAACCAAGGATGATCACTGCAATAAAACTACAGGCCATGTTTTATGAAGCTATAAACACAAGCTTCAGCCACAAAATAAGCTAGCTGTCTTTAGCTTACTCAACAGATACATTTCCAGACTCTGTAAAATACCTCTGAGCTTCTAATTAATAAAATTCCAATCTATAATCTGTGCAGATCAGGTGATTCAGTGAATGTCTAATAATGATGTGTACTCAATGCTACTGATACTTATGTTGCAATATCTAGAGGAACTTTCACAGCATTTATTGAATTGTAATTATGGATGACCTTGCTCTTGAAGGCTTGAGCTGTGCAAGCATTGTGCATGCATTGTAAGACAAAAATCCACCATGGTATTTCTATTAAGGGACCTCCAGTGCTCTCCTCTCCTTACAATGCAGAACTACCACTAATGTTAGAGAAATATGAAAAAAATATACACATATTTAAAAAAAAAAAAAAATCAGTTGTGGTTCATATTTGCTGTACCATAGAAATTAAGGTCTGGAAGATACTTCAAGAGACCAGAAAGTATAGAGGCAGACCTTTCTAAACTTTTAGTACTAAAATTCAGTGAAGTACATTCCACAGTCTTACAATGTCACACCATCCTCAAACTTAGAATAATATTTCTCACACTAAATGTAAAGCTGTTTTTTTCCTTCAAATTAGTGTTGTACTTTTCTTCTATATACTTAGCTGTTAGATACAGGGAACAACTCATCATTTCCTAATAATTGCAGTCTTAAAAATCTGAAAGATCAAATCATGCAGACCAGGCTTTCCCCCCCCACAGTTCATATTTTCCAAATATTTCAGTATTTTTATTTCCCTCGTCTGAATTCTATCTAAACTGCCTATGTCTTCTTTAATATAGGGTGCCCAAAGTGGAAAGAGTACTCTGAGGCCTCTCCCATTCTGGTTAAAGTCTGATAATGAATTTCTCCCCATGTTTCATGTACAGTGTTGCTGCTAATGCATCTCAGAGTGAGAGGGGGTTTTGCAGCATGCGGTGTGGATGACTCATTTTTAATTTGTGTTCAAGTATGATTTCAAAATTATTTTCTCCAGTACTGCTGCCAATCCAGGTTTTCCCCAGGCTGGGGGCTCCCCACAGGGCAGCAGGGCAGGGGCTTGCCAGCCAGGGGCCATCCCACCGCCCCAGCCAGGAGCAGGGCAGGCTGGGGGGGCAACAGGGACGGCCCCAGCCCCCGGGCATCGGGCACGTCTCTGGGGACGTCAAGTCAGCAAGACAGGGTCAGGCTCAGGATCAGCAGCCATAAGGCCAGGCAGAGGCATGGTAGCTCAGGCCAGGACTCAGGGCCTTGGCTTCAGTGCAGCTCCTGAGGGTGGGAAGGGGGAGCACCTCCACTTCTCCCTGACTTCTCCAAGCTCTTTCTCCTCCCAGTCTTCCCCAGCAGCGTGGTTGAAGGCCGCAGACCCATGCTGTCTCAGAGCTGGCCTCGTGTGCAGGCTGCCAAACCCCTTTCCGGGGCGCAGGGAGTGTGGTCAGCCCCAGCGGCGGTGTTGATCTGAGCTCGGGACCAGGACATGGACACTTGCAATCCCACCTAAAACTAATTCCCACTTTGACCAGAAGGGTCCAAACCCTCCTTTTTTGTGTATGGTTCTGTGACCCTGTTGTACACTAATTTCATGATAATTTCATCATCAAAATAAAATTTTGATTCATCACTACAACTCATTTTTTCCTTGAGAAGAAACAAGATGACGATCCTTCTTAGGTAGAGATGGGCATTTCTTGTTTGCCCTCTGTTGGACAAGAAGGTTGTGGTCACAAAGACAGACGTTACTCTGGTTTGCAGTTAGAAATTCATGGAGTTTTGACCAGTTCATTAGGCTTCAGCTGCTCAGAGGTTGATGGCTTAGCAGGTTGGTCTAGCATCTTGTTGGGAATGAAAATTTGACCAGCAGTTCTGTGACAGGTGTACAGTCAGATGGTTCTCAAGGTAAAAGATTCTCCTAAAGCAAGTGTTGCTAAGATTTGGGAGTGACTCAGCTGGGTGAGCCATTTTGCTGTCAGGCATCAGCATCTCATGAGTCAAGCAAATAAATTGTAATGACGCATTTTGAAAATTCAGGCACTGGGCAACAACTCCATAGCTTATGATTTCATCATTGTCAGTTATAGAAACAATAGGAAGCTTGAATTCAAAAAGACTAATAATTTCTTTTTTTTAAGTAGTAGTAAGTCACTGAAGTCAAGTCAATTAAATGATCAATACATCACTAATTCAGATACCTAAGAAGTGAAATCTGTTGTTTTGATGCCCAGATTCTTTACTCAAAACCCTATAATCCCCCATGCTTTTCCACTAATCTCCTTTTTTTTTTTTTTTTTTTATGGCATTCCTTGTGACATCTCCAACATTTACTCCTTATTTTAAAATTTTTATTATTCCTTCCACCTATATAAGTCCTATATCAAGACTTTGTTCCTTTTCTCTCTCTTTATTCTCATGGATTTTTATTTGTCTCCATTGTGGAAACACTATTTGCCCTTGCCTGTACCACTTACACAAACAGATTATATTATGAAGTCATACGCCCTGGAACCTCCATACACTTGCAATAAATATTTAATCTGAATTCTCCTTCAAAACAGCAAAATAAAACCTATAAATAAATATTTCACACAATTTTCTGAGGGTCTTTTTCCCTTAGTGAAATACTGTAATGTAATGCAGTCTTGAATATCTGGTTTAATGCTGCCATCTAGCGTCCCTTGGAGAAATTAAACCCTACTTCATTCAAACATACGCAGTCTTCCAGCTCCCTGACCTGTTTAAGACCTATTTAGCTTTTTCCTAAACTCAATTACTTCAGAGCAGACATTCAGTGAAGTGTGTAAGGAGTTAGCTCCAAAATCTGTCATTTAACGTTATATTCTGGTTTCATGTGATGAATTTAGGTTTTGTGCCAAAAAGTGCAGTTGCTAGAAATATTTTGGGGGTTTTCTCCCATAAAGAAATATACATAGACTAAATGAAAATAAAAGAAATCAACAATTTGCTATTTCACAGGTAAATGAATGTGTTTATCTTAACACTTTGTATATACTCGGTTTTCTTCAATATCTATCTATCTTTCCCACCGTAAGTTTATACGAGAAAGGATCTTTTCTTATAATTTGTGAAAAGTAATAAAATTACAGACAAAAATAATTGATTTCAGGGGATCAAGACCAGACCTATCTCAAAAGCTATGAAATTATTGCAAACATATATTTTTATTTTAGAATAAATCTAAGGCATTAGTGTTCTGATTTTTTTCATTTTAAGAAATCTGTCTTAACAATTCGTAAATCGTATTCTTTTTCTCCCAGGATAACTTCATTTGTGTCTACACTTGAAGTTAGAATACTGAACAAATATCTCTCAGCAGTCCTTCAATGACATCTGCTTTTCTCCATTGATTTTATAGGTAGTTAAACATTAGCTTTTAGAGAACTCGATCCTAAAACTTGAAATGCCTTACTCCAACAGAATCCCTGGTTACCACCGACTAAGAGGCTCTGGCGTAGATTAAGAGCATTTCCCTACCAACCAGTGCTGCACTGCTTGCAAATGTTTTCTGTCAGTGCATGGGTTAGCAGACAGATAGTTTGGTGGACTGAAGAGAGATGGAGGTGCTGAACCTCTTCTTGGGCACAAACTGGCTGAGAGATCATAAAAAAAAATTACATCTCTGAATGAATATGAAACGCCTGAGCAGACTCTCCTCATTATCCTCCTAAAGAGGTTATAATTTGTTCTTTCCAAAACTTTCTCATCACTAAGAACGTTCTTGGTCTTCCTGCTATATTTCTGTGATGACTTCCCTAGAAATCCAATCTTTACTCCAATTGCTCTATTAGTAAACAACATAGATATTGCCAGTGCAGCTGTTTGTCATCAAAAAGTCATCTTCCCTAATTCATACAGTTCTGGAATGGAAAGAGGGTCTATTTTCTGAAAGCCTTGTTTCCGTACACTTCTGTAATGTAAATTGAACAGTTTTATAGAATTGTACTATGGGTTAACTTAGCTATAAGCCTAACTATTTTATATACTTTTACATCTAGTCATAATACTGTGAATCATTATCACTGTGCTAAACAGCTCCTAGAAAATAACAAGGGTAAAATAGCTCCGTGCATTTAATAACTAGGCTTTCATTCAGATGTGTTGTTTTATTCCTTCCTTCCTGACAACCATCAAAATAAAACTAGCATTAGGAGCAGTTCATAGGAAAGAGGATGGAGAAATGGCTGTTTCTGTACTTAATTCCACCATTTTATCCGCAGTGATGAGAGTCAGCTGCCAAATGAGAAAATTGTGACAGGCTCAGACAGAGGACTGGATGAAAGGGGTGAAAAATATCTCAACCATACAAAATCTAGTAAAACCTTTGATGTGATGCTGCATTGAAAAGTTGTTCATTTAACTGAGGGCACTGAGATTAGTAGATGAATTAGTAAATTAGTTGAGCTCAGTAAATACATTCATAAATTAACAAAGGGAGTGGACAAAGTGGAGGGGGCAACAGGTTATGCAGAAAGGGAAGTTTCACCAGCCAGATTGAAAATAGGTGAAAAATAGATTCTTCCAGATCATTTTTGAGATTGATTTTATTTAACATTTTGATTGTAGGAGCCTCATACTAAAAGTTGGGAGTTGTAGATGGAATTTGAATATGATGTAACGGCTCGAGATATTCAGCACTGGTATCAATATCAAAGGCTGGACTAGTGAAATTGGAAGTGTAGAAGTAAGAAATTTTAGATCATGCATTTACAGACCCATACAAGAAAAATGATATTGTGAACTGAAAGTTTAGCAGCCTGAAATGACAGGTTTTCCCTGGATCCTATGAGTTGCCAGTGTAGTACAGCCAAAGCAGATATAATCGTTTTCAGCTAAGAAACTATTAGTTCCGACATCCTGCTGAGAATTTGAGGTACTGCACATAATTCTGATGAACCCATTGAAGAAAGGTGAACAAAATTTCAAACAGATATAGACGAGATCACATGGGCTTAAGACGACAAGGGAAGAAGCCCAAAAGACCAGGCTTGCCTAGTTTACTGAAGCAAAGGCTGAGAAAGGATATAATTCATGGCCTTTTACTAAAAAGTAAAAACAAACAAACAAACATACAAAAAAAAACCAAACCAACAATGAGAACTTAAGTGTAATTCCTTGTACTTAAACCAGATATATACTGTCTATTCTGCTTTGTTATCTTCGACTGAAGAGAGAATTCAAGAGGAGAAGGCTAGTGATTTTGGCCTGACAGAATGATCCCCGAACGATCATTCCACCCGGCATCACTTTAAAACTCATTGTAGCTTTTCTGTAAAGCTATATTTTTGCACTGTACAACTAGGATCTTGGGGCTTTCACTCTTCATCTGTGTCTACCATGAGCTGAATCAGAATGTAAATGTCTAATTATATCAACTAATGTCACACATTCAGATGGCAGACCTCTCAGCTAGTCACCTAAGGCTCCCTTTACAGTTCACAGAAAGAAGTGGGACTTACAGGCATGATTTATCTGCCTTAAATTTGTGCTGCCACATCAGATAAATGGCATCCCAGAAGTGCATACTGAATGATTAGCTGAGAAATGGACTTCTAAAGTACAGTAGGTGAGATGAATCTCACTCTATGTTTCTAACATACACATGTTAAAACAGAGGCTGTGCAGGGTACTGCACTCCCCAGGTACCACAGACTCAGGAGAAAATGAAAGCCATTCTGCAACAGAGATGCAGAAAGAACTCAGAACAGCTGTGGTTTGAGCCATTTATTTAGTACATATTATCGTAAGAACTGCACATGCTATCTGCAATTCTCACAGGATAAAAAAATAGCTCCAGAATGAATGCAAGGACTGACATTATTCAAGGAGTCCTTTTACCGTCATAAGCTATCATCATGAGAATACAACTGAAATCAGTTTATATGAATCAGCAAATCCAAAGCAATGAATGTAGCTATGCATACACTTTGGGACCGTATTATGCCTTTTATAATTTTCATTTACAGCTTGGCATTCTGAAGCATCATATAAAATCAATGGCCTTCACCATTTTCTGTGCAGGGCTCTGAAATGCCATGAAACACTGTGATGAGGAAGAATGAATACTGCCCAATTAACTTCATTTATAGACACATTCTGTCCTTGCAAGCCCATTACATGCAGACTATGCTTTTTATATTTTCCGTCTTTTATGCACAGACTGCAAAGGGATGAACATTTTTCTCTGTTTGTAGCTGTGATCACAAATTAGTTTAACCTGCTTTTGTTAGCTGTATCAAAACAACAATGCTAATGCCTGTGGGTTGACAGACAAGCAAATAAATGAAAAATTTCCTCTGCTATCAACAGTTGTTTGATTAACTCTAAGGTGAATAACAAAATGACACTGAAAAATGTAGTCAATATTCGAAGAACTCTCCATAACTAGTAATTATTCCTTTGTACATGCATATAGAATGTAGGTCATTGGAACTCTCACTTCACATTGTTTTTTCTGAATTCAGTATAAAATAAAATAATCACAATTATCACTGTGAAATCAGCACATCCAACTACAGACACCTGTAGATAAAAATGATTAAGTGGGCATCTCCCTATTATCTGTTTCAAGAATTTTTGAGGGTTGTAAAGCCGTATTTTCTGACACTTTATTTTCTATTTTGAGTAGATTTATTTTGCTGAGTTGATTTCTTATAATGTCCAATGAACCTCAGAAAGAAAAGTCATGGGTTTGTGAACACAGTGACTACCCGAGTCACCTGTGACACACTTAATTGAATAAAATCCCATAACCTAATAAATAAGGCAGCTATTCTTAAAATTATACTCCTTGAATTTTAAACATCTTATTCCCTTTTAATGAATGATTAAGATATACTGCTTTATGCAGTTACAAAATATGATATACATTGGAGTAGTATATGACATCTGAAACTGAAAAACATATCTTCAGCATCAAGTTTTTTATGATCTTTGAAAAAACATTTCCAATATGCTGTCAATGTACCAAAGAGTTCAGCCATCAAAATAAAGTAGTGAGACACTACTGTACTGTTGTAGAGTAGTATATCTCCATACGCAGAATGACCCAGGCATTTAATTCTTCTGAGATCAATAACAAGGTGCTTGTTTATGTCAGCTGAGGAGTTAATCTAATATATGAAAGTCATAAATGAAAATGTTCAATTGTCTTATCTCTCTTAAGTTGTCTAGTTAACAATGACCTCATATATTTAAAATAAAACAATTTTATTCCTTGTATTCCATGAGATGAATGCTGCGGGTTTTTTAAAAGAACACTTTCGGGAGAGCAGACTGGATCATATAGGGCTAGCGACGCCCTTTTTAAATTTCCTAAAATCACCAGCTCCTTAGCTTCAAAGAATTTAAAGAACAGGTGTGCTTCCAGTACCAAATGAAATGGATTTACGTCCACATTTCTCCAGATTTCATGTTGATCTAAGATGTTGGATGACTGTTTTGGTAGAATTTTTTAGGTGTTTAAGAGAAATAACATTTTCAGTGTGGGAGATTTTCTTCACCATAAATTATTTACGGATTCATGGGAAGAAATTTAGGGGAAAAAAAACTTTTATCTTGTAATTAAATTATTAACAAGTAAATGATTCAAGATTCTGCTCACCATAGAAAATAAAAAAATGAGAAACATATGTTTTGATGTCCTGAACTGACTGTACTAAAGCTATTGATATATCTTAAGTCCAGGAAGTTTTCCCACATGACTTTAAGTTTTAGTGTTATGCTAATTAATAAAACTGTAATTGATGTAAAATGTAATCTATTATCTAACTTCCATCATTATTCTGTTGCTTTTGTATGAGTGTCCCAATTTTTAATGGTAGGTCAATGTTTAAAAAAAAAAGAGAGAGAGAGGGAGAAGAAAATGAAATAAACCTTGGATCAAGTCAGTTGCACTCATATTCCATGAGGTCAGCGCTGAAGTCTAAGTGAATTCCTCTTTGATCTCCTCTCTTGCCCAGGTTACCCCGTCTGGAAACTACATGGCCAGGAACAAACACCAGTCAGTGATGTAGCTGATCAAAGAGTACTGGCCATGAGTTTACAGGACTGTAAGCAACTTGGGTGGAGTTTTTTGGTACTTGATTTGGAAAAACAAAGGAAAGATTTCCTTTTCTCAGCTTCTTTTCTGTTCTTATTAACAAATTGGAACAGTTGGAAATTATGTTTAACACAATCAACTACAACTATCCAGTTCAGGCATTAAATTATTATACTAGCCTTTCACATGTGGAAAGGTGATTTTAAAGTCCTCGGAGATAAAACCTGAAAATTAATCAGTAGATGGATCCAATAACTATTTTTAGCCACAGTGCAAAAAATATCTATCTTTTAGGCATAACTGGGAATTTTGTTAAGTCAAGCCTCAGGAATACAATAGAACTCCACTGTCTCAGAACTGTTAGCACAAAGTGCCAGCTTACAGCAGACATGGTCAGATTCATAAGAACTCCGCAGTTTGTTTCATGTTTTAGTTGTTTCCTTTGATCAGATAGAAATGCATTTTCAAAAGATTATAAAATAGTAAGAGGAGCAGTAAATTGTTCTCCAAAATATGCTTTCAAATTTCCATTTCACTTAGTATCTATATAGAATTGTGATAACATACAATATTTACTCCATAGAAGCCAGGACCAGCTTTTCAGCAGCTCTCAATAGTGTAACTTCCCTGGTCTGCAGTTTTAAAAGGACAATTTAAAAAGAAAACGTGATTCTTCTAATTCTCCCAGGACTTTAAACCAACTGCAGGGACTTTGCTCTTGGTACAGAGACCAGGCATGAAACACTTCAGCTCCAAAGGGAAATGTTTAAAAAAGTTATGAGAACACTGGGATATCATGGAAATTGTTCTGTGACCTTCACGACAGTGGAGACAAGGAACAGCTGCTGCAATTAAGGAATCCAGTGGAAGCAAAGTGATAAAAATCAAACTGTGTATCCTTTTTGATCTCTGTACAGTCCTGATGCAGAGATAATAAGCGTGTGGACCAAATTCTATCACTGTGATGTTGAGTTTCAGAAGAAACTCCCATTATACATATCTGCAAGATAATTAACACTTTGGGTCACACTGCCACCATCAGCTCTGACTTTAAGATAACTATTTGGTCCATTATCTTGCATGCGATGCATTATGTTCACTTCCATGAAAATGGATTTGTACATTGACAAATTGCTGCACATCAAAATCACACTTCTGTTGGCTGTTTTAGTTGTACTCTAAACAACATCAAGGGTATAATTTTGCTTTTTAAAAGAATATGTAAAGTATGGTTTGTTAAAAAATTGTGAGTTAGAAAAACTCTGACAAGTAAGAAAAACATGAAAAAGAGTATGGAATACATGCAAATTCTAAGCCACTATTTCAACATCTACCTAAGAAATTATTAACATCCTTTGTCTTCGAGTTCCTCTTGTTTTGATGATTTTCACAAAGTTTGATAATTAAGGTTTTTTAATTGCTAAAGAATTTAAAAGTGAACTCTCACTATTATTATATTTTTAATTCCTTTTAAACTGAATGCTGGAGTCACTCTATCTCATGTTATTTTCTTTAACCGATTTTTTTATATTCTATCTATTCCACTTACTGGATTTTTTAGCAAATGCAAAACAAATATATTCAGAAATGTTAGGCATATTTATTCTCCACATGATAACTGTAAAGATAGTATCTCTCTTAATCACTAAATTGTGAGTACTGCTCAGCTATCTATCGAAACTAATACCTCTATTACTGTCTAAACCTGACCCTGAGATCCCACAGCTGACACTCTGTGCAGGCCATGCCTGAATTGTAGTTGTTACTGCCAAGGATGATTTCAGATGTACTGAATACACGTGCCTTTATGCACAAGTCAAGAATTCTAGAACAATTCTAGAACATTTGATATCACACACACAAAATTGTATTTGCAAATACTTCTAAAAAAATCTAGACTCCTGGTCTGACAAATAGATTTTTCACCAGTGATAACCCAGAATGTATTCCTAAATTTAATGGCAGGAGGAGGAATCCACCTAAACTGTCTTGAAATATGAAAACTTATGAAGTTACACCACTGATGTAATGGATTGCCCTGTTGTGTGATTCAGTGTGTTTTCCCTCTGTCTCACTAGGTGGCAGACTCAAGTGGCTCTGGTTTGAAAGGATCATTCTTTCAAGGGTCGGAAGGGAGTTTCATTGTTACATAAAATATTGTTCAAATACCCAAACGTAAATGATTTTTTAAGACATCCGCTTAAACTGAACCAATTCATGAATACTCAGCCCCAGGTTACTGTGAATTATTTAGCAGAGTAACTTCCAAGGACAGTTTATTACATCGGGTGGATTTTTGGCATGTGTCCACTTCACGAATCCTGTGCAAAAGACACATTTTGCTACATCTTACACAAAATAGTCAGTCTTACCCTTAAAATAACTAAACGTACTTTCAAAATTTTGCTAAGGGCTTTCAAATTCATATGTAGAAATACTGGCCTTAAATGACACTGAGAGAATAAAAATAACTGTGGCTACTCTCTTAGCTGGAAAAAACAAATAGCAATACTTTTTTTTTTTTTCCTATTACTATATCAATTTTTTAAATATTATTTGGGACTAAAAAATCTTGAAAAGAAAACACATTCTGGACTTAAAGGACTAATAAATTAGTTCCTTGCAAAGACCGTGGATCTGAAAAGATGTGTTAATTTAGTGCTCCCATGCTCCCACTCCAGGCCTGCAACCATTATCTGATAAACAGGTTTTAAACTGAGGATTTTGTAAGTTGCAAATGTGCCCAAACTCCCATTATTGCTAAT
Organism: Balearica regulorum gibbericeps; assembly: GCF_011004875.1. Classification (NCBI taxonomy): domain Eukaryota; kingdom Metazoa; phylum Chordata; class Aves; order Gruiformes; family Gruidae; genus Balearica; species Balearica regulorum. Next base: position 163,913,162 of record NC_046184.1, on the reverse strand, counting down.
GGAAACTACCTACACACTCCCTAGCTTGCCTTTTTTTTTTTTTTTTAATTTCCTTGAAAAGTACATTATCTAAAGCACTTAGCACTGTGGTAGCTAATAGCAAACACGATTTAAACAGAGAAGCACTAATAATGTGTAAAAGGGATCTCAGTTTGTCTGCTCTACGTGATTCCGTGCTTCCGCCGTCTTCTCTCATTTTTTTCCGTGATGTGAAACATTTTAATTTACACTGAATGTATGAATGATACAAAAAAGCAAAATTACCATGAGAAATAGCTTATTGCTTGGTGGGGAAAAGCACTAAGATTTATGGTCATGGTTTGGATGTTTCCTTTTGCCTATTTTAAAATTGTGTAGCTCCACTGAGAGCAGAAATTTATAGCATTATCAGTGAGATGAAGCCTGACCCTACTTGTTTAAGTAGAAAGGAACTGTCCTACCAGCCTCAGCAAGTCCGACCCAAGGAGCTCTATCCACATGAGGAATCTCCTTCTAGTAATACAGGGCGTTACCCAAAAATCTTCATACACCTTGAGCAACACTTTCTTCAGATAAGCTGCGTGAGTAGAAGTGGATGAAAAATCTATATCATTAACAGGAGAATATGCTGAGGTTTTATTTGATCTTTTTATCTTTTCCCAGAGAGAACAGGCTTCCGTGATATCTTTAGACATATCAGCAGAGGAGACAAACTACTACATCACCTACAAGTAGGTGATGTCTTCATGTCTTCTAGAAACCACATTTTTTCCAAAACTTTTATGTGAATATACGTGTGTGTGTGTGTATGCCTCCTTCTAGTACACAATTTTATCTTTGATATTCCCATTTTCTGAAGGCAGGTAGGAGTCAGCAGTCCCTCCTCCCAAAGCCATGACTAATGTCCGTTGCATGACTCAGCGGAGATGGTAGTCTTTTATGGTGTGGCATCTTCCCATGTAAATCTTTATACGACCATCACCCAAGCTGGGCTGGCAGGTTTATTTACCCCAAAGAACAATGCATATCTCTTTAAAGAAGTGTGATGTGGGATCTGTATGAGTGGAAAAGAGGTACAGAGATGAAAGGTTGTTTATTCAAAGGAATTGTGTGGTTTTTATAACATGCAAGAACGTGCATTGATTCAAAGTGCAATAATTAAGCATGCATTGCATAGTATAAATTATTTTCAAGTCATATTCCTGAAAAGTGCTCCTTTGCATCTTAACCCAAATGTAAGTGGATAATCTCAAGATATGCAAAGATATTTACAAAGATAACTTCTCAGATGAGCTGTTGTTGCTACTGGAAATGAACCAATATTAATCGCCTTGCCAGGCTGTTCCCAACATTAAAAAAAATTTAAAAATAAACAAGGAAAAAAAAAAAAATCTTATTTCAGGTATCTCTTTAGTACAGCTACATTGATTTGCAAAGGAAGATTATAGAGTTGCCTTTCTTCAAAGAGAATAAACAATAGGAGGTCATTTCTTTATTCGAAAAGCCAAGTCTGTTTTTGCAGTCAGTAATGTGCCTAAAAGAAGCGCTCTCTGTCTCTCTCCTGGCTTGCTCCTAGAGTGACACTCACACTGTTTCCCTCACTGTTGAGTCATTTTCAGACCCACGTAAATATGCCCTGGCTTTATACTTGCTTACACACGGATATGGATATGTGACCACTTGCATTGCTTCGTTCATTTTAATTTAAATATTGCAGTTATTGTCTGCTTTTATGCAAAAGAAAATATCTTCAGCTACTTGGGCCAGCTTCTGTTCACAATTTGTGATGCTGACCTGTGTCTGGGCACAACTGTCCAAACATTTCAGGCACCAATGAAGAGAAAGCACTTAACTGCACCCTCAAATAGCTTGAATAAAACAGGGATTAACAGGTTATTCTCTGCATGACACTGACAGCAACATCTTTTAACATCACGATTTCCATCTTTCAATCTCTCCAAAATATCTGTCCAAAGCCACGTATTTAAAAGTTATTTATTTTGCTACACATATGAAATATATCTGTATGAAATTCAGCCAGCATACAACAAAATAGCTGATCTAGTTTTCCTTTATTATGTTAAAAGGAAAAGAGGTTTACTGGAATTAACAAAGAGATATTCTCTTAAAACACATTCTGTCTCTTGCTTTCCCTTGTATCCTTTATTACTTTTTCCGATTAACAGTGGGAAGAAAGGTCATAAGGAGTTAGTTTTTATATTGCTTAGCTCTCACTTAATGTCTTTTTCTTTTATTTAGAACTAGTCATTTACTGTGGTGGTGTGTATGGGTGCCTAGAGTGGGCACTAACTGGAGGACACCTCACCTATCCTGTCCCTGTTTTCCTCAGATTTTTTTCACATGCTGCTGTGATGGTTTTATGTCCATCCTACTTCCTAAGTCCCTGTGCTTGCACAGAAGGCAGTGGCCTCTGACTCTGGGCATATCTGCTGACTTTGGGATGTTTCTCCTAGCCCAGCTATGCTGGAGCTGTCTTTATGATGCCATGTAAACTTCTATGCCTTTTGAGGAAGAATGTTTCTGCATGGGATAGTCTCCTGAGTTGTAGACTGAGACATGGACCCACAAGGGAAAAAAGGTAATTTACTGTTATCAGTGTAAAAATAAAATTTTTTTTAAAAAAAAAAGGGATCTGACAACTTGAGTTTTCAGATGATCTTCAAGATCCTCTAGCTCAAGTATAAGCAGTCTTAGATATCAACTTGCAAAAAAAATCTCCCTTCTAAATACTAAAACTTCTGTACTGAGGGAAACAAAAAAAAAGGAGAGGGGAGATAAAGAAAAAGAAAAAGAGAAAGGGAAAGGGAAAGGGAGAGAGAGAGAGAAAGAGAGAGAGAAAGAGAAAGAGAAAAAGAGATTTATGACAATTTTTTTTTAAGTCAGTTTTTAAAAGGAAGTTAAAAATGGGTCCAAACTATTCTGTTAAGAGTACTTAAGTTAGGAATGAGGGAGCAAGAGACATATTTACCTTTTGTTATATTCACCTTCACATCACACACTTTTTTTTCAGTTTGTCTAGTACATGTTCAGCTCCTCTTCAGCATATCCATGAAAGCCAGACACTTTCATGACCTCATTTCAGACCTTAGTACCTCTTGTTCTATTGTGCTACAGCTGAGAACTGTGGAAAATGGATTAGACGACATGGATGAGAATTGCTCTGTGTCTGGAAGCAGCAATCTGGTGGTGAAAGAGAAAAGAAGCAGATTATTAGTAAGTAATCAAGAAAGAGATGGTAATCAGCAAGTTGTTTTTATCTCTTTCAGTCTTGCTATGATGCATGCATCTTGCATGTGATGCTGTATTGAAACCTCACAGAAGATAAGCACAACTTTCACCCTTTAAACAAGTGATGTCATTCAATTCTGAGTACTTAAAATAATTAGTTGTCCTGTCTGCTCCTTGAAAATCATAGAATCATAGAAAATGCCATTATTTGGCTTTAATTGCATTTTTTGTTCTTCCTTCTCATTTCTTAAAGATTAAGCCAAAAAAGTCAGTCTTTGCCCTGGTTTTGGCTGAGATAGAGTTAATTTTCTTTCTGGTAGCCGGTATAGTGCTGCGATTTGGATTTAGTATGAGAATGATGTTGATAACACACTGATGTTTTCAGTTGTTGCCAGGTAATTGTGGTGCCTACACTAAGCCAAGGACTGCTCAGCTTCTCACGCCCTGCCAGGTGCACAAGAAGCTGGGAGAGCACAGCCAGGACAGCTGACCCAGGCTGGCCAAAGGGATATTCCCTACCACAGAGCGTCATGCTCCGGATAGAACTGGGGAGGCTAGCCGGGAGGTGGGATCGCTGCTTGGAAACAGACTGGGCATTGGTTCTTTTTTTTCCCTTCTGCATATGGTGAGCAATTGCATTTGTGCATCACTTGGACTTTTTTATCATTATTATTGTTGTTGCTATTGTTGTTATTGTTATTACTATTAGAATTCTCTTAATTATTCTTTAATATTATCCTATTAAACTGTCTTTATCTCAACCCACAAGATTTTGGGGGGTTTTTCCCATTCTCCTCCCTATTCCCTTGGGGGGGGGAGGGGGGTAGGGGTAAGCGAGCGGGTGAGCAAGCGGCAACCATGACTGTCTTACAATCCATTTCATTTCCAAGGGCCAGTAATTACCAGATAACTTGACATTGTCTCCAGATTTGTGCCTGTACCATATAGAATTACTCAGTGCTGCTAGGGAGAAGTCCATCTGGGCCCCAATCTACTTAGACAGCTGTGCTCCAAGACTGCACCTGTACAGACATATACATACGTTTTCACATGCTGCTGTCCCCTGTTAAACCAGAGCAATCATGGGGCTGGAGTCAATGTGCCAACTCATGCTGAGATCGTGCAGATCAAACATGCTCTGAGAAATTCAGCTTGCTATAGACATAGTTGTTAATGTAAGAGTTTCCTAATGAAATAGCAACAGAGTTAAACAGATTATTATGAGACTCAATGAAACCCTTCACATTAAGCTATCAACCTGCATCTCAAAAACACTTTTCCCAATGGAGTTCCTATCTAAAAGTTCACATTACAGAATGATGGAATCACAGAACGGTAGGGGTTGGAAGGGATCTCTGGAGATCATCTAGTCCAACCCCCCTGCCAAAGCAGGATCACCCAGAGCAGGTTGCACAGGATCACATCCAGGAGGGTTTGGAATATCAGCAGAGAATGAGACTCCACAACCTCTCTGGGCAGCCTGTTCCAGTGCTCGGTCATCCTCAGAGTAAAGAAGTTTTTCCTCATGTTGAGATGGAACTTCCTGTGTCCCAGTTTGTGCCCATTGCCCCTTGTCCTGTTGCTGGGCACCATTGAAAAGAGTCTGGCCCCTTCCTCTTGACATCCTCTTCTCTTCTCTAGACTAAACAGAGCCAGCTCTTCCAGCCTTTCCTCATATGAGAGATGCTCCAGTCCCCTAATCACTTTTGTAGCCCTCCGCTGGACTCTCTCCAGTAGTTCCCTGTCTTTCTTGAACTGGGGAGCCCAGAACTGGACACAGGACTCCACATGTGGCCTCACCAAAGCAGAGTAGAGGAGGAGGATAACCTCCCTTGACCTGCTGGCCACACTCTTCTTAAGGCACCCCAGGATACCATTGGCCTTCTTGGCCACGAGGGCACATTACTGGCTCATCATACTATTTAATTTTTCAATACTACATTCTGTTTATTTTTACTTCTTACTGTTACTTAAAATATATTTTTCCCCTCTTTCACAACGTGGCACTGTTGTTGGAGGACAAGGAAGTTCACAGAAAATGGGACAAAGACAATCAGATTAAAAAGTGTAAAGTTATTTAACAGAATGTCTAGCAGTCAATACTGAATCTATAATAAGTATAGTATTCAAATCACTAAAGATTGTTGCATCAGTACATGTAATTTTAGCATGTGAACATATGATCATTTGATCCAACTCTCAATGATGAAAATTTAAATCCGTCCTTTAACTGATCTCAGAATTGGAATCAGCCTATAGATAAAACTGTGATTAAAACTATTCTGACGTGTCTCTTGCCCTGTCAATCATTTCCTGTATCCTTGCATACATCATTATGTGTATACAGAGAAAAGGACTTTCTTTTTTTAGTCTGTAATGGGAGAATGAATACCTTCTCATCTCATGTGGTACTGGGAATTTAGGGCCACTTCAGTATTTTAAATTTGATTTGAGAATCATGGATTCTAGCCAAGTAAATGAAATTACTGTGAGTTGCCCACGTCAATGAAATCCTTTAATTTCTGTCATCAGACCTCTACTGATGACATATGTAGTTATATATAAACATAAAATGTGCCTCTCTATAAATAACAGGATGTGCACAGATGACACAAAGTAGTTCAAAAAATCCAGCATCATATTCTGACTTCTCAGTGGTTTTACAATGTAGAATTGTATTTGGTTTTTATAAATCAGCTTCTTTTTGTGAACTAACACCAGTAAGTTATAGTATTTTTATATGCTGCTGAAAAACAATCATTATTTTAATTAGTGTAAGTAACTGTTGTATGCTATATTCATCAGGAATACCCATTATCCAAGCTGCATTTTACATAGATATAGACTAAATATGCTGTTGCTTCCTTTCCTATTAGCTAAACATACAGGATGTATGAGTTACTGATTATTTAAAGGAATGAGCAATGCTGCACAAGCTTGTGCAGTTTTGCTTCATTTCATGCAGAGATAATAAAACACAGAGTTCTTAAAAGTTGCTAGCTAGTTAAGTGTGGAGAGTCCAACTTCACTCTTATTGAAACAAGTACAAATAACTGTTCTGTTGATTTGCTGTGAATGCACCAGTTTATGTTCCATTCAGGACTTGTCAAGAATAGGGGAAAAAATTAAAAATAGTTTCTAAATTTTACTTGTTAGATTTTTCTTTTAATTTTTCTTTGGCAAAATTATACTAAAATCCTTCTTTTTTAAGGTATTTTGAAAATTTCTTTTTGTTACATTTTGGAGATTGATAGGAAAATATTATTTCAATGAAAGAAAAAAAGTGCTTATTTAAAGAATGTCAATATAAAGCCTTTTTGTCTTTTTTTTTTTTTTAATAGAAGATCATGATTTGTTTTTATGTAACATATCTGTAGAAAGCCTTATTCAACATTGTCTAATTCTGAACATACAGATGGGATGCAATAGGAGTGCAGTCCTGGTTACTGCCCAAAGTCCCCATTTCATTGTTGTTAACTAGTTTACTTAGCAAAAAAAAAAAAAAAATCCTTTCTAAATTTCTTTCTCTCCTTTTTTTTGTAGATTACAGCCTTATAATATTCTCCCACCTTTCAAGACTTTGAAATATAAATTACTTTTGCTTTGTGTGTAGAACATACATATGTGGATTAGCCTGCAGCTAATATAATGCATTCATTTACTCCAGAGAAGTCAAAGGTCCACACCAGGAGTGGTTTGGAGCATTACAGTAGTAAATTAAAATCTTCGTAAAACAGGAAAAGAAAAGCATGTTTCCTTAATATCCATGCAGCTTCTTTGAGAATGTCTCTGTAAAATCTTTCTGTATGTCCAGGTCATTGTCCATGCCTCAGTTCCTTCAGCATTAAAAATCAAACAACAGACGCTCAGCTGCAAGTTAAAAAGTCCAGTCTCTCATTTTCATCTCTACTACTGTATTAAAATTTTATTCAATGCCTAAATATCTATCCAGAGGTTGTAAAATGTTTCCTTCTGAGTCAATGAGATGTGACTTGTATGTAATATCGCTGAACTGAAACCCCCTGTCCTCCTGGAGACAACGGCCAGCAGTAATCAGATCCGGTGGTAACAGTTGTCTTCTGGTTGTGATTGATTGACATGCCTCTCACCACATCCTTTAAAGTTTCCAGGTTATAAAATTGCTTGGTTTTGAGGGTTCGGTTATGAAATTAAAGCAACAGTCTTCTTTTTTTGTTTACTTATTGTAGTTGGAGATGTTAACTAAGCTAGTTAGCTAACCAGTTAACTAAGGCTAAGACTGTTAACATCTTCAGGATTAAGAATGTGAAACAGTTTATGTATACATAAATATATATAATTACAGATATATAAAATTCAAAAGCAATCTAAAGATTGTTGTAAAAATGGGGAGGACATAGTTAACAAGACCAATTAAGTGTTCTTAGCCCTAATTTATTAAGGACAATGGAGAACAACCAATTACTGTTTTTTCAACTAGTTCTAACTACAATAACTAGGGTGGGAGCAGGGAGGAAAGAGATAAAGGTCTCCAAGGACAGAGAGGGGAATATACCCAGATCTTATTGGCAAGTAAACATGTCAGAAACTAAGAATAACTATAGTAAAAAAGCTGAAGCTCTAATTCTTTCATGAATAGAAACTTTTCAGCTGTGAAAAACTGATGGAAAACAATACTGAACTGGAAATGAGCTGATTCGTTCCATTACAGTCAGTAAACATAACAGCTAAAGGTTTCCACAAAACCATTAACTCATCAAATGCACAAACTATTCATCAAAGTACACAGTAGTCCATTCGACAGTTGCAAACACATCGGATCTACAATACTGGTAAACTACTATTGCTATGGAAACCTTAATTTGCATTCTCCTTTTATTTTTATTTTAGGTTTGCAATGTAAATAGCCTACAATGTCATTTTCTATTGCACGATTAATTTAAAAAGAAAAAAAATTACTAAAAGGTAGTTTACTACCTTTACTACCAAACTATGCAAGTATTAAGTTTCCATATACTTTTATTTGGCATCAGCCCACAAAATATGTTTTTCTCTTCTTTATGGGTTCTCCCTCTTAAAATGCACATAATTCTCCCACTTCAAAGAAAAAAGGTAAGATTTAGAAAAATGAGAGAAATGCGAGGTATTTCTCTAAATATAGCAGAATCACAGGCTTATGCACAGAGAAGAAATTGCTGGCTGGATTACTAATGGACGCCAGGAAAAAAATGAAAAAGTTATTCCACGTAAAAGGTAGAAAGATGGGCATAATGGGACTCCAGAATCAGCGCAGAATGCAAGTTTCTGAGTTTAGATTACCACAGATTTTCCCCATATTTTGTTCAGGAATATTTTTGAGGATTTTTTTCATATTTCAATGTGATATCTGATAAATTACAGGTAATGCACAGTAGCTCCACCAATACCTGGCAGACCCAAATGTTCATACCAGGTAGGTGTTTCTACTGTAAAATCCTCAAAGTAATAATGTTGCTGTGCAGGTGGATAGGTTGCAGAGTTGGAGACTGATGCTCCCAGGAAATTTTTCTGTGTGTGTAGTACACAGGTTTCCTGCACGTGCACTAGAAGTTCAGTGCTTCCAAGTGTGGATTTACAAGTCGTGAAGAGAAGCACCTGTGCACTGCATACATGATACCACGCATTGAACTAACGCCTTCTGTAACTTCCAGATTTATTGCACGTGATTTTATAAAGCATTCAGCACTGTTTCCACCTGGGAATTCTCACAGGAAACATTCTAGTCTTAGACTCTGCTGATCATTCTGTTGCACACACACAGACCAAAATCTATCAAATTATCACTGTGGGGACAAACCCCAGCATCTCTTCATGCTTCCTATCTTATAATTAGGGAACATCCCTAATGCCCACTAAAATCCAAGCATAATTTAAGATGGTAAATCCTTATCACACAATTCACTATAGCACAATATCTTGCCACTTATGGACCGCTTGAATCCAGAGCAAAACAAGGAAAAAAAGAAAAAATCACATATATCTGGTCCACATTTGCAGCACTTTTGGTTTTGGCCTGAGGACGACAAAGCTTCTCAATGACATATTTTGATTTCGTGTTAACTAATCATTAATAAATGAAGAAAAAGTAAATCTACTGTCATTATAGAGTGCTTAAATAAAATCATGGAATAAAATCTGGAAGTCTTAAGTAAATCCTACAATCTTCTTGCACTTGTAAGAAAAGGCTTATTTATTCAGTTACATCAGAGATACCACAACTGTGAAACTCTCATTTTATTGTGACATTTTGTTTTCCACCCAAACCCAAGAAATCTACGAGTTGTGAAAGAGAAATTAAAATATTTTTCCATATCCTTGGTATTTTTGCTTTCTTTATTCTCATTGAAATTCACAGGCCAGTAAGAATTCAGTTCCACCTAACTGCCTGCTACTTCTTCTAATCATTTCACAAGTTTCCTTAACCTGGAATATCATAAACAGGAAATGCCTTGCCACTCTCAACTAAATGTGTTATCGTATGTGGAGGCAATGATGTTAGCAGATAATACATCAGAGCAGATGGCAGTTGGTGTTCGATGCAAACCACAGGTCAATGTGGTATACTGTTTGTAGCCATAATAAATCATTAAGAGGAACTACCTATGACATTTCCAGGATGTGTGTTAGCCTTACATGGAATTTTTATATCACAATCCATAAATATCTTCTTAATTACATGCAAAGCGACAAAATCATGTGCAATAACCTATAGTTGTTTGGGTTTTAACTATAAATCACTGAAGGAATAGAAAAGAAAAACCTTTCTGGTTTTTGCTGTTTTAACCTTTCAGGCTGAAATGCTTGACTTCGGTAATTTATTTTAACTATTAAAATGAGTTCTTGACCTATGTGTGAAATGTACAGTCCATCTCTTAATTGCTCCATGAAAACTAATTAAATGCAAATTGATAAGCAAATTGCCAGTAATTCATATAAAAACCTTGCGTATAAGTTCTTCCAAAGCTGCCATCCATTTCTGTTGGAATTAGGAGTCTTTTAACACCAGGAAAAGGCATTCCTCGGTGTAATATTTAAGTCATGATGTTCTTATAAAAAAAAGTTATGTCTGAGCAAGAGCAAACACTCAATAGGTTCCTAGACTCTAGGCAGCTCAACTTTATCATTAACGCAGTGCAAAACAACCACTCTTTAACTAAATTAAAGGGTTTTCCAGACAAACGTCCTTGTGCTATTTAGGAATTGGTCTGTATAATCCCACGTGCGTACTGTAATCCTGACTGTACTACCTTTGCTTTGTGAGGGACATCCTGAATCTGCTTGACTCAAGGGGGCCAACAACCCTGTAACCACTTTAACAGATTTTGGCATGAGCTAAATTTTGACTAAATATTTCTGACAACCATTTTTAATGGATAGAGAAGTTTCATCACTTTGGATTAGTTAAAAAAATTTTGGCATGCTACTTAAATAGTAGTGAATTATTACAGACATTTGTACTTCAGTTATATTCTGAGATGCAGCTTCTGGTCACAGGGCAAGTAATCTCCTCCCAACCATCCTGGTGGCCATCCTCTAGGTTTGCCCCAGTCTGATGATGCCTTCCTTGTCTGGGTGAGGAACTATATGCAGTAGTCTGTATGTGGTCTGAAAAATGGAAGACAGAGTGGCATATTCAGTGTCCTGGCTACAGTCACTTCGGTACGCTGTTAGCCTTCACTGCTGCCAGGACATGCTGCTCACATCTGTTTAGACACCTATCACTTCCAGAGCTCCATGATTTTCCCAGAGACCAGAGGAGGGAATGTCCTTCTGTCAAAGGACCACCCTCTAGTTCACCAGATATCATCCTTTCTCCTCTTTTAATAGATGGGTGCAACAGCTACCTTTTCCATTCATCAGGCACCTTCCTTGATCTCCACAACCTTTCAATTACCATTGAGTAAAAACATCCCAGATGTTGTGAAGCAGCAAAACTCCCATGAAAGCATGTCTGGATGGCAGATGGATGCCTCCATCTCCTGCGGGAGGGAATCTCCGACCTCCATCACCCACCACTTCCTTCTGGAGCTTGTGCTCGCAGAGTACTTTGAAAATCCTAGTCGGTGTGTTAAAATTTCTATGTAGATTTTTTTTTTAAGCCTTGAGCTATGACTTACATCTGTTCTTTTGAAACTGAATTACAAAACCTACATTGACCATGAGAAAATGAGATAGATCAAAACTAACAGCCCTTTGAATATTCAATTCTATGTGTGCAAGCCTCTTCTACGACTTGAGTAAAATAGTTAGCAACTACTTCACAGAAATGACTATTATAATTTTGGTTGAAAAGTTTTAAATAATTCTCACTTCAAAGATTTCACCGTAAAAAAGGAAAAAATCCCATTTCCCTGCTGTTTGCCAATGCCTATGTGCTGTGACTAACTAATGTTTCTCCATGTGTTTCATTTTCAAGTCATATTGAGTCCACAATGAGTAGCTATTCAGACTTCTGTCCTATCATATTATTGTTACATATATCTTTTACTTAAAAACCTGACAGGCTCATAACTTCAATGTACCACAAATTTTTACTTTATATTCTCCACAACTGGTGTCAAATGGCTTGACTTCAATGGTCTATAGAATCAGCTTGAATTCTTTTTTGGAGAACATTTCATCAATCAAATACAAACACTTTATCTGCACAGGTTGTCCTAGTAAGATCTATGAGACTATTCGTATTATTAAAGGAACTTATCCACAGATCCTGATGTAAAATGGAAAACATCTATCTGATTGTATGCATTGTACTCAGTCACATTTTACAAATGCATAACCTAATATAAATGGTGGCTATTAATTATTTGGTTTTATTTAATTTTTTCCCTCTTTTTCTCTCAATTTTGTTTTACAGCTGTCCATGGCTATAAAATCTCTTCACAAATGTAATTCTGGTTTCCCTACTCAATGAATATATATTCAGTCATACTATCTAAACCTTTTTAAACTTCTAGGGTTATTCTTTATTTAATTTGCAGGGGTTTCAAAATATAAATTTCCTTCACTGTGTGCATAAATGGGGCCCCAGAAATGATTGCCTTAAAAATAGTAATTTTTTTTTCCTCTGCTCAAACAAATCTTTCTGAAAGTGAATTCATCCCACAGATAATGACAGGACATATTTTGTCTTCAGTTTTTACATTTATTGCTCTGTCTCAAAAATAGCATGATACTTATATATTTAAATTGGAAGCAAAGAGAATGTTCCTAAGAGAAACAAATCTTCTTGGTTCTATAAGGAAGCAATTGCACTGGGAAATAAAATAAGAAAAAGAAGGAAAAACAAAATCAAAATCAAAATAATAAAAAAATTCCAAAACTCCCCCAAAATCCAAAAAACCACCCACAAATTTCAGAACATTGAAGATATGACATATATTACATTTCTTCTTTGTGACAGTGTTTCAAAAATATTAGAACTAAAAAATATTAAACCCATATATAACCAAAGAAGTAGACAGACTAAGAAGTATTCTGAAAAAAAGAATCTCTGATAGTTACAATTTTGCTACTTCTTGGCCTTTTCAAGACACCTAGAGACATATCATCTGGAATACCTTGTAATCAATATATAGTGAGTTCAATTATTTTTCCAAATTAAGATCGTTCCCATGACTCCTGGGATTTCCAGACATAGCCATAGTTCTAAGGTCACACTATAACATATAACTAGAGTTTACACGGTCTAGATTTTTTATTGTTTTTCTTCATTTCATATTCTATTTAATGCTTGACCTTCAGGTTGAGAATACAGTTCTAAGGCTTATTCCATTGCTATGGATATCTCCTGGAAAATAACAGAAAGCTTCAGAAAGAAAATGTGTATTGGGTTAAATATTACATAAAAGATTGTATGTCCCATTAAACAGTTTATCAGCTAAATAGGTAAATTTCACTAGCTAAAAGAAATGGACTTCCAATTTTAAAAATTTCCCATTCACCTTCATAACTGTCACAGCTAATGCTAATTATTTGTTACACGCACAAGTTTATCCAGATATTTATATGGACTCTAAATTGATTGTGCATACACCACAAACGGTATGCTAATTAGGCACTTTCCTGGAAATCAGTATTACTTTTTTGCATCTCATTATTTTATTATTCTGAACCCATACTTTGGCCAAGATTTGCCTTTAGCTTAATTTTCTTCAGATCTGAAGTACAGATTTGAAAAGGATAATGATGTAAAAATTACGATTCTTCCAGAACTGTATGGAATAAGGCTGAGCCTTACCTTCAGTGATTTTAGTCTTCAGTGACTCACAGAGACCAGACTCGCACAATGACTGCAGCTAGTGACTGATCGAAGTCCCAAACACATTGTGTTCTCACAAAGACATAAATATGTTCTGTGTTCTGCTTGCTCTAAAGATAATAAGTACAATAGGACTACTCATGTAGGTTAATGCAAGCATTTGCAGAGTTTCTTAGTGCTCTCTCATTGTGTTAACCCTAACAGCACATTTTCTTCTTTTACAGGACTACTTTTCCTGCTCAGTATTGTAACATTCAAATTGAAAATATGGAGCTTTCAGATTTGTTTGTATACAATTTAGCAAACTTCTAAATTCTGTTGAACTATGTCAATGGGCTTTGGATCACATCTTTTGCTCCCGGTCCCAAGTAAATTTGGTATCATCCACAGTACATTCTTCTCCTAAAATATGCCTGTCCAATCAGTAAAAGCAAGATACAATGTCAGAAAAAAAGTACATTTTTAACTGAAGGGGTTTTGTTCCTTAGTCCATAAGATGGGCTTAAACAAATAAATAGAAAGAAGAACTTGTGCTGAAGAGCCTTTTCAATTTGCTTCAGTTTAGCTAAAGTGGCAGATGGCAGCTATCTCTGTTCTTCTCCCAGTCCTGCTCTCTGTATGGCTTCTCTCTGCTGTTCAAAGGAACTCCACACTCTATACAAATTATTTCAGAAAAAGGAATATTAAGGTACTAGCTGAAAGAAGTGCTTTCATGAAAAGCAGGAAGCTGCTTTGAGGAGAAAAAACAAGCTCTTTGTTGACAGAACAGGACGGGGCAGGGGGCAGAGCAGCGCGGGTTTGAGTGGCAACAGAATGCACCAGAATTTTAGCATCACCCTAAAACACTTACTAATATTTCTGACTAAGCCTAAATGACAATAATATTGAAATAAAAATTGATGCATACTTTTCTTATTCTTTTACTACATTAAGTACAATCACTCACCTCACAAGATGTATTGATGAAAAGAAAATTCAGCTTGTTAATTTCTCAGGACCAATTGTATATTAATTTTTTGCGAATGTTCATTTGATTAAAAAAAAAAATCAATTCCATGTACTTCTTTAGTTCTCTTTAATTAGCATCATAAATTCATGGCATTTCTTTCAAAGCAAATGTAAAATTCTGATATGAATATGCAGTGGCTTGAAATACTAACTCCTCAGAGTTCCTTTAAGTAAAAACAGATATTTCTGTGACTATAATTTATTTCAAGTGTTACAAAACTTTTTATGTAGTTTGTTACATACATTTTCAATAGGTAGTTTCTACTCTATTATTTCTACCTATTTCTGTCCACTACGAAATATTGTATTGTAAAGATTGTATTTCCTACTGTTGCTTCAGTTACTAACAGTTTGCTTCTGGCATACCTAAGGTTTTGAACATCATGCAGATTCCACTGTGCTGGGTGCTGTACTTATGCAATAATAAGACATTCCGAATTACCATGCTTACTCTAAATGGAGAAAAAAGCTAAGAGGAGAATGGGAAAAGATTATTTTTAAGTTACAAAATCATATGGCTAAATAAGAATTGTGCAAAATGAATTTACAAGAGATTATGATTTTGGATTATTTAATTTTTTTCTAATTTTAAAACAATAATTCTTTAAAGGGGATTTTTTCCTTCCATGTTCATTTTCACTTTTCCATTAGAAAGCTATGAGACAACTTTAATAAAAATGAAATTAGAGAACAAAACCAAAACACTTGTCCTTTTTCTTCACTGAAAAATAAAAAGTTAGAAAAGTACAACACTCAAAGAAAACGGAAAGAGAGGGTAAGGATAAGAAGTGAAAGGTGGAAGTGGGATGTGAAAGGAATATTTTTAATCAGTTTCCCAGAAGATAGAAAAGGGAGGTAAAAGCATAGAAAGAACATTTTAAATCTTCAGTGTGTCTCTGGTTACTTTTTCCCACAAACATAGCTTTTTCTCTAAGATAAGGAAAAATAACCGTGAGGCACAAAGAATCAATAGAAATACAAACAATGCTGGCTCCTATTTTTTCAGTTATTCCACAAACCAATGTATTTGCCTCTCACATTTATCCTGAATGTATGGCAAAAAAATATGTCCATAAGCTTCAGAAACCTGTCTATTGACCGTGGGGGGGGGGGGGGGAACATCCAGTTGCCCATATTTCAGGATATGGTTTCGCAGCATGGCCTGAACTGAACAGCTTTCTCTTTCTCAAAGGAGAAAATTTTGCTTTTCCCTTCCATCTGCACTACCCCACACTCCTACTGCTTACTTAGAACAAGTGCTGGTGTTAATGTGATCACAAGATAAACTGATTCACCTCATCAAAATGGCAAAAAATCCTAACTTTGGAGAAAAGAAAAAAATAATGGGGGCTGCAGGGCGGGGGTTGGTCAGGTTAAAGAATTTAATCTGATGTGATCACACTAAATGCTAAAGCCAGCACAAGGCAGAAGTAAATAATGCAGCTGATAGCAGGGACAAGTAGAAGAAGCAACCAAACAAAAGATGAACCAAACGAGCTGTTAAAAAGGAAAAGATTTTTTTTCATTTCTGTTTTCTTTTTCTGCTACTGCTAGCCAGTAATTTGGCACAAATATAAAAAGAAATCAATATGAATTAAACTGAGCAGGTGCCATCAACTCATATTTAGCTTTGAAGTCTGTTGCTTCTACATCAGACTTAAGAAGAGCTTTTATGTTCTTTTTCCAACTATACAGGCTATTCTAAGAAAAGATATTACCTCTACCTACAAGCCACGTCTTTTCTCAGTAAAACTGACTGCTTGGTTTGGTGAGTATGACAGGACACCTAAGGCTGCCTGCAATACACCAATGTATGGACGAGACATTAAAACTGTTAATTTTTGTTGATGCTGTCAGAGTTTCAGCTGAAGGCATTAAGACAGTGGCAGCTATGTCCTCCTTGTCAGAAACAAAGCCTAGGAGTCAGATTTTTTAGCATTAGGGACTGTGACAGTTTGCAGAGGTTAACCAAGTACTGCTTAGGACTTCTATGAAACGATGCACAATACACTACCAGTGTGCTAGAGATCTCCAGGCTGATTGCAGGTTGTTAAAACTTCTGTATTCGAAGTGTAGGAGAGTGCATTTGTAGGCGACTAGGAAAAAACAGGTGTAAAATGGTTGACAATGCAGCTGAGGTATGGGGTACATAACAAATGGGGAGCTAGCTGGGAAGCTGCAATTAAAAAAAAGTGTGTCAAGTAATTGTCGAAGTCTTGGCTAGCTGACAAGACTGGCCAGTTGAGCTCAGCACAGGGAAACTGTTGGTACTTTTCTATGGGATTGTGTGAGAAAAAATGGGTCTTGGTGTCAGGCAAAAGAAACTGATGGCTCTGCTCTCATTGCTGGGCACAGAAGCCTCACTGTAAAGAACCAGTGACAGTCTCGAGTCACCCCTAAAATTAATTATTTTACCCAACTATTCAACTTACCAATGTTGCCAAATTCATCTGGTATATGGCAAAAAAGGTTCCAAGGTCCTGACTATGGGAATGCCAAAGGTCATTCTTGGAAATACATGATGAGAAATGTTTTGTAAATGGATTCTCAAAGCATCACAGAGACAAACTCAGGAGAGCAGAAGGAAACCTCAAGGTTGTTGATCTGAGAGAACAACAAAAAAAAAAGTCTTCTATGACCCAGAGGGAGTGAAAGAAACAAAATGTTGCCAGATTCTGCATGTTTTTTTCAAACGTGTAAAAAAGTTCTTTGCTCTGATTTGGTCAATTCTATCCATGCTATTTTGAAACTGCAAAACTCATCACTATAGTCTCAGGATTGCATTATTTGCTCTTAGTTGAGCAAAAGATATATGCTAGGGCCAGTGTTAACAGAAACAGAATTCCTCAAGTTTATGGGATATCATTTTGGGTGACAGTTACATAGTCTTTCTGCTTGCTCAAGCAGTATTGTTTGCTATTGTACATCTACTATGTATTTGCCCGACATACTTTTAAAAACACCAAGTATTTGAGTTTTCACTGCTTCCCTTGAGAGACTGTTCCACTATCTAATACACTTAGCTGTCAAGAAGTAGAAGACTAATTCTGAGTATTTTCAGTTTCAGGCTGAAACTTTTGTAGAGTTCTGCCTACATTCATACTCAAGCCTACGTTAGCTACTTTACATCCTGAAAATTTGTTTCAGAGTTTTGCTAGTCTTAAATAATACATAAGTAACCCACATCAGGGACCAACTGGAAGTACTAAAGCTGGAACTGCTGACTGTTTCTAAATATTGTATAATCTTGAGAGAATGAGAGGAAACACATTTTCTTTCAAAGGCCTCTGCAGAGGGACACCTCTTAGTATGTGTCAGATTACATCTCTGACATCCTTCTGGGTGAGCCTCAACACTGTTTAACTTCCTTCCAGAGCAGTATGCAGTTTGATGTAGATGTTTACTTTTTTTTATCAAACTATGTGCAGGTGGTTTTTTCATAAATTTCACATATATTTAATATATGTTGAGACTTCCTTGGAAATTAAGTCCAGTCAACTTGAATGAATTGTTATTTCATGTTTTATTTCTCTCAATCTAAAAATAATAACCAAAATTTTATACATATATTCAGCATGATCTTCCATAATTCATCCTTTAAGTCATCTTTTACACAGATATAATAAACAGAACAATTTTTCTTTTTTTGTTTTTGATCTATTGTAAATAACTTTGTTCATTCACTCTGTGCTTAGCTGTTTTACAACTTGGTATCACCATTACTGCCTACTCATAATCTGGTATTATGTCTTAAAACTTCATTGGTTTAATGGATTTTTTTTATTATTTTAGTACACATATTTAAAAAGTAAACAAATTACTCTGTTATATGATCCTTTCAACAAGTCAGAAAAAGATCATCAGAAACTAAAGGGATTCATTTGTACCATCTAATTTCTGTTTTGCCTTAATAGTTAGTGGATATTACAACCTGAAAACATAACAAAAGTAGAAGGCTACCCGACACATAGTACTGATAAAGCACTGTGTTACTGGCAGCTCTTTGGAGCCGTAGTGGCATCAGAAGGTTCAAATTTATGTTTTAATAGCAGCTGATATCTACAAATTAGTACATGCCAATCGATCAGACCCCAAGTTTTGGTTCATCCAACTTTAGAAATAAGGGTCTGCCACAAAGTTCGGCTTTGGGTTTTCCAGAAGAAGGAGCTGATCCAACCTCAGAGGATGCAAGGAGGTCTATCAGCTGATTAGCAGCTGATTCTGCTCATTGTCAGTTCAATAAAGTCAGTAAGTGAGGTTTTTTGGTCCCTTTCTCCAAAGGTTCACCATTAAACTGCTCCTTGCTTATAAACAATTATATCTTTTCTGTGGGTAGTGAGATCTCTGTTCTCATACTTTAATTCAGCAACTTAAAGTTATTACATTCTTATGAAGACAGGCTGAGAGAGTTGGGGTTGTTCAGCCTGGAGAAGAGAAGGCTCTGGGGAGACCGTATAGCAGCCTTCCAGTACCTGAAGGGGCCTACAGGAAAGCTGGAGAGGGACTGTTTATCAGGGAGTGTAGTGACAGGACAAGGGGGAATGGGTTTAAACTAAAAGAGGGTAGATTTAGATTAGATATAAGAAATTCTTTTCTGTCAGGGTGGTGAGGCACTGGAACAGGTTGCCCAGAGAAGCTGTGGATGCCCCATCCCTGGAAGTGTTCAAGGCCAGGTTGGATGGGGCTTTGGGCAACGTGGTCTAGTGGAGGGTGTCCCTGCCCATGGCAGGGGGGTTGGAACTAGATGATCTTTGAGGTCCTTTCCAACCCAAACCATTCTATGATTCTATGATTCTAAATGTATTTTGAAATACTTGAAATACTAATATTACATTAATCCTTTCAAGGGTTTCTATCTTGTTCTAAACGCAGAGAAGATTGTCTTATTACTCTTTTGTGACTGAGCTGAACTCGTACCTTCCCAAATCTGTGGATTTGGACCTATACCTCAGTATTAAGTTTAACTAGAGGAAACTTAAAATATTCATATAAAATAATCTGTCCTGGTACCCTGTGAACAATGGTAATTTAAATTCTTGCCAGTGGCTGCTATTAAGGTTAACCACCTCCTCAGGAATTGCATTAAGCCTGAGGTTGATAGATATAACCCAAACCAATTTGAGTAAAGTAATTTAAAAGGCAGCAGATGATATGCACAGATGGGATTTCCCAATTGTATCACTTTGGGGATAGAGCTAGTGTTATGAAAAAAATAAATCATAACATTTCATAGATGCTTTCCATAGGAACTCCCCTAAAGAGCACTGGAACTGACAAGATTTTTGTTTCAATACA
Source organism: Balearica regulorum gibbericeps (assembly GCF_011004875.1). Taxonomy (NCBI): domain Eukaryota; kingdom Metazoa; phylum Chordata; class Aves; order Gruiformes; family Gruidae; genus Balearica; species Balearica regulorum. The sequence continues at coordinate 163,893,352 of NC_046184.1, read as the reverse complement.
TTTAATCAACGTTTTTTGACCTGGAGGGGGGAGAAAGGTAGAGAACCTTTCCAAACAAATCAGCATTTAATCCAACTTAATTTATACCTTTCCTTTTGGTCAGTAATATGTCCAAACTACAGATAAGCTGAGAAAACATATTGATTTAGTTGCCGCCTTTGATTACTTTTTTCAATCAACTTGTTCACCCTTGCCTCACACGCTAATGAGCAACTGTTCCACCTAAACTCCTAGCAGATAATCTGTAAGTAAAATTAACATCTAAAATTACATAATTTAGATGTAACAATAGAAAAATTATGTTCAAAATACAAACCAAATATTTTATTCTAGGTGTATAAGTACATATACAGAAAAGTATATAATTCTCATTGACTTTCAGTGTTCTTGTTCTGTCAGGGTGTGAATGTAAATATGAACTGAGAATTTGTATCATCAAAATCAAAATATAAAGGACATAAGTATTTATGGTCCTTATTTACATAAATAAAATTGCTTATATGAGGTAGCAACAGAAGATCAGGGTCCCAATGTAATTAGTATTCAATAAATACAGAAGAAAATACACAGCATATCCCCACTCCCCAGAAGCAAGGATAAGAGTCTTCCTCTTAACTTCCTGGTTTTGAGTATTTACAGTTTTCACAGCAACAGTGGGTTTTTTTGTTTGTTTGTTTGTTTTTAAAATCACACATATAAGACAAGGATATTGAATATAACGTTACAATGTATGCTAACAGAAAGACACACATACATTTCTCCTTGCTCTGCTAGCTGAAATCTACATGTTCCCAACAACTTACTATCTAAGGCTTATTCACACTGTAGGTCGTGCTTGACCCCAAGCTTCACATAAGCTGTTCCGGAGAACATGGTTGAAACACACTCTAAGCCATAGTTGAGATTTACCCTTAAAATAGACTAATGTTTGATCAGCAGCAGGGTTTGTTTTTTTTAATCATTAACACACTCCAATTTACAATGATAATATTCAAGAAATATACCAAACTATGGGAAAACTAGCTTACCATTACCATCAGCCATCTACAGGCAGAAGTAAGTTACTAATAACTTCTTGAGTGACTGCTGTTTTGTTGGTATCTCAGATACGTTTACATTACTGTACCTGATTCGACCTTAAATTCTGCTGCAGAGTTCTATTTTCCCTCTGTCTGAAGTAGACTCAAATATTAAATCATAGAATGATAGAATGGTTTGGGTTGGAAAGGACCTCAAAAATCATCTAGTTCCAACCCCCCTGCCATGGGCAGGGACACTCTCCACTAGACCACGTTGCCCAAAGCCCCATCCAGCCTGGCCTTGAACACTTCCAGGGATGGGGCATCCACAACCTCTCTGGGCAACCTGTTCCAGTGTGCCATCACCCTGACAGTGAAGATTTTTTTCCTAATATCAAATCTAAATCTACTCTCTTTCAGTTTAAAACCACTATCCCTCATCCTATCACTCCATGCCCTTGTAAACAGTCCCTCTCTCAGATTTCTTGTAAGCCCCCTTCAGGTACTGGTAAGCCGCAATTAGATCTCCCCAGAGCCTTCTCTTCTCCAGGCTGAACAACCCCAACTCTCTCAGCCTGTCCTCATAGGAGAGGTGCTCCAGCCCTCTGATCAGCTTCATGGCCCTCCTCTGGACTCCCTCCAACAGCTCCATGTCTCTCCTGTACTGAGGACACCAGAGCTGGATGCAGTACTCCAGGTGGGATCTCACTAGAGCGGAGCAGAGGAGCAGGATCACCTCCGTCAACCTGCTAATCATGCTTCTTTTGATGCAGTCCACGGTATGGTTGTCTTTCTGGGCTGCAAGCACACACTGCAGGCTCATGTTGAGCTTCTCAGCCACCAACACCCCCAAGTCCTTCTCCTCGGGGCTGCTCTCAATCCATTCTCCACCCAGCCTATAGTCGTGCTTGGGATTGCACTGACCCACGTGCAGGACCTTGCACTTGGCCTTGTTGAACTTCATGTGGTTCACACGGGCCCACCTCTCCAGCCTGTCAAGGTCCCTCTGGATGGCAGCCCTTCCCTCCAACGTGTCAACCACACCACACAGCTTGGTGTCCTTGGCAAACTTGCTGAGGGTGCACTCGATCCCACTGTCCATGTTGCCAGCAAAGATGTTGAACAGTGCTGGTCCCAGAACCGACCCCTGAGGAACACCACTCGTCACCGTTCTCCACTTGGACATTGAGCCGTTGACCACAACTCTTTGAGTGCGACCCTCCAGCCAATTCCTTATCCACCGAGTGGTCCATCCATCAAATCCATGTCTCTCCAATTTAGAGACATCCTTGTCTCTAAAGGACTGTAAAGACTGCTTTACATTATGAGTTATGCAATCACTCTTTAAGTATCCTAAAAACTTTATTATACAATCCTATGAACTGCAGAGTTTGATTTTCCACATCTTTTCCTACTCTGTACAGCAGGACAAGTCTTTGAATTTTTCAATGACAGAAAGTATTGAGCCTGATCTGCAACTGAATTTCCCAGTTTTATGAGAAATGGGGCTTCACTGAAATGAATGAGATACAATTGCCACTCAAAATTGTTCTTTGCTGGCACAGTGCCATTAGGAACAGGGAGGTATAGGCAGCAAATGACCCGTTTCTAGCTATACTCACCTATAAGGGGAAGCAATATGGGCAAATAGAGGTCGTGTTCTGTCCCCCCCCACATTGTACGTAATTGTAAACTTGAACTGAAAATGGCGTGTGTTATGTTTTACATGCTTCATTGTAAACTGCACCTGGTCAGGAGCAAATGCAATTCTATTTAGTACAATGCCATGAGAGTGGCAGGCTTTGGGGAAAAAAAAAAAATGGATTAGACCCAACCCAACTAAATCCACCCACAGATTTGAGTCACTGTCCTAGCAGTTACAGCTACCTCTCTAGAACTCAAATTAAATCTCTCCCACTCTGATTCTTTTGCATGGAGCCAGAGGCTTCTTTTTATAAAAGCCATAATATGCAGATTACCATTCAGTTTAATGACTAAACCAGATATTTATCAAGTTAAATGTTGGTGTGTGGAGTGTGTAATTGAAAGGTAATATCTATATACACTTCATTTTATCACATTGAACCTTATTATGTTTCAGGTATAAAATGGAGGGCAAATAGAAAAAAAGTTAAGTACAAAAGAAAAAAGGGATGGAAGTGATAATTAAACATAACAGAAGGACAATGAATTAGCAAATGTTCTCACTGTACTGTCTTCATAACAATAAAAGAAGACATGTTCATTTGAGTGAGGGGTTCATTTTGCGGACCAAATGATGTTAGAGATAGTCAGTAATCTTTTTACGCAATGGCGTTGAAACTAGCACTAGTAATAGACAGTACTGCACTGTGCCATTGCAGCTGGGTATGAACCCAAGTGCTAGCTGTTTGAAAACCTAACAAAGCTTCTTTTGGACTCTTTACATTTCAATTTAACTGAATTGAAGTACTGACACATTCCAGTTTATCTACCATCCTTTCTGCCAATGCGGGAGCTTTACCAATAATGGTTATTGCATTTTCCCTGGGTAGTCACTTAGAAAACATTAACACTTTCACTAATTTTGGTCTTTAATAACTACTGTATAAACCAAATATGTCAGAATTAAGGACTGCTTTAAAACAAACTAACAAACAAAAAAACCACAGTGAAATTCTGTGTGTGCTAAACACAAAGAAACAATGATGCTAGAAAGCTTCCCCTCTCCCTTAGCTATATCATAAAGAATTTAATATACACAATTGAGAAAGTGTTCCTCTGATCACTTTTCCCAAGGTAGTAATAAAAAAATGAAGATATTTTTTAAATAAGCTGTGGAAAAGATACACATTAAGGACAAGATTGCAACAGCCTTACTCACTTTGAATAGTAATGTTCATCATAACTGCTTCCACTGTAGTCAAAGGTATTGCCTACCAAAAAAAAAAGGAGGTTTTTATCTGAGGAAGATCAATCTAGATCTAGGAAAGTAATAAGATTATGTGACTGAAAAGAAATATACAGATAAATACCATAGTGACATTTACTATTTTCTAAAAATTGAATCATGAAAAGGTATTTCTATAGGTGACCAAAAAATATTGTGACCAAACCAGATATTTAGACAAAATTATATATATCATACAGTCATTAAAGACAACACAAACACTTTTTTTTTTTTTTTTGTTCCATCACAAAAGGAGCACCAAAGTATAATGGGGAGGGAGGGAGGCAGGAACGTGACAACAAACAGACCCAAAACATGGACACATGCTCTTAATCTTTTAGTCACAGTAGCCTCCACATGACATCTCTTACAAGTCAACTTGTATTCATTTTTAAAATGATGATGTCTAAGGCATTGGTAAACAGGACTCTCTCTTGGACTACTCTGTGTTTGGTGCATTCCTGTCAGTAAGATGCAATAACCATAAAGCTGATGCTGAGTACCACCAACTTGTTTCTTGCATGGCAGAGAGCTGTAATTCCTGACTGCGGGTATAAATGCACGGTGCCCTGAAGCAGCTACATCACTGGTAGCGACCAGAGGTAGTTTAACTGTACCCAGCCCAGTAGTTACAGATTCTTCTTACTTCCTCACTCTGAACAAATTGAGCTAATTCTAGAAAGAGATCAGAATTATTTTTATTTTTATATTTTTTATAATTATTTTCACATTTTAAAGTTATCTAAAGTTTTCTAACACTTTGTGACTTCTTAACACCCTGGAGTTTTCATGATTCAGTTTGGGAAATGCAGCCCTTGCTGATCTATGCTACGAACAAGAAAAAGAAGAACCAGCTTAATAAATTCCAGCCACTCATGCAACTTTATTGTCTTTCTGTCAGGATATCTTGACCACTCGTTCATAACAATCTCATAACACTGAAATTTGCATCGAAAATTTCCACTGAAAATTTTTCGCTGATTCCCTAAAAATAGACTGAGAAGCCCCCTCTTGCAGCAAGCCCATCTGATACGCTTATCAATGCCCAAACATTTATTGACAGGGACAGATTATTTTTTAGAAAGCGATTTCTGTCTTATTAGCTAATCTTAGTTCCTGTACCTCTGTTCTCAGCCACACCAATTATCAGTCATTCAGATGGTTCTTACAGACCAACAGGCATAGGCTCAGGATCCAATCAGTTCTTGCAATATCACATTATATACTCAGATCAGTAGTGTTTATTGTCCTTTACAACATTTGTGCAACTAATGTCAGGGCTGCCCTTGCTCTTAAATGTTCCTATTATGTCTCTTCAATAGGTCAACGGCAATCCTTCAAAAAAACGCCAACCGCAAAGAGGATGTTGTTTGAGAGTCCAAATTTCTTTGATCCGTTCAGTACCTCACACAGAGGAGTTGATGGGTTTCTTTGCTCAAACTCATGGACTGGGAGTAGTGGCACACACAGTGTTCTTACTGACTGTGTGCTGGAAACTCAGTGGAAAGAAATGCAGCATACCAGCCCTACAAAATTCTGCCCTCTTCAAGAGAAGGGGCCAGCTCAATCCTTCAAATCCTGCTGATCCTTCATAAGCACCATCGCAGTGTAATGTCAATGTGATAAAAAACCCCCAACCCCTAGTGATTTCTGTCTGCCAAATCATCTTCCAAACAACAATTTTATTAGCACAATCCTGTCTTTGGTAAGTTTTGACTTCTCTGAACACTGTTCCTACAGCCAGCAAGATGAAGCAAGAAAATTTTCAGTTCTAACATTATAAAACAGTAATGGATCTTTTCTGTACCTGACTAAATACCTCTTTCAGCAGATTCTCCCTTTCTTGCTCAGAGGATTATAATTAGTGTCCCAACAAAGCTAACTGTATATCAGGTCTTTATGCATTTTTTAAATCATTAAACTATAGGGTTTTTTTCCAGTCCCTTCATGAGTTGCCCTTCTCATTATTTCTGTAAAGATTCATACTGCGATGGAGAGACGCTCCATGCTCATACTCATGATAGAAGGAGAGAAAGAAAACAGAGAGAGAGAAAGAGAGAGAGAGAAAAGAAAAGAAGAGAAAAGAAGAGAAAAGAAGAGAAAAGAAAAGAAAAGAAAAGAAAAGAAAAGAAGAGAAAAGAAAAGAAAAGAAAAGAAAAGAAAAGAAAAGAAAAGAAAAGAAAAGAAAAGAAAAGAAAAGAAAAGAAAAGAAAAGAAAAGAAAAGAAAAGAAAAGAAAAGAAAAGAAAAGAAAAGAAAAGAAAAGAAGAGAAAAGAAGAGAAAAGAAGAGAAAAGAAGAGAAAAGAAAAGAAAAGAAAAGAAAAGAAAAGAAAAGAAAAGAAAAGAAAAGAAAAGAAAAGAAAAGAAAAGAAAAGAAAAGAAAAGAAAAGAAAAGAAAAGAAAAGAAAAGAAAAGAAGAGAAAAGAAAAGAAAAGAGAAAAAAGAAAAGAAAGAAAGAAAGAAAGAAAGAAAGAAAGAAAGAAAGAAAGAAAGAAAGAAAGAAAGAAAGAAAGAAAGAAAGAAAGAAAAGGAAAAGAAAAGGAAAAGAAAAGGAAAGAAAAGGAAAGAAAAGGAAAGAAAAGAAAAGAAAAGAAAAGAAAAGAAAAGAAAAGAAAAGAAAAGAAAAGAAAAGAAAAGAAAAGAAAAGAAAAGAAAAGAAAAGAAAAGAAAAGAAAAGAAAAGAAAAGAAAAGAAGAGAAAAGAAAAGAAAAGAAAAGAAAAGAAAAGAAAAGAAAAGAAAAGAAAAGAAAAGAAAAGAAAAGAAAAGAAAAGAAAAGAAGAGAAAAGAAAAGAAAAGAGAAAAAAGAAAAGAAAGAAAGAAAGAAAGAAAGAAAGAAAGAAAGAAAGAAAGAAAGAAAGAAAAGGAAAAGAAAAGGAAAGAAAAGGAAAGAAAAGGAAAGAAAAGGAAAGAAAAGGAAAGAAAAGAAAAGAAAAGAAAAGAAAAGAAAAGAAAGAAAGAAAGAAAGAAAGAAAGAAAGAAAGAAAGAAAGAAAGAAAGAAAAAGAAATTTCCATATCCCTGAAAGGGAAACAAACCCTAGTTAAGAGGAGGGTCAGTCTGTCTTTAACTGCACCCATGAAAAGATTTTGAAGAGGAGATTGCCTGTAAGAACTGGAATACTTGACACTATGAGGAACGCAGTCCTGCAAGATGCCTGTAGGTAAGGAGGTAAGTCAAGTTACTGAAGCAGAGACTTTACATAACTTTAGTGTAACTAGAGTAAATTCATATTTTGTTTAATTTCTTCCTTTATGTCTTTTATAAAGAAATGCTTGGTTGTTTGGGTTTTTTCTTATTCACTTAGCCTGGCTTGTTTTAAGTTAATTGTGTAATAATAAAGCATTCTTCACTGACAGGTGCAACAGAGGTCTGAGTAAAAGTTCAGAGTACACCGGCTCCCCAGCTCGTCTCACACTACAGCCACAGGATGAGAATGGCATCTCAACTGAGTAATATGGGTTAAGAGAACAGCGGGTACCACGGGCATCACAGGGGGCACAAGGGTCTCCCAATGACTGTGGCAGGGACTGGAGGATCTCCAGCATGCAGTAAGATACTTAAACATCCCACTGAATCTTGAAGATCCCAGAGGAGACTGTAATACATTTATCTGCTCAAATTTCCTTTCAAATATGAATTTTCAAGCAGATCATGCTCTACCTTTGCTCTTTCCACTTATGACCAATTGAATGGTTTTCTTTCATAGCTATTATTGACTAGTACATTAAAAAAGTAAGATCTAACACCTTCAGTTTCTGCACTTGTCCAATATTTTTTAAGCTTTCCAAGATGTCACTACATAATCTATCATTATCATTCAACTATGAGAACTTAAATAAACAGATAATGACAGAAGGGAATTTCTTGACCAGCCTCTGCTCCTCCAGTTTTTGCTGCTGTAAGATTTCTTAAACGCTAATAATGTTCAGGTCTGGCTGACTCTATATTTTTAACAGCCCTTATTGTGTATATATTTTCATCACTTACCAACTCTCAACTATTATGTTTCCATTATTGCTACACTCCCTTGTTCCACAAATTGAACTTAACATGATTTGTCTACTCACTTAAAAAGCCAAAATCATTTTCTGTCACAGGGCTGTACTTCTGAAGTTTGTAGCTTAGAAGATTTCACAACTCAGAGTGACCTAATCTTATTTTCAATCAATTTCAAGTGCAATTCAAGTTCTACCTAAACATTTAAAATTGATTCACTGCAAATTGAACCTGCTCCATCAAGGTCTCCATTTACAAAAAATAGATAACAGTTGCAAAAAAACCCAATCCCATGCAAATTCTTCGGGTGGTCCAAATGTAAACCCAAGCAGCTCTTTTTCCATTAAGATCTATGGCTGTCTGATTTTTCAACTCTGTCAGTCTTTCCTGTAGCCCATCTTTTTAGCAATTTGACCAAAGTTTTGTTTGGAGAAAACATTTCCTAAATGGCAGTTAGGTTGCTGGCCACCTATTCTATCTGCTGTTTTACTGTGGAAGTTTTTCAGTTGTGCTTCCCCGGCCAGCTAGAGAAAATGCTCACAGTGGGCCAGAATTTTCAGGATAATTTTTTCTTAAAGAAAATACATCTCCAGTCTCACTGGAAAACCAAATCAAAGAAGATACCTCATGAAAATTCAGAATCCATCCAATAGGACAGATGAGACAAAATGTAGAAAAAAGTTTTGCCTACAACATCTTTCCAGTCTTGGTCTCAATCTAGCAATTTAAAGTGGTTTTCATTAGTTGCAAAAAAACATACACACTTCACCTGAGGTCTTCATCCCTAGGAAAAGCCTCTTGACCACTGTCTTGAGTTTGGCAACTCATCTGTTCCCTCCTTAGGGATCACTCTATGTATTTTCTTTCATTCCCCTCTTCCATAATGCCGTACAGTAAAAGCTTCCCATCCAAGGCTAGCCTGCCCTGTTGAGTGGCCCTTTGGGGTGGTACGCTACCCTGGCATTTGCCTTGACCTGTTCTGATCCAGTCTGGACAAAGCAAACAGGCAAACTAGCCTTTCTGGCCACTCAGAAAAATTTCTTTGACAAAACATGAAATACATATCCAGTGAAGAAATAAAGCAGATGCCATTCATCATACTGTTCCAGCAAAGATTTTATTGCATCTCTTCTTGCTCTTTTTTTTTTTTTGTTTGGTTTGATTTTTCTGGGGGAGGGTGGGAATTGTCAGATTGCTTTTAATTCCATTTGGTCTCTATTTGGATATTTTTTTAGCTTCTTTTGCCTATTCTATATTTCCCCAGGCATTTTCCCTGAATCACTCATCCATTTTGTTTCAACAGAACTTGCCTCCAGGTCTATTTTTTTAAAAGAAGTCCAGTCAGTGATGCTTTTGTTATCCCTTCTGTGAGCTAAATAGGTAGAAAAAATTCACAAAACATAAACTGTTTCCATTCAGAAAAGAAACTGATGGTAGAATCAGTCACTTCTTTGGTGTAATCCTGTATTTTTCTTACAAAGGATGTACAAACTCCTGCTCCCTAGCTTTGGAAAGTTGGAACTAATCATCCCACTTTGGTGGCAGATGGATATCGCATTAGCCATTTTGTTGAACTGTATCTGTACACACGCAGCTTCTCACTAGGACAATATTCACAATCTCTATAGCTACTTTATTTACATTTCTGTGAGATAGCCTCACATTCGTGTCTGTTCTGGGTGCTGACGTGCAGGTATGTTTGAGTCGTGGGCTGCTTCTGTTTTATTATGGGCAGGTGACTTATGAGGGATCTCAAAAGGCCTTTAAAATTAAAACTCTTAAATGAAGGGCAAAGACTTCACCCACACACCTCATTCAGTGCACATTAACATATCCAAAATTTACTGTGCTCCAATTGATGAGGCCAATAGTAGGCATGTGTTACAAATCTTTGTTGATATCAACCCACCATCAACAACAACAATAAAGGTATTAAAAAGATTAAAATAGTACCCCCCAAAAACCATGGAAATACAATGCCAAAAAATGGATAACAGTGAAGACACAAAGTGGTATTTGGTGGCAGTATAAAGGATGATTTGCAGAATTCTCTACTTGGCCACAATATGAGATATAGTGCCTCTCCCATTTACTTCCACTGGGAATATTTTATCTCTGACCACGTTTTATAACCTGTTCTGGTTTTGGATGTGGTCCCCTGTCTTTTATTCATTTTTGGACCATATTACTCCCTCCTTGTTGCTGTTGTTTTCTTTGAATGCTATTGTTTTTCTTCTGCTGCCAGCTTTAGCTCTTGCTTGATGCTAAAATTTCACTGTTTGGTTCTTTCTATTTAGCAATAAAATACAGCATTTAGCTAATGTGTTTATGCCAGACGTAGGTGGAGGAAGCTAGCTGCAGGCTGCTTTTTTGTTCCCTGAACTCCTGACAAACCGAGGGCTCATCTGCGTGCTTTTGAGCTGTGTGGTGTTATGCCATTATGTATAAAATTATATACGAATAGCATTTTGGCACAGCATTTGATCCATTGCTTATACTGTGTCTGGTTCTTTTAATATTTTTTACTGATTTACCTTCTCATGAACAGGATAACACTGTAAAAATAAAGTAGATCTCAATAACTAGAAAGCCAACATTTGTCTTGCTTTTTTGCTGCTGTTGTTTTACATTCTGTATTTTGTTTTCTTCATGTTTTGCCTCTTAAAAGCGGGTAGAACAGGTGGACTTGTTGCTAGCACTGCTTTCTTCTCCTTTTATAGGTGATATCTTTCATGACATAGGTCTAGCAACTATGAGGCACCATGTTAGGAATACAGCCAAACAGAGAAGGAATACAAATTGCCTATACACAAAGTAGAGAGAAACAGGCAGATTTAAAGGGGGATATAACCCATTTACAATCATTCTTGTCCTGAGAGATATTTACTTCTCTTAATTGGATATTCAGGGAGGTTTGAACAATTACACTCTCAATTAGACACTTCTTTTAAAGTTTTAAAGGTGGGTCAATCTGCATTTAAGCACTGTTAGAGACAAAATGCATCTGTGCCTGCTCTTTTGCTAATCAAAGTAAAATGCTTGTTTTACAATTATGTGTTCAAATGTTGTCCAATGATGGTCTGTTCTGTAAAGAAAGTAACTTCTTTACTGTCTCCTAAAAGAAAAACCCATTCTCAGCATATGGAAGTTGAAGCTTCCTTCATAATAATCACGTCTGGTAGTTTCTGTTCCATATCAGGAGCATGCCATTCCATTTTCTGTTAATTTAATTAGTTTCCATGATGTACAGAGTTTTAGCAATTGTGAATTTGTTTTCACTTTTACAGATTGATTGATACTTACATATTTGGCAGAATATTTTGGCAGAATATTATCCAAATAACATACTCATTTTGGATGTACTTTGGAACACTGTTCATGTAGCACTAACTTGAAAAATTTTCCGTCTGTGGATTTCAAAGTATTTCCTAAATATTAGTTAATTATGTCTCTTTATACCTCTGTGAAAAATTATTCCCATTTTAAAGCTGAGGAAAGTCAGGCCCAGATCATTACAAAAAACTTATAGAAACATATTCAAATATTCCGACTTGTAAAATATGTGAATTCTTAGAACTAGTGGAATTTTTTTTCCCCTCTATTAAGCAAGAAAGCAGAAACTGATAGCAACTCAATGAAAATAAATTGAACTGTTCCAATACATTTTATTTACCGTCTCTGTCTGGTGTTAGAATAATTTGTATCTTATTATCTGGCTTTTACTACTGGAAACAGAACCCCTTGACAAATGGTGTCTTAAAAAAATATCTGAAGTTATAACATTTTCCATCACTCCTTCTAGGCAATCCTAATGATCTGTCATATATATTTACCCTGGAAAAGTAGAAGTTGAGTATTAATCAATATCAGTATACAGACGGAAGCCCAAACGGGAAAACAGAGGAAGAGGTTGCTGTCTGACCCACTGGGTTTGTTTTCATCTTTAAATTGGAAGTATATTGTCAGAATGTTTGACTGATTTATTTTCCTTTTAAATGTGCAAAAGGACATTATTCTGAAAGTTTTGACACTTTTTTTTTTTTTCCACAGGGAGTTTTAGTAATATGATGAGAAGAACACACTTGCTCTGTGAAAACTTTGAACTATGCTGGCGTAGACTAAAGATACAGTTACTTTAATCTGAACTAAATCGACTTTGCTGATGAGAAGGTCATCCTTCCCTCACTCCAACTGTCTTCCTTGTGCATACACAAGGATTCAGGCATCGAGACAGCTCTGGGAACTGACAGCGCTGGGGCCAACAAACTCCTCCTGTGTGGCCCCAGGTCTCTGCCAGAGTAGATCCCTGATTTGGTAATGGTCTTGCAAACACTAGTACAAGCAAAAGCGAAGGGGTGCAAATTGTGGTGCTGGCAGGGGAGGACAGACCCTCGTTTTGGAGGAGAAAGGCTAATCGTCCTTTTCTTGTTAAATATCCTAAAGAAGAAAGCATTCACAATCCAGTCTAATACTTGCACAAAGAAAACTTCAGATTTAAGCATCCAGAGTACACATATTTAGCGTAAGTTGGGCCATACTTCATGGCCTGTCTACTTCACTGGGTGGGGATAACTGAGGGTAATCCTCCAGCTCAGAAGCTGGTATCATCTGAAACAGCTCAGCTATGGACGTTGTTGCCCTAGACTCAGGATTTCATAAAGACTCTGTTCAAATGCCAAAGGCAAGTTAGTCCCCTTCCTAAGTTCAGTGACTAGGCTGAATGAGCCTACATGTAAAGTACAGGAGGAAAGACCAGTTCCAACCTGGTATTGCAGAAATCCGTCAAGTATTTTAAGCACTGACGTGAATCCACAAGCTTGAATATTGGTACAGGTCACAATCCTAACAGCGGCCACCTTCTTGAGGATGATGATCCTTAAGGAGCATCTGCTTCTCAAAAGCTATATGGAATTCTGCTAATTCCTGTGATTTCAACTGTATCAGCACTGCACACAATGCTCTGCCATTCGTCTGACTTTCTTTTTAAATGAGCCAAAGATGTTCCATCCTCTCTAGAAACTGCAACAGGTCCCTAAATATGTATAGATACTAAAGAAGATCTTTAAAAATATGGATATTATGAATTTCAGGAATTATGCATCCCCTGTTAGGTCAGAGGTGACACAAGAAGAAACAGTTCTTGAAAGGGAATCTACAGAAATTATCAGAAAGGATTTTTTCAAGGGGAAAAAAGGTAAGTTTCTCAGTGAATAACTATATGATAATAATTCTAGTACTAACATAAAAGACTGGATTTCTTAAGCAATAGTTCACAGAAGTAGTTTCTCCTCTGAATATGGAGTAAAGAGCCAATGCTTTAATAAATTAGTTCAATTTTGTACAACCTTTTACCGCAAGGTAATATCACTGTTGTTATCTTCCTTGCCCTTTATCTCATTTACCACCCCTCTTCAAAACAAGTGCTGAGCAAATACTGCTGGTTTACAGCATTTTACATTCAAACTTAGCACAGATGGAAATAAGTTTAAAAGCTTCAAGGCAGTGGGGTATTATTTTCACAGCATCTAAGGGTCTGTCTTAATTAGAAAAATTTGCATATGAAAATACCTAACAAATTCAGCTGTCTTAGTGCAAATCCCAATTTATAACAGGTCACCAAGCATATATTACGAACTAGTACTATTCCAAGTAAAATAGGGTGACTTTATGTAATGTGGCCAACATTATAACAACATTGCAAGCCAGCTCGCCCCCAATTTAAACTGCTGTAATGCTGCTGTAGCTTCTTTACAGTCGTAATAAAAGCCCTAATATATATAGATTTTTAGAGCAGTTACAGAGTGTTTTGACCACGTATACCAAGTCAGAATAGGGCTGTTCAGAGCAGACACTGAATGAAATTCACTTCACCTAACTTTAGTGCCTAAAACTAGTCAATAGAGAAAAATGGTTACTTTCTGGTCAAATCCGTCCTAAATGCTTGATTTAGGATGAAATGAATTACTTTTTGGATCTTCCTGGTTTTTCATAGTAATGATCAAAGAAGTCTGAGGTACCCAGTTTTGACAATGGATGACTACATCTCAGAAATCTAGTTTAGCCAGATGAATCCCAACCATTACTCCTATGCAGCCGCCCCTGATTTGTAGTTAAATTTTAAACAATATATATTTTTATAATTACTGATTGACACTTTGGCATAGTAATATCCTGATCTAATCTCTCTAAGCAATCTAAGTGCCAAAGATAGTTTGGCAAAGACAGTTTGATGCTTTTGTTACACAGCTCACTAATTGCAGGCACAGAGGAAGGTGACAAGGTCTCAGTACTGATAGGAGAAGCCTGAGACTTGCAAGTTATCCTACAGGTCTAGCAGCTGGAGATCACCAAAGCACAGCACATACTTGCAATATTACAGCCTTGTAGGTGCATACAAAGGGCTTCATTGCTCTGCCTTAAATGCACATCTTTATTCACCATCAAGGGCAAGATTTATTTTTAAAAAAGGAGTACTTCAATAAAAAAAAAAGGGGGTAGTATTTCCTACTAGCAGCAGTGAGAGCATAGCATTAACTGATGGCAAGTATGGTATTGCTAATGGATTACACTAGAGTTTTAAGGAGTTAAAGAAAGGAGAAGTATCGCGTGAAGCATATGCAGATTGCTGATTGCAGAAGATGCACCACTGCAGCAATGTCACACCTTGTGTCTCTGCATAGCACATCAAGGATTTCACACAGAGCTCCGCTCATGTTGCTTGCACTTGCAGCACATTGTTGCTGGACACCAGAAAAAGGTTCCAGAAGTCTGAGTACACCACAGTAACTCATTATATTCAACAGTTTCCGAAGCTGCTACCATCCAAAAGGGGGTTTTGTATTCTAGTTAGCTGAGAGGGACCCTGGAGTTCTGCGTTTTTCCTTTCTTCCTGCACTAACTTCCCTGCTTCACCAGTGTTTTGTCCAGAGAAAGATGTATAGCTCTCCCTATGCTATTTATGTTTTACCCTGAACAGCTCAGCTCCTCCACTAGTCTTTTAACCTTCAGGTTTTTATCTCAAAGAAACCAGCTAGCAAACTCCTCTACTGCACTCTCAAGTCTCATGTATCTGCAGCTTTTATCTGTTCACTACAGTGAAATCAGCTAGCGTTTTTTCTACTCTTTTCCTTGCTTGAGTCATCTTAACATCTGTGGAGTCAACAGTCAGATCCTCTTCATCCTTTCACCATCTCAAAGGAAACGTCCACAGCTTTTCCACTATCAATATCCACCGATGCCCAGCTGTCTTGATCTGTGCCTTCCCTTTCCGTATTTATCGGCCCCAGGTACCATCCCTTTCTCCTAATCAGATCCAAAAGGCAAACACCACCAGTTCAACACAAGGTTTTTAGACACATCCTTTTCAAGAAGGTAGACATACAGTGATGACAAATCTAGCCCTAAACCCACACAATTTTCCTGAGGCAAAGTATATGACTAACTAACTTACATAAATTTGCAGACATGTTGCCATAAAACTGCCATTTCAGCCACCTTTCCACGCCCCTGCTCATTCTTTCTTTTGGCTATACTTCACAGATAGTTGGCCTCTCCAGCTGCAGAGCTTATCCTCAGTGTCCTCATGATAAAGCCAGCAGATCATCTCTTCTCTTAACAAAATGGAGGGAAAAACATATCTTTGGAGTAATTCCTCAGGAATCCATACCAGAAGCTTCAGGGGAAGATAAACGATAAATAAACCTTCTGGGCTGATTTACTGCTCTGTCAGATTCTGCTGAAAAGAGTGAAGGTGAAAATTTTCTGATAAAGCATCAGTATTTATTTTTCTTTTTATAGAGAAAAAAATCAAACAAACAAACTCATGAATAGAAAAGGGATATCTCAAGTGGGTTAGTATAGTTCAATTCAAGTCTCAGTTCATTTATTTTTCGGTAGGTGTACACAGTATTTTCTAAAAGCATACATATAAATATATAAGCCCCAGATTTCTATATGCTAGTGCATTGCTACTATGAAACCTCTGAGTTTCTATTTAATGTTTTCAAGACAACACAATCTATGTCTTTATCATATTAGGCTAGAACAGAAAAAGAATAGCCAGGATTAAAATGTATGGACAAGGGGAAAATACAGTATTACTATTTTTGACTGAGACACCTGGAAACATATCTATTTTAATGCCTTGCTTATATCAACTGGTTTAAGAAAGATATTACTTCCCTGACAGATTACCGCTTGCTATATTCTTTAATCATCACGTCTACAACAATATTGCTACCTCTGATATGTTGTGCATAATTTTCCATATAAATATTAATCAGAGTTTTGGAATAATATTTTTGCTATATTGTATTTTAATTAGTGATTAAAACAGAAAATTTATTGAGTCAATATGGAATTTTGAAGTCTTGATACAGAAATGTAAAAGCCCCATTTCTTGCAGTAATGTGTGTGAAAAATACTAACATGCTTGGGAAATACTTCTACAAGTTACCTTGATATAAATGTCCATGTGACCACTGGTTATAGGTAAGTAGTTAAGTATCACATGTGCTACAACTGATGGTTTTATTTCACTTATTTACTTCTTCCAATTTTATACCTATTTTCTTCATTATTTATTGTGTTACCCTTATCAACCCACCCTCAAAAAAAAAAATCGAGCAAAAAGAAAAATTTCACTTTAAATACCTTCTGGAGACCGTCAAATTCAATGTCGAAAAGTACTGCAAACAGACTGGCAATATTTCTTGCAATACATTGCCATCTAGAGGAAAAAATATATGTTGCTGCAAAATAAATATGAGGGTTTAGGTGTTATTTATAATTCTTATGTTTTACTTTGAAAAACACACATTGTATTTTCTAGGCAAAGTGCCATACTCACAAAATCAGCTGAACATAAAAAGCTTAAATGCATAAGCACAAAACATGCAATAACACATATGCATGCATATGTCAAATACTGTATGTGACCAAATTTTATATATATATCTATATATATCAGACAAACAAATATTATTGGAATATTCAATCTGTTGCAACAAATAAAAGAAAAATATTTCTAAATAATTCACTTACTTTGTGCATCTAAAACCTGTAACCGAATTTCTAATTAAGGCTAAGTAGCACTCTTTTCAGATAGTGGCACCAAAAATATTAAACTTACTGATTAGATGAACGGAAGTAAGTGAGATGCACTGCAGGATAGCTGTGTAGCTACGTAGTTGATTGTACCTAGAAATAAACGGGATATAGAAGTCTAATACAAATAACTGAAGGAATTAGGTATGAGTTCTGACTCTCATGTAACATATAATAGAAATATACAGTATATAGTACTGTATATAGTATATAGTACAGTATAGTATATATTGTATATAGTATATAGTACAGTTTAGACACTGGATTCATTTGGACTATCAAGGCCTCAAAACTAAAATATGTATTTAAGTACTATGCTGAATCGGGACCTCTATTTTTGACTGTTATTCTTGATCATAATTGTGACTACCCTAAGTATATTCAGATATTAACTAATGGTAAAATAATTATCCTATTTCATTTGCAATTCCTTTGTATTAAAGGTTGCTAGTTATTGTTTTAAATGATTGAAAAATATGGTCAGGTATAACAGAACATGTTAAAAAAATAGCAAATTGAGTACAAAATGCCCTAAAAGAGTATGACATAAATTAGTGCAACCTAACTCACATGTAGCAAACTCCATTGCAAGTACTCTTTATCTCAGATTTCTAAAGTGCAGTCAAGTACAGGCTGATCTGTACATGCAAAGCAGTGATCTTACTTTCTAAAAAATGTGGTAAAAAGTATATTAACACTCCCAAAGAAGCAAGAATTTGAATTGCTTCTGTATAAATAAATAAAAAAATGCAGACACTAGCATTTAACCTCATGAGGTTCCACAAAGGGAAGTGCGAAGTCCTGCACCTGGGGAGGAACAACCCCATGTACCAGGACATGTTGATGGTCAACCAGCTGGAAAGCAGCTTGGCAGAAAAGGACCTGACGGTCCTGCTGGTCACCAAGTTGGACATGAGCCAGTGATGTGCCTCTGGTGGCAAAGAGGGCTAATGGTGTCCTGAGCTGCAATAGGAGGACTGTTGCCAGTAGGTCGAGGGAGATGATCCTTCCCTTCCACTCAGCACTGGTGAGGCAACACCTGGAGTACTGGGTCTGGTGTTGGGCTCCCCAGTACAAGAGAGACATGGACATATTGGACAGAGTCCAGCAAAGGGCCACGTAGCTGATGATAAAGGGATTGGAGCATTTCTCCTATGAGGAAAGGCTGAGAGCTGGGACTGTTTAAACTGGAGAAGAGAAGGCTCACAGAGGTCTCATCAATGTGTACAAATACCTGAAGGGAGGGTGCAAAGAGGAGGGAGCCAGCCTCTGCTCAGTGGTGTCCAGGAGGCAATGAGCACAAACTGAAACACAGGAGGCTCCCGCTGAACGTCAGGAAACACTTCTTCACTGTGAGGGTGACCAAGCACTGGCACAGGTTGCCCAGAGAGGTTGTGGAGTCTCCACCCTTGGAGATCTTGAAAAAATATCTGGACACAATCCTGCTAAATCCACTGTAGGTGGCTCTGTTTGAACTGGGTGGGAGTTGGACCAGCTCACCTCCAGAGGTCCCTTCCAACCTCAACCATTCTGTGATTCTGTGATATGAATAGGCATAGTTGGTATTCTGTCACTTCAAGAAAGGAAAAATATATATATTGACAACCAGTGCAGTGGGGGAAACCTCAACCTCCACTGCTTTTTTGCTATTGTCCTAGCATCTCTCTCAGAGGAGATGGAGAACTCACTAATTTTCACTTCTGGTTTCCTTCTGAGACATACCTTCTAAATTTATTAAATTCCTTTTCACTAGGGCAAAGCAATACAAGCATACAAATTTATATTTTTTCAGGAAATAAAGAAAATCATGCATTCACAGCAAGGAGTTTGGTCAGAGGTCATTTTGCTCCTGAAAACCATGAAGTGATAAGAATTGATGTCTTTTATGGATTGCTTCCTTGCATTTGAAGCTATTTGACTTCCAAAACTAAAAACCAGACCACAAAGAAGCGTGGATCTGGGTAGTTTAGCAGGAGACTAATTGAATGATTTTTGGATTAAAACACTTAGACTTTTTCAAAATAAAGTAAAAGAAAAACCTTTCCTTTGTTGACAGGAGTGTTGCATATGGAATTTGGATGGCCTCTGGAAACTAAATTATTCCAGTTACATTTTGTTCACTTTTATTAAAGCTGTTACTTTATAAGATAATCAGTAGTAGCTTAGGTAATGATACAACAATAGTACTTGTAACAGAGATATAATGACATTTGTCAGTATCTGTTTGTATTAAATCTTAATGTTAGTAATATAAAAGAATTTGATCATAAATATCCAGTTGTACTCTGTTTTGACTTTTAATTAAAAGTCAGGTAAAATCAAATCCTATGTTTAAGTATCTAAAAATATCAAAAAATGACATTTAATGGGAGTTTTCAGTAAACAAAAATTGTAGGAAGTAGTATAGCTTGCTGAAGAGGGGGGAAATTAAAGTAAATAGTCTACATTTTTATTGTTTTCTCGCATTATTACTAAATTAATAAAGTAATCAAGACTGAAGACAGTAAATAGTACACTTCAAGAAAACACCAGAAAGAAGACAACAAACAAAACCAGAAAACTATTTTTTAGACAATATGCAGAGACTTACTCACTGGTGATCAATATGTCTTTTAATGCAAACAAGCAGTCTATGAGGCACAATTTATCTGAAATAGTTTATTCTAATTGTTAGATTTTGGGTATATTTAGATAGATACAGCTTCTGTTACAGTTCTATGGACATGAACAAACATGGTACCCACCTAAACAAGAGGACAAGGAAGTGCACTTTTACAAAAGGTTGATATTGATTCGTTATCTTGCCTACATGTGCTTTGGCATTGCTAGGAGCTAGCTTAAACATGCCCTGACAGTAGTTTTGAAAATACTGGAATTGCCACATTTTGTGATTTTTTTAAATAATTTTTCATAATATTGTTTCCTTCTTTAGAAAATACAGATTGCACGCCACATTTTATTTATTCCTCTGCTGTTGTCACCATATAGAACTTACAGCTGTACCTAAAGTGAAGGGAAGTGCACTACAGTCCTGATCCCGCACTCTTCAGACCAGGATGCCTGCTGGAGAGCACTTCCAACCACGCAATTTTTTCGTGGCATCCAGAAGGATGGTTGGAAGTTAGGGGTGATGTACAATCAGTTCTTATTGTATATGCCATCGATCCACTGAGACTTGTTAAAAACAACACAGGATTTGTTTTGATTGCTGTAATTTGTACACATGAAGAGAAATGTGAAGAAAATAAACCTTTACCTTCCAATACTGAGTGAATTTAAGATCAGAGCTTGGCTAGTCTTCCTAATATCCGTGAATTTAATACCACTGGTGTTTTGTACAATCCAAACCACAGCCATTAAAAGCATCACTTTGCCAAGCTTAAGTAATCATTGCTTACAGAGCATATTCTGATAGTCAAAAACAAGTTTTTCAGAAGTGACTTTTCAATGCTGAAACTGAGATGCTGTGACAGGATCTAGCTGGCATAGAGAGAGAATTAATAGATAGAGAATTAATTCTGAAAATCATGGTCCTGCCTACAGAGAAGCAACCAAACATATGAGAAAAGATGAGGATAAGCACAGGGTTTGAAAAACTGGTATGCAGACAACTTGTATTTTCCAGAAAGCAAAGATGTATATAGGTATCTAGTGTGTGACTGAAGCACACCGAGAATAAGTGCAATGTGAGTTCCTTCACCTTGTTCAAACCTCATCTTTAAACCTATATCTTTACACAAGGTCTCCAAAGGCACCTCTTACTTCCTCATCAGTTATTTTAGCGATTTGAAAGAATAAAAGAACTAGCATGCTTTATATATATATATATATAAAAGCACACTTATATTCCATATATTTCTTCTTTTGTCATATGAAATCTAGATTAGCATGGAGGTAACGTTTTCTCTTTTTTTTAAATTCAATGCAAAATATAATAGTAATTAGCCCTTTGATAATGACTAACTGGCTATCATATAGGGTGCCAGTGAAAGAAGTGACAGGCAAGAACTTAAAATATTTTTCTAACAAAAACTTTCTTTCCAAGGCTCCCAAGTAACTCATGAGGTCTTATTTCCTCATAGTTCTGTATGTCACTACAAGGAATCTTCCCCTTCTTGCTGTCCCTGCATAATTCTCTTCAAAGTGCTTCATGGCAACCTATATTTTGTTCTTTGGCTTCTTTTTTGTATCTTTCTCATGTTTCATGTGCCACCTTCTCTTTGCACTCTCACTCTTCCTCTGGGACTGTATTTGCTCTAAAGTGCCACCTGCACTGTTGCTCTCACTGTGCATCTGTGATTAGGGACAGCCTGCTTCAAACCTATTTGAAACAATTGACTGTAATAGCCATTTTTCATAGTATAAACCCTATTTCCTTCCCCTTTGAAGCAGGAAAAGTGTCAGTTTTATTTTAAACCTTGTTTCAGTTCAATTGAAGACACTGCAAAAGTATCTGCTCTAGTAAAAGCACACAAGAGACAGCCTGCCACTTCTGTCACTACAATCAAGTTTAAAACAAAACAAAACAAAAATCCAAAAGTCTACATAAAACCATGTCACTCATCATAACACTGAAGCATTGCCCATTTTCCAGCTATATTTTACTCTTTTGCCACCTGTTATCATTATGAGTATTGATTGCTTCGGAAAAAATCCTCCAAATTTCAGTCAGCATGAAAGGGCAAAACAGAAATATCTTCTAGATAGACAAATATATTTAAAATTACTGCTTATATTTATTGGTGGTTTTTTTAGTACTATGTTATTTTAATTGAAGTTTTTAAATGAACAATGAAGAGCTGGTTTTAGTACTAGAACTGAGCTCATTCTTATTTTTGCTTCCAAGATAACTGGCATTTGTGTGCACCATGAGAAGAACTGCAGGTGACAGAAGTCATCTTGAATGAAAGAGTATATGGGACTAAATTACCTGGTTTTAATAGTCACATATAAAAAAACCCATGTCCATGACAGGGATGAAAGGAAAAAAAAACCCCAAATCCCAAAAAACCCAAAACAGATTAAAGGAGACCATACCAGAAATGTCAGTTACCACCTTACTTTCAATGAATTTCTAACGCTTCATGGAAGGTCTTGAGTCCTGAAGGAAAATCTAATTTGCCACTTGTACCGGTTTAATCTAATCAGGCATTCTTTGTCCGTAGCTACGGTATCTGAGCATCTGGCCCTATTTTCAAGGAAAACTCAGTAAATAGTATGGTAAATTAAATAACTAATATTCCTTTTAGTGTTAAGGTAGCCAAGAACACTGAAGAATACTAGCCTGCAAATTTTGTAGAAACTTAACCTTAGTACAAAAGCTATCCCAGATTGGTATCCAGCACCCAGATTCCCTTTGATGGGCGAGTGTCACTGACCAGACTTCAGTAGCTTCTGTCCTTATTCTTTTTTGGTCAAGGTTGAAGTCACGACATGCCAGAATGAGCTCCTTGTGTTGCACACTGCAGGTATGGAGAGACACAGTCCTTCATGATCACATTTCTGGGCATCTGAGCAATTTATACAAATATATGGGAGGAAATCAAGAAGTGCTCTGGCATCTGTTTTTGTCTGTTTGTTTGTTTTCAAGTAGATCCCAGAATATATGCTTCTTTATGCCAAAATTCTGACGTTTCAAGAATATTAATATTTTACACATTCCTACATATATACATAGCATGCACAGCATGCACAACTCAGAGACAGCGTGGAATCTAAAAAAGTTTGAATGCACCCACAACAGAGTGGAGGATATAGATCTTTCTTGTTCTATATACTTCCTGGATATTGTTCAAAAACATACTTTGCCTGAGAGAAATGAGCAAAACCAAAATCAACATTTAAACTTAAGGAGTGCTATAGTTTGGACATAGCTGCCATCCTTTAAGACAGCTGCAGTAGCAGTTACACTTCCTTAACAGAACTGGAAAGTTTCAGGGAAATTATAAAGGTCCCAATCTGAAATAGAACATATTTCCTGGTTTGGAAATAATCTACTTTTCTAATATTTTATTTCATTCCTAAAATGAGTGACACCAAACTTTTCCAAAATTTAAGTTTACTGTAAATCTGGGAGAGAAGAAGCAGAAGGAGAGCTGTTTCTGAAATGAAACACTAATGTCCATGGTCCCCAGAGACCCTGCGTGGTTCTGCTGTCCTGGGACTATAGGAAAACTGGGATTCTACCAAAAAGATCATTTTGTAGGGCTCCTCAACTGCTGTTCCTTCAATTCTGAGTCAAACAGAAAAGTCCTGTTACCCAGGATCCCCAATCAATCCAGGTCTAAATAGTTGAGAAGCTGTTTCCAAAAACTGCCAAAGAGCTAAAGAAACTAAAGTTTTAACTGTTAGATACCCTGGGGGAAAAAATGGGTCAAATATCAGGACATCTGTTGTGCAACTATTTATCAAAGTAAGTCAAATTTACTTATATCTTGAGTATATTCAGATCAAGAGGTAGAACCCACCCCCTTTTTTCTTCTGGTTTCCTGTTATTGTTGCTGCAGCTGTATATTTCTTCTTCCATTTCACTTTGTGCTTTCAATAAAGAGCTAAGTTGTGACTCTTGGCTTAAAATTGTGTAATAATTGTGAATGTTGATTTTGAAGTACTTTACTACCTGAAGACCATTTTCAAAGTGACTGTTTCTTCTTAAGAAAGGAGGTAAGAATATATCTGTTCTACCTACATCATGTTCAGATTCCTCAAGTTCCAGGAATCTTTCTTGATTTGACAAATTGAATTTGCAGTGATTGATGAAAAAAATAAGCTGCCAATACTTGTCTCTCCTCAAAATATTCAAAATCTCTTTCTTCCAAGTTTTCAGTTTATTACTAGAGCAAGTTAAAGCTTTCTTCTCATGAGGATTTTTTCTGATCTACTGTAGAACCATGAAAATATGGGTAGGTTGCTAATATCCATATGTGATTGCTCTCATTTCCACTGCATTTTACTGACAATTTTTCTGGAAAATAAAAAAGTTAGTTTTAAAGCAAACAAAACATGCATACTTACTCACTACACAGTTTTTCAAGGAAAATGGTTAGATTTCCTTCTAGACTGTTCTTTTCTAACTTAATCTAGATAATTTCACAATCTTTAGTTTAGAATACAGATGACTAAAATGGTCAACAACTGAGAAACATTATTTTCTTCTTTCACAGTATAATTGAAAATACATCTCTCATTTGTCACAGTTATAGCATACATCTGCAAACACACATCCATGCACAGATATACATGTACATTATACAAATGAGAATATTTTCACATTAAAAATTTAATCATTCTAGGAAAAGATTTCTTTGTTATACTTTTCTTGGGGTTTGTTTGTTTGTTTTGTTTGGGGAGTTTTTTGTTTTAATATCTTCTTTGAATATCATCATACCTGCTGCATTTTGTTTGCTGTTCTCAAATTAAGCAGAAGTCATTTGCTGTGGAATGCTGTGGAATAAAATATTCCAAGCTCATGACTGGTTGAAAATAATGTCAAAAGGAACTTAGTAGTAATTTTTAGGGAAAAAAGTATTACGATGTATTTCCTCAGTGATCAGGAACGTGGGATTTGGAAAAGGAGTAACATTTGGAGTCTAGAGTTAAAAACATACCGCCTCCTCTTTGGTTACAGCTGAGCACTCAAAATCTTCTTTTTCTCTTTTTTTTTTTTTTTTATTTCCCCCTCATTCCTTCAACATCTATGACTTTTTTTTTCCTTCCAAATTATTCATCCAAGGGGAAAAATACAACTCTTTTTAAGTGTAATTACAGCTCGATCTCCTACTTCAAATGCTATCAGACATAGTATGACTTCTCCTAAAGAAGACAAACCCACTGAAATCATCATCCCTCTTGTCATTTAATATTTGTCTGGGTCCACATTAGCAGGAATACTGTGAGAAGGAATAATTTTATATCTTAATATTAACTAAAATATTCTGAAATTCCAATTCCATGTATATGAACCTCAAGTGCAATTCATATGATGAGGCTGTTCTGTGTAGTATCCGTGCAGCTGATAATTTGTTAGGTGCATAATACATGGTACCTATAGCTGATATAGATAGAGCTGTCAGAGTTAGGAATACTGAGCCATGAAATGATATAAACAGGTTGTTCTCTGACAGGCAGCTGCCTCTGGATCATGTTCAAACTGCATAGCCTAGGCTCTTCATTTTCATTTTGCAGGACATAAAGGGCATCAATCTAAACCCAGTAACATGATTCTTAGCACATGAATTAGAAGCCTGTAGTCTCAATATAATCAGTAGCAAAAAACAACATAACTGGTTCTTGAAGAGGCTTTGGTTGAAATTTACCACCCACTATAACAAACTACGTGTTGTTTGTTAACATCAGAAGCTGGGATGACTGAGACATCTTCCTCCTTCCCTCACAAGCCATTTTTCGTGAATGTTTTTCTCCTACCTGTTGTTACATGAAACACTCATCAGAGTTAAAAACATTAATTCAAACTCTTTACTAGTCTACCAGTGAAGAAAACTCTACAGCCTCCTCCTAAGGCATCTCTGAGATCCTGCAAAGAGTAGTTTGGTGTTTAAATTAGGAGACAGCCTCTCTCCGCTTACTGTAAGCCTCGGTGTCTCTGCAGAGTGATGGAGTGCCAGCATGCTGCACAGTGAGTTTCCCAAAGCAGGCCAGCAGGAGATAGGAGCAGAAGTGCAACCGAAAAAGGTCCCGACCCCAGGCTTCACAGCACTTCTCTTTATTCAGAAGGCAAAATCCTCTTCTCAGGGTGCAGTGCAGGAAAAGCAGGAGCATTAGTGGGGGGGGGGGTGCTCATGATTAGAGCACCCACCTGGGAAACAGGGGACCTGCAATGGTGACCACCTCATTCAGAGGGCATTTCAGCCAGTAACTTTGTTCTCCTGGAATGTGCCTTAAAAGTAAGTATGGAAATGCTGATGGGCCAGGCCACGGGAAAGAATGCCATGAGCTTGAGAGAGAAAGCCAGCGAGAAGCAACATCGTTCTCCGGTCTCTGTGGGAAAGCGGAAGCCCTGGGGTCTGCACACAATAACTGAAAAAAGCAAGTCAAGTAGCTTCTGACTGGTAAAAAAACCCACGATAGCTGGCAGTGATGGTAGCTGGCATGAGAAATGTGAGCCGGGGATATCGGGGAGCATAGGGCAGATTGTGATTGTGATTACAGAGCTCCAGGAGCTGGGGTAGAGGGTGAGTTTTGGCTTCCTTGGGTTCCCAGGTAGTGATGGAGTACTGCTTTGCACAGTAAAAGAGTGTTAAAAGAAGCTGTGCCCCCACAGACAGGGAAAGTTGTGTTTCCTCCCCCATCCTGAAAGACCTTGAGAAAGGTCTACAAACTCTTTCACACCACATCAGTAGCTTGCATGGGAATAAAATAAATTATGATGAGCCTTTACTCCAGTTATTCTCAAGGGTTTATGAAAAAAGGGGGAAACAGCCCTAAATCACTAAGTATACACAAACTAGATCCCGACCAAAATTACACATTTTGCTTACTTTCTTGAAAACGAGTTTTTCCCTGAATTGTATACATAGATTCCTGGATTAAAGAGAGATTTAAATAAGTGTAGGTAGTAGGGCAAATCTGTGGCTTCCCTATTACAGAGGAATAAGGTATCACAAAACACCTCCTACTCGCCTGCTGGGAGAACAAGAATACGTGAGGCAATTTTCCCCTTTCCCATGCACGTGGGCAGAGGGTGGGTTGGCAAGGGGAAAAAATAGGAGAAAGACTGATTGATACGCTACTGAAAAGGCAAAATAGACCAAATAGGACCAAAAAACTAATTAAATCAATGGTAAAGATAGACCAGTCTGCCCAGTGCATACAATAAGAACAGAAATAATCCATGAGATAATTCTTATCAGACAGTTACCAGAAGCTTTATTTAAAACTTTACTTTGTTAAATAAAACAAAACACTTCCATCTATTTAAAAATTATAAATGAGTTAAAAATTATTTGTTTATCCAGCCACTCCAAAAATAAAAATTTGTAATACATCACATGGACAAAATTACTCCAAAAATTTCCTTAAAGACCATGCTGGTGTCCAAAATTAATGTTAATCTGAGTAAAGTACTATACAGTGACACCAACGTTAGGCAGGATTTGTGTTGACTGATTTATGCCATCTGTTCAGGACTCAGATGTCACTTTCTTTAGCTCTCAAATAGGGAAAACAAAACCAAAACTTGCTCTTCTCAATCTCGATTAAGGTATTTGGTGAACTTAGTTGAATTTTCAACATTTACTGAACTGTTTCTTTGAAAAATAGCACCGATATTGTAATGTTCAGTTACACTTAAGCAAATAGCAGGCTCTGCAAGATAGCAATGTTTTAAAGAGAACGAAGGAATAAGTATTATAATTAGCAAATGTTTTGCTAACAGCTAGAAATGTACATCCACTCTGAGGACTTGTTGGAACATAAACTGCTTTTTTTCCTACATCTGGTATCCATAAAAAAAAAAAAAGGACCTAGCAACCAAACTTTACATATAGCATTTTAAAGAGGCAGTGCACAATAAATTACTCCCCTCTTCAAATAATACGGGAGCCTTTTCCTGAAACAAATAAATAGAACTAATAGACCAATGCTTATCTGAAGTGTCAACCAATTTAGATATAAAGCCACTATAGATTGTGGCTGACAGCAGTTTGAGTCTGGGATTATTGACAATCACAATTTGCAGACAAAATTCCCTTCTGGCTTAATTCCTTTTATTTCATTTAATTCCCCTGATTTCATTTGAGACGTTTCTTCTGAGAAAAGCCTGGTGCCCTCGCAGCCTTTCACTCACCGGGGACGGGGCGGGCCGGGGGAGGGGGGTGGGGGGGGAAGGAAACGATTCGTTGCCGCACCGCGTAAAGGGCACTTTCATCCTGCTCGGTGCCGTCCTCACCGCCCGAGGGAAGAGCCGAGCGGACCAGGCTCTGCGCCATCGCTCCCGACGCCGCTGCCCCGCGCGGGATCGGTGGAGCCGGGGTGGGGGCAGCGCCGCGGGGCCCGTCCCGCCGTCCCGCCGCCCGCCATCCCGCCGCGGCCGCTGGGGGGCAGCAGGGGGCGCGGAGACGCCGGGCCGGGCCGGGCCGGGCCGCGCCGGGGGTCGGGGATACCGTTTGGCGTCTCGCCCGCTGTCGGTATTGGCGAGTCCCCGTCAAGGCCAAGGAACGGCGAGTCCCGGGAGGGGGAGAGTTGTGGAGAGCGGGAAACGGCTGGGAGGTCGGCAGCGGGCAGCGTTTCGTAGTCACTCACTGCCGGCGGGTGACAGCCTTGGGCAGTCAAACGCCAGTCAAACGTCTGCTTCGCCAGGAAGGGCCCGTGCGCTCAGTAACAGCGCTGCTCCCTGACATCGCGCTACTTTCTATATCGAGAACAAAGAACTCTTACTTTCAAACAGTAATCTGGTAATGCTGCCGGAGTAATTAGTTGTTCAGTGTTAGGTCACAGGCCAGAAATCTCTCAAGAGTGGTGGGGCCGACAGAAGGCTCGTGGGGCCCCACCTGCGGATGGACCAAGGTCTGTACCCAAGATGGCAGCAGCCTGCGGTCCCGATGGTCCGTGAGGGACTGGCCAACAACTGGCCTGGGCCTGGCCTCCAGGAAAGCACCAGCTGGTACGGCAGATGCCACGGCCAACGTGAGCCCAGAGTGTGTTTTCATGGGCCAACCACATACTAGGCTCCGTGACAAGAAGGATGGCCAACAGGTTGAGGGGTTGAACCCCTCTACTTGACAGTGGTAGGCAGGAGCTGGCATATGACAGTGTTGGGGTCTCCCAGTTACAGGAGAAATTGGTCCATTGATGGGTGACCGAGGTGGTCAGGGCCTAAAACATACCCTACAAAAAAAAAGGATTAACAGACTGGGGTTTTGTGGTCTTGGGAAGAGGAGGCTAAGGAGGGACCTGGTGATTGCTTGTAACTAGAAGGGCCACTATGAAGATGACAGTGGTGCCAGATGATGTAAAGAGTGGGCAAATACTACACATTTAATCTTGGAAGGTTCAGTTTGGAGATTAGGGGAAAAAAAGTCAGGAGGGTTGTTCAAGACTAGAAATTGCCAATGACATCAAGGAATCTGTCTTTGGAGGGTTTCAGACATCAAAGCTGACCTGGGAGTGGGGTAAAAGCCCTGTTTCAGGTAGGAAGTTGGACTTGATGATCTCCAGAAACCTCTTCCTGCCAATGTTCACTGATTCCATGATTTGTGTGCTTGTCAAGTTTGACAGTTCTGGCTTTCCACACAAATTAAGAATATACAGAAAAGCACAAAAACATACTGGAATTTACCAATAAGTTTTTGTAATTTTGTTGTACAAAGTATACAGTACACCCATGGTTTATTACTGTTGCATATTACTGCTGGATGTCCCTGCATTTGTAAATGCATTTATAGCTGGGTGAATGAGATTAAGCATTCATTTGTTTGTATGATGGAAGAAAATTCCTTTGGCATAACCCTTAATACAGGAGTTATTGGCGTCCTGCAACTACTTATGAAATAAATTAGTTGACCTATTTTGAATCTCTTGGCTCAATAGGTATGGGTGGGATTTTTAAAGCACTTTAAATCGTAGTGTTAAAAAGACCATAACTTTGCTTTAGACACCACGTGCTGTTAAAAGATAACAATTCTGTGAAGTAGGTGTTATGTTATGCCTCCTGGTTGCAAGATGTAGATCTCTAAATATATACTGGGAGTGATCAAATAGTAAATCTGAATCTAGACAACACAGAAATTTTACCTCAGTATCACCAAGGACCAGCACTACTGATGAGAACTGTAATTATTAACTCCTGACTACAGAGCCTAATTTATCAAGATGCCATGTAAACCACAAAATTAATTCAATTTGTGATAATATACTTGACTATATTCAAGTGATCCCCTCCAGAAGCAGACATGAGTCTTGAACAACAAAAAGTTAATCTAGAAAATTCCACTTGAGTCCAGAAAGGTGTGTTTTTTCATGTTCTTCATCTTACAAAGCAAAATTGAGTCTTAGTTTCCTCAGAAACTGTAGCTTTAATCAAAAGTAGAAATTTGAAGCATTACTGTTGGCACCTACAACGAAAAATACCCAACTGCTGTATTTAGCAAGGAAGAAAACAGTAAGTAGGTGAAATCTTACATTTTTGCAAATGGTGTTTGACAGTGACTGTTAAAAATGTAGGGTGTTTTTGTCAACTCATTACTGATTGATCAGTAATGGTCAGTACATGAAAAGAGCATCCCAGGTTTGCTCATTTTAGCCAAGAAAAAATGTGCTTTTTTGTAAGATCCAAAAGTGTGAGAGTTCATGATTGAAGTAACAAAGATTTTATCTGAAAACTCTCTTATGATTCAACATGGACAAAACATACATTTCAAGTTGTTAATTAAAAAACACCTTCTAAATTAAATGTACAACTCAGAATATTTTTTTTCTCATTCTTCAAAAAGCTCATTTACATAAGTGACTTAACACAGCTTGCAATATTTGTTTCTTCAACATCAAGATACCTGCTGAAATTTTTTTTATAATTAGTGTCTCTGTGTCAGTTGGAATGACTGGAAGTAAAAACGAACTCTTCCTACATCAGATCTCATGCCAAATAATGCTTACTGTTGCATTCTCTATCATCTCTGTACTCTGAGTCCTCAGTTGGCTTCCGTCAGGAGTGCCATGACTTAGTCTGTTAAATTCATCCACGGAAAATCATGAATATCAGCTTTTCCTTAGGAAGCAGATATTGCCTACACAAGCTTCCATCAGGAGTGCCATGACTTAGTCTGTTAAATTCATCCACGGAAAATCATGAATATCAGCTTTTCCTTAGGAAGCAGATATTGCCTACACAAACTCCTTTTTCAATATGTAAGATAACTAAGCAAGAAACATGTACTAACACACTTCTAAGAGGTGAAGAATTGCCTAAGAAGGGAATTCCTTACCCATGGATGTGATGCCAGTTCTCAATCCTCTCTGAAAGCAGAGTGGTAATAGAAAAAAGTAGTATGTCTGAATGAGATTTGTTTTCACCTTAATGACCTTAATACTGTTCTACAACCTGTACTGAAGCACAAAAAAACCCCCAAAAACCACAAAAGCCCCAGATTTTATTCAAGCACTATTAGTGATGTTAAGTATTTTTGAGGAAAGACAAAACCTTTCATGTTGCCAACATAAATGGTGATGTATGGGAATATGTGAGAGCACAGAGTAGCATCAGAGAACAACAATAGAGGGTGGAAGGGTTGTGGTCCCATCCACACAGCCTCTGCTATGAGCCAGGGGGTGTTTTTTCCTTTGCGGATGGTGGGCTCCATCCCCCTCAAACCTTTAGGAGCCTTGGTAAAAACTTTATCAGTCTTACTTCCCTCCTGTGCTAAGTGCTGACAGTGCACGTGCTAGCAGCCAGCCTGGCACAGCAACACAGGGGAATGAGATATAAACACCAGGGCAGGTGTGTACCGTCCTCCATGGGGATTTCACTGGCTGTGTCCCATGTCACAGAGACAGGCATATGGCAGCTCAATCTAAACGTGAAAAAAGGAGCATAGTAAAAAGTTATCAAGCCCTTTACAGAATAAAGGCCATTTTTTGTGTTTTCCAACATAAAACAACTGAATGCTCTCATTTTGTTAGTGTTGTGATAATGAATAACTGGTAGTGTTTGTGCTTTGTACTGATTTGTTTTATCCAGCCTCTCGTGTGGATATGCATTTGCATGTATGCACAAGTTGACTGCATAGTTTTCTAAGATCCATATAGTGTTACACCTAACACACATTAGAACCGCCAGTAGAGTGAATGATCTCCAAAACTGTATCTGGTTTTGTTTCAGAAGAAAATGTGATTTGTTTCCTTTTTTTTTTTTTTTTTTTAAAGCTGACAAATGAGCTAACATTTACGTTGTGTGAATGATAAGGAGATGAGGGCTCAGGAGTGAACCTTTTGAGATTTTAAGATTTCCACAAGCATCCGAAAACAAATTCAAGTAAGGTTTAACAGTTTATAGGGACCTTTTTTTTTCAGCTTTTCAAGATGGTAAGGAAATACCAACACATGAATGATCAAATTAACACATAACTTTTATAACGGAGAATAGAGTTGAGCACTTCTGGAATTAAATACAGCTGACCTGTAAGTAGCCTTAGATGGGGTACTTTTAATGATGTTTGGACAGAGATCACTTTCCCAGTTTCATCAAGTGGGAATTCTTGCTATTAATAATGCTGGGTTCTACTTTTTCTATATGAGAGTGTTTTTGAGGCAAGTCCATAAACAGCGTGGTTTTATTTTAGAAATGTTTCAGTGGTTACTTAATAATTGCAACATCCAGTCATACATTAAACTTTGAACAGCTTTCTGATAATCAAAGGGTTATTCTTCATATTTCAGAATGTGCCAAAGGCCTTATGTTTAAAGTTTGAGAAATTAATGAAACAAATACCACCTTACAGGTTTACTAAAAACAATATATGCATAAAAAGATGGAAGAAATTAGGTTTCATGGGAAGTATAATGTTGGATCTCTTCGGAATATAAAGAGAATATAATTTTTGAATGGTAGAAATAATTTTACAGACCGTATTATGTATTAAGACAGGAAAGTGGTGCTTATGAAAATTAACGAAACAGTCCTTATTCATTATGTGGATGAAGTGGTAATTAAGAAAGGAATTCTAGAAAAAGACATATTTGGAGAAATTATCTCAGCTAAATTTAACATTGCATTGTTAATTGTGTAAATAAAACAAAGCTAATACCCCCACTTTATCCCAGCCACATAGAGAACACAATTAAACTCCATACATTATATGCATTACTTTCAAAACAGCTGGAAATAGTACCAGCACATATTGCTTTTTAAAATTAAAACTGGAAGACAAACTATTCTTTCCATCAATAGGTTACTTTGCATGTTAAATTAATCTCTAAATTAATAAATTCAGGTTTCATTTGAAAGCTCAATAAAGTTTTCAGATTTTTTACACTTAAAATTTCAGGTGTATGCAACTGATGAAGCTTTGGTCCATAGTGATTTTTAGGGTAAAATTCCTCTCAGCAGATTTTAGGCATCAGTCATGTAAACAATTGCATCTGAGCTAGTCATCCTAGGCTCTCCTTGTAATCAAAGGAGAGCATTTTTGGTGTACAATTAATCTGGCCAGCTTTAGGTTTCTTTATTAATAATGTGATACATTACACAAAGAATCACCTTTTTCTTTCCACTGATTGTCAAAGAAATGACTGGCACCCTTCCTACCTACCGTTTGTCACCCAGTCATCCTTTAGAGCTTTGCCTTGCATTTAAATATAATCAGTAGAGTAGATTTTGCCTGCATTTCTAGAAAGCTAGATTTACTGGATTATGTATTTTGACATGTAACAGTTACACCATCATTTGAGCTAAGTCTATCAGAGCCTAAATTACAGTGAAAATACACCAGCAGTAATTTTATCTACAGTACCTTGGATTACTGAATATTAGCTTTTTTCATTTTTTATTTGGCTTGCGTGGTTTGTTTTCCTCTGTGATTTTTAACAGTTGTTCTGAAATATTTACAGATATTGTAAAATTGTTTCTATGGATGTCTGTATGTATCAAGTGGAAATGTTCGTCACTTCAAGAGAATGAATCCATGCATGAAACCCAAAATTCATACAGAAATAGCTCAACAGGAAGATCTGCCTATGTAACTGGAACTGTGGTATATGAACTAGCATTTGAGAGTGTGTTGAACTAAATATTGAGTTGGGAAGGACATAGTGTAACAAGAGCATGTTCCAAAGCTGCATTTACCTGGTGCTCCTCTGTGCTTGGAAGATGTCATCATTACCTCTAAAACATACATATAAAACCAGTGCAGCACTCACAGTTTGTAATTTTAAGGTACATTGGATCAGTATAACTGACAGAGATACCAGTTTACAGAATTTTACCTCATAATTTTATCTTGTAGGCAAAGCTAGAAAATACGAGCAAAGCTATCATAAACTGTTAAGGTAAAGAAGGGTTATATGTATTTATGAGAGCTTTTGTGAACAGTCAGCATTAACTTGTACATCAGTGAAATACAAGTCCTTGTAGAAAAAAAAAAGCCTGAAAATTAAAAATGTATCAGAAGATTTTGTTTTGTGTAAATGTGAAGTTATATTAAGGCATCTACTTCACCAAAACCTAAAAAAAACCCCAAAACAACTAGTAAAATGCATTTTGAATTAAAAAAAAAAAAGTGGTTAATGTCACCTGACTTTCTAAGAGAACTAATTTTAAACAGATAATATAGACCTATTTCCATGTTTCTACAGCAGTATGGAGGGAAGAGAGAAATCTAACTTTACAAATTAAATATCTATTGGCCTGATGACTAGGGAAACTCTCAGAGGCAGTTGTACCAGATGATCATTGTAGGTCCCTTCCAACTGAAATATTCTATTCTATTCTCACATTATTCCCTTTTCTACTGTCTCCTCACTGCTGTTTCCATGTCTGAGGTTCTGACTGCATTGTCTTGCTCTGCTCTTCTGTTTTATCCATTTTACAACAGAATTATTTCAACAAAATCTCAAACCCAGGCTTCCAGGCACAAAAGGTTCAGATAAACATTCATCTTTTGAATGATTTTTTCTGGCCCTTCACATTTTTAGGAGACTCACTAATCATCATCTGCTACCCACTAATTTCAGTCTTTGTTTTACAATACATCCATTCTGTTAATATTTCCCCTGGTAGATAAACCTGCAATATTGGGTGATCACAGCCTGAAATCTACTATATAGATAGTCATAGCAGGCATGGAGTGATCCATCACATGGCAATTTGAAACAATTATTAATACAGTATTAATATTTTCATAGATAAATAAATATCTTCTGAAGACTGAACCTTTAATTTCCCACCCTTGCAGCTCTAAAATTTTCAGTAGCACTGTCATCTTCAACTGACATCTTTATCAAAATATTGCCAATAGAAATTTTCAGAAAACTATTATTTAACTTACTAGCTTTTCTATTTTTAGAAAGTAAAATTATAGAACTGACAAAGTATGTGCAGTGACTGTTGCTATGTCTGTTTGGAAAAGTCATTTCATTTTGGCTGGCTTTGCACCCACTTACTTCACTTACCCTAAAATTTCTGTCTGTCTCAAACAAATGGTTGTCCAGAAACCAAAACTACATGAATTAGTTTTACTCCACTTCATACTGCTTCAAATTTACACAGTGGCAGTAATAAATAGTTTTGGCTGAGGAACTGACACACTAATATCATATGTATGTTTTAAGGATGCTTGAACTCATTAGAGAAAGTATTGTGTATATGACATTACAGACAAAACTTTGCCAACCAAAACTAAATTCCAGTTGAATTTTTTGTTAGCTATTCCTTTCCAATAAGTAGAAGAGAGATCCCAGATATTATAGATTGAAAAAGCTACTGAATCCTTATATAAACATTGAGTAAGATGAAATCCTGCTTTGTGAGTTAGAATCTCAGCCTTTGAACAGCACTGACAGTGGCAGCTCATCTGAATCAGATTCTTCAGAAACCCATGATGAGCTAAAACTCCTGATTCTTGGTTTCCAGCCAAAAATTGCGCTACTGAAAATACAGTGTTGAAAATATAGATCCACTGTCAAACATGTCTGTTCCGTGTATTTGATTACTTTTTTCCTAAAGTATAGAATTTGATGAATGCAACCACTTGTGAGTACTTTAACATATTTTAGGTATTTTGTGATATTTTGTGACATAGAATAGCTAAGACAAGTAATATGTTGTACATCATTAACCAAAGTAATTGATTATTCTGAATATCTTAAGAATATAGCTATCTAGAATGCAATGTAATGTAATATATGGAATTTTTTTCTTCATACCACTAATTAATAAAGCTGGTCTTTTTTATGTGTTTTAAGGGGGACTTTCTACATAACTCCACTGCTGTTCTTTTGGGGGGCTGGTTTTGGTTTTATATTGAAATAGTGACTAGTATGAAAGGTTGCTGTTTCCCTCCATTTTTTTCTAGCATGCCGTTGGAGGAAGGAAGTGGAGCTAAAAACAGGCTTGGAAGGAACCCTAAAATATTCAGGGGGCAGCTGGAAGGTATTGGTATTTTTCTTTTAGCTCTACTTCTCAGCTCCTAGCATGGAGAAGTTTTATTACACAACAGATACAAATGCCATAATAACTAAGGAAATTAAGGAACCAGAACTGTTAAAATGCTATCCCCTGAATCATGCCTGGACCCTGTTGCTATGTCTATAGTACTAATATACTAATATGTCTATAGTACTAATATACTAATATGTCTATAGTACTAATATGGGTGAGGGCATATAGCAAATGCTCGAGTGCTACTAGCGTGCGATCTCCCGTGTGATGTGATTTGTTAGCACATAAGCTCCTATGCTTTTGGTCCTTGCTAACTAAGTTCTGTGAGACAGAGTTCAGGTGGTGTCTAGGAAATACCACTGGACAGAGACTGTTCTCTCCTAGGCAGTAAGCATGAGGCTATGTTGGGTGGGAATGAGAAATGATTTTAGCTTTATTGGTGTGTTTGCCACTGCCATCAGGGCCAGCAGACCAGCCATTGTCCTTTTTATTTATTCATATAGGTGCAGGGTCAGGGTTTGCCCTAGATGATTGTTAGCCAGAGGATAACCAAATAAAAGAGCGTTGCTTTAATGGGAGTGCTTGTGACCTGCTCGTTATCTGCTTTTAAGGTTGCAGACAAGCCTAAAAGAGGAAAAAAGTTTGTCCTAGCACAGGAGAAGGATAAACTGCTCAGTGAAAGAATTGGAAACAAAGTTACAAAAGCCATTTAGAAAAAAATAAAATAAAATAAAAGGCAAATTTAGATTATGGCTTGAAATAACTCCTTAAAGTCTGCTGATGGTTGTCCATAAGGATTTCCTAATGTGTATGTTTGCCATAAAAACTGAGGAGACAATTCAGCTACAGCCCATCCCAGAGTATTGCCTTTTGGAATCAGTTCCAAGCTTTCCCAGGGATGGGAAAACACTACCATTTCTCCAAAGCCTCCACAGTGCTGTAGCCTTGAGCAATTTTATTTCCCTTTGGTACAAATGTATCCTTTCTTTTTTTTTTCTTTTTTTTTTTTTCATCTGTTATTATTCTCAGCCTGACTTTTCCTGCTGTTCAGAGCAAATTCATCAAGTAGACATCATCCTACTTTCAGGAAGGTTGTTTGATTCCTACTGTATTATTTATTTGCACGCTTCTTCTAGCTTAAATGACCTTCCAGTTAACAAGATGTTTTCAGAACTTCTATAATGTTTTATGAATGTACCTAAAGAAGTATTTTTATATATATATATATATGTATGTGGTATGTATACACGCACACAGATCCCCCAAACTGACATTCTTAAACTTTTGTTTAAATCTTCATAGCCTGAAGTATGAAGAAGGTGTGCCAAGCAAGGGGCTGCCTTGAATATACCACAGCTTCTTCTCTACTCATCCGAAGGGCTATAATTGCTGTCATCCAATTAGGAAGCAGCTGGATTATACACCTGGATCCACTAGCTGGGAAATGTTCCTAGGTTCCTCAATTTAGACAAGTTCTTTATGTTAATAATACAAATGATGTTAATAATATGGGTGAAAAATTGGACGGTTTAGAACGTTTTGTCTCTTCCTGCACGCCTTTTGTCATTTTTTTGATCCATTGCCATTGTGGTAACAGATGGTAAAGAATGACAGTATAAACATTAATTTTAATACTAACTATTAAACTTTAATAGCTCTAATGATGTTACGGTTCTTCACTGAGCACCGGAACTAATGAAATCTGAAAAAGAAATCAGTTCACCTATTAGATATCTTACACCTAAATGCGCTGAGTTTGCTGAAGCAATCTTTCTAGAACAAGTGTTTAAGTTTCCTGGATAGTCAATAGTAAGAGTTTGTTTCATGTAAAGGCCTCGAGAGGGTGATTCTGCCTGCTTCAATTTAACAAGCAAACTTAAGCTAATTGGATTTCCTTATGGTATCTTCAAAAAATCTAGCCTTCCTCATTGACTGCACGAGGAACTCAGGTGCCCTGAGAGCAGTTCAGTAGCTTACAGGATGGGATTAATCATACCTAATTTAAACTGTTTAAAAGCTGATTGTCTAGTCTAAGCTTATTGCTTACATTTCAGCTATGATCAACAGCAGAGGTAAGTCTTCCCAGGGATAATTCACCTCATCCTATGGAGATGCCTGTTAGCTCCACTGACTATAGGTACCCTACTGTGAAATAAAAGGTTGTCAGGGAATGAGCTCAAACACTGGATACCTACTTACTCATGCTATTTAATTGCTTACCATCTTCCTGGAAGTGCCTTGGATTGTTACAAGTGGTTTTCCAAATGTTTCCCAGCCAAATCCACTGTATAAGATGTGGATGGAATTACTGATATTAAAGTTGTTCAGCGGGCACGAGAATTCATTAAAATCTGCAGCAGAACTCTGTCCATCTTTATTAGACACCTTACACCGGAGTTTCACGTGTTTGTAGAAGGAGTCCTTCTCAAACAAGTACCAAAGTTTCCTGCAGAGCCAATAGTGTTAATAGTGTTAATGCTTGTCAGTGCTATTCCCTTTCAGGGCCAAGGGCTTGGCCCTAGCCCTGTTTCATTCAGCACTATACACACAGCCTATATGACTGGGGTAAATAACTAACTTTCAGATGGCCAGTGCTGCTGAGGTAACTTTTATCTAAGCTGTAGGTGGAAACAAGATGTCTCAGTCAGGTAAACTGAATTCTCTTACTGACAACTTTGTACCTGGCAGTGAATCGGGAGCCCTTACCAAAGCTGTTTGTTTGTTTTGTTCAGGTTTTTTTTTTTTCCCCAGTGGTACATACATCTCCAGTTATGCAGCTCTTTCCCCTCTGCATTCCCTGGCCTTTGTAACAGCCTGAGTTCATGTGGAAGCCTTTCTTTTACTTAGATTAATATGGTCTTCTCTTCCAAAGTACCTACTTTTATGAAAACCATAAGAACTTAGATATTACTCATACTTCCATCTCTCTGTCAGAAGTGACTGACATTAAGCGGTGAGGGACTGAAATTAAGTTAGTCACATATACACCACCGTACCCATGCAGTGAGTGTTGCCACAGGAGTCTTGTTTCCTTAGGGGATCATCTGAAGACTTTTTACTGATAATCAGTAAAGGCAATGGCAATGTAATGTCCTGCTAAGTATTACAACTGTTTTACTGCGATGGTATAAATACCCTTGTTCATTTTGGAAACTTTAAAAAATGTTATAGATGTAACTATTAAGTGACAGTAGTCAAGAACCTATGGCCTTTCATTGGGAATGATGACTTACTTTCTGGCATTATCTCTTTATTGATAGCCATTTTCAGATATTTGTGAAGAAATACGTGTTCTTTCAGGATGCCTACAGGTTTTATGAGAATGAATGCACAGTTGGCCTGATAATAATTTATTATCATGTATTGGAATAATAAAGCATGTTAAACATACAGAAGGGTATCAGACATTATATAAAAAAATTTTCCAAAAGTTATCATCATCCACCTCCATCTGTAGAGTCACAGGACTAGTCATTCTGAAGGTTTTCTACATATATTCACTTAGGTTGAGTGTTTGCAAACTATCACAAGGGAGAGCCCAGCAGGCTGATAATAGACTCAAACAGCAGTATTTTTTTTCCAAGAGTTACAGCAAAATGAAAGCTTCATAAGTATAGTTGTTTCACATATCACAAAACACACAAAACCCCTGAAATGTGCTTTTCTACCAGCTTATCACGCTGTGAGGTTAGTGACTCTCTTTGAGACCTTTCAACTTCAGCTAGTGTCATTTTTACCATTTCATAAGACCAAAGGCCAAAAATGTTGTAACCAGCTGAAGCAGCAATACCCTAACATAAACAGAATGGAAAAGAATTTTTTTGTTTCCGTTCCTTCCCATAAAACTTCTGTCTAAAAAAAAATTAATTTTAAATTCTCTTACCTTCAGTTTCATGGTTTCTTCTATGCTGTCATTTATGTCTGGAAGAAATTAATGTATATCACTGAAATGTTTCTTTAAAACAAACTTTTATGCCTTTCAGCAGAAATCCATGTTATAAACAAATTTAAAATAAGATGCACACCAATTTTAATTGTGGTCTTTAGACTGGACAGCTGGGAAATTTTCTGTTTGGACTGTGTTATGTGTCTAATTGAACTGCTTTCTGAGCAATGCAGATTGTGGTGAAAGGTGCCTTCCAGCAAGATGGCATTTCTAATTGACTCATCTGAACTGTAGCACTATTGCTGTCTTTCATTTGATTGGGTCATGGTGAGTACATCATGATGTTTATGATCTTTAGGGAGGGTGGATCACCTTCCTAAATTTAGGATGTTATGAATTATGGGCTACAAAAGTGTCATTTACATACAACCACCCAATCGAATTTCTTCCTGACATGGTCTATTACTACAAAGACATTAGAGATGCTATTTTAAGTCACATGTGCAAGCTGCCTGGAGACCATAATCAGGTTGAATAATCAGGTGGCATGGCAAATTTGGACTGTTGTATGGTACATTGAGTCCACTGTCTTTGTATTCAACTCTAATATTTTTTACTTACTAAGGAAATAAAATCTTTCTCTTCACTTGCATTTAAATTTAGTTAATCTAGAAAAGTAGGTATACAGTTGCACTGAACTCTTGTCAGTTATGTGCAAGCATCAGATATAGGATAAAACCTTGTAACTAGCTCTTCTAAGCATTATTATAATGCATCTGCTCTTATTTCAGGGCCTTGAATAAAGATAAAATGAAGTCTGTGTTGCTAATGGTTTGTTGGTTTGTGGCTCATTTGCTAGTTCTCCCTTTCCAAAATATTGCTTGCATATTTTGTAGTCCATGATTATGCAGAAACAAAACCACAGATGTTTATATTACTGAGGTTTCCCTCTTCTAACTGCATACTCTCTTAAGCACGTCCCATGAAAAATCCATCTTACCCATTCATTTCATAATCATGTTAGAGATCTTCCGGAAGCAGCATTTTATGGTCTTTTTTTGTGATTCTCCTCAGTCTCTTTGCCTTCCATTCTTCATTTCTTTCTTTCCTTCATGTCTCCTCCTATCTCATTGGCATGTCTGACTGCTGGCAGCACTGTCAAGTTATCCATGCTCTTCTGCTGCTGCGGTTCAGATTCATTGTACAATCACTAGAGTGATTATCCAGTGGGCAAACCTTGGCTTGATGTTCCTCACAATGTCAAACTACTCCCCAGTGGCACAGTCATACCAATGGTAGATACTTTAGAACAAAAAAGTTTTGTTGTCATTCTCCAAAAATACAATATGAAGACATACTAAATCTGCAACCTTAAAATGATGTTCTGCTTCAAGAACCAGTGAAGGAAAGGCTAA
The DNA here is from genome assembly GCF_011004875.1 of Balearica regulorum gibbericeps. Lineage (NCBI taxonomy): Eukaryota > Metazoa > Chordata > Aves > Gruiformes > Gruidae > Balearica > Balearica regulorum. The sequence continues at coordinate 163,851,894 of NC_046184.1, read as the reverse complement.
TTATTCCAGATGTCTTCTATGATTCTTGGGGAAAAAGGTAACAGGAAGGGATTTCAAGTTACAATGACAGCAAAAGGAAGCTTGCTTTATCAAATAATTTCAGAACGCATGGATCTCTTACTGCGTTAAGAAAGTGTATTTCATCACTGTCCAGAAACCGGCTAGAGTGAGAATAATGATAGAGCAACTGCTATGCTGTTGCATTATTCAAGGGGCTTGAGATAATACTGAGTGTATTTAACCAGACTTTTCTTGTAATTTATTGTTTGCTAAGGACACAGCCATATACTTTTAAACATTTAGATAAATATTGTTTTTCAATATAAATATTATTGTTCTTTCCCTTAAAGCACTATTGTTCTCTTCAGTTTCAAAATAATCTTGTAATATATTTTTCTTTCTCTAGCCTGAACAGCATAGCTGAAACAAAGAAATGAAAGGAAGTAGAAGTGGGGGCGAAAGGACAAGCTTGTCAGGACCACAGCTATCCTCATCTGATGTTAAGATTGCAGGTTAGTCACATGCCAAATTTTTCATAATACTGTCCATGGTAATTATAAACAGTATCTTCTTTTAATGAGAATGAGGTTCCAAACCTCTGTCATTTTTTTCAGTCTGAACAATTTCTACCAAGTTATGTCATATCACATCTTCACAATCATTCAAGTTACACAGCTACGTATTTCTTTATTTTGAGAGGAGCTGTCTGCTCACATCAACCTTCTCCACAACTGATCATAAAACTAACAATGGTAGGGCACCAGAAGATCATAATTTCTGCCTCTGCTCCTGTCTGGTAACATACCTTGAGCCTCTTTTATCTTCTTTCTACAGAAACATCCTGTCTGTGTAGTCCTAGACTGAAACTGCAGAGGTATACTTTGACACAATTCAAGGTTCCTCTTCAAACTTTTAAAGCTGTACAGTTTTCTCACTTCAGTTTGAAGCTCTTCAAAATTGTTCTATATTCAGACAGTAAGTACACTGATGTAGCGGTAATAATCCTGTTGTTTCAAACTCTAGAGACATAAAACCTGAAGAAAAATTGAGTGAAATGGAAATGTAGACACTAAGGAACTTGGAAGTTGTATCATATTTAGTCAGAGTTCAGATCAAATATAGTATATTACATGCAAAAGCATGCAACAGTGTTGTTCGACAGGTGTCTGGGAGGAGTTTGAAGATCGATGATAAATCAGTTATTGTGAATGCCTACATACAGTGTTAACCTTTTGGGAACAAAGTGTGATCAAAGGTACTTGTGGTTTGCAGGTCTGAAAGCTACTTTTTGTAGATTTGATCTTGGTGGTTGATATACAGATATATGAACACATGCTATTTTGAGTGGAAAACAAAACAAAACATCTTGCCAGTATGTAGTAAATACATCTCATGTAGTTTTAGGTATCTACAATATGTAAAATTAAGCTAGTCAGGGTAGACTTCCTTTATACTTACAAGGCACTTTCAGGAATTTTTTTAGGGACTTCAGTATTTAAACATCCTCTCTAGAAGAAATTGTTCTTCTCTACTGTGTAAAAAGGTACTAGATCAAGTGTAGACACCTACAGTTCACATATATGTATTTAATAAGGTGAATCCCAGCAACAGTCTTGGAGCTGACTTCACCTGTGGCTAACAAAGGTCTTGACTAATCTTATAGTGGCTGACGACCTGATAGTAACTAAACACTGGAATTGTTTCTCAGTTAGTGACTGATGAGGAAATGGGTTGGATTTCATATTAACTCTTCGGCTATTTTTTTGTGCAGGAAACATTTAACAGGTGGGTTTTTGTTTTGGGGGTTTTTGGTTTGGTTTTTTTTTTTTTTCTAGTTTGCAATATGAACATAGGTAGATAGTCCTTATTAAAAAACAAATCTGGCATGTATACAGCAAATTCACTTCACAAGAATATTAGAAGGTAGAGATAAACACTGTGGATTTTAGAAAAAACTTAAGATGAATTCTGCACAGGGTGGAAAAACATCAAGCTAAAAAATACTGGAATTTACCCAAAAATCAGTATGTATTAATGTTAACAAAAGGAACCATTCTGCAAAACCCACAGACCATAGTACTTCCCAATTTGTGCAGTAGGATGAAAAATTGGCAGTATAGAATTCATTGAGTATTCAAGATCCACAAAATAACTTTACATGGTAAAACTTAACATCTTCGTATCTAACTATTAAATGTGTGAAACAGTATTGAATGTACTAAGCTAGGCTCCCTTGGTGTCGATCAGAAGGACCTATGCTCCTATGAATGAGCTAAACTATCTTATACATTGAGGGGACATTTAGGCAACAGAAGTGGAGGTATCTCATACCAGCACTGTTCAGTTATGTGATAGTTCTTTCCTTTTCTTTTTTTTTTTTTTTTTCTCTCCAGAAAGCTGATTATACTCTTATTAGACTTAAGAACACAAGTCTCTCACTCTGTCTAGTCTTTCACCACTGACTAGTATAATAATTTAGCATTAGCAAAAGGCAGGAACCAGCAACCATATTGAATGATAAAAATCATGCTTGCGTGATTTCTGTTAAATGTAATGTCATCCATGTAAGCATTCTTCTGGCATGTAGCTGTGGAGACACCTTGTTTATTAGTCTTAAATGGCTGTAGATAAGACAGTTGACTAAATTATTTGCTCTGAACTTCAGCATTTTCAGGCTTCAGCTACAGGAGCACATCTGGCAGCAAAATGAAGATGCATTTTTGGACATCACCTTCATGTCTGATGGTGCTTGCAAGAACTCTATTTCATTATGTCCTGTTCCAAGCTGCTAAAGATAGGATCTTCATGTCGGACATGCAGATTCCTTTCTGTCAAGCTTGGCTCTGAGAGGCCCCATGTTGTCTTTTGTACCAAACAAAAATGTAACATGCCAGAAGCTAACATTAACAGAATACATGATGGGGATACTTATAACCAACTCAACACTAACCACGCTAAAACTTCAGGAAAGTACTCATTATTAAGAGCCCTCCAGAATTCCAGCCTGGCTGTAGCTTGGAGATGGTAAGCCCTGAGGTACTAAGGCTATGCAGTTCCCCATGCTCTGAAGCTTGAGAGGTTAATTTGTTTGTCCACTTATTTATCCACAAGTAGAGATGACTCTGGCACTCCTATTTTCAGTTTCTGTTGAACAAACATCAAGAGAAGACAGTAACATGCTTTGTGAGTGCCATTCCACAACTTAAATGCTAAATATGAACTAGAATCTGGTTTGCCATCAGTTTTTACCAAGTACTTTAATAATGATCACACCATATTAGATAAGGTAAATGTGAACTTATGCTTGCATATCTTAACTTATATTTCAAATCAAAAATAAAGAAATAGAGTTACACACAAGAAATAAAAGCAAAATTTCCTCTCTATTTGAGCTTGCTGATTCTCAGGTATTTTTAATATTGATGCATAAGCCATTTGTTCTATTTCATCCATACAAAAAGGGGATGGTTTCTAAATGATACCAGAGTCATTCAAGAGCAACTTAGAGAACTACACATATTTTCATATTATATCAGCATTTGGGCATCTACATTATGCCTTCAGTTTATCAATCAGCTTCTCATGGCTGAAGATGTGAATCTGGCCATTTGCCTTTCATTTTAATTGGATGTCTTTGCACAGAAACAAGATCTGGTTGCCAGTCAGGATACTTATATTAATATAAGTAATTTTGCTGCATAGGTTAACATTGTAAGGATTTATATGTAGCATCCAATATCTGATTGTATACAATGCTTGAAGTGTTTGAGAGCTATTCTTTTATTCTCTACCCATTTCCAGCTAGGTATGTATAAGGACAGAGTATTCAAGCAGGCTCTTTAGCATGTCTGGGAAGCTCAGCCCTAAATGGCAGTCTCCAGTATCATAATCAGCAGCTTTCTCCTATTTTTCCATTTCAGTGTTTATACGTTTTGAGCTATTATCAAATTAGATGTATCATATCTAATTATACATATGCATACCTATCTTTGCTATCAATTAAACAATCATTTAGAAGAGATGAGACATCAATACAAAAAAAAAAAGATACAAATTCATAGAACTGCAAAGATGTAACATCAGTCAAAACCTGAAATCATACTGTTAAAAAATACAAGTACAAAGTCAAAATACAGTCCCATAAAACCAAATCAAAGCATTGATGCAAAGTATTAAGAAGTAATATTATTTTCTCATTCATGTCTTACAGCATATAGGGCTGCAAGTTTTCTTCTGCATCCAGGAAAGTGAAAACTTTTAAAAATGAAAGTTGAACTATCATACGATTATGATATCATAAGAGGCACCTAAAAAACCTCCCACAAAAATGATCTGCATGTAATCAAATACTGAGATAGCACACTACACAAATTTCAAATTCAGTTCTACTTAGCAGCAATACACTATTGGAGAACAGTTAATTCTCAAAACCATGGACTGATACGTGGCGAATTCAGAGAAAAGCCATAAGTAAGCTCATACAGCAACTTCCATACATTTCAAGGAAGCAGGTAAACCAGAGATTTTTATGTAAAAGAAGTTGCAGAAACAAGGAAAGTAAGTCGTAGATGTGGGAAATTAAAACATGTATCTGAAAATTTAGTGTTGAAAACGTTGAAAAGTACAGAATTGTTCATACTAAAAAATTCAAGTATTTCAAAATAAACAAGATTAAGATACCAGGAAAGGTAGCGGCATCAACAAAAAGGGCTAATGGTGTTGAGACAGATCCTATTTGTTGATGTAAAGAAAGATGGCAAAAATAACAGGACTATAATAGATAATTCTGTTTACCAACTTTTAAGGTCAGGAACTTGTTTTTAACCTCCATGCTTGCAAGGAATGCAGCACTTATTTGTTCTCCAAAAGATTTGTTATAAAACAATGGGGAAGCAGATGCTGTTTTTGAACTCAAACAAAATATCAAGCCAGAATGTCAGGAAAATAGGCTGTTTGTAAAGGTCAAAATATTTGAATTAACAAAACAAAAATATGTTTAACTATTTGAATATTAACTTCATTTACAGAAATTTGTATCAATTTATAAATTTTGAAGAAAAAACCCCCCACCATTAGTACTTTCTAGAGTATAATGACATTAAAGCCAACACTATCATAATATAATGTCTGGTGTCTTTAAATCTAAACATATACATGCATATGCACACACATAATTTCATGAATAGACTATACTTTGGGTTTTGGTTTCCAAAAAGCTATAACATGGCCATTTGAAAAAAATTCCATCCGTGTATCATCTTTTTTTCAGAGAAGAACAGTAGAGATTCATGTCCTAGTCTATGTAAAAGTCTACATTTGTTGTTAATTTTAATTTATATGTATTTGTGTTAGAGACCCATAAATGCTGTCATTCTGGATCATTTGGTGCATCTAGCCCAGTCTATTTGCCTTCAATAGCTGACAACAGATGTTGTTACATCTTGTAACAGATGTTGTGTTTCCTGTACATTGAAGTATAAGAGGTGCTGAAGAAATCAAAACAGACAGAGAAAGTAGAATCTGCTATTCCCAAAGATGATTTCTTGAGATCCACAGGTCTGGGTAACAGCACATGCCAAGAAAACTATTCAGCTTTCTGTTGTGGATCTCTTTACAACAGACTCTCTAGCTCAGTTCTGACCTGACATTCTCATCTTGGTGTCCTACCTGGTCACCTCTGCTGTTGTGGTTATGTTGTCCCATAGTGTGGGATTTTTGATAGGATCGTCCTATCTCATTGTTTTACCACATAGTAACCAGAATCAAGGACTTACAAATGATATGAAACTCATTGGAAAATCTGGTTAAATTAATTTATTGACCCTCTGCTGAGGTCAGAAGTTTTGGGTTGGGTTTTTTAGTGTTTTGTGGGGTTTTTGTTTTTTTGATTGTTGTTTTTCTTTCTTTTGCTTTCATATGTATAAAGACTAATAATTAAATGCTGTTTTTTTTAAAAAAATAATCTGTAATTAAGTGGGAAATTTCTAGAAGACAGATTTCAACGGAGTTTTCCAAAGAACTGTCTCCTCATTCCTCCTCTCCCCCCAAATCAGCATATTGGAAGTATGCATTTGTTCTGTAGTAATGAGAAGTTAATTTACAGTTTCTTCACTCCTTATTTGGATAGATCCATATGAAGAGAGGAAACTATTTTTGGTCTAGGAACATATGGAAAGAAATGGGAGAACTTATATCTCACATCATTAACTGTGACCTTCTAAATCAGAATAAAGACAAAGATATTAAAGATGAACTAACTGAACATCTTTGTATCTTTTGAAAGTATAGTTAAGTATCATCACGTTTCTCCCATTGGTCTCTCTTGTTCTCCTTTTTGTGATTACATCTACAACATTCTTATTCTCTCCTGTTGTCTATGAAAGTTGATTCCTCAATTTGATAGAGCATAAGGACTTGGGTTGTAATACACTTTATATTGTCAATATCAGTTTGACTACACCCTTTTCTACATTCTGCAAGGAAATTGTTTTTATCTTCAGTCTTGCATTTGTTGGATCAAGTTGCTAGCTACCATAAGGTGTCAAAAGTCTACTAAATTTATGCTATTGATAAATCTGTCCCACGGTACTGGCCAGAAAAAGCTATTGAAAAGAGTCAATGTTATATCAAATATTTTGCTTAGATACTGGGCTGTGGAAAAAGATAGAGTAGTGCAACTTTTTTTGGTAAAGCAGTATCTTAAAATGGTTTAGATTACAAATGAGGAAAAAAAAATCAATTGTTCATACAAACCCATTATTTCATATTGCTTATGCTCCTTGTTCACAAGAGTTTGAGCCTGAAGTTCTAAGTTCAGTTCCTAAAAACCTTCTTCGTGATGATAAAAAGTAAATCTTTTCGCAGCTGCCACAATGGCACAGGTACATTTCAAAACCTAAATACGTTCAGTTCATCCTATACAAAGTACAAGAGTTTGATTTCAGATTACTTTTAAGCTGTTACCATAGCTTGTCTGCTTACCAGATAAACTTATAAGAGGAAGTTGACTGGTATAACTGACCCCAGCTGAAGTCATTCTGTAAAAACAGAAGACATGGATAATTGTCTGTGCTGCATTCATCAGAGAAAATATGAGACAATCTCTGAAGAAACATTCAGTTTTCTAACCACAATTCACTGCATATTTCTTGTTATCGATATAATTTTATCAATAGCATACTTATATGCATATTGTGAAAATAGTTTTATATATTTTTCATTTTGACATTACATCAAAACATCATTTTCGGTCTTCGAGAATGAAAGACAGAAAGATATGCTGATCAGTGTGCAAATGCAACTATATGATAAATATTCTAAGTACATTTGTGAACTTAGTAATAATGAAGATGCTCGTGGTCAAAATGTTGTGCTCGGATTTCTGATTTATTCTTATTTGGGCAGACAGGGAAGCCATGAGTGTATTTGCACCCCAGGGTGAGCGAATCAGGAGCAGGGCACTTAGCCTCTTGCAAGTTACTGGTGCTCAGCACTTGTGAAAAAAAAAAAAACAAACAACCCACACCTTGCAAGTGTGTCCACAGGGTACCTCAATGCAGCGTGATGCTGCCATACCTGAAGCAGCCGTTAGTGAACTTAGTTTGTGTACCACAAACAGTATCACCATGCTCAATGTGCTTGGGGTAATTACAGGGCTGAAAAGTCCTTTGGAGGGAAAGATGCAGATGGAAGGAGAGAAGGTGATGGAATACAATAAAATGAGAGAATATTTTGATGATAAGAAGAGAAAGTATTTATTTGAGACTTTTCTTGAAAATGTTTTCATTGGAACACTTATTGTACAAGGTAGAATGAGATTTGCTCATTTTGATTCTTTTTTTTTTAAAAAAAAAAGAGGCCAGTATATTTTTGGACAATTAGCATTTCATCAGAGCTTAATATAGAATATAATATTGTTTGCTCACGTGGGGAAATAGTGCAGCTGAGGTCAAACATAGCTTTACCATTGCTCCAAAAGGAATATGACTAAGCTTAATTAATGTGCAATTCTACAAAACATTTTTTAAAGGTATATCTAAGAGTCTTAACTGTTATGTGTCTTAATGACTACAATAATTTCTTAGAGAAAGATGAGATATTTTTATTTCTTTCTCTTCATAAAAATTCTATTTCTACCTCTGCATGTGTCTTGTATTTGTTCCACTTAAGTCATAATGTTAAAATATTTCAAATATTTTGGTACATCAGCCAAATTATTTAGCACATTCTTAGTATATCATTCCATGACAAAAAGAAAGATGCCAATTTTCTTCACTAATGTCTATAAGGTTTTTTCATTTCAATAATTCTGAGTGATCATAGGCCACTTATTGAACTTACCACTACTGTCAGATTTTTTTCATTGTAAAAATGACTGAACAACTGACTGAAACTGCAACAGCTCATTCATTTTCAAAGCTGCTCAATCTTTCTTTTTGCATGGACACATGTATAATGCTGACAATTCATATTATTGGCTTCAATTTTTAACTCGCCAGTTAAGATTAACAGTTATAACACATTGTTGTGCAAGTCTCTAAATTTATTAATATGTGCTTTCATTCATTTAAGGAAATTCATCACTTGAAATATATGTAGTTAAATTTTCATAAATAAAAACATGAAGATAAATGTAATTAGTTGCATAAAAGTTTGGGGTTTTTTTTAATCTTAAGGTAGTGGCTTCTGAACGTTGCAATCTATGAAACTATGCTGTTGGTTTATGTCTCTGGAGAAGTAAGGAGCTTTTACAAATCAAACTCATTTACCAGCTCTGTTGATGATGAAAATAAAATTGAGAAAAATATACCACAATCTCACGGACACTCTTTTTTTTCTTCAGGTTTAACGAATAAGGACTATATCAAACAGATCTTGTTAATTAATAGAGTAGATATGACATGGATTATTTGCAAGGAGTAGATCCCCTGAATAAGTAGAGTCTTTCTACAGTCTTACTTCACACTATAAAATAGCTTTGTCAAATTCAATCCTATTGTAACAAGAACTCCCTAAGTGTCAGTGCAGTTTTGCTTTCTTCCACTAAAGCAAACTATGGGCTCCTTCTGAGGAGGGACATGCATATGAAGACATGCATAACATATTAAAAAGCAAAATTTAAAGCCTATGTTAAAAAGATACTATTTGCCATAGAACTTGAAGGAGTCTCTTAAAGCAAAACAGTTAACAGTATGTTTGAATAAACAAAACTATTTTTAAAATTAAGTCCTATTATAGCATTTAATAAAAAGATATCTGTCCTCTGAATATGGACGTTGTGATTTCTGAAATTTTAATTTTCAAATGATATTTGTTGGATCCTTCAAAACAGCATTTATTCGTGACATTATTATATCTGTATTTTCATTCACTCAGTACATTCATATTTATAATTGTTCCTGTATTTTGCTATTTTCAGATAAATTTGTGAGATTAAAATTGTGGATTTATTTTGTTCTGAAAAACCAACAAGATCTAGATTCAATTTTTTTTTTTTTCAAATTTACTCTGCTAATAAACACCATATGTAAAGGGTGTGAAAGTTACTTGTAGTATCTGAAAGCTCGTGGAACATGACATTTGCTTTGCTGTAGTTCAATATTTTAAGTTCCACGTTACAGTTTGGCACAGCTCTTGAACACACATACTATATTCAGTTAAGTTGAGTCTCTGTTCATGAAAGAATCTGGACTAGCTTCAGAATAGCTGACTGCAGACTGTACTGCAAAAATGTAACTGAGATACAACAGTGATGCGCACAACTGGAGAAGGGTTTGCTGACAAAAAAAAAAAAGTGATAGAATTTGCCTAACTGTAGTTGAAAACATGTCTTTGTTTGTTGTAATACATACATATCTATCTGCAGAAGTAGACTGCATGTCTAAAATATGTGTCACAAATGGTGGTCAAACTCATTAATCAAAGGTGCTGACACAGAAGCATTTTTTCTCCCTCCTCCCCACTCAGCTACTGCAATGTCAGCTGACCAGATAGCGCTTGTCCAAGCCTCCATCTCTGACAGACATTGAATTATCTTTTCTACTGAAGCTATATGAACCATAGAAAAGGAGACATGGGGAATGGAATGGTGAGTTGTGTGTTGCCATTGCAGTGACAGCACCTAGTCCGGTATCTCACTTCTAAACCTCTCAGTGGTTTCCCTGCCACTTTGAGTAGGAGGAAAGAAGAGGAAGCAGGGAATAGTCATAGAATTAGGCAAAAAGTTGTCTACTCTACACTTACGGAGGGCTGCGGACTAGTCAAGAATACCGTCCAAGCAACAGAGCACTCCTCAAGTCTGGTGAACTGATTGATACAGAAAACTTGTTGTTAGTAACATCTAGTGAAAATCACCATTAGAATAATGAAAATATTTTTAGTTCAATGCCTGAAGCCATCTCAAGTGGGAGTTAAGCAATTCAGAAGAATTTCCTCTTATGAAAGGTCCTATCATCCTCTTCTAGAACCAGTGTCTTCAACCCAGCTTGCAACAGTCGTAAATTCTCACAAATTGCTGACCCTACAAAGGATATTTTTCTATGTGCACACTGATGTCACCAAGCACCATTAGTCTCACAGACACAAAGCTACTGAGAAATCTAAAATCTTGGCCAAATACGCTAGACTAGGGCATGCTGTAAGCTTTATGGCATCACGTCCATTTTTTATTGGTGTATACATGCATCCATACATATGTTTATTTTAGTACAGTATTTTAAGCACAGTCCCATAATGAAGGGTAGAGTCACTACAGTCTTCAATATATACATATGAACAGCCATCCATCCACTTGAATTTACTGAGCGACTTTTCTCACTAACAAGAGAGAGTGCTTTTTAACAGTCTGCACGCAGACAGCCCAGCTGCCCAGGGGATGATGAAAAGAATGAAATTACTAGATTTTGCTGTGATAGAGTAAAAGGTTGAGCTAAAGCTACATTAAAAGAGAAGGAGATAAATACCTGAAGCTTGTTCCTACCTTGACTAGTGTCTTAAAATTATTTAAAATGAGAAGAAAATACCTATGTATGTATATCCTTTTCATCTATATCCTTCTCACAGTTCCTCACCTCAGAAGAAGGGACGGTTGCATCACAGGGCTTTGTAGGAGCTGAGGATGACACTGGAGAGGACAAGAAGGACCGAGTGTTTGTATAAGTGCAAAATAAGGGCAGGACATGACGCAATGGAGAGCAGGAAGCTTGCAGAGGCTGGATGGCTTCATTCTCCCTTGGAACAAGGACACCCTTGGTCTGCCCAGCTCCAGATGCACCTCTAAAGGAGAGGTTATCAAAGGATGTCTTAGATGTGTAACAGCCATTGCCTGCAGAGATGCAGGCAGTAAGTGGAAGTATAACATTTATGACCGCACAATGTCCATGAACAGATGTCTCTCAAGTCACCTCAGTCCATTGTGCAGCCTAAGTACTCGGGGCTCCGGTTGGACAGCAGGGTTATGTTTGGTCAACGAAGTTGCCAAATGCTTCAAAAAACATTCGCATTGGCTCCTCTGAGGAATTACTTTGGTCCTGGTGCCACGGTGGTGCTTTACTCATTGACTAATTTCAGGATCAAAGGCCACCAACAGAGCAGGGATCTCAGAAGAAGACCTGAAGTACAATTTAACATTAGTCCTGCAGGCTCAGAGGACAGCCAGAAGTGAAAATTGTGAAATACAAATATCAAGAGTTTATAGATATTGTTCTGAAGAATATCTATAATAATATCTATAGGTGTTATTCTAACATTCAGAAGGTCCCACTGTGCCTTGTTATTGCTCTCACATGAACATTTAAAGTCAATTCTCAAATCCCCAGTTTTTTCACCACTCATAATTTTCTCTTCATTACACAATAATTCCCTCTTCCATACTAATTCTCTCTCTCCCTTAGTCTATTAATCATCATATTCCCAAATCCCTACAGTACATGTGTTGTCCCAGTCCTCCCATCTACCGTTTTCATCCTTTTCCACTCCTCCATTGTTCGTCTTCATTCTCTAATTAATCCAGGAGATGGGTAGCTGTGTGAAACATTTGGGTTAGCTAACCCAGGCACGGGAATCCCTAAAAGAAAACCACGGCTCTATAACTGCTTCTATTTCAGTAATTCTTCTTACACATCTGTGAAGGTATATTACATACTTACATGTGTTAATGCACCAGGATTCATCCCTATACAACAGTGGAAAAACCATCCCACGTGTATGGAGCGTGGAGAGGGGACTTTGGGGAAGGTTACAACAGGCATTTTGCTTTACCTCTCCTGGCATGTTCTTTTATTTAGCCTCAACAAAGCACTGTGAAGCTTGAAACCATGCTCTTAGTCATTTTGAATGTTCACAAAGCAGAAAAAAAAAAAGTACCTACTTTTTTGAATGGCTGCAAAGGGAACAGAAGGCAAGAATTAGATCTGTCAGCACCCAGAAAGGCTAAAGTACGGAGGGATTTATTGGACGTTTGTATAAACAGTGTCAGAGCACAACTTCATCCTGGAGAGATCCTGTCCCTATCGCTCCTAAGTTTTTCTTCCCCCTTTTTTCAGATCCTCTTCTTCAGCATCTTTTTGTACTTTCCAAATCCCTTCTTTTTAAAGACCACTCTTACACCCGTGCTTTTTTCCCCCCATGTGTTTATATCTGCTTTGCTCAGGAGTAAATCCTGTGGCTTCTCCTATTTTCCAGCTGTTCAGTGCTTTTCATGCTACCTCCCTCTAGACTGCGTTATTTAAGAGAGCACCAGGAAGACACTTAGGAACTGAGAAAAGGAAAGGCAGTGAACAGCTTGGAGCGGTAAGCAGTGAAGAGAGTTTCAACAGCCGAGAAAGTAAAATTGTGAGACAGAGGACAGAATACTTAAAGATGAAGCAGCTTATCTTCAGTCCTTTTCCCAGCAATGTTTGCTTCCTACGGCTGAGTTTGGATCGCACTAACAGTAACATCTCTCCAAATTATTTCAGAATAGCCCAACATCCTAACGAGAAGGAGTATTTCCAGTTCCTTATTAGCATTCCTAAGAAACCTAAGGCAAACCTTGCAGCAAAACCTGGCTCCATAAAAATCACAGAAGCAGATGATTTTGGCCAGCCTGAAAGAGGGGGGTAAGAGTGCTCCTGCCTGCACCCAGCCACTCCAGCCTCAGAGCGTGCAAATCTGAGTTGTAGAGGAGGACAGAGATAAGAGAAACACTGCTCCAAATGTAACACTCCACAGTTGTAAATGTTCCCTCTTTCCATGCTGCTGCAGCTGTTAAATTTTCATCTCCCCGCAGACACTGAAATATACCCACAAATTAGAGACTTCTATACCTCAAATGAAACTAACATATACAGGGCAACATTTTTACAAGTGAAACAAATAGGCAGACTCTGTGCAAACACTGATCTCCAGATAGGATAACATCGTAAACACTGGGAAATAAAATTAATGGTTGAATGATAACAGTACTAAACTCCCAAGAATAATAATCAGATATAGATGTTTAACTGCCTGTGACTGAAGACTCCTATCTCTTGTTATAACTCACCTCCCTACAGACTACTTGCCTCCTTCTAAATAAAAACATTTGAAATTATGATTCATGTGTACCTGAGTATGATAAAATTTGCAGAAATTAAAGGCTTGATTCTAAAAAAAAAAAAGGTATGACTGGAAAGTATATTTTAATCCTAAAACCAGAGAAGACTCTTTACACCATTTTGGTTTTGTCAATTTTATTTAGTGTTCTCAAAACTGTAAACGAAGTAGTAAGAATTAGCTCTGAAAAATCAGTAGTTCAAAAATGTTTTACTTTAGACAACTTCTTTTTTTTTTAACTGGCTTATGCATTAGCGGTGATAGGTAAATATAAAAAAGTATTTGGGGGATTTTTCATCCTGTTTTCTTCTTTCTGACTGAAATCTACTAAATCTGTCACCTCTGCTACAGATAAACAGTTTTTAAAGTTTTGAAACAATACAAATTTTTAAAAAAGGAGAATTTTTAAAGTTGAGAGTAAAATACCAAACTAGAGCACCTTCTGTTGGTCTGTCACTACTCAGCTATTTTTTTAGAAACAAATGACCCTAAAATCACCAAAAGGAATGTTGCAAACTCTTTTTTTTTAATAACCCTCACTCTTTTTAGTTTAGGAACTGCAAACAGACAAGGAGCTGGAATCACTACTGTACATCTCGTTAGATAATGATGTTTGTTTAACAAACTTATAAAAGTTTCATTTTTACTTTAGGTAGAATTTTTTTTTTCTTTTGTTTTTAGGGACAGCTTGCTAAATTAGCTATTTCCTAAGCTTTCTCACTAGTGTGTATTGCATAACATACGCATTACCTGTGATCTTGAGTGACATATAAAGGATACTGATGTATTCCATATTCTTTGCATCGATTAAAACTCAGAAAACTGGCCTTAGTTAAGGTGTCAGCCTTGGCTTTGAAAGAGCTAACTTCTCTTCCTTATTATGTCAGATTCTTCACCTATGGGAATAGTAATTGCCATGTCACACTGTGTTGTGAAGGGAAATATTACGATAAATGTGATGTCCTCAGCTACTGTAGTAAAGAAAAATAAGATGGGCAGCACTCTCATAAAGGACAAACAGCTGAGTTAGTACATGTGACCTTAGGGCCCTCATTTCTGAGTATTTTCTGCAACACATGGGACAGTATTTACTGTTTAACAAATTTCCACTTTAGGGGAATTCATTCCTCATAGGAAATCTGTTCTCATATAGTGGATTCTACTCCAAAGCTACATTCAAAGAAAGTTATCTGTAGGAGAATCCAGTAGAGCTATGAAACACAAAATACAGCGACGTGTGTTCGTGGACGACTTATGTGCCCATGGGTTTTATGAAGACCGTTCTACTGGTTTCAGTGAGAGCCAGACTGGATCCTATGGGCATAACCATTTGGATCGGTGAAATAATACATTTAATTTTCTTCACCAATGGCATGTTTCTTCTAGCTGTGGTGAGAGGAACACAGACACCTATGTCCTGAATTCAGTAGTTCCCCTCTGTTGCAAATGAATAAAGTCACTGAAAAAAAAAAATCATTCCCTCTCGCCTATGCTTTTGTTGGCTGTTTTCAGCCACTGGACAGTTCGGTATAATGTGACGTTACATTCCCTATCACTTCATTTACTCTAGATTCTCAGGAGATGAGATACTTGCTCAGCTTTGCAAAAGTCATGTGGAATCTTTGGATATAAGACAAAGATTGAAATCTTACCTGTTCAATCAGCAGGACTATCAACTTTGGTAAGGCCCAGAGCTCATCCAAAGCAGTAAGAACAAAAATATGCTTATGTTTGCATCTAATTGATTACCTTTTGTTGGCCTTTTTTTTCCGAAAAGTTACAGAACAGGGGAAAAAAAAAAAAGAGAAAGAAAAAAGGAAAAATAAAGAAATGGTAGATGATGGTGAATAGGGTTAAGGTGTAAGGTGCCTCAGCTGCAAGGGAGAACAACTTCAATATTACTAAAATACAACACAAATACAACTACATTCTGTATTACTGTGGTTTTAAAAAAGCAGCTACGGTTTTCAGCTGAAATGGTCCTTTATCAAATACAGTGATGTCAAATAATTTTTTGTGTATATCAGTAAATATATATTTAAGCTACAAAAAACCCCTCACATCAAACGGTGTGGATGAAAAAACCTCACAGTGAACTTCCATGATATTCGACATCACATATAAATGCTAAAAAAAATTAAGATACTCTGGTTTATTACTTTCTGAATGCTCAAACACAGCTTAGGAATGACTAGCATCCTATTCCAAACAACTACAAAACAAGACAAACTGAGCACAAGCATACTTCTCCTGCTATATAGTGAAGGTAACTAGAAAAACTGATAAAAACAAATACTCTGTTGCCTGCAGAAATCATTGGAATGATACAACAAAAACCTCAAACTGTTTTGGAAATGGCAAGTAAGACTACATTTTTTCTGATCTTTTTATTCCAAAGATGAAGCGATTTCTCAGTTTATAACAACATAAGAAACTCTAGAAATGTTGGTCTATAAAATGTTACTGTTGTGTAAAACAATCATCACTAAAGGCACTTTCACCTTTCAAAATACAGAGTTAAATGTCTTTGTCAAATAAGCAACTCGCGGAAAAGTATTTTGATCTCTAACCATCGCTTTGTACCCGAGTCCTGAAAACTGCAGCGAAAGCAACGATGATACAGGGCCATAGAAAGAAGGAAAAAAAAAAAAAAAAGACAAAAGAAGAAAAATCAACAAACCAACTACTAGTAATTATTTACGCACGTGTCATTTCGAACGCTTTCCCCCCTACCCACGCAGCTTTGCTTACAAAGCGCATCCCCCAGGTCGCGGCTCTGGCAGCACCGCGCTGCCCGGTCCCCGCCCGCCCCCGGGGAAGCTGCAGTTCACGGTGCCTCCAGGAAGGGCACATCTGCCCGGGGGGAGCGCGCTGCAACCGGCGGCCCGCCCGCAGGGCGGCTGCGGACCGCAGACCCTGTGCAGTCCCCCCGGACGCACACACACCCCACCACACTCCCCTCCCCCCGGGGTATCCACCTGGGAACCGCGAGTCGCGGGTGGGACACCCAGCCAAAAGCGGCGACCCGGGAGCGGCGCGGGATGCTGCCGCTCGCCCTCCCCGCCAGCTTCCCACTCGCGTCCTTGCGATTTCGGTTTCCTCTCCCCGCTGTCGGCCCGGCGCAAGTGCAGGAGTTTCCCTCGGACAAGTGCAGCCACACGCGGGACCACCCCCCTCCCCCTTCGGCCGGGGACGCGGGTGGGGGTGGGACGGGCGCGGCGCGCCCCGCTTTCCTACCGCACTCAACTTGGCGGGGCGGCAGCCGGGCGGGCCCTGCCCGGCCCGGCCCTGCCCGCCCCCCGCGGCCAGGCCTCCCCCCGGCCCTCCCGTGAGCGCGGGGCCACCATGTGCATCCCCCACCCCGCTCCTGCCCTCCCCTCCCCTTCCCCACCGCCTGCGCAGGCAGGATGCGCGCAGCGCCGCCATCCCCCAGCGGGAACCCTGCGCGGCGCGGCGGGCACCGCGCTCCCCCGCCGCGGCCCGGCCCCCGGCGGAGCGGCGGAGACAAAGTTTGCGGCGGCAGAGGTGCCCGGGCGGCGCGGCGCAGGCCGGGCGGGCGGCTGGCTCGGTGCACGCCTGGTGTGTGGATGAATCGCGGCAGGCGGCGGCGGCGGGCGGGGGCGGGGGGCCGCGGCCGGCGATTGGGCGGCGCGGCGCTCGGAAGCACTTTGTTTTCTATTCTAATGAGGGCGGAGCGGGGCTTGTGGATATTTACGTTGAGGCGGGAGCCGCCGCCCTTCATTCACCCACATGGTCCCCGAGCCCGGCCGCCGCTGCCGCCCGGACCTGCCTTCGCGCCACTTCCCTCCCCCCCGGCCTCCCCCCTCCCCATCCGCCCCGCCGGGGAGCGGCGCGGCTCCCCTCGGCTGGGCTCGCCCGGCCGCGCAGGGCGCCGGGGGCCGCGGGAGGAGGGAAGATGGTGGCGGCGGCCGCCGCTGGCTGGTGAGTGTCGCTGCCGCGCGCGTGTCGCTGACAGGAAACCTGTTGTGAGGCGCCGGCGGCCGCCCGGCGCGGGGGGCGAGCCCGGGGAGGCAGCGCGGCGGGGGGCGGGCGGGCGGCGGAGCGCGGCGCGGAGGCAGCGGTAGCGGCGCGGGGGGTGCTGGCGGGCCGCTGTGAGTGGCCGGGGCGGCGGGAGGGGGGTGTGGGTGGGCGGCGGGGGGAAGCGGGAGCAGGGCGCATGGCAGCGGCCGCCGAGGCGGCGGCGCCTCCCGAGCTCGCACACGGGGCGGGAGGGGCCGGAATGAGGGAGATTTGAAAAAGCGTGCGCGCCGCTCGCTGCTGCAGTGAGTCCCGCCGCCCCCTTCCCGCCCCCCCCCCCCCCCCCCCCCCCCCCCTCCCCCTCCGCCGCGCTCCGGGCCCGGGGCGGCCCGCCGGGCCGGCGCGGGGAACGGCTGGCGGCGGCCGAGCCCCCGGGGCGGGCAGGGCGGCGCGCGCGACACAATGGCAGCTGCCGGGGGCCGGGGGCGGGAGCGGGCGGGGGTTTCTGCCCCCGCGGCCCGCGGGGGAAGGCCCGTTCGGGAAAGTTTGCGCCGTGCCCGCCGCGCCTGCGGGGGGGAGTTGGCGGCACCAGAACAAAGCCGCACATGGGGCAGAGGCCGCGGCGGCGCGGGGGCTCCGCTCGCCGCCCACGCCCAGCTCGGGGAACGGCAGCAGCGGTAAAAGAGGCGGCGGCGGGCGGGGAGGGAGGGAAGGCGCGGAGGGGCGTGGGGGGGGGGCTTTCGGGGAGTTCCCGGCGGAGGCGCTTTGTGCTCCACCGCCCCCCCCCGGGGGAGGGGGCGCGGGGCCCCGGGGAGGGGGCAGCGCCGCGGGCTGCGAGCGCGTCCCGGGCCCCTCCGCATGGGCTTTTGTTCGCAGGAGGGGCGGGGGCGGCGGGCCCTCCTCTTCCCCCCCCGCCCCCCCCCCTTCCCGGCCGGGCGCGGGCTCCCCGCCTCTCCCGGGCGGGCAGGGGGGCAGCGGACGGGCCCCGCGCCGCCGCCGCCGCTCGGGAGCCGCGGGCTTCATTACGAAATCGGCGCGGCGGCAGCTGCGGGGCCTCAGCGGCGCCATGTTGCTGGGGAGGGGGAGGAGGCGGGGGACATGGCGGCGGCTGCGTGCTGGGGCCGATTGTTCCCTGTTAGGCCCGGAGCCGCGTGTGGGCAGCGGTGGCCGCGGGGAGCCGTTTTCCCTGCCCCCGCCGAGGCCCCTTCCCGGCCCGGGCGGCCCCCGGGAGCGGGCGGGTCCGGCCCTTTCCCCTCCGCCCGGCCTGCGGGGCTCGGCGGGCCCGGCCGGGCCGTTGGGGGGGGGGGGGGGGGGGCGTCACGCCGTAGCCGGGCTGTGACCTCCGCGCCGCCGGCGGTGGCGCCCCCTGGCGGCCGCTGGCCGCGCGGCCGCCCCTGTGTTCTCGCAGGAGCACGTGCTGCGCGGTGAGGGGAGCGGGCCCGGGCCGGGCAGGGGCCTGCGGCCCCAGCGGCGGCACCTCTTGCCCCGCACCGGCCTCCCCAGCCGCCGGAGCGGGAGCGGCCGGCCTGGGGAGGGGTTCCCGTCGCGGGTAGAAGGGGGGTGGTTCTCGGAGAAGTAGGGAGCCCGCGGAGCCCGCGTGTGGGGTGTCACACGGGGCGGTTTCTTGCCGCCTGAGGGGGTGCGGGAGTGTTTCGCGCCCTCCCTGCGGGTGGAGTGGGGATGGGGAGCCCTGGTGCTTGGGAACTTGCTGGGTGACTTTGTTCTCTCCTCGGCAACGAAAAGCAAATAACTTGGTGGTTTTTTTGCAGTATCGACACGTGCAGCAGGAAATAGCGAAGCTTTCTGTGGATGTTGCAGTAGCGTATTTGTGGAGGAAGTTACTTTTTACAGAAAATGGTAAGCTTTTGGGTTTTTAATAAATCAATTTTAAAAATGTAGAGGCAGAACCAGTGCTTTTGAAGCCGAGCCCGAGACTTTGGTTAGGAGCACTAAATTCCAAAGAGTTCCTTGGGATTGAAGGCACGTGTAGCAGTCTGTGATTTCACTCATTTAGAGAAGAATAATGCAACTTTTTCAAGCACTCCTTTACCCCCTTTATCCCCACTAAAGCAGCTGGACAGTGAGAGTGTCTTAAAAATGTTTAAATTTGTTATCTGGGATTTTTTTTTTTTCTTTGACCAAAGCTCTTTTCTTCAATCTAACAAAAATTACAGTTATTACTTGTTATTTCAAAGTATTGTATTAAGCTTGCTGTAAGTATCAGGTAAGAGAGACTTTACTTTTACATGATACTTCAAGTCTGTATTACTATTAAAGAAGGAATAAAATGTGCTTTCAAATTTTGAATATAGCGCTGTCCTGCTTTATCGAACCTTGGGTCTGTGGTAATTACCTGTGATTTATTTGTGGTAGTATATTTTACAGCTGTCATTAGAACCTGCTTTTTGTTGCTAGATATGCCAACCTAAATACAATGGTAGGAATTGTATTTTGAGACAGGGTGTCTGTGGCAATAGCAGCAAATGTTCTAACCTGCCAGCAGAGCGAGTAATTGGAAAACTGAAGGGAGCACCTGTTGTGTCATAAGATGCTTTCTGAACTTGAGAAAGCTGACGGTATGATCTGTCCGATATAAATTTTAAATTCCTGATTACCTAGAATTGGTTACAAACTTTGTGTATACTTGTTTTAATGGTTAATGGCCTTACCTTTTTTTTTTTTTTACTGAGGAGAGGCAGTGGGAGCTCTTCACCCTATTTCAGAATGGTCTTTGAAAATCAATAGTTATTTTTATCTCCACAAGTTGTGATGGCGTTCTGAGAATGGTATGGGAGAGGCAGTGGACCCATTTTTACAATTGGGCTCTTCTACTGTCAATCAGCATTGACTTTTACTCCTAATATTGTGTATGAGAGTCCTGGATTGGGCTAATGCACTGCTTCACCTTACTGTGAAGGAGGTCTTTAGCCCAGAAACAAAGTGTGAACGTTTGTTTCAAAGGTGTGCGATTCAAAACCTGATCGAATACTCACTTTATTCTTTTCTTTCAGCAGGTACAAGGTAGACGACAGATCTTGAATTACTAAAAACGCTGGTTGCGTCAGAGTAATGTCAAAGTGCTTACAGTGCAGGTAGTGATATATAGAACCTACTGCAGTGAAGGCACTTGTAGCATTATGTTGACAACTGCCTCAGGAGATCTTGCAGGACTGCAGAGATTGGAAAGGTACAGTGTGGTGGTGTCAAGTGCTTTTTGTACTAAGGTGCATCTAGTGCAGATAGTGAAGTAGATTAGCATCTACTGCCCTAAGTGCTCCTTCTGGCATAAGAAGTTATGTCTTCATCCAGTCACTCAGGTTAAGACTGTAGATGTTCCAGTAGTTTTCTGCTTTGCAGTCTTCTGTTAGTTTTGCATAGTTGCACTACAAGAAGAGCGTAGTTGTGCAAATCTATGCAAAACTGATGGTGGCCTGTTATAATCTACATCAAGGAGTTTGAATGCTTTCTGCTGGTTGTGGGATATTTTGTGGCCTTCCTTATTTTAACAGCAGTCTAGTGAATGACAGCTCTTGTAGCACTAAAGTGCTTATAGTGCAGGTAGTGTTCACTAATCTACTGCATTATAAGCACTTAAAGTACTGCTAGCTGTAGAACTACATATTCAGCATGTCTTACAATTTATTTGTTGTTTAATTGAACACTGTTCTCTGGTTAGTTTTGCAGGTTTGCATCCAGCTGTATGATACTCTGCTGTGCAAATCCATGCAAAACTGACTGTGGCAGTGACAAGTCAGTCAGTGAGTGTGGAAGAACTGTACCCCTTTCTACACAGGTTGGGATCAGTTGCAATGCTGTGTATGTCTGTGGTATTGCACTTGTCCCGGCCTGTTGAGGTTGGTGGGGATAGAGGCTGAAACACTTTTGTAGCTTTAAGGAATTTCTCCTTCACTGATCCAGGAAACTTAAGATTTTTAAGTTTCTTGAAAAAATGTCATGTAACTTTCCATGTAACCAACTTTTCGTTTTCTGTATCTGGCTTCCTGTTTGTATGTACTGGATTTGTTGCTGACTACATGTATTTACTGAAATCCTTGAGGGGATTTTTTTTTTTTCTTAAAGCTATTATTAGCTTTCTATTAAACTGAGGTGGATACTTGTTTACAGTTTCTTCATGAATTTGTTGGGAAGAAATGGATTGTAGGTATCAGAAAATGAAAGTTCTGACTTGTTAAGTGTAAGCTTGTTTCTCAAATTCAAATTACACAAAGGATTCGGCAGCTTGCTTACGTAATGCTTTTCATTCTGTTGAAACTGTGGATATGTTCTAATTGGTAATAGGGTGCATTTTTAGCCTTAGTTCTTTCATCCAGAATTTGTCAAATTCAGGAGTGATAAATGAGGTTACAGGCAAAGTCTTAATCATTCCTCAGCTATGGAATCTTTAATACTGGTCAGGTGTCCAGTTGTGGAGTATCTACGTTTGTGGTGAGTGTAACAGTGATCAGCTTGTAACCTTTGGAGTGAATCACTTAGCATGTGACGCATAGCAATGAAATAAAACATTTCTTGAGCTGCCTGAAGAGCTTACGTGGGGGAAAACTCATCCATATAACTGCTTCAAAGAGGCTAAGGTTGGTTGAGGAAGACATGGTAACCAGCTCCGTAAGGAAGTGTCAATGTTAAATCTGCAACTGGAGCATTCAGCGCATCTTCTTTTTTAAATGAGCTGCATGTTAGTAAACTACACTTGTAGCTCAGACATTAATGGGTTTAATTTTCTATAACAGGCTCCCAGAGAACTAATGTTGTAAATTCAGAGTACTCAATTTGTCACTTATAGCCGCCAGACTATATAGTACTCTAAAGTTCCTTTGTGGTAGGAAAATTAAGAATATTTGGGTCAATGCTGCCCTTAATGTTCTGTCTTCGAATTAAAATGGAATACTAAGCTAAATGGGTCGTTGTTCCTAAGAGTGAACACTGTTTTCCAGAGTCAGTGTATATCACAGTGCTGCCTTGGAACGTTACTCTCTCCTCTAGCAAGACGTTGAAAATTTTTAGCTGGATTTGGCATGTCTTAAGTTTCTTTCTGAAGTAGCCAAGCCACCTTAAGCTTTTACTGTGTGCTACTCGATTTCTGCCCCTTATTCTATCCCTGTTTCTTCAGAAAGTATTGCTCAGATAGGCTTCTTATCCAAAATACTATTTTCCCAAGGTTAAAAGTTTCTTTTTAGTCTTGCTGATTAGGGAAAATTGTGTCAGTGAAGTCAGCAGATGAAGATGTGTGTCTTGTCCTGATTTCTGTACAATAAATTTCTACAGTAATCCGTTGGTGATGGCAGGTTTAACTCCTCTTTAAGTGTAAAAGCAATATTCTTAGAAGTTGAAATGCAGGAAGCATTTTAATATGTGATCATATTTATACTGCCATGTAAGCATCACATTTTGAAATGCCTGAAGATGTTTATTACGGTTAAACAATGAAGCTTGTTAAAACTGACTGCTTGCAGCAGCAGTTTTTATTTATGCCCATTGAGCCTTAAATTGTCCGTCAGGTATGTTGGAGTGTGCCTAGTTTTAATACTTTGTGTGAAAACAAACTATGTGATATTTGTTAGTGTTTCCATCACTTAATCTTTTTAATTGCCCAGACTCAAAAAAAATACTTTTGCATGGTGCAAGTCTGTGAGGAATAATTTTGTAACTGTCAAACAGCGTTTTAAAGACGTGGTAAGCTATGCTTTGTTCAAGGGGCAATTACGACAATGACTGCGTGAACTGTAATATCAGTCTTTATTTGCATGCTTTCAATACACCTTTGGCTTATTAATCATATAACTTACGTTATCGGAAGTTTCAAGTTAATAACACGCTCTTTTTTTTGTAAAATACCTGTAATACTTTTATACTCTGTTATATCTCACTCTAATGTATCAGTAGCTTTTTCATGGGTATGTAGTAAGCGAATGTAGTCTCACCTTGTACATCAAGTTCCCTAAAAATTCTTTTTCTTTTTTTTTTTATTGTCACATGAATGTCTCCTGAGAAATGATCATTAATCCTGTGTATGTTAGTTCCAGCATAGATGAGACATTGAACTCTTGTTGACAGAAGATGGTAGGGGAGAGGTAATGCTGCTAAGTTCAGTTGGTTTTACTGAAACAGGCTGAGCCTTGTCACTGATGTTTCTGTTGAAGGTTGAGTGGAGTGGTTAGGTACCTAAAACAAGCACCAGTTTAAAAATCCTGTAGAAATACCAAGAAGCATTTTCTGCAGATAGGTTCAGCGGAGTATTAAAACACCATCATGTGAATGAGGAGGTTATTTCTACTGGCTTTGAGACAGGTAATAATTGTTCAAGTGAGCTGCTATGTATTAGTCTGAGCCATATGAACTTCTGTGAGCTTAGCACTAATGAAGATAAGCCTGCGCGGATTTTTAGGAATTGTCTGAAATGAATTTTTTAAGTGTGTATTGTGCAGGAAGAGCAAAACTTAGTCCGTCTTTCTAAACAAAAAGCAAGAAATTCCAAGCAGTATTTAATCCTTGCCTGAAGTTCCTAGTATAGCACAGTTAGCCTTATAAGGAAAACCTTGTCTGTTAACCATAGAAAACTTCTCTGTACACTCTTAGTATCTGAAAGCATGCTGGGAAATTAAGCAGTTGTGTTTCACTAATTTGTCACTGGTTGATACTGAAAAACCAGCTCACTTATTTGGAATTGACTTTCTTGCGTTGACTTTAGAGTATCAAAGCAACTAGTGAAATGACTGTTGGGAGCAGGCATTTTGAGTAATACCTAGTTCATAGGCATTAAATGAACGTGGGACTGGAAGGGGACATCCCCTGTTGTGGTGGCACTGAGTTGTATCTCTCCTGCATAGTTGACATACTAGCATGAGAAAATGAATGCAACACTCCCTTGTTCTCGTCTGTAAAATACATCGCTTGTATTTCTGTAATTCAGAAGTAGTCTTGTCTATGAAGTCTTACTGATGAAGACGCACAGTTATCTTCAAATCTGGGATGTAGCTTAGTTTGTTTCCATACCACCTTTGCTGTTCCTATCTGCCCCATCACTAGACTAGAATTTGTTCCCTGAAGCCTTCACTAAATGTTTGGGTTTAGTAGCTTCAAATTACTAATAGGCAAATAGTATTTGGTATATAAAACACAGAAATGTCATGGATACAGGAGATAAAGCAACTGATCATAAAGCAGTGGATTGTCGTGTTATGACTCTTCAGTCCTAGCCTTGCTATGAAGTCTACAGTTCTCAAGAGTCTAAATTTCTGGTCATTCACTTTGCTGTTTGTCTCTTTGGATCATGCCTAAATAAGATACTGGGGGAAAATAAAAATGTGCCATTAGGATTCTTCTCTACTCCATTTACTGCATACTATTCCTGATGCATTGTCTGCTGTGTTTGTGTCTTCTACACCTGTGGAACAGTGTTAACAAGCTTCACTCAGCTGATAATGGTCAGCAGGAGAAGAGTTGAGACGTATTTGTTAACGTGGTGCATGAGAATTGTCGGTCTGCAATCAGCAAGGCTAGACTTGCATTCCCACCCTGGTGTTGTATGTTGCCAGTTCTGAAGCTTAACATTTTGGAAGGTAGTTTGAAACAGAGGGCAAATGAAAAATGTTGCATACATTGAGTGAAGTTAGGTTTTTTAAGATGATTTAATACAAGGCTCCTAATTGCTACAGCCAGTAGGATTCCTGACTGGAGGGGAACTGACTAGTAGCCTCATGAGCAGACTGAGAGTTGAAAAATGGATCTTCTTGGTTATTCTACGCTTTTTACCTTTCTATGAAAAAAAAAAAAAAACCACCCAGACAACCCACAACACAGCATTTCATTCTTACTGTTAAAGAAAACTTTGTGTAGTTTTCAGAAGTGATTTAATGGATGAACAATTAGATGAATTCAGTCTCATTTCAGACTTGCCTGTTGTGGTTTATTCGGGAGTGGGGAGGTGAGTGTTGTTTATTGAGGTGGGGTGTTGTGGGTTTTTTCATTACACTTACTTGGGTGACAAGACACTTGAGTAAGTGAAGTCTTAAGTGTCCAGATACAGAAAGCTTGGTTACAAGCTGACTTCACAGGCTCCTTAGGAACTGTATCAGGTTATTTAAATGGGTAGCAAACTATACAAAGCTGTAAATGCAAATGGCAGTAGTTTGGGTAGCCTTGGGTGTCTTTCTGTGACTTGAGATTAGTTAGCACTACTGTTAATCACTAGAAGGACTCATTCCTGTAAGAATCCCAAATTGTACCAGGTTTAGGCACCCGTTGTGGCTGAGGGAAGGAATGTCCCTAGTTAATGAAAAAAAAACCCCCACAAACCTAATGGCTGTTATGTGCGGTCAACATGTTTTGCATGGAATGGGATTTTCACACAAGTGAAACAGCTATCTGAGACTTTTAACTGAAAAAATGCGAATGTTGATGATGGAGGTTTATTGTGCATATCTGGGATTCAGACTAGTTTTGATTACTGTCAGCTGGGCTAGCTGATTAATGTTGGCTATTAATGGATAGTCTGGATGCCTAATGGAGCAATGTTTGAAAAGACAAAAAGTAGTCTGTGGCACATGCCTGAGTGCTTGTCTTCGTGTATTGTAGTCACTGGAAAATACATCCTCTCATGAGTTTGATTGAAGAGATGTGTGTTTCCAGGAATCTGACCTGCAGATAACTGGTGGCTGGTCGTGTCTCACTTCCAGTAGAAATATGCGGACCTGCTGGAAAAAGTGTGATATTCCCTGGGAGATGAGAGGTGATCAAGGATGTAGTTAAAGGTAGGGAAGATGAAAACAAGAATGAATGGGAAAAGAAAAACAGTAGAACGCTCAGTTAAGGCAGGACACTAGTACAACTTGGGTTACTTAATCTGTATTTTCTATGCCTTGTACACTGCTGTGATTGACAAGAATGTTAGGGGAACTGTCCTGCTGTGGGGCATGTCAGCAGTTTGGATAGAAGTGGTGTGGATTTTAACAATGGATAAGGCATTGTACAACAATAAGAAATCCTTTGGGTGACATGTTATAGAATCTTTAAAAGATTCCAGATACCCACATCTTCTAAGTGTGTTTATGGCAGTGCTTTTTCCTGCTATAGAACAAATTAACTACTTCTTGCTTGGTGTACTTGATGCAGAAGGAAAGCTACTTCTGCTGTTGTACAAGACTGGCACTTTTCTAGTGGCTTCTCTAGTTCTTTAACTGTCCTCTCTGCAGAGACGTAATACATGAGCACTTAGGAAGTATTGAGTCACTAGTTAGTTGTTTTGATATGTGTGTATTTTTCCCCACCCCACACTACTTTGGCAAAGGCCCATGTTTTATGTGGGAAATCAACCTTAACTCTGTAGTTTTTGAATATTACTGGAATACTTGGAAAGTTCATGAATACTTTGAAATAGAAAATCTTTGTGTTAAGCCCAGAGGTTTACTAGGTTTAAGTTTTTTGTTTGGGTTTTTTGTTTTTTTACTTTCCTAGTTGTTTTCTAAAGACCAAAAAAATACTGTGTCTTAGGCTTCTTTTAAGTATCTCCTTTTCTACAGTCAGATTCTAGAAATTGGCACTACTAGGTGGCTGATCAGATTTTTTTTCTTCAGTAAAAACACTGGAACAAAAGGTTTCATAATGAAGCAAGAATGGGTATGGGACAACTTTCTTCACTGTGTAAGAAAGTGTCAGTGTGTGTGATAAGCTCTGCTAATGGGTTTTTAATTTAGGTAATCTCCTTAATTCTCATCTAGTAAAAGCTTTTGAAAAACATGCTAAATGAACAATAATTGATACTCAGATTTTATGATTGGAAATTACTATATATGGAGTGGACCTGTGTAGTTGTGTTATGTTAAACAGGTCTTGATATGATGTAGTATAATAAGTGAGATACAGTTCTGGGATGTAGCTTCTTTCATTTGCATCAATATTATCCGACAAGGCATAAAAGCGGGTCATGAGTACGTATCTGTCTATCAAAACAGCTGTTCCACTGCAAGTCATAAATCTCTTTGAAATTACACTATGCTTATGTTCTCAAGGTCTGTGGCAGGAAATAGTCTTCATATTTTGTGTTAAGAAGTGCCCTCTTTCAGCCGTCACGTAGAAATTCTGCAAGCCCCTGTTGCAGTGTGATACACTTTCATGAGCAGGTTGTGCCCTCTGAACTGCGCAGTTCATAATCTGGGTGCAGTGTGAAGGTCACAGCTGGTTTTCAACATTGTTCTGTACGTCACCAAATACGTGCTTCTTGTATTTGTCACGTTTTCTAGTAGAGATTTAGCCCTGATCTTACAGTAACATAGGTAGTATTTTAATCTTAAGAGTGTTGGACTGGATTTCTGTGCAGGTGAGTATGCTGTAGGAACTGATTAGGTGTTAGCCCAAATACGCTAACTAACATAATTGCAAGAGCTAATGTAGAGAGTATTTTGGAGTTGCTGTGATTAACAAACATACTAGAAGTCCTTAGAGTATTTTCAATCGTCAGCCTGTAAGCTCGGAACACCTCCAACTTTGTGGCAAACTGGGACTAGAGGTGCTAAAAAAAAAAAAAAAATTAGCTCTTAATTCTGCCTCAAGTCTCTCTGTTTTAATATCTGGGTGTCTGGGGAGGTAGTCAGGGAAGTAGTTCTTTCCTGTTCTCATTCACATGTCGCCATTTGCAGAAACTGTGATCCCAGGTGAAATCAAACAGTTGAATTATGAATAGATCCTAGTAGGCAGCATTTAAGAGACTGCTTTAGCAGAGTAGTGAACCAGGTCTTGCTCAGGGAACAATCTGCAATATGGGTTATCCGTGGAGATCAGTGCAAACAAAAATGAGCATGTTCTTTGGCCAGGTCTGAGTCAGCTCCTGTTTGAAGCTGTATTCTGAACTAGGATATTTCTTTTTACCTTTATTTCCTGGCAACTCTTGTCTAAGCATTGTACCAATCACTTTGACAACAGATGTTCACTTGTTGGTATCTACTATTCAAGTTATTTTTGTCCCTTTTTAAGGTTTGTTTATTAAATTCAGCCAATAATTAAACAGTCAGTAGAAAGATGCAGTTATACATGGATTTAAATATGTACTGCACTTGGAATTTGGAGGAGGAAAATACACTTATTCATGTCATATTTGTGTGACTAACGGATTTCTAAACATAAGAGGTGGAGATGGATGGATGTTAAAACGTAGGGGAGGAAAGGGGAGAAAAATAATTACTGGAAGAGAACCCTGTATGTTGGGGAGGCTAGAACTACGCTTTCCTCCAAGAAAGTGTCAAAGTAGACTGCTTGGAGTAATAATCAGTGTTTTGCCATTCTGGGTTTGTAATACTGCAACAGTTGTATATATTGCAAACCTGGTTTCATTAAAGGAGAGTGAAATCCATTTTTGTGCTCATTTTTGTTTGTGCGGGGTTTTTTATGTGTTGTTTTTTTTTTTCCCTTAAGTGAGGTGAAAAAAATCCCTCAGAGCTTTGTCTGCTGGACCAATGGACTATTCTCAATTCTTACTCGTATTCTAACATGGCTATTCAGTGTGGCCAAGAGTATTTTCACTTTTCTAAGATATCCCATTCTCTGGTGATGTATTCTACATAGGGAGGCTTAGTGGTTTGGGTTGTTGGTTTGGGGTTTTTTTTGGGGAGGGAGAAAGGGGGGGTTGGCACTTGCAGGAGGAAATTTGGGAGTGTTACAGTTTTGAACTATTCCATGAAGAAAGTAAGTGAAGAATTCCCTTTCCTTGTGACATGAGTTGGCTGTAGTTTCTTGGATACTGAGAATCCTTATAGGTCACCACTTTAAATTGGTGATTTTAAAAAAAAATTTTCACAAAAGTCAAAACCTTTTGTCTTCATGGTTTTTCACTGTGAGAATGGAGAGTAGTAGTTAAAAAGGAATCAATGTCTTGGAGAATCCATTCTGCGGTACTTTGGTGTGTTCTAAGACTGTCCTGGATTCCAACTGA
Organism: Balearica regulorum gibbericeps; assembly: GCF_011004875.1. Classification (NCBI taxonomy): domain Eukaryota; kingdom Metazoa; phylum Chordata; class Aves; order Gruiformes; family Gruidae; genus Balearica; species Balearica regulorum. Next base: position 163,822,403 of record NC_046184.1, on the reverse strand, counting down.
AGATGATGGATTCACAGAATGGTAGGGGTTGAAAGAGACCTCTGGAGATCATCTAGCTCACCCCCCCTGCCAAAGCAGGATTGTACTCTTGTATTAACACTATTTTCTCCCCAAATTGTAAAGTTGTTTCCTGGTAGCATAGCCTAGTATATCAAAAAGTAAGCCTTTTTAGACTGATTGAATGCCTCTCTGGGTTACTTTCATGTAGCAGTAGTTAAAATATCATGGCTGGACACAACTTGGAATCTGAGCTCTACCCTTCATCTGCTGGTATAATGCTCAACCAAACTCGAGCAGCATCACTGGCCTTGAGGGGCATACTTCATGCTCTGACGTGAGTGGTTACCTGGGGAAACAGTTTGTGGGAGCTGTGAATTGCACTGTACATAGAGGCATTCAGTACTATACATACATGTAGTTCCACTTGGTTAAGTGCTTCTTTTGTACTAAATTAGAGTTTGGTCTGATATGTGTATTGATTTGTAGACCTGTTTCCTTTTCAGGATAGAGAAGCTATAGTATGTTGGGGATCACCTACTTCTAGAAATCTGCAGATTTCTAGGACATTTAAATTAGGTTACATTCTACCTTGTATTCTTTTATAAGAAGCATGGGGACCCAACAAGAACATAAGCATATTCTTAAGAGATTGCAGAAACCAAAGAACTGTCTAACATTCAAGAAAAATTTCAGGATTGTGCTTTATTCATAAAACATATGGACTACGTATTTCAGAGTTCTGCTAGTGATAAACTGAGTCTTCCCTCTACAGCCAGAAGCAGCTTGGGAAGTCTGGCCCTTCCATCTTTACAAAAATTAACTGCAAGGGAGCCTTTGCCAAAGAATCTTAACAACGGATGGGTATAAAGGCTGTTTACTAGTGATCTGGAGAGTTCCAATAAAGCATGGTGGAACAAAACCTAGATCAAAGTTGTATAAAAATGTGCATCTGTATTTCTTACCTGTCAAGAGATAGGGAGGGAAGGAAACTTAGAGCTTGTTGCTGTAGGGGGGCTACCAAAGTAGTGTTAAGGCTACTTGAGTAGTCTCTCAACCAGCGACTCCATATAGAGCCACTTTTGGGGGGAAAAAGGTGAGGAGGAAGCAGGGGGGGTAGTAAAGATCCCTTCTTAGTCAAGGCTAGATTTTGTTTGGTTATAGCAAATCACTTTAGCATGCTGAAAGAAGAAAAGCTATAAAAATTCAGTGAAATTAAACTGTGAATTAAAATACCTGTCCCTTTGTCCCTTCTCGACTTTGTGGTTTGTTGTGTTTGGGTTGTGGGTTATTTTTTCTGTTGGCCTCAGGCAATGACCAACAGTGAGAAACCTGTTAAGTTTTCCTTTGTGACTGAAACAGAAAACTCCACGTCAATCACTCATACAACCACTGTTGTAACACCTTTTGTTACGGCTTCTGCCAGATGGTACTTCCAGATTTCAGTTCTGGATTGGCACAAGGTGCTGCTGTGGCAGAAGCATTCCTTGGGATTAAGTGGTCCTTGTTGTGATGAGACCAGCCCCATGCTTGAAGTGTGACCTTTCAAAGTCTCTTGCTCACCCAGGTTGCCTTGAATTTCTCTTTTGTAGGTGTCTGGTTTTGGCCTGATGTCAAAGTTCACTGGTATTTAGAGAAGGGCATCACTTCATAACACCAGGACTTGAGCTGGTGTACAGTGCACTCGAGATTGCCTGAATGCCCCTACCACAGGGCAGCAACACCACCTAGTGTTTGGCAAGGCAGGGGATGTGTGGTGTTCTTTCATGTGGTAGCTGTGACCTGTAGAACTGGTGCATTAATCAGTAGTTGAATCTCTGTATGATTTGAACGCTGTTCAGAGCCATAGATAGCTGCTTCACTCTTCCGTTTGCTAATCTATCAGGTATCTATCTCTTTTACTTGCTGGGAACATCCTCATCTATTGACTTTTTATGGTCCCAACAAAATCGGATCTTCCCTGGTGTCTGAGTGTCTGGTGTGCTCCTGATTTATAGTAGGGAACCTTGTGCATACCTTATTCTGAGAATCTCATGAATGGTAAGGACATAGACATTGATAATACTGATTGACCTGGTTGGTCTGTTCTAGTGTCAAGGTTGTTTGCCTTTTGCTAAGAGTTCTCAGACTCCTTTTCTTAGATATGCCAACAAGTCTGAAAGTGCAGCATTTGTACCTGTCTTCCTGACTTTATGTTTAACAATTTTCTAGTCCACTGTGATGCTACTGTGAAAGGACACTTTGTGCCTAAAATAGCAGAAGTATACTTCTTGGGCAAATGTGGAGGGAATCTAAGGACCAGTACTTTTTTGGTGTGCAAGCGCACTGGAATGTTGTAGCATTGTCCTCACAATAAAAGTGAGTTACGGGGAAGAAAAAAAGAAAAGGGAACTTGGAGGGAATGTGTTAAGCAGGGGAGTGTTGATAAAGAGAAGTACCTGTCACATCTGTTATTTTGCTGAACAACCTCTAGCAAAATATACATTAGGTCTTTGGGCCTAGAAGTGATGCTCAGATTCCTTCATTTAGGCAGCCTTGTAAGTGAGTAAAATCACAACTGACTCATGTCTAACATGTTGCTTCCAACCTGAGTACCTTTAGAGATTCCAGTCTTCTCAAACAACATGTCCGGGGATACCAGAAGTGAACTTTGAGATATCTAGATATGATCTCACACATTAAACACTCAGACATTGACAAAACAAATGCTTTTTTGAGACATACATATATATTAGTTCTCACATTCTGATTAATGAAGATGAACCTAAAAAGATGAGAATAGCATCTGTTGTAATAGACCTACTTTTATTTAATGAAACTCAGTTACTTCTATGGTGATCAATCATTTTGATTAAACGTTTCATAGATAGCTTTTACTTTACAGCTGCCAAATTGTCACATTCCAATCACAGGTTGTCCAGTACTTTGAGCAGGTGGTTTTGTGTTCATATATAGAACTTGCACAACAATATGAGTAACAGGAGTCAAGGCTGTAGATTGGAATGTCCTTTACCCACTGTAGGGTGATGTGGACTAAATTTTTTGGTAAAGGTATTATCTTTTCCCCATAGGTTGTAATATTAGGACTCTAGGATTGAGGTTGAAGGGTGTCTAAAGAATCTTCTTTCTGACTCACTGCTGTGTTTGGGTTTTTTGTGTGTGAGGTTTTCTTGTTTATTTTGTTTCTAAGCTACTGGGAATCTCATATTTAAATTCAAATACAGCTTTGGAAGTTCACCTTCAGTTAGCTTCAAGTGAAGTAAATTATTGGACCTAGGCACTGCTAACATTTCATACTGTATTTTTGCTCTTATATCACAGCCATGCTTCTCTAGACTCAGAATTTGCCATTGCAAGATGTGCTAATGTTGTTCCCCTTACCTATAGTTACCTGTCCCACCGTTCATGTATAGATAAATAACCTTTTATAGCATTGTTTAGTAATACTAAAATGTTAGTTTAAACTTGCTGTATGTTAGTCAGAATTTTAGTAACTGCTGTGAATTCTAGAGAACATTTTGGGGAGTCATTTAATAAAGCTACAGACATTTGCAATTTCTCTGATTCTTAAAGTTCTCTCATTTCCCCTGACTTCAGGGCTAGCCTTTCCCTGAGCATACAAGGTCAAAAACTAACTATGCTCACAAATGACGTTACATCTTTGTCCTTGAGGGGAGTGAGAAATGTGTTATAAACAAACCAGGACCTTTCCTACTTTCTTCAAACTTCAGGAAATGTTCTTGCTTCATAGCTGCTTCTTGTTGCCCTGGTCAACACTTTTTGCTATCTTACAATATATATATATGTGTCTCTGTATAGGTACATGTATTTATTGTATGCATAAAAATATGCATATGGGAATGCTACTAATATGTAAAAGCTAGTATATATGTCCACACGATGTAAGGCAATGAACAGGTTGGTTAAAGTGCCTTCTTGTATAATATCTGCCACAAGTGATCAGGAAATGGAGAAGGAATCACTATAGCTTGACAGAATATCACCATTTGATGTATATTCCCTCACTCTCATTGGTGGTGTCCATGAAACCAAATTCTTCTAGGAAAACCTGTTTGGGAGGGGAAGAAGCTGGTTTTTGCTTGAATGCATTTTCTGATGACTGAAGTCAGCTGTGGACAGTGCTAAACCTGGAAGCACATAAAGTTTTTCTCCACTTTTAGAAATTCTGAAGTATTGGCAGGGAGAGGGCGTTTTTTGCCTTAGCTGTATTGCGAACATGGAAAGATGCCCAAGTATGTTGGGAGTGGTGAGGGTTGCAATTGGACAAAATTGGGGGGGGGGGGGGGTGTAGAATCCACTAAGGGAGGTTTAAAGAAAGTGTGACCAGTAATGCAAGTAGTTCTGAAGACACAGGTGGTCAGAAGGACACGGAGGGGAAATGTTACATTCTTTGCTAGGGATCTCCTGCTACAGTTGGGATACTGAGTGAACAGAGCTACAGTGTGACCTTGCCACAGCCCTTCTTATATGCTTATGGGGGAGTCTTGTTTCTCCATCAGGGAATTAGATGGTCATACAGTAGTAACAGCTCGATGTCTTAAATAGCTGAAGGAAGGTTTGTGTCATGAAACTTCACATAGTAGATCTAATAAGATATTTCTTCTTTCTCTGGAGTCTGCCTCAGTTGTATTTATAATAATTTTCTTAGATGCTTGAGTTACTGCTTCGTGGTACTAAATGTGTTGTAAAACTGATCTAGTTTGTAAGAAGTTCTGGGCTTCCTGTAGTTGAACTGTATGGTTGACTTGCCTAGTAGCTTGCTTCTGTAGTTTATTGGTTGTCATGTTTGCTACCTCAAGACAGCAATGCTGTAATATAAGCTCAGCTTGTTCCAAGATGCTTTGCAAACTGAAATTGGCACTAGACACTGTTGTACACTAGTTGAAATTCTCAATAAACTTGAAAGCTCACATTATTCAGCTGTTCCTTCACCTGTGCTGACTGAATTCAGGTGAAAATAGAACAGGACTATTTCAGTTGGAAGCCACCTACAACAATCATCTAGTCTAACTGCCTGACTACTTCAGGGATGACTAGAAGTTAAAGCCTGTTGTTAAGGGCATTGTCCAAATGCCTCTTAAACACTGACAGGCTTGGGGCATCGACCACCTCTCTAGGAAGCCTGTTCCAGGCTTTGACCCCTCCTTTGCAGTAAAGAAATGCTTCTTCATGTCCAGTCTGAACCTCCCCTGGTGCAGTTATGAACCATTCCTACCGAATCTCAGGGAGAAGAGTTCAGCACCTCCCTCTCCACTGCCCCTCCTCAGGAAGCTGTAGAGAGCAATGTGGTCACCCCTCAGCCTCCTTTTCTCCAAACTAGACAAGCCCAAAGTCCTCAGCCACACCTCATGGGACATGCCTTCAGCCCTGTCACCAGCTCTGTTGCCTTCCTCCGGACACATTCAAGGACCTTCACATCCTTCTTAAACTGCGGGGCCCAGAACTGCACGCAGCACTCCAGGTGAGGCCGCACCAATGCTGAGTACAGCAGGACAATCGCCTCTCTTGACTGGCTGGTTATGCCATGTTTGGTGCCCCCCAGGGTGTTGTTTGCCCTCTTGGCTGCCAGGGCACGCAGCTGGCTCCTGTTGAGCTGCTGCCAACCAGCACCCCCAGGTCCCTTTCTGCAGGGCTGCTCTCCAGCCACTCCTCTCCCAATTTATACTTGTGCCCAGCATTACTCTGTCCTAGGTGCAGAGTCTGGCATTTGGACTTGTTAAATGCCATGCCATTGATAATTGCCCAATGCTACCATCTATCTAGATCCCTCTGCAAGACCTCCTGTCCCTCAAGAGGGTCAACAGCACCTCCCAGTTTGGTATCATTAGCAAACTTGCTAATGGTGTGTTCAACTCCACTCCACAGAATGGCAGAGCTTGGAACAGCTGAGGCATTTGGCTGCCTGAAATGAATTGGTACAGCTCAATGACAGAATCTTATGGTTAAAGTAGGCACTGTGAGGAAACAAAATAGGGGGAGTGAATGCATATCTGGATTTGAAGATAAGAGTTCAAGATAAACTTTAAAGATCAAGAAATATTACTGTGTTGAGGTATATTTTGAGCAGAACTCATAGGGTTTTTCACCAGTATGCTCTGAAGTGATTCTATTTCCATTTTGCTGATTAATTTATTAATTTCAAAATACTTAATGGATATAATTATTTGCAGTGATAAATGTATAAAATTCTTTTTAAAAGGCTTGTGTAAAGTTTTTATGAACTGGTGCACAAGAAACTGCATCTGCTGTATGTCTATCAGTAACTGTCTTTGTTTAAAGTGAAAACTGGAAGAGCTTATAGGGTATTAAGTTTGTTTCACATATTTAGAGGTAACAATATAATCATTTGAGATAAATATACATTATTTTTTATCAAAGTTTTCAGATTTTTAGTAAGATATATATGATAATATTGTGTCTTAAGTAATGAGGGAAACACAGTGGTGACAGAACTTACTTTGCACATTGGTTTTTGTATAAACTACTCTGGAATAGAAGTTAGGTAGTTGTTGCCATGTTTGAACAGTTGGTGGCTCCAATGCTTTGCAGCTGTCAGTATACATAATGCCAAAACAAGTTAATTCGGTTCTAGCTGTATTGAATTAGTCAGAAATTCAAAAAGAAAATCAGGAACTCAATAAATAGCCAAACACTTCTAACTTGCATTTTAAGCCACTATGTAAATACCCTTCTTAGTTCTTAAATAAGTGTAAACTCCAATGTTCTTGTCTAGCTTAAGATAAAATATAAGGGGCTCCTTTGCAAAGTGCCAGTTCAGAATCAGTAGCAGTATTCTTAAAAACAGCATATCTGACAGCATTCCTGCTCCATATTGCAGGATTATACAGGCAAGAGAGATGACAGCTCTCCTGACCAAAAAAAGGGGGGGGGGGGGAATAGTCAAAGAATTGATTGCTGGAAGAGAAGCAGAGATGAGCAAATATCATGTAGACAGTCTTTAAACTGACTCACACAACTGCTTATGTACTTAAAAAGGAAAATGCTTTTGTTTAGACTTCGACATAAAGGATTCAGTGGGCAATGGAGTTTGATAGAGCAAGATGATAACTTCTTAACAGAAGAGCGAGTGTTGATTAGCTGTCATTACAGTCATTGCACTGATATTTAATAAACACAAGACTGGAATAGGATGGACAACTTTGTAGAACGTGTTCATCCTAGAAATCTGGAGAAAGCCTTGGATAAATGTGTAGAAATGAGACTAGAAACTTGCAATGATGATGGACTTTTCCCAACTTTTTGGCCCCGGAAAGTATGATTGGAGAGATGGAACACGGAACACTTCTCCCTGAGTTTTCCATGTTCTAGGGAAAAGGAAAATGTAAACTCCCCCCCCCCCCCCAAAAAAAAAAAAACAAACTACACTTTGTCTATTTTAACTGAAATATTTGTATTATGCCATCCTGAACTACTACAGGCACCCTATGTTCCTGTTCTCCTTTGTGCCTTGTTTCTCATCTGGATTGTATTGCTGTGCTTCATTCTTGAAACTTATGTAGCTTATAGTGGGAACAGCGCTGCAGGACAAAATCGTGAGGAACAACACAGCCTTGCAGGTGCAGCTTAGCCCTCTGAATGAGGCTGAGGTAGAGAGCAGCTTGACAAGGCGCAGACCAATGAAATCATATAGTGACCCAAAGCTACATGCGAGTGCAGTCTGCATGTAGTCTTTTATTTCTGTGGAGTTGAAGGGAAAAAAGGAAGACCCAGGGACCTACAGGCTGGTCAATCTCACCTCTGTGCCTGGCAGGATCATGGAGCAGACCCTCCTGGAGACTATGCTTAGGCACATGGAAAATAAGGAGGTGATTGGTGACAGCCAACACGGCTTCACTAAGGGCAAATCATGCCTGACAAGTTTGGTGGCCTTCTATGATGGGGTTACAGCATTGGTGGACAAGGTAAGGGCAAGTGACATCATCTACCTGGACTTGTGCAAGGCATTTGACACTGTCCTGCACGACATCCTTGTCTCTAAACTGGAGAGACATGGATTCGATGGATGGACCACTCTGTGGATAAGGAATTGGCTGGAGGGTCGCACTCAAAGAGTTGTGGTCAACGGTTCAATGTCCAAGTGGAGAACGGTGACGAGTGGTGTTCCTCAGGGGTCAGTACTGGGACCGGCACTGTTCAACATCTTTGCTGGCAACATGGACAGTGGGATCGAGTGCACCCTCAGCAAGTTTGCCGACGACACCAAGCTGTGTGGTGTGGTCGACACGCTGGAGGGAAGGGCTGCCATCCAGAGGGACCTTGACAGGCTGGAGAGGTGGGCCCATGCGAACCGCATGAAGTTCTACGAGGCCAAGTGCAAGGTCCTGCACGTGGGTTGGGGCAATCCCAAGCACAACTATAGGCTGGGTGGAGAATGGATTGAGAGCAGCCCCGAGGAGAAGGACTTGGGGGTGTTGGTGGCTGAGAAGCTCAACATGAGCCTGCAGTGTGTGCTTGCAGCCCAGAAAGACAACCATACCGTGGACTGCATCAAAAGAAGCATGATTAGCAGGTTGATGGAGGTGATCCTGCTCCTCTGCTCCGCTCTAGTGAGATCCCACCTGGAGTACTGCGTCCAGCTCTGGGGGCCCCAGTACAGGAGAGACATGGAGCTGTTGGAGGGAGTCCAGAGGAGGGCCACGAAGCTGATCAGAGGGCTGGAGCACCTCTCCTGTGAGGACAGGCTGAGAGAGTTGGGGTTGTTCAGCCTGGAGAAGAGAAGGCTCTGGGGAGACCTAATTGAGGCTTACCAGTACCTGAAGGGGCCTACAGGAAAGATGGTGAGGGACTGTTTATCAGGGAGTGTAGTGACAGGACAAGGGGTAATGGGTTTAAGCTGAAGGAGGGTCAATTTAGATCAGATGTTAGAAAGAAATTCTTTACTGTGAGAGTGGTGAGGCACTGGAACAGGTTGCCCAGAGAAGCTGTGGATGCCCCCTCCCTGGAAGTGTTCAAGGCCAGGTTGGATGGGGCTTTGGGCAACGTGGTCTAGTGGAGGGTGTCCCTGCCCATGGCAGGGGGGTTGGAACTAGATGATCTTTGAGGTCCCTTCCAACCCAAACCATTCTATGATTCTATGAATGTTGTGTGCTGATGAAGTTCTGTTTGGGGGTGAAAAAGGGAGGGGGGGAGTGAGGAGTCTTTGCAATATGCGAACAAAATGCCTTACCAATGCCCTTCGCTTTTGTTTCCTTCTGTCTCCTGGAGGAGACAAAAGAACAAAAATAGCCTTGCTCATCAGAATTTGTATGTCAGTTTTGATTACTATATAGCATCATACTATCTTAGCAATGTTTCATCAAAAAATATATTCTAACAAATGAAGCTTAAAAAAAGTATCATTCCAACACCTACCTTCACATACTTTTTTTCTTTAAAAATTAAGATTTTTGAATTAAGTTTTTTTTTTTATACAGGTATCGCAAGAGTTGCACTTGAAGACAAGGCTGGAATGTAGTTAGAGGTACAGTATTTACCAGAGAACTACCTTAGCTTTTCCTCTAAGCCTATAAAACACTTTCCAAATGTTCTTTGTTTATTTTTTGTCTAGTTATTCCTAATATTTCTATTATTTTAAGGTATTAAGTGTTCATAATTTCTAATGAAACCTTGTAGTACTAAGTACTTGGGTTTGTGTGGCAAGGTTTTGGTAGCGGGGGGGCTACAGGGGTGGCTTCTGTGAGAAGCTGCTAGAAGCTTCCCCTGTGTCTGACAGAGCCAATGCCAGCCGGCTCCAAGACGGACCCGCCGCTGGCCAAGGCCAAGCCAATCAGCCACGGTGGTGGGGCCTCTGGGGTAACATAGTTAAGAAGGAAAAAATTTGCTGTGCAGGAACAACTGCAGCTAGAGAGAGGAGTGAGAAGATGTGAGAGGAACAACTCTGCATACACCAAGGTCAGTGCAGAAGGAGGGGCAGGAGGTGCTCCAGGCGCTGGAGCAGAGATCCCCCTGCAGCCCGTGGTGAAGACCATGGTGAAGCAGGCTGTCCTCCTGCAGCCCATGGAGGAAGGATGAGGGGGTGTAGAGATTCCACCTGCAGCCCGTGGAGGACCCCACACCAGAGCAGATAGATGCACCCAAAGGAGGCTGTGACCCCGTGGGAAGCCCATGCTGGAGCAAGCTCCTGGCGGGACCTGTGGACCCATGGAGAGAGGAGCCCACACTGGAGCAGGTTTGCTGACAGGACTTGTGACCCTGTGGGGGATCCACGCTGGAACAGTCTGTTCCTGAAGGACTGCACCCCGTGGAAGGGACTCACACTGGAGCAGTTGGTGAAGAACTGCAGCCCATGGGAAGGACTCACGTTGGAGAAGTTGGTGGAGGACTGTCTCCCATGGGAGGGACCCCAGGCTGGAGCAGGGGCAGAGTGTGAGGAGTCCTCCCCCTAAGGAGGAAGGAGCGGCAGAGACAGCGTGTGATGAACTGACCACATCCCCCGTTGCCTGTCCCCCTGTGCTGCTGAGGGCGAAGAGGTAGAGAAATCAGGAGTGAAGTTAAGCCTGGGAAGAAGGGAGGCGTGGGGAGAAGGTGTGTTAAGGTTTGGTTTTATTTCTCATTACTTGACTCCAGTTTAATCTAATTTGCTATCGGTCAGTTTTTTCCTAAGTTGAGTCTGCCCATGATGATAATTGGTGAGTGATCTCTCCCTATCCTTATTTTGACCCACGAGCCTTTCATTGTATTTTCTCTTGCCTGTCCAGCTGAGGAGAGGAGTGATAGAGTAGCTTTTGGGGCACCTGGCCTCCAGCCAGAGCCAACCCACTATAGTACTAAGATTAAACTTAGATGCTTGTATTGTCCTTAAAATGCTCTGGAACAGTCAGTGGATAACAGCAGGCTAATCTCTCAAAGTATTTATATGCTGCAATGTCTAATTCTTGTTCCTACAGTGGACTTCCAGGTCACTCACATGTAATATATAGTTTCTATTAAATGTATGTTAATTGACTATTGACAAGACAGGAAAAATGCACTATTCAGAGATCCTAATCTAGCATATGCCTTGAGCTAAAACTAGTCAGCTCGTTAATGGGGAGCAGTTTGGTTCCAGTTTGTAAAAACTTTTGTTCCTCTGTGAGAGCAAAGGCGGTTTCTTTGGGTGGTATGAAAATTGGTGGTGTCTCTTTAAGTGTCTTTTTTTTTTTTAATGAGGACCTGGGGCTAACTGTTTCCATATACTGTTTATCTCTTTAATACAAAGTGGGAAGTAAACTTGAAGTACAGCTTCAAGTAGTTCAGGGGCAGCAGAATTCATGAAACCTTGTTGTGTGGTGGTGGCAGCTTTGGTATCCAAAGTAATCCAGTTTCCACTTGAAGCTTTTTCTGTAACAGACATTTTTGATATCTCATACCTATAACACCAGAGAAATACCCTTTAACAGGTTGTTATGGGCCGATACACATTAGCATCATTACATAGTGTGATTTTTATTTTTTTAAATGAAATATAAGGTTGGAAATTGACTTTTTATATTGTGAATTTCATTACCAAGTTCATAAAGGTTTTGTGTACTACTGGAAATTGTATGTTGCTAAATATGGAATGATCTATAAAAAGAGCATGTGATCTAGTTAGGAAGGTTCAACAGCCTTTCAGTAGAAAGTTATGGCTCTATTTTGCCTCAAGTTGTGCCAAGGGAGTTTTAGATTGGCTATTAGGAAAATTTTTTTCACTGAAAGGGTTCTCAAGCATTGGAATAGGCTGCCCAGGGCAGTGGTGGAGTCACCACCCCTGGAGGTATTTAAGACATGTAGATGTGGTGTTTAGGGACATGGTTTAGTGGTGGACTTGGCAGTCCTAGGCTAATGGTTGGACTTGATGATCTTAAGGTCTTTTCCAACCCGAATGATTCTACGACTCCTAATGCAGAAAGAGGATCAGTGCTAGCACTTTAAGATGAAATACTTGATCATCTGTAGAAACAGGTTGGAGCCCAGTACTCCCTTCCTTCCAGTACCCCAACTTGGTAGACTAAGGTTTTGCTCTCCCCCAGACCAGTTGCTATAACTATTACAGTGCATGTAGGGATAACCTCAGACTTTATTGTGTAGTCCTGTCACTTCAAAAATACATTAGTATCTCACATGTTCACCTGGGAGAGGTGTGGAAAGTTTGAATCTGTGTCAAGCAGACAGACACAACCAGTCACTTGCATCTTGCATGTGCAAATGGTATTAAAGAAAATGAGGGTGTCTGCATTCACGTTTTTTTGGTACTCATTTACATAAGATGTGGCCAAATTACTGCCTTTTGATCTGAACTCAAGATTTAGAAGGCATTCTTTCACTTAGTTTGTCAATTCAGGTGGGACCTAATGGTGAAGTAGGTCACCTGCTCAACACTGACAGCATGTAGTTACTAATGATCTAAAAATAAGTGCCTGGGAGTCATTACTGATGCAAACTTAAGCCCTTACTGACTTTTAAGAGTGCCTAGGTTTGCCCTGATTTTTAAATAGCTAAATTCTGGATTTAGTGCAAGTGAAGCATGTACCTGTAAGTGCCTGGATTACATTGCATGAATTGGGAGCTAGGGCTTAGTGGAGAAAAGTTAGGAAGAAACAAACAGTTGATCCCTAAGGGCAAAAGTCAGTGCAGAATTAAATTTGAGAACTGCAGTAGAATAATTTTCGGTTTTGTTCTATGGACAATAAACCACACTGAAAAACATGAAAGCTGAAGGAAAACACACCAACAAAGCTTGTACCTCACTGGTTAAATTTTTTCTATGAGGACTGAAATAGCATTGTGGACAAACACAGTGTCTTCAAACTTTGCTGTTTGGGATAGCTGTATGTTAAGGGCTGCAGGGGCACAAAGGAAGAAAGAACATAGACTCCTCTTATCTTTGAATATCAGTTTGTAAGACTGTATATGACCAGCAGAAGTGGCATGCTACTGTAAGGTAGGGTCTTGAGTTCTGGAGGATGCTATAACTTGAGTTTTATTGTCTTAGTGGAATGTCCCGAGAGGCATAATTTTTCACTTTTATATTGTTGTTTTGAGTAGAATGAATGTGACTCTAGCTTGTCACTTACCATGGGGCTTGTCTAGGTAAGATTTACATATATAGTTGCAAGGCAAGACTGAGACATTTCTGAGATTTACAGTTGTTCTGAACTTAGTGAATCAATGAAGATTTTTTTCTTTGGGGGGGAGGGGAAAGGGGCTACATCTTTTTGGATGTTTGTGTTCCCCCACCTGCTTGGGGAAACAAGACAGCTAAAATCTGGTACACTATAAACACTTTTTGGTCCAGTTGCAGAAGCTGAAGCATCAAGTATGTTCTGTTTAGGTGCAAGTCATGTCTATACCTCTTAAGAATAGCTTTTAATGTGCTTTACCCACCAACAAAAACTGAGAAGCTGGGCATCAACTACAGAGCTAGAGTAAATGCTTCCCAAGTTTCAAGGGCACGAGCAATAGTAACGGAAGTTGTGATACCATGTGCAGTAGGAGTGCCTATACCTGTGCGTACTGACTGACCTGCTACCTTACTCAGGTGGTGCCTGGTCCTCATGTTGAACAAATAGTTTGTGATTGGATTGCAGGGTCTCCTTGGTTGTCATTGTTCTGATGATGTAAAAATATTGTGAACATCAGATATGGACAAGGGAAATTAATTCACATCTCTAGGCATGATGAAACTTGAATTTGAGTTTATAAAATGTGAACAACTGTCCCTCTGTGCCATCTAGGGAAGAGAAGAGGTACCCCCCTGTGTATTCTATGTTGAGATGACCAAAGTTGATGGCCTTTAGTTGATGTGTCAGAGTATTTAAATATCTGCAGAAGTCTGGCTTTTTTTAATACTGATGATGCTAAACTGAGACTGATACTGAGTGTAGATTTCTTTCATATCAGGATCAGAACTGTACTTCTTCCAATTACACAACAGATTTTTTCCTCTGTGTTACATGCTAGTATTTTGTAGAAGGTGCTGCTTTTCTTTGCTGCAGTCTCCTCTACTGGGCATTCCCTCTCAGGTGTTCTTTCTGATAATTTCTTGATGGTACAGGCCGGAGTTAACTGTCGTGCAAGAAGACAAGTGATATAAATGAAAAGACAACAAGAGATTAAGAACGTTCACCCTAGGGTATCTGAGAAAGCCCCCATGGAAACAGTGTACCTAGCAGTAAGAAGTACTTTTCAAAGCAAGGAGGCTGACTGCTCTCCTTGAAGTATAAGTTATTAAATAAATAAAACCTTTATGAAAATATATGTGCAATTACATTCTGGATACAGTACTTGAAAGTGAATGCGTGAACTTAGAGTGGCTGTAAAGAACCGAAGCTTGGGTGATGCAGGCAGGGTGCAACCTCTGCGTTGTTAGCACCTTCTCCCTTTCGCTTTAAGGGAAAAGGCAGAACTGCAGCGTTTTGGGCATAACTCGAGGGGCGGGGAGGGACCCTTCCCCTGCACGGCGGGGAGGTGCGTGGCTGTCCCGCAGTACGTCCCGAGGCCGAGGGGACACTCGCGGAGCAGGAGCCGGTTGCGGCCGCTCGCCCCGTGTTTACCGCGGGCGGCTACCGCCGGCAGGGGGCGGCAGAGCGCGGGGCGGGACGCGCGCGCCGCTGCTCGCGGGACTCCCTGCCCTGCCTTGGCCCGCGTGGGGCACGCGCGGCGGCCTGGCCCTTGCTGGCAGCACGCGGGAACAGTCCCTCTCGCGCAGCGCAGCGGGCGCGGTTAGCGCATAGCGGCGCGAGCAGGAGCGCAGGAGCGCTTCTTGGGGTCTGCCAGCGGTTTGGTTTTTTGGGGGGGTTTTTTTGATGTGTTTTTTTTTCTTTTTTTCTGACAGTGGTTTGCTGATTTCAGTGGGAAGCTGAAGAGCACGCGAGGAGTTAGAGAGAGGCAGGGAACTGGGACGCAGGGGATGCGAGGGCCATAATGCACTGGGGGAAGCAGCAACTGAGGTTTAGATTCGAAGGTGGAATACTAGTCGAATAGCATTTGTTGTGCACTTGGGGGCAGGAGTTGGCAATGCTGATAGTCTATGATACTCCTTTGTGGCCTTGCAGCTATTTCCCCAGCGTTCTCTCTCATCTGTCCCTACCTGAGGTCTCAGCTGACAGTTCTTTGTAATTGCAAACGTGAAGCAAAATACTGTTTTCTCATTAAGATTTCATAAAGATTTTCAGTTAAAAGTCATATTTTTTTTTTTAAAGAAAAAAAATGCTCTTCGGGAATTTGTCTCCAAATCAGGTCAAACTTTTGTAATACTAGTATCAACCCTTTTTCAGCACTACAGTCAATGGAGCTTTAGATAAGTTAAACTTAGAGTTGTGTGTGAAGTTTTACTGGCTTCATTGTAAGTTCATGGGCTCATTGATAGCAGTGTGGTAGTGTTATGAATCCAAATGTGTAGGGTTTAGTCCTAGTTTATTATCTTAATTACCTCAAAATAAGAGGACATTTATTTTTACTTACCATGGTAAATATGGAATAATTCTGTATAATTGAAGAAAAAGTTGGTGGTTTGTTGTTGGGGTTTCCACCCCCGCCCCGTGTTGTTGCTGTAACTTCAGGGAGCTCCATTTAAGTGCTAGGATCCCCTCTCTGTTCAAAGCTGTATAAAAAGCAAAAGGATTGTATCAGAACCAAAAGCCTACAGAGAGCATGTGTTAGACCCAACATAGATGGGTAGAATTTGCCACTGGGACGTGATGTGAACATACTAGTCAACACAACAGTCCATGTTCCTAATGAAAAACTTCCTTAATTGCTGTGATATGTATAAAAATAATAGTCAAAAGACTTACAGTAAAGAAAGCTTTGAATGACTTAGAAGAATGAGGCAGCTTAATGGATGTTTGAACTACTTTCAAATACATGAGACAAAATAGGAGATAGCGTGAAAGTATTTGATATGATTTCAGAAACTGGAGATGGAGGCAGGTGCTGGAAGTGAAAACTCCCCTTTGCATCCTGAGATGGGAACAGTAAAAGGATATGCAGTAGAAGCCAAGCAAGCTGTGTTTGATGCAGCAAAGAATGTGAGAAGAGTGGATGTGGTCAAAGCAACAGGTCAGAAAGGGTTATTTTTGTAGTAGCTCTCTGAAAGGATGCAAACAGAGAAGATGGCACAGCTGTATAAAGTGTTTTCAGCAGTTACAAGATGACAGTCCAAAGGAGAATGTCATCTATGTAGATGAGCAGGAAACTTAGTGTTGTGTGCCAAAAATAATAGAAAGTTTCATTTTAGCGTGGTGTGATTCAGAGGTATAAGTTGAAGGTGTAACCGCCTCCAGCATTGTGCCAGCATTTCAGGTAATATAGTGGTATTCATGAGGATTAAGGAAAAGAAGCAAAGGGAGAATTTGTGGAAGTGGTATTCTTTAGTCATCTTGAGCTGACAGCTAGGTATCCATGAGGAGCCACCAAAGGCACCTGTTAAGGCTTTTGTCAAGAAAAGAGACAAATCTGTAGCCAATGTTAATGTTCTCTCAAGTTCATATATATATGTATTTTTTTTCTTCATGTTAAAATGAGAGAAGTCCTTTTCTGCTGCATATAGTTGCAAATATGCAGAAATCTTTTCCAGAATATTTGATTCATGAAACCTGTTAGCTAAAATAAACATTTTAACACTAAAATCAGGGAAGTTTCAAAGCATAAAACCTGCAAGAAAATTAAATTCAATTTCATAATTGAGCCCAAGTTAATTATTTCCTTCACAGTCCCTATGCTAAAGTTACTTAAAAAAAAAAAGTCCCCAAATTCCACAACAAACAAACAAAAAACCCAACCCCACCTTTTGGACTAAACTAGAATCTTCTTCATCTTGAAAGAGCTAGTTTAAAGATGCATATTCAATTTCTTACCAAAAAGCTCTCATTTCCCTTAGCCTGTAGAAATGGAGCGTAGAGGTTTCTTTGAATTGCTACTAGTGGAAGACAGGATGAAGAACCGTTCCATATTAAAGCCATGGGGTTTGAGAGTTTTTCCAACATCTGTTGCTGTTGGCAAACTTCTGTACGGTTGTGAGGTAAATGAGAAACTTTTTTTTTTTTAAGTAGGAATACTTGTCTATATTTCTTAGCCTGCAAGCATTTTTCACTGTCTCCTAATACTTTATTTTCATGTGATTATTGTTAGTGCTAGTTGATCGTACTAGGTGTTGAAGTTGGCATTTCATGATACCCAGAACTTCCTCTACCATCTTCAAGTTGCTGAATAAGATCCGATGTTCTCTAGCTCCCACATTCGGGCTGTTTTCCCCAGTGATATTTTTCAAGATTTAAAAATAAGTGATCTGTTTAAGAAAGAGTGTTTTACTGACTGAGAAGCTATTTGCTGCCTACTACCAGCTTCCATGCAAGGTATTGCATTTTTTGTTATTTCTATTTTTTTTATCTAAACCAAATCTTTTTATTTGCAGTAAAAATAAATAACAGACTCCCTGTTCTGTTTTCCCTTCTTCCTCATGAATGGCCTAAAATGTATTTTGCTGTATTGAGAAGATTGTAACCTGTCAGCTGTGTTCACTCTTTATATATCAACAGTATGAGAACAGGAGAACAAATGCTGTTACAGGATGCTTCATATAATATATGTTGGAACTTGCTGACAGAAGGAAGTTGCCAAGTCCAGGAGTATAGACGATTCAAAAAAGGGAAACACTAGTCCTCTCCACTGTCACTCAGACTGGATAATGTTAATGTCATGCCATTCTTCTGTTGTTTTGCTCAGCAGTGAAATGGTTGATCTCTAGTGCAAGTTTTAATTACTTATGTGTCAATTTGTAACCTGTATTCAAATGGATGCATAGATTTCTCACACCTAGAACTGTTTTTGCAGTATTGTGTTAAAATTGCTGCCACAGATTTTTTTTTTTAAAGTGAAAGCTGGGATAGACTAGTGCTGTACAGTGCTCAATGACCACCAGTGGCTTCAAAACGGGCAGAGAATGATTTCCAGCTGTAAGGGGTAAGGTGTGACATTTAAATTTAGGCATGGAGAGGATTCTTAACTCTGGCATCAAGGAAACTATTTAAAAGATAACCTGATGAGTCCCAGCTGCTTCCTTGGCTCCTCTGGCAGATGCCATCAGCCCTAGGCTTGTAGACACGAGAGGGGTTTGTAAACTGGTCCTTTGTCACTTTTGCCTAAGAAAACTGAAACTTTTGATGACATCTTGAAGATATCTGAACTCTTGGAGACTTTTGTCAGAAAAGCAAAAATTTGGCATCTGAAGCCAAATTGAATTGTGTATGTTACTGCCAGGTGTGAATAGTTCCTAAAAGCACTAGGAATTATTTTAAATCTTTCTTTTATTTTTTCGTGCTTTTGGGGGCTATTGCTTACATAGCAATGCATTGCTTCCTTTCCCTGCAGGTTTCTCCTCCCCACGCCGCACCCCCACCACCCCGGGTGTACGTGGGGTCTTCTCCCCTCCCCAAGCGGGCCGTGGCCGCCCCCAGGCCCCGACGGGGCGGTGTGTGAACGCACCGCGACACCGGCGGTGGGCAGCGCCCTCCCGGTGCCGCCCCCGACGCCCGGGGGGGGGCCCCCTCTTCGTGCTGGGGTGGGCTGCAGGCGAGGGCCGAGCCGGGGGAGGGCCCCAGCGGGGGCGGCGGGCGGTGCTGGCAGCCTACCCCCGCGGCGGCGGACGCGGGTCTGGCGGCGGCTCGGGGGCGCCTCGGCCGCGCTCCCTGCGGCAGCTGGCGGCGGCCGGCGGGCCATGGGGGGGAAGAGCTTCAGCCTCGGCGTCCTCAGCCTCGGCGTCCTGCTCCTGGCCGCCGCTTCGAGGGGCGCGGAGCCGCCGCCGAGCTGCGAGGGCGTCCGGAAAGTTTTCCAGCTGCGGCAGCTCGGCCCCCTCAGAGGCATCCCGGAGTCCCCGCGGGCAGGTAAGGGAAAACTTGCGGGGGACGGAAGGCGCAAGGAGCAGCGGGGACGGCGGGTTTGAATTTGGTGCCGCTGGCGGTGATCAGTGGGTGGTGCCGGCGGCGGGGCCGCAGCTCCGGCTCCGCCGGGGTCCTCATGCCAGCGCCTGCCCGCGGCCGCGGAGCGGGCGGGCGGACCTGGCTCCGTAGCCGCATCGGGGGTTGATGGGATCGTTCTCATGGCGGGTGTGCGTGTTTGTCTGGCTCCGTATTCGAGAGAGAAATTGCTCTTCTCGGGGTGCGGGCTATGCAAAAACTGGAGCCCTCCGACACCCTCCTAAAATCCCCGTGCCTATGTCGTATCGGGGGCGGCGCAGGGGAGAGCGAGCCAGCTGGAGCCGGGGTGGGGGTGTCGGGTCACCCCGCTGAGTGCCGTCCGGGGGCCGGCACAGGTACATCGGTGCCAGAGCAAGCCCTGAAGGAAGGGGAGAGCCACCGAGCTGCGTCTCGGACTGGTGGAGTTACTCTTGCGTGAAATGAGAATGATTTACACCGCTGCGAGTGGTGGATCTGCACGTTTTCTCTACTGGGTGTCTGCCCATAGCTGTAACTGAATAAAATTCCTGGGAAAGTATTGTCTTAATAGCAATTTGAGTACATCCTAGTATTTATATCAACAATTACACTTTTTTTTAAGCAGATACCAAATGATATTGCAAAGCATGTATGTAAGAAGACGTACCTTCTTAGGTTTGGGGTTCGTTTCCAGCCTTGTGAGAACCTCAGTTGATTTCAGTGGTGCTAATCACAAAATTTAAATACAGATGTTTTCATGGTCAGGGATATAGTGTTGGAAAATACTTTTTTTTTTTTTTAATACACATATCTGTAAAGTGTGTTTGTGTTTACATGACAAGTTAACTAGTAAACGTGAGTCAGTGTTTTCCTGACAGAAAATTACTTCTTAATGCAATGAAAGCTGAAATGCTTAATTATTTCTTAATGCAATGAAAGCTCCTCGCTTTAAAATATCAATAACCTCTTCCTTTTTAAGATAATCTCTGTAGTTTTTATTAACTCTGCAAATTGATATAAGGCATACTATGTTTATTCCTGAAGGAATCACTTCAAAATACAGCTTTTTAATGACACTAATTTTAAATGTAACAGATAATCCTAAACTTAACACATTTAATATTGCAGCGTGCAGTTTACAAATCAAAGTACTATATTTAGGTTACCAGTACATTTGACAACGTGCATTGTCTTCTTACATTGTCCATAGCTAAAGATTTTATTATTGTCTTCACTAAAAAGAAAATAAACACTTTAATTGGAAAGCCTTATTAGATAGGTATTGTGCAAATGAAGATGTCTGGAAAGTGAAATCTTAGTCAAAGTCCTGTCAGAGAGTTAAATTTTTTGTGCTGATTATCTGTGTGAATAACTTCAGTATGAATGATATGGTATCAGTTTATCCATGTTCTCATTCTGTAGTCTAGTGTAACTATTACACTTTCTCAGCCATTGTCATTTATTTTGATACCATGCTTTTGACTGGGGATAGAGAGGAAACGCATTGCCTCAAGAGGAAAGAACTACGGTGCCTTACAAATGTTTCTTCTGCCCTGCTCTCTCATTTCCTCCCTTCCCCTATAATAGTTTTATAACATTTTTCTTTTGATTTTTCTGTATTTCCTGTTCCTGAAGCAAAAGGCATTTTTGAATTATAAGAGCAATAAAATAAATTTTTTTTCTCTGCTGCTGCCCCTGCAAGCAGCAGTCAGCAGGAGGTGCGGTACAGCTGCCTGGTCAGCAGCCTTTCACTCTTTGAAGGAGTTGCATTGCTGCGGGCAGCCTGGAAGACACCAGGCCTCACGAAGCCTGGTATAAGCATCAGAGTTCTCACTCTGAGTAGCTTTGATCTCAGAAGTACACGAAACAAATAATTGCGAACTGTAAAATCTATTCAGAATTGGAGATGACAGGAAAATGGGGATTAAATGAGTATTTTAGAAGGTTTAGGTGTGATTAAAGATATTCATAGTCTGGAAACAATGTGAAGAGGAAAGAAATGTCAGTTTTGCTACTGATCTTCTATATTAAGCCTTCTTCTGAGGCAAGAAGTGAAAAATATTTTAAAACCTTTTCTGATGGCATTTAGAAATGTGTTTGTGTGTAATGCACACATGAACACACTTTCTGTAGGTGTCCACTTTGAAAATAGATGTCAAAGCTGCCTTTAAAAGGTTTAATTTGGTTGCTTAAATGTAGGTGTCTGGCACCATTTGAGTTTCCCTAGAGTGCCTGGAATATCCCCGTGGGGCTGGCAGATGCGGTACCTCTGGGAGACTCGCGTCTTTCTGGAGCAGCAGTGTGCGGCGGGTGGGATACCTCTGGCATCTCAGGTGCTCCCTGTGGGCAGCCGCGCCGCATGGTCAGCGCAGCCAGCGGCATCAAGGAGCGACTCGAGTTAGGTGTTGACTTCAGAGCCTCTGCTGTATTGCCTACATTTATTCATTTTAGTGGTGCTTTAGACCTAGCTTGTATAAGGACACTGTTTTAAATGTCTTAATCACACCTTTTACATGGAGAAGGATCGCTAGCTGAACAAAAGTGGGAATGTTAGTTGGTGTGTGGATTTGTGTACAGTGGAAGGCTATCTCTACAGTCAACAAAATTATAGGGAAGAAGTTGACTTATATTCACCTTGTTTTCATTGTGTATATTAAAAGAAAAGACTGTAGCATTCACAATTTTATTTTTCCCTCTTCTTAGTGGTAATAAGAACTAAGCAGCCTAATATCAGTAAATGATGCAAATTGTAATTCTGTTTCATTCAGGGATGCCACGTGTTTGTATTTTGAATGTATGTTAGCTCAAAAAAAAAAGTATTTTATATAATTAGTTTTGCAGTTATTTTATGTAGTTCACGTATCTTTAAAATAGCAAAAATATCTCTGTCATATGGAAAAATACCAGATATTTTCAGGAATCAGTGTAGGCTTCTTTTCAGCAACCTTTGGGAGGTCATGTGTACAGTTGTGAGAACAAGAAGCATAAAAAAAAGTGAAGACTCTGTGATTAGTATAAATTTTGTTGCAAAGGCTTTTCGATAAAGAATCATGATACATATGAAATTGAATAAATGAGACAAACTATGCTTGCATGATGAGGTAATCTCAGAATAAGTTGGTATGTAATACTTTTGTTAATTCAAGTTAAAACATTCTTGCTAATTCATTTTAAAGTAACAACAGAAGTCAGTTTAAAATCCAGATCAGATTACTTTGATGCAACTCCAAGATCATATTTGAATATTAATTTGGGTTTCTAGTATGATATACATTCAGGTAATTTGGGTTTTGGTTCTGTGTGAAGTCAAATCAAGAAATTTTTTTTCTTTTTGGTGTGTGCAGGCAGGGGCACTTCTAACTATTTGTCTAACTGACTTTCAGATCTCCAGAAAAGGATTTAGGCAGAGACAAAAAAGCGAGTGACTCTCTCATATCAGTTACTGATGTTCATTATATCTGTTTGTGCAAGGACTGTTGCCTACAACATGATTTTGTGTGTGTGTGAACATATACTGTTAGTTCCTGAATGCAAGTAGTTTTTCACCTCTGGATCCACAAAATGATCGCTGTGAAACAATTCTTAAAACATTTTGAGATAAAAACCAACCAAAAAATGGGCTCAACTATGTATCAGCTTCCCCATCTCTATCATCTCCTGTATTTCCCACTTCTCTGGGAAGTCAGCAGTGCGCAGTAGCTGTAGGACTTGGTGTGGCTGGGATGACCTGAAAGGCGGCGTCCATTCTGCTAAATAGAGGACAGGGCACCAACTCCTGGTTCTCATGGCAAGTGGAATAGATTGGCTCATGTCTACATTGCTTAAGGCTGGTATCCTCTAGAAAGGACTGACTGTCCTCACTTGATGGAGTTTGCCCTTGAGTCTTCTCTAGATCAAATACAATGCTCTTGTAATGCCAAGGCACCGTGGATTTTTTACCCCCCCACAATTCAAGCAGTCTTAAAAATAGGAAGACTTTTTGCAGGCAGCGAGTGTAGTGCAACGTGAATGCAGGTTTTGTGTGGTGAGCTGCAGCATGGGTGCATGGAGGGATACCTGTACCTTGCTAGGGTGCCTGCTAGTAGGAGGAGGATCTTCGAGGATGTTAGGAAGAAGCTAAACCTATACTATGTGTTGCATCCAGTGTCCTCTGGAAGCCAGCAGTGTGCCCTTGTGGCCAAGAAGGCCAATGGTGTCCTGGGGTGCAGTAAGAAGAGAGTGGCCAGCAGGTTGAGGGAGGTTATCCTGCCCCTCTACTCTGCCCTGGTGAGGCCACATCTGGAGTACTGTGTCCAGTTCTGGGCTCCCCAGTTCAAGAGAGACAGGGAACTACTTGACAGAGTCCAGCGGAGGGCTACAAAGATGATTAGGAGACTGGAGCATCTCTCGTATGAGGAAAGGCTGAGAGAGCTGGGTCTGTTTAGCCTGGAGAAGAGAAGACTGAGAGGGGATCTCATCAATATTTACAAATACCTACAGAGTGGATGTCAAGAGGATGGGGCCAGACTCTTCAGTGGAGCCCATTGACAGGACAAGGGGCAATGGGCACAAACCGGAACACAGGAAGTTCCATCTCAACAGGAGGAAAAACTTCTTTACTTTGAGGGTGACCGAGCACTGGAACAGCTTTCCCACAGAGGTTGTGGAGTCTCCATTTCTGGAGATATTCAAAACCTGCCTGGATACGATACTGTGCACCCTGCTCTGGGTGATCCTGCTTTGGCAGGGGAGTTGGCCTAGATGATCTCCAGAGGTCCCTTCCAACCCCTGCCATTCTGTGAAATGCACCATCTCTAGAAGTGCAGCTGAGAGAGATACTGGTGCCTTCTGAACAGAGCCACGGGAAGAGGTGAGGTGAGTTCAATAGTGTGGACAGTCAGGGCCAGGTGCTTGAGGCTGATCTCTGCCTCTTTTATTTAGCAATGCTGAAGTACTTCACAGCAGTCATAATGAGGGTGATTAATGCTAAGACTGGAGTGGCACTTGTAACAGAAATGAGTTAATAGATATTAATGGGTGAGCATGAGAAGGACTGATATCTGATGCAGGTTGCAAATCATTTTGCAATAAACCACTGGTGTGAACAGTTGCTTCCAGGCCCTATGGCATTTCAGTGCTGGCTTTTAAATGACTCTTTATCCTGAAAATCGTAGGTCTGTTTTGGGATTTTTCAGACTCTGGTTTTGATCTCGTGAAAGTATTTGTGTAAGTAGACAGGCAGAAATTTACCACACATCTGGTATTTTCCTCTTCCTGGCAATTAACGTCCTCATCTTGTCAGCACTTGTTTACCTCAGGGTACTGAAAATATGGATTTGTATGGTTGAGACCATGAATGAAAGTTTAAAATCGGTTCTGGATCTTCTGGAGATAGGTAAACCTATACCTCAGAATAATTACATTTTATTCTTGCTGAATTGTCTTTTCTACACCCATCTAGACTGTTTTCAGTTGTAAAACCTTTCCTATACTATAACTGTTTATGTTAATATGTATTTATTACAGGCTAAGTTATTTCACTTCTTGCTCTCTTGTGATCTTGTCTAAAAAATAGATTGCAGCGTAGAGCCTTCAGAACTTGGTACTGAAAAGAGCCAGTATTCCTTATTGGAGCAGAAAATGTTTTCTCAGTGTATTTCAGAATAATTGGTTATCGACAAAACAATTCTTGTGGAAGATAGGAAGATTTTTACATGTGAAAACGTAGAAAATAAGTGTGTGGGTTTTTAACATTGGTTGTACTGAAATGGAACGACCTGTCTCACTTGCTGGTTTACATATCCTCTTCTGAAACATTATCCATAAGCTTTTGCTTCTTCTGTAGCTCTATAAAGGAACAACTTTCAAGCCACTCTGTGGATTTTGAGCAACCACTCCATTTTCAGTCAGTTGCGTTCTTTTGCATGTTGTATTGGGTTACTTCTTCCTGACTATTGAAAGCAGCTGTGTTTAATGAGCTGGAACAGAAGTAGGTCAATAAAATGCACTTTATATGTACGTGATTAGCAGTCTTAAAGTATAAAACAAAGTTCCTGTAGGGTTGGGAACTATATCCATATTAAAAAAATCCTGCTTTAAGAAAATATTTACCATAAAATCAAGGGAATAAAAGAATGTTGAAGAGTCAGCTGAAACTATAAACAAATATTCATTATTATTTTAGAGTTTTGCTAAGAGTCTAAATGTTGTCTTGAAGCTATAATCAGCCTAGATAAAATCTCATATTAGCTTCTGCTTTACAGGAGGCAAAGTGCAGAAGATTTGAAAGCTAAGTAACACCTAACATTAGTTTCTAATACTAAGCACAGTTTGGGTAATAGAGCTAATCCTTAGGTTATGTAATTTTAATACTAAACAAATATTACATCTGTATACACATGGGATTGCATGTGATCAGATGCTGTGTATATTATTTGTTAATAACTAAAATGTAGTAGTTGAAAAGTCGTACATATTGGAAAAATAACACAAAGGTGTTATGCAAGATCTGCTTTTCTGAACCTCATAGGGAAAAGGAGATCATTGCTTCTAAGAAATGAAGCACTATTTACTTGTGAAAGAGACACATGTCAACTGATCATGAAATTATGGTTTATTACACAACAATGCCATTGACTAAAATGAGGCTATATGCAACACAATGTTATTTGCATTTTAGGCAACTTGATAATAACACTTTGGAAGTTTTCTCTTGTACGTTTTCAGTTCCAGGCAGAGGGAGGGCATTTATATGTAGTTACTATCTGCTAGGATTTGGAGGGTAAGGTAGGTCATCTTATATACATGGTCATGAGGTGATTTTTTTTTACTGTTTTCAAATACGTTGTAAAACAAAACAAAACCCTTTCCAGACCTGCTACAGCTATATTCTTCATTGGGAATAATTGTACGTCTCCTCCTGGTATTTGGGCTCATTATACAAGCTGTGTTGAAGTTTGAAGATTGAGCAGTTGTACTGGGGAGATTTCTGTAATGCACAAAATCGTATGATGTCTTTTTAATGGGTCACTTATCAGAAAACTGTAAGACTATAGTGATGTAAAAGAAGCAAACTATATATATTTGGGAGTTTTCCTTTATTAGCCTTTTCAGAATTATTTTTACTTAAATTATTGAGTAACTAGACTGTGTAATAACAGTTTATTGGAGATCTTAGTACTCATCCACTGTAGTATTGTCTGGAGTAGTGTGAATTGTAAAGGTGTTGCGCTATACGTAAGGGAGAGGTTTGATTGTACAGCCCTTACAGTTAGTGATGATGTGGTTGAGAGCCTCCTGGTGAGGATTAGGGGGATGGAAAACAAAGGAGATGCTGTAGTGAGTGTCTACTACCCATCACCCAGCCAGGATGTAAGCACTGATGAGTTATTCTGTAGGCAATTAGGAGAAATTTCACGATCGGTAGCCCTTGTCCTTATGGGAGATTTCAACTGTGGGAGTATCATAGTGCTGTGACAAGCAGGTCTTGGAAATTCTTAAAGTTTGTAGGAGATAACTTCTTGTCACAAGCAGTCACTGAGCCAACAAGGAAAGATGCCCTTCTAGACTTGCTGATTGTGAATAGAGAAGGACTTGTGGGGGATGTGATGGCAGGCAGCTGTCTTGGCGACATGAAATGGTTGAGTTTAAAATTGTCAGTGTAGTGAGAAAGAAGGACAGCAGCGTTCCTACCCTGGACTTCAGGAGAGCAAACTTTAAGCTATTCAGGCAGCTACTTAGCAGAGTTCCCTGGGAATCTGCTTTTGAGGGCTTAGAAGTCCACAAGTGCTGGTTGGTCTTAAAGAACCACCTTATAGAAGCACAGGAGCAGGCAATTCCACTGTGTTGTAAGTCAATCAAGCGGGGCAGAAGACCAGCTTGGTTGAACAGGGAACTCCTCGTGGAGCTCAAGAGGAAGAAGGAAAGTGTATGATCTCTGGAAGTGAGGTGAGGCTTTGCAGGAAGATTGCAGAGATGAACCAACTCTGTGGTTCACAGAGTTGAAGCTGGTCAGTGTTGTTGCAGACAACAAGAAGGGCTTTTTAAAGTATGTTAATAGCAAGAGGAGGTCTAAAGAAAATATTGGATTGATACTTGTTGAAGATGGTCATCTGACTAATAAGGATGAAGAAGAAGCAGAGGCATTCAATGTGTTTTTTGCCTCAGTCTTTGATAATATTGACAGACCTTGGGCTGCCCAGTTTCCTGAGTCAGAGGACCAGGGAGTGTGGGAACAGTGACTCTCCTTTTGTGGACACTGAAATTGTGAAGGGACCAGCTGTTGCAGCTGAATGTTCACAAGTCCATGGGGCCTGATGGATTCATCCCAGAGTGCTGAAGGAGGTAGCAGATGTTATGGCAGGACCTCTCTCAATCATCTACCGAAGGTCTTGGGAGTATGGGGAGGTCCTTGCTGACTGCAAGCTAGCCAGTGTTATTCCAATTTACAAGAAGAGTGTGAGGGAAGACCCAGGGAACTTGCAGACCTGCTAGTCTAACCTCAGTTCCTGGAGAAGATTATACTGAGTACTATTGAAAGGTATTCAAAGAGTAATGCAATCATCAGGCACAGTCAACATGGGTTCACAAAAGGAAAGTCCCATTTATATTTGATATCCTTCTATGATAAGTTCACCCACCTAGTGGATGAAGGGAACGCAGCGGTTTTTCTGGATTTTAGTAAGGCTTTTGATACAGTTGCTCACAGCATCCTTCTGGACAAATGGTACCGCTGTAGGATAAGCAGGTCCATGGTGCATTGGGTGAAGAACTGACTGAAGGGCAGAGCTCAAAGGGCTGTAGTGAATGGGGCTGCATCTGGCTGGTGACTGATCACCAGCGGTGTTCCTCAGAGCTCAGTCCTAGGGCCAGTCCTATTCAATACATTATCAACGATCAGGATGCAGGAGTTGAATGCACCATTAGCAAGTTTGCTAATGATACCAAACTGGGAGGTGCTGTTGACCCTCTTGAGGGACAGGAGGTCTTGCAGAGGGATCTAGATAGATGGTAGCATTGGGCAATTATCAATGGCATGGCATTTAACAAGTCCAAATGCCAGACTCTGCACCTAGGACAAAGTAATGCTGGGCACAAGTATAAATTGGGAGAGGAGTGGCTGGAGAGCAGCCCTGCAGAAAGGGACCTGGGGGTGCTGGTTGGCAGCAGCTCAACAGGAGCCAGCAGCGTGCCCTGGCAGCCAAGAGGGCAAACCGCACCCTGGGGGGCACCAAACATGGCATAACCAGCCGGTCAAGAGAGTTGATTGTCCTGCTGTACTCAGCGTTGGTGCGGCCTCACCTGGAGTGCTGCGTGCAGTTCTGGGCCCCACAGTTTAAGAAGGATGTGGAGGTCCTTGAGGGCATCCAGAGGAGGGCAACAGAGCTGGTGGAAGGGCTGGAAGGCATGTCCTGTGAGGTGTGGCTGAGGACTTTGGGCTTGTCTAGTTTGGAGAAAAGGAGGCTGAGGGGTGACCTCATTGCTCTCTACAGCTTCCTGAGGAGGGGCAGTGGAGAGGGAGGTGCTGAGCTCTTCTCCCTGGTATCCAGTGCCAAGATATATGGAGATGGTTCAAAGCTGCACCAGGGGAGGTTCAGACTGGACATGAAGAAGCATTTCTTTACTGCAAAGGAGGGGTCAAAGCCTGGAACAGGCTTCCTAGAGAGGTGGTCGATGCCCCAAGCCTGTCAGTGTTTAAGGGGCATTTGGACAATGCCCTTAACAACAGGCTTTAACTTCTAGTCATCCCTGAAGTAGTCAGGCAGTTAGACTAGATGATTGTTGTAGGTGGCTTCCAACTGAAATAGTCCTGTTCTTCTAAAGATTATGTCATATTGTAAAAGGCAGACTTTCCAAACCTTGTTTCCAAACCTAGAAATAATTCTGTCCATGTAGAAGTCTAACACTGGATTATCAGACCTGTACACAGGTAACAAAGTGAGACCAACTGGCCTGCAGTTCCCTCAATTATGTTCTTGCTCTTTTGAAGATAGGTGCAACATTTACTTTTTTTTCAATCATTGAGGAGTTGCACTAGGTTAACTGCCTTTCAAAAATAATAGGGAGTGGTCTCACAATGACTTGAAACAGCTCTATCAGCACCTTTGGATACATCTCACCTGGTCCTATGAGCTTGTATGTGCCAAGATTTCACAACAGATCCCACACCTAATCCTCTTGCACTAATGCTGGCTCCTTTCCTACTTAACTGTTGTCTCTAGGCACAGAGGCCTAGGCTTGTTGGTGAATACTGAGGCAAGGAAGGAACTGAGTACCTCAGCCTTATCTGCATTCATGGACACTAATCACCCACCCTTTTCAGTCGCAGGCCCACTGTTTCTAGTTTGTTCTTCTGTTGTTCACATAGTAGGACAAGCTCTTGCCCTTGATATCTCTTGCCATTTTCAACTGTAGTTGAGCTTTGGCTTTCCTAACACCATTCTACCACACCTGGGCAATGTTTCTATATTGTCCCTTATAACCTGCCCATGTCTTCACCTCCCATTTACATCCTTTTTGCAGTGAAGCTCAGTAATGAAAGTTCCCTGTATAAGCAGGTCAGCTCACCTGAAGTCCAGGGTTAGTACTCCTTCCTCATACCCCTTGGGATCTTGATCTGCACTATTTCATGGGTAGTACAGCCAAGGCTGCCACTAATTACCTTCCCTCCTTCTCTGTTAGTTTTAGTCCAGAAGAGTGCCATACCTGGTTGATCCATCTAGCATCTGTGCTTGTCCCCAGTCTGCTCCAGAAATCTCCAGGTTTGCTTGCATGCTTCCGTGTTCTACTTCCAGCAGTTGTTGTGAGGTTTAAAATCTCTCGTAAGAACCAGGATCTTGCTTTAAAGAAGACTCAATCCACTTTCTCATCCTGACTCTGCATGGTATCAAATTCATACCGCAATGTCCTCCTCACTGGACTCTTCTTTGATCCTGGGTCACCACATGCCATCAACCAGCTTGTCCGCTCCATACCTTCAACCTGTTCCTTAACATGAAGAGCAGCCTCTGTTCTTCCCTGCTTATCTTTCCTAACAAGCCTGTATCCGTCCATTGCTGCACAGTGGTCACTCAAGCTGTGTTACCGTGTTGGTTACTCCCACTGTGTCTGGTTCTTGTGGGCATGTGCAGACCTCCAGCTTTGCCTGTTTGTTTCCCAGTGTTAAGGATGTTATAGGAACTGCCCAATCCAGCAGATGCTGCTCCTGGAAATTCCTCCAGGTGGCTGAAGCCCAGGTGGGTGCACTCTGAGAATTCACTAGTGAAAACACACCCTCCTCCTCCAAATCATAAGCACACCCACCATTCGTGGATCCCTTGAATGTCAGCATTGCGGCCTCCCAGTGTAATATCCATGACTGATTCCCCTTAACTGCTATGCCAGTCTCCTCCTGCTCTCCTCTCCAAGTTAGTCCAGCTTGATGTTTGCTAGTGAACAGATGTGTGTACTCACACATTTGTCTCACAAGCTCCTTCACAGTTGCAGATCCCTTGAGTATTAGCAATGGCTCTCCATCTCCCCAATACCCATGCCTGGATTCTGGGCCTCCTTACTCACCGCTGGCTCACATGCTGAGTCTTTGCAGAGGCAGGCCTCCTCCTACTCAATGGCTATTCCGGTTTGAAATATGCTAGTGTAAGCACACAGAGGATTAAATTCACCAGGGAAATATAAACAGGTTGAGGTCTTTGTTGTTTCTGGCATTTAGACCTCTCCCACCTAAGCGTGCACATAATCCCTGATCTCTCCAGTTGCTGGCATGTAGACCTTGGAGCACTCACAAATAGGACAGACAGTGAGATCATATGTGAAAGTTAGTTAAGAGAAAAGGGTTTATTAAGAAGATAGGATAGACTGCAGTGATGAGGCAGTGGGCTCAGGGAAGCAGAGTGAAAGCCTAGGGGAGCGATTGGAGCCAGCAGCATCTCAGGAGAAGGGTGGGCGACGCACTGGTGTAGCCTGACCACCCAGCAGGAATGGTGAATGGTCACATATTTAAATTAATAAATAGGTTACAGGAAAAGCAATAAATGAAATTAATTTTAAATAATCATAAGCTGTATTACATTATAACGTCACGTATTGCCTAAATTGTGCTTTGCTTTTTCTCTTTTAGGTAAAAGCTGAGAAAAATTGCAGTTTCAAGAAATCTATACCTTTTAATTAAAAGAAAAAAAACTCTCTAAAAGTTTATTAACCAATCTGATTCAGCCCTGTAAAATGTGAATGCTTTTGTGTTGTTAGTAAAACAAAATGGTGTATGTTACAATTGAGGACAGCATCAGGAAAACATGGCATTCTTTTTTTTTTTTCCTCTTTTTATTCTGCACTAGGAATAGAATTGAGTTAAACATAATGACTTTTCTGTGATAAATGTGTTCTCAAATGAATGTCAAAACCGAGAAAAATCAGTTTTGATCAGGAAATCTAGAGCCTAAAGCCAATCAGGAAGATATATGGTTTAACATTTTATGTTTTCAGGGAAGAGGTTCGGGACAAAGCATGATACCTCTATGTTTATTTAAAGTCACTGACTTTAATCAATGCTAGAAGCTAAACAGCTATAGCACTTTCACCTTTTTAACATCAGTGAATTAATCTTCACTGCAATAACAACTAAACCAAAGTGTACAGTATTCCTGAAATTACACAAGGAGAGAGGGGAAATAGGCTGTGTGAAAACTGCATGGCAGGACCCTGCAGTTCTGTTCATCCACAGGCTGGTGTCTGCCCCAGCTCCCTCATAGCCTGCGTGGGTGAATCTTCTTACCCCTGTGCTGGAGGGGCACATCAAGTGCCCGGAGCTCAGCGTGGAGCTGAGGCACAGCCAGCACGCCTGTGAGGATGCCGTATCTGGCAAGTGCTATTGCTAAGATGTGCCCAGGCCCAGAGAGAGCTCAGCTCAGTAATTACCTAACAGAATTTGCACTTCCTGAAGAAAAAATCACAAATGAAATTACCATGAGATCCCACCACTGTGGTGCTGACAAGGTTGGAATTCAGGAGCCCCTTTTCTCTGCTGATGTGCTCTGATTACTGTGCATTGCCCTTCTGCACACAACTCAAAACAGGGAAAAAAAGCAGCAGTTGCATCAAGTTACGAATTACCAGCTTCATGTGAGCACTCTGTGTACTTTGAAGGGTTGCTTCATTAGTTGTTTTTTGTTGTGTTGTCCTTCTTGCCTTGTGGCTGCTGCCATCCTTTTCTCCAAGGGGCAGCAAGCCAAAAATTTTACTCTGGCTCTTCAGTAACAGTTGAAGCAATTTAGCTAACTGCCAGTCTCATACAGCTGATTTCCCCCCCCCCCCACATACACACCAAAAAACCCTACAGAACAGAAAAAAAAAAAGCAGAGCATGTTTACAGATGTCATAAGTGAAGAGAAGCGAAGGAAAGGCATTGTCCTTGCTCTAATTGGATCAAACTTCAGTCATTTACAAACCTCACTTCCTCATTTAACAAACCAATGGCATATGTTATTGAGAAAGTCAGACAGTTGTTTGTAATACTTTCAATACCATGGAAACACTTCTGTGATGCTCTAAAAAACATATACTTGATATTTCAGACTAATATTTAAGGTCACAGACCTAGTTTAAAATTATCGTCAATAAAGATTGTGATTGATCTCCGTGTATGTTCCCCTGAGAACAGCTAGAAAATCTAAATTCTTGTTGACAATGTTAATAAAAGTGTTTAGTTTAAATTTTTTAATTATCCTTCTGATTTTTAATGATTTTCACTTCAACAGTGCTAAAATAGCTAAACTAGCCCTGAAAAACAGATGTGAATGTATTCATTATATTCCACCTGCAAATTAACAGTCAAACCTTCAAATTTTTTCTGCTTTTAAGCCTTTCTGTGCTTCATTAATTCTGTGGCCTTGAAAATGTATTCCATGTTAATATACAGACATTTTTGCAGAAGTTCACCACTGGATGTCCGATGTGTATTAGACACTCCATCACTGCAGAGAAGTGAGTTGTGAAAAGTGTAGCGGAGTGCGTGAGTCTTCAGTGTGATGCTGCATAGTTCTGTTTTCTTCATAATCATATTTTCTGCTTGTGAGGAAGAACACAAGAAAATCCTAATGTAGACAATGCTTAGTAAAATTAATCTAGATTAATTTATCCTTCTCTTTGTCATTTAATTCTAGTTTAAACTACTCTTGTGTTTCTTGTTCAGACAGATTTGTTGGGCTCTTATAATTGTACTTACAATTTTCTGTGATTAAGAATAAAATAAAGATGGTTAGGCATATTAAGTTTAAAAAGTATGAAATCAAGAAATAGGAAAATTACTGACAATTGTGCTAGAAAATACATATTTGTATTTTTATATAAATATATGATTATATTAAATATTTATGAGAGAGAGGTACATGAGATGAGTGAATCAGGGTTCTCCGGCTGCTTTGTGAAATTGGAAGTGAGAGAAGCTTGTTGAGAATGATTGCTTTCAGCGTCTGCTAGAATGAAAGTGTTTGGAAGCCAAAGCCGTCATGAGGAATCTCAGTGCTAATTGTTAACTGAAGGAGTACTTTGCAGGAAGAGTGGAGAGACCGTTTTTAAAATAGTATAGGACCAGTGGGTTATCTTCTGGATATCTAGAATTGAAATAATTTGTAACTGATGCAGCTTTGAGGGAAAGCCAAGCTCAGGGTTGTTCTGAGTGGGCTTCGGTGTCAGTCTCTGGAGTAGGTGCTGGACATGTTTCTTGACAAAGATGGGCTTTGGGCAAGATCAGATGTGAGTTTAACACTTATCACACAGTAGAATTTCTAATAGCCCTAGAGGTTCACCAACACAGGAGTTTATACTTTAATCCAGATGTTAGTCTGATTAGATAAATTGATGAAATGGTGAATTTGTGCCTAACTGTTCAGCTTCTGTTTCTTGAGGCCATCTTACAGGACAAAAATATTCTCTTAATAGGATATTTCCATTGTGGAGTCCCAATTCAGCTGTGCTTAAGTTAATGGATACATTAGTTACCAAGTGCAAGTTTGACCAGCAGTATTAATAATGATGTACCAGACACCTCAAAACTCATGCATGTGGGTTCAAAAATCTGTCTTAGATTTGTAGTATCACAAGTGACCTCTGTCTCCCCCCTCCCCCCCCCCGTGCTCTTTCTTCATAAGTCACGCTGGCTAGAAACTTCTTTATGAAGATAAAAGACTTTCCTGGAACGGCAGAATTGGAGTTTTAAGAAAAAACAAGTACTGCAAAGAATTGTAAAACTGCTTGGTTTGTCAACGTGAGACCAATAGACAAACACTAATAGATCTGGTTGCATGGCTAATTCTTTCTGAGCTCTCTGCTGATTTATTTGAAGGTTCATAAGGAGAAAGTACATGCACAAATAATTAAAACAAATTATTTTAAATTTTATTTTTAAATAAACATAAATAAACCCTTTCCAGAAAAGAACCTAAAGAACATATGTAGGGGAATAAAGAATACAGTAAGTTTGAAATTGGCATGGCATTGAAACGTGTGCAAACAACTTAATAACATGGTTCCTCTGTTTTACAGTGTCTGTTACATGATTAGATAGCTCCTGCCTTTTTTCGACAGTAGCGAGTTGGTTTTTGTTACAAGCAGGAGATAATATTCAGTAACCAAAAAGGAAAAAAAAGGCTGTTGTAATGCAATACTGTGAATATTGCTATCAGTATAAACATTTTTTTCTCCTTTTGTCAGGTGTATTGCTGCTGGCGTACTACAGGCTATACCTTGGTTTTTCTCATACCATGATATTCTTTGTCTGATAAACTCTTTGAGAATTAAAAAAAAAAAAAGGGAGAGAGAGATCTGTGTGTCATACCTGTGGTTAGACCCTTCTGGTATAATGAGTAAATATTGCTGAAGGCTTATTTGTCATTTCTGTAATTTGTTTGTAGGTGGGTGGTATATTAGTCCAGTTTGCTGCTTGCTGTTTTAACAGCATGTTATTTTTAAATTCTTATTTACTATAGCTAATATTTAAATTAATTAGTAGTCAGTATGACAGCAAATGTATCTAATCACAAGCAAGAGCATTTAAAAGGATTAATAGAAAACTTGCAGTGTTTTATTTCCCTAAACAATGTCAACTTAAACATGTTTTGCATTAGTTATTGCACCTGAAGTTATATGTGTTTTATATACATGCAGCATAACTCACCTCTGGAACAGGTAGTATTAACATAGCTTTAATCCTTACATTTCTTGATTTGAGTCGTGCACCACTAATCTGTTCTCTTTCCAGAACCAAAGTTTGCTGAAGCCATCACCACTGCCCTGATAAAAAGATCTGACGCTTGTTTAAGTGTCGTAAGAGCTACAGCTACAGGTTGAGGAAAAAAACCTTTCATGTAGTTCACGTTCCGGCTTTGCCTGTTTTAAATCCTAGATATGGCCAGCCTTGAGCACAAACACCTGAAGTGGTTGCCTGCGGTCCCGTGACTTTGTCCCTTCGCGCTGCTGCTCCTTCCCCGCTTTTTCCTGAGTTGTAGCTGCGCTGCAGCAGTTGCCCTCCGCAGAGGAGCCCGTGCACAGAGCAGCTCATCTGCGTTATGCCACGCTCTTGCGGGATGTAGCGGTTCCTACGCCAGCTTTGTTTTATCCTGGGCTGCGATCTGGACTGTTGCAGGGCATGCCATTATTTTTTGAGGAGAAGTGGGATGAGAGGAGAAGAGTATTTTGGGGGTGGAGTGGTGGTGCCTAGGACTGGGAATGTGGGAGGGTGGGGATGGTCAGCAGTGCAGGGGGCTCAGTTTGGAGAGCTGGTATGGACTGGGAGGCTGGAGTCATTGGGGTCAGAGGACTGAAATCTGGCTTGGGGAAACACGGGGCGTGCAGTGGAGATGGAGGAGAGGGAGGCTGTAGATAGGTAGTTATGTGGATTCTGAGGTTGTAGAGCACTGATGAACTGTATTTTTAATACTCATAATAAACATTATTTTAAGATGCTCAGTAATGTTGCTTGGAGGCAAGCAACTTTGTTAAAGGCTGGCTCTGACACTAAGCACTTTCTTTGGCATGCATAACAAATACCAGAGTAGCTAATAAATAGATAATTTAATAGACCACCTTAATTCTGCAGCTTTGGCTGAATTGGAATATTGGAGGATAGAATATTAAAGTTTTCACACAGCAAGAGATTTGTAAAGGCAGCCGGCCAGGACAAATTACTTAGTTTGTAAATTGTAAAAATGTACCTACTGAAGAACATGGAAATTCTGTTTTTAGAGAAGTGATGGGGATAAACAGCCTTCAAAAACATCAAGCTGTAGGAGGAAGAAGATATCTTGTAGCAATAGCATAACACTTAAGAAATAAAATTTCTTAATACTCACAGAAGCTCAGTGATTCATACCTGCATTAGAACAGAGTTTTAACTTTCTCTTGTGATAGCGAAGGTGTTCAGCTTCCTGGACTGTGGCTTGTAGGTGTGCTAATCATTCTGTGTTAAACTGCTGCTGGAAACCACTTCAAAGGGATTTACCCGGATATCGCTTGCCTTAGTTCATTTTCACATCCAGAGGTTACATTCTTCCTTTTGCATACTACCGTGAAGGCAGTCTCAGATTTGTGAATTCTATATGGTAGTAGGATTTCTTAAAGTATCTACTGCTTTTTCTTTAGCATAATGATATTTACTGCTGCTTATGGCTGTGAAATGGCACACATTTTTTACCATGGGCAGTAAATGGTTCTTGTGTATATGGAGTCAAACTTTTGTCTTCATAAATGTGGAATTATATCAATTCCTGAGCAGCACTTCTCATTAAAATGAATTATTTTTGCCTGAAAACTTGTATCATATGACCTAAAACACGAAGCAGAAAAGATCCTTTAAAAATTAAGAGAAATTCTGTACTATTTAATCATGAAGGTTCAAATGTATCCTCTGTCACACCTGCTTTTGAATGGAGGGACCACAAATTGTGAAGATGGAAACCACTGATGCCAGAAGGAAATGTTCAGCAAATCTGAGACCATATTATCTATAATTACGAAGGCAAATTTGTTCATTTGTCATGGGAATCAAATTACTTCTGTGTAGTGTTGTAGACATGAGTGCTCATCCAGGACTCAGATAACACCCTTTCTTTTAATGGTCTGTACCATTTACTTATTCATTTTGGTCTCGTGCTTTTCTAAATGTGATTTCTAAGGAATCTTCTGGATCTTTTCTACCTGTCTAAATATGACACAGTGTGTTCCTGCTTCAGAGTTGGGATTGCTGTATGTAAATAACAACATTTTTTCCTATTGTGTAGCTGAAATGAAGTTCCAGGGCCAGGAATACCTTCATTAAGATTGCTTCAACCAACACATAGACAAAGGGACAGAAGTTTGATATAATGAATTTAAACTTTTTGCCATTCTTCCAGAATGCTACAATCCACCCCTCAGTTGCTTTACTTTTCTTTCTTAGCTTTCTGGAATAAATGATTTAAAACAGTTCACATAAGATAACTAAGGAAACATTTAGGGTGCAAAATGTTTAAGGCCTCCCTTTCCCCATAACTATATTCATACTACCTTAGAATGATTTATCAGAGAAAAATAGAGGAAAAAAAACATTTAAAAGGAACGTTAAATCTTGTGGGTTTAGTGGTAGGAAATAAAAGGTTAAGTACAAAGAGGTGGTGTAAGAGTGACTATAGAGGCAAGGGCAATGTGGATTTAAGTTTTGATTTTTGAATTTCTTACTTTTTTGTTCTGATTGCAATCTTCCTTTTTTACCTGTTAAGAAGAAAAGAATGATGCATATACGCACAACCACAGAATTAGAATTTAGTCTACAGAGCAGATTAAAAAGTTTCTCACTAGGTTTGCTAGAAGTCTTGTGATATCTGTCAGTGACACAGTGTATCTGAGAACAGAATTTAGATTGGACCATTAAATTTATGTAAAAGTAATAAATGTGTAATTTATGTAATAAATAGTGTAATTTAAATTCTCACATCTTTCTTGTTTCATCATTTCAGAAAGCATTATTTAGATACAATGTAAAAAAGATTTTAAATACCACATGATAACAAGGAAGTGAATATGGTATTTTCATGCTTGATTATGTTCTGGTTATAAAAAAAATATGACTCAAGACAGCTGTTATACAGTGCTGAATTGCCCCTCTTGAATTTCAGCGTGCTCAAAATTTGAAAAGGTATTCCTTTCTAGGAACATTTTCTGACCTGTTAGTGAAGTAGTGAATTGACAGATGCATGGGAATGTTAGACATTAGAGAAAGACACAGTAAGAGAGGTTAGACTGGAACTTAGGACATATGAAAGTATTCATTATAAACCTGTCAGGAATGGGCTTTACACTGGTATTTATTAGCAGTAAATACTGCTAATATTTAGCAGTAGTTAGCTCTTTCCAGTTCAAGATTTAGAGAAGAACAAGAGTGCTAGCTACGAGCTGGCCCAGCAGTTCAGTATTCTAGATGATCATAGAACCATAGAATGGTTTGGGTTGGAAGGGATCTCAAAGATCATCTAGTTCCAACCCCCCTGCCATGGGCAGGGACACCCTCCACTAGACCACGTTGCGCAAAGCCCCATCCAACCTGGCCTTGAACACTTCCAGGGAGGGGCATCTACAATGATGTACAATGCATATTCAATGTATTTTACCAATGTTACTTAGCAATAGTCAAGTTGGAATAAGATTACAGTGTCAGGGAAATTATATAATATTACATTAATTAACTGTAATAAGTGTTCTTTTCCCACAGAATTTTAGTTAGTATCCCCTTCTATTTTTTGTTTAACAAGACCAGATGTCTTTAAAACTTTGGGTATATCTTTTATGTGTCTATACCTGTGTATAATAAAAAAAAAAAGTAACTGTTTTCTCAGTATTTGTGTAGTGTGTACTTCTGTTTTGTAGTAATCGATGTAATTATCTCTTTCTCTAGGGGTCGATCTCCAGGTTTGTACTTCTAAAAATCCAACATGCTGCACCAAAAAGATGGAAGAAAGATACCAGATGGCAGCAAAGCAAGATATACAGCAAGTGCTTCAAACATCAAGCGCTACATTAAAATTTTTAATATCTCGTAATGCAGCTGCTTTTCAAGGTAAGGCTTCCTGCTTTTTGTTTCCAAACTTGTTCATACTTTTCTTGATTTTCATCTTAGATTAGTTTATGCATGTAATAAGTTACCTGGTTTTTTTTTAGTTTCTCCCTATGCTTTCATGATTTCAAAGAAGGAGTAGTAAATCATACAGGTGATTAGAAAGTGCATTGCTTTTGGAATTTATAACTTTTAAAAAATTATATTTGAGAAAGAGTAAGAAACTGATTTAGTAAGAAGCTTTCATTTGAATTGTAAACTTGGTGTACCTCTCGAAGTTCTCTATTTGGACAATACTAAAATGCAAAATTATTGCCTAGAGTGCTACAAAGAGAGATTTTGTTATTCCAGTATTTTCCAACCACCATTTTCTCTGGCTTGTTCCAATAGAAATACTTGGGTAGTTTGTTTTTGAGGTTCATTTTTGGGATCTAGTTTTGTAAGCTTTTCAGTTTCTAAAAAATTCTATGAGTTTCTAAAAATAATTTTTAAAAAAATTGGAGGTTGAGTGACAGTTACTCTGATGCACAATAGGAAGCTATCTGATAAATTAATAGTTATTTGGGCTGGTGGTGGGATTGCCTTTTATCAATCACCCTGCATACTATTCAGTTTTTTCTGAATTAATAAGGCATAAGTTAAGGCAGGAATTGGTTAGGTGCTGGGAAGGTGTGAGAAATAGTGGTAATATGAGGTTGTATGTGATAGAAAGGGATATAGAACTCACGTGTTGAGGACAAAGCCCTACAGTCATTTGTTTATGAATGTGTACTTATGGCCTTAATGAGCACTTGATTGGACAGGATGGTAACTTTGTACAGGCTTAGGAAGTTTTCCTTTTGGTGACTCTCTTGTTTTTTAACCTGTGAAGCTAAAATGATTAGCAGAATGAAAACAACTGCCTACAGTCATAAAATGGGCAGCAAAGTTGACTCTGGGGTCCTAAAGCCTTCATTTTTTGAAATTTAGGCTGTCTAATGTTAAAAACAAGTTGCAGTCGCTCTCTGCTTCTGGGAGCTTTGCCATTTAGCCTGCCTAACACAGCTGTCAATGGGTGTCATGATCAGGAGTTCATTGGTAAAATGTGCAAAGAAATCTCTCCCTCCCTCTGTTCTGCCTTTATCCTTCCTTCCAACTTCTGTGTTTTAGCTCTCTTTTTTGCACCGTAGTAGTGTAATATGTTGTATTGCTTTGCTGACCTAGGGCTGTGGACTCTGTAGAGCTCAGTAATCAACTGTCCATTCCTTAAGTGAGGGCTATACTCTCTGTCTTGGTGTTTTAACACCTTCTTGTTTCCCCCACCCCCAGGAAAAAAAAATGCACAAAACCCCCCTTAGCTATCTAGATAACATACTTGTGCAATCCCAAGATTTCTCAGTCTTCACAAGAAGGGGATTTAAGGGACATTTAAGTGAAGTTAAGTGAAATCAGGACCCAGAAACTACATTTCTGTTGCTTTTATGTCCTGAGAGGCTCAGTCAGCATGCATGCAGTGTACATCTCCCCCACTGGTGAGTTCTCCCTGAAACACAGGGATGCACGCATGCCTTTGCACAAGATTGTGCTTCCCTTGGGTACAATCTAAGCAGTTATTCAGGATGTGGGTTCTAGGCCCTTCGCAGCTTGGAAAGATTCAAATTGTATCACCTACCAGTCCAGGAGAGTGCTTGACACACCAGTTCAGAGGCTCATGTGGGACACTGGCACTTTTCACTCTCCCAGCAATGCCATTTTACAGGGTAGAAAGGAACTCAAGAAGCACTGACCCAAAGAAAGGACCCTGCCTCTGTACCCCAGTGATGATACATCCTCCCTATAGAGGGATGGGCTGCTTGAGAATTACAGTTTCAAATTTTTTTTGTGAAACAAGTATGAGTAGTTCCTGTTGCAGGAGCAAGCCATCCTTCCCAAATACACACGTAACACTAATTAGTTCTCCCACTGGCTTGCTTTCATCATTTGCTTTTAAACAAATATTTTTTAAAGCATATACTTTAAATTATATATATTTTATGTATGTTATACACTTCATATATTCTGAAGTACATGCTTTAGTACTTTTGTCTTTCATTTCTTTTTATGTAAAGAAGTACAATTGAGAGAGAATATTCTGTGGTTTATGGTATTATTTAGATTTAAAACCTTGTTTAACCTTGAAGTAGTTATTTGTGGAAAAATATGCTGTTGAACATACCACTCATTTTTGAAGACTTGCTGCCGTTGCTAACTAGAATTCAAGCTAAATGATTTCAGATTCAGAAACCATAAAAAAGATGGGGTTTGAACTCTAGGAACATAAGACATTATATCTGGTCTGAATTCAGTTTTGACCCTGCTTTGAGCAGGAGTTTGGTCTGGAGCCCTCCTGAAGGTCCTTTCCAATCTAAATTACTGTATGACAGCATGCCTATCCCAGCCTTCACCCCCAAATCTTTCCATTTAGGGGAGGCTGGGCTGTGCAGCTAGCAGTGCAGTTACCTCTCCTGCTACTTTGTCCACTGGGCAGATGTCTCAGCAGTTACGCAGAAAGCGTGAAGGGGATTGCTGGGGGGTGTACAGAGGGGAGCAGGTGTCGTGGACTTGGCCACTGT
The DNA here is from genome assembly GCF_011004875.1 of Balearica regulorum gibbericeps. Lineage (NCBI taxonomy): Eukaryota > Metazoa > Chordata > Aves > Gruiformes > Gruidae > Balearica > Balearica regulorum. The sequence goes on along the minus strand of NC_046184.1, from coordinate 163,780,824 downwards.
TGTCACCTGCCTCTTTTCGAAGTCTGTCGAGGATGGATGCCTTGGCCTAGAAGAGGTGGACTGGATGCAAACAGATCAAATAGCTAGTGTTTTCTCACAGTTGCGTATATATTTGGTAGAAAGAGATAGGCAGTTAAAATAAGTAATCTGTGTCTGCCTCTGGAGGTCTTCAGAGGTGTGTTTTCTCTCTGTATTAAATGCAATCTAGAGATGCTGAGTATTTCAGGATGAGTAAGTACTAAGTACTCTAGGATGACTGACTTTGTTCGTGAAATGAGGCATCTCTGTCTATTAACTATATGTGTGTGCGTGTATCTTTATATGAGAGTAAAAATATATATGTATATTATATGTATAGTCTAAAAGACATATCTTTGTTACCTTTTAATGTTTGTTAAAATCCTGTGGTTCTGTATTGTGGTAAGTGCTGCCTGCTGACAGTAACTGTCTATTGACAACTTTAAAATGTTCCAAAAATTCCATGTCTCTCAGGACATGTCAAGCTACATGGTGCAAATTGCACCTCTTGTGTACTGCTTCCTAGCAAGTACTGTTATAGTTTTTTCCTTACATTTCAGGGTGTTTCAGAGTGTGTATTTTCTTTTTCACTGTGAATCTTGTTTCTTTTTAATACCTCCAAGGAGCGGTGGGAGAACAGAAGGATAGGTGAGAGTGAAATGAAATAAGTTTAATAACTTGTTAATAACTTAATCTGGTAAATGGGAGATATACTATGGAGAGCAAGAAATCATTCTTCCCTTGGGAAAGGTGACTAGAGAACATAAGCTGTATGATAATTGTCTTTCAAGACAGTTATTTTGATAGGATAACATTCTTGCACATCTCTGAATTTTTATTATTTATTATCTTAATAATAACTGAGAAAAAGATTGTGAATGCTGTACAAGGATTGCCATAGCATCTCCATTGTAGTGGAAACCATAAAAACAAATGCGTTTTTAACCTTTTATTTTCTATGCAGTAGACCTACACACACACGCTCCTTTTGCACAGTTCTTGGATGTTTTACAAAGTTCACACTGACCCTTGTCTATACCTCCAAACAAAAGAGGAGCAAGTGCCATCAGGGTCAATCCTTGTATATATCATAGAACATATAGACATAGAACAAGATATCAGCTTGTCTGGTTGATTGGGAAATTTAGATATAATGATTAAGTTGTAGAGTCTAAAAGCAAATGGACTTTTCTTTGTACTGCTATATTTAGCAACTCTGGTACTGTATAATTGATTTAAAAATATGGAACTGTGAATCACTTACGAATGTGGCAACCTGTCACCAAAACAGTGGACTTGCCAAGTATGCTTGTGTAAGAAAGAGGTAATAAACTGCATTCTTCAATATAGCATTTCCTCATGATGTGCGGAAAATCAGACTCCACAACTGGGAAAGTTGTAAAGTCGGTATGTTTATTCAGCGCTGGGCAGCACGGGGGGGTCATCCCACCAAAATCATGCGCACCTTGTGGCAATGCCCTTTGAATTTTATACAACAAAATGTGACATATTCAAAAAGCGCCTATACATATTCATGATCTTTCTGCGGAAAGGTGGTCTTATTACAATGAGTTCATTTCCATTGTCTCCGCCTTTAGCTCCTCTCAGCTGCGCACGCGCAGTGCCTCTTGGTGGTCGTGGGCCGGGGTCTTAGGGATGAAGGCCGTACGTCTTCCTCACTGTGCACTTTTCACCTTCACCACAAAACTTACTCAGACCGGTTCCTAATTAGCAGAGAATCCTCCGTGTTCATTCCATTCTGATTTACTACCTCCTTATCTTGTGATTGGTTACAAAAATGCAAGCAGAGCGAAGGATCATCTTGACCCTTCCTTACGCTAGTTCTTGTTAAAACATCTTACATAAGGGTTAAGATTACTAGACATGTGGCTTAAGCTAGTTAATGGTCCTGCCATTTCCCTTAAGTGTTAGTTCTCTCTATCACTGACACTTTTACTGCTATGCAGGAAAACTCTAATGCCTTTCTGATGTAAGTTCTGGAGTATATTGAATCAAGTTTTCATGATGCGGTTTCATGTTCTTCTGTGAAATTACTGCTATGCAACAGATGAATGCCTACTTTAACCTAGACCAGAATTAAGTGAAGTCAAACTTATATCATATTGTTTGAGGTCACAGTGCAATTACTACCTTTAAATACGATAAAGTTGTAGTCAGTAGCTAAAATAAATTGTGTGAACTAGAAAATGTGTTGAAATCTTCTGAGCTGCTTTCTCTGGTAGCAAGCTAAGCCATAAGAAATAATGGAATATCTGTTCATTCTTCTAAAACTGAATCTACCCTGGCACTGATTCAATTGTTTTCCATTTGTGGAGTTTTCTGAATAGTGATTTCAAGATCTGAAAACTTTTTCAGCAAGAGCTACTCTATCTCACATACGGTTTCAAATGAACATTGCCGTCTCAATAATTTGCAATGTGAAGAGCTACTTTAAAGTTCCAACATTTTCCTCTTTCTCTGCTCCGTAATCCTTTATGTATTGTGATATAAATAAGGTAAAATCCAAATACCTGTCAATCCCAGCTTCTATTAGTTGAATGAAACTGAATGATTCTATTAAAAGTCAGAAAAATAGACAAGATAAAGAGACTTGATTGTCCCTCTGTTGTTCTGCTGAGGGACATTTCAAAAAAGTCTCTGGCTTACCAGAGTTAACGCTCCTCATTCTGTGTTGCTCTGCAAACCTTCCCCACAGCTACAATCATGTTCTACTGTGGGCTGAGCAAGTAGGGAATTTTCATAACTCAGGAAAATTATTATACCCACTGGTTGGTCTAAGGAGCAAAGCTGTTATACAAACCTTATTAGCTTCAGAAATCATCTATTCAGATGGTATTTTGATTCCTTTATAATACAAAAGCAGGATAAACAGTATTCTAGTATAACTTAGAATTGGACTCGGTATGTCTGCATATACATAAAACACAGCATTAAGGGGCTGTTGTAAGTGCAGAAATCTGGAGATTTAGATTAATACTTAAAATGTCATTATTAATCCTGAGTTTTATTTCTGTATTGCAAGTAAGTCTTTTATCATTCTAGAGGGATTTACTTCCATTGTATCTCATTCCTATATTCTAGATACTTATTTGCATACATGTATGCTGTGCTACGGGCATTCCTGGGGTATATATACACAGGGATTTAATGGGCTTCTGTAATAACAGTTTTCACCACATCAGTCTTTTCTTAAATTGTGCTTTTTTAGTGTGTGCTTGCGCTCATGGGTTCTTGTCTCAGCCTATGTTTATTTACCATCACTTAATTATTTCTCCTACTTGCAGTAATACCTGAGTTACAATTAAGCTGATGTTGGTACACTGTTCAGACTCACATACTCTGTGAATACTAAGATTTTTTCATAATCATATTTTTGTTAGTATCCTGCTAATTACTATTTTGGTTTATGTCTGCGTAATACAGTGATCAGTGTAGACGTATGGTAATTTAGAATTTTTATACCCTATGTAGCACTCATACCTTAGAAGAAAACTGTGAAGTACAAGTTTAAAGCATCATTCCCTTGTGAGCAGTGGCTATAGAAAGTTTGCATTTTAACAGAACTGTGGATGCCTGCTTCCTGCTTATTCTGCGAATTTTGGGAAGCTGATTGCTGGCAAAATGTAGGAGTTTGAAAGAAGACTGAACTCTGACAGAATAAAGCAGTATAAAATTGGTGTTTTCAAATGAATGTTTAGTGTTGTTTCAAAGATAGCATTTTCTAGAACTTTTTAGATTTCCAAGATTTCCAAGTACATGTGGAAACATTTTCACTTACTATTTTTATTCTCTCTGTTAAGAAAATGAACAAACCCAAACCCAACATGTCAGCAAATCAAGTCTTGTTGAAAGACAGAACTCAAAATAATCCTGAGCAGTTGGAGACAAAGTCTGAGAAGCATGTTGTTCAGTAGGAACAAATGCAAGGTGCTACATGTAATTGGGGAGAAACGGGGGAAGACATAACAGGATGGGGGATAGCTTGCAGTGGGTCTGTTCTGGGAGTAATGATGGATCAAAAGCTGACAGAAGTCAGCAGTTTCATGCTGTTGTGACACAGGCAACTATCATTGTGAGATTTGTGAACTGAAACTTTCCCGGTTTGCACTGATAAACTGGAGAACCATGTTCGGTTTTGGGTAGTTTACATGAAGACAGGCATGGACCAATTAGAAAAAAGAGAGCAAAAATATGTTCTGAAAGCTAAACATGTAACTTAAAAAAAAAGGACAATCCTAGTTCCTTTAAAATGAGAAACTTAGGGAAGAATTATACTATTTCTTCAAAAACATACTGCATAGAAGAAAGTAGTTACCTCTACCATGTCATCTAGTAGATAAAACCCAATGGTTTCATACTGTAGCAAAGAAAATATAGGCTCAATATGAGGAAATACTTTTCCAACGACATTAAAATGCTTTTGATTAAACTTTTGGGGGGTCTCCATGTCCACAGGTCTTAAAACAAGCTGGACAAGAAAACAGCTGCCAAGAATTATGTTGTAGATATGAATGATTCTGCTCTGGGGCCAGGGATTAGACTAGACTGCTCAACAAACTTTTCTCAGCCTTACGACAGGTTTAAAATGTGTTTTACAAAGAAAGGTTAAAGGAATTGAATGTTTTAACTAGTTTTAAGTTTAATCTATGAGTGCTATGCTCTAACAAAAAAGGTTTTTTTCATTAATTTCTCTCCAAGCAGATAACACAGTTCTCTACTATAACATAATGGGATGGAGTGCTTCAGTCATAAAGATGCTTGCAGATTGGGTTTAAATTTAGAATACTATATTGCAGTATCAAAAGAACATGAATTTGTTTCAAAACTTTGTACACAATTTTTTTCCCCATTATTTATTATTCTTACAATGGAACTGTTGTGTATTGTGTATAGAGCTACTAAATCTGTACACTGACACTTGAATAGACACTTAGTAATTATGCTGTTATGAACTACTTATTCCACACAGGAAATTCAAGGAATTTTGCAGTTTTTACGATATAGACAATCTTATTTTTACCTTTTTTCTTTTTTTTCCCAAAAAAAAAAAATTTTGCATCTGTTTAGGAGAAATGGAATCATGTACTGCATTTTCAAAAGCTTTGTGAGAGGTAAAAACAACTTTCCCAGCAAAAGTAAACTAAAATTGTCTGGGTTTAGTTGGAATTTTTAAAGAGAAGTATGTTTACATCTAAAGCAGGTAAATCTGGTTGCATTTTAAGTGACCTTTTAAAAAAAACATCTTGTCAAAACAGCAAAAAGGAAAAGTGAGGGAGGGTAGAATTGCATGGAATTGGAATTAATCAAATAAACATTAAAATACATTATTACAAAATTTAACAAACCAAATACTGACTTTTCCTGTAAATAACTACACGTGTACTTTAAAAAGTAGATGATGTGTAATAAAGAGAGAATTAAACCAGGAAATCTGCAAAAAAAGACCTGTACAGCAAACATACACCTGGGAGGTAAATTTTGCTCCTGAGGAGAAAAAGATCCGACATTGTTGCCAGCCACCTTAGGGCATGTCAGACATCACTAGAAACCTATGGTTAGACAGCTGTACCGAACTCAGTGTCACCCCTGACTATAATGAAAGCTTGGACACTTAGTTAAATTTCAAATATTTAGATACCTACACAGAGGTGTCTGCAGCTGTGCCCCGGTGTGTGTATTATACACACCAAAGTAACAGCCCTCAGAACTTCCCTGCTCTCTGACACCTTACAGCCACCCTCTCTAATGTAGCTCAAGGGCGTGAGTAAGGTCTGGGAACACAAGTGGGTTATTGAGCAATAAGCTAATATTTGAGTTTCCAACCTATCAGCTACTTGGAGGTGATTGCTTTTATCCTGAAGTAAATGAAAGCTGGCTTACTGCTCGGAGCAAACTGCTTCCCTCCTACCAGAGAGGTAGAAACGTGCAAGTAGATTCTGTGCAAGGAATGTGAAATCTATTGTTCATCCCTTTGCTTATCATGTGGCAGTTTGCTTACATGCAAAATTGGAAGTGATTATCTACTTTTCTTTCTGTTCTTTTTCTGGAATGAAGCAGAAAGGTATGTCTGTGTCATGCAATGAAGTAGGTGGCATAGTGATTTTAACAGTGGTAATGAAACAAACTGTTACTAATATTAAACAAGTCAGCAGCACGTGTAGGTAACTGTACTTAGAATCTTAAAAGAGCCATTGATACAAGTAGTGGCAATTTTTAATAAATCTACAAATCTCAGCTTGCATTAAGGCCTTGAATTTAGGTTTGTGCAGACTAGAAGAGTGCCATGATAGAGATCTGCGGATTCTGGGGTTTCAGAAGAGAATGTTAATATTCACTATTCAAGTGCATTTAAAATGCATATACATAGCAGGTCACAATACAGAATGCTACAGATTTACAGTAGATCAGCTGCACAGCTGTTCAGCACATGTAGAGTAGCCATTTATGTAGGATTTTTGGATAGCATTTGAAAATACAGGAGATCCTTGAGGAGAGTTGGCTGTTTTCTAGGTTATGTATTTTGCAGTGTATAATCCTTAGACTTGCCTGTTGCAGCTGTTCTGGTCTATATAACTACTTAATATTCATTGGGACAGAAGCAAAGTGAAAAATTAGCTCTGTAGTTCAGTGGTTAGGGGACTCATCTGCAACAAAGGAAGGTTGCATGCTGCTGCTCCGGTGACTATTTTTAATTATTTGTATAATTTATAAATATAGTCTGCACTGGCATAGTTTCACCTGAGGCCTGAATTGCTGTGTTTTTCAAGGCATGTATGAGATCTAGGCTGCATATACTTGCAGTTGTCCATATCTCATCGATTTTGTTGTCCTTTTCAATGGATCCTGTATGGTCACCAGGACTTTAAAAAGAAGAAATTATGTTCTGAATGGGAGCCAATTAATTAAATTCTTTTAAAGAATGAAGAGAGATGCATCTAAATTCCAATGGATGCTCCTCTCCACTACCATCACTGCGATAGCCATGGGCTGGCTGCTTGTTTAGGGTGAGATAAACTTCTGCGAAGTATAGCATGGATGTTCTGCAGGATCAGGCTTATTATTTGTCTGGGAAAATTTCTTTCAGATCAAATTAATGTGTTATTTTTATCCTGGAGTATAGCATGTCTTTGTTCTGTTCTTGTGTAAAATGCGTTCGGTATGTGTAAATATATTTATTTATTGTTAGATATCTAAAAAAATAAATATTTGAAGTATTCCTTATGTTGTACCTACAAGGTCTTTGTAATTTGTAAGATGGGATAATGTAGTTATAATTTACAAGGTTTGTAGATGTACAGAATGGGACTAGAAATTTTAAGTTACAGCATGGCTTTGCATTGCGCTTTCATTATGTCATGGCAATTTTAAACTTAAGTAGTTTGTAAGCTAATTTTCTTGCTTTGGCCTAACACAGTTTTAACCTCATGTTATTTTAAACAAATTGCTGGTAACGTAAAATATCTGATTATCACCAATGAGTATTTAGTTTTGTCCTTCCTGATATGTTACTTAAAAGCTGCAAGCAAGAATCCTGTAAGCAAAGTAAGGCCTAGTTCAACCATATTAAAATTATATTTACATTTTAATTTGCTTTCTGCTGTGTGACTGTGTTATACTGAAGCTATTACCTGGCTCAGTGGTCCCCACAGACAATTTCCCTTTCTCATTCTGATTTTATTGTAAGTGATTGTGAGCATAGTAGAGGAAACTGCAAATTCAATTTTGATCAGTCCCGTGAGGGACTTGATTCTTCAAGACTTACTCTTGTTGTTTTAAAAATAAATTGAAATAGCCATCTAATTTAAGGGTTTCCTTCAGAGTAGAGGATTAAAATCTGTAATTTCTTTTATGCAAGGGCTTTTTCTTTATTGTGTTATTAGGGAGAAGCTAATATTTAAGGAAATTTTGTAGTGATTACCCCCTTGGGAAAGATTTAGTTCTTCATTTAATATTTCCATTTTATATTTAATGGTTCGTTAAGCTGGCTTTATTTCTTTCTTTTGCACCTGGTGATCATAAACCTGCTGTTTTCTTTTAAAGATAATGTTTTCTTGAGTATTTATTATAATTTAAGATATAAATATAGCCCTTCTTGCACTCACTGCGCTTAGTCCTTACTGTGAAACAGATTAATGAGCCCTTTGGTTTAAAGAACTTTAATTTGGCTTCCCCTCTCTGTGCTGTGTTTCTGTGAGATAAAATAGCCAAGAACGTGGAAGATGAAACAGTGTGAATTTAGAAAGGGACCACGAGGAGAAGAGAAGGTAACTGCGTAAGAACAAAAAGGTTAGTGATACAGTGCAGCGTGACCCTCCCAGAGGCAAAGGTGTTAACAGTAAATCCTTGGAATGAGACTCAGGGCTTGATTCAGCTGGATAACAGGTGTCTGTTCAGCGCCGTCTGTCTGTCATAGGGTGTCCTGTCTGTCCCCCAGGCCTACCTCTGCAGAGAGGTGCTGGTCCTGTTTGTCCTCTTTCATATCTGCTGATCCCCTGGAGCATGTCCTGAATAACCTCAGGAAAAGCAAGTGACACGATATTTTGGGCAAGAGATTCAAGTTCAGTCTTTCAGACCATAGATGTCCATGTCAATTAAAGATCTTCAAAAAATATGCAAGCATCAGCTTATGTCTTTGCACTGATCAAGGCAATCAACTAGAGAATGGATTAAAAAAAAAATAAACCAGAAGAGTATAAATCCTAAAGAGCCAAACTTTAGAGAAGTAATGAGAGGAGTATGGAATTAGGATGTTATGAAGTAAGAAGGAGAAGAGAGAAAGGGGGAAATAGTTGTCATCTTTTTAATTTCTTCTTTTCTATAGAACTTTACACGCTCAGTTCCCTCACCAGCGCAGTGTACAACCATAACCAACAGTCCTTTCTTGAGGAGATTACAACCTAAAATGACTCTATGTATCAGAAAGGAAGGGGGAAAGTCAAAGAGAGTATTAAGAATTCAGTGTAACCGATTAATCAGCTGGTTCTTGTAGAGTATCCAGAAAGCTTATTTTCTGCTCTTCAAATGCGGACACTACTACTTATGTAATGTGAAGAGAAGAAAATCTGATTGTGTTTTAGAGACTTCTCTCTTCTCTGTATCATCTAGCTTTAGATTTCAAACATGTTATGGCTAGAAGCTCTAAGGAATAGTTCCCTAACTTGATCCATTTACATGTGAGTATCTTCTGTAACACTGAAAGACGGCCAACCATGGCATCTTCTTATTGTGTATATTGAGAATTCAGAACAAGTGATTTTTTTTGACTTATCATTTGAAAATGTTAAATCTCATACAGTGTTAGAACAGCATTACATTTTCCTGAAAAGTTAAAATGAAAATTTTGAAGACCAAGAAAAGTCTATCTGATGTTCTAGTAAAATGAAGCAAGAAAAACATTCTGAATAGAACACGTCAAGTTCAATTCGAAGTAAAAGAAGTTTCTCAGAAAGAAAGCCGCTAACCTGCTTCTGTTCCCATAATAATGTAGAAAAAATTGAAAGTGGTTACCCTGATTCAAAACTTCAGGGCTTGTACAAATCCTGGGAAAAAACATGCTGTTTTGCTCTACAGCGCTACATCTAGATTTTCCATTGCTTCAGAAATCATCACTATGTATTTAATATGGAAATGCAGAGTTAGTGGCATTCTTTTGCTATTGCTTTGTATCCACTTGCACAGAGTTACTCAGTTATCTGAAGGACTCAGAGTCACACATTAGTAGGGGTTGGAAGATACCTCTAGAGATCATCTAGTCCAACCCCCATGTTAAAGCAGGATCACCCAGAGCAGGTTGCACAGGATTGAGTCCAGGCGGGTTTTGAGTATCTCCACAGAAGGAAACTCCACAACCTCTCTGGGCAGCCTGTTCAAGTGCTCTGTCACCCTCAGAGTGAAGAAGTTTTTCCTCATAATGAGATGGACCTTCCTGTGTTCCAGTTTGTGTCCATTGCCCCTTGTCCTGTTGCAGGGCACCATTGAAAAGAGTCTTGTCCCATCCTCTTGACATCCACTCTATGACTCTAACGTATGAATCCAGTGGATGTGAGCTATTCAGTAAATCTACATTGGTAAATGTATCTTCTAAGTAGGGTGATCTCTGGCCATGAGGAGGTAGCCAGCTTGATTGAAGTGGCTTGCATATGCAATATCCAGGCATCCAGCAGTATCTAGGCTAGGGCCTGCACAGTAGACAAACCACATCTATGTGCATAGAATTGAGCCGTACCATTTGCTGCACTTGTGCTCTGTAACGTGAATATTTTCACAGGTTTTCTTTTGTGACGTCTGAAATAATGGTGGTAACCCATTGGAGTAGTGGTTTTAGAACATGGCATCAAATATATGTGTTACATGCTCTCGGGTGTGGTGTTGGGGTAGATGGTGGTGCTGGAGTGGCAAAGGCTGCTGGAAGAGTGATGATGAACTGTACAGGCTGGAGGGAGCCAAACTCTTCTATACTGCTTTTTAGTCCCAGGTCCCTGGAGCGAAGTGGGGTTTTGTTTCAGTGGGCACAAGTCGGATCATATCAATCTTAGGAGCAAGCTGGTATTTAGAAAATACAGGTGAACAGGGTAGATGGGAATGAACCAGAGAGCTGACTTGCTTGGCCTTGTATGTGTAGCTATGCTCTGATTACTCTTCCAGGAAATTATTGACAGTCCATCAACAAAGATATTTAGTAGACAAGATAAAAGAGAAAAGAGAAAATCCTTGTATGACTGAATAACTAGGGGGGGAAAAATCCAAACAAAAACGCCAAGCTAATAAAAGAGGATGGGAAGAAATGGTTGATTCTTACAGTGGAGGGAGGTCACCAGTGGGGTTCTTCAAGGATGTGTGCTGTTCAACGTATAGCGAAAAAACAATATCTGGAAGAAGGAACAAAAAGTAAAGTGATGCTCATGATCATAAGTTATACAGGTTAATATAGGAGAGAGCCAAATACAAAAAAAATCACAGAAGTGCTTTATGAGACTGAGTAAACAGGAATTAAAATGGCAAATGAAATCAAGTATAATTACATGTCAAGTGATATACGTGGGGAAAATAAATCCTGCTTCATGTATAAAATTATAGTCTCTGAGTTGACCAGTAATAAGATCTTGTGATTGAGATAGGTAATTCTGTGAAAAATGCAGCTTGATGCTCTGTAGCAGTTAAAAAAATAAATAGCGTATTAGGAACTGTTAGAAAAGGAACAGATAGCAAAGAAGGAACCATTATATGTTGTTAAATAAATCCATGTTTCCCTGCATTTTGAATACCGTGTGCAGTAGAATACTGACGTAGATGTTGTCATTGAAACTCTCTAACTTCTAAACAGAAAAATCCCTCAACATCATCTGTCAGGAAAGTTACAGTTGTCGTTTGTCCTTTCTTGGGGAAGAATGAAAGATTTGGTGACTTCTCAGAGTTGCTTCAATCTATATTTTGTTCTAGGATTTTATTTTTATAGCTTATCAGTAGCTACAATATTCAGGGTACTAAAAAGATCTTTAATAACTGAAGCTGTAACAACAGCCAGTGCTTGGGAGCTCAGCCAGATAGACTCAGATGAGAAATAAGCCATAAATTTTACTGGTCAAGGTGATTAGCCACTGGAACATGCTACCTATGGCAGGGATAGAATATCAACCCCATCTCAAGTTCTTCAGGTTTAGCATCAGCTTTTGAAGATGTGCTGTAATCAAATGCCAGCCACTGCCCTATTTTGTAAAGAAATATTTTGCAGGCCCAAGGTGTATTACAGCAGCCAAATTCTACGATCCTACTCCACTCTTAAAAATGGTCAGTGTGAACGTATGAAGGCATTCACTGTAGTACAGTCTGGCACTGGAATGGTTCCTTGAAAGATGAATAATGTCAGTTTAATCAGAAAACTGAGTGCAGTCTACCTCACACATTCCCCCCCCCCCTCCCCCATTTATTCCTCATGCAGAGAGTTGATGGAAGACCAGTGAGTTATTCAGGTTCTCCAAGCAGTTTTGCAACTAAGTGAGGTTGAGTGTGGTATGTGTACCATGAATTTCTTCTCAAGTATAAATGTCATATCAAGTGTTTATGGTTGCTCTGGATTCTTTTTGCATGCTTTATACATTTTTAAGGACCTTCGGACGCATGCATTTTTGTATTCTTAGTGAATCCCTTCTGTATTGCTAGACTTAGGGGTATCAAGTCATGTTACACATTTAAGTCTTGAAGTCACTTTCACTTACTTCTTTCAACATCACAGACCTGTGCACCACTGACATTATTGTTCTGTGCTCTCCGTTTTTGTATTATTGTTTAAGACTTTTTTAAAAAACAGATAATGCCCAAAATTTCTTCCATTTCTCTTTGCACTCTTCACCACGATTCATACTGTCAAATTGAATTTGGCTCCAGCTTCTAAGAAAGTAGTATTTAGAGCCTGAGATCCATCAATGGAACTTCAAACCACCAAGTTTTACAACAAAATAGGACTTTAAAGATTTTGGCCAACATTTTATTTTTTGGTCACAAATGGAGAAAGGTTGCGCACAACAACTACTTTTAGCAGGCTAAAACTTAACATGACTTATAAGTTACTTACATATGAAGTGAAACCAGGTTATTTTTTGTATGTGATTCTCTAGTGAACATTGTTTTGAACTGTTGTTTGTTTTCGCTTTCCTCTTTATCTTTTGTGATTCATGACTCTGTTACAATGATAAGTGCATAGGATTGAGAACATGCCTAGCTGAAGGAGATAAACAAATGCTAGGATGACAAAATGTGATTTTTATATCATATTTTGAAAATTCTAATTTTTGTTGGATTTTATTAGATAAAATAGGTTAAGCAAAGGTTTTTAGATAGAGATAATTTATTGTATGATCTGTGTTGAGTGGATAAACTTTAAACCATGTTTTTTGAGCTCTAAAAAATATATTACCTCTGTCTACAGTCCTTGTCTTATCCTATGTCATTAGGTCACCAGTTGTAAGAACAGCCCCATATTAGATAGCGTACTTTAGACATACGAAAATTAATCCAAAGAGAAAGTTCTTGTACTCAATACTGTCTCAATAAATTATACTTCAGGAGTTTTTGAAATAGTGTTTTGCTTTGTCCACTCCCAGATCTATTTCCAACACTGGTATTTAGCTGCCCTATGAAGACCAAGGCCTGTTCTAATCTAGTTGTTGTTATTAACCTAGTGTTGTTATGCCTTTGAGAACCTTTGAGAAATGCATTAAGTGAAAGGACTGGTATTTTTATTTGTGATTTAATTTTTTGTCTTGTTGCTTTGATAAGTTTTCAAAAATTAGGCATAGTAGCTGCTTCTAAGTATTCATCTGGTGAGAGCACAATGGTAAAAATCTTCCTTGAAGCTTTAATTATGTTACTTTTATGCAAACACATACTTTGTCCCTTTCCATTCAGAGAGGGAAAAGGTGCCTACCTAGAAATTGGCAGTAGGGGGACTTGGACTCTGTGCCCTGCACTATTTATGTATTTTGTTTTAAACAGCCAGTGGAATCAAAACAACAGTAGAAACCAGAATGCTTCCAACACTGACATTGCATCCTTGCTCTGTGTCTTGGAAGCAGGGACTAAACCAGTAGGTCCTTCTGCCCTTATCTGAGTTTTTGATGATTAAGCTAGAGCTAGGTTGTTTCTGCCGGCTCTTCTTCCCACCCTGAGAATCTTACATCCCAGACCAGAGGGTGGCTGGCTGAGCTTTCACAGGGGTAGTGGAATGTGTTTTCTCCCACACTGCTTGATAACCACAAGGAGAAGCCCCATTTAGCTTTTTCCAGATTTAAAGAAGAGAATTTGTGTTTCCAGACTGAATCCAACCTAGTGTTTGGATTTGAATTTATCAGTGTACGTACATTAGTGGTTTCATCTATCTGTCTATTGTAAGCTTGATACAACATCAGGGTTTTTTAAGTAAGTTTTAAGAAGTTTGACTGGAAACCTGATAATTACTCTTTTTAAAATTATACCATATCAGAAAAATAGTTATCTTTCAGTAAGTGCTAGACTGGACCACAGTGTTCAATCCTTAGTAATACCACAGATTTCCTACGTGAGCTAAGAAGTCATTTAGTCACTCTGGGGGAATACAGTCTGTGTAAGGCCTACCTAAACTTTGAGTTAAGCAACTAAAAGTGTAGCTGGATTCTGGACAGTGATACAGACCAATGGCTTTTCAACACTACCTCAATATGTGGGTGCCCAAATTGAATAGGTAGTTCCGTTGGATGTATTTCTGCTTAGAGAGAAGAGAAGGAAGTAAAGCTGAGTTGTTAGAATATAGGACAGGAGAACTCAGAAAGTCTGCTCTGTAGTCTTGTGTGGGTGCATTAACAATTTAGGTTGAATTAAGAGAGCTTTTTTGAAGGGATTCTCCCAACTGTCCTCGCAGACTCTGCTTTGGTTTGCATCACTTAGCAGCTGCACAGTTCATAAGCTCGACTCCTTACAGATGGATCTAAACTGAAAGATGCCTTTCAGGATTACATCTAATTTTCTCTAGCTGCTAGTGGGCATGGGATCTGGGACTAGATTTTTTCTGAAATAAAATCTTCCAAAATTCAAGCAGTGTGAACACTGGATCATCTGCACCAACTGTTTCACTCTGTAAATCCATTCCTATTACACCACAGGGCTTGCCAATGTATGTAGCCTATCTGATCTTGAGTAGAGTAGGCCCATCCAGCAAGGAACTGGCCATCCTTGTTACCATTTTTGGAAGCAAGATTATTTAGCATTTCTGAGGATCAAATTCTTAAAGATTTCTCATTTTAATTCATCGAAACACCTTTAGGACTGATGATATCTGCCTTTATGTTCAGGTATATCATATCATGATAGTAAGATGGCAGAAGGCCATTTAAAGCTTCTGGTACTTCAGAGAGCTTTAAAGCAGGTTAAGCAGTTCATGTGTTTTGCAGTGACCCTTTCACAATAATAAATTTTGTGCATTATGGAAATGTAATAATCTCTTTGGGTAAAATATTTGCTACTCAAATAATAGAGAAAAATACATTATATTTAAATGGAAAATGAGAATTATTTAATGAGAAGGATGTATATTCCAGCAGGAATGTGGTGAGGTAAATAGTTTTCCAAAACTACTTTTGCACATAGCCTTTAAAATTTCGTAACTGCTAGTGGCCAGGATGCTGATTTAAAATCTTCTCCTTTTCACAAATTAGCATAGTATCTTGTAATAATAACAGTGTTACATGAAGGGGTAAGGCCCTGGGGGAAAGAAAGCAAGCCAGCCCAAGAAAGCTGGTTGATATTCAAGAATCAGCTCCTCCCAGCTCAGGAGCAGTTCACCTCAACAAGCAGGAAGTCAGGCAAAAATGGCTGGAGGCCTATGTGTGTGAACAAGGAATTTCTGGTGAAGTTCAAAACCACCAAGGAAGTATACAGAGAGTGGAAGCAAGGATGAGTAACCTGGGAAGAATACAGAGAAGCCAATAAGTGTGGGCTGGATGAGCAGCCAGTGGGGTGGATAGAAAACTGGTTGGACATTTGGGCGCAGAGGGTGGTCATCAGTGGTATGAAGTCTGCTTGGAGGCTCGTAACTAGTGGTGTACCCTAGGGGTCAATACTGAGTCCAGTCCTGCTCGATACCTTCATTAATGATCTGGATCATGGTGCGAAGTTTACCCTTACCAGTTTTACTGATGACACAAAACTGGGAGGAGTGGCTGGTAGACCAGAGGGTTTTGCAGCTATCGAGAGGGACCTAGACAGGCTGGAGAGATGGGCTGATGGGAACCTCATGAAGTTCAACAGAAGCATATGCCAAGTCTGCACCTGGGAAAGAGTTATCCCATGCACCGGGACATGCTGGAGGCCGACCAGCTGGAAATCTGCTTTGCAGAAAAGGACCTGGTGGATACCAAGTTGAACGTGAGCCAACAATGAGCCCTTGTGGCAAAGACCACCAGCAGTCTCCTGGGCTACATTAGGAGGAGTGTTGCCAGCAGGTTGAGGGAGGTGATCATTCCCCTCTACTCAGCACTGATGAACCTGGAGTTGTGTCTAGTTCTGGGCTCCCCAGTACCAGAGAGAGACAGAGCTACTGGAGAAAGTCCAGTGAAGGGTGAACGGACTGGAGCATCTTCTCTATGAGGAAAGTGTGAGAGAGCCAGGACTGTTTAGCCTAGATTTAGCCATAGCTAATGTTGCTGTGGTTTTTTATGTTTTTAAGGGTTCAGAACTGGAAGAGGTGAATCTTTCCATAACATCTTCGGTGATTGCACAAAATCTCACTGTGCTAGCATACCTAAACATAGGGATGGGGTTCAGATGATGCAATAAAGGTCTCTTGTGTAACTCTCCCTCTGTAACCCCCTCAATTGCCTCCTGTGCTGCTCATGGTTCGGCAGGTTGTGTGCCAGTGACTGCCTGCTACGGTGCAGCTGTGCATAGTCTTGGCTCTGACTTCTGAGGAGGTTCCCTGTACTGGCAGCCACTGCCATCTCTTCCCTGGCTCCAGCAGTCCCCTGCACAGTTCATTTCCATCATTAACTGCTAAATCCGTGCCGGCATGCCACGATGCCATGGCTCCCGATCTCTAGTGCTCCATAAGCATTTGTGAAATAGAAAACCAGTCACAGGCCTGTTGTGCGCTGCTAAGATTGCAAGCCCAGCAGGCAACTTCTTGTACTGTCTAGTGTCTCCTAACCCAGCTGAGATAGACTCGCTGTGTGAACTCATCGGTAGGTCTTAAGTTGCTTCATCCTGCATTACATAGTTTGGGTCCAAAAGGGACAGAAACCCCTTAGCTAGGGTTCCCTTCAGAATAGACATGCCTTTTAAATACAATGAAGAGACTGGAGGGGATTTATTTTTATTTATTTAGATGCTGAAGAAGCACGTCTCTTTCAAGCACTATAATAGTTGGACTGGTGAAGCACAGCCAGACATACACAAGTTGGTCCATCTTTACAGTTGAGCCATCTTATTGCAGACTTTAGCAATGGAGGATTTGCAAAAGCTAGCTGTTCAGCTTGGAATGGATTTTAATGATAACTGAAGTTACTGTCTCCGTTGAAAAAGAAACAGGGTCAGAACTTGACTGTAGTAGTGCTGGAAGAGTCAATTACCCTGTTGGATTGCCTTTTGAGTGCAGATTTTTTCTTAGCATGATGCTGTATGTGCAAGACTCCTTAAGAAGAGACTGGTCCACACACTAACTCTTTAGAGCAGACCTACGACTAAGTATGGGTTGGGCTTAGCTTAGCATAGAACAAAGGAATTTTGTAAAAGGAAATTCGTGGGAGAATCTAAGTATCATAAGCTTCAGAAACCGCAGGGCAGACAGCCATAGCAGCTGTCATTTTGGGAAAACACAGCTGCGACTGGTTTATTATATAAAAGGTGTTAAGGACAGGCCTGTGAGGCCTACAGGTAGGTAGATACATGACAAGGAAGGTTAATGTACGAGAAGGAGGTGGTGATGATCATAGGAGCTGTAAGATGTCTTCAAGGGGAACAGAGCACTTATTCCTTAATTTGAGATTCGGAAAAAATATTTTTTTTAGATCTTTTAATCTTTATACTTTAATATTTTTTTTTCTTTTCTTCTGAGTGATGTGTATGAAGAGTTAATCTAGTTTTGTTGGTTTCAATAAATCTTCAAGAAAACAGACAATGTTTTAGGTGTTAGATATTTTAACAGCATGGAGATCCAGATCTATTCTATTGCTGCTTTTTTCCTGTCTATGTATAGTGCTGATACCATGTTCTTCCTTGCCTGAGGAGGCCACAGACAACTGGCTTGGCTAAGGACGAAGCCAGAGCCCTGCAAATAGGAGAGCTTGAACAACGAGCTAAAAAGTGGTTGAAAGGCTTGTTGCTAAGCTGGAGGGAGAAATGCGTTCTTCAGGGAAGAAGATTAAACTTCATTTCCAAATATTGTCTTCAGAAGCTCCGGCATATCTAACTTCAGGACAATGCCGCAGTATGTGTACAGGCCTTTTGTTTTAATAGTTTTCCTTTGTTTCTATGGATAAGGGTTTTTTTAAAAAAGAGATTGTGGTCTGTCTGCATCATCTTTACACCAGTTTCAGAAAATAAATCTATTGCGAAGATAAACTCTGTTATATTGTCAAGGAAACACAGGTGGTAGTCACTCTCAGGTTAGAGAGAATCCTTGATAACCTTTGATAAATGTGCTGAGTTTCTCAGCAGAAAAAAATTGAGATGAACAAAGACATATCCAGTCACAAAAAGGTGACAGTTCATAGCCAGCCCGCAGAGCATGAGGAGTCCTAGTTCTTTTTTTACTTGCTTTCATTTTTTTGGTATCAATTGTACTTCTTTAAGTTGAATACTTCATTCTCTTGCTCATGCGTGTACATTTCCTATCTGATTTATGTGGTGTCCTCCTTATGATCATAACTTTCTTTTCTATATTTATTTTTATTTTGGTTATTTTTACTTAATACTTTCATTTGACTCTGAGCTTAAAATCAGTAGCATCAAAAGCAAAGGTATTCTGTTCCTGTGTATTAGACAAATAAGCAGTTTTTGTGATTTAGCTTCCTATGCGCAAACATCTAATACTGTATTTGGTGACCTGGAACTTCTTACCTGGCCTCAAGGGCTCTTCTGGAGAAGTGCAGGTCTCCTGTGGATCCTGTACCACGTCTTTCTGGCTATCACAGGTCTCTTCCAGTGGCACTGTATGTTTATGGTTAGGTAGCTGAATCCCATTCAAATTGCTTTTAAGCAGATTTTATTGACAGTAGTGTTGATTGCAGTGGAACTGATGGACAATAGCATTTTTAACACTGCTATTTAGGAGTTAGCTGAACGCAATGAGACTGGGAGAATAAGCTGTTCTTGACTTGGCAGGCTTGAAAAGCTTAGTATATGTCAATGGTTTACTGGAACGCATGTGGGAATCTGGCTTCCCAAGTAAGATCAAATAGATATATGATATAGTGGCATCCTTTTAGGGTCTTTGCTGAAGTTACACAGATGTTTTGCTGTGTTAAGATGCCAGCAGTCAAAGGCCCATAATTACTAGAAAGAATCTTGGTTGCTGCAAAGAGAGATTTGATGTCAGAGGTAGAATTGCACAGATTGCCTAATACCTAGTCAGGTTTTTTTTTTTAAATTTTCCTTTTCCAGATATTATTGCTCATTAAAATACCTAGAAGCCAGATTCAAATCATGTTGAGGGGAGTGTTGGACAATGCCTTGATATGGATCAAGACTTGAAACATGATTTCTCTGTGACATACCATATGTAGTGATAGGATCACATGCTCTTAGTGTTTATTGTTAAGGTATCAGAAACTCAAAATAGCATAATAAATGCACATTCATTGTTTCAATGTACTTTTTTTCTAACTAGACACCATTTTGTTTCGTCATTTAGATGGTTCTAATGGCAGTACTTACGGTTGCCTTTTCCTGCATTGTCTCCCAAAAAAGTTTAGATGTCAAAAGAAACAGCATTTTCTTAGATGTCTCTGAAACTCTTTAAAGAAAATAAAGAGCTTTCTTTGTAGACAGTTAGAGCATTTCAGTCAAAACTAACTTGATCAAACAGATGACCAAGATTTTAACTGTGCTTTCAAAAGACAGCTTTGTTGATAATGTGAAAGTTAAGCAATTAGTTTGCTTTGCAGACTCCTCAGCTGTTATTCACAAGGAAGGTATTGTGAGAAATTCTACTCTTGCCTTTGACCCTTTCCTTCACACTTATAAATACATGAAAGTGAAAACTGATGTTGTCTGTTCTTTATAAATTTTTCACTTAAAGCTCTCTTAAGAATAACCATGAAAGATTGCATGTAATGATTTATAGTTTCTCTAATACTTATGTTTCAGGACGAATAAAAAAATCCATTGTGGTTACATTTGCTTCAAAAGTTAAAAATATTTGCATTGAATACCTGCAATATCAGTCTGAAGGAAAAGTAGTTTGAGGAACATTTTATAGCTAAATAGTTTTCCCTGCTGTAGCTCTGAACCTACAAGCACAGTAATACAGCAAATTTCAATTTATGTTGTCTCTTCTGGTACAGAAAAAGCAGGGGTTTTTGCAATGTACACAATTGTGTTCAGGTTATATCTTTTTTCTTTTTTATAAATTCTCATAGAAAGGATAGGTATTAGTTGCACTCTCCTGGTCATACATTGAATGCGTGAAGACTTTGAAGTCCAGGTTTTATATTTTTTTCAGCTGAGAGGTGGTAAATGGAGGGTACAGCTCACTGAAATTAGTTTGATAGCATAGTGATTTGTCATTGAGTCAGTCAAGACAACTGAGTGGTGGAACCAGTGAGATAATTAATCTGTTGAGGATGTGCCGAAAGGCTTTTCTGCATCAAGTTATCTGAATTTGCCATTTAAAGGTACTTATTTCTTACTGTTGTCTGCTCACACTTAGTGATTATAAGTTTTAGAAAATTTGCTGAAAGTAATTCTGTCCTAAATTAGGCACTTAAACCCCCAATGTATCGTGCACAGAGAAGGGATAATGCAGTGCACCAAAGTCAGACTCCTGGAGATACCTTTCTCCATTAACAACAGAAAGAGCCTAAGGCCATGAGACTCCTTACTGTCCGTAATTTAGATGAGGTACGTTTGAGCGGCTGGACTAAATCCAGTCTTCCCAACTTCCTTCCACTTAACTGAGACAATTAGGAGCCTAGCTTTCCTAGGCTTGCAGAGAAAGATTAGCCTGCTTCTTCCTCTCCTACCTCTGTGCCTCAGTTGTAGTACCTGAAGATAGATAACGTCAATTGAAGTATCAAGTCCCATCAATTTCAGTAGAAATTGGGTTGCCATTGAGAATTTAGGTATTAAGAGGCATATTCACTATCTTTAAGTATTTTGGTTTCTAACAGCTGTGTTCAGACTCCTTGTGCAAATAGAGGTTGATCTGATTCAGTGAGGAATCTGCTTCTCTCTGCTGGCTTTGTGGGGTGCCCTGCAATCCTGTTTTCCTTATGTAACATAGGTTCCTACGTTAAGACAGTGTGAGTTTCATCCTTTTGTGAGCATGGCTTTTATTTTCAGTTTCCATGCTTGCATGTAATACCTCCTTACCTTGTAAGTATCTGTGGTACTGAAAGGATAAAATACTTTCAAAGACTTGTGAGTATTGGAGGTGTTTTTTAACAGAAGTAGCTAGTTTTTTCTTGTTTGACTTGCCTATCTTATTTTCATTGATTCGTATCAGAAAATTCATGCTGAGGAATAGTATTCTGTTGAAACAGGATAGGATAGCTTTGGCAATTTTTCAATTAATTACCAGTTTTGATCACGCATATTCATAAAGTTCTTTTTAATTTTCTATTTATTTATTTTTAGTATTGATGTGAATTTCAAGGTATTCCTGTTCCTTGCTTCATACTCCTGCCTCTTTGATAACACGTGCTGTGTCCTCCGCTCTTTGTGCTGCCCCAACCACTTTTGTGGCTGCTTTGTGAACTGGAGTGGGGAACTAAGGCTGGATAATTTCTTCTTCTGTATTATATTTAAAATTGATACTTTCCCTGATCTCCTTTGTGGAGCAGCTGCGCTAACAGTTGTGTGTCTGTCTGATACTGCAGCCAAAGACTTGTGAAACAGTCACAGTGCTTTTGAGCTACTTCCAGTGCTTATAATTAAAAGGCAGCTATGATTACAGGTCTGTCATAACTTCTGTTTTTGCAGCCTTTCTTATTAGAATAGATACATTCATCCCAACATGTAATTATTAACCACGTCTGTTTTACCATAAATCAAATGGGCTACTCTAAGTTCAGGGAAGGGAAGTAGTAGGTTACTTTTGCCACTTCAAGTGCTTTGTATAGCTAATGCTGAAATTTATTTAATTAAAAAGTTGATATAGTTTGTCCATAGTGAGTATAATTCATATTGGATATTTATAATCAAGTAAATGTAAAATAAAATGCATCAGAATTGTATTCTACTCAGAAGGATTTGTTTGGAAATTTGTCGTAACTCTACAGTGCAAACTGAAACTATAGTAGTATTTAATTAATATACAAACTTCTATCAAGACAACAGACAGCAATAATTCTAGTATAAAATGTGAGTGATCCATAAATTAGATATGTAAGTTACTATAAAATTTCTCAACTCAACTCTGAAATTCAGCAGAACTTAAACTCGGAATAAATGATAAGGTGCATTGGAGTTACAGTGATGGAAGATGTCACTAATATTTCATTTAAAGTATTTCTTCCATCCCTCAAAGTCTCATCCATTTGAAGAGAATAAAGTTTTCAAGTTTAACCTCTATCTCAACTTAAAGGTTATAGAGATCTGGTTTGCCCAATATAAATATTCAGATTTAAGGTGATAAGTAATAATTCAGAAGGAATCAAAGGAAAAAGGAAAATGTTTCCTTACTCTTGCAGCTGACCAGCAACATCTCAGAAGTGGGAATTAACCTGTAAGTACATATATATTTAGAAATTAGCCCAACTACCAGCAATTCTTTGCTTTAACTTTATTTCTAGTTTATACCTTTCTTTTCTTTTAAGTCTGTCTTAGCCAACTCTTGCTTCATATATACTCCATACATTCAGTGCTGGGAACTTTTGGACAGCAGAAGCTTTTGAACAGATATATATTAAGTATCTTCACTTTTTGCACCAGGATATAAAAGAGTTTTTGTATTTTCATTTTATTAGTAAATAAGCATACATATGTTGTCCTTAATCAAGGTACATTGCATAATGTGGCTATATCTTGGCAGATTTGTAATAATTCTTATTAATGTCTTATCCTGGGTCTGTTTAGCTTTAGTGTCATTGTTTTCATAAGACTGTAATTCTAATAAATGAGTGTGAAAGATATCTCTTGTGGGTTTTTTTGTTGTTTTGTTCTGTTTTTTTCCCAGGGAAGCAAGCATCCCACAAAATGTTGGGTAGGCAAGCCTTTTTGTAGGGAGATTTTAAAAATGAGGAAAAACAGATAGACAGAAATTTATATTGGCTACTGTCCTAAACATTCTTTTAGATACAGATGTGGGAGGTCCTTCTAGATGTCTGTTGTCCCAACCAAGAAAAGTCTCTGCTGCACGCAAATGTACCAGCTCCCAGCTGAGAGGTGCAACTCAGACACATGATCACATGTGGTCACAAAGATGTGACATCATACTATGGCCATGCCTTCAGCACCTGGGTACTTTCACCCAGGTGAAAATACTGTGATCTTAGGCTCATATTCATCCTCCCTAGCTTTAGTTAACTTTGAGTCTGCATCTGTACTGATAAATAGTACACAGCCTGAGAGGAAGATTGAAACTCTTATTTACCCATATTGCCTGAGCATTAGTATTTTTTCTGGTAATGTTTTGGGTTTTCCCAGCTTGTGCTCTCCTAAAATGCTCATCATAGAGACTAATCCCTAAAGGCCATTTGGATGAGACTGCATTTGGCTGTCTTCACCTTACGTGATCCTCAGACATTATTGTCATGAGACAGTATGGTCTGTGATATGCTATGACAAAGCACTACAACTAGCTGTGACACACCTTCAGCCACTCTGAGCAGAAAATTAAAAAAAGTGCTAATGCCATAGGGTTCCCCAGCTATTGGTAGGGAGAGCCTGTGCTTCAGAGGTGGTACAGACTACGGAAAGCTGACCTGCTCTCCAGGGTGCCTCCTCTTTCATTGCTACAGAGGCAGTCTGAAGTGGCTGTAGTCGTCATTTTGGTGCCACAACCCCCATTTAATGCGAGATCAGCTCACTTTGAATTTTTTATGTCTGAACTTACTGAGCTTTATGAAGAACTTTCTGAGTATATAAGAAGTGGAAGATCAAGCAATACTGGCACATTTTTCATGTCTGTGCTTTCACTCTGTCACGTATAAGAGCCCACTGGTTTTCTATGGAGGTCTGTCCTTAAGGTATCGACTAAAGAGGAAAAAGTATCTTACCGTGAATATCAGTTTTTCAGTGTGACAGCTGGAACTTATCAAACACATTAGGTTGACTTTAACATCAATTTCCATCCTTTCCCCCCGCCTTCTCCCTCCCCCCAAAAAGGCTCAGTTCCAGTCACCTGTGCTAGAGGCAACCTGAGATGCCTCTTTCTCTCCCATTGATTCTCTGGGGTCTAAAAGGACTGGCTCACCTGTGGTCGTCTGCACTGGAGGCATCTAAAATCAAATGAGAGGGATCACATGTGATGCATCTGGGCATAACATTTTGTCATCACATTGGAAGTATTGTTGCTAGTGAGAGAAAAAAAATCCTGTGGAGGATAATATGGATTTGCACTTACGATTGCAGTTCCTATGATGTTAAATAACTTAGCAGTACACCTGGAAACAGTTGCATGGTATTTGCCTTTATCTTTGTAGATCAAATCAAAGGGACTTTACACTGGAACAGTGACAGGTGGAGTCTCATAAATTAATAAACAGCTAATTCCTGGCAATCTCTGTGCTCTTAAAATTATAAACAGGTTGCAAGAGTTGCTAAACATAAAGGAGTAGTGTTAGAGAGAACAAAAGAAAAAATCAGTAGCAGGTATTAGAAATCGTGAGGACCTAGGAATTGCTTGTACACTATGGTGATGAGTATGAATAGATAGAGAACCTGACCCAGTTTTTTTATCCGTACTGCATTTTGTGGCTGGCATATTTTAAAGCATTCCTTTAACTTTTTTTTTTTTTTACTAGATCAGGATAATCTGGTTTCTTGCAGTTACTACATGCTTTACTTTTCCACTTACAGTCACACCTAAACAGATGCATTCTGGTTTTTATTTCTGTTAAAGTTGTTTTTCCCCCTAGTCACTTAGCTATATGTGACTTTTAGTAATTCACATTAAAAATGTGGAATCTAGAATACTAAGCTTTATAGTCTTGCTGTGTAGTACACAAATTCACTCACATCGCAGAAATTGATTTCAGAACAGTCCTTCGAATCACAAATTATTCCTAGAATAATTTAAAAATATACAGAACCTCCTTTTATTGTGTTAAAATTCTGTAGATTTCATTCTAGGGAATGATATATCGACATAAGAGAAAAGCAACATAAAAAAAATATGAGATGGATTAAATGTAATAAAAATGAGGAAGGAAATTTCCATTTTCTGTTGTAACAACTACAAGTGTTCATTCTCTTATAGCTGTAGTGTTAATGCTCGTCTTCTGGACTGTGAATTTGAAAGGACATGCATGCTAAATGAGGTCAAGCCTGCGAGGCTGAATTACTCCTTTTGTGCCCGTTACTGTTTCTACAGAAATACGGATGTTTTAAGACACATATTGACACTATTCCCTGTGTCAGTTTGGATGTATTGCTCCACTATAGCACCAATTTGTAACTCTGTGATGTGTTGCCAGTTTTTATTTTTTGATGACCAGCTGTAAGTTTGGGAGAGTTACCATCACTATCACCAGCTGCATGTAAGAAAAGTATATTATTCTCCCACAGACCTGTTCATATAATTCCTAACTTGTGGTTTTTGACAGCTGGAACCCAGTCTGAACTGTGATAAAATCTTTGGCTAAGATGTATTAGTAATTCATCTAGTCAAACGTTATGTATTTACACCTATATTGAGTTTAATTAGTAAAATTTAGATAAAACTATTTTGCAGAGAGGTATCCAATTTTGGTTTGAAGTTGTCAGGAGGAGAAGATGAACCCATTGCTTTCTTTGATAATTTGATCCAGTAGGTAATCACACTGCATGTGAATATTTTTTTCCGGTAGATTAAAGAGCCCTTTAATATCCAGGGGTTTCTCCATATGAATGCAATTATGTTGTTCTCAATAGTAGTGTCAGTAATCTAAGCAACTCTCCAAGTGCCTTATTGTAAAACATTTATCTGATTGTCAAGTAGTTTTACTGGTTCTTTCCTTCAGTATCTCTTTTTTTTAAGATTAAAAAATGTTATGTTAAAAATTACATACTATTGTATAATACAAATCACCATAGTGCCATATAAAGAAGTTACATTTTCCTGAACCTGCCTGTAATTATTTGTCACCATATCGGGTATTGCAACTTTTCCTTTTATGATTAGCTGAGTGTGATGAGGGTTGACTGCACTTCTTCCTCCACTGTGTCACCTATAGTGCTTTTGTTCCAAACATTTAAAGCTTTCACCTACTGCTCAGTGGAGCTTTTGGAGAAGTTACAAGGAACAATACCTGCAATGTACAGATAATTGCTCTACTATGATCCTGAAAATCTGCGAAGTAGAGCTGATGCTAATAAAAAGTCAAAGGAGGAAACTTGAAAACCTAACCCAGCTAAGTTACATACAAATAAAATTATGATCCTAAGTCCAATAAACTGCATTTTTTCCTATAACCAAGAAGTATTAAGCCCCCTGAAAACATGGAGACTGTGTGGGTTATGGAAAGCTGGTTGTGAGGTTTGTGCACTCAGGGTGAACGCAAGACGGGAGGATGGTGTCCTTTCACTGCCATTAGGGGCAATAATTTCCATTGTCCCTTCCTGACATGAGAAATGAAGTGCCCTTGGATTCCATCTGTCTTCTCCCAATGGCAAGAGAATGAGGAGAATTCTCATTTATTTACCAGTATTTCCAACTTATTTGAAGATCAACTAGCACAAAAGTGGGGCCCACGTTCTTTTTTCTAGTGTGTGAGAGGAAACTGGAAGGCTTCCGTATGCCACATCAGTTGAAGAGAGGAAGACAGAGAATCTCCAGAACTTTTTACATCAAAAAAAAATGTGACAACAAATTCTGGCACCTCTGAGGTATAAAGGAAATGTTGGTATCCATATTCCTGGAATTTTCAGCAAAGATTTTAGGTGAGAGATGAAGAAACACTGCTGGGCTTTTATGTTTCGTGGAGGCAATGGAGAAGAATACTGACTAGGGAACTTGTGAGGAATCAAGTTGGAAGTCATAAAATTTGAAGTAAGAACAAATACAGAGTGCAAGTAAGGGTAGCCCTGGTGAGGGGTTAGGCAGTTGCACAGCTTTTAGATAGAAGCCACGTGATGTTGTATATATGTGGGGCCAGTCTGTAGGCAAAGCAAGCTCAGGTCGCTCTGCGGGGTCCTGTGTGGATGTATCCTTCCACTCAGATTCATTCCTCACAACTCTGGTCATGTAAACTATGAGTATAAAGACAGTGGCTTTACTTCTTCAGTCAATGGAGAGAAGTAGATGGGACAGTTAGGGCTGTGGGCAAATGACTAGTCCCTGTTCTGGGGCGGAGGTAATCAAACAGGAAGGTAGAAACTACTGGATATGACATGAGAAATAGCAATTTGTAACAAATGAGAGCATGTGAAGCTGACTGAAATTACAAGTGAGGGACGGCTGGATTTCTTTAGTAGTTATGGAGAGTAGTTTGGTAGTTAAGGGGGAGTTACGTGAGAAACGTCTGAAGGCGACAGGTAGTTGGAGGGGAGCATTGAAGACCATTAGGGGAGCAGAGCTGGCAGTACACAGGTAACTGTACCAGTTGTGACTACCTAGGTAACGATACCAGATGTTCCAAATTTGGGTATGAATGTAGTAAAACAGGGACCTAGGGATGGGTTGTGTATGTGAGAGGAGACTGGGGTGGAGAAAGGGAGACCCAAGAGTGGCAAAAGGAGAGCAAAGAAATGGCAGAAGGGATAAGAAGCCGTGCAGTTCAGGCGATGGATGGTGGCCAAGGGCACCTGCCAGATGGCCCTGCGCCAGGTCACCGTGGACAGAGCAGGACAGTAAACCAAACCCCTTGTTTTAACCATACCACAAGCTGAACTTCTGTGGCAAGGACAGGATCAGGGGAGCATCCTGTGTTTAATTTTTATTTCTCACAAATCTTTCTTAATGTTTGCAGGCTTTTTATTGATAATTCCCTTTTGCAGATTTGGCACACTGAATTCTGATTTATTCCATGACTGAAAGTGGTCTGCCTCTGTGAACAATTACGCATCTATTGGTCTTGCATGGTAATATGTAACCAAAACCTCTCATTTTTAAATCCCTATTGCAAGTTTTTCTCCAAATAATATATTCTATCTGCATCTAATACATTCATCTAATTGCCATTCATTTACACTTTGTTTTATTGAAATGAAAGTATAGCCTTTGCCCTTAACTATCACTCATCTTCCTTTTAACAGTCTGAATGAAAGACATTTATGCATACATCATAGTAAATTAAGAAGCCTTCCTTTTGTAGGGGAGTATTAATGCCTTCTATTTATTAATTTACAAAGCTATGCTAATTCCTTTGGGAAAATATGATCTTTTATTTTCATTACAGTCTTACTAGATCCCTTTCTCTTCTGACAGCTTGAATCTCCAAGGAGAATATTGTATAACAAAGTAATATTTGTCTGTAAAACATTCTTATAGCCAATTCCTTCTGGAGTTTCTGATACTCTATATTTATGTGTCAGATGCAGGATGATTTAGAAACAATTTGGATCATAAGCTAATTGATATCTCTGGTACCATGCTTATTTTTATGTGTGTATGTGGGGTTTTTAATTTTAATTTTTTAGGTTATTTATAGTAAGCTAATTGCTTGTACCTCAGGAGTCCTATTCATACAAAGAATAATGGTTTTGTAAGGATCATACCTTAAATGGTGTATGTATGTTTCTGCTTTGCATGTCTGAGGAGAATTCTTTATGTATTTGAAGCAATAGACCATTCATCTTTACAAAGGTTAATGAAAACTTGTTAATAACTAAAAAAATGTTTCTCTGGCATCTTTCTCTTTTTCTTCTGAAATGCAATATATGCTAAAAATGACTGCGGTTTGGCTCTTGACGGAGATTAATTTATCACTTAACAGAAATCTCAGAGAGTAGCTAATAATTATTACAGCCAAACAGGAGTGAAGAATCTAATGTTACATAGGATATATATGTACAGGATGTACGTGCAAGAAGGTCTTGCTTGGATTTGGGTACACGTATATCCTGTGTGTATGTGTTTTGTTGGCTTTGATTGCACAGTGTTGGCAGTTGATACAAAAGTTTGCTTACTATCATACACACAGATCCTAACTCTTTACCTTAGATCTTCCCTATAAGATAGACCCTTCAGTCTTTCAGTGGATTTCTATTTTTCATTCTGTCCCTTTCAGCCCATAATGATTAAACAAAGTACGTTTCAGCTCAAAGTTCTTTTGTTTAGAGATCACGTCAGTTGTTTCCACAGAGGACTAATGAGGTAATTTCCAAAATCTTTTTTTTCATTTTCCCTGAGATCATAGTCAAATTTGCACAGTGAAAGAAAGCAGTGCTTGAAGATGAGCTGATAGTGGCAACTGGGAGTTAGCTTGTTAGCTCAAAATTCATCTAAGTTTGTCCTATTTTTTATAGATGAAAAGGCATTCATTCATATGAATATATCATACTATAAGTGTTCTGATTTATAACAGAAGATCTAAACATAAGTGATGCTGCGTGTTAATGGAAATCTGCTCAATGAAGTCTGACAAGTTACATTTATTACAGTATTTTCCCGTTACTGTAGGAATGAATTCGGACTGAGACAGGATTTCTGAAACCTGTGATAGTGTGGCCCAGCTGCTGTTAATGTGAGACAGAAAGTAGTGTTGCTTTCCAGAAAATATTGCAGAGGAACGATGGTGGTGGGGAAGTGGCAGATTGTAGTTGAAAATAATGTGAAATTTGATAAAAAATAGGAGGGATTTTAGGTGTTGAATCAGAAGAAGGGGGAACTTTGTTCTTCTGTTAAGGTGTAATCAAGAGGAGCTATAAGGAAATCAATGTCAGAACTGAAAACTCTTGTTGATTTCTGCTTTCAGCCTTCAACACACTTGTCTTCTGTTGGAAATACACTGCAGTATTTTTCAGTGATTGAAAGGATATTCCTGTTCTGGAAAGCTGGCTGCTATTACCAGTTAATGAAAGTATGATCAAGTGCTGATATGTATTTTAGAATCACATAACACGTCAGAAACAATTCTCCATGTCTTTGTACTGAATCAAGTACTGTGATTTTCTGACAAAACTACAACTGAGAGTCTGTTAATATAAAAGATGGAGAAAACATTGTAATGTAAAATGACCTGAGGTTTGTCAGTGTAAAATATCGCTTTATTTATACATTGATTTGTGATTTGAACCTTCTAGTTTGAAAAGAAGTTAGTCTGTTCTTTTAATACGGGAGCACAGGTTGTAGCTGTCCTGAGGGAATTCATTAAGGGCAACTTACGTAACCAGCCTTGCATCAAACAGCGTATGGAGTTATCAGTGCAATGCAGAACGCTTTCAAGAAACAAACACAAACATCAAAGTGTAAGGAGAATCCTGGATATTTTCATAAAAATGCTTAACATGGTGCTACTACAATGAGTAGCACATACTAGCACTGTGCTGCTACATTTTAATTTTTTATTGCTTCCCTAGGCTGGTGTTTTGGGGGTTTTTTTTATTTGTTTTTGTAGTTCATTTGAGTTTTTTACAAATAGATACAAGAAGAATGTGTGTCCTTTAATTAAGTGTTGTAAAGTTTTATGTAATTGTATGAGGGGTATGTATAAGAACATGTTGGCTCCATAACAGGCTTTTACTCACCATTTCGGTTTTCAGCTTGTTCTATATGCCACCAGGGCTAATATAATGTCTGTTACATAAGGAATCAAGTATCATACCGCTGAGCTTGGAAAGTTTTCTGTGTATTTAGGGGCTTCCACAATCTTTTCCATTTAGCTTAGGGTTTGCAGATACTTTTCATCTGAGAAAGGATATACTGGGCAAATTAGTAGATGCCGTAATAAAGAATAGAACTAGTAAAGAATAGATGGGTAATGTGAGGGGACAGTCAACATGGATTTATAAAGGGAGGTCATTCTTCACATTTATTGCAGTTTTTGGAAGGAATCAGCAAGTAACTGGATAAAGGAGATACACTGGATATCATCTACTTGGATCTCCAAAAGACTTGACAAATAACTCAGCTATAAGTAAGATGCAGGTTCTTGTATGGATAAATACATGGTTAACAGATAAGGAATAGAGGAGGAAAACAAATATTCCATTCTCAGAGTGGAAGGAGGTCACCAGTGGAGTTCTAGATGGATATGTTTTGGGATACAGTTCATCATATTTCTAAGTAATCTGGAAAGGTGATAGCAAAATGACAAAGTTTGCTTATGATACTAAGTGTTTCAGGGTAGTAAAAATAATGACCAATGTTGTGGGGCTGCAGAGATATCTTTTGAGAGGTGGAGCAACTGCAAGTTAGAAGGCCAGATGACACTCTGTGAGCTTAATGGCATTATGGAAAAAGAAAAAAAATATATTTTATGTAAAATAATGGCTCTGAGCTGTTTCCACTCAGTGCTGAGATACTGGGTTTATGGTAGTTCTGTCAGTTCAGTGCCCCATAGTGGTCAAAACCACAAATAGTGTGTTTGGAAAGGGAGGAAAAAAAAATCCCAAAACAAAACAAAGAAGAAAACAGAGCATTAGCATACTAAAGCAGAAAGCCATAGTGGGCTTGCATTTTGAAAACCTTTCAGCTCTTTTCTATCCATCCCAAAATGGATACTGTAGACTGTAGAATTGGAAAGGTTCAGAGAGGGAACAAGGTAGTCACAGATGCAGAAAGGCATCTATATGAGGAATGACAAAGTAGTTGTGGAACAGTCCTTAATAACAGCTCTTTGGCCCAGAAAATGGATTAACAAGGAAGAATATGATAGTGATGTCTAAAATCCTGAGTGGCATGGAGAGGATAAACAGAGATCACTCTCTCCTCCAATACAAGAACTAGGGGGCATCAAATGAACTTCTTCGGAAGGTGGTTCTTCTCACAACACATTGACTGTGACACTAATGGAATCAGGATGGAGAGGCTGCAAAAATTTTACATCAGTTCCACAGAGTAGTTCATTAGTAAATTTAAAGTTGCCGCCTCTGGCTAAGGAAGACTTCCACTCTCAAATGGATGGAAACTGGGAAAGTACTCTGGAGAATGACTGCCCTATTTTATGAGTTTCGATAGGGAAGTATTCCATCACTTCGGACAGGATATTGGTGTAGTTACATCTTTGTTCTGATCCTCTCCATGCAGTATTATAAGCTGCTGCAACTGTTTCCTTTATTTGATATGGATCATAAAATTACATAAACTTTAAGTAGATTTAAGGGTAAAATCAAGGTAATGGCATTGTACTTTTAAACTCAACTATTTAAAGACTGGAAAATAAAAATCTCAAACTATGCTAATTTGACAGAGTTCTTTCTTATAGACAATCATTAATACTCTTTTTTATTTAGTAATTTAGAATAAAATTTTGTCATAAGTACAAAAAGAAAATTTTGAATATTCATTATATAATTCTCGACACACTGTAAAAAATATTTTCCATCAGGGGTTTGTAATTATTATAGCCAACAGAATAACTTTTCTTTCAGTTACCAGCACCATACCTTTTCTCCAAAACCCAGATATTTTTGCTTTCTAAATTGAAAGACAAGCATGCAAAATCTTGAGAACTCTAACCATATCTAGTGTATTCTAGTTACAAGGTATGTAACAATTTGCACTGATATGTTGCCAGTATTTATAAAAAAAGATTTTAGTAAGAAATTTTAGTAAGTTATAATCACAATATGGAGGATTTGTTAATATTCAGTTTGAGTAGGTATTGATAAATACTTTTGGATTATCATATTGAAATATTGAATAAGGTATGACTTGCTGAAAAACTCACTTAAATTTTTTTGTGGAGTCAGATCAAATACTACACGCAGTCGCTACTTGCAAATGAAGTTCTACAGTGCCTAATGTTTTTACTCTGGTCCTTAGAGAAGACTCTTAAATGCAGATTGCCTTAGGGATTTGAGAAGGTTAATTTTGAAAGTATATGTAGTGATTTGGGACTGCCTCATAGTTTTTGCTGTGTGGGTATAATATACCAAAAAATATGAAAGAGGAATCCCTTCTCTCTTCAAAATATTGTTGGTAAAGTGAAAATAGCAAGGAGATAGCTCAGTCTAATAAGATGCAGTTTAGAGTTCTCTATTGACAGCAGAAACCTTTATCTTTCTTTTTTATTTTTAATAAAAAGCCTCACTATTCTTTTTAAAGAAAAACAAACAGAAATAACGAGGGGAGGAAGACCTGATATTCTGCTTTATGGTTGAGTACCCTAACCTTAGACAGTGGATCTCCCTTGTATTTGTACTTTCTGTTCTGTGAAGATCTTGTTCTTCTCTGAAGCTCCATCCAAAAAGGTGAAGGGACTTCTTTCTCTCTCTCAATCTCTCTCTCTGTCTCTCTCTGTCTCTCTCTCTCTCTCACACACACACACACACTCTGTCTCGCTCGCTCGCTTGCTCTTTCTTTGCCTGTCTGAATGTTAGGGGTAAGAAATTAATGTGGGTTTTGTCATCCAGCTTCACTAGAAAAAGATTTTACCTGTTATATCAAATATAATGTGGTTTTCTAATAGACCTGTAAAAAACCAAAAAAGAGTGGAGCTATGTTTTCCTTATAATATGATTAGCCTGCACATTGAAATACAGCAATTTTGAATATCGGTACTGTGAACTAATTTTCTTCTGATGGTTTTAAAAAGGATAACTTGTTTTCATAATCACGTAGAATTTGCTTGGATCCATATCCTTGCCTTAAATAAAAAATGGGTAGTCTGATACAGATCTCATATATTTTTCTTGCAAACCAGAACATAATAAACAAAGAACCCCATTAGTTTGTTACTGGAAAAGGATAATTTATTCTAAGGTGAAGGATCATTTTTGTCAGCACAGCTTTATGGGAAAGATCACATGCCAGATGTTGAACTTACACATCTTGGTGATCTGGGCAATATCCTTTAAAGCTCATAAAACTCTTTCCTTGGAAAAGCAGGAGAGTCTAATTATTCTATTCAGCCTCTACATCAACAGCAAGGGGAGCATTTCAACCAAGGTTGGGGTTTTTTTCTGTAAAAAAAGCACTTTCCATAGCATAAAGCAGAGTCAAGGGCCTCCCCTATATGAGTATCTTAAGATGGAAAAACGTTTTAGCAGCAAATGTGCAAACAAGGAAAGGAAGACGGAAGTGTTGAATTTTTATTAGTAAATGGATCGTCCACAACCCCTTCAATTATGATAGAAAATGACTGGAGCCAACCAGGCTGTTACGAGATTAAATGGAATCAAGATGCCATTTATGCCTCTGAGTGGAAAAATCATTATTTTACTGTAAGTATCATAGTTGTGAGAACTACACTGAAAAAAAATATTCTTTCAGCTTAAGTGTCATTATGTTTCCTGCATGCTAATTAGGAAATTTTAGTGTATGTTAAAATTGAATTATATTTTTGTAAAATAGGAGGTAATTGGGCAAAATATTTATGATATTAACATATATATAGCTTATAAAGGATATATTTTAGAAATTTAGAATTAAATTTATCTTCTTTTATGTTGCTATATTTAGTTGAGGAATAATTTCATTAATTCACATGGAAGTCAATCACATGTACATTTACCATAATTACAGTTTATATGTTTCACTAAAGATTTTAAACCCAGAATATGGTAGTAATAGGTCATGTTACAAAGATTTTTTTGATTTACAAGCTTTATGTGGAGTACTTACTAAGTACATACTACATTAATGTATTTTTTATCATAAATACTTAAAACAAGTACACTTCAAAAATTTCAAAGGTTTGGTGTGGTGAATGATACTTTCTCTTGCATTTATGTGCTAATTTGCAGTGTTGTAGGTGCTCATAAGTCAGATATTATTGTGAACTAATAAGATTCTGTTCTGTAACAAAATCTGTCATAGCATGACCTCTCTCTTTATTATGTCAAAGGTCACTAGATGCTTATTAGTGAAAAAACCCAAGATGGCAAATTAGAATGCATTTTAGCTGCTAATCTCATGCTTTGATATGTTTATCCTTATTTCCTTATCTATTATTCACTAAATGAGTTAGGTTTCATCCTACCAACTATATCCTGTATGTGTCCTGCAAATAATTTTCTTGGGTAGGAGAGATGTGTTCTTTTTTCTCTTAGTGGTCAGTAGCAACCTGTTTCCTTTTTGGTATATTTCAGTTATTTGTTTACAGTTAGCCCTGTGATTTCAGCTGCAGACTTCTCTGAAATAAGAATTAGAAATATAATGCATTATCTTCCAAATAAGAAATGACCAGTCACCCCAAATTTAATTTGTTTACAGATTAAAAATTCTCATTTTTGTTGAAAATTAAATCTAAGAATTTGAAGATGCAAAATTCTTACTTTCCTGAGCACAGGGAGTTAAGGCCATGCTGCTTCTTCCCTGAACAAGGTAGAGGTTTTGTACATTGCCACAGCCACAACTAGTTGCATTTTAAGGCTTAATCAGTTTGATTCAGAATTTCAGAAAGTGGTTTTTGATTATGCAGAGTAAGTGGCAAATATGGCAAGTAAGTGGAGATACTTAATATAAAGTTCTGATTAAGGCACCAAAATTTCACAGAAAATGGGAATATTTTTGTGTTCAGGATTTTCCAGTGTTTACTCAAGATAAGTTACTTTTTCTGGGTGCACAGCAGAAGAACTCATCTAATAAGTATTAATAAAATACTAGATCATTGAATATTAAATCATTGTATAGTTCAGAGGTTTATACCTAGCCCCACCATTTTTGTGGGGTCCTAGTCACTTACTGCCATTCCTGTGAATCACCTTTCCAAAGTCAGGGACCTAACTTTCAAATTACTGTG
The DNA here is from genome assembly GCF_011004875.1 of Balearica regulorum gibbericeps. NCBI lineage: Eukaryota > Metazoa > Chordata > Aves > Gruiformes > Gruidae > Balearica > Balearica regulorum. The sequence continues at coordinate 163,745,116 of NC_046184.1, read as the reverse complement.
TGGTCTAAAGATGCTAAAGCAGTTTCTCTGGATTCATCATGATTATATGTTTACTAATGGTTTTCCACTTGTCACTTTTGACCTGTGCTCCATCCAAGTCCCAGCTAAGAACTTTAAGTCTATGAAGATTAAAGCTGTGGGTTTTTTAATTAATCAGAGAGTATCAAGGCACACAGCCGGTGTTTGGGAATCGACTGTGTATGTTGTTTTATTGTCAAAACAGTCCCTTGGTTGCTTGTTAGCCATGCCATCTAGCACAATACCACAAACTTCCTCTGTATAGTTCTGCAGTTAGTATGGCCAAGAACATCTACTGTTGGCAGTCAGCATGCAGGTTGGGAGTGGATGTGCATCATTCCATGTAAATTGTCTTCAGTGACAAAGGACAGTCACAGCCATGTTCAATTTATCAGAAGACGCTTAAGTGTCACAGATACCTGTAGTCTCAAAGTTCTGGAAACTACTCTTACACCACTTTGATCAATCTGTTCATATTCTGCTTTTAATAAAATACTATTATACCAGCACATAATAATTAAAATTCTTAGAAAGTTTAACTACTAGCATTTGCATTTGGGGCTTGTTGGGGTTTTTTGGGAACCACAAGAGGTCTGCAGCTGTATTTTAATATTGTGCTGAACTGTGCATTCTTCTTGCCTGCGATATCTAAAGCAAAAAGCTTTTATGTGGGATTTTTATCAGAAGCTGCATCTGATTAGCAATTGTGCTAAGGCGAATTTCAGATTAGGTCTTTTCTTCTTTGCCTTTGCTGTCTTGTCTCACTGTGGTAGAAACTGACTGCAATGAGGAAATGCTCTAGTTTTAATCTTCCCAGTAAGAATCAAATGGTCAAACTGCTACCAAGCAACATCTTGGTCAATTGAGTAAGTCTCCTAGACTTTGCAAAAGAATGTGCTGAGCAAATGTGAAGGGTTCACAAAGCCATTTAACAGCAAACTGCTTGCAGAACTGTTCATTATAGTTTGAAGGAATCGCTGCTGAAGTATAGTCATATGCTTTGTATTTCCTAAAGGCTTTTAAAACAATCCTCAATCTAAAGGTGAGCCTGACATTGTTCAGAAAAGATCTGTGAAATAGGATGTGATAAAGCGTAGCTCAGAGTTTCAGTAACTTCGGCGGAATCCTCCTATCATTCATTTCTAACATTAAAGTGATTAAGTCTTAAATTAATCCAAATGAAAACAAAATCTGCGTCAGAGGTGACGAACAAGTCACGGCTGAGAAAAGTAGGGGAACAATCGGCTTGTTTTTTCTGGTAAGTTCTTGAAGTCCAGTAATTTTTATTAATTTAATGAATGCATATTTAAATATTAAATTATTTATAATGATTTAATTAATTATCAGTAATTAAATGATGGCTTAGATGATTCTTGAGCCTCTTGGGAGGCTAGAATCTGTCTAACTAAGTTACTCTGCAGTCTTTGCCAAAGAGCTAGAAAAATAGAAAACTTGCATTGCACTGAGAGTGTGGAAAAACCAACATGAGAAGTACTTTGGCTTTCCATCACCTCTACAGTGTGTCTAAAAAGAAAGCACGTAGCAGTGTGTACTAAGTCTTCTAAACCTCAGCACGCATGGGATCCATAATGATTGCTTTTGCACATATTCTGTTCTCCATTGAAGTTAGCCGAAGCATTGGACATGACTTAACTAGGATGAAGTTACACATTTCATTTCTAATCAAAGGATGTGATCTCTGAAACGAGAATAAAGAAAAACGTGGAACTGAAAGTATTTGCACTCACGTGAGGGAATGTTAATAGATTCTTCAGGTGTATAATAGCAAGAACATACACTTTAGGCATTCTTGAAAATAATTATATACTTTTATAGCCTGGAAAACTTAGATGATGTGGCTTTTCTGCTTATTAGCTTCTTTATAACATATTTATGGCATATATATATTGCATAATTGTAGCATCTGAACATTTTATCAGAACTGACTTTTTTTTAATATTTATATAATTTATAATTAATATTGAAGCCATAATACTCAGAAAATAGTCTAACTAACTAGAAGAAAGTGTAAACAAATAGGGTGAAATTCATAAAACAATATTTACACTCACAAATTGATCCTAATTATCTCAGTTGATAAAAAGTGGCTGAACAAGGAGATTTTCATGAAGATTATTTTCATGAGATATGTTTACAGTTAAAAAAAAAAATCAACCCTGCTGATAAAGCAAATAAAAAATTGCCAATGATAAAAAAGCAAAAAACATAAATTTGCTTCTTTAACTTAGGATGAGATTAGAAGAAAAAAGGTATGAATAAAATTAGTCTAATCAGGTATTGTGACCTCAGTCCTTGACTGCCTGTCAATACTACATGCAGAAAGAGTGATGACTTAAAATGTCTTGCTTGTTTTCTTTGTACTTGAGATATTGAGACAATGTGTTACTGTCATCTGCACAGAGTAATCTCTACCCAATTGATCTCTTGTCTTATTTCTGTACATCTCTGACAACAGTTGAAGCAGAGATTCCTATTACTGTTAAACACTGCTGAGAAAACATGGAACTTTGCAGGAGAGAATGTCAGGCACCTGAATTATATCTGTTTCACCTCTCAATCTTGATTCCCCAATTTATTTGCAAGCTTTGTGATTAGTAGCAAAACTTGGACATAGCTGATATAGGATAAATATGATGGCTTATATTTTAAATTAAATTTCTGGAATTGGCGATTTAGGTTAACTAGCTGTATATACTTCATTATAACATGGTTTTCTTGTATATGCATGTAAAGTCTCTCATAGGTTACCAATATTAACTTGTGAAATGCCATCAGTTGTGTTTATTTTGTCAGGTATTGCTGTAGTTGTCATTGTTCTTACATAGGCAGAGTAATGTGTGGGGTTTTTCCCCCTTCCTATCATCTTACAAAGGCTCATTTCTTTCTTTACCTGGAAGAAAAGTAGTTTCAGTTCATATTATAGCCTCACTCATATCACTTCTAAGAATTTCCAAATTTTACTGCATTCTTATGCCAAAGTATACCACGAAACAAGAAGCAGAAAAAAATGTGAAACAAAGACAGACGTCTATCTGTTTTGTGAAAAGCAAAGAGATACAATTCCATTGATAAGTATGTAAGCATTCAGATATATGTAAAACATTTTGGAATAATTTTGATATTACTAAAGGATCTATTAATCTAAAGGATTTATACAGAGAGCTTTTAAAAGCCATTGGTAATCCAGTGTTAACAGCGGCAATATACTGGGCATCAAATTTCACCTAGTGATTTTTGCATTGACACTTCTAGCTTGTTTTTGATCTATAGCGTATCTTAAAAAGATATTTCCTTTCTTGAATGACAAACTTCAGATGATGAAGGATTCTTGGTATTTGTTAGGTAAGTTACTTCAGTGATCAATATCCCTAGTACTGAAAAATATGTACCTTATTTCTGATATAATGTAGCCTAGTATTAACTTCAATTCATTCAGTCTTGTTGTTTGCCACTTAGTGTCAGGCATCTCTTACCCATGTAGGTCAGGGTAAGAGATTTCCTAGGCATGTTTTTGCCTGGAAAATCTGTGCGGGCAGTTTTGAAGGTTTTTTTACTTTTACCACCAGTTTCAGGTGTTTGGAATTCTGTTCCGTGTGCATTACGCATGAGGAAATAAACTGTCGTGAATGCAAGGGTAAAGGGTGTACTTGTAACTGTAATAAGTTACTCTGACAACTTAGTGCAGATGTCCTGCAACCATGACTCTTGTATACTCCTTAAATCTGAGGAATTCAGGAGGTCTAGGAGTCACTATTCACGTGCAGTTAAAGCTGTAAAAATATGGAAAACCCTATCTAAATGTATTACTTATGGTCATGTCATCTATTGACTTCTCTTCCTTAATTTGGACTGAAGTTCTTAAATCTCGCAGCATAAAGCATGGCTTATAAATTTGATTTGATCTTGCTGGTGTTTTCTGTATTGTTTCTAACTTTTTCGCATTCTCCTTAAAAAGATGGCACAGGATTGTAATACTGGTTTTGATTGTTTTGTATATGGATGCATCAATTCTGACTTGATATACTCCCAAAGACTGGGTTATCCTTTATAACTGCACTGTCATAAAAGCAATCTTAGCTCAGCTCTCTGTATGCCAATATTCCTAGGTCCCTCACTATCAGTTTAGGTCAAGATAATTGCATTATATTCCTCTGGCCCTGCATTTGACAGCTATATTTTGTCTTAGGCCGTGCAAATAGCTGCTTATTACCAAAAGATCTAGATTTAGCTGTATGATTGGCCTCACTGCATCATTATTTGTATCTCCACCAATTTTATGTCATCTGCAAATTTTATCAGCAATGATTTTATCTTTTGTTCTAATAAATGCAGTTAGTCACAACACAGGATCTTGGAGAACCTAGTTAATCTTAGTGATCCAGCAGGGATATTTACTCCATTTTTACTTCAAAGAGTGCTTGTTCTTGTTTTAATTATTAATGCAAAGATTTTAGGTTCTCATCTCATTTACCTTTATCAACTAAAAGATCTTGTGATTTCATTAAAAAATAGCAACCTTGCCAAGAAGACCTATTTTCCATAAAACCATGCTTCTTGGAATTAATTGTGCTTTTATTCTGCACCTTCTAAGAACATTCTGATTTCATTTTTCCAGAAATATTACATCATTTTGCCTGTAATCAATATCAGGGTAGCATAAGTTATGAATGAGCTCTTTATATATATTTTAAAATAATTATTATCACAATATACTTTTTTTCAATCTTTCAGAAATTCTGAAGAATGAAATATTTTCTAAAGATCTAAATTATTTGTTCCAGAGGCAATTTGTAATAGCCTTTGATAAACATTATGCAGTTCTGTTCATTTAATAGAAAGTAATACTTTCTAGTCAGCATAGTTATTATACAGATAAAATGTCTTTATAACAATATGGTTTCCTTTTCTATTTCTGTTATTTTCCTTTTTCTGTCCGTTTCCTTGAAGGTTGTCACTACTTTTCCTTAACTGATGAATGTAAACCAGTTTGGTGGTGCTCTCACAGGGAGGTCAGTCCCTCACAACAGGTCTGAGTTATTTTGTACTTTGCATGGAATGTAATTTTGTCCAAATTTAGGTATCAATGCTTTGGAGGTCTGTATCTGAGCTAGGTGCCCAGACTTCATTCAAAGTCACTGGAGAGAAAGAGGCCTTTACACAGCAACATGTTTTGCCATATTCCTTAGGAGGGGATGAATTGTGCTTTAAAATGCCAAGTTCTCCATATCGATTCTACAAGAATAGACTAGTACGATTAGTTCAGATGTAGATATTTGCATCAGGGCAGATGAATCTTAATATCTCTCACAGTTTCTGTATTTCTGGAAGAGGCTCTTTTTGGACCTACAGAATCATCAGAACTTTGCAATGATCTAATCATTTAACCTGTTTAAGAATGGAGTGAATTGTCTTCTGGAGGTATCTCTTTCCCTTTATTTACTATAAAGTATGTGATTATATTAACACAGCTTTATTAAAAAACTATATTAAACTAGGTGAGATGAAACTCATCCTGTCCCACTGATTTCCATCAACGATGAACATTGTGCATTTTTTGCTTAAGACAGAGCAAATTCAATTGATTCTACTCTGCTCTCGTGAGACCCCACCTGGAGTACTGCATCCAGCTCTGGGGGCCCCAGCACAAGAAGGACATGGAGCTGTTGGAGACAGTCTGGAGGAGGGCCATGAAACTCATCAGAGGGCTGGAGCACCTCTCCTGTGAGGACAGGCTGAGAGAGTTGGGGTTGTTCAGCCTGGAGAAGAGAAGGCTCCAGGGAGATCTAATTGCAGCCTTCCAGTACCTGAAGGGGCCTACAGGAAAGCTGGAGAGGGACTGTTTATCAGGGAGTGTAGTGACAGGACAAGGGGTAATGGGTTTAAGCTGACGAAAGGTGGGTTTAGATTAGATATTAGAAAGAAATTCTTTACTGTGAGAGTGGTGAGACACTGGAACAGGTTGCCCAGAGAAGCTGTGGATGCCCTCCCTGGAAGTGCTCAAGGCCAGGTTGGATGGGGCTTTGGGCAACGTGGTCTAGTGGAGGGTGTCCCTGCCCATGGCAGGGGGGTTGGAATTTGATCTTTAAGGTCCCTTCCAACCCAAACTATTGTTTGATTCTATGAATGAAGATTCTTCTTCCTTGAAAACATGAAAATCCAACTCTGTTCAACTAAAATTAGTGTCGTGGTAAAATGTAGCACACCACACTAAGGCATCAAGATCCAGAGGTGTCAGAATGAGGTGAAATAAGTCAGCAGCACGCTGCGAGTTGCTACCATAGTTCATGTTGTGAAGGTGCAAGGGATATCGCTCCCCTTGCTGATGTTTAAGCTAAGAGACTGCTATTTCCTGTAATCAAGTACTTTTTCTTATACTCTTCTTGAAAATGCTCAAAGGTAAAAGAAAAAAGAAGAAATCCTCAGGGAGCGAAGAAGCTGGCAGAACGTCATTACAAGTAACTATAACAAGTAACTTTGATCTGCTGTGGTTGAGAGATAATTACATGGTTGCCACAGAGAGGAGAACCACACAGTTTCATTTACCCAGCATATGTGAAAAGGTACTCAGATACAGGAGATATAGGAGATACAGCAGATATTGCGTAGGATTCAGCAGCAAAAACAGACAGTGCCATTTTAGAGACCTCTGTAGTACCTGGTCTGACTGCTGGTTGTGGCTTCAGAAAGAGTCTGACAGGCACTGTGCCATACCTGCCAGTCTCGTGTGGAATTCACTCCTAACACAGCTTCTGTTGTCACTCAATGCTTTAGAGAAATGGACATACCCTCTTGGGACATTTTGTTAGAGATCCATTTTCTGTTCCTCAGGACACAATCAAGTCCAACTGAAATAAAATAAAATAAAGCCAGAGGTTGGCATGTAAATATATAGCATGCCAGATTTCATCTGCAGGTGCTGTAGTTATGTCTGTGGTATCATCCTTTCTAGCCACAGTAAGCAGAACTACTTAAGTGGCGGACTCCTATTAAGGATCTTATTGATATATCTTACAGATTTCTTATAGATAGGGGATGAAAGTGTCCATTGATTATACTACTTTGCAAGGTGATATTGACAAACTTTAGAATAAAATTTATTGTTACTGTTTCCCACTGTCCACGAGAGATTAATTTGATAGGTCATTCTATAGGCAATTCTTCTGTGAGGTTTCTGGGACTGAGGTTTTGCAAAACCACATTTTATTGACAAAACTGTTCTTTCTGGCAGGATATTAATTTGTTTGGTACCACAGACAGAAATTTCTTTGCCAATCAAGGCTGTCATGCAGAAAAATGTCATCGACCAGAATAACGCACTTTTTAATCTGGAAGTCCCCAAATAGTTAAGCAGGACCTGGACTGGATGCTGCCACTGATGTCAAAGATCTGCAAATACTTTCTGAACTTGAAACAGGCCAGGCTCGTCATTAAGTACTGATAAATTTCTTCCTGTGTGGTATTTATCCCTGTCGTTTGAAGAATGCCTTGCTTTATTTATTAGAGGATTTAAGTGGATGTCTTGGAAGTACAATGATCTTACTAGCTTACTAAAAGTAAACACTTCACATTAAGTTACTTAGTATCTTCTCCTCTGTTAAAAACAGAATCATACTTATTAATAAATCTACTTTACGAAATGCAAATTCACGACATGTAAAAAAAAATTTGGGAGCAGGTAATTTGAGGAGAGAAATTTGCAAGTTCTTTGCTTTCACTTCCACATTGGTAAATGTTTTATCTGACACCAGTTCTGTCTTTTCTAGTGGTATTGAAGTTTTTTAAAGGATTTTTACAATCTGTGTATATATCAGATTGCAACTTTGCCTAAAATCTTGATATGAATTCTCATGAAGTTCATAGCTTTTAAGTGTTTCTTGTAATATTCCTTGTATAATTTCACAGTTTTCTTAGCTGGCAGCAACCAAAGATTACAGGTACTTAAGCCTCATATACCATACACGAAATTCACATAGATGAGAAAATGCTGACAACTAACTGAATTGCAAAATGGTTCCTGAATTTCTTTCCTTCTGTATGTTATTTCTGAAGGTACACTCTTGATGTCTACGCAAGTTGTTTGTCCTGGTATTTTCTAGATTTTTATGATACAAGGTCAAAGGATCCACACTGTTCAATAGTTCATGGTCTGGTTTTTTAGCTGAAGGCTGGCATCTTACTGGCAAGGTGAGGTCATCTTACTGCAGACTGTTGAAGCACCAATTTCAGTGTAACTTAGTTTGCTTGCTCTTGAGCATCTTCCCTCAAGCAGATTTACTCTCCCAGAACTCAAGTATTACACTTTGCACTCAACTGAGATTTGAGTTGGAAGTGTAAGAAATCATTAAAGCAATCCAAAATTCACAGTTCAGGTTGCTGCAGCCTCGTTTTATCATCTTAATGGGTACTGTGCAGCAATAGCCTATAGTTAACTTCCCTTTTCTGAATATATCTTGAAGAAAGAAAAATGATCACCTCTTTTATCACAGCGTGGCTCCTCTGTTCATGTTTTTCGAAGTCCACCACCACCGGGGCTTTGAATAATGAAATAAATAAGGGGCACTAGTAAGTGGTCTGCTCTTTATACTTCCACACAGGCGCATGAGGTTATTATGAAGAGACGGTGCTATTCAGAAAACTGTGATCACCTTATTTAGCATCCACATGAGTAGGTAAATAGTAATTTATCAGAACAGTGACTCCCTATAGGCGTAATTAGTGTTGAGATCACAGTAAATCAATTGCTGTCAGTTACTGACAAAGATAATTGCTCTCAACTGGAAGCTCAGGGAAAAGGCTTACTGTATTTACATGCTCTTGTTGTACTTCTTGGTGTTAGAGACCTGCATTGCATGCTCGTTAACTTAAGCAAAGTTCTTTAGAAAAATAACTTGCATTGGGAAGCTTATATATGGGGAAGATAGCTAAGATTACTTCTCACTTGGCAAGAATTATTCAACAAAGTTATTTTTTAATTCATGTTGGTGGTCTTATTCTCTCATTTGTGCCATAAATTGAGGTTTTTCAGTGCTATGTGAAAGAAAAGAAATACAAGGATTTAGCCTGTAAGAGATAAAGGTTTTCAAGTGAATTAAAAATCAAATAATTAAGGAAATCTGTGCTGTTTCCTGTCACTCTTATCATGCTACAATTCATTCTTGAGTAGCAAAAACAAACTTAGAAACCAATGAGATTTTTCAGCAATGACTACGGGAAAATAGTGACATTTTGTAGGACTTTGATGTTAAAGGAATTTGTTGTGCAAAATATCTGGAAGTTCTTTGATCCACTTAAAAAAAATCCAAAGAGAGTCACACAAATATTAGTGTTCTCATTTCCTTCTCCTGTGCTTTTTCTCCTTTGTTCCAGACAGTTTCTGAATTTTGCGAGGTGGGAATTTTAGGAAATTAAAATAAAACAAAAGAGATGACTAAAATGAGGAAAAAACAACCTAGGATTCTCATTTTATTTTACTCCTCATTTTTTTATTTGTCGTGATTGAGAAAAAAAAGAAGAGAAATAAGAAAGTTTTCTACCAAAAGTAGCAAAATACTACAAATTTTGAAAGATGAAGACATAATCCTTATTTGATGGGCACATACAATTAAAATTACTCTAAATCTGCTTCATTTTTGTGATCCTCAAAACTTTCAGTGGCTGTATAAATACTTAATCTTCAATTGGGTTGTAGGGCCACTGTACATCTGTGATTTTAAATTAGGCTGTATCTTCAGAATTTCCTTGATCTTAGAGGTAGCAGATGTATTGGTCTAGATTTGGCTTTCTTATTTAGCTTTGGAGAAATGATTTATGAATATGACCATCTCAATCATCAATTAAAATTTTGTTTAATTAAAAATTATCATTTTTTAAAATGGTATTTTGTATTAGTGATTACCTTGGGATAATATTAGTTTGTTATGGAGTTTCTTATCTTCATTTTAAAATGTGTTGCAAAACTTGGAGAAAAATCAAAATTTCTAAACCCCTTCCCTGAATTGTTTTGAGATCATTATGGATTAATAGGGGTTGATTCAGATATGTGGAACCTGTTCTATTTGCTCTTTAAGAAACTAAAGAGGAAAAAAAGGTTATAACTATTTTGATCTTCTTTACCATCAGTCTGTATAAAACCAGGTTTGTTACACATCTTTCCTGCCTAAGTTATATCACAAAATAAATAATGATAGTAAAAAATCTGATTTTACCAGGTAGGGGTGAACCTCCTGGAACATGATTGCAGAGTGCTTTTGTCCTGAGAACAGATGGGCATTTGAGCTGGGGGAGTCTTCCAGGATGCAGGGAAAGCCAAGCTGAGGAGGAGATATTTAGGAAGCAGTGAGTATACAGAGAGGGTAGGAAGCAAGAAGCAGGTATTTGGCCAGGCTAAAATAAATGACAAAAAGAAAGACTTTTCTTGAAGAACTGTTGTGGCGGCAGACCTTTCTTCCCAATTCTTTTTTGTTGTTCTGTCTCACTGAAGAGTTAGTCTATTTTAAAAAGTACACTGTTGAGTAAAGCATGAGATTCAAAGCCTTTTGGTGTGTTTGAAGTGTTTGCTTTATGGAAAATGTACTGGCAGACCTGTCTCAAAATTCTGGCTAACTGTGGCTCATCTCACTTTGCTAGAAGTCAGGTGTAATCTGGCTGCTGGCATACGGGGCTCTCTTTTATCCCATCTAAGTTCACCTGTTGCCCTATAAAAGTAATATTCCTCATCATGTCAAGAGGTTTACACCATATTGTCGCAAAATTGGCTGCAAATATTGTGTTGTCCCTACTAAATTTTCATCATTGTCAGTTATTCACAGAGTTACATATTCAATACTAAATTTGACAGTGCAAGAATGCCAGTATATTATTTTGTCCTATATTATTTGGCTGTTACTCAGCCCTGGGGGTAGGAATAATCCAGTCTCCTGTGCAAAACTGTACATTTCTTATATAATATTATGTTATGGAGTTAATGGAGACAGTGGCCTAAGGCAAGCAGTCCAGTCTGCCTAATTTAGGTTCGTTCTTCAGCTGAAAATACCAACTCTGCCTGAGTGTTCAGGATCCAGAAAGTTTCATTCTCCTGCTGTTGGCATAGGAGTTGAAACCTATTTCTCCCATCAGTAATATTATGGAAAATTTAGGTAGTAGCTGTTACGCATGCTGCTGCAGATGACAAAAGTTTTTGGGGTTTTCCTGGGTAGCTTAGGTGGAGTTTGGATGCCTGTCTACCTAAACACGTAGTGAAATGACATTCTAGGCAGGAGAAGAGTGCAAAACTCTCAGAAATAAGCAAATGCAGTGGATTGTAATTAAATGGCAAAAGAGCTTCCAGAGCAAAGAGGCCAGCTGCATGAATAGGTACTCACAAAGTTAGGCAGACCCAGAAAGTAGAGGGAGGTACCATGTTCCAAAATATTTTTGGTAACTCTGTAGAAACATAAAGAGGATTTACATAAACTAGTTCCCACATCCATGTCCTATCATTGGGCCAAAGAAGGTTTTTAATTTAAAAAGCAGATGAATCCATATATGGTAGGCTTTTCACTTTCATTTCAGGACTGGTCACTTGGCTAATGTGAGTAATAGTTAGTATTCATGGCCATCCTTTTAGTAAGTGACAACTTTTTCCTTTCCAAAGACAAGAGTACCATGGAAAACATCATCCCTCACACTCTTTTTGCCTTCCATCCTCCTTTCCGATTTTCCAAATATTGAAAGTGCATCTAGAAGCAAACAAGAAATTTTATTACCAAGAGAATTGATGAAAAATGTTTTAAATGAGAACAAGCTACAATTTTGTTACTCAGACTGATCTGCAGTTATCTCTGGCAACCATCACTCTTCATAGTCATTTGCCTCACAAAGCTGTAACGATTACATGTTTACAGTGCCAGTACTTAGATTTCTTGTATTTTGTGTAAAGCTAAATGTAAGAGAGAAAAGGCATGCTTATATTATGAGGATCTATGTAAAGGATTTCACTTCCTTGCAGACTTTCAGATGTATACTTTTGAAAGGTTTTGATGATGATACTTGCTATATTTAGTATTACTACTCAATTTTTTCAGTATGCAACATGTGATTACACGGTGTATATTTTTTTAAGTTACAAAAAATACACTTCAAAAATCTGTGATGGCAAAAGCCTTTCAATTTGCTGCATTGTAAAAAATAATGGGTTAGGCAGCAATACAAATACTGTTCTCTCAGAGTTTGGTACAAACTCACAGGTTTACTTATTGGTCATTAATAACCATAATATTTTTATCACTTTCTTGCTGACCTCAGGCCCCAGTGAAGCTGAAGGATGTCAAGTTTAGTGCATAATGCCACTGGAAGGCATTAATAGAAAGTTTCCTTAATCCTAGAAACTGAAAACATCTGCTTGAATTCTGTGACATGCTGTATATGTGTTCAACATCAAGGCAGCTTTCAAAGAATCAGCTGATTTTGCTCCCAGCAGTGGGTTTTGCTTCAGCCAGTGGGAAATTATTTCAGAAGGATTTAGATGGTGCAGGAGTAATTGGTTTAATAAGAAAAAAATAAGGGAAAATTAAAAAAGTCAAATACTTTTCCAGTACATTCACGCATCGCTTCTTACATCAACTGTTTGTTAATAGGCAAGTGTTACACCTTGTTTCATTCTGTTTCCTGCTAACTTAATGGCAGCAATAAAGAAGAAGAAAAAATGGATTACACCATAGTTGGCTTCTCAGTTATTACAATGTCATAATTTTAATAATAACTTTACTGGTGCACATTTTGTAGTATTTTTACAATCATTAATTTCACAATAAGGAAAACTTTCACATTTCAGTTTCCCCTATCATTCTACAAATGAAAAGTACATAATTATTTACATTTTACAGAAAATTAGTCTTAAAATTTGTTTTAAAAACTGAAAAGACCCCACATTATATTAAAATATAACGTTCTAGCATAAAATCTTGAAAATACAGTGTGCTAGTGAGGCAGAGAGATATTAGGAGCAGCTTTTTTACTTGGGTAGAAATTTCTGCTTCCCTTTGAGAATATTAATCAATCTCTTAAGTATGTGAGAACATGGAAGATGCATGTTCTGCATTTATTCCAAATGGTAATTTCAGGCCTCTGCATCATCCAAAATTAAGTGGTATTGCTGTTTATTTAAAAATGTTCATCTGTCCAGTCTTGTTCATTGGAAATTCTTAAACATAGAAAACTGAAGAGATAATTCTACATTTTTTCAGGATAGTATTGAAACTTTTGTAGACCTAGGAAGCCACAGTCACTATTCTGAATAGATGTGCTTGTCCATGCCTTCTTTTTTTACCTGTGTGTTAGTGCTTTCTTCCAATGGCAACCAGGTAGCAGCAGTTAGGACAACCATGGAGCGCACACCCAGATCTCATCATAACATGCACCTACGACGCAGCCATGATGCACGTGCCTGGAGAGCTGGAGAAGTTCTTGAGCTTACCCACAGTTGGCGCAGTGCTGCAGAGACTGATACCACTACCTTCCAAACAGCATCTTCTCTGTTTGCAGAGTAGCCCTTGCACCACTACGAACATGTACATATTTGAAGAACAGTTTTACTGAATTCAGTAATTTAGTATATTCTATATTGAATTACATGCATGTGTATATATTTTATGCTCCTCAGATACTCTTTTATTGATATAATACTTTGAAATAGAAAATCCTTTTTGCATCCAAGTTGATAGGTGTTTTCACTGTAGTGTCAGTTATACTGAATAATGACAATTTCTGTGTCAATATTTCTGGAAATTTGCAAAGTTCTTCAGAAACTTATTCTCTCCTCCGTGGATGCCAAGCCTTGTGGCCTATTTGTGGAATACATAAGAAGGGTCTTACTTTGTGGGAGGTAAATAGCTTTTTCCAATCGTAAATGAATAAGATATATGCGGATATTTCTGCAGATATTTATATCTGCCTTCTGGTATTACATGAATCTTCCAATTAAAAGTTTGTGTATTTTGTGAGTGAAAACAATGGAAAAGTAACTTCTTAGCACTGTTACTGTCAATGGACTATGTACTGTCAATGGACTACACAAGAGTAATTTTTGGTGGGTGAGGCAGGCAGTACAGTTTTCAGATGGTGTGACAACAGAGGTTCCTTGTCATGTCACTTGCTTTAACTTTCCTTTTGTGAAAAATAAGTACTTAATTAATATCTATAATGCACAAAATTATGGAAATTCAGCTTTTGAAAAAATCAATAGGAAACAAGACTGTTTGTCTAAGAATGTGCATATGTATCCATAGTACATTGTACCTGTCCCTCCCTCATATATATTACTGTATTTTGGCAACCTTGTGTAGGCCTGTTGTCTGTTTCCATTGACCTGGAATGTCATAAGAGGAACTCAAAGCTTAACTAGGCCTGTTTGTTAATTTTGTTTGCTGTGTGCTTGGTTCACACTAGTTCATATAAGAAAATCAGGTGGCCACAAACCACACAAAAAAAAAGTGAAACTTGCTTCCCTTTCAGAGTTGTTGTCAGCTGTGTTTTCTACTCAGTGCTCTACCATTGTGAGCAACTGCTGTAAAGAATGGGTTGAAATGAATTTGCCTTCAGAGTATATTCCACTTTTGAAGCTGACTTCCTGGGCAGGTAGTTGACCTTTGTGTAACAAACTCTTCTGCTTAGTTGACTCACTGATGGCTTAAGTCTTTCATCTTAAAGAAAAGCACAAAGTGATAGGAACTATTGTTAAAGGAGTGTTGATTATAATAGGAAATTAAATAAAATGACAGCAGAATGTAAAATACAAGTAATGTAATTGATAAAACATTACATGTGCATTTGAACATTTAGATAATTATGCTTTTCCTATTATTAGGAAGTTATTGTACTTCTCATCGTATCAGCCTTTAGGTTCTTCTTCCTTTTCAAGAATTTTTTTTTAACTTTGGCATTGTTTTCAGCCTATATTCATTAATGTTATTTCTTGATTGCTACATGCGCTGTATCATTAAATCTTTAAATTTGAGTACCAGCAAACAAATATGATAGACACATATTACCTCACAAAACCTTAGCAGTGTCCTGCTCAGGAGCTCATCAGTGACCCAGCAAGGGAAGGGGCATCAGTTTTCTACTCCTTGTATCATGTTAAATTTAATTTCTTATACAAGATGCATTGTAATGATTCATAATCAGTGAGGCCGCACCTCAAGTGTTCAGTTTTGGGCCCTTCACTACAAGAAGGACATTGAGGTGCTGGAGCGTGTCCAGAGAAGGGCAGTGAAGCTGGTGAAGGGTCTAGAGCACAAGTCTTATGAGGAGCGGCTGAGGGAACTGGGATTGTTTAGCCTGGACAAGAGGAGGCTGAGGGGAGACCTTGTTGCTCTCTACAACTACCTGAAAGGAGGTTGTAGCCAGGTGGGTGTTGGTCTCTTCTCCTAAGTAACAAGTTGTGCCAGGGGAGGTTTAGATTGGATAGTAGGAAAAAATTCTTCACCAAAAGGGTTGTCAAGCACTGGAACAGGCTGCCCAGGGAAGTGGTTGAGTCACCATCCCTGGAGGTATTTAAAAGACGTGTAGATGTGGTGCTTAGGGACATGGTTTAGTGGTGGACTTGGCAGTGCTAGGTTAATGGTTGGACTTGATGATCTTAAAGGTCTTTTCCAACCAAAAATATTCTATGATTCTATTGTTTTAATTGATTTTATTTAACCCTTCAGTGACAACAGTTATAAAATATCTTCATGTCCTATTCTCTGATCCTGCAGTGGATGAGATATACAATGGAAGGACTCAAAACAGGCACACAAAGCCTAAATTTTAGTTCCACACGTGGAAATACTTTATTGTAATATTTGTAAATGCTTAAAAATATTTACAAATATTTGTAAATGCTTGAAATTTATTTAAGTACACAGATGAATCTGTTGCACTACAGAAAGTTCTGTGATAGCAGAATTTTCTGGTTTTTAAAAATATTTACTAGTAGGAGTCTGAAATATAACATTCCTCAAGATTCGCATTGATTCCAGTCTGTCTGAACATTGTCTATTTGCAACTTGGGCACCTGCAGTATTCCTAAATCCCAGCCAGCAGTTCAGTCTGTTTCCTTTCCAACATTCAGTACCTTAACAAATTCATTAGGTGCTTTCAGATTTTGGTTGAAAAATCACTCGTTAGCTCAGATTTAGCCTATAACTGAAAAAGTGCCTATTCTAGGAAAGGAAAACACCTGCCTTGTTCCATAGTGGATGAGTTCCACAGACAGCTAGAAGCAACCTCACACATGCACGCCCTGGTCCTCATGGGGGACTTCAACCACCCCAATATCTGCTGGAGGGACAACACAGCAGGGCATAGGAAATGTAGGAGGTTCCTGAAGAAAATTGGTGACAACTTGCTGACACAAGTGATAGAGAAGAAAATGAGAAGAGGTGCTCTACTGGACTTCATACTCACAAAGAAAGAAGGGCTCATTGGGGATGTGAAGGCTGAAGGCAACCTTGGCTGCAGTGACCGTGAGATACTGGAGTTCAGGATCCTGAGAAGAGGGAGCCAGGCAAAAAACAAAATCACAAGTCTGGACTTCACGAGAGATGACTTTCGCCTCTTCAGGGATCTTCTTGAAAGAGGGCAGAGGTGCCAAGAAAGCTAGTTGATATTCAGGGATCACCTCCTCCAAGTTTAAGAGCGGTCCATCCCACTGGGCAGGAAGTCAGGCAAAAATGCTAGGAGGCCTGCATGGATAAACAAGGAGTTCCTGGCAAAACTCAAATGTTTGATGAAGTATATGGAGGGTGGAAGCAGGGACATGTGACCCAGGAGGAGTGCTGAGTTGCTGTCCAATCTTACAGGGATGGAGTTAGGAAAGCCAAAGCCCACCTGAAATTGAATCTGTGGAAGGATGTCAAAGGCAACAATAAAGGAATCTGTAAGTACATAAACAGCAAAATGATGACTAGGGCAAACCTGTCATCTCTGGACTTCAGGTAGGGATCTTCAGTTTCCCAGAGATACCATAGGCAATGGACGGACCACACAGTATTGGGTTCATTTGGGAAACTATATTTCCACAAAGTAAAATACCAATGGGGTAGTGGTTCTTGGTTTTGGTAGGAAATTGTGTAGATGAATCCTGAGGAATCACGTATCCTGGGGTGTAATATGTCTGTTTTGGAAATATCTGCTTAATGTATTGCAGAAGGAGAAGGCAGACATTTGAAATGCTATAAAAACCAGTAAGCTCTATCCCAGTTAAAAAGTACAAGAACTTTGGAATTTCCATGTATTATTGACTTAGATCTTTTAGTAACACCTGGATTATGCTTTTCACGAGGATTTCTATTTAATGTGACAGCTAATCATCTTGCTAAGAGGCAAAATAGTACATTTAATTTCTGATTTAATGAGGTAAATGGAGTTGAGCTACATTTGTTACTAGTTTAGGAGCATTTGTGTGACTTTTTTTAGGCATTGCTTTATATTGAATGATAGTAACAACAACAACAAAGCCCCTCAGAAGAGACCACCAATGATACTGTGGATTTATGACTGTACCTTGGGATCTTTTTAGGCTTACTCCTGCAGATATTTAAACTCTGAGAGCGCCTCTTGGTGTGAGTTGAGTGCTGCACACTTGTAGCCTCTTCTGGTAGAGGTCTGCAGTCTGACACTTGGTTTAAAACTCTTCAAAGCGTTTTATCTCCTCAATTATGACAGCTAAGCAACGAAAGATAATAATGGAGTACATGTTACCTTATATGACTTTGGAAATGTTTAGAAGAGCTTGTAATGTGAAAATGACACAGTACTTTTAGTTTGCAAAGGTTATGGTATAGCACACCAAGCATTCAACCATGTGTTTAAATCCATTCTGAGGCAGCAAGATACATAAGCCTGTATTTAAATGCTCAGTTGAGTTGGAACCTTAATCTTGCCAACTCAATGACCTTAGCAGACTAATGTAAGAGTTAAGGCAAGCAAGACAGGTAGTAGAGGTAATGCACCTGAACAGTGTTACAGGAGGTTTCCAGATGCAGCTTGGAGTGTTGGCAGTCTTCTGCACATGATTCTGCTCTCTGTAATGACTGTGAATGCAGGTAATGAGTCCCCTTTGTCTGAGGTCTCTCAATCATTTTTAAGTGAAATTTTTTGTCATGGTTTAGGCCCAGCCAGCAGCAAGGTACCACGCAGCTGCTCGCTCACCCCTCCGCCAGCATGATGGGGAGGAGAAGTATAACAAAAGGCTTGGGTCGAGATCACTCACTAATTATCGTAACAAGCAAAACAGACTGAACTTAGAAAGGAGATTCATTTATTACTGAACAAAACAGAGTAGAGCAATGAGAAAATAACATCAAGTGTTAAAACACCTCACCCCACCCATCCCATCTTCCTGGGCTCAACTTCACTCCCAGCTTCAACCTCCTCACCCTACAGGGGCACCAGGGGGACGGGGAATGGGGGTTACAGTCAGTTCAGCACACATTGTTTCTGCTGCTTCTTTGTCCTCAGGGGGAGGACTCCTCTCAATGTTCCCCTCTCAATGCTCCAACATGGAGTCTCTCCCACAGGCTACAGTCCTTCACAAACTGCTCCAGCATGGTCTTTTCCATGGGGTGCAGACCTTTAAGAGCAAACTGCTCCAGTGTGGGTCCCCCACAAGGTCACAAGTCCTGCCAACAAACCTGCCCTAGCGTGGGTTCCCCTCTCCATGAGTCTACTGGTCCAGCCAGGGACTTGCTCCAGCCTGGGCTTCCAATGGGACCACAGCCTCCTTCAGGTGCCTCCACCTGCTCCAGTGTGGGGTCCTCCATGGGCTGCAGGTGGAATCTCTACACCCCCTCATCCTTCCTCCATGGGCTGCAGGGGAACAGCCTGCTTCACCATGGTCTTCACCATGGGCTGCAGGGGGATCTCTGAAACAGCGCCTGGAGCACCTCCTGCACTGACCTTGGTGTCTGCAAAGTTTCTTACATCTTCTCACTTCTCTCTCCAGCTGCAAAAACTTCCCCCAAATGGGTTTTTTTCCCTTCTTAAATATGTTATCACAGAGGCGCTGATTGGCTTGGCCTTGGCCAGGGGCGGGTCCATCTTGGAGCTGGCTGGCATTGGCTCTGTCAGACCCAGGGGAAGCTTCTAGCAGCTCCTCACAGGAGCCACCCCTATAGCCCCCACCCACTACCAAAACCTTGCCATGCAAACCCAACACATTTTTCAAGAAAAACAAAGTAAGAGGACCAAATTTTTAACTATTGTCAGTCAAATGGGTGAGCTTTTAACACCAGCTCAAGTCCAGCTTGGCAGTACTTAAAGGGCAACTACAAAGAAGACAGAGGCTGTCTCATCACAAGGAGCCACATGGAGGAGACAAGGGGCAACAGCACCAAGTTGCATCAGGAGAGGTTTCATCTTGATACAAGAAAAATTTTTTACAGTGAGAGCAATCAATCACTGGAACAACCTCTCCAGGGACATGATGGAGTCCTCATCATTGGAGGTTTTCAAGACACAATTGGACAGGGTGTTAGATAATCTCATCTAGACTCCCTTTCCCAGAAAAGGTTGAACCAGATGATCTTTAGAGATCCCTTCCAACCTGGGCTGTTCTATGATGATGTGTCTTACTTAATTCTTCTCTTTGTTTTCTGTTTTGTTTGACCTCATCCAAGTCACTGCACAGTGAACCACGTTAGAAATGACTGTATTATTAAACAAGACATGATATTTTCACAGTTATGTCAAATATATGCAGTTCCTTTCAGAATTTCCAGGATGATAAATGGGAGAGCTTCAGAGATTTCTTTCCTGAGGCTGAAATGAAGAAAAGAAACCCCCCTTTTTCTTTTCTGAAGCATTGGCTCTTTGAGGGAACTGAAAATAGCATCATTAAAGATTGTAAACAAAAACCTTGATTTCATATTTGCAGATTTTAATCTTTAATTCTAAGGTGAAGTTGACCTTCCTTCCTTAACTTATGGCAATGTACCTTGCATAACATGAACTTTCACAGCCCTTACACAAGGTGAAAGAGACGGTCATGTTTTAAAAATATATTGTTAGACACTATTTTGCATGTTTTTGCTTTTGATGGTTTTGAAATATCTGGAGGTTCAGATGCTGATCATCATGTATATTTACCTGAATTAGAAACATTATTTTTGCATGTATGTATGGTTAGGTTTATTTCATTTATGCTAAAAAGATAAATCTATAATTTCCCTCCCTCTCCCAGCAAACCATAAGCAGGTAAAAATATACTTTCTGTATGTTGTAACTTTTAACTTAAATGTCTTTTGTTTGTTTTAATCTTTTTTATGACCAATCATTAACATAATAGACAATAAACTTAAACTGGAAATAAGAATTAAAAAATTCAAAATTTTACACTGTTGCCAAAAAAAAGAGACCTGTCTAGATATGGATTGCTGCTAGCTAGATTTCATTCCAGTCTGAATGGAAAAAATTACTATGTTGATAATCTGAAAAATACTTTTATGTCAAACAGTCAGAAAAGAAATCATGAAACCGGAGGCAGACATAAGTTTCTGTCTGTGGAGTGCTTGGGCTCTTTACATGAATCTTTGGATAGAAAGTAAGCCAGAGTTTTAGTTTTCTCCCTTTCAGCTCAGTGCCCTTGCAACAAAGTCAAAGCCATGCTTCCTTCTTCTTGCTGTCCTTCGGCGCAATGTCATTGCATTTCTGCCTTTGTCCCCAGTGTCAAAAGGGAGATTAAGAGCTTAGTGTGTGTTAGGGCTGCTTGGGGTTGTTAGGTTTGTGGGTTCAACCAGTAGTGAAGCTGAGCACGTATCCCAGGGACACAGGCGTGTGGGGACACATGCATGCACAGAGGACACCGATGTGCTGGTCACACAGGCTGCCACAGAAGGTCACTAGCGCAGCACAGCACTCTCCAGGTTCACGAGCACACGCACATTTGTGGATCCCCGAGTACCAGCACGGCCCCTCTGCCTGTCTAACCCCTCTTACCTGCCTGACTGTCCCGACTCGCTGGCTGGTCCAGCTCGGTGCTCGCTGCAAACACACAGCACTCACACACTCATCCCACGGGCACCCCACACTGTGGGGCCCCCCATATACCAGCATACCCCTCCTGTGCTGGGACCTGAAGGCCCCTCCATGCTCACTGGCAGGTCCAGATGCACGTGTGTGATGATTAACATGCAGTTGGTCCCTTTTATCCTCATGTCTGCCTACCCCTGTCTCTGCTCCCCGCTGCTCCCCCTTCCCGTGCACATTGCCTCACCAGCTGGCACAGTCCCACCAACCACCTCCAACATGTGGGACCCTCAGGTTTGCATCCTCATCTGTGGCAAAGTCCCATTTGCCTGCAGTTTCTTGATGGCCCATCAGCTAGTGTGACTGACCGGGTCTCTTTCTGGTTATTGTTTGTTAATGCTAATGGGCCAGGTTTTATGTCTATCTCCTTTTCCTTATCCTCCCAACTGAAAAATTAAATGTTCTCACACTCCACATATCCTTATCAGTTCATGCCACTGACCAGGTTTGTTCTTATGACCTCCCTTATGTGATGGTCAGGTCTTTATGGCTTGTTTGACGAGATACTCTCAAGACACCCTCCTTCCATTTACCATGACAAGGGCATCCACCTGAGATGGAGAATTTGTGGTCAAACTTTATCAAGTTGAAGATCTAGATTACAGTTGTCTTACTTTCTAGGAAAATGGTCTAAAAACTTGCTGGTTAAGCCAAATTATGACTAACGCATCACTTTGTGGGAGATGTGGGTATTTGCAGTGAAGACTGTGAATAATGGGGGTTCTTTCAGGCATTTAGGCAGGAGAAGGATGTAATTTGATTTGACATTAGGTTACTTTGGAGTGTAAGAGGGAAACAGCCAACTGTGTACTTGGTTCAGGACACTTCTGACCTAGTATATGCAAATATCAAATGATGACTATCCAGAAAACTGCCAGGAAAGCCGAGGAAGTGCGTAAAGGAGCGTCTGAACCTGTAAGGTTAGGCAGTGCTGGTAAATAAATAGAAAGGCTCATTGTGATTAAAATAGCTATTGGATCATATCAAAGTGTGCATTTCTCTGAGATTCCCGTGCTTCTGGTGCTGTGCAGACACATAATAAGGAAAGTCTCAATCATGAAAAGTTCACAGTGTAAGTAAATGAGGAGAAGCAGAGCACAAGCAGTAAAATTATTTCCTTTAAGTCCCACAGGTCATCAGTGGCAGATTAAAGAACAAAGCCAGTCTTTTTCTGAATTTCAATCTAGTGTCCATTACATATATTTCAATACATATAAGGTATTATTGTTATTCCATTTTACACCTCATATTCTTGATGAATGATGCAATATTGTATGAAATGCAGTAGAGGTTCCCCCTAGCGATATTGAGTCATTTACTTCTTTTGAAATGTTGTCCCATGCATATTAAAAAGTGATGTTTTAATAGCAGCATAGTTTGGTGTTTTGCATGTCTTTGTGGTAGGATTTTTACTAATCTTTCCTGTTGAAGCTTGGATTATACCTGTCATGCTTCATGTAGATCAGTAAAGACATTCTTGTAATATTGCAGAATCCCTAAGCATTTCTTTGCGTCTTTTGAACTGCATGGGCTGGGTTTTTTTAGTTCTTTTGTTCTTCAGATTTTCTATTGAGCATGGAATTCCTTGAGTAAGCAAAGACTTGTATAATACCCAGGGGTAGTAGGAAAATTCACATCATTGTGATTAACCATGAGAATTTCCAGTAACAGTTTGTGACTATGTCATTAGAAAAAAGTCTTACTTTGAAAATGTTGATGTTAGTAACTTGTAAAGAGCAAGCTTATTATCAAGTTGTCCTTTACATCCCAATACAGCATGCATCAGTGTTTTACTACAGGGGAACCTGTAGGGCTGCCCAGTCCTGCCTCCTGCAAGACAGCAGATACCTTCTGAAACTGCAAAGATGTGGTAATTCAGAGTATTTATGGTTAATACAAAAGTATATATAACAAAAGATTCTTAAACCAGGTATAAATAGCTAGACTGTAAGCTACACTGTAATGCAGCTGCCTGTTCTAGACTGTGGTAGGCTGTTTGCATTTGACAAACAAGAAGACTATACTGTGACCATGAAAATAATTAGCTATTAGCTTGTTTGGGGGTTTATTTTTAATATGTCAGTGAATTGCTGAAGGTAAAATTTTACAGAGTTTTCATTAGAAATATGAAGGAGGACCAGAATCAGTTTTCTATTGCTGGCAACATTTTGAGTGTTTGTGTTGCAAAATATTATCCCTCTTTTACTGTTAACTTGTCATCAACCATGAAATACCAGTAAGCTAGTATTGGAATTGAAATTAAAGTGTATATGTGAATGAGTTCCAAAAAAATACTCAAAGTAATAAATAATGTCCAGACTGTCCTAGAGAGTCAAAATTACGTTGAGCCCTGTACCGTGTCTGTGTTCCTATGTGCTTGGGAAAAGTATACGAGAAACAAAATTATTTGGAAGTCCTTCCCATAGTGTAGCCTCATACCATCTGGCAAATGAGCCAAAGGCAGCATCCAGAGATTTCCACTGGTGGATGTATTCTCCCTGATTTGTCTGACTAGTTTTGGAACTCATTTTACCTTCTGGTCTTCACAGTATCCTGTAAGAATGAGATTTAATTATGGACTGTATGAAAAGCACTTGCTTCTGTTTGTTTAATTATGTTCCATGGGGCACCTCAAGGGGAAATGTTACAGTTTATGAAGACTCATTCTCTGTTCATCATGATTTTATACATCTTTGTTCATTCTCACCCTCTGCCATTTCTCTTTTCTAGATTGAAGAGTTCTGGTGTGTTTAATCACTGTGGAAGAGCTAGTCTCTACTTCCTCATTATTGCCCTCCTCTCTACCTTTTCCAGTCCTTTTTCATGAGGGAAAATTGTAAAAGCATGGCTAATTTATGCTGTACAGATGTACTAGTAATGTAAGATTCCTACCTATATGTTTACTGTCATCTCTCACGTACATTCATAATTTCATCTTTGATTTGTACATTTACATAAATCTCTTAGCCATAATTAATTCTTTGTGCTATTATTTATTATGTGTATTTTATACCTTTTTGTCTCATCACCTCATCAACTTACCAGACATCTGCTGGAAATACAATACAGCAGAGAGGAAACAGTCCAGGAGGTTCCTGGAGTGTGTGGAAAAAAGCTTCCTGACACAGCTGGTGAGGGAGCCAACTAGGGAAGGAGCTTCACTGGACTTGTTCTTTGCGAACAGCAAAGGACTTGTGGCTGATGTGATGGTTGGAGACCGTCTTGGGCATAGAGATCATGAAATGACAGTTTTTGATTCTCGGAGAAGTAAGGAGGGGGGCAAGCAGAACTGCCACCTTGGACTTCCGGAGGGCAGACTTTGGCCTGCTTAGGACCCTGTTTGACAGAGTCCCTTGGGAGGCAGTCCTGAAGGGCAGAGGAGTCCAGGAAGGCTGGACATTCTTCAAGAAGGAAATCATAAAGGCACAGGAGCAGGCCATCACCATGTGCTGAAAGACATGCTGGCGGGGAAGAAGACCAGCCTGGCTAAACAGAGGGCTTTGGCTGGAACTCAGGAAACAAAGGAGAGTTTATGCCCTTTGGAAGAAGGGGCAGGATGTCATGAGGTTATGCAGGGAGAAAATTAGAAGGGCCAAAGCCCAACTAGAACCTAATTTGGCTACTGCTGTAAAAGACAATAAAAATGTTTCTATAAATACATTATCAACAACAAAAGGAAGGCTAAGGAGAATCTTCATAAGTTATTGAATGCTGGAGGAAACATAGTGACAAAGGATGAGGAAAAGGCTGAGATATTTAATACCTTCTTTGCCTCAGTCTTTAATAGTAAGACCAGTTGTTCTCCAGGTACCCAGCCCCCTGAGGTGGAAGACAGGGATGGGGAGCAGAATGAAGCCCCCATAACCCAAGGGGAAATGGTTACCGACCTGCTGCACCGCTTAGACACACACACAGGTCTATGGGACCAGCTGGGATCCCATAGGATCCCAGGATACTTGGGGATATCCCAAGGATACTGAGGGAGCTGGCAGAAGCGCTCACCAAGCCACTTTCCATCATTCATCAGCAGTCCTGGCTAACCTGGGAGGTCCCAGTTGACTGGAAGTTAGCCAATGTGATACTCATCTACAAGAAGGGCTGGAAGGAGGATCCAGGGAACTAAATACAGGCCTGTCAGTCTGACCTTGGTGCTGGGGGAGGTTATGGATCAGATTATCTTGAGTGCCATGACATGACACATAGAGTACAACCAGGTGATCAGGCCCACTCCGCATTTGTTTATGAAAGGCAGGTCCTGCTTGACTAACCTGATCTCCTTCTATGACAGGGTGACCCACTTAGTGGATGAGGGAGAGGCTGTGGATGTTACCTACCTGGACGTTAGAAAAGCTTTTGACACCATTTCTCACAGCATTCTCCTGGAGAAACTGGCTGCTTACAGCTTGAAAGGGTAGATATTTTGCTGAGTTAAAAACTGTCTGGATGTCCAGGCCCAAAGAGTTGTGGTGAATGGAGTTAAATCCAGTTGGTGGCTGGTCTCAAGTGGTATTCCCCAGGGCTCAGTACTGGGGACAGTTCTGTTTAACATCTTTATCAATGATCTGGACGAGGGGATGGACTGCACCCTCAGACAGTTTGCAGATGACACCAAGTTGTGTGGGAGT
This sequence comes from Balearica regulorum gibbericeps, assembly GCF_011004875.1. Classification (NCBI taxonomy): domain Eukaryota; kingdom Metazoa; phylum Chordata; class Aves; order Gruiformes; family Gruidae; genus Balearica; species Balearica regulorum. The sequence continues at coordinate 163,719,407 of NC_046184.1, read as the reverse complement.
GTTGATCTGCTTGAGGGTAGGAAGGCTCTGCAGAGGGATCTGGACAGGCTGGATCGATGGGCTGAGGCCAACTGTATGAGGTTCAACAAGGCTCAGTGCTGGGTCCTGCACATGGGTCACAACAACCCCATGCAATGCTGCTACAGGCTTGGGGCAGAGTGGCTGGAAAGCTGCCCGGTGGAAAAGGACCTGGGGGTGCTGGTCAATAGCTGGCTGAATATGAGGCAGCAGTGTGCCCAGGTGGCCAAGAAGGCCAACAGCATCCTGGCTTGTATCAGCAATAGTGTGGCCAGCAGGACTAGGGAAGTGGTCGTCCCCCTGTACTGGGCACTGGTGAGGCCGCACCTCGAGTGCTGTGTTCAGTTTTGGGCCCCTCACTACAAGAAGGACATTGAGGTGCTGGAGCATGTCCAAAGAAGGGCAACAAAGCTGGTTGCTGAGGGGAGACCTTATTGCTCTCTACAACTGCCTGAAAGGAGGTTGTAGCCAGGTGGGTATTGGTCTCTTTTCCCAACTAACAAGTGATAGAACAAGAGGAATTGGCCTCAAGTTGTGCCAAGGGAGGTTTAGATTGGATAGTAGGAAAAATTTCTTCACCGAAAGGGTTGTCAAGCATTGGAACAGGCTGCCCAGGGAAGTGGTTGAGTCACCATCCCTGGAGATATTTAAAAGACGTGTAGATGTGGTGCTTAGGGACATGATTTAGTGATGGACTTGTAACAATTGGACTTGATGATCTTAAAAACGTTTTACAACCTAAATGATTCTGTGATCCTATGATCTTCACACCTGTCTGAATTCTGTCCAAATGCCGTCCTTCATGCATCCTTTCAGTGTCGATCCTATCCATCTGCCACATGATTATAATACACTGGTTTTGTAGCTCCTTATGACAGTAGCCTGCTTACTGGTTAGAAAATTTTGCTTTTGTGTTCTTCTCATGTAGGATATTAAGTTGTTTCTGTTAGTGTTTCTTCCTGTATCTTGACATTAAAATTACCTCATGCCTTTGAAGAAAATTTCAAAGAAAGTACATGAAAGAAAAGATAAATCTCATAACAGAAATGAGACAATTGTGCCATCAAAAATACGTCCTTAATGCTTGCACGGTAAAGACAAAATATGGCTTTGAAGCCCCACCAGGAGGATACAGGATACAGTGAGTCCTCCCATCTCCGCATGCCTTTTCAAAGGCACTGCAGCTCCAGGGCATTGCTGACTCTGGAGCTGAATCTGTCCCAGTAGAATAGATCTAGCTCAGTAATTCTGTATGCCATGAAGTATCAGTGAATAACAGTATGTGTTTAGGGAGTTTTCATCTCTCACAGAGATTGCACAGGTTAAATTCCCAACAGAATCAAAGTATATTACCATTCCAAAATCTGTATAAGAATGATGCTAAGAATATGAAATAATCTGTATAAGAATGTTGATAAGAATGATGCTAAGAATATGAAATAATCTGTATAAAAATGATGCTAAGAATATGAAATACAGCACAAAGCTAGATTTTAAAAAGAACAAAGGGTTGGGTATTTCAGGCCTATAGACAAAAATGTAGAAGACGTACAGTTCAGTCTCATCCTATATAAGACAGTAGGCAGAGGAATCAAATCTCTAAAATGTTTTAAAGTAATGTTTTGTTATAGTGATAAATAAAGTCAGCCCTAGAGTTAAGTAAATTAGTTTAAATGCAGCAGAAAAAAAATCCAAAATCAGCTAACATTATTTATTTACAGCATTTGTTTCTTTTTAAAGACTACTGTATTGGCAAAGGTGATGAAGCTCAGCAGGAAGTGTGCCTACTTACCTCAAAAGGCAGATGATAGTTAATGCTGATGATAACATTCATCTAAACTCAATATATTTTTGCTGATTCTTACATGACACATAATCTCTATGAGCAAAGACGAAACTTTCCCATATCTTTTCATTGTTAATTTTGTAATTGTAGCTATAGATAGAATGAAAATATAGGAAAAAAAATTATTTACTTTTGAAAGAAAACTGGATCTTGTCATACACCTGTAGATGCTGTGGGATCACTGGGGCTATATGATGGCATCATCTGGTCCTGACATATTAATGTGGATTTAGGATAGATGTTAGTCTTTACTATTCTTTTTTTTAAAATGTCAATTCTTAGAAGAGATTAACAGTGAAATGCTGGATTCACTGAAGTCAACTTTCTAGTCCAAGTTTAAGGCAAGATTTTGTGCAACATTGGAAAGTCTTTCCCTTCCCTTTTAAATTATATAGGCTCTATCTATCAATTAGAAGGTGGTTTGTGTTTTCTACAATGATGTTATGTTTATAGAAATTGTTATTTCTGGTAGATTTACAATTTTTGAAGCTGTATGTGAAACTTTTATAAACCTATTTCCGCACATGAAATCTCATGTTCTTCTTTTGCCATTTTCTGTTCAAAGTTTACATGGCAGTATACATAAATTCATTGTATCAGCTGTGTGCTATTATCAGGGCACAGTGAGGGCCAGCTTCTCCTTACTGCACGTACAGTTCAATGCTACAAGTTTTTTTCCAAAGAGAAAATAGTGAGCTTATTGTCTTGCAAGTTTCTGCGAGTATCTCTTTAAAATGGAAGAAAAAAATGTCTCGTCTTGCATGAAGAGGTGGGCTGTGTGCCCAAGATATTCCAGATGTAAGAATACACTTCAAAGAACGACTATTGTGTAAACTACATCTCAATTCCTGGAACTGAGCATAAGTTTAAACCTGAAGAGTTGAAATGTGCATTAATTTCATTTGTTTTTCGTCTCTTATGTATTTTATTGTACCTGTAGGTTTTTTAAAATCACTGTGATTTCACATTTTATTTCTTAAAAGGTGCTGCTCATTTATTTATAGCTTGCTTGAAGAATGGATCCATAATTGGATCAGAAAAGAAATTGTGGTAACTGAAAGTTGATCAAAACTGAACAACAAAACCACAAGTTTGTTGACTCAGTGTCACATTTCTCAGCCCATCTTTACTGTTTTCATAATTCCACAGTCCCCAAATCACCTTATTGCACAAAGGCCTTCCAGCCATCTCTATCTGCTGCTTTCAGCCGCCTGCCCGGGCTGCAGCTATTTCAGCAGGTACCTTGCTGGGTGACCAGCAAGCAGGTAACGGGGGCAGATGCTGAATGTGTAGAGCAATAAAGCAATTACTGCATATGTAGTCTTTCACCCTTTTGTATAATGTGCAAACATGAGACTGTGCAAAAAGAAAGCAAGTGACATTTGCTGACTCTATTCAGTTCTTGGGGTACCTTTGAATGGATACGGGGTCCTTTAAAATTCAGGGAAAGGGTAAAGACAGCAAAACATGAGAGCAGATTAGTGTCAACCGGAGCAGTTAGAGTCGATAAAATTTTTACAAGAATATCAAGGGAAAATGAAGGACTTGAGAGAAAGTAAGCTTATTAATAAATGAGAAGGTAGGTTAAATTAATGATTAATGACTCTAAGTAGCCCAGTGCCTAAGTGATTTTAAAAAAAATCAATCTTGGGTAAAAAAAAAAAAAAAAAAAGAAAAAGGAAAGTCATGAGCATCAGAAGTGGGTTGGCACACTGGGATCTGCCCTGAGTCTTGGGCGAGACACAGTTGTACAATGCCAGGCGAAAAGCAGGTGCTGAATCAGGAGGCCGAGATCTGCAATCTGGCCTTGGCTTGCTTTTTGTTCTCAAATCACGCTCAGACGGTTTCTCTGCCAGTGCCCACTGTTTCAGCCACACTGGTTTGCACACTGTGCAGCAAGGAGTGACAGCTGATGAGGAATCGCTGCCTCCGCGGCGGCCGACCGTTCGATACCGGGGTTTGGTTGATCAGGTGAACTCCTGACATTCCTTTTCTCTCCTGCAGCCTGCATCATGGTTTGGCCCTGAGCAAGTAAGAGGGGTAGATGGCAGTTGGACTTAAACAGAGTCAGACAAAAAGAAATTTGCAAGTTGTATAAATATGGATGGAAGATGTGAATTTAAACACAGTTGATTACAACTGTAATTTATTCTAAAAAAATAAAAAAACCTGTGAAGGCACCGGAGGATTAAGACAGAAAGCTAAGGTGGCATTGATCTTCGAAAAGAGAAGGGAGCGGGAGGGAAATGATCCTCATAAATCCTGTTCTGTCAGTCTAAATTAAATCCTTAAGGGTGAGAAGAATACCCTTAGAAACAAATAGTAAATTAAAAGAGTAGTAGGCAGCTAGTTTAGGAAAAAACGCATGTGCACTAAGTAGAAAGATATTTTAAGTAATGAATCACATTCCCGGAATGTTATTACAGTCAGTCATTAAAAAAGGAAAGAATGAAGGGGGTATAGATGTACTGTACGTAGAGGCCTTCTCCCTCTCGGCTGGCAATTCGTGCTATTGGCAATTGTCTTCAGAGCCCTAAGCAGTCTGTAGTGAAATAACCGGAAGGGATCTCTCACCCTGTATTCACTCAAAGCAATTCTTTTTAATACAAGTTAGTTTTGCATTCATGCATGTGTATATACTTATAGCTATGTACAGATTAGCACTGTATGTTTGCAGTATTTGTCTTTTTCCCTCTGCATGTGTGCATATGTGTATTTATGGGGTTTTTCCCCATCAAAATATTTCTCAGGCTGTGCAGTTGGAATGGGACAGTCAGACTAATTATGTTAATGAGAGGTGATAAATATCCTACTCATCTAGTAAGGAGGAACACAGGATGAGACGAACGGGTTTATTTTAAATCAATTTTTATTTTCCGTATTTAATAATACTTAGGTTTTGAGTATGCTAGGATATAAACAATGCAGTGGGACTGAGAGGGGTTATTTTGGAAAGAAGAAGAGAAGAAAAAAAACCAAACCAAACCCAAAATAAAATCTCAAACACAGCCAAGAGTGAGAGCAGTTTTAATGGAATTTGCGTAGGAACTGTGCCTCTCCTTCAACATTAACTTTTCTACAGTTACATCATATGGTTTGGTGCTTTAGAAAACTTAAACCTACATTTCTTTCTATAATATTTTTATTAATCTTGAAGTGTTTATTGAAATTAACACCACTTTTCTAGCAAATAATGTTGAAGGACATCTCATTGCAGATTTCATGAATATTGAGGAATATTTCTAGGAATGGTAAATATCCAGGAAATTCAAGTATCTGTCAGAATTTTCCAGAAATGCTTACAATGCCAAGTTTTACAAGAATATACTGCTAGTTTTCTAGGGAAGGCAGCCAAGCATCTGACACACTGTGGAAACCACTAGCTACAGTAACTACCCAGTCACTTAAGGGTCAGTCCCACAACATGACTAATAGGGTTTTTCTTTCTGTTTCACCTTCGATTAGCAAAAGCAAAAGTAGAACTAATACCTATCGTCGAGTCTGTAGTTGTTTCCTCTTTAACAGATTCCAGTTAGTCCCTTCTTTGCTTTCTGTGGGAAGTGCTCTGATAACCAACAGCGGTGCACAGGCTGATGACGCTAACAGTATTACAGGCTTAACCTCACTTCAAAGTACAACACGATATACATACACTATTATACATATGTATCATATGACTGAAAAGCCTTCAGGCACTTGGTTCTTGTTACCTTTCTTGATTACTATCAGTCTGCTGCATCTGTAGTTCCTTCTGAATTTCACTTGTGGGCTTAGGGTCATTACCTTAAGATAATATACATTCTTAAAAGTCGAAATAGACAGCAAGCATCAGAAAATAAAATAAATAGCCTTTGTATTTAATGTACTTAAAATACTTTTTTTCTTTAAACTGCTGCAATTAGATAATTACCTATTAAAAAAACACAATGAAGTAACTTCAGAAGGAATATATCAATTGGTTTCTATATTGAAAATTGCTTTTAAATATTCTCCTGGAGAAACTGGCTGCTCACGGCTTGGATGGGTGTACTGTTCACTGGGTAAAAAACTGGCTGGATGGCTGGGCCCAAAGAGTTGTGGTAAATGGAGGTAAATCCAGTTGGCAGCTGGTCCCAAGTGGTGTTCCCCAGGGCTCAGTACTGGGGACAGTTCTGTTTAACATCTTTATCAATGATCTGGACGAGGGGATGGACTGCACCCTCAGTCAGTTTTTAGGCAACACCAAGTTGTGTGGGGGTGTTGATCTGCTTGAGGGTAGGAAGGCTCTGCAGAGGGATCTGGACAGGCTGGATCGATGGGCTGAGGCCAACTGTATGAGGTTCAACAAGGCTCAGTGCTGGGTCCTGCACTTGGGTCACAACAACCCCAGGCAACACTACAGGCTTGGGGCAGAGTGGCTGGAAAGCTGCCTGGTGGAAAAGGACCTGGGGGTGTTGGTCTACAGCTGGCTGAATATGAGGCAGCAGTGTGCCCAGGTGGCCAAGAAGGCCAACAGCATCCTGGCTTGTATCAGCAAGGATCTTAATTCTCTTGCAAATGCCTTCCCTAAAGGAAGCAGAAGAAATCAGAAGAGGATTCAGTCTGTGTTGTTTAGGCCCCTAGTTAACCCCGTTGTGGTGTAACCCCAACAAGTAACTGAGCACCACGCAGCTGGCTGCTCACCCTTCACTCCCCAAGGGGATGGGGAAGAGAATGGAAAAAGAAAAAAACCAACAACCTCATGGGTGGAGATAAAGACAGTTTAATAGGGTAACAAAGGAAAATACTACTACTAATAATAACAACAAGAATACAAGTGACGCACAAATGCAATTGCTCACTGCATGCAGAAAAACACCCAAAACAACCAATGCCCAGCCTGTTTCAGAGCAGCGATCCCACCTCCCGGGTAGCCTCCCCAGTTATACACAGAGCATGACGCTCTGTGGTAGGGAATATCCCTTTGGCCAGCCTGGGTCAGCTGTCCTGGCTGTGCTCTCCCAGCTTCTTGTGCACCTGGCAGGGCGTGAGAAGCTGAAAAGTCCTTGGCTTAGTGTAGGCACTACAACTACCTAGCAACAACTGAAAACATCAGTGTGTTATCAACATCATTCCCATACTAAATCCAAAATACAGCACGATACTGGCTACCGGAAAGAAAATTAGTTCTATCTCAGCCAAAACCAGGACAAGCCCCTAAATTTTAGGCACAGCCTCCTTTTTGTAATTCTCACCAGTGAGGGAACCTGTCACTAAATAAGATATAAAGGGTATCGACCACTGAATAGAAAAAGGTAATTCTGCTTCAGTCGTCTTGCACTGATTCAACCAGGAATAGTTTGTTTGACTTTCAAGATGTTATTTTACATTAACATAACTGGGACCGGACTCTGGTCCTTTATCTTTGATTAGTATTTCTTTTATTTCTGCTGCCAATGTTCTTCTTTAGATATTTTTGTACATACGGCCTCTACATTTTGGGGGTACGTGAGAGATAGCAAATTGCCCCATTTTTACCTTTTCAAATGCCATAGCATCTAATGAAGTGTACATTGTCATCATGTGTGCCATCAGTTTACAAAGGGGAGCAATCTGATCCCACAAGATAAACGCTGATTTAGAAAAGGATGCTGTATTTCCCTCAAAATTCTGAATGAAGTTATGTTACAATTTAAAAGAAATGTAGTGTATATTATATGTAAATATGTAGTGGATAGATATATTTATTTGTAACGATAGTATTTGTTTAGAATAAATACTGTGTTTAAAATGGAACTGTATAGTTATATTTTATATATAAAAACTTCATTCTATGTATCAACCATGCAAATCTAGGTTTCTACATATATGCTGTATATGTAGACCAAAAAGATATATAGCGTACACATGCTATAATGGGAATATTATTAGTAACACCTAATAGGGCCAATAAAAGTAATTGTAATAGGATGTGGTAGGTACATCATAATATCGCCATCTTCATAAAGCCATTGTTTTCACTGTAACGGAGAACATTTTCCAAGTAATTAATTTTTTAATCAAAGTTTTGTCTTAAATATCTTAAATGCATTTTCCTTTATCAATTGAGTTGACATAGCTAAAAGTCCATTAACTTCATTCAGGAGACCACATAAAGTCTATGAGGACTCAAAAAGAAGCACAGAACTAAATGTTTTATATATTTAGATTATATACTGCACAATATTTAGGCAATGAACTTTAACATATATTTAATATTGCTTAACATGATGAGACTCTTACTCTGGTTAGGATGATGAGTTCCCTTGTAATAAAAAAAAAAGGTTTACTTCAGTAGTACAAAACTATCACTGAGATAAATTTTTAATGAGAAAGATGAACTATTTTTCATCTTGAATGATAGTATTGAAGAATAAAATAAATTTATGTAACAGAGGTAACAATCCAATTTTTTTTTCAAATCGTGCTTCTGCGATCTTATTAAATCATAGATGTCAAGGCTTGAAGTTTATATTTTCTTAACAACCTTTAGCATGTTTCTGTTAACAAAAAATTTCATGTATGTCAAATAGATCCTTGATAATTTATGTAGTAAGCAAGCTGATTCTTACGGAGCTACCTAAGTGATGTTTTTTTCTAAAATAACTCAGAGAAACTAATAAAAGTTTCAAATTAATGTCTTTGCTTAATTTCTGTGTGAAAGCAAAAATCTTATGTCATTCAGTTTATTATAAAGCTGTTAAGCTGCATTAACTTATTACAGGTGGTTGTGTAGAGCTACTGTATACAAAGACATCATTAAGTCAGTAGCTCTGTTTTATTTCCTGCATGTTACTGGAATTTAAAATGAAGAATTGAAGAATCTCTTCTTTATCACTTTAATTTCTGTTTATATGTCAGTTTGCTAAAATCTGTTCTCTACAAGAGTTTTTTTATGATTCCCTTATGGGGCCAGAGGACACTGTATAATTTTGCTATGGCATTGAAGTCAACATCAGAAGACAAATCTTTAGAAATCAAGTTGTGAAAATTGACATGATGAGTTACACTGCTCACTGAAATATAATGTATTTTCAATGTATAATTTTATGACCAAGCTTTACCTGTAGAGATTACTCCTTAGACAACAAAACAGTTTTATTTGCCCTGGTAATTCAAGAAGTGAACAATCCTGGGTTTATGGATGATACATGTGCTGTATAAATTTTGTGGGATCCCAGTTTCTGATAGACACTTCATAAAACATACAGAAATTCAAGAGACCTATTTGTGCACCGAAAGATAAACCAGGCTCTCTTTTACTTGCTTAAACATCTGAGTCTTTCTAGACCTAACACTGACTTAATGTTTTCATGAGAAAATCTATGTTGGCTAAAGTGACTAGATGATGTAAAAAACCCTGCAAGCTAAAGCAGAATGAAAATAATTTAATTTTCTTAAGTAAAATCACTTATTTTAAATTTTGGCTTTTCAGCATATAGTTTAGGTTGCTGTAGCCTTTTTGATAGCAGCTTGAAAGAGTGCAAATAAATGCAGGGAGATATAGGTAGACATAAGGGAGCACTTGTATGTATATATTGGAATTTTGTCCCAGCTCTCTATTAGAGAGAGTTCAGATTCTAAATCTGAAGCACTAGCTGAGAAATATGTAACACCTAAGAGACAAATACACAGTGAATATATGTTGAAGAAAAAGGGCTGCAACAATAGTATACCCTGGAAAGACAAACAGATAAATATCACAAACTAAACAATAGAGGTACTTAAACTTTTTCATAAAAAGATAGCTACCAAGTGGACTTGAGAAGTATATTCACATGCAGAAGCAAAGAATCTGATCCTATGCTTGGAATTATACATTAATTTTGGATCTTTTAGGCTCCTAATCATGCAATCAGCTCGAGCAAAGAACTCCATTAAGTTAATGATATTGCTCAAGAGTTTTCAGGATCGGGGCCCTAATCAGCATTTTCTTGCTTTCTCATTCTTGCAGCATGTGTGCAGCTAATTAGTGTTTTGACTGAGTCAACAAAAGAATGGTAACACCAATGAATCAAAGCAGATTGTTCTCATTAGAATATGAAACTAGAGAAGTACTGCTTTCTAGAACAAATATTATCCTCAAAAAATATTCTCATTAAAACAAATTGCCCTTTGTAGCATAATAAAATTTGTGTAAAGAGAAACATCTGGCAGAGTCATATAACCTACTGTAGCGTAACATTTGGAATGAATTAATTTATTTTATTGTCATAAACTGCTTTTTGGCCTTCTCCACATCTTATCCAGATTTAAATGTATCGGTGTGTTGCTTTATGTTGTTTTATCATACTCAACTTGTATATCCTTTAGAGTCTTTTTATGCTGCACATAACAAACCCTGGAAGATTGAATATGTTGGAATTAAAGAAAGTTTCAGACAAGGTTTGTAGTCTTTAGTGTGCAGTAGCACATTTCATCACTAAGTGTTTTATAAGGCTTCCAACACATGGAAGCACTAAAGTGCAGATGTCTCAGTGTTGAGAAGAAAGTTTGCCTTACAGTAAGCAACATGAAGAATTATGTTCAGGAGCTTAATCTAGAATTTCTCCATTTTACCCTTCATGTTTATATTATAAGCATTTCCATTGACTCTTTACAGTCAATGGAAAAAATGATGCATATTGTAGACTTAACTCCACTGGAACTGCATTAGATGCCACTCTAAAAAAATCTAGAATTGGTACCTCAAATACACATCTACATTGCAGATGTCCATCTTTGCTTAGATTAATCACACCATGAGTGGTATATTTTGAATTTGATGAAGAGATGAGATAAAAAGGTGACACTGATTTTTTAACATTGTTGTGAAATGTGCTCAGACAGGTCACAGATTTTTCGTCGTGTGCTTACTGTTACTGGCCACTGAACAATATTTAGTTCCTACAGATATTAAAGATAGCAGAACATATGCTGAGTAGAGATCTGAAGTGTTTATGCACAATAATAATACGGAATGTAAATAATGTAGAATAACACAGATACTGAAGAGATGCCAGTTTAACCAACTGAATTTTATACCTAATTGCAGGCTCAGTGTTTCAAAGCTGAGCCTGCAATCATCAGGCTACCCACTTCAGAAGCAGGGGAGTAGGACAGATACTGCTTACCCATCTCTGCTGTATGAGCCAATGGTTTTGTGAACTAAGCACTCGTCCACGATACCAAGTACCGAGAGGAAAAAAAAAAAAAAAGCTGTTTATTTAAAAGAAAGAATGATGGGTTGAGACAGAGGAGAGAAATCCAGAAAGATTTAAATTCAAAATAGTCTAGAAAGCCAAACAAAGCAACACTTTCTTGACCCTTCCGCCCTGTCAGTACCCAAGGACAAGAAATGTTAGATACATGCTAAATGGAGGTAAAGGGGAATTATTCAGAACAAAAGCACTGCAAGCTAATAGGTTGTCTCAGTAAGAAAAATACATTGTGCATAGCAAAGCCTTTCACACAAGGACAGCATTTATAACATGTAAATGAAAGAGTTGCCATAACCAGCATATATACAAAGACATTCATCAACACAAAATTAATTTCAGTTCTGTGATATCCTTGAATATGTTTGTACCTCTTACCTTTTTTTCCTAGAACAGCCTGTTTTAAAACTGAAACCGCTGCTCAAAATATATGAACATAAAAATTAAAACATTAGAACAAAAACATTTTCTTAACTACATTTTATAAAAGTTCGTATGCTCATTGTATTGGGAGTGGTTTAGTTCAGTTAATAAAGTGTTATAAGCTGTGTTTCCACTGAGTGTGTGGACAGTAATAAGTTCAGATGTAGAAGTCATACTTACAAAGCTATTTTTTGAGAGGAAGGGAGTAAAATAACAATATCACATTATATGAAATGGAGCTCTTCATCTATTGTATTTTTTAACAATTAAAGTCAGATCCAACACCCCACCTTCTCGATTAAATTGGTCATCTATTTTCCTTTCAGGTATGTTAAAAAAAATCCCTTCCTTCTGAACAAAACTTCAAGAACAATAGAAGTTTCTCATCATTCAAAAGATTCATATAATAAAACATTTCTTAAAAATAATCATATATGCCCAGATTCTAAATTACTTTTCATCTGATAAATGCCTTTCATTTGCTGCAGCTAGCAAAGAAGGAAGTGAATGTATATTTTCTCATAGCTGCTGTCTATCGGGCTGCTCTGGGCTCTTCAGCCAGCCATGCAAGAAAATGAATAAGCATGGTGTTGGTAAAGCAGCTGTGATAGAAGAATTTAAGGGAAAAGAACCTCCGCTAAACAACTCATATAATGAAGACATACTTCTAATCATGTCATAATGTTGTTCAAGGACATGCCAGTAGATTAAATCCATATATATATATGTGTGTGTGTGTGTGTTTATCTTATTTTTGGGGGAGTGGACATAAAAGTGAGTTTAATGGATGAAATTTTGTGCACTTTGCAGTTTAAAAATTATTTTAAAGTATATTCTTGGAAGAAAATTTAGTCTTCTGATCATATTCCTCAATGTGGTAAGTACATACTACACATTCAGTGTATACAGAAGATAAAAGCAGTTTTAATGTCTGGTCCAAATCCATTTAAGTCAGCAGAAAGAATTCCATTAACTTGAATGGACTTCAGGGACAGAGCCCTCTCCACATAAGTTTGTAATCTGACTAGCTAGCCTATGCAAACCCTATTGAAATCATTCTTCCTAGGAACATGAGTAATTTCTTCAGGAATTGTTCAGGGGTTTTTTTTTCAGTTCATGATAATTTGAGCTTAATCATCCCAGTAATCATTCCACTCCCCATCTTAGAAGACCTAAGGAGTATTTTGAAGTAACTAGTGTGAATACTTTGTTATTGGCATCTTTGGTAATTGTAAATGCTTCTAGCAGTATCTGGCTTTATGTTCAAGCATATTATGTCTACTAATGGAATTACATGTGAGTCTGAAAAAGTTTGAGGTGAAAACAGATACTGCTTTTTCAGTGCCTGAGTTATTTTAAAGCTAATTTGTCATGCTCTGAATATTACTTCTGAAGCAAATTGAAGTATGTGAGATTTAAAAAGGCAATGTTCTTAATCATTTGTTGGATTATGTTTACTGTTACTGTATTTGTTATGTCTTGGCATCAAGAACGTGACTGTATGACACAGAGAAATGAGGAAAGAAGAATACATATTTAAAGGATCTTTCACTATGTGAAAAATCCAAGTATGATATTGAAAATGCTGTCTGAAAACAGCACCTATGCTTTATGATTTGCCTGTCATAGAGAAGTTCTAGAAATACAATTTTGTGAATTCAAGATGTTTCCTTTAAAATGCCTGATACAGAACAGTAATTTCAGATGAGAGATGTTATATTATCTTGGGTTTTTAAAGTACAGAGTAAGTAATAAATAGAATATGTCTAGTAATGAGATTTAACTAAATATTGTGGTGGGCTTTCTTAAACAATTCCAATAATTGCTTTGGCATTTTCTGACAAGAGTGAGAAACAGGTGTAGGAGTGTAGAAATCTAGCTTTACAAAGCGGTTGCCACCCGTTGATTAACTGTTTGCATACATGACTGATTCTGCAAAGCCAGCAGAGCAAATGGCAGTAATAAAACAAACGACATAATGTTATTAGTTAATGAAAGAAATTTATATCCAGTATTGTAATACCATAATGCAGGAGGGAGCACTGGCAGCTGCTGTTGGAATGCGAAACAGAACAGCTTCTGAAGAACAATCTACTTAACCATCTTGGCTTTTCTGGGCGATGTGCAGAAGTTGTGTTACACTCTTAATGTCTCGCAGGGATTCATTTATTGGCTGTGTGAGTGAAAATGAACTGTACCAATACGTCAAAGAGTATATAAAGTTTTACAAATCAGCTTCTGTAATTGTTCTCTATTGTTCGGCCTGGAGAAGAGAAGGCTCCGGGGAGACCTTATAGCAGCCTTCCAGTACCTAAAGGGGGCCTACAGGAAAGATGGTGAGGGACTGTTTACAAGGGCAAGTAGTGACAGATAAGGAGTAATGGGTTTAAACTAAAAGAGGATAGATTAAGATTAGATGTTAGAAAGAAATTCTTTACTGTGAGGGTGGTGAGGCACTGGAACAGGTTGCCTAGAGAGGTTGTGGATGCCCCATCCCTGGAAGTGTTCAAGGCCAGGTTGGATGGGGCTTTGGGCAACGTGGTCTAGTGGAGGGTGTCCCTGCCCGTGGCAGGGGGGTTGGAACTAGGTGATCTTTGAGGTCCCTTCCAACCCAAACTGTTCTATGATTCTGTGATTCTAATATGAATTGTAGATATCCAAGTCTGAAGACAGTCACTTGTTTGTGCAAGATTGGCCTCCATTTTTAATCAAGCCCTAGGAGCCACTTGTTGGCATGCAATCATAGATAATAACCAGACTAAGTTCACATAAAAATAGGAACATAATAATACCTTTAACTTAAGGGAGAAAAATGTAGTCCTCGACCATGTACTCAGACCACAAGAATCTTGGTGATATTTAATTTTTATGACAACCGCAAAAGTATGCTTATTTAATCCTAGCATGTGTTCATCCATTTTTAAGGCACATAGCTTTACTAATGTACATGAATGGTTCTGAATAACATTTTATAAAGTGGTTCTATAGTGCAAAGAGCTGGAATTCAGCTCATCTAATTATAGATGTTTTCAGTCTACATTTGTTACAGCTGAGGTAATAATTTTTATAATTGGGGAGAGAAATGGACATCTGCAGGTCATGACTGATCAATTCCATATTAATTGTACATTTTAGAGTGGGAGGATTTATACAGGAGTATATTTCAGTGTATTTCTGTCCATAAAGAGAGGCTATGCAGCTAACCCATATCTTGATGTTTACACTGAAGATACTAGGAGAGAGAAATATTCCTTCTAAGTTTAAAGTTCGGCAAAGAAGCTTTTCTAATTGAGACATCCCTCCGAGAGTGAAATTCAGAGTCCTGTATGAGGTAAAGCTGCCATATTCCCTATTAAAAAAAGAAAAGGAGAAAAAAAAAAGAGAAATTTGGCAGGGAGGTAAAAGCATGCGTGGTAGTTTTATGCCAGCTTGAGGAGGAGCTCTGTGTGTGTGTGATCCCTCTTCATACCAAGGTCCTGGTTATAGACAGTTAGAAGGAGGAGGAAGTTTTTAAAACTCATTATTCTCCTGACCCAGAGCCTTTCACCTGCCAAATCATAATTCTTCTGCCTAGAATTGAATTATCACCACTGCTGCTCTAGAGCCTTGAAGACTTCTCAGTGCAGAGGTTCAGTAAGTCTCATGTAAGTCTCCCTGTCCTGCTAGCTCTAAAGACTAGGTTTCTTTAAACCAAACCCCCACAACTCTTCTTAATCTCCTCTCTCTCAGACCACCCCAAATTCCATCCTGAGACTCCAGCTCTACGTAAAGTTTCCCAAACCTTATCCACACCAAGTCCCCCAGTATGTTCTGTCCTGAGACCTTGTCCCACTTTCCTGTGAGCCCTCTAATACATCACAGGGCTTCCCCATTCCTCTAATTCCATGCCCTGCCTGTACGGATTGCTCACCCCAGGACCATCAGCAGGGCTGCTCAGCTCCTCCTGACCCTTGTGCTGCCAGCATCCATGTCTGCACCCCCATGCTCTGCTGACAGCTGCTATACTCCCCCCATTCGTGCAGCCATTGGGACACATCATCCCTGAACTTGGTTCTTTCAGCTGACATTTTGAGGCAGGTACGGAATATAGAACCGTTAGGGAGAGACAGCAAAACATTTGGGTGACCCGTGGTCAGTCAGCCCCATAGTTACCTTCACATCATAAGTGACATTAATAAGAGAGAGGAGCGTCAAACATTAACAGTCAAAAATTCTTTCTCATTTCTTTACTCAAATGTTACTCGCATTCACTTAACTGAGGCTCTTGTTGTACCTGAAAATAATAAAAACTTCATTGCCACCTAACACAAACCTTTAAACAAGAAACACAAGTCTTAACAAGAGACTGTGAACTGGTATTTTTCAGACAGAGAAGTGTTTCATCCCTTTATTGTTTTATTTGTGAGACTTCCTAAGACTTTATCAGCAGAAGCAACAAAGGTCCCTTGCAACTTGTTGAGATCTCATTCCATTACAGAAACTTGCATTTCAATATTTTGACAGGGGGAGCAGTTTCACTGGAAAATGCTGATCCAGTGGCAGTTTACACATTCCACAGGCACATACGGATTTTGACGTAAAACTCAACAAGTGCCCTTCTTGAAGTTAAACTGTTTCTGGTCCCATTTTCTACAAGCCTACTGCAGTCTTTAGGGACTTTGACTTTTGGATCTTGTGACTAATTTGCTCCCTCTTTAGTATTGACCTGTCTTCCAAGCTCCTCACCGTCCTGTGATTATCCATGCCGAACAGTTCATTTATCAGATGTCTTGGCTATCAGGCTGCTGCGCTCAGTTAGACCCTTGGTTCTGTATTTGCTGGGCTGTTTGCTAGCCCACCCGCCAACCTCTTCAGCTTCTCATCTCACTTGACTGTGTGACCAACAGTCAGCATTTCCTCCTAGCGTTGCCTTCCCACCTCTACATGGTCCTGTGGATCACCAGGCTTCCCTCCTGGTTTGTCACGAGGGTGCTGAGCACCCCAACCAGCTCAAGAAGTCAGAAAACCATAAAGTCTGGGAAACAAGGGCAGCTATGTTTTCAAGATAGAATCTCTCAAAATTTTATAGGTTGCAGAAAACAACAGACAAAACTGGACGGCTTTTGTCTGGCTTGTTTTTTAAAATCTCACTGATGGATACTCTGCACCCTCTTAAAGTAATCAGTTTCAGGCCATAGCTATCACTGCTAGTAAGTTTTTCTTTATGTCTTAATTAATTTCCCTTCCCACAATTAAAGCTTGTTATTGTACTACCCACAATGGGCATGAAGAATAGTTTATTCTGTTCCTCTCTATCATGTCTTTCCTCATTTTTAGGCTGGATTCAACTCGTATTACTTATATTTTTCATAACAAGTCATGTTTAAATCATCATCTCTGATGATTTTTGTTGTTGTGCCCTCTATTCCTTCTAGAGACTCCACATACTTTCAGAATTCTGGTACCAAATATAATATTCCAAGTGTCTTAAAGCAAACTACAGCAGAAAGATTATTTATGTATTTTATAGGCTATGGTGTCTTTTTTTATACCCCAATAGCATAGTCTTTTCTTTTCCCACATGGCACAGACTTGATATCCACTAAAGCCCCCAGATGTTTTCTTTCCTGCAGGCAGTTCTAGAGCCTGGATTTGTGCCATTCACTGCTTCTGCCCGAGTGTAGCATTTTTCACTTTTCTTTGTGGAAATTCATCCTGTTTTTACAGAACATGTGTCCAATATACAGGGATCATTTTGAATTTTACTTCTGTCAGCAAGAATGCTTACAGCTATCTCCAGCTTGGCAACACCTTCAGATTTCATAATTTCATGTTTCTTAAAACTTCTATTTTATCATACTGCTCATTAAGCAAAATGGTGGTTAGGCCAACAGTAGATCCCCAGGAATCTCAAATCAGTATATTCTTGTTTAACAGGGAACCATTGACATCTCTCTGAATATAGTTTTCCAACTGGTTTTGCATATAGAAGTAACTTAATTTAGACCATTTTTAGACAGCTTATGAGAACATTATGTTAGTATCAGGAACTTCACTAAAGCTTTTTTTGACTACTAAACGAGTAAAATCTTGTTTTGCTCTCTCTCTCACAGACACCCACACACCTACACACCCCCACCCCACTTATAGAAATTGTTTTTGAAAAATTGTTTTGGCTCTTAGTCACCATCCTTTTTGCTGAGGATTGCAGTCTTTTTGTTTGCTAATATAGTCCAGTATTTTTCTAGAAATGTGAAGTAGTCTGACTGATAGATTGTTTTCCAGCTCTTTTCACTTTCCCTTTTTTTAGGATAGATAGGTAACTTGATTTTTTTTTCCAGTCTTCCAGAATTCCATTCATCATCCATGAGTTTTTTAAGTGCTTCTGAAATTGCTTTGGCAAATTCTTTGTACTCCCTGAATTTCATCATGTCTGGATGATTTAAAGCCGACTAACTTGTGTTTGTATTCTCTAACCTGTTTCCTTTTTTGCTGTCTTAAATGCTTTGTTGTTTGTGTTAATTAACATTATCTGCCTGATTGTATCTAACCTTTTTATTGAAGACTGAAGCAGTAAATGCATTAAACGTTTAGGTTTTTGTTAGTGCCATGACTTGATAGCCTTTTTTCCCTGTTAAGTAGTGGACCAGCTTTTCCCTTTGTCTTCCTCTTGCAACTAATGTACTTACTGATCTTTTTCTTTATCTGTTTATCTTGCCTGTTCCTTGCTACTTGTTTCACATTTTGTGCCTTCACTTTTCTTAGTGTGTCTTTCCATGTTCCTGGTAGTTCTGTTATTATGTTGTTCTTCATTTCTCACCTTAGTGATTTGAATAGTACTCATTTTCTGTATATACTCTTCTTATGTCTGAGGTAATGATTGTGATTTTACAAAGTTGTCTCGCAGTTTTCCTCTTTCTTCTGTGCTGGACAACTTACAGTCACATTTTAAATAGAATTTCTTTAAGGAAGTTCTTAATTGATTTTTTCCCAAGGGGATCATACTTGTCTTTTCTGAGTTGCCTGAAGTCTTTTTTTTTTAATGTCTTTTGTGTTTATTTTATTGTTCTTCCTCCTTTCCATCCTAAGAATTGAAAATGCTGTGATTCCATGGACACTCACCTAAATCTTTTACCATCTGTCTTCTTTCATAAGTTGTTGGTCTTCTTGCTTTCTGTTTTGTGTAACAAATTATTTTATCAGTCCATCCGAATAAATTGTTGGATAGTCTGCATTTCACTATATTCCTTTCCCAAAAAATGGTTAGTTAGTTAGAGATCAGACTTATCGCTGTTCTTACGTTTCAGGCAGTATTTCTTAGATGCTTATAAGAATTATCTGTTCAGTCTTTCTGGTTTGGCCCTAGTGCAATAGCTTCCCAGCTTCCTTTCCTCATTGTTATAGAAGATAACAGCTAACAGAATAAGCAGTCAATAATAGAAAACATTATAGGGACATACAACAAGTCATATGCTTTTATCAATTTTTTTTTATATGAAACAAAGATGTAATATTAATGATGTTTCAGACAAATTTCATGGCTTCATATAGTCTTAAGAGTAGCTAGAATATTTATGGCAATTAATGTATGAAACACACTGATCAAATAATAAATAATCCTCACAGCCTCCTTCTCTTGCAAGTAAGTATATTATCCTAACATTGCAAAGGAATAGAAATAGAGGGAATTACAGGACTTCCTCAAGTCTTCACAGCTAGTCAACCTCTGGTCAGTTTGGGGTTCCTGGAACCTGAGGCTTCCCAATTCTCAATACTATTCAGTGATCCAGACTACTCTGCATTATTGTGGGAAATACTATTTTACTTCTATTTCCATATCCTCACTTCTCAATCCTAAGTAATATAGCATGCATTTCAATCTATTATCTCAGAAGAGAGCTTCCCACTATCACTTAACTGTAGTGCAGTACTATGAAACAGATTCTGTACAATACCCTATCATAACAGTACATATGATAAGAGTACCTAGTAGTTTTGTTTGGAGTCTGCTAGTATTTCTCTTACTGAAGCACAAATGGAACATGTAGTAAAACTTTACTTGAAAACGAAAGTTTTGCATGATCCAGAAGCCTTCTTGTTTTGCTGCAGGTGGGTTTTTCTACAAAGTACTATTAATTGCTGTTAACACAAGTAAAGATCTAATAGGTCCAGTCTTAGATTGGATAGCTTTTAATAGCGTAAGCAGTCTAACCTGTTCACTCAATGAAATACACAGTTCAAAGTGCCATTTAATCGCTCACTATGCTGCAACTATGACTGAGAAGTGATTTGTGTACTGTATTGTTTATTACTGCATAGTAAGACAACTGGAATTTTTGCTCAGATTTTAGTACGTGACATTCAGTGAAATGAGCTTCTAAGTCTGTAAATAATTTTTAAAACATTGGATCAAGAAGCTAAGTCCAGAGAAGCAATTAAACACTAAACATGGTAGTTAAACACCGGCCTCCGTGGTTTCAGGCTTCTTTCCCATATTAAGATCCGACACAAAATTTCAGTGTGATGTGCGACAGCCTGCTGAAGCAAATATTCTATATCAACCCGTACACTGGCAGGCATTCTTGATACAAGTGCATGAATAGGCTTGATGCATACGGCTGATAACGGGTTTTCATGTGATGCCAGGAAGAAGTCAAATCATATTGAGCAGTAATGTTTTTGGATGACTCGTTCACAAACTTATCTTCAATAGTGAATTCCAGAAGCTGGAGAAAATTTGTCTG
Organism: Balearica regulorum gibbericeps; assembly: GCF_011004875.1. NCBI lineage: Eukaryota > Metazoa > Chordata > Aves > Gruiformes > Gruidae > Balearica > Balearica regulorum. Next base: position 163,699,203 of record NC_046184.1, on the reverse strand, counting down.
CATTCAGAACTGTAATCTGAAAAATTGCCATTTAGCTGGTACCTAACTCTATAGGTGCAGCAGTTTCTAAATTCCTGAAGGTGCTCAAAAAGTGTACTTCCATAACACTTCAATTTCTGATGTTTTAAAAGTGTTTAACCTAATTGTAGTGGCATACAAAAATTAGAGGTCCCCATGCCAAAATGCCTTGGATCTTGCTTCTCACAAGTACAAAATACTGTAGCAGCCCTGGCTTTTCTTGGAGGCTCCCTCAAAACTGATAGTCTTATTTTGTGTACTAATCTATGACACTGAACAGAATACAGGAGATCCAGGTATATTTGCTTTTTCCCTGAGGGAATGAGATGTTTCTTTCACTATTTTTGACTCATTCAGCATGAAAATGCAGGCTGAAACTCGAGCAGCTTTGAAAACTTTTCAAACTATTCTCCAAAATAGATTTATTTCCTGCCTGCTAAATAGAATAACAACACTGTTCTCACTATTCATCCAAATAATTGATTTCCTTCAGATAAGCATACTTAACACTTTATTTGAAAATGCAGTAATTTTTCTTGTCAGCATTTGATCCAGGATCTCTCTGGCTAGCATCCCATGCTCAGTTTTTCATTCCTGGGAAGCAGTAATCACAGAGTTCCACTAACACACAACATGAATGAATTTCCTGTGTGTTTCACAGTCAAGGATCAGTCCACAGTACAGCACAGCAAAAAAGATCAAGGGCCGGTAACATTAATAAACAATGACTTCCTTATCACTATGAACAGTGTGAGATTTCCGAGCTCATTTTCCCCTCTGGCCTTTGAGATCAAAGATCAACAAATGATTATGTGATAAAGCAGAAGTAGATGATGCAACCCAGCAGTGGCTTTCACCATTTTTCTCAGAGGAACTTAGAAACTGTTACTGGGTAATTTCTCTTCTGGTCTGAAAACCATTATCTGTGGAGTGTTAGTGGAACCAGGCTATTTATTCTGTCCCATGCCATACAGGAGGCCACTGTGCGAGATAAATGGATGCCACAACCTTGGCTACACTTACACATTAACAATACATTATATTATGTCTTATTTTCAACTGATGCACATAACTAGCCGTCAGAATATCTTTGGGATATTAGCTTTTAAATAATAAATAATCTCCCTCAAGCAAGGTAGAAATGATCAGAAAAGGAAATACTCTAAAGAATTAAGCAAGCTGTTTTCTCCATCTTCCACTGAAGGCAGAAATCTCTGCTGGCCAAAGCATTAGTAAAACTCACAGTCGTCTTCAGATTCTTGCTAAGTTAGAAAGACCAGATAACATCGGTTTACAAAAAGGTTTTATTTCACCTTCAGTATGCTAGGACGGTTCTTAGAAATCTGTCTGTATAGCTGGCTCAACTTAGTATACAAGCATTCTTGAAAAGTTGAAGTCTTATTATTTAATAATCAGCGGCTTCCAACCTTCAAGTCCTGCTCTCCTGGATGTTTTGATTATGGGCCTTATTAGAGAAACAAATTGAAGTTTCTTTTCTGGGACAAGGAATTGCTGCATACCTGGATTGTATCCCAGCACAGATTCAGGAAATAAGCTGGTCGTGCAGCCAGACACAGGAAAAAGTAATTCTGAAGTCTTAATGGACATGGAGGTAAAGATACTCAGAATACTTAATTGTAGGTGGATGTTTTAGAAGTAAAGATGTTGTTCAGAAAGTCATTTCAAGTTGGACTGCAATGGAAATAATAGTTTCCTAGAAAAGGTACCTTAAATAAACAAGACTACAGACTGCTTTTTTCACTGCAGTATTTCTTTTCCAGTTATCTATTTCTATGGGATGAATCAGAAAAAATCATATCAATATGGTAAAGTATTCTTCAGGAAAAATACATTGAAATAACAGTGTGCAGCATCCTTACTTTGTGAATGAAAAATGGGTATTATTAAATTCTTAAATGGGTGATAACTGATCTGCATATCAAGTAACACACATTCATTAAAGTTAAAAATGAATATATCACTTGTAGTTATATACTAAATAATTACAAAACACTAAACCTGCTAGGATATGCTTAATAGTGTATCACTGAGTCGGATGCATTTAATAGGATATCAGTGAGAGCTTCCTCTGCCCTTTCTCCAATGCTAACCACCGTTTCAGGGGTTGACTGAGTAATTTGTCAGTGGTACCATATCTTCTTAGTGCCAGACAAAATCAAGCCAGCCAGCAGCAGCAGATTTTACCAGTTTTGTTGTTTTGGGTTTTTTTTTTTCCTTACGATTCCTGAGTTTTGGGGAATCTTGGCTGAAAGTAGATTTACGTACTGTTTTAGACCTTTTAGGCTTCATCAGGAGTTAGCGTATAACCAGGTGAGAGGCACATTTATATTTCATAATTGTGTTAGTCATTTGCACTTGAAGGCCCTTGCAAAATTAACACCCGAAGGTTCCCAAACAGCAGAGAATCTTACAGTAAAATATTTTTCTTTTTTTTTCCCCCCATAATTCTTTGTGGCAATTGAAGACCCATGAGGTAGGTAAACTCAGCAGTAAATTCACCTAGCACTAAACCTGATTGAATTTGCAGACCCTATGAGTGGGATTAATCTTTTCTAATTTTAACCACCTGTAAAGTAGCTAAAAGAGTATCTAATCTATTGTCTCATTTAGGCTTAGCATAGTTCATGAAGAAAGAAAACGAACTCCAGAGTGTAATTCATCCCACCCTAAGGTGGATGGCTGCCATAATCAGGATGAATTGCCCTTCAAAGTAGTCTGTCTGAGTGGGAACTATGGCTTGCACAGTTAAAGCATCTTTTTAATTAGTTGGTGATCTTAGATTTGCCTCAGGGATAAAATATGAGGAGGTGCCTATCTGAACCCACTGATTATCCAAATAGCTAGAGTCGATGAAGTATTTGACTTTTAGATGGCTAAAGTAAGGTGAAATCAATCCTGCTTTATACTTCGAAAAAATGACACTGTGGCAGGAATTGTCTCATAATACTATATATTATTCTCAAACATATAGAAAGGAGAAAATATTATCCACTTTATTTCCTACACACACACACACACTCAGAGCATCATTAAGGAAAAATACAATTGCATCGTTGTCTTATGTACTTATATAAACTAAGCCATCCAGGAGAAATTTAAAAACAATATTTGTTTATTTATTTATTTATTTTTTATTAAAGACTATAGATGTGGTGTTACTAATGATGTGTAAAGTAAAGTACTGCATCCGCAGTTAAAAGACAGAATAAAGTCAGAACTTTGCAAATTTTAAATTGTGTTATTATTTCTTATAGATTTAGAAAAGCTAAAACCAGTAAAGCCCAAGAAGCAGGGAATGTTCAACTTGAAAGAGAAAATAAAAGAAAAAAATACAATTTTTCTTTTGTATAGATTTTTTTTTTTTGCCTTTTTTTCATTATTCCTCTGAGTCCTTTCTTGTATGTGCCATCTATAAAGACATATGACTGTAATACGACTGTTCACAGACCTGTGTCTGCTCAGTGGAATGGTTTAAGTTATGGTGCATTTTTCCACAGAAAATAGTTATAGGTGTCATCTTTTCTCATGTAGATGAAAGTTTCCTAAGCCCCATATTTCCAGTTGATCCATAATGGTTCTTACAATGCTACTTTCTTCCATGGTTCCTGAATGACCAATGGTTATTGCTTATGCCATACAGAAAGTCAGTTAATTTATGCAGCTGAACCAAACCATGCAGAAAGATGTCAAGTGAAAAAAAAATAAAAAAAAAATCCTCATGATAGGAATAAGTCAGAGAATCTAAGAAACAGTTGTTTAAAGAATGTTCTGATACTCAGCTTCAGATGAGTAATGCTCATTGCAACTTCCAAAGCACTGTTCAGCGCTACTCATTGCACACGTGCTCTGTTCTTCAGCCTCCTAGCATGTGACTAGTCACGTATTTATTATAGAACAGCATTAAGGTATATTAAAGTACATTAATTTGCATTATCTGCCAGCTAGAGGAGAAAGGGATCCCTTCCATGCCATTTGCTTCAAGTCAGATGACACCTTTCTGAGGGCAATTTCCTATCCTCAAGGAGAGTCCTTCATCAGCAGTCACGCTGGTTTGAGGATTCTTCTTGAACCACTGATAACAATACACAGGAGTCTTAAGAAAGAGCCAGATGATCCTGTACCTCTGCTGTAAATGTCATCCCACTAAGGCCCACAAATGTTCCCACAGCATAACATTCCTGTAATATTTAATATGCACAAACTGCTGACATGAACTTCTGGTCACAGAAGAGAATAGCAGGGCACTTCTGAGAGTCCCAGGAGACTGAGAAGTTCCCGGGCTGTTCACCTTCCTCTTGTTTTCACAGTATGTTATTTGCTAATTTGGAAACAGTGTTCCTGCATACATGGGATATAAGAGAGTATTTTGTTGTCTTCTAGACGGATGATTGTCATGGTCATGGAGAAGGATTTACATCTTTTGAGTATCCTGTGTTCAAAGTAACGCTCAGTGTTCAAGACCTGCGATTATTGCCCATACCTTAAGACTAAAGTAGGACTAATTTACATGGCTTTCTTGTAAGAGAAACATACCATCGGAACTGAAATGGAAGTTTTCTTTCCTCGGTTGGTCACAGCAGATCAGTGTTCTTGGTTTTCTTTCCCCCACCCTGTTCTCTGTGGACAGCAGTCTGGAGGAATTGTGGTCACGTCCATTTTGTCACTGCTAGGCAAGTAACAGAAAATAGTTTAATATGTGATCTTCTTGTGAAACTGGATTTGGCAGGAGATTAAAAGGCATCTGCTAATTTGAGTGGAGAATAGGGCTGCTACTTTCCATCTTTAGTAGATGGCACACAACTTTTATTGCTTTTCTCTCCTGTACGTCCTTATCTCTTTGATCTCTGTTAGTAGAGGGTGAGGGAGTCCCATCAACAGTTCTGGAACAAAGTATAAAATTGGGAAGTGGGACGAAAGATGCACAAGAGGGAGAGGACATTACAGCACTGTCTTCCACATTACAGAACGAAGGTTGCCCGGAACTGGACATGTTAGCTGTGTCAGCATTGCTAACTACGCAGGTCTAGGGAGGTATTATCAGACTGCAGGCCAAATGATACAGTGTGGCTCGTCTCCACACCGCTCAGGGCTACCTCCTTCTAGAGCAGAATGACCACAGCCTTTTTGTGTGCCACTTGGCTGTGTGTGCACTCTTCATGCACTCTTCGTTTTACATGACCTTTTTTTTCTAAGGCATTCTTTCGGTGTGCAATAATATGAAGGGTGCATTGCACCCACCAAAATGAACCCAAGGTGCTATGCTATATGCCATGGGGTGTCAGAAGGATAAAGCAAATGCAAATCTTTCTGGAGCGATACTGGAAGAGTGTGGAGAATACTGAAGCTTGCACAGTTTCAGCTGTACTGTTTTTTTTGGAGTGGACCCTGTAGTAGACCTGTCTGTAGAACCACGGAGGTTATCTTGGAAAAAAACTAGTAGAAGTGACCTGAAACAAACCTGGGAGTAAGCTGTCCGTTATGGGTCCAGTGGTCAATGTGCATATATAAAAGGAGATGCACACACATTTATCTTGTGTGACTATTAGGTCAACATTAAGCTAACTGTAGACATCAAAAAGAAATGGGACATCACTTCCAATTTGCAGAGGTATATTGTTCAGCTTCTGTAAAGGATCTAAATTCTCTTTAAGAGAAAATTACTTTCACCAGAAATTTGTTCTATGTCATAGATTGCACTCATGCAATTGAAGTTAGACAAATACATAATTTTGAAAACATTACTAGTTGGAAGCAAATAATCTCTGGACAAACAAATCTCTGGAGGAGACAGATTTCGATCTAATTTTTTACAGTGGAAATTCACATACAGCTGTTACAGGTCATTAATACAGAACTTGCAAGTAAATTTGTAACTAAGATAACCAAGCTATACAGGTGAAATAGCAAAACTAATGATGATAACAGAATGGATTGTTCAGCTTGTCACCATCAACTCCCTCAATAGAAAATTAAGTGTGAGAGGCACTTTTTTTGCATGATTCATCTCCCCATAAATATTTTGGCATGATTCATCTCCCCATAAACATCTAAAATAGGGAAGATGAATCACGCCTTAAACATCCCCATAACTTTCTACTGTTGGAAAAAAAAGAGTATGGTATTTAGCTGAGGTGGTAGCTGAGATGAATCACCACCCTGTATTCTCGTGTGATAGGTGTGATAAGCTGATGTGATCTTTCACTTCCTTCTTCCTTGTGGGTTTTGGCTTTGGCATTGTCATGGCTTAGTAAACATCACTACTTTCATCAGTATTGGCCTGCATACCTTCAAGGTTATATATGAACTGAACAGTATAAATTGGAAGGCTTCATAATGAATCTCATACTTTGTGTTGCAGACGTAAAATGTGTATTAATAGCTGACATCAGAGTATATGTTACTCTAGGAATATAATAATATCAATCAGATTCTCCTGCAGAATCCTTAAAAAATGCAGAAAAGGGCAAAACGCTCTTACATGTCCTACCAGGTTCCACTGGAAGTAGTTAATTCTGCTCAAGCCCAGCTATCACAAATGCTGATCAGACTGTTAACAGATAAAGGACCTCTTTGCACAGCTATGGAGCAGCATTGGTGAGATGTAAAGGATGTTCACTTCAGAATTGTTTTCCACTGCCATTTTGATTGACGGGTTTCTTTTGTCAATATACACATTCTGAAGTGCACTAATAGTTGTCTTTGGATTTGTGGAGGTAGTAAAAGACTGAAAAGGGGGAAGCTAGAGCATTTTAGACTCCTTAGCTTAATTTGAGTTGTTGGGAATAAAAAGCTGAAATATTGAGAAGCCAAATACAAGAACTTATCCAGTTGATAAGTAACAATGAAACTATTTACTGGGGACAAGTTGGGTCAAACTAATTTCCTGTATGGAAATGGAACCAAAATGTGGGTATGTGAGAAGCACAGATGTTGTCACTTGTCCTTCCTGAGTCTTTTTATGCTATTCAACATGCCATTCTGATAAGTAAGTAGGGAATTGCTTTGATTAAATTACTACTAAACAGATGCAAACTTTTTGGAAACCTGTATTTGATTGGTTAGCAAGTGTTCGCCATCAGAATAGACAGACACTTCAGCTGTGGTTCTTGGGCAAGTACAACTACCGTTTTCGCTACTGTGTTGAATCAGTGTGCTGTCAACAAGTGAGGGAGGGCAAAAAAAGCTCATGTGCAGCCTGGAAAATAGAGCTAGCATTCAAAATAGCGGGGTGCCATTCACTGGGGACATACACAGATAATGCATTTAGGTTGGAATAAAGATGAGTTGAAAATTGGAGATAAACTGGCTCAGCAGTTGTTCTGTTAAAATGATGTAGAGAGCTTACTGGTTCCTAAGGAAAACGTGAGTTAGAGAAGCAATGCTATTCTGAAATAGGTTAACAAAACATTTTTGATGTACCTAGTCAGGCAGAGCTATATCTGAATTTGGAACTCCTAAGCATACAGCTTGTCCACTTAAGCACATAATTTGGGCAATTTAGACTTCCCTTTGTAAGTCTTTAGAATTGACTACATAGAGTCAGAATGGACCCCCTTTATGACTGAAAGAAGTGGGACTGTTCATTTTAATAAAAATAAGATAAAAGAAATTTGTAAGTTTTCAGGAGTAAGATTCATCACCTAACTTCTCTGAACTAATCGCCCTCTCTCTCTAGAGGAGAAAAGAAGCATGATTCATCTTATTTCCATGTGGACACCTAAACTAGGACAGATGAATCATGCCATCATCCTCTCTTCTGATTAACTGAGATGTAGACTCATCTAGTTTGGAGATGCATTTGGTCTTTGGAGATATCTGTAATCAGGTGGGGAGGATCTGATCTGAAATACCTAAAAGGAGGAAGAAGCAAATAACTTGTTCTCATTGGTGAGAGCAAATGAGAGTATGGTGAAGCACTGGAATAATTTTCTTGGAGGTTGTGGCCTCTCTATTACTGTGCATTTTTTAATATTAGCTTAGATAAATATGTAAAAATATGAGCTCATAAATCTAGTTGAACCTGCGCTGTGTTCAAAGGATGGATTGGAGGACATCTCAGGTTCCTCCTAACCCTATGTTTCTGTGCGGTTTCATTTAATGAGAGATATTCAAGTGTGCTAGAGGGTAGGAAGGCTCTGCAGAGGGATCTGGACAGGCTGGATCGATGGGCTGAGGCCAACTGTATGAGGTTCAACAAGGCTCAGTGCTGGGTCCTGCACTTGGGTCACAACAACCCCATGCAACACTGCTACAGGCTTGGGGCAGAGTGGCTGGAAAGCTGCCCGGTGGAAAAGGACCTGGGGGTGCTGGTCAACAGCTGGCTGAACATGAGGCAGCAGTGTGCCCAGGTGGCCAAGAAGGCCAACAGCATCCTGGCTTGTATCAGCAATAGTGTGGCCAGCAGGACTAGGGAAGTGATCGTCCCCCTGTACTGGGCACTGGTGAGGCCACACCTCGAGTCCTGTGTTCAGTTTTGGGTCCCTCACTACAAGAAGGACATTGAGGTTTCCAAAGAAGGGCAACAAAGCTGGTGAAGGGTCTAGACCACAAGTCTGATGAGGAGTGGCTGAGGGAACTGGGGTTGTTTAGCCTGGAGAAAGAAAGGGAGGCTGAGGAGAGACCTTATGGCTCTCTACAACTGCCTGAAAGGAGGTTGTAGCCAGGTGGGTGTTGGTCTCTTCTCCCAAATAACAAGTGATAGAACAAGAGGAAATGGCCTCAAGTTGTGCCAAAGGAGGTTTAGATTGGATAGTAGGAAAAATTTCTTCACCGAAAGGGTTGTCAAGCATTGGAACAGGCTGCCCAGGGAATTGGTTGAGTCACCATCCCTGGAGGTATTTAAAAGACGTGTAGATGTGGTGCTTAGGGACATGGTTTAGTGGTGGACTTGGCAGTGCTAGGTTAATGGTTGGACTTGATGATCTTAAAGATCTTTTCCAACCAAAATGACTCTATGATCGTAAGTGCCAAAGCTACTAGCAGTAATGGATTTTTTAACATGTATTTTTTTTAGTTCTTAGTTTCTAAAGAATGAGTTATGAATTGGTGTAGGAATGAGTTGTATTAAAATCAGAAGTCCTACTGGGTAATAAAGAATGAGTCAAATTAGAGTGGACTACTCCAATCCATATCAGTATTTGATCCTAAGATGTTATCATCAAAAGCAACTACACAGAATTTTCTGTACAACTGTCATAGAAAAGTCCTTCTATAAACAATTTCTCTTTCCTGAGACTTCCTTAGTGTTGAAATATCTTCTGAATTTCACTTAAATTTGATAACGTTATATACTAAAACGTCTTTTCCTAACCAGTTTAGAGAACTGGATTTTTTTGTCATTATTGACAGGTGCTATTTTCCTCTTGTATTTGGGAAAGAGCATATTTTCCTGTCTGATTATCCACCTCCTGAGAGTTTTGATCTTGTGAAGTTAGAAATGGTATATTTATTAACCTATCTGAAACTTGGAAGTGCATACTTGAAATTCATTCCTTTTTACAATATTCTGTAAACTAGTTACTGAAATATATAGCATAAACAAAAATGCTTTTGTATTACCTACATTAAGCAGAAATTTGCATATATCACTAATCACTTATAGTGATTAGATCACTAATCACTAATATACCAGAGCTACACAGAGGGACATACAGTTTTCTTCTTGATATACAATAGTTATAGAGGAACATAGAACTAATTTCAACATAATACAGATCCAGTCATAAACTTCATTGTTCCTGAATTTTCCATGGAAAACATGGATGCTTGTTTAAGAAATGCAGCCTTTAAGGACATTTTTTTCCTCTCTTTTTTCACAATAAGAATGAAGTGAAGTGAAATGAAGTGAAAGATAATAAATGCACCTTTGAAACCCATGACATGTAGTCATATGTTAAGTAAACAGACTCCTCAAATTTCTTTGACTGATTAGGGTGACATTTTTTTTTGTGTGGAATTTGTCAGACTATCAGATGCAGGAATTCACCAAACCTGTACCAACAGTTAGAAGAAAGCTGTCAAATTAAATATTCAGTGATACAAAATGAATATATTTGCTTGTTTGATGTACAAGAAATGTTGATCTGTAGTGTTGCATCTGCTAGAACCTGATTATCATTTCACGTTAACCTGTATACGTCAAAAATCAGCTCACTGAGGTTGAGTGAGTATTTCGAGCATAAACCAGGGATAATTGAAAAAAAAAAAGAAATCAGGTTCTAAACTTTCAAATATAAAGAGAAAAGCTGCATCTGATGTCAGTCATGATCATAGCTTTATGGAAATCTTCCTGAGGTTGTTCTTTCTCTTCATGTGTAATTCTTCTGTCATTCCCTGATAATTACTTTTGATAAAGCTAGCATGTAAAGTCATGATGCTCTGGCAACCCTCTGGAAACCAAGTATATACTTTATTTCATTCTAAGAAAAACACATTCCTAGCTGTGCAGAAGGAAGGAGGATTTGCTTAAATATGTATGAAGTTTGTCATTCATCTGCCATTAAGACCACTTTGTAGAAGCATGATCATCTCACCTCTTTATTCATGTAAATTTCAGTATCATATTATGTGTTATTAGACTTTCTCTTAATATCAGTTCCTTACGAAAATCTTAGGGATTCACCCTGACCAAATGTAGATCTTAGTATATCTAAGTGATTTGTTCTAGCATCCCTTTATAATCAAGGGAGAGGAACAAGCACTTCCAGAGAGCAGTTCATCTCTACCAAAAGTAGTCATCTGAAGTCAGAGGGATGAATCATGCCTTAGAAGTGCTTGTTTCTCTCACCTGACTTTTAGGGAGCTTCAGATGACTAGCTCACATATATACATTTGAAGTTACGTGAAATGAATTTTACCCTTCTAATCAATTTTGTGATCCTCCTATCTCAACATCATCCCGCTATACATTCTGAATTTCCCTTTTAAAAAAATACCCTTTTCATATATCTGAGATTACTTGCCTGCCTTATATATTAAGGCAAATGTGTAAAAATGCATATCATAAGTCATTATTAATATAATGTCCTTTTGGAAATCATGCACGTTTTGCATCAAAAGATTTTCAAACAAATTCATTTTACAATACCAATTTTAAAGCTGTGATCGCCTGAAGTGTTCTGCTTGTAATTCTGAGCATATTTCATTCCAAGGTAGCAAGCAATACATTCAGAATTTAGAAATATTTTCCTTCAATGAGAAAGCATTGCTTGTGAAATACAGAGAACAATGCAAAATCAGAGAGAAGGTAAGCAGAATCGAAGAGGAAAAAAAAATTTTGGTAGAGCTCTATTTACTGCTAGTTATTTCTTCTCCTGGCACCATTAAAAAAATATAAAATTCCTCTTGTTGCTTCCAGAATGGCAAGATGAATAGTCCCATAGTTATCGCAAGATGAATAGTCCCATAGTTATCACTATTAAAAGGATAACACAAGCTGGAAAAAAAAAAAAAAAAACAAAACCACTTTTGGGAGAAAAGTGGAATCACTGATTATAACTAGATAAAATAATAACCATGTGATATGAATTCATGTGATTATCATTCATTCATTCATATGACAGTCATTCAATATTAAAATATCATCTATCAAGGTATGATTCAATGCTTTACCTTCCAGTTACAACTTAGGTATATGTTAAATAGCAGATTCTAACTCTAGATATTTTAAAATCAACAGTAGTAAGTTTCACTGAAAAGTTCAGAAAGAATTTTCTGAACCATTGGTGATAGTTTTCATTAAGTTATCAAAATTAATGAGGCTCCAGAGAACTGGATAAAAAGATAATTTTATTCCAACATTTTATAAAAAACAAATACAAGGCTTGGAGATCATAGTGTTGGATCAGCTGAACACGAGTGCTGTTGCAGTGCTGGGCCTGATCTTGAATGTATAAATAGGAAGATGGAGAAGGAAAAGAAAAAAAACCTGAATTTATTGATTTAGAAAGCAAATTCTACAGGACAAAGTAGTCAGTATCAGGATTACTAAGAAAAGATTAATACCGAGTGATGATAATAAGATTATAAAATACGAATGAGAAGTACAATTATCAATTTAGACTAGCAAAATGAGGTAGCACAATCATGAGTGAAAATCATCTCACCTCACTTCGGGACATGTTTTTCTAGATTCTTTGGCATATTAAATTTTCAAATAAAAATTAAATGGGTTTTTACATCGTTTAAATCAGGAATGAGTTTCTTCTGAGTCCTCACAATTTCATTATGGTCAAAAAGCAGAACATACCTTACATATGGGTCCGAGAGAATTTGCTGTTTCTCTGATTAATGTTTTAACAGCCTTTCAGAGTGCAACAGTTCTTTTTAGTGTAATTACAGTGACAGTAATGCTTATAGCCCAAATTACCTATGATTGCCAATTCCGATTAATATTCCAGCTAAAGCTGTCACACACCAACTTTCTAGTGTCTATGCTTTTCTCTGGTGCTCTGCTGATGCCTCCTGGGCATTGCTCAGGTGAATCACCGTTCCTGAGCTCTACACTGTGAGGAGTATCATGCTGCTGGGGGAGGTTTCTTCCATGACGGTCTTGGCCCTCTCAGAGTTAATTTGATTTGTTTCAATCCTTTATTTGCTAATGGGGTACACTCTTACCTACTCTCTCGGTCCTTGGGCTTAGTTACACCATGATTACTTGGGTTTTGGTTTTTTTTTTAGTCCTCTCTAATATTTTAAAGAGACTTATGCAATTTCATACAAAAAAACCCCCACAACTAAAAAAATTAATTACAATGTAACTAAACCAAACTCAAAATCACAGGATATGCAAGAAACATCTGACATCTGAGTGTCTGAGTAATTTGCCATTGAACACAGGACAACTTAGGGAATGGTCAACTGATTCTAATTCAAGTTTCTTAATTTTTTTTTTTTCCAAAAAGAGTTAAAATAAATTTAAGACCAAACAAGAGAGTTGTTTGGGCTATGGGTTTAATCTGTTCTACCTGTTTTCTTACTGACTTCAGTGGTGAGTCTATAATCTATGAAATGGATTAATTTGAAATATGTGTTAACGAGGAACAATTTTAGTGAGTCTCAAATATATTCTGCTGGCACTTATCCTTTTGATCTCTCTCCCATATAACCTTCACAGGCAATGCCCTAATGAGTTCATTCCTTATAATTCATTTATATGTCTTGAGGACTTTATTCTTCCAGCTCGTTTTTCTGATATGATAAATGATTAGGGGATTTTGCAGGATTAGGGGATTGGCACTGTGTACTACTTTGTAGTTAGGAATAATTACACTGAATTTCCCACTTATACGTATTTCCCTGTTTGATATATTTTAAACAAAGATATTATGTATGTAATACTGGGTGGATTAATTTCTTTTCCATAATTATTATTTTCCATATTTTTGGAATGTCTTTTGTTTGCTAGTCTGTAAACTGTACCTGAGACATTCCCCTTGACTCCGATAGGACAGTGTATGCAAGATACACTTGATTGTACCGTAAATCTTTAGTAGAGAGAATTTGGTGCTTCTGGATTATTTGCGCTGCCCATAAACAGAAGTAAAACATATGAGATCACCGAACATTAATGGCAACTGGCAACAGGCTAATACTTTCCCATAGGATCTTTCAAGTCATTATAAATTCATAATATTGTTAAGTTTTTCAGCTTCTGCTTGGATTTGGTTATCTGGATACCCGTATATTATGGGCTGATACTTAAGGTAATCCAGGCTCATCAGTTTTGGATCCCCTCTGGACTGTGAAAGGCATTCTTGCCAAATACTATGTCCATAGTTCAAGGATGGATTTTAACCTGTCCGGTTATAATTTATTGACTTCTTTATGTTACCCTGACTAAGTGTGAATTAATTTATATGTAATCTAGCCTAGTGAATTACTACTGAATTATAAGACTTCACAACTTGTTGGCCCACTACTAATACTGCATTTTTAATGTATTAGACTATCTTTGTGTTAAGTACTATGGATGTTTCAAAAGATAATACTCAGAATTTAGTCCATGCATTTTCTCAATTAGCAGCTATATAGAACATTTATCTGTGTGAAGAAAGGGTAAACTGATGAAAATGCAGTTGCTTATATAACAATGTGATTCCATAGAAATTTGTTTTAAATTTATTTTTTAAGGCACCTGTAATAGAAAGACACTTTGCCAAAACTATTAAGGATGAGAATTGCAGGGTTAATTTAAAATCCAATCCAAATTCTAGTTTATTCTGTGCAATATTGCCATTAAATCTGATTAATGTCCAGGAATAACAAAAAATAAATTATTTTTTGATCTTTTTCTGAGTTGTTCTAGTAAACAAGGCATGTGCACACTTTTGTATTGTCTTTTAAAGCCAGTAATCCGCTGGACTGTATCCAACATTGTGTTATCTTTATAATTTAGAACTACCCATGGCTCTCAGGAACAGAAAGGTTACGAAAGTGAATGAAAGATTGCCAATCTTTTAAAGCAGTGATCTGATAGTTATTTTACATCACTTTATGATCACTTTGTTAAATACACTGTTATCAAAAAAGATTGTATATATGTGCTGACATGAAGAATGAATTGAAAAAATGCAATACATCATAAACCAAACAAGCTCATCTATGTTTCTTTTCCTAGCCTTGTGTTTTGTTCCTTCTTAGCAAAACCAGGGAGATATTTGAAAATTACTTTTGAAAAATTAATTGGTTAATATATTGACAGCCCTGATGATAGTTTATTTAGGAGTGTACAAATTATAAGTGTAGCCAAAGAAAAATAAATTTGAGATGTCACCCGTGGTAAATGCAAGACATTATTCACAGTAGTACACAAGGTATCTGTAAGCTATTGTATAGTGGTTACTATGAAGATCTCGTAAAGGATGGAGATAAGAGGCACTGAGTCTGCAGATCAAAAAATAATTTAATAACAGTAAAAAGAGCTTGTCTGGCTAATCTTGGTTATATTTAAAATGTCTTTTGTACGTATTAGATTTCTACTGCTTGAAAATCACCACTTCTTTTTTGGCTGAACAATTAAGACTAACAATGTTAGTTTGGGCTGATAGACTTAAAAGACAGAGAAACGCATTGTGAAATCTTTGATACGCTTGCCAGCGTGTTGAACCAGCATAACTTGATTCGTCATTGAAGTCTCCGAAAGTGTTGCAAAATGGCATAGATTGCCATCATAAGGTGTTCGCAGGAGCTGTTCAATATTGAAAGTAAACATAGGTCTGCTTTGCTGTCTGTCATTCTTCAAGCTGTCTGAGAGCAAAACAAATCTCTGGATTAGCTTTGGCAGTTATAAAGCAGGAAACGTGCCAGTAGAAAAAACCTGATTAACAAATTTTGTAAGAAATCCTAAAATGACAATTGAAAAGCATGATGCAGAACCATAAATACAAATGGCCATTTTTATCATGTGCTGGTTAGAAAAGCAAAATAGTCAATAAATCATGCAGGTGATTATTGTACTCATTCATCTGTGGGTTGCTGGGGCACTAGCAATGTAGTTCGATCTTGAAGGTTTGTTATTGTTTATACCACATTGTAAAATCTATTGATTATCTATCTGTAGCATGATTTATTCTTTCATCTAATATTTGTGCTCTTGGTAATAGGATATTGCAGCCATGGATTGTAACAGACATTTTAGATCACATACTAAGGTTTTAATTGAGGAAAAAGTAATAATAAAAAATTTAAAGAGTCATAAAAACCTTATTCATGTTATTCTAAAGAGATTATTATGACATCATTATTTTACTAACATTAACTACTTTAACAAATTTCATCTGAAGCATTGGCAAAATTTGTGTAAAAGATCAAATCTACAGTTTCAAAAATAGCCATTTTCCTAGGATGCTTTAATATTCTTTATTTTAAGCCATCTAAACCAAGAATCAATTTGACTTAAATTTTTGGTTTTGTTATTCTGGCTGCTCCAGGCTTTTATATGAATGGTTCTTGAGTCAGTGATAACTGTGTGTCTAGAATTTAGTTCAGTTCTCTAGGCAGATCCATCTAGTACCATTTTAAATGCAAAACATCCACACAATTCCTGAAGATGTGACAGAGGACCTGCAGGATACCCATGCCCTTCCAGACAGGCAGATAAATGCCATCTACCATTAAAAATGGTATTAAACACTCTTAGGCAACTAAATAAAGCCTCCATAGTAGGATTGTACTTTCTTTGCATTCCTTGTTCCCTCCAATAAAAATGAGACATAATGTACAGTAGGACATTTAGGGCTGTAATTTAGCTGTCCATGTACATGTGCCTCCAGGTGAGCTAAGTGTCCAAACTGCCTTTATAGCTGGTGATCTCATCCTCGGTTCAGTCTCCTTAAAGTGGGCGCCTTGATCAATCTAATATGCCCTCTTGGATATGTTGTGTCTCGTCTGCTGCTCCAGAAGGACATGGGTCACCCACACACATGTGCACACCTACAAACACGGGGTGCCGTGCAGGAGTCTCAGGTACGACCTGGCATGAGGTGCTGAGGTTGAGAGGTCACATTGTCAGTGGTGATGCAGGCAGCCATTGCTCAGCTGGCACTTTGGCATGTCAACTCACGGGATAAACTGAAGAGGCTTTGCTGTGTTGAATAGGTCTCCGTTGATGGGAGCCTAGCTCCATGCAGGGTCCTGACTTTAGGAGTCCGACTTCTGAAACAAATCAAACCCTTTGCTGAATCACTGTGACATTTGGCACGTATGAATGATTATAGTGAAATTCCCTCTGGGAGAGATGCACATTTGTATGTGCCATAGTAATGAAAAGAAAAAAACAACAAATGGGATGCACTTTCCTACTCTTTACTGTGGGCAGTCAAGACTTTTTTTCTTACCTATGTGAATGTTAGGGGAATGGAAAAGAGAGATAGCAAAATCACTCTTAAGGGTGGTGTGAAATATGAAACTAAGAGTTAATAAATAATAGATAGCAAAGGAGTAGAGGTAATGACTCTGATTTCTAAGCATGTATCTCATTTTTATTGGAGAAAACAAAGAGTATATAGAAAGGATAAGCAGATTAGTTTAATATGTCTTCTCTGTGATCTTTTCATAAAGCGTGCAATTTCAAACCCACTGAAGTCAGTGAGAATCATTTCACTGACCTAAACAAGCTTTGTGTCAGAATGTAAGACATTTATTCTTATGCACAGATATATGTTAAAGATGTGATAGCCAGTCTGAGTTATTATATTAAAATTATTCTGAGTTTTCTAGTATTCCCTTCAGTCAGTGACTTAACATCAGACTTCAGATTGCTTTAGTAATTGCCTGACATAGTTTGACACTGTTTGATTCTGCCTATTTTTAACATCACTGTTTGGACAGTATTAACTGTACTTCATGCTTTTCCTCACTTTATTTCTATAGAGTCTCATTAAAAAAAAAAAAAGTGAAAAAATAAATACATGAAAACTTGTGAAGCTTGAATGAATAAAAGAAAGCTACTGAGTCATAGCCATTCAGTGGATAAAATGGGTTAATACTTGTAATATGTGTTGCTGTGTATTTTTATTCTCAACTCGAAAATAAGCTTCCCTTTGATCTATATATTGCTCCTTTGCCTTCCCTGAAGTGCAAGCTTCTCAGGCAGATCTAGGAAATTCCTCAATGCAAACATTCTTCTTTTTTGAAAACCAGCAAATCATAGATCAAGTCAGGAGAGAATACTTCTCCAGCATACTTTAACTCTGTTTTATTAACTTATACTTTAACAATATTTTATTAAAAACTACTCAGTGAACTTAAGGATTGCCACCTAAGACATGAAACGAAATGTAAGTTTATCCATTCAGGCTTTACCGGTTATGCAGATCTTGAGGCTTAGAGAGGGTGTATCCATCACAGTGCCCAAGGAGAGCGATTCTGCACGTTCCAGCACTTTGCTTGACCGTAGCAATTGCCAGACAAAACAGCATTGTTTAAAAACATGTTCTCCTGTGTGTTTGGTACATCTCCTTCCTTTGGCAGACAAGAAGATAAAACTGTTTGATCTTTTAAAAGTTAAGCTTGAATGGAATGGAAGACTTGTTTAAATTGTTTAATGTTATTTTTGCCTATCCATTTAGGACGGTAAGAGGAATGACTTGGAGTGACAGAGCATTTAACTTTCTATTGCTACTTGCAGAATGAGTCATGAGATGAGAGAGCTAATGTATGTATATACATAGACAGATGCAGTCTGGCTTTGTTGTATTTTGTAACTTAATAATTCAGCTTACAATCGGTTTCCTTTTATATTTTTTTAGACTGTGTTTAATATATCCTGCCAAGAAAATATATGGATTATTAATTGTGTTGTAACATTACTTGTAATGTTTACCTGTATTCAAAAGACAGTTGTCACAGTTTGTGAGAAGTTTGTCTCTTCATAAGTTCTAATGCAAAAGTGCATTTGGGATAAATGTAAGATGTCCTGATGTAATTCTTTTAAGTTCTTACTCTAATTTCTCATTTTTTAAACCTTAAAAATAATTAACTTTTTTTTTTTACAGAAACCTTTGAAATGCTTATGAGACTGGCTGAGAATTACACAAGCACGCTTTTCTGCAATGCATATAGAAACATGGCTGCTGAGGCTACTACGCGTGTTCAGGAGTTTTTCACAGATGTTGGACTCTTCATATTTGGCACAGACGTTAGCACAGAGGAATTTGTCAACAGATTTTTTGACACCCTGTTCCCAGTAGTCTACAACCACGTGATTAACCCTGGTCCGACTGACATTTCACTGGAATACGCAGAGTGCCTCCGGATGGCGAGAAGAGACATCAGGCCCTTTGGTAACGTTCCCAAAAAGGCCATAGGACAGCTGGGAAGATCACTGTTACCCAGCCGGGCTTTCTTGCAGGCTCTGAACTTGGGGATCGAAGTGATCAATACAACAGATCATCTGCATTTCTCTAAAGACTGCAGCAGAGCTCTACTGAGAATGCAGTACTGCCCCCATTGCCAAGGGCTGACTTTAAGTAAGCCCTGCATGGGCTACTGCCTCAACGTCATCCGAGGCTGCTTAGCTAACATGGCAGAAGTTGACCTTCACTGGCAGGAATATATTCGGTCCCTGGAGGAACTCTCAAGTGCCATGAGTGGGACGTACGACGTTGAGCACATGCTTCTAAACTTTCATTCACTTGTTAATGACGCTCTCGTACAGTCTCGTACCAATGGACCGGAATTATCTGAGCAGGTAAGAAGCTGTTTTTATACATGCTCGGTGCAAACATGACACTAAGAAAATTAACAGTGGTAACTAATACTTGTTTGACCATTTTTATGGTGATGAACACATTTGTATCCGAGTTCAGCTTTATTCGACAATGCATTTTTCTGGCACTGCAAGTTTTTATTTTAATCATGCACATGGCATGCTAATTTCCCATATTGTATTCACAATTTTAACATCAAGTGGAGATTTAAGCTTTTGGCAGCATTTGCAGTAAAGACTTTTCGAAATGAAAAGAATTCTTGTGTGGAATTTATCTTTTCCCATTTCCCATGAAACCACAGCTTTTTTCAAAATTTTACTGAGTGAAAATTTTTGTTGCAGAATTGAATGGAAACTTACATTCTTTCACCCTTTTTATTTAGAATTTAACATTTTCAGTAGATGCACTGAATAGCTTTAGGTTTAACTTTACAACTGCGTCTGTTAAGTTCTACTGAACAAGGGTGAACAATGGAATGTGTCATTAAGTTTGGAAGCTTAAACTATTAGTGAGAGGAAAGTAAATTATCTGGTAAAAAACTAAGCCCACAAATATTTTATAAAAACAGAACAGAATAATACCATGACGTTTACGTAAATGAGAGTGTTAAATTTCAGCAGTAATATTTGTTTGCAGATTGGAAACTCGCTATGCGACATACAAGAATAATTTTTAGGAGCACAAAAACCCATTTTCATTAACATAAGAGAATTATTTGATCGCTTCATTGTTATCTTATATGGACATAATTATAAATTTAAACAATCCTTCTTTTAGATACCATTGACCTGTCTTAGAAAACCTATGACTTTGCATATATTATTTGCATTATTTTGTAGGTTTCAGAGAAAGTAGCACAGTTCATTTGTAACATGAACTAAGTACTTCCTTACATATCAGAGAAAAAGCAAGTTAGGTGAGACCTATGTTAGCTGTGAATGCATGAAGTGAGGAATTTAAAGATACTGCTAGGGAAAATACACGTTATTTAGCTCCACATTTGAAAGAAAGCTACTATATCTGCAAATTCATGAAGGTTGTGTAAGTAGCAAAATTTGAGTTCTTCCTATGTTATATTTAATCCACAGCATGTTTTGTAGTTGTATTTTTCTCTGTATTCTTACATGCAGATTTCACTGACAGTGATATATTCTGTGTTTAATGCTGGATTGGATATCTTGGTCTGGGGAGATGCCTTTAGTTTTACAGTATACGCAGGTCTAAACAGGGTGTCTGGGCGTCACTGTGGTGCAGCATCAGCTGAGGTGCAGTAATACATCTAGGGCTACCAGCCTGCCTCTTTACGTGACTAGCTGAAGTTGAAGCAGCGTCTTCTGCTAAGCAGGTGATATGACCTCTGACAATAAACAACTTGACCTAATGGCATAAATAGAGGGTTCTTCATTTCTTATGAAGACCCACAGACTATTAAAATGGGTTCTTCATCCTACTTGTAGTCAGTGAATAACAGGGAAATTGCCTGCTTCTATGAATTTCCTATTTTATCTGCTTGATACCAGCCACCCACATTAGTCAGAATCTCCTGCTGCTGAACTTTCTTGAGAAAATTGAGTGATTTTTTTGGAAAAAGTTTTTCAGTAACAGTTTGGCTCAAAAGGGGGTCACTGATGTCTGCCTAATTCCTAATATGTTTCAGACCTACAATTGCCTTGTAGAGATATTCCCTGTTCCTCCTAAGATTTTTGGGGGATCTTTTTTTGCCTACAATTTTCAGGAAAAAGCTAGAATAAGAAAGTAAAGGCTCAAGGGAAGGACTTCTGTTTCCTGTTTCATCCTGGGACATTTAGTTTGAAAAGTTTTAGACTTGGATTTTCAACAGTGAACCGTCGTTGGTCCAGACTTAAAAGTCTCTCAGCACACTCATGTTTTCAAAATGAAAGTTTTTACTCTGAAATAGTAGATTTCACTCAATTTTAGTAAAAAAAAATAAATGGGTGAAGAGCCCTCCACCCAGTGTTTTGTCTTAATGAAAATTTCTTATTAATCCAAAATAAAATGCTTTATTTTGATATTCCTGAAAACTCTATGCCTTCCTTCTCTCCTTCCTTCATATGGTGCAAGGAATACTAAAATTTCTTATGTAATGATATTTTGTGCCAATGTGTTTGTTTGAAGATCAAGTGTTTACTTCTGTTAAGATCTTTTCACATAGAATCACTTCCAAACTTTAAAAATGAAATATTTCATTTTTCACTCAATCTGCATCAGACCTATGCATTTAGAGACATGTTTCACTTAATCTCTATGTTATAATTGACCAGTCCTTTCTCTCTTTGATCTGTAATTTGGTCGAATATAACTATGATGCATTGATCCTTTGAAACATGGTGATCTAGTCAGTCAGTTCTGATTTGCTGAGTATGACTCCAGTACATTTCGTATTTGCCCATACGTTAGGTATCAAGACCTAACTCTGATGTCTGATAAATACAGTCTTTCAGCTTTAAGAGGCAGAGGACATGGATTCTGTTGAAATTGGCTCATTAATATTTATTTATTTTATATTCAGAGTGACTCATGAACTGTTTCAAATTTTGATAAGCAATTAACGCATCAGTGAGTCTAACAGACACGGAAAAGATAATTACGAGCCAGCAAATAATGGCTTGCTTAGGCACGCAGCAGTCTCTGCAGTTTTAAAAGTGAATTTCATCACAGTAAGTACTTTCATGAGTTTTAAAGAAGCAGACAGAGAAAAAATGATCTTTAAAAGTTTGTAAGTATGATATATACATATGCAAATGTTAATACATGAATCAATACCCTGCTTAGTGATAGATGTATTTGTACAGCTCTTTATCTAATCATATGCTTGTGTAAATATATGTAAAGGATTTTTTCTAACATGTTGCGTGGATATCTATTTTTAAATCTAGTGTATATTCATACTTTAAGCTCTGTGTGGTGTTGGAAAGACCACTAATGCCTATATAACATGGCTTCCTTTTACAAAACTCCTTTTTCCAGTGATTTACAACTTGTTCATTTGTCTGCTTGGATCAGCAGAGCAGTGCCATGCTGTCTCCAGCTGGAATTTCTCTTTCCCTTTGTTCTTCCTATTTCAAATTCACACCTTTAATTTCTGCCTCACACATCTCCACTGACTGACAAATAAGTGCAACACCTGTTCATCATCTCTATACCGGGACATTATTCTGTGCTATTCTGCAGAATCTAGTGGAGATGTGTGGGTTGTGCAACTATTCACGTATTTATATATATATACAGACATATATTTAATGACAGTTCTAGTCTGTATTCCTGAAGTCTAAATAGGATTGTTTATGCTCAGTGCATAGTGGACCCTATGTTTTTTAGCTGGTAGGAGTTGGAACAGAATTTTTTTAGCAGACTTCTGTGTGTATGGTCACGCAAATACAATGTAATAGAGGTTTAAGAGAGCATACAAATCATACAAATTGAGAACAGTATTTGTTATTAAGATAATCTGAAAAAGATGGTATTATGTAGTTGTTAAGCACTAGATAACAGGTAAAAATGCTTATTGCTACAAGCGACTTTGTATCTTCATCCTGTGCTCCTCTTTGTGCTCAGCCTGAGTTGCCATGTACTGGTCTCTTAGCCAGGGAAATCCCCTTTGAGGGCAACTGTGCAGGCTAGTGAATGCTAGCACAAGAGCTTTGTAACATAATTAAGCTTTATTTAAGGCTTATTTAAGGAAATATTTCCTTATTTAAGGAAAAAAAACCAAACTAAAAACCTATGGAAACGTATTTACAAGTTGTAATAAATTGTTTCATGTTACCTCCATTCTGTTATGCTAGCCACTGAATGTCAATATCAAGACAGGAGGACAAAGAGAGATGTTAGCAAGATTTACAAAGTTTTGGTGTGGATGGAGGCTACTATCCCTAGCATAAGAACATGTTTCTGTTCTTTTTATGCATAGGTTAATGGCATGGCCCCATGCCATGGAAGGCATGGGGCCTTCCAGTGACATCCGCTGTCACTCACAAGGTGGTTTAACGGCAGCTTAAACCAGTCTCACCCTGGGTTGCCCAAGTCCTGCTCTGGCACCATCCTCAGCTGTGTGTTTCCACCCCTTTCCCTGTGGGCACGCTACTTCGACAGCTGAAAGTCAAGCTGGTTGAGGGAGCTGTCTGTAAGAGAGAGACTCTTAGCCATGGTTTTGTTTCGGTATGTGAAGACTTGTGCTGTCACACGTTGGGTAACAGAGCAGCCGAGAGGTCCATCGGAGTGGAACAAACAGAGGACCTGAGAGGAGGTGAAATGGGTCCGAGTCAAGAGCTGAAGGAAGAGGGAAAGAGAACAGAAGACAAGAGAGAGAGAAAAGTCACAAGGCTTTGTAATTAAATTTTTCCTCCAAACCTTGCATTAAACTATTGTTCTTGATTCTCAAAAGATCACTGGTGTTAGGGATTAATATTGAATAAAAGAGATGAAAAGGAATATTGATTAGTTGTTCATTGTGTATTCTGGGTACTGATGATTTGGGAGGAAAATTAAGTATGTGACCATGGTATTAAAAGCTATATATGCATATAAAAATGTGGGAATCAGAAACACAGCAGAAAAAATTAAGGGCTATGATCTTAATTGGCATCATGGGGATGTGGTGGGTTGGCTCCTATGACTGGAGTGTTGGGATGGAAGGATACAGGCTTTTTAGGAAGGACAGGCAGGGGAGATGACAAGGGAGTGTCTCACTCTATGTCAATGACCAGCTGGAGTGCATGGAGCTCCGCCCGGGGGTAAGTGAGGAGCTGATCGAGAACTTATGGATCAGGATTAAAGGGAGGGCAGGGACAGGGGATGTTATAGTGGGGATCTGCTACAGGCCACCTGACCAGGAAGACTGAGCAGATGAGGCCCTCTATAGACAGATAGGAGGAGCCTTGAGCCTTACGTTCACAAGCCCTGGTCCTCATGAAGGATTTCAGTCACCCCATTATCTGTTGTAGGGACAACACAGCAGGGCACAAGCAATCCAGCAGGTTCCTGGAATGTGTTGATGATAACTTCTTTCTCCAAGTGATAGAGGAGCCAACCAGGAGAGGTGCCATGCTGGACCTTGTTCCCACCCACAAGTAGGGTCTGGTAGGGAATGTGAAGCTCAAGGGCAGCCTTGGCTGCAGTGACCACAAAATGGTGGAATTCAAGATCCTCAGGGCAGCGAGGAGGGTGTGCAGCAAGCTCAATACCCTGGATTCAGGAGAGAAGACTTTGGCCTCTTCAGGGACCTGCTTGGTAAAGTACCATGGGACAAAGCCCTGGAAGGAAGAGAGGCCCAAGACAGCTGGTTATTCATCAAGGATCACCTCCTCCAAGCTCAGGAGCGATGCATCCCAACAAAGAAGAGGTCAGGCAAAAATGCCAGGAGGCCTGCATGGATGAGCAAGGAGCTCCTGGGCAAAGTCCAACACAAAAAGGAAGCCTACAGAGGGTGGAAGCAAGGGCAGGTAGCCTGGAAGGAATACAGAGAAACTATCTGAGTAGTTACAGATCAGGTTAGGAAAGCTAAAGCCCTGACAGAATTAAATCTGGCCAGGGACATCGAGGGCAACAAGAAAAGCTTCTATAGGTATGTCAGTGATAAAAGACAGACTAGGGAAAATGTGAGTCCCCTCTGGAATGAAATGGGAGACCTGGTTGCCCAGGATATGGAGAAGGCTGAGGTACTCAATGACTTTTTTGCCTCAGTCTTCACCGGCAAGTGTTCTAGCCATACTGCCCAAGCCTTAGAATGCAAAGGCAGGGACTGGGAGAATGAAGAATGACCCACTGTATAAGGTCAGGTTCGAGACCATCTAAGGAACCTGAAGGTGCACAAGTCCATGGGACCTGATGAGATGCATCTGTGGATCCTGAGAGAACCATTGGATGAAGTTGCTAAGCCACTCTCCATCATATTTGAGAAGTCATGGCAGTCCAGTGAAGTTCTTACTGACTGGAAAAGGGGAAACATAACCCCTGTTTTCAAAAAGGGAAAAAAGGAAGACCCAGGGAACTACAGCCCAGTCAGTTTCTCCTCTGTGCCCAGTAAGATCACGGAGCAGATCCTCCTGGAAACTATGCTCAGGCACATGGAAAATAAGGAGGTGATTGGTGACAGCCAACATGGCTTCAGTAAGGGCAAATCCTGCCTGACAAATCTGGTGGCCGCCTACGATGGGGTTACAGCAAGGGAAGAGTGACAGATGTCCTCTACCTGGACTGGTGCAAGGCATTTGACACTGTCCCACATGATATCCATGTCTCTAAATTGGAGAGACATGGGTTCGATGGATGGACCACTCTGTGGATAAGGAATTGGCTGGATGGTCGCACTCAAAGAGTTGCTGTCAAGTAGAGAACAGTGACAAGTGGCGTTCCTCAGGGGATGATATTGGGACTGGCACTGTTTAACATCTTTGTCGACAACATGGACAGTGGGATCGAGTGCACCCTCAGCAAGTTTGCTGATGACACCAAGCTGTGTGGTATGGTCAACATTTTGGAGGGAAGGGATGCCATCCAGAGGGATCCTGACAGGCTTGAGAAGTGGGCCCACATGAACCTCATGATGTTCAACAAGGCCAAGTGCAAGGTCCTACAGATGGATCGGGGCAATCCCAAGCACAGAAACAGGCTGAGCAGAGAATGACTTGAAAGCAGCCCTGAGGAGAAGGACTTGCGGGTGTTGGTGGAGGAGAAGTTCAACATGACCCAGCAATGTGTGCCTGCAGACCAGAAAGCCAACTGTATCCTGGGCTGCATCAAAAGAAGTGTGGCCAGCAGGTCAAGGGAGGTGATTCTGCCTCTCTGCTCTCATGAGACCGCACCTGGAGTGCTGCATCCAGCCCTGAGGTCCTCAGCACAAGAAAGACATAGAGCTGTGGGTGCGAGTCCAGAGGAGGGCCACGAAGATGATCAGAGGGCTGGAGCACCTCTCCTGTGAAGACAGGCTGAGAGAGTTGGTGTTATTCAGCCTGGAGAAGAGAAGGCTCTGGGGACCCCTTGTTGTGGTCTTCCTGAAAGGGGCCTACAAGAAGGCTGGAGAGGGACTTTTTACAAGGCCATGGAGTGGTAGGACAAGGGGTAATGGATTTAAACTAAAAGAGGATAGGCTTAGATTAGATATTAGGAAGAAATTCTGTACTGTGAGGGCAGTGAGGCACTGGAACAGGTTGCCCAGAGAAGTTGTGGGTGCTCCATCCCTGGAAGTGTTCAAGGCCAGGTTGGATGAGGCTTTGGGCAACGTGGTCTACTGGAGGGTGTCCCTGCCTATGGCAGGGGGGCTGGAACTAGATGATCTTTGAGGTCCCTTCCAACCCAAACCATTCTATGATTCTATGAAAATCACAGAGACAAATTCTGGTATTTCCTAATTTTGGAAGTGAGGAATTCATGCTATAGGTTTGGTAAAATTCTTGTATGTATTTTTATATGTAATGTAAGCCTACAGAAATTTGGAATGGGATTTGCAAAAGTGCTGTGTCTTCACTGTATTCTAACTGACGTGGACTTTCACCGGACTAGTTTTCCAAATAGTTGGAGGTAATAAAAAACGTCGAACTTCTGGAAGATCTCAATTCCTTTCACTCATCTTAGTTGAATCCTGAAGATCTAAGTTATGTGTCTTCTAAAAAATACGCATAATAATATTGTATTAAAAGAGACTTCTGTCTTGCTCTTTTTTTAATCTGTCGTTACTACTAGAAAAAAGCAAGATCTTTCTTGTGTCATAGAATGCTAGCAGGAAGAAGAATTTAATAGTCTGTATTTAGAGCTTTGTTTCCTTATTGATTATTTTTGCTTGAAATGATTCGCTATAAACACTTAAACAGTCAGAACTGCTGTAATACAGTGATGTTTAAAATTCAATATTCCCATGAAGAGACATATTAACAAACATTATAAATATAGTATTTTGGGGTTTTTTCTGTTCCTTCTAGGATCTGTTTCATGTAGGTACTTTTTATTGGGATCTCTCTAGTGAAAAGTCACACAGCCTTGCTCCATGCCATTCCAGAAAATGAAGTGCTGTAGAGGTGCAGTAAACCAATTCATTTTTTAGATTAAAAAAAGAATGGAAAGAAGATGATGAAAAACATCTTTTAATAGTCCCAAATACATACATACCTCCAAGCTATAGTAAAACTGCAGGTTTTATTTTTGGAAAGGAGTAAGCTTGATTGTCACCAAAAGACCAGATTAACAGCATTACTAATTGTGGGAAGTGCTGTGTCTGGAAATTGGTAACTTTCATAGCTTTACAGGTCAAGTCACTTAAAGAGATGCGAGAGATGAGCATCCTTTGAAGCAGCTATCCTGTGAACCCACTTCCTTAGGATCTATAATCTATTTACTTACATGATTATAAGCCTATAAATACACTGTTTATGCCAACTGCTTCCTAGCTACTGCATTTTGGTTGCTTGCTTAGAGTGCATTAGTCAATCATGTGAAGCAAGTTCATAAGGTATGTGAATTTATAAAATTAAATTTATATTAAAAATATAATTAATTTAAAAAATAAATTAATTTTTTTAATTAAAAATAATTAATTTTTGTCACTTTTTAAAGGAAATTTTAATATTACACTACTTATTATAGCCCTTTTAGTTAAATCAGGTCAAGAAAGAGATCTGAAATTCATCACTTACTTAGAAAGTTGTAGCTGTCACAAAGAGCTGTACTCAGCACCCCTGCAATGGACTTCTATATTCTATATGCATATAAAAATACACAGTATAATGTTAATCATAAATGTTTGTTAATTTGATAACTATCAGAGATAAAATTATAGTATTTTTCTGTATGGGAAATATTAGGCTGTACTTCCAAGCATTATTTATAATATCCACCCCTAATTTTGCTTGAAAAACTTATGAGTTATCCAGCTAATAAAAATTCAGGAAAACAGAAGAATGAAGGAAAAAAAAAAATTACATTAAACCTGAAAATTCAGGAAAATAGAGTAAAGGAGGAAAATAAGAAACATTTCCCCTAAAACAATTAAGTCTGTCTAAACAGCAATGTCGTATGAATGTCTTCTAATGTTGTTTCCATGTGTTTCAGTGCACCCAACAGTATGTACACAGAAAGGACATAGATTCATTATCAGATGAATTAAAATTTAGTGATTATTTTAACATTAGCTTATCTTATTTTGCCTCATTAGTGGAGGAACCTTTCATCATTCTTTGATTTTGAGGACTATTAATGCTGCTTACTCTTTAGCAAAGTGGGTAGGGGCTTTAACCTTAATTTAACTACTTTGGTTGATGCCCCAAACCTGTCAGTATTTAAGAGGCATTTGGACAATGCCCTTAATAACATGCTTTAACTTTTGGTCAGCCCTGGAGTGGTCAGGCAATTGGACTAGATGATTGCTGTAGGTCACTTCCAACTGAAATAGTCCTGTTCTATTCTATTCTACTCTACTCTACTCTACTCTATTCTAAATGCTTTTATAAAATGGCATAGACTGAAAATCAAAACCCTAGTTAAAAAGAAACAAAAGCTGTACACAGAAGAAGAATTAATTATGTGAAAACATAGTTTGACAGCCTAATTTACTGTATATAATAGAGTAAAACTGGCAATTGTTATAGAATAATCACTTATTATTTTATAAATTAAGCAGATTAGACAGCATAATAATAATAATTTATGAGTGCTTTGGTTTAGTATCCATACTGTTTATATTTAAACTGTAAACACAGTACACAGTAAATTTCTCTATTGCAGACATTTTAGGCATACTTTATCTGATTGGAAATAGGTAAGTTTAGACAAATATCTAGCTGGTTCTTCCAAACAGCTGACTGCATTTGTCTGTGATCCACCTGCTGCTGTGTAGACAACTTTTTCCAGCATTTGCACAATATGGAGACATGCAGATGGTGTCATTCTGAGGGAATTCTCCAATGCTGCAGCAAAAGAAAAGCAGCTTGAGGGCAGGGACAACTTACTGTATTCAAATCCCAGACTTCCCTCTCTTTTGTGCTTCTACATCTGCTCCTGCTCCTTTGTCACGATTGCCGTGATAACCTTGGAGGATCAATCGCTCTCCCTTCATAAGAGCGCCCTGTTTAACACACATGGCATGGGCAGGTAAAAGGGAAGCACTGTCAGCGCTGCATGCAGAGTTTTGCGCCATAGGATGGCCCCAGTAAGGACAGCTGACATAGCTCCGCTAGCTCCTCCCAAACTTTGGTCCTTTTGCCACTAGCAGTCAGGAAAGCAGTAGGGAGACAAGGATAATTAACAGCGCCCTTACTTTTGGCATCAAACAGCCAAATCGGTCTATATGTAAGTATGTATGTATGCCTGTGTAGTGTATGGTGGATTACTGGCTTGTGGTTTCTCATTGGGAAAGTAAAGGAGGATTATCTCTGAAATAAGATGCAGAATGATGGGGAGAAAGGGAGGGTAAGGGTGAGGGAAGTGGATTGGGCTTCTGGGAAGATGTGCAGGTCCCCCACACTCTATCGACCCTCTATTCTTCACAGGCTTAGGTGACAACAGCGGCCCAGGAGCCAGGGCACTGCCATGTTTCACTGTCAACAGCATCCCATAGCTTATCAAGAATACAGCATACATTGCAGATGGGGTAAGTTGTAGCTGTTTTTAAGCACCTCATTAACATCAACCAGGGAGAATTCGTCACTGACAAGAAGTCTCTGTCACCACAGGTGACTGGGCAGTTGGTAACAGGAGGTCAGCAGAGTAGCCAGCACCAGGATCCCAATGCCAGGCCAGAGAACACTGTTGTAAACGCTGCTGATTTTCAAAGAAGAGCCCCCACCAAGGACAGACTACAATCTATCTGAAAGATACAGTAGCTCGGATGTGTGGCATTTTCTTTTTCTTTAGCTATTCCTCTCATTTTTGAGATTATATACGATACAAACTACTTCTTCACTTGGCTTTTGGCCTGTCTACCTGTGCTGTTACCTTTAAGAGGAGACACCTTCTGGTTGTTTTCATGCCTTGTTTCCATGGAGAAGTGTGTGACATTGTTCTTTTGTCATCCAGCATACCAACTCTTGAGTGGCATCAGGGTGCTGCTGCCACGCTCTGCTACAGGATGTTAAGACTGCAAGGAGCAAATGTCCTTGATGACCCTGTCCCTATTCACCCTTTCTTACTTATTCTGCCTGGGCTGTTTTCACCTTCTCCCTCTAGGCATAATGCTTCATTTTTTTGCTGGAAACAAGTGTACAGAATGCTGTAACCACTGAAGATGTCATTGACACTTTTCAGAGCATTTTTCAGGGCACTGCCAGACTGATGCAGCCAGTGTCATTGTGTTTTCAGGATGTCAAAAGCCTTTTTTTTTTTTTTATGGTGATGAGGGGGCAAGGTCATAGTTTCATTTTTCAATGGGTAAAGAGGGTGAAAAATCTCAGCTGGAGGGAATAGATGGACCCTCCAATGGGAAGACTTTCTTCAAAAATAGGGGGAAAACATGAGAGGTCTTGTGGATAGAGGACACTCTATCCTGCTGATAGTAGTCAAGTTTGCTGCTTTCAATCTTTTCTTACTTCAGATGTTGATTTAGAAGGGACACACATCATGGGGGAATTATAACCACCCTGGTATCTGCTGGAAGGACAACACAGCAGTGAACAAACTATCTAGATTTCTGGAGTGCATTCGTGACAATTTCCTGGCATAGGTGCTAACAAGAAAGGGTACTCTGCTGGACTTGATACTTACAAACAAGGAAGAGTGTGTCAGGGATGTGAAAGTCAGGAGCAGCTTTGAGATGGTAAGAGTTCAATATCCTAAGAGGAAAAAGCAGTGCAAAAAGGAGGACCACAACCCTGGATTTCAGGAGACCAGAATTCAACCTCTTCAGAGATCTGCTTGGAAGAATCCCATGGGGTATGGCCATGGAGAGTAGAAGGTCCAGGACAGCTGGTTGAAATTCAAGGATCACCTCTTCCAAGCTCAAGAAAGCTCTATCCTGACAGGTAGGAAATCAAGCAAAGGCATCAGGAGTCCTGCATGTTATAAGCAAAGAGCTCTTGAATGAACTTATAAAAAGGGAGTGTTTAAGAGCTGGAAGCAGGGGCAGATGACCCAAGAGGAGTATACAGTTGGTGTCCAATATTGCAGTTAAAAAAGCCAAAGTTGACCTGGAGTTGAATCTGGCAAGTGATGGGAAAGGCAGCAAAAAAGAAATTTACAAGTATATAAACAGCAGGAAAACGTGTGCCTGCTGCTGAATGGGGCAGGGGAACTGGTAACACAGAAATGGCTGAGGTGTTCAATGCCTTCTTTGCCCTGGTCTTTACTAGTAAGACTGGCCTTCAGAAATTCAAGGACCTGGAGACCAGGGGGAAGGTCTGGATCAATGAAGACTTCTCCTCTGTAGAGGAGAACAAGTTTAGGACACTAACCTTAGAGCACTTAAACAAACTGGATATACATAAGTTCATGGGGCCTAGCAAGTATTACCTACAAGTGCTGAGGCAGCTGGCCGATGCCATTATGAGGCCACTCTTAATTATCTTTGAATGGTCTTGGTAATTGGGAGAGGTTCCTGAAGACTGGAAGAAAGCAAATGTCATCCCTGTCTTCAAAAAGATTAAGAAAGAGGATCCAGGAAACTGCAGGTCAGTCAGCCTCACCTCAATCTCTGGAAAGGTGATGAAGCAACTAATCCTGGAAACTGTTCCAAACACATGAAGAAGCAGCTGATTGGGAGTAATCAGCATGGATTTACAAAGGGGAAACCATGCTTAACCAACTTGATATCCTTGATAGGACAGCCAGTTTGATAGAATTGAGCAATGGATGATGTTTACCTTGATTTTACTAAAACCTTTGAGACTGTCTCCTACAACATCCTTTAATATAAGCTGACAAAGTGCACAGTGAGGAGGACAGAAAACCAAATGAGTGGCTGGGCGCAGAGGTTTGTGAACAGTGGCAAATACTGTTTAATATCTTCATTAATGGCCTGGATGATGGGACAGAGTGCACCCCTAGGAAGTTTGTAGACAATACAAGACTAGGAGCGGTAGCTGATACACCAAATGGTCATGCCATTCAGAGGGACCTTGGCAAGCCGAAGAACTGCCCTGAGGGGAATCTCATGAAGTTCAGCAAAGAGAACTGAAAAATCCTGCACCTGGGGAGGAATAATCCCATGTACCAGTACATGCTGGGGGCTGACTGACTGGAAAGCAGCTTTGGAAGAAAGGACTTGGGGATCCTGGTGGACACCAAGTTGAACACGAGAAATGCACCTGCACAGCAAAGGCGGCCAACAGGTTCCTGGGCTGCATTAGACAGAGTGTTACTAGGAGTTTGAGGGAGGTGATCCTTTCCTTTTGCTCAGCACTGGTGAGGCCACATCTGGAGTGCTGTATCCAGTTATGGGTTCCCCAGTCCAAGAAAGATATGGACTGATGATTGTGGGACTGGAGTATCTTCCATATAAGGAGAGCTGGGACTGCTCAGCCTGGAGAAGAAGAGGCTCAGGGGGAATCTCATCAATGTGTTTAAACACTTGATATGAGCTAATGAAGAGGAAGGACCCACGGTCTTTTCAGTGGTGCCCACTGACAGGACAAGAGGCAATGGGCAGAAATTAAAAACCATGAAATTCCATGGAGCACATTGTCCAGAGAGGTTGTGGAGTTTCCATCCTTGGAAATATTTGAAACCCAACTAGACATGAGCCTGGACAACCAACTGTAGCTGACCCTGTTTGAATAGGGATGTTGGACTGTATGACCTCAAGAAGTCCCTCCCAACCTAAAGCATTTCTGTGATTCTGTGAAATGACTTAGAAGGTGGGTGCATCAGGGGAATATTCTTACCGAGGAGCCAGCCATCTTTGAATCAGTAGCTGTGGTGGGAAGGGACCCACGTATGAGCATCATGGACAAGGCAAGAATCTATCGTGTTCATGATGTTCTTCTGGTGCAGGATGTGGGCACTGGCTTCATCTCATGGCTGATAAACGTTGCCATGCAAGGTATTCACTACCGTAGTATGCTGTTAAAACTGAGTCTGCACAAGAGAGTACACATTGTCTATTTCACAGATCTTTGGTCAAAGCAAAAGTGAATGAATTGCTTCTTATACAATCTCAAAGCCTGCATGAAATTCCCGAGGACAGGATGATAAAAATGGAGGCCAACAGAGATAGTCCAGAGGTTCTCAAAGGAGTTTTTTGCAAAGCTATATATGAACAATAGGTACTTTTGTTCTCAAGAGAAGTGGAGGTATTGATGATAAACTGTGGAGGGAAAATGAGCCTTGGTTTAGAGATTGCACAGATACAAGCTAGATTTGATGTTGTGGGAAAATTAATTATATTGTTCTCATCACCAAACTATCTAACTGGACTCAGCCTTGTACTCCTTTAACTTTCAGCAAGTGTGTATTGCTATTACCAATTTGTAAAAGAAAAACCCCAAGTGAGCAACATGCCATATAGTTCTTTCATACTTTTTTTTTAAAAAAAGTAAAAAATTCAATACATTATTTTCAGCAAAACAGACTTTGGAATAAAATTGTGGAGTTCTGCCTGAAAGTTTTGGCATATGTCTCTGCCATCATTACTTTGCTGAATTTAAATTACTTGATAAATTGATGAATTCAAATTACTTCACAAGATCGATATAAACTGATTTGTGGAAACTGTTGAACAGTAATTTGATTTAAAGTCCTCATACATGTCTGTATTCTAATATCATTGTGCTCTAAAGGAAGGTTTGATATCTAACCTAACACAGTTGAACACTATCACTTTCCATTTCTCTCCATTCACAGATATGCATTCAGCTGTAGCTGTCAAAAACTGTGGTGCTTGTATAATAAAGTATGGCATATTTTTATACATCAGTCATTTTTTTTTTAATGTAGCATGGAGTAAGTGTACTGCAGTCATGACCTCCATCTAATTCGAATTCCTCTAGTGTTATATTTCACTTCCCCATTATTTCCACCCCTTGCCGCTGTCAAAAGGTTTTCTTCTGAGGCTAAACTGGGCTTCATTCATTAGAAAAGAGAATGAGGAACTTTGAAAACAAAGCAAAAATCAACAAAGCAAGTGTTTATGGCTTGTTTGTAACTAATGAAAACTTGTTTTCATTAAATAATAGGCTTTCTTCCTACCTAAACATACCTAGTGGTTTGACTGCTCTTCCTGTATTTTCTGGTTTGATCAGTCCTTGCTATATATTTCAGTAGCTTGCACTTACTGAGATCCAAAATATTACCTTTATTTCTGTAGTCTTGTCCTCTATACTACATACTACCACGATAAATGCCCATGCTGTTTTACAGATTTTGTAACTAAAATCGGTGTTTTCCAAATAACAAGAAAATCTCTGCTACAATATTTGACATAAAAATAGTGGTAATCACATCCCAGAGCATCTCTTGTGTGTTGGAATCCCTGGTGCTGCAGAATTCTGCTCAAAATCAGTGTCCTTTTCCAGTGCAGTAGGTCTGCTTGCTTTAATGTGTAGAAAAAAGGCTTCAAATCATGCACAGAATATTAGCAGAGGCAATCATATGTCCATAGTTATGCACACATTTTGGAAAAATATATGTTAGTTTATTATTTGCTCCTTTAATTTTTCAAGGCATTACTTCTCAAGTGCAAATTGGAAAGAAAAAATAAAATGGATACACATTGCGGGACATACATTTGCTAATATTCTGTTAATGTCTTTATTTTAAGGTTTATAATACACTGGCAGATGTGTGGCAAACACTGGAAACACTCCTTTCTGTCAAGAACTTATTAAATATAATAGCGGAACACGAAGCCATGAAACCATGTCTGTATAAATACGATCAATTGCTATATTCCTCAGCTTCTCAGCATTCGAGTATATGGTTGCACAGCTTTTGGTACCTGTTTCAAGGTACATAATGTCCAATTCCTCTTCTTTTTGGTCAATTTTCCTTTCGTTTATGGAAATGAGAGAAGACATATTTCTTGCCTTTGGTGAGAAGAGGTTCAAATCTAGTGTCAAGTTCATGTGTCACACTTTTCTGAAAAGTGTTTTTTTCAACTCATTTGCCAAATTGCCTAGGTTCCTCACCTACAACTCCTACAGTGGAGTTGCTTGTCGTACCAGGTGCAGGTGCCTGGGCGCGGGCAGCAGCGGGGGCTGCAGGGGCCTCTGCGAGGAGAAGCTGGGCCTGCCCCGTGCCGGACACAGCTGGTTCCAGCCAGATCCAACCCACCCACCGCAGGGCGCGGCTCAGCCCCACAGACAAGAAAATGGTGCCTCAGGGAAAGCATATTTAAGAAAGTACAAAAATGACACATGGCAGGGAGGAGTGAGGAAAAAAAGTGAGAGAAGCATCCCCTCAGACACCAAGGCCAGAGAAGAAGGAGGGGCAGGAGGTGCTCCAGGTGCTGGAGCAGAGATTCCCCGGCTGCCCCTGGGGAAGACCATGGTGAGGCAGGCTGTCCCCCAGCAGCCCATGCAGTAGACCATGATGGAGCAGATAGCCACACTGCAGCCCGTGGAAGACCCCATGCTGGAACAGCAGAAAAGTGTGAGGAGGAAGGAGCAGCAGCGATAAAGTGTTATGGACTGACCAGATAATCTGATTAATATCTTTACCAATGATCTGGACCAGGGGATGGAGTGCGCCTTCAGTAAGTTTTTAGGCAACACCAAGTTGTGTGGGGGTGTTGATCTGCTTGAAGGTAGGAAGGCTCTACAGAGGGATTTGGACAAGCTGGATTGATGGGCTGAGGCCAACTGTATTGAGGTTCAACAAGGCTCAGTGCCGGGTCCTGCACTTGGGTCACAACAACCCCAGGCAACACTACAGGCTTGGGGCAGAGTGGCTGGAAAGCTGCCTGGTGGAAAAAGACCTGGGGGTGCTGGTCAACAGCTGGCTGAACATGAGGCAGCAGTGTGCCCAGGTGGCCAAGAAGGCCAACAGCATCCTGGCTTGTATCAGCAATAGTGTGGCCAGCAGGACTAGAGAAGTGATCGTTCCCCTGTACCGGGCACTGGTGAGGCTGCACCTCGAGTCCTGTGTTCAGTTTTGGGACTCTCACTACAAGAAGGACATTGAGGTGCTGGAGCGTGTCCAAAGAAGGGAAATGAAATTGGTGAGGGGTCTAGAGCACAAGTCTTCTGAGGAGCAGCTAAAGGAACTGGGGTTGTTTAGTTTGGAGAAAGGGAGGCTGAGGGGAGACCTTCTCGCTCTCTACAACTGCCTGAAAGGAGGTTGTAGCCAGGTGGGTGTTGGTCTCTTCTCCCAAATAACAAGTGATAGAACAAGAGGAAATGGCCTCAGGTTGTGCCAAGGGAGGTTTAGATTGGATAGTAGGAAAAATTTCTTCACCGAAAGGGTTGTCAAGCATTGGAACAGGCTGCCCAGGGAAGTGGTGGAGTCACCATCCCTAGAGGTATTTAAAAGACGTGTAGATGTGGTGCTTAGGGACATGGTTTAGTGGTGGACTTGGCAGTGCTAGGTTAACGGTTGGCCTTGATGATCTTAAAGGTCTTTTCCAACCTAAATGATTCTATGATTCTATGACCACAACCCCTGTTCCCCATCCCTCCTGCAATACTCAGGGGGCTGAGGGGAGTTAGAGGAGTTGAAGTTGTGCCTGGGATAAGGCTAGGGGTAAGGTGGTTTTAATTTTATCTTTGTTTCTCACTGTCCTACTCTATTTTTAATTGGAAATAAATTAAATTGATCTTCCCCAAGTGGAGGCTGTTTTGCCCATGACAGTAATTGGCAAGTGACCTCCTTGTCTTCATCTTGACCCATGAGCTTTTCTCCTTATTTTCTCCTCCTGTCCTATTGAGGAGGGGGAGTGACGGAGCGTCTGGGTGGGGGTCTGGTAGCCAGCCAAGGTCAACCCACCGCACTTATCAACACACAGACATGGCTTTGGCAAGCAATGCTGAGTAGTGCAGGTTTGCATAAGGTATGTTCAGTATAGACTGCCAAGTAAATAATGTGGAAACATATCATGGCATGTATTATGCATTCCTATTTAATATGTTTAGTGCAAATCCACTTCACAATTTGAAATGACTTCAATCTTTTGTTAAATCTTTCTGTTTGCTGCACTTCCTTCTTAAGGTCGAGATCTGTTTATTCAGGAAAGCATATGATCTTTAATATACATCCCCTTTTTTTTTTTTCTTTTTTAACAGAAGGTTAGGCAAAATTTGGGCAAAATACACAGGTCCAAATTGGCCTTCTCCTTTCCATTGACTGCATAGGGACTCCATGGTCTGAAAAACGTGGAGTAAGCAGTCTGGATTGCCATCATGTTCTGGTTTTAGGTGACGCGCTAGTTGTCTAACTCTCCTTTGGCACCATGATAGGCTTGTCTGAATGTGATCACTGGGGAGCTGAACTGAAGGTAAGGAAGATGCTCCAAGAGGCTAAAAATGCTGCAGTCTGGTCCTTCGTATTTGCGGAAGGGGAAGAAAGGATGCTTGTCACTCCTTCCCCAAAGCCAAGTAAGAGGCACGAACAAGTGTAAAGGAAGAAGTCAACTGAGAATCCTTTCTGTAGTCTCTGTATGTGTTTTGTTTTTTCGCTGCTCTTCCTTTTTCATTGTGAAACACAGTAACTGTTCACAAAGAGAGCTACTGAGCTGAGCAGACTTTTGGTGTCTCAGTTGGCCCTTAAATCACTACCAACCGTTTGTACTGGAAGAGGAAAACTTTGTGAGGGCAAATCCAGAGATTTTTGAAGCAAATTACTTTTTCAGACTATTTTGGTTCCTGAAAAGATATTAACATGTATGCATAAATGACTGTCTTGTACATCACAAAAGATCTTCAAAGAAAACTGGTTTAGCCAGCTTCAAATAAGAGAGTGAGGAGGCACTGAAATATTAATATACAGATACAGGAAGAAAAACCACTAATCTCTTAAGATGTAGTTTAGAATGGGGAAGAAACACCTAGGTTCTCTGAAATGCTGACTTACTAGATAGTGGGTTTTTTCCCTCATCTTTTTTTTCAGATGGTTTTTGATTCCTTATTATAATGAAAAGCTGACCCTCCAATTATCTTGAGCTGTTGACAGTGTCTTATGCTAAATGAGATAATGCAAGTGTGCATGATTTTATTGACTTACATACTTTCGTTGCAGATCTTATTTGCAAAACTGCTCTCCTCTTCACAATTTTGGAACATAAATTGCAGCCTGCCTCAAAGTGTAAACACATCGTGCAGATATGCTGATGCAGCCGACTTGTTTTGCTTCCACAAATTTTTTATGTATTGTAAGTTGTAATGTATTTTTTGTTTTAAGTGAGTAACATGCCTGATAAAGGTTATAGAACCCCATTTCTACTTTCATTGACAGTCACATTCCTACTAAATTTCTTTCGGTTTACACAGGTGACCCTGAATAGACTTACACGATTTAACGAACAGTTCTGCCTGTATCAGACAAGAAGGCATAACGTTAGTCCTCTATGACAGAGCTGTCCTTGCAGGGCACATAGAAGTAAGGAGCAATAAAATATATTTTAACCACTACAGAACATAGATAAATCAGTCTAACTACACACAGGCAGCTGATCTTTGGAAAGGGCTACTGCCGGTTTTATATAATTGCTTTTCAGAGGAGAACCACAGAGTGTTTTCACTGAACATAAATGAAACACCTTGGCATCCACTGAAGCAGACTTGGATCGTGAGAGCTGGCAGCCTCTCACAAGAAGCAGTTTTGTTGAACTGCCTTTGAAGAGTTTGAACTGGCAGTGCTATATTCTGGCTGCAGGGTAACTTGGCTGAGAACATTAGGATTTCCCCTGACATTAAGCCATTAAAAAAAAAAAATCATTTCCTTCCCTCCCACCCCCATTCAGAAGGAGAAACTATTTTTTACTGCCAGACTTGTTGAGTGTTAGTCCCTCATGAAAGGAGCAGCAGAATTAATACCATTTAAGGTTTTAGTAATTAAAGAGCAGAAGACACAAATTAAAAATATATTAACTCATATTTAATGGGCTATTAGATTTTATTTTACAATCAGAACATGCAAAATTATGAAGGAAATCAGAGATAATTAAAACCTGACAAGATATGAGAACAGTCTCAAGAACTTGGGCTAGAGCACTGGTTTTGGTAGATGGAGTAGTAGGAGGAGGATATGAGTCTCAGTCACATGAAAGTTGTGGACGTTGGCTCCCAGAATCCAACAGCTTGGACAACAGTCTTCTGCAAAACTGTATTAAAAAAAATTGCTGATTTAAAAAAAAATGGTTTGCAAACTCTTAGCATTTTTGTCTCGTCCTTGGTCCTCCATCTTGACTGTAGATTTCCCCAAAAAGGTGTATAGCAATGGCACTGATGCCATGCTAGTACCAAACAGAGCGGAATAATTAGTTCAGTTTCTCCAAGTTGCACTTTTACTTATCTATCACAGAAAATTATTTTTATTTT
This sequence comes from Balearica regulorum gibbericeps, assembly GCF_011004875.1. Classification (NCBI taxonomy): domain Eukaryota; kingdom Metazoa; phylum Chordata; class Aves; order Gruiformes; family Gruidae; genus Balearica; species Balearica regulorum. The sequence continues at coordinate 163,659,548 of NC_046184.1, read as the reverse complement.
TTTGCAACATGTAATCCTCTCAGGTTTTTTTGATGAGGCTACCACTGCCTTGCTGGTGGGTCTGCAGTTTGTATATCTGCAATTTGCATTTATCTTTGCTTAATACCATCTGGTTGCATCTGAGGCAAACTGTTGCATTTAATAAGGCTGCTTTGAATTAGATTGGTTATTTCTTGAGCTTGAAATCCCTTCCAACTCTATCTCACTTGAAAAATTATAAATGCACCTTTTCATGTATCACCTGAGCTTCAAATTACAATTTTGAATAAAATTGCTTTGAAATTATCATTATTTGGCAAAACCATTTAAGATTTGTCCTGCAGGTGATTATAAATTGAGTGTTTAGTAATTTGTGGCAGCATATTTCTAAGTATCAGCTTTACTCTGTAATTCTCTAGGCTGTTGTTCACAATGTTTGCCCCTTTCAGCTTGTCTGGGACTTCTCTTGCAAGTTCTGTAAAATGATTAAACCTGTGTGTGAAACTTACAAATTTTTGATGCTTTAACTCTAGAGGTTGCTTAAAGTTCTGGATGCCTAAGATGTATTACTAAGAGTCCTGAGGCTACAGTGGAGAAAAAAAGACAACTAGTCACAGATAAAGAACACAAAATTTACAAAGAAAGCAAAGGAAATAATACATTATTTCTGCATGATTTTCCTGTGTTGTAAACACTGGTAGTACTCCTCTGCTCTTTCCGAAGACAATCTCATTAACGTCGTTTTCCTGTTCTGAAGGAAAACCGTCCTGTTGTACCAAATGCTTGGCTCTCCTTGTTTGCAAGAACTTGAATTTTGTCTCAGTAGGGAATACTTTAATCTTCCACGCACATGTGCACTCTCTCACATATCAAAATACATTTTACTTTGCAACAGAAGTTTGATATTAAATAAGCAACTGTTACAAGCAGCAAACGGTACAAGCCTGCTTTAAATGCTTGGAACTACTGAAATGCTGGTGCTCCCTCTTGTGGTTAAACTAGAAGAGGACAACCCAGTTAAAGTAGCGCTAAGCCTGGGGATGTGTTGGCTCCTGCAGCAGGACCTCAGCTGGAGATTGTTACAATTTAAAAAGGAGAAGCTAATCTTACTTCGAGAAATCTTCATTTTCACCTGCTTAGATGATAGGAAAGTGCCAAACCCTTGTGTTGCCTGGTGACAGAGAAGCCGTCCTCCCCTGTGCTGCTTGCAGAGGCTGACTGGCAGAATTAGGTGCAAAAAACGAGTATTATGTATTGTTCTTCGTTTTCTCCGATGTCTGACACACAGCGATCTTCCTGAAAGTATTATGCATCCACTTGCAAGGAATAAATCTGAATCAAGGAAACTTCATAAACTTTTAATGCATTGTTTTTCTAGATGAATATTTTGGGTAGTTTGATTACTAATCTGTTGCTAGAAATGCTAGTGACTCATCAAGAACCTGTTTCTCAAAGCAAGTATGCACTTGTGTAGTCCTAGAAAATAAAATAAAATCCACTTAACTACAATTTTTTTGTCACAAATGTATTTTCAACCAGTCCATCCCTGCCATCTCACTCTAGCTTTGTTTTAGTGTTAGTAGACTTCAGCTGTCCATTCGCTTATTAGTGTTTGAGAGGATTTAACTGTAAGGGATGGTGGCAAATTTGTGATCTGATATAGCTAGAACCAACAGCCACCAGACTAATCACTAACTGAAGCATGCATTAAATGAAAGCAGTTTTAAATGCCTGTACGGAGTACAGCTACACTGACGGCTTACAGGACTGAGAGACTGCATCATCATCTAGTGAATACTTGACATATATCCCATTTGCAGGAAATCCTGGATATATATGTATTAAAGACTTACAGTGCTTGCTAAACTTACTGAAAGAAGCATTAAACAGTTAAACATTAAAAAAAAAAGAGCAATTTTCAGACTTCTGAATCTGGTTCTTAGCTAGAGCTGAGTCTAAGTGCAAGAGGTTTTGTATCCAGAGAAGTGTTTTCTTCCCCTTTACTCTGTGCACAGCAGTGAAACAGACTGCAGACACACTGCAAGACTGGAAGATGCTCGTCTTCTCAGTGTATTTCACAACAGCCTATGACCCAAAGCGGAGCAGAGAGTCTCAGGATTCCTGGCACAGTGGCAACATTTAAAGATTGTGGCATAGTTAATCACTGAGACTTGGCATATCTAGTTTGAAAGTTCTCCACAGGACTGTGCATTCAGTTTGCTTCAGTCATTTGATGTAAAATCATTTCAGTAGAAATGCTGAGGTCAGAAAGAACCATTTCTATAGTGGGGGAAAAAAAAAAAACAACAACAAACCAAAATGTGACTGATTACTCCTGTTGAGCATGTGAGCTTAGAGAACAGTGTCCCACCATTATTGATATGAAGCTCACATCATTGTCCAGTCCTGTGTAAATGTAAAGGTTTATGATGCTCTGGTTTTCCAAACTGTAAGTAACCATAAGTAGGCATTCTATGGAATTGCACCAAGGAAAATCAAACTGCCATAAAGTTCATGTGTGGCACTAATTGCAATTTAACTGCATGGTTATTACAAGAGCTTTTAATTAACCCAGTCATCATACTGTGGCATACAAATTGTGCATAATAACAGCATGCTGAGTATAATGACAATAGGTTTGTCTGAACTGTGAAAATCAGGACTTTTATAATTCTCTGAGGTTTCTTTTACGCCCTTAAATATTGTGCAGTATTTAAGAACATTTGACAAAAAAAACCCCCCAAAACTCAAACAACAAAAAACCCCTAGTAAGTTTCTGCGGCTTGTCTGCTTTAAAATTTTATATCAGTCTTTAATTGTTCCTGAAATTCAGTGAGATGTGTAATTCTCTCCTGAATATTATTTTTGGTGATTTTTCAGTCTCATTTTTCTCAGGGTATTTTCAGTTCCCTTTGAAAATCATTTTATACTCTCTTTTAGGATTTTGTGTTTGAAGCCAAGAAAAATGCTCAGTTTGTGGAAACATTCAGTGGGAATACCCTTTCAGTGAAACTGGAAGATAGTAAGAATACATTCTGATCAGATATTGCTGCAAAATGATCACTTGTGTAATGAGAGCATTCCCCTTTTCTCAAAGTTGTGCTTCCACTCTGTGTCTCTCAAGACTGGTGGTAATAGCACTGAACAAATTCTTACTTAATTTTGCAGCCCAGAGACTAGAAATTAAGAAACAACGTGGCTAATGGATATAGTTGTAGTCCTTCAGAAAACATGGGAAATAAAACTAAGTGGAATTACATTTATACCGTGTGCTCATTCCTGGAGACTTAATGCATCAAAAAAAGCAGACATTGTTATGGAAAGTGTATTTATCTAGTTTTGAGACTATCATCAGCTCTGTATTGGGAAATGAGATATTGACATTTTGGTTCTAAATTATTTGACTCACAGACAGAACAGGCACCTGACGGCAAGATAAGACTGTATGACCGTTTCATGTGCACAAGTTTACTGAAGAAACTGGGTGACAATGAAGACTGGGACAGTGAGGGAGGCAAACGTACATTTGGCATCAATATACAGTTAGTGGTTTAAATGTGACATAAAAGTGACAGCCACCAGTGAACAGTTAGAAAACCGGATTGTGTTCAGCTGGGTGAGTGATACACGTTTGATGTACCAGACACAAAAAAAGAAGAACCAACACCACACAAAGCCAGTCGGTCAGTCAGTGGTCCCAAGGGCTTACATATCAGAGACGTGAGAAAGGTAACAGAGATGATGACAATATCAGTGTACATGCTGAAGTAGCTCGTCCTGGAGAAACTGTGTCTGAAGAAGTAAGTGACTTTTTGCTAAAGATTGGTGAGCTAACATTCAGCTGTGAGAGCTGGTGCTGTCGCTAACAGAAGTGAGTCCTCAGCAGTGTGGTTACTGTCATGCACATCTTTGTGGGTGTACGTGGTGCTGTACAAACACGTTTAACTAATGCTGGGTTTAGAATTTTCCAAAAATGGCTTTTGGAAAAAATCAATAAGTTCTTAAAAAGGCATTTTAGATAATAACTAGATTTTTATGATATTTATATATAGAAAGTTTACCCAAGATTAATTTTTTAAGAAAGATTTTATATTTCAAACTAAGGTTTATTTTTAAATGTATCAGTGAATGCAAATTTCCCAGTATTGCACAATGCCTTTCTTGAGACATTCACTCAAAGAGAATAAACAGAGAAAGGTCATTAGACAGTGTTTTGAAGCAACTGTATAATACATAAAAACCAAATATCATCCATATTCCAAGCCACTAGGACTGTAAAAATTATTGATTTTCCTTATTTGTTCTTAGAGTAAAATATAATGAGCTTTTATTGTAAATTCAAGAAATATAGATTGCTGTGGATTCTCTTGCCTTCCTACTGGAACTGAATGCATATGGTTTTTTCAGTTTACTATACCTGTAGCCTATTTATTTATTTATTTTGCTTCTTTTTCTTTTTTCTTTTTTTTTTTTCCTCCCCTGACCCAAAGGACTGCTACTCATCTGCTTAGGGCCTGTATTAGCCAGCGACTCCTCTCCACCACATTTCCCCTCCACTCACAGGCTCCCACCCTGTAGCGCAGAGATTGCCTGGACAGCTATGGTGCCTCTTTCACGTATGCACGGCCCCTAAGATCTACAACAAACTACACACCTAACCCATGCCTGTCATGAGACAGAGCCTCCTTCCCAAACATTGGGCTCTGACTCTTGCTGTCCGTTAAACCCTTATTTTTATTCTTGATAAGACAAAGAGTTGTTGAAGAGTGTATGGCAAGCTGGAACTGAGGCAACCCACACCATCAGTTGCTTTGTCATAAAAGCTGATCATAAGCGTAATTCTCCCCATGTCACATCAGTGAGCATAAGAGAATACGAACAAAGTGAGACAAGTAAAAGGACAAAAGCATTTTTTTCCTCTGGTAGATTGGCATTATATTGGTGTAAAGTGGCTGATGGGATAGGCTGCTACAGAGGCTAGTGAAATGCACCACTGACGGAGCAGACTCGCACAAGGATGGGTGAAGCCTAGAAAGAGTGTAGAGACTTACAGGAGGCAAAATGGGAGTCCAGTTAAGCTGATGGAGAGCATGGGATAATGTACTTTGAAGAAGAGCTAATGGGGGAAATAATGGGAAAAGTATGAGGGAGGTTTGAAACTGAATTTGAGGACAAGAACAAATCTAATAAGATGCTGTCCAAGGAGACCTCTGATAAGAAATGGTGAAGTGAATACTTCAAGTGATGTTTTAGAGTGTATGCCATTAAGTCCCTTAAAGGACATTAGCCATGTGTCCAGGGACAATTATCTTGCAGGTAAATTCATGGACCTCATTTGACAGAGGTTCAAACTGTATCTTGGATGCCTAAATTTAAACATGAATTGCAGCCAAAGAGGACTTTTTACTTTCAACTTTACCCTCACTTTCAATTCATAAGGTGAATGCTTATTCAAATGTAGTAATAATGCTGATTGATTCTTTCTTCTTTCGACTGGTCTAAGCAAGTAAAAAAATGAGATTTATTTGCTTTCTCTGTTCTTAAATTTGGGGATATAAAATGCAACAGGAAACAATAATCTGTGCTGTATAACATATGTGCCCTTCCCTCTTTCTTGTGGTAGCATTTTGAATATGTTTCTGCTTCAAAAATTGGATCCCTGTCTTAGAGCCAACAGTGATCTCCTCTCTCCCTTTTTCTTTTAAAAAAGTTGACTACCTATTGAAACCAAGTTTTAATAAATGACACAGTATTAGTTTTTCAGTAGTGCATGTGTGATAGCTTACACAAAATATGTGCTGTTCAGTCTGCTTAATATCTTGTCTGATGTGATCCCTAGCATGCATTATGTCTTAGTTAATAAATATGTATGGCCCTAATTATTTTTATTCAGTGACTAGGAAGAATAATGAGCTATAAACATGAATTCATATCCTCTGTAGTACAAAATGCTTAGTATCACATTTTACAAGAAGAAAAAAGGAGTTCACATGTATTTGTGTCTATTGACATCTGGATCAGAAAGCCAGACATATAAAATCCCTTGATATTTTCGACATCTATGGTCCAAATCATTAAACTTACATCTTGGATCATTAAATTTACATCTTGCAAAGTTGTAATGCAAGTTTCCACCATGCTAACTGTTCACTATATGCTCTGGGTAACTGTGCTGAACATACCATAATAATTCATCAACCCTGAAAGAAATCACAAAGTTCAATGCATATTAAAAAGGTGATTGCTGTATATTACAGAAAAAATGGAAATATGCCACTGTTCACAACACATCATGTTCTCTGAGGTTACTGTTACTCTTTGCATAGCAATACACCTTGTATTTGCATAACAATACACCTGGAAGAAAAAAAGCCAAAATCAATAAAGTGCATGTAGTGACTTGTTTGTACACCTGGTATTCCTTCAGAAGGAGTAAATGTGTTTGTTTTTTTTTTCCTACTGTAAAATGCCTAATTATGTGTTTACTGCATTCATTATGGCTATAGTGTTGAGAAGTATGATAATTGATACTTAGCTTAATGTCCACAGAACTTTGTATCTTATTAAAATGGACTTAAACTGAATTGAGAGATACATAATAATTTTTGTTTATGTGTGTTTCCTTTTTTTGTGGCTTTTTTTTCCTTGTAGGTGAACAAGGTATGTGGTCCTCCTGTAAGGAAGCCTACGCAGTCTCCAGGTTGCTCCTTTGATCAGAACAAAGATAATCAAGGGTTGAAGGTGTTCTCAAGAGACAGTGAAGAAACCCTCACCAGCAGAAGAAAGTAAGACATTAGTTTTACAGCCAGAAAGAAAGAATAAAGTAAGCTATTAATTTTACAACAGAATAGATTATATTCAATGCAATGGCATGCATTACTAGAGAATAAATAAAGACTGCAAAGAATGAAACATTTCAGCAACACAATCTGCTCTGTTGCATTCTGGAAAGAGTAATTTCATGACTAGATTTTATTTTCTGAAATAATGCACGTATGACCAGAGTCATTTTGTGTGGTTTAAAGTATTTAAAAGAGTGGATAGCATTGGTAAAATATGAATGTTAGCTCTATCTTTATGTGTAAATTTTCAAATTACATTTAACTTGCATATCAGCAGACATTATTAAATCTGTCGAGAAGTGATTGTGACTTTTATCAGAAGATTATTTGTACAAATTGATCAGACAGAAAAAAATGAATGACTGTTCTTACATACCTTTCTACTGTGAAAAATGAGACAACTAAGCATTTAGGGCTAAATCTTGAAATCCTTGTTCAAGCAAGTCCAGCTGATTTTTTTTCCTCTGGCTCTTTTGCTAGTATATAGTGAATTCAGGTGATTGCAAAGGCTTGGAGATTTGGTTTATACCTGGCTGAGCATTACAGGGTAAAATTTGCCTAACTGCATATGAGCTAGGTGTTTAAGCTGCCATTATACTCTGTGGAGAGGAGGACTCAGTTCAGCTGCCCACACAACTACGAGCATCTGGGACCACTTGAGGATACCTTGGGGTATCCCAGCTGATCTCCTGCTGCCAAGAAGGATGCAGGTCTCCTGTCAGTTGTATCATATATTCCAGTCTTCTGCAGATATCCTGGATAGCTGAGGGCATCTCAAAGGCCAGTCTATCTTTGGACAAAGGAATCAAGTCTTCAATGACTGTAAGAAGTAATCGCACTGTAAGGTGTAAGCATAGTATTACATTTGAGACTAAAGGTCCTATTATGCAAATAAAATGCAAAGTTAAAATCAGAAATTTCATTTCTGTCACAGTGTTTGCTAAAATGCAGAGAGGTTTTCTTTGTCCTCTTTTTCATTTTATTTCAGTTTGTAGTGCAGAAGGAATCTGAAGTGAGAGAACTGCACGGAGTAATTGCTCACTCCTGGTGTCTGGAGAAGAAGTGCCTCTGAGCTCCAAAAGCAGACCATTCCAGTTAGTGCAAGGTCCTTCATGTTCCAAGTAGTGGAGAAAAAATAAAACCTACCAAACACAGGATTTAGAGAACATTGTGGGAACGGAAAGAGATGCAAAACAGAAGTTTCCTTTAGCAAGCCAGAAGTTCATCAGGCAATGCCCATAATGCAGGCACATTTTCTCTGTTTTGTGTAGCTAAGCAAGTTCTTGATGTTTTCCAATTGCTAGCACTCTGCAAATATGAAACCATATTCTAAAATCTCACTTAATCCAGGCCTGCTCCATGTTTCAAAATAAGTGGTGTCTGGATTGACCTCAAAGAGGTTGCCCAAAAGACCTTAAGGTCTCATCAGAGTCAGTGGGCAGCACAAAGCAATGTTGTTTTCCCATGACTTCCCCCTGCCTGAGATGCTGGAAACATCTTGGGACATGCAACAGGTGCTATGCCAAAAGGAGGCGGGCAGGGAGAAAGTTTGAGGTCCACTGACACAGATTTCTGTTTAACAGCTTCATAGCTGATACCATCTTCATTTGCTGCCTCCTGGATCACCTCCTTCCTTATTAGTCACAATCGCTTTATATTTCGCTTCGAATTCCCATGGCAACTGTAACAATCCCTCACATGGAAGAGCGACTTCGGCGAATGCTTGCAGCCTGCTTTTAAGAAGTGCTGTTCTCCAAGTCTAACTCCACTTTATTTACCTCCCATGTACTTCTGGCAGTAGGTTGTTCTCAGCAACTTTCACAGGCTTTAGCAGAAAAGAATAGGCTTCTCCCACACTGTGTAGACTTGATCGATGACAGTTATCTGAGGGAAAACAAATGAACAAAAAGGCTCTATTAAATGTGTGACTCCTAAGAGTTTCCTGATTTCCTAATGTTTTTCAAATGCATCTCCAGATGAAAGTTTACATTTTAAAGTACATGTTGAACTGCCTCTGCCTGAACTTTTCCTAAATTATTTTTACCATCAGACCTAAGCTGTTTTTTCTAGTATGGTGTGGTACAAGAAGAAAAGGAATTTTCTCTGTGCTTTTGACACCAACTATTGTCAGATGAATTAAAAAAAAAATCTAAGCAAAACCTTCCATAGTAACATAAAAATTTGAAAGTATATCATGTTTTTTTCCTCCAGGACTTAACATTGCAGATATGATTCTTTCAGCATGCAGAATAAAATTATAAAAAAAAAAAATTGAACATTTCCAAATAAACAGATAGAAGTATCTGCAGCTTCCACTGCCTGTAATTGCACATTTGTGCTCAGCTGCCTATAATTACATGCTATCTGGTCTAGAAGATGATGATGTGAAAATTGACATTCATACCATCTGCCCTTTTAACTACTTTGGTCAGACATCAACAGGGGCTGAAATCAGTTATTACTTCTGTATTAACTTTAGCTTTGCCTCAGGATGTATTTACTAATAAACTGAATGATCTTTCTCTTAGAATGGAGTTTGTCACAAGATATTATGATAGCTGTATTTATTTCAATTTTTGTATTATACATGGGTTGACTGTTCAGAATAAGAAATTCCAACTATGTACTATGAGAAGACTCTCTAAACAGTGGTTTTTCATCCAGAATGTAAACCCAAAGCATAGACAAACTCAAACTCAATCCCGCTCAGTGGGAAATGGAGGAAAATTGCAAACATACTGTGCACACTTGATGCAATTTTGGGGATGGAGAAATACAAGATGACTATTCATGGTTGGGAGACTGTGGATGAATCATACTTATCTATTTAAAATATATTGCACATAAGCAATTACATGATGCCTAGTTAAAATTTACCCTACCCAAGATTTTCAGAACTGGTGTTTTAGACTTAGTAGGGCACTCATATCACATTTAATAGGCATAGTAAAACCTAAATCACTGTGATTTGTGTAAAATATTTGCCCTTCAATTACAAGAAAGAACATGTGGCTTTTTAAATGAAGGACTGTATATAATCACTCAAGTTGTATCTGTTTTAATTTGGAGTAAGTAATACTCAACAATTTAATTCCTTGTGCCATTTCAGGCCTACATTCACTAAATATAGGGAAATGTATAGAATATTTCTGGCATTTTTTCACAATTTCAGACACTGTACAAGAAGTTAACATAAAATGAAGCTTGCTGGCTTACAGAGCAATGAGTACAGCTTTTGCTGGTGCCTTTCTTTGTGCCTGCGGGTCACAGATAACTCAGTGTAGTGTGATATTCTAAACCAGAATGAATAAATATTTTTTCACAGCAGGAATGGGTGTCCCAGGAAGATATTTTCAATACATAAGCAAACAACTTATAAACATAAATATCACAATCCATTTAAAACGTAGTAACTAAAAAGTAATTCATTTGTTTTGATTTAAGTACAAAACCTTATCATTAGCTCTGGGCATCTTTACAATTATTTAAAATATCAATACATAATTTCTAACTAACTGACCAGCACAGCACATGATAAAACTGATGTCATTTTTCAGACAGTCATTTAAACATCCACTAAATATTTAACACCTACATCTTAAACCCATCTTACTTAAATCTTGAGTTGCTCCGTAACTCTATCGAATACTCTTTGTAGTATTTTTAACACTGTGTAGGGGATTAGTTGCTAGTACTTTTGAAAAACAGATCACTTCTTCATATACACCTATTTTTTTATTTGCTATGCTTTTTTTTTTGAACATTTTTTGGTGTATTTGTTCAAGTATAGCATTGCAAATTGTATCACAACCATGCAAGAAAATGTCAGGTTTGAGGAAAATAATTCCTTTTCCAGAGCATGAGTAATTTTTTTAACTTTGACCAATGAGAGTATCAGCTTTGTAAACTACTGAAGTGTATCTGAGAGAATCAAAATTATCTAACAGGGAATTGACAAATTGATTTAAAAAATCATTGGAACCAATTGAGAGTAATAGAATAAGCACATTCTTTATCTTCTTATAGAAACGTGCAACAGCAATACTGCCTAATGTAATTGATTGACACTGTCAATTATTTCCCATGTTCCCCTGTGCAGAGAATTTATCAGCCACCTCCGCCTTTACAGAGCCTTTTACGGCGGCCTGGCTGATCAGCTGTGCGGTAATGAGTTGGCAGCTGCCGATGGACTCCCATGTTGGAACGGAGAAGATATTGTAAGAAGGTACATTTCTGTTTCACTTTTGTCTTTTCTTTTGTATTTCATGTTTCTCTAGATTCCAACTCGTGTCAAGTACATTGTTTCCCTAGGTATGCGTCAAGGTTAGTTCTCCCTAGGTATGTGTCAAGGTTAGTTTGAAAAACAAATCAGCATGGGTTTCCTTCTCTCAAGCTTCACCTGTAAACAGTAAAAGAAATCTCCCTGCATCTCTATTTTGAGGAAAAAAAGAATTCTACTGTTCTTCAGACATTTCTCCTTCAAATTTACGGTACCTAACCATATACTGGAAAAGAAGCTGGATTGACATTTACAAAATACAATTGGAGAAAGAGAATATGGATTTTTGTTTGAGCTTGGTCTTTATAAAATGGTCCTTTTAATACAGAGTGTTTGATAACAGACTCAAGCTATTTCTTAAAATTTTCTCTGGCTCTGAAGAATGAAGTAATCTCTTAATATATGTTTTCTCAGGAGAAAGCTAAAAGTTAAGACACGAAGATAAAACATTTTAAAGGTGAAACACATGTATTGTTTTATGTATGCAGCAGCTTGGGAGACATCCTTCAGCAGCAATGGCAAAGAAGAGATAATAAAATGCTATGCTCCTGGATGTGTATCTCTGAATCAATATATTTCACAGCTTACAAAACACTAGCATTTGTGGATGTCAGAAGGATTTTCTGAGCTGATCTCTATGTTTTTGCTTTATTGCTCTCATCACCAAAACAAGTATTTCTCTGAGCAGGAAGTCCTTGTGATGACGGAGACCAACATATTAAAAGATTCATTGCAATTATTTTTTTATAAAGATCATGCTGTTAATGCAACATGTATTATTATCAAAGGTCATATCAAAGAAGGTGGCTAAAGGCTGTGAGGTGAATTAGTAAAGTCAGAGATAGCTGGTACCAAGCAGAAGGAACAGTGACAGCCTGCACCTTCAGGTATCTCTGAAAAGGTTAGGCAGGAGCTGTAATGTATTGCTTATTGATACCTAAAGAAACTTAACGGATACCCTTTCAGCAAAAATCTACAGGCCTACTTTTCTTTATCTTCTTGAGTAGTGCAATGCTTTGGCAGCACCAAGGCCCAATGAGTGCTTGACTTCCTTGATACTTTCATTGGGAATCTTTGTCCTAAGGTTTCAATGATCTTCTCAAGACAACATGTCCTTTCTTTATATATCTACATTTGAGATTTAATCTCAACTTTACCTTCTGGATTTTGTTTTGCTGCTTTTCCCCAAATGAGTTATACTACTCCTACCAAATGTTTCAGTAACAATTTGAAGTAAGCATCTTGTAATTACAGATTTCCTAAGAACAAGGTTCTTGTATCATTAGTTATGGCTGCTTATAGTTTTACTATTAATATATCTTTTCAAACCTCTTTTATTATATGGTAGTATTAGATTTTAGTTATTATTATATTATATTATTATACTATATACTATGTTTATACTATAAGAATGGAATGGAATGGAATGGAATGGGATAGGATAGGATAGGATAGGATAGGATAGGATAGGATAGGATAGGATAGAAGAGAAGAGAAGGGAAGAGAAGAGAAGAGAAGAGAAGAGAAGAGAAGAGAAGAGAAGAGAAGAGAAGAGAAGAGAAGAGAAGAGAAGAGAAGAGAAGAGAAGAGAAGAGAAGAGAAGAGAAGAGAAGAGAATATTTCAGTTGGAAGGGACCTACAACAATCATCTAGTCTGACTGCCACACCAATTCAGGGCTGACCAAAAGTTAAAGCAAGTAGTTAAGGACATTGTCCAAATTCCTCTTAAACACTGACAGGCTTGGGGCATCGACTACCTCTCTATGAGGCCTGTTCCAGGGTTTGACCCCCCCTAATACTTCCTAATGTCCAGTCTAAACCTTCCCTGGTGCAGCTTTGAACCATTCCCACATGTCCTGGCGCTGGATACCAGGGAGAAGAGCTCAGCACCATTCTCTCCACTTCCCCTCCTCATGAAGCTGTAGAGAGCAATGAGGTCACCCCTCAGACTCCTTTTCTTCAAACTAGACAACCCCAAGGTCCTCAGCTGCTCCTCACAGGACATGCCTTCCAGCCCTGTCACCAGCTTTGTTGCTGTACTCTGTAGTTCCCTGCATCTTCCCTCACACCCTTCTTGTAAGTTGGAATAACACTGGCTAGCTTGCAGTCAGCAGGGACCTCCCCATACTCCCAAGACCTTCGGTAGATGATTGAGAGAGGTCCTGCCATAACATCTGCTAGCTCCTTCAGCACTCTGGGATGAATCCATCAGGCCCCATGGACTTGTGAACATTCAGCTGTGACAGCTGGTCCCTTCACAATTTCAGTGTCCACAAAAGGAGAGTCACTGTTCCCACACTCCCTGGTCCTCTGACTCAGGAAACTGGGCAGCCCAAGGTCTGTCAATATTATCAAAGACTGAGGCAAAAAACACATTGAATGCCTCTGCTTCTTCTTCATCCTTATTAGTCAGATGACCATCTTCGACAAGTATCAATCCAATATTTTCTTTAGACCTCCTCTTAACATACTTCCTGTTATTTGAAACAACACTGGCCAGCTTCAATTCTAATTGAGTGTGGTGGGTTGACCCTGGCTGAGGGCCAGGTGCCCACCAGAGCCGCTCTATCACTCCCCTCTTTCATTAGACAGGGGAGAAAAGGTAGAATAAAAAAAACTTACGGGTCGAGATAAGGACAGGGAGAGATCATTCTCTAATTATCATCACGAGCAAAACAGACCGAACTTAGAGAGGGAATTCATCTTATTTATTACTAAGCAAAAACAGAGTAGAGGAGTGAGAAATAAAGCCAAAATCTTAAAACACCTCCCCCCACCCCTCCCATCTTCCCGGGCTCAACTTCACTCCCGGCTTCAACCTCCGCCCCCCCCAGCGGCACAGGGGGACGGGGAGTGGGGGTTACGGTCAGTTCCTCACGCGGTGTTTCTGCCGCTTCTTCATCCTCAGGGGGAGGACTCATTGTTCCCCCGCTCCAGCGTGGGGTCCCTCTCACGGGAGACAGTCCTTCATGGCCTTCTCCAACGTGAGTCTCCTCCACGGGGTGCAGACCTTCAGGAGCAAACTGCTCCAGCGTGGGTCCCCCATGGGGTCACAAGTCCTGTCAGCAAACCTGCTCTGACGTGGGCTCCTCTCTCCACGGATCCACAGGTCCTGCCAGGAGCTTGCTCCAGCGCGGGCTTCCCACAGGGCCACAGCCTCCTTCAGGTGTCTCCACCTGCTCTGGTGTGGGGTCCTCCACGGGCTGCAGGTGGAATCGCTACACCCCCTCATCCTCCCTCCATGGGCTGCAGGGGGACAGCCTGCTTCACCATGGTCTTCACCACGGGCTGCAGGGGAATCTTGCTCCGGCGCCTGGAGCACCTCCTGCCCCTCCTTCTGCACTGACCTTGGTGTCTGCAGATGTTCTTACATCTTCTCACTCCTCTCTCTGGCTGCAAAAGCTCTCTCTAACTGTTTTTCTCTTTCTTAAATATGTTATCACAGAGGTGCTGATTGTCTTGGCCTTGGCCAGCGGCGGGTCCATCTTGGAGCCGACTGGCATTGGCTCTATCAGACACAGGGGAAGCTTCTAGCAGCTTCTCACAGAAGCCACCCCTGTAGCCCCCCCCGCTACCAAAACCTTGCCACGCAAAACCAACACATTGAGCTTTGGCCTTTCCTATCTTCTCCCTGCATATACGAACCACATCTCTGCAATCTTCCTGCAAAGCCTCACCTCACTTCCAGAGATCATACACTTTCCTTCTTCCTCTTGAGCTCCACGAGGAGTTCCCTGTTCAACCAAGCTGGTCTTCTGCCCCGCTTGATTGACTTACGACACAGTGGAATTGCCTGCTCCTGTGCTTCTATAAGGTGGTTCTTTAAGACCAACCAGCACTTGTGGACTTCTAAGCCCTCAAAAGCAGATTCCCAGGGAACTCTGCTAAGTAGCTGCCTGAATAGCTTAAAGTTTGCTCTCCTGAAGTCCAGGGTAGGAACGCTGCTGTCCTTCTTTCTCACTACACTGACAATTTTAAACTCAACCATTTCATGTTCGCCGTCGCCAAGACAGCTGCCTACCATCACATCCCCCACAAGTCCTTCTCTATTCACAATCAGCAAGTCTAGAAGGGCATCTTTCCTTGTTGGCTCAGTGACTACTTGTGACAAGAAGTTATCTCCTACAAACTTTAAGAATTTCCAAGACCTGCTTGTCACAGCACTATGATACTCCCGGTTGAAATCTCCCATAAGGACAAGGGCTACCGATTGTGAAATTTCTCCTAATTGCCTACAGAATAGCTCATCAGTGCTTACATCCTGGCTGGGTGATGGGTAGTAGACACTCACTACAGCATCTCCTTTGTTTTCCATCCCCTAATACTCACCCAGAGGCTCTCAAACACATCACCACAAACTGTAAGGATGCAGTTTGATATACGTACTTTACCATTTGATTTTGATTGACTAGACACTTCAGTCCTTATACAGAAAGGAAACATTCTACTTAGTTCTAGATCATAATGTCTTTTAAAAGTAATTTCATTTGACTGAAAATATTTAATTAATGCAATTTATTTATTTGTGGATCAACCTAAAGATATAATTTGTGACAAAAGAACTGTATCTTATAAGACAACTTTGATATTAGTTTAACTTACAAATTTCCTTACTAAAATAATTTTTTGCATATTTATATTTTTAAATATACATATATATATATTTTTATATTTTTGGTCTGTAAATTTTAGCATTAACTTCCTGAAAGAGCTGACATGTAGATAATATTTAGAAGTACAGAGTGCTGATTAAAACCAGAAGAGCAGGATACTCTGAGTTACTCTAGGTTATCAACTGGAGCTGAGACCTGCAGATTAGTTCCTACATCTCAATACCTCTACTTGTACACTAAATATGTTGTGGTACATATTCTTCTACTTCAGTAGCTATATGAAGGTGCTCACACCTGTCTTCCTCCCCTTCATTTTGCCTTGTTTCTCAGTCAAAATGTACTTTGTTCAGTTTTATTTGTTTGTATTTGTTCTTTTGTAACTAAAAGGGGAAAAAAATCTTTCCTGTGCTTTGACTATCAGGAGGGTTTTACTGTTGTTGTTGTTGTTGTTGTTGTTGTCATTGTTGTTGTTGTTGTTGTTGTTGTTATTACAGAACTGTTAATCTAGGGGAAAATGGGCACTCTTCTTTTTGTGGTTTGGCACGTCTGTGTCCCTGCTGTGAAAGTAAGGCATGTGTGACACAAGCATACGGGCGAGGAGTGCACACACATCGGGCGTGCGATGCCTGGAGATCTCTCTTGGTTATGGGAAGTCAAACTCAGCCTCAGAAACACCCTCAAACAAACAAATTCTGCATATTCAGAAACAAGGAGGTTGGATTTGAGCAAGAAAGGCTCCTGATTTGCCCCACAGATTGTTCTAGGAAATGGCATTTGAAATGGATCAATCAACCAGCTAGTGAAAGAGATGTAATGGAGGTGAGCAGCATTGGAAGTGATTGTGTTTGAGGGCATTGTGAAGGGAAATGAAGATGTCAGGCTTTGGGAATGTGTACTGGAGGCAGTGAGCTTAACCACTGTGCAGCAACCCAGGTTAGAAGGGACTAGTAATATGCAGAAAACAGGGTAAGCAATTCAAAATGATCTTGATGAAACTCAGCTTGAGCCTAATTTTAGCATTTTCAGGAAAACTGTGACATAGTCGAAGACTGTTCCCAGAAGTATTATGAGATCAATCCAGAATCTAGAAAATTCAGCTTACAAAAAAGGAGTTAAAGAATTAGATTTGTTTTACCTGGAAAAAAAAAAACTATTAGGAGAAAATGCAAAGTGCAAACAGGCTGTTGCTAGGGGGAAGAAAAGTATCTGTTACCTGCTTCCATAATGGATAAGACACACAGCAAACATTTAAAATATATTCTGATTAAGTATTAGGGAGGGTTTTCTAGTGGCAAGGACAATAAGGGACAAAAATAGGTAGTTTTAGGGTCCAGCGTCTGCCTGAAGGAGGATGTTTAAGAATAGGCAAGGCACTGAGAAATGATGCAGCAAAAGCCGATTTTTCCTTAGAGATATGGAGATAAATTGGATAACCTCTTAAAATCTCCTCCAGCCCTCTGATTCTCAATCTAGGATTATCTAAATCCTGTGTTGCTCAACTTCTTTTGCCATGATCCCAGGATACGGTGACATTTTAGAAGCAGTAATGACCTGAGGAGGCATCATCACTTTTCTCTGTAAATACTGAAGAACACCTGAACCTGTACACTCTCTTTTCTTCTTTTTTTCTTCGCCCCCCAGTATAAATAAAGATATTGGTGAATTCATCTGTGCATTGTTCCTGGCACAATTGGGGGAAAGTCTGTATTGTTCAAATTAGTTAAAAAGACTATCCGTTTTGAGATTTTTCATCATTTCTGTCTGGTTTTGCCTTCTGTTTAAAAATCATGTGCCATAGCTGGTGATGATTGCAATTTTGGGCCTGACATGGGAAAGCAATATCATACGCTACCTAATGCTGGTGTGAGTCTATCAGGACCTGAAGAGATTGCTAAGACTGTTTGCTGTATCTGTGTTTCAAGCTGCAAGTAGCATTAAGCCCTGGAGACAGAAGATAGATAAGTTTTAAAAAAAAATCTTTGCAGTTCTTCCTTCTCTTTTTCTGTGCATTTTTCTAAAGGAAATAGTTCAAGGTTTTTAACACCTGTAATATCATATCAGATAAATCTTACAGCCTTTGCCATCTCTAATACCATCTAAGAGATTATCAAGCCTGGATGGGAAAAGGTCAGAAAAAGAAAAAAAGGGTATTATTGAAATGAAAGCTTACTTAACAGTTTACATTTCATATGCTTGAGCTGTTTCCTTTTTGGTTTTCATTTTTGTTTCCTTTTTTTTTTTTTTTTTTTTAACATAATGTCATGGCAATATGGCCCTTGATTCTGAAACTAGAAATCATTCTGAATCTAGCCTGTCACATGGTGTAGGCTCATGTTTTTATCAAAACTGAGACCCAAATCCCCAAATTCCTCTATTCATGTTAGGCAAGCAGGACTTGCAGGAGGAAGACTACTCTTGCAATGTCCACATCACTACAGAATGAGGAAGAGTACATCTCAGAGGAGTCTTCAGCCCTTCAACTATTGTACTCAATGTTGTGACTACAGTGGCCAGGCATGAAATTCAAACTTCAATTTTAAAGGCATAACTGAGTGCCACAATGAAGTATGTGGAATTTAGTATGATTCATTAGGTTCAATAGAAAAAGCGGATTTGCAATTAATAAGTTATGCACTACCAAAGCATACAAGAATTGCATGCAATGGTTCAGAATTTCAATGGCATCTTAGCATTAAAGCTAAAATAACATGTATTGTTTAAATAGACTGAAATTGTTCTCATTCAGTGGCTTAACTGACATTTATACAGTTTTGGTAGAATGTGAAGAGAGATGGATTAAAAATCCACAGAGGAGAGCACAACATGTACTCTACATCTTGAGACCAGTGATTCCACTGAAATAAAAATAGACATGAGAGAAGAAAATAGTAAAATTATGTGTGTTGAAGGATTCAAAAGTAATGGAGATTATTAAAAACAGCTAATCAAGTTTGGAAGGAAGAGTTTCATGTGAAACACATATCTAAAGTATCCAAATTAAGAGGAATTGAACAGCATGATTGATTTTAATTGCTGAACAAGTTGTTAGAAAGTGATTATAATAAGCATCTATCATTAAATAAATGCTTAGCTTTAGCACAGCTCTTAGACTTGGGGAAGGAATTTTCTCTTTTGCTTCTTAAATATTCTGAAACAAGACTACAGTTCTGAATCTGTTCTTAGCCAACAAAAGAAGATAAATGGTGATATAAGGAGATCCAATGAGTTCCTCATAGTTTTCTTCCATTTAAGCTAGTCATCACTTTATAATGAGGCAGAATGTAAACTGCCATCCAAGGCACCACTTGCCACCTATGCAAAAGATTTGCCTGAGCAACTTGAAATGTGGGAACAGCTCATTATGGCTCTTACAGTTTTGCCTAATACGCTATTGCCAACAAGGACCAGCGACAGATGCATAGAGAAAAACAATTGTAAATATGTGCTTCCTCACAATCTGCATATTTGGAAATGCCTGACCCAGAACTGTGAATGTTGAGTCTTCCCATGAACTCATAAAATCTTAGCAGCAATAGCATTCCACAGCAAGCTAAGTTTTCAGATACCAAAGTCAACCATGACCAGAGTCAACTTAAGAGGTAAATGGTGGATAAAGATATTTGTAGGCTGAATGTTTTGTAAAGAAAATGAGTATTAGATAAATTGTGAAATCCAAATCCCTGAAATCTCAAACATTTTTGTTTTGAATTGCTGCTGCCCCTTTAGGGATGCTTGGAAGTAAAGTCACCAGCATATGGAGCCTGGGCTGTATTGAAAAATCAGGTCATCTGACCTATAAGAACATGGGGCACCAAAGGTCCTCCCTGAATTCAGGAGGATTTTTTCATTACAATTTATACATTTTCATTTGGAAAACTGCTGACATCAGGATATTTTTGCTGACTAATTGGCAACACCATTAGTTTTATCACTGCCCCTCCAATCACGATTTCTTATTGATCCTACTTTGCTTGTCAGAATGAGAGGGGCTTATGATAAATTTTTCTGTGTCAATACAGAAAACAAAAGCCATTTCTACTTCTAGCATCAACATGCAGTTAAATAATAAAAATTAATTATATTATTCTAGTTGCTGGGTTTCTGGAGGTAACTTTTTATTATCTTTTCTTTTGAGAAACCTTAAACATTATTTTTAGGTTAGTTTAATGAATTTGGGAATTATAGTGGAGAATATAATCCGAACTATTTATTCCAGAGGAAGACAAAAATTAGAAGAAAGAATGATACTGGCTTTATGATAGTTATATAAAAACTAGGTAGTTCATATAAAAGCTGAAATTCAGATCCCTGTGTGAGCTGGGTTTATGAGATCCAAGTCTGACATTAGGAGAAAAAATTAAATGGCATATGATCCCTTTGTTTATATTAATTGCGGGATTTGTTCTCTAATTTGTCACGAGATATAAAAATAAAATAATTCCTGCTTTAATAATGGTAATATCACCTCTCAATATACGCTTAGATAAATCTCATGACATTTCAGAATAGAATTTATTTAATTACGTAAGAGCAGCAAAATATGTATTGCACTTGATTGCCTCAAAATAAATTATCTGGTTTTCCTTTTATTTGCTTGAGCAAATATATAATTTTCTGTAGTGTTTGTCCTAGAAACATTTAAGTCATTTGTCATGCACAGCACGGGTATAACAGAAGGGTTCTAACACTGGGTGAATTAATTTTTATTAAGCTGGTAATAATTTACAAAATGTATTGACTTTTAAATTGAAAAACATGATTAGAGCCACATTAAATAAATAAGAGTTTTTATAAAGTCACAGAAGACTGTTGGAAGATAGGCATAAGAAAGAAAAGTGAAAGGATAGTCTAAGAGTTTGGATTATGGCATCACCATACCTTCATTTGGGAGTGTTTTGTTCTTTCATTTTACCCAGTCATAGAAAAATAGATTTACTCCAGAATTTACTATTGGTGATCTGATGACTCTTTGAAGTTTTCCTGGGGAATTCAGGACTACTTTACCATGGTTTATGACATGAAACAATGGGCGCCAAAAAAAAATCTATCAATCATCTCTGTTTTGTATATTAAGGTTTCATATTAACACCAAGGAAAACTCATGCAAGAGGCTTTGCTGCATAATTCAAAAAGAAGCCTAACATAAAATAAATAACTATGAATCATAGCAGATTATACTAAACAAAAGATTTGTGTATTTGTGTCTCACTGAATTTCTTATAAAAGAAACATGATCTAACTGAATTCAGCTTTGATATACGTATACCTTTCAAATAGTAAGTTTAGTGATATTTTGCAATGAGGCCCCTTTCACACAGTGATGTTCTGAAACAGTTCATATTTCTTAAAAAAAATATTTATCACCTCTAGCCGTGGCAATACAGCTCTCAATGAATTATTTAAACAATATTTTGGGTTGTGAAATATCTTCTATGGGGTTCTCTTTCACTGTAATGTTCACAGCAGTCCTCTATAAACACCACAGGCTTACCAGTCCAGACAGGAAACTTCTGAGTACTGATGTTCAGCACTCCGGCATTTACAGGTGTTCCTTTCAACCTTTATATCGCAATGTTGCATCTGCTGAAGACTTCTCTCTTGGCAGCTGTAGGTCAGATTTTCATAGAGCATCCTGCGCTCACTGTGAAAATACACGACTGAAACTTAGATTATGCCGGGGTTTTTGTTTGTTAAATTTTCACAGCTGACTTAGATACTCAAGCAGGGTGATTTTAGAGCTTTGGAAATCAGTTAGGAGTCTTATGTGAAAACCACTATTTTTTCGTATGTGTCTAATTGTGTAAGTTTGTGGTAAGTTTTTCTCTATACAAGAAAATTTTTGCTTTACGTAGTCCTATTTTTGTGAATACTCTGTAGGCTATTATGTGTACCGCTTGATTTTGTTAATGTCATTTATGTAATACAGATGATAAAAAATTGGTATTCATATAATATTATTAATGCATTCAAAGAATGAGTTCACTCATTTTTTCTAGAAATGAATATTATTCTTTCCAATTGTATCAAATTCTTCTTTCTCTTTTTTAGTTAAAAGAATCATTATATCCACTTTAATGAAGTAAAACTAATCTGCCATTCACAAATGTGAGTCTACGAGCATCTACTTCAAAATACCATATCATCTGTTCTCTTTAATAAAAGTTGGGGTTTCTTATCTTCCTTAGCAGTTCAGCTTCTTCTTATATTTCTTTAGAATTATATGATGCGAGGCACAAATTGGCTTATATTCATTAAAATGACTATTTTGTTCTAATTTTTCTATTCTAACACTGCATTCTCAGGGCCAAAGTTTTTTAGCACTCGTCCACGTTTGGGCACTTGGGAAAATTAAGCTGAATTAATGAAGACTGAATTTAGAAATCAGTGATGTTAGCTCATTTTTGACTCCGTTCCTTGAATGAATAAAGCAAATTGAAGCTACTTTAATTCAGAAATAATTTTAATTATGAAAATGTAGTATCCCACACAGAAATTTAATGATGTTTTGCTAGCCCAGATTATACAGTTGCATCTTTAATATGTTCCAAGTGATGTTTTGAGTTTTGCCATGATCTTATGGCTCTCTACAACTACCCGAAAGGAGGTTGTAGCCAGGTGGGTGTTGGTCTCTTCTCCCAAGTAACAAGTGATAGGACAAGAGGAAATGGCCTCAAGTTGTGCCAGGAGAGGTTTAGGTTGGATATTAGGAAAAAATTCGTCACCAAAAGGGTTATCAATCATTGGAACAGGCTGCCCAGGGAAGTGGTTGAGTCACCATCCCTGGAGGTATTTAAAAGACGTGTAGATGTGGTGTTTAGGGACATGGTTTAGTGGTGGACTTGGCAGTGCTAGGTTAATGGTTGGACTTGATGATCTTAAAGGTCTTTTCAAACCAAAAATATTCTGTGTAGGCAAGCACATATATGCTATGAGTGCTTCAGTGACAACTGTCCCTGAAAAAGACTGAAGCAAAAAAATTAATGAAAAGGAAACATGATCACACTTATATATGCCTACTAAATGGCTTAGTAAGTGACCGAATCAAGCACAAGTGTGAATAGCCATGTCCAAATCTGCAAGGTTTTCATGTTCAGCTAGTACCTAAGATTTCATATGAGAAGTTATTATGAACAACAGATCAAAGCAGCAGAATTGTTACATTTACGCAACAGGAGACTGTGCAGATTCCTCGCAAATACATACTTGATACCTATGAGGCAGAGAAAGAAAATACGAAGCATAAAACACAATCCAAACTCACAATGCACTGTTTTCCTTCCACAATAAGAGAGACCTTTTTTCCTGCTTGTAATAGGCAGGAATACCAGCAAGGCCTTCCTTCAAGCTGTTAGGAATCATTATGTATATTTGAGAAAATCCTATGCCTATGGATGGAGGAATTTCACTATAGCATACTGCTCTGTAGTAAGATGTAGCTTCTCCTCCTAAGGACTGTGAGGCGTGAATCTCTGTCATGTTAATTTTTAAACACATTTATGTCTTATGTTAATAAGAGCTTGCTGTGTTAAAACTTGTGATATTCTTTGTCTCTTCTACTCCAGGTATTTTTCTGAAGAGATGCAGACCTGAATGAACCTCTTGGCTTCTTTTTCAGTAAAGAGATAAATGGACTCTTGTAGGATGCAATTCATTTAGTCTTTAAATAGTTGTACAGAATTTTCTAAAAGGACTTGTTTCTCCCCCTTGGCTGTGAAGGGCATCAGTCTAAAGCTAGTGGTAAAATTTATGTTACCTAACTTTCAAATATCTAGAAACTCAAATATATTTAAACAAATAATACAAAGTATCTATGCTGAAATCAAAACCAAAATACCCTAAACACTAAGTGTTAAACCTGGGAGAACCACTATGCCTAAGCGTTTGAGATATTTCACCAGAAACCTAGGTATGCATGTTGACTTAAATACTGCAGTGATGTCAGGTAGCAGTGTTGGTCAATTTTTGCTATTGCTGATCTTCTGGTCAAAAAGTGATGTATGAAGGTAACTGGAGTAAGCAGTATAAAGGATTGTACAGGACTAAGCACCACTCTAGCCTTTTCTCAGTACCTTTGGTCAAAGATGAAACATACTCTTGAATAAGATATAAAACTTTCTGGATTATATAGTTTCGTTTTAAAGGCTAGGTAAAATTAGGAATGGATTTGGAGAGAGTTAGGGTGTTTATGGAAGGAATATGAATTTTTCCTTTCATTTTCCCTCTGTCTTCTGTTTTCACTGTAGGAGAGGTTATGGCATCTAGAACTCCAGATTTTAAGTCTCCAGTTCTTATAAAGTGCTATAAAAATTGCTATGTTGGTGTCCTTTTTCCAAATATGATGACAACAATATTTGAGAGAAGCTTATGTTCCTTTACACAAGTAGTGCACAGTTCCTACTAATCCTTCTTGTAATGTTTCACTTTCGTACCCTGATGTTTTTAAAACCTCTGAATCGCACATAAGTACAACAGTAATAGAGGAAGTAATAAGTGTATCCTATGTTACAGTCTAATAAAACTGCATTTTTTTTTTGTTTAAGGAAATAGTTCTAAAATCTACAAAGATAGCATGGCAAATATCTAATATTATTGCTTTCAGTTCCAACATCAAAGCAACATGTTCTATTCTACTTAGAAAAATATATTATCAGTGCCTCCTGAAATCCTGGTACAGAAGCTGTTTAAGATAAATAAAAACTAATTAAATCCTAACAAACAATGTTTTTTATTTAAGGATATTTCATTTTCCATTGAAAATATTAAACATGGGCAATTAACATGCTGCAGTACTGAATGGTAGAAGAGCAGTACTGAATGGTACAGGGCTTCTAGACAGCAGCTAATGGAGAGAGACCGCATATACCATTATGGTTATTTTTTGAGCAAAAGACTCCTGTATCTGCAGATTATCACTACATTTTCTTCAATTCCTTGAAGAGAAATCACAAGATAAGGGCAACTGGCTCTTGACTGCATATATTTCTAGCACAGGAAATTTGTCTATGATCCAAACCAATGAAAGCTCATTCTGGAGTACTGCCCTTCAGTCATTTGACAGCACAGACTGTATTCACAGAGATCTTGGCAGTAATAATTTAATTTCAAATTCCTATTTTTGTATCTGGAGAATTAGTTTTTCAAAGGAGAACTTTTACCAGGCAGTTCAAGAGCTGATAGCTAGAGTCTGCCACCTCTTCTGTACTTTCACTTGCTTAGTTAAGGAATATATTTGCAGAAAAAAAATGTTGGGTCAAACAGCTGGAAGTTGTTTATTTGCTTAGACACCTGTGAAAGATTTAAAATGAAAAATAATTTAGCTCATGCTTCAGTTAATACAGTTGATTATTTTGCATTCATATGTTTATAATGCCATATCTGAGTATACAAGGAAGACTTCATTTGAGGAGTGAGATTTAACTGGTATCTTTAGTTATGCAAAACTCAGGCATCTAATCTGGACTTCTTGAGTCTGTATAGTCAATGGAGAGAGACACGTCCTACTCAGTGCTAGTGGACTGGCTGTTTCTAACCGCTGTAATCACTTGGAGTGAGCAGCACAGAGGAGTTGTGTACCTTAGATATCTTAATCTTGCCCTCAGGGATGTGTAAGTCTGATGGAAAAAGGCTTGCACCCTAAGAGGACAAATAGAGACAGTTCAAAGCATATTTCGTGGCTATCAGAAAGAAAGTACACAAACGGATCACTGCTACCCTGTGCTTCAGGGAGCTGTAGTTACGGGTGCGTCACTGTGCACTACCCTTAGGTAAATGTCACCAGAAGATGACCACTGAAGGTAAAAGAAAAACAAATTTTGTGAATATCGACTGAAGCTCATTGAATTGCTTTTCACTGCTTCCTTCTTTGAGATTCCTCTAGGCTTTGAACTCCTCTGTACAGAGCCTACGTGGCAGATGCTTCAACACTGCCATTGGAACAGTTCACAGTGATAGATACAGCACATAGGATGAGTCAAACAGATGCTCATGACAAGAAAAACTCTTGTCTCAGCTGTGTACACAAATTGTAGTGGAATACATGAAGAGACGCCATATGTAAAAAGATCCTACAGTTGTTCAGATAAGCAGTATTTCTCTAATACTTCCATCACCTCCAGAAAGATTTAAACTATTTGGGATTTGCATTGCCTTTTTTTTCCCCCCCCTCTTTTCCGTAAACATGAAATAGACCTTGAATAGACAAGAATATCATTTTGTAGGAAGACAACAAATTATTTCTCTAGGGACAGAACAACTCATGTCCTAGGAAATCTCATCTTCTGATAAATAAGCAGTGTAGTAAGTTCACACTTCTGATTTATATGTGTGTATAAAATAATTCTGAGCTTATGCATTTAAACTTGTGTGCATCTGGGAGTAATGCTACTTCACCTTCCCTGTTTACCTGCAATTGAGAGGTACAGATACATCCTGTAGTCAGATTTATTTTTTTTCTGTCAGTTAGGTGATAAACACAACTAAATTCACTCCACTGGGAGGCGCTTTTTGGGAGATGTGAAGGTAGATTAATTCTCTAACCATATTAATTTTGGGGAGATAAACCTGGGGGATAAATGAAATCCATCAACTGGAATCTACTGAGATGATAGGACAAAAGTGGAGATTTCACTCTGAAGTTAGCTTCCATTTGGGGAAGCTAAGCCTGAGGACCAACACTGTCAAATTAATAGATCCCAGCTATGGGAAATTGTATTAAAAGTCCTGAGGTCAGCTGGTAGTTTAAGGAAACACCTGGAAAGCAAGCCAGATTTCCAGTAATGCATGGTATTTTTATTACCCACATCTGTCTCAAAATATCAATGCTCTTCTATAAAAAATTGCATTTATTAAAATTAAAATACATTTTTGCTTTTACCTTTGTAGTGAGTTCAAACTAATCATAACACCTTGCTAACATCAGGATATTTGGGAAATAGATACTTTTTGCTGCAAAATTTTGTTTCCGAATAAACAACAAAAAATTCAGCACCAATATAATAAAAATTAAAATAACCCATGATGAATTCACATTAAAAAGTATTATGTTATAGCACATTAAAAGTAATGACCCTGGGGCATGTTTTTAATCACAAAAAAAAAAAAAAAAAAGGGAGAGGGGACACTAGGATAATACTGACAATAATATGTCCTCCTGTGACTGTAGTTTTCTGCTTAAATGAGACCACTTTCCTGGAATATTTGGAGATCTAACTCCAAACCAGATTTCCAGCACATAAACTTGAAAAAGTGAATAAGCAATAGTCCTTCACAGTTACCAACAATAAATGATGTCTGGGCAGCCAACTGAAAAAGGAAGGTACTTATTCACACAGTGTATAATTAAATCACAGAATCTCTGTCCCAGGATGTTGTGGAAATCAAAAGTGTATCTGCGTTCAAATAATGGCTAGGCAAATTCATGGACTAATTCCTCAAGGATTCTTGATAAAGTTACGATATAATTCTGCTTTCTATAAATTGCCCAAAACTGGGGGATTGTTCCGAAGGCAGAGAAGGGTGAAAGTATAGCAGTATATGTTTTATTCCAAGTCCCTGCAGGCTAACCTTAGAGTGGTTGCTTAGACTGGAGTTTCCCGAGTGGAGACATTTCTCCATTTGAACTTCTTCGCCATGATACTGGGTATTTCTGAACCATTATCTTCTTATAAAAGGGGAAAAAAAAGAGATTGTTGGTCACTCAATGAATATAAAGGAGCTGTAATTTAATGATCACTCACACTTGTGCATTCGCTTCAAGGCATGTGTACCATTGATCCACAGTGTCCTGCTTTGCAGCAGTCCCTCTGAACTAGAAAGTGAGAGCCAGAGGTTATAGCAGATACACTTTGAAGTTTTACAGACTTCCCCACTGTGACAAAGAGATACAATTTTTTTTCTTTTAATTTCATACACTATGAAGACCTCCAACTTACACAGAATTTCCTGTTATTTCTCTGGAAGAAAATATGATTTTTTTCTTTTTCTTCCTCTAACTCATCATCCTCTTCTCATTTTTAATAACTTTTTTTAGTTTACCTGATATTTGCACACCTTTCCCATCCAGTATTTTTCACATTTTTTTTTCCCATTCATTTCCATATTCTTGTCCCTACTTTGTCTTCCACTTCAAGCCTTTCTTTTTTGCACTCCATTTCCTTATGTTCACTTCACTGGAGTCATATTAAGCATCATATAACAAAGTCCACTTTGTCATTTTATTATTCCTGATTTTTCTTCCAATAGCCACAAAATAACTAGAAAATGAAGTGAGTCTGTTCACAAGTATTTTGAAAAGGAGTCCTCCTTGTTTTAGGGAATTTTGACAGGGGAAGTGCGTTCTGCACTTTAAACAAATCAGAGAAATAGTGTTTGGTTTTTTTTTTTCCTTATTTGTGTCTTACATTTTCTTACTATAAATTCAAGTGACTATTAAAATCATTAATTCTTTAAAAAAAATGCAGAACTGTAATCATGATGCCTGTGAGAAACCACTTATTAGAAGTCAGCATTAGTTGCAAACACTTCTAATGGTAACTATGGTTCACATTTCATGACCCTGTTATGATCAAAGAGAAACAGTTAAAGGAAAAAAAAATGAAATGGACGGGGGGGGACGACACACGACGCTATCTTAATACTTGTTTGAACTGCATCCAATCTGATTAGACCTTAATCAGTCACCTTTGTTCAAAGTTTCTTTTTTTGCACGTGTTCATAGCGTTGCCAAGTGCAACATCAACAGAAGCAAAAACTTCAGGTAAACAACAGTGGAGGATTTATCTTTTTTTGGTCGCCCTCCGTAGCGAGCAGTTCTTTCTGTTGCTGCATCCTAGGTTGCCACCCAGTGGGGAAGACTGCAAATTCTCATTGTCCCAGGCTCAAAAAGAGATGCCTTGGTCCTCACCCGCCCACAGCCCTTTATTCTGGAAGGAAATACCTGTGGGTGGTCTTTTGTGAAAACAGTGCTGGCTTTTGTTGGTTTTGGTTGCTTTAATTTAGATTTTAAAGGTGAAGTGGCAGTATAATGGAATCTTACAGTAAAGGCATCTGGGGTTTGCCTCTGTTCTCTAGATATTTGCTGTTTTTCACCAGTGTGTTATATGTATGACAGCTTAATAAAACAATGTAGCTCCATTTATATTAATGTAAAAAATGATTACTATGGCAGCAGATCAGAGCTGTGATTTGCAACCAGTGTCTTGAATTCTACAAAAAGATTACATTACTTTCAACTTCTTATAAGTTATGCCATATGCTGTTAAAAATCTCTTCTAACACAAACTTCATTTGGCCTTAGCTATGTTTAAACAAGCAGCTCACAGCTTTGAGGAAGAAA
Organism: Balearica regulorum gibbericeps; assembly: GCF_011004875.1. NCBI lineage: Eukaryota > Metazoa > Chordata > Aves > Gruiformes > Gruidae > Balearica > Balearica regulorum. The sequence goes on along the minus strand of NC_046184.1, from coordinate 163,630,502 downwards.
AACAACAAAGCACCCAAAGCCCAAAACTAGTTTCCAGTTTGTATTACTGAATTATCTGACTCATTCTGTACTTAATTCATCTAAGTGTTTGAAATTGCAATACAAAGTTAATGTAGGGAAGTGTTGGCAGCTGCAAGTATTTAAGTAGTGTATCATGAGAAAATACTTTGAGTGTTTAAAGGAAGGGGAACACCAGAGAAAGGCGAGTAAGAGTACAGAAAAAAAGCAAGGACACTGATCACTCTGAGGAACGAGGAAATGGAAGGCAGTGACCAGTACCTTCCATATTAGAAGAAATCCTGAGTAGCCATTATTCTGCCCTGGTCCATGAGCCCAAGGGTATCCACAGCAGACCAAACACAAATTGAAGAAGTTATTGGCTAAATCCTTTCCCTTGGAGGTCTGTAGTAGCCATTGCCATGGCGAAAGACAAGTTACAAAGCACAACCTCAGAGTGTTCAAAGCAACAGAAACGCAAAGTCTTTTCAGATTGTCCCTTGCATTTTCAGGTGAAAAGAAGCCTCCTTATCTAGTCTATTACCTAGTATTTCCATTTTTAAAATTCTTCCCCCAAAGCCATTGTTGGGAGAGAAGAAGAGAGGAGGGCAAGGCTGATTCTCCCTATAACGACTCGTGTAGGGTTTCCAGACTTGTCATGAGAGGTTCTACTTCTTTAAAGTCCTCTTCACATTAGCATACCTCTGTGTTTTACTGATGGAACCAAGCTGCAGTAGATAAGGTAGAAACTTTGGAGGATATAAGCCCTATGCCTCAGTACTTTTCTCATTGTTTGCGGTGCGAACCAAACAAATGCATACTGCTATTTATCCTTTTCAAAGTAAAAACATGCATGGACTGCTGCAGTTCAGGATTCCAAAAGGACAAAAAAAGATAGTATTTTTTAATAATATTTTTTAACCTTGTGTTTAGAACTTCTGTTGTTACTCAGGGCTCAGAAAGAGAGAAAAGCCTAGGTTGGGAAGGGACCTCTGGAATTACTGGTCCAAACTTCAGTAAGAAGTCAGGGCCATAGGTTAAGTTATTCAGGACTCTGTCAAGCTGAGTCTTTAAGATTTTCAGTGACAGAGATTTCACCAATGTTCTGGGCAACCTATTCCAGTGTTTAATTGATCACAGGTTGCATATTTTTTTCAGATAGCCAGACAAATTTCCCCTGAGCAACTTGTGCCTGTTGCCTCTTGTTCTGTCACTGTGCTTCCTTGTGAAAAGAGTATCCCCTCCTTCTCTGTAATTATGTTTTAGGTACTTTATAAAGTATCTGCTGAGACACCCGCTAAGCCTGGTCTTTCCAAGGCTGAACAAACACATTTATTCAGCCTTTCTTCATATGTCACGTTCTCCGTCATCTTGGTGGCATCTTAATGGATTCACTTTGCTTTTCAGGCCTGTAAAGGCCCATATGCTGCCGTGGCATTTGCAATTATGGGGTTTGGTTTGGGGTTTTTTTTCCTTCAATCTGCTATCAATCTTGAGTGCAATTGGGAGAGGTTAAAAAAAAAGCACGCTCTGAAATCCACTGCTTCCCTCTAACATGACCTCTGGCACACTTGGGACACAGATCTGGGCATTTTTCTAAGACCATTCATTTTATTAATCTATTTTATTAATTGCCAGAACTATTTATATGTTTATTCAGCTTTCAGATTATTTTTATTTATGTATGTTCTTTAAGATTGCAATACAGCATAAGGTTATGGGATATGGGCTTAATTTTTTCGTTTTGTTTTTCCCCTGTGTGCTTATAATCACAGCTCTATAAAGCATGACCAGGTATTGTCAATGTTTGATATACAAATGTATATAGTAGATGATTAGTAGGATGCAACTGAGAAATTAAACAGTCAACAGCTAAGATGTGGAAGAGTTCTCAGAGGAGAAAAAAAAATCCTATCCATTTTAAATCCTGAGTATATGTGCAGAAACTGAAGAGGAATTCCTTCCTTCTAAATTATGGACATGTTACTGACCTGCTTTCTACTTGAAGAAGCAGATACAGATGCATCTACATTAGCATTTTAATTTGGATCAGGAGCATGCTTTTGAAGCAAATCTCTCAATCATCTCCAGTTGCTGCACTTCAGTTCATGCTGGGGAGCAGTCTTGGGACAAATAAATGGGATTCCTTACAAGTGAGACTGAAGGAAGGTGTGCCTGAAGAGTGCACCTAACACACCTTAACTACTAATGGGCATTCAGTCTCTTGGGATTAGAGCAGACCTAATCAAGTATTCTCTCTCCTCTGAATAGATATATTGTAGGTATTGGGCTCTAAGCACCAAGTTTTTACAAAAACAAATTTCCATAAATTTGTTGTTACAGCATTTAACTACTTACTGATGTTGGACATAACTTGACTTGTTATGGCTCACCACAGGGAGCTGTACTTGTGGGTGGGAGGAAGGGAGGCTGGTAGGAAAATCACTCTACAAAACCTGGCAAATCCAGGCATGTGAAGGGAAATTGTCTGAATTTCATTAAAAAAAAAAAAAAAAAGAGAGGGCATGTGTCCTAAATATATTTGTATTCAGAATATTGCCTGCTCATTATTCTATGACTCATTATTTAAATAGATTAAAAAATGGACTATAAAAAGAATCTTGATACTTGTATTGAGAAGGGAATTGTTAAATTACTTGCTTGATATAAAGGCTTGTGATTGTTTGAAATAATCATGTTTATAGCAACACAAACCTTTTAATGAGACATGATGAACTGGGACATCTACTTCAATGGAGGCAAATAAAGTGAAACACTTTTCCTCCAAATGGAATATATGATCTGTTGTTTCAGTGGGACAATCATCATGTACAAGCCACTGTACTGGGATGCTTTTCAGCCTTAATTGCCCTGTCAGTTACAATTAGAGGTGTTAATGTAACTGTGAAATGCTACAAATTACTTGTGGCTTTTGCTCCTTGCGCATTCTCAGCCTGTCTTGCACAAAAAGATATCAGAATGACTGAGATCTCTTGCTGTGTCTGTTATTAAGGTTTGCTTGTTATATGCCCTGGGTACAGTTATTCACTCAGTGTGGATTCAGGATTGTGGGTGTAAAGACACCTGCAGCAGAATGGTTTAATCCTTTAAAGTAAGGGGGAAAATCTTCATGTATTAGGCATTTTTCCTGAAATAGCTGCAGATATAATAGGGATTCGTATAGCTGTACTGGTTAAAAAATTACTGTTTTTACCAAAGTTGTTATTAGTGTGAAAACCTATGATTTTCACAATCATATGTGTGCTTACTGATCTATAGGTATTTGCCACTGTTTTTTCTGTTATAATAAAGGAGTTGACATTTTTCAAAATCCTACCTCTGTGATCATCTAGAACAAAGGGGTCATCTTAGCAGAACAACAGAGAAATTTTTGACTGTTGGAGGAAACAGGAGCTTGAAAGTGGGGCACGGAGGATAGTGATTTGCTAGTCCTTTCATTTCAGTAATCAGTATCAAAAGGTTACCTGGTCCAACGCTAATAAATAAAACAAAGGAGACGAATGAATGAACGCTGTGATAGTATATTCTGTGATAGATTGAGAAAAAGATGAAATACAGGAGATTCATAGAAGGGTGGCCAAATGCTCCTGGCTGTGCAGTAGGTTAGATTTGATTTTCATCCGCTACTGACAAAACTACTAATTGCAATCATTCAGTGGACTAATACACTTATTTCATCTTGGTTTGAAACAGCTGCTCTGCATTTTAGTTTTAGAGATTGCACTGCTTTTTTGAAGGGGCAAATGTATCTGACAGTGGATTAAACTCCCTAGTGTTTGCTTCAGAACTGGAAAAAAACTTAGACTGTGGGATGGTTTTATCCTGTTGCCCAAAATCTTGGAAGACTGAGTAAATTGTACACAGTGAGGGGCCCTTCGGTGTAATCACCAAGTGATGGATGACTAGGTAAAGTGACAGATCACCTATTTGTTCAGTTTTGAAGGATGTATACTGCTTAGTGAAGCAATTTAAAATATCAGTCATCGTTATTGGTTGTTTCTTTGGATTAACAACTGATTACTGAAACCCATCAATTATAAGGCAGCATTTTAAATGGGATTAATCCGAATGAAATATATTTTTGTTCTTTTACCTGTGCAGTACAAGTATCCTGCTAAAATAAATGTAAATTTAATGACTGTCAGACCTGAGTGTTAAGATCTTTTCTTTCAGCCTATGTTTACAAGGAGAGATGCCAGGATTTGAAATTATTTTGAAAATAGAAAAAAAGAAATGAATCATTAGTCTTCAAAGACATGAATGGTTTTCAAAGAAGCTTTTTTTTTTTTTTTTTTAAATTTTGAAGGCAAGCACATGTCTGTATGTTAGGGAACTTTTTATCTTATATCATTTTTCTTATCTCAGCCAAACAAATGAGCAATTGCTGAAATTATGTAATTATTAAGAATTGTAAAGACAAAATTGTTTACAACAATTATTTAAGCCATGAGAAGTAATGATACTTTTATAAAATTAGTAACTACAAGGACTTTGTTTTTTGCATAATGACAAGTATACATTATTTTAGAGATGAAGTGGCACTGAGTTATGTACCTATTCTTTGTGTGCCTGCTGATGCATCTGAGGTAGGAAAAAAAAAATTCCGTAAACTGAAAGCATTAATATGTTTACCAGGTATACTAAAAAGATTGTATCACTAGTATGTGACATCATAGTATATAAATGAAACTTAACATGATACTTACCAGCAAAAACCTTATTAGATGAATATGTTATTCCCATATATGTGTGTTTGTGTGTGTCAGTTTAGCATAGTGTTAAAGACCAAGTAGCAAATGTGTCTGACCTACAATATGTAGGAATTAAAATTGCCTTACATTGTAATTTTTTATAACATAACAGTTTGATTTTCAGTATTTCTTAGCTATAGAAAGTGTTTTGAGGGCTAGACTGCAACACTAACAGCATCACTGTAAATATACTTTATGAAATATTTTTCTTGCCAAAGGGAAATGTTTCACGGACTTACATCTCTGCATGCCTGGCCTATGGGAGAAAAAGAAAGCAGAACTTTTTTCTGCTCTAAAATGTCTTGGGGATGAAACTTTCATGTTTTCTACATTACATCTCTAGCCTAGTCAGAGAAGTGGACTTAGAGTCTAAAAAAGCTGGATTTTAATACTGCCACAACATGTTTGTTTAAGTGCTTCAGTTCTTGGTCTGCAAACATGGGGAATAACGGAGCGTAGTTTTAACCTGTGCTTTCGGCATCTGACTTTGGGCTTTTTCCTAGGCTAATCTTTTCAGTCTCCTTAAATAGCAAATAGAGCTGGACAGACAGCAGGAAGGTGATTGGGAAGCCCTGAGTTAAGCTTCTTGTCTAAGCAGCTCTTCTGAAGAAGCACCTACCTTTCTCCCATGATAACATAGGAAGCCTTGCCCAAATCCCTCTGATTCATCTTTCGTGAAGGCTTCCTTTCCCTTGACTTTGTCATCTGCTTCAACTCAGACCATGAAAAGGCATTTTGGATGGTAAATGCAGTCAGAGGAATACTGCTGAAATCAAAGGAACTGCTTATGTGTGTAACCACACACAAAAAAAGTACTTGCAAAGCTGGGGTATTAGATAATGAAGTCTTTGAGGAAGAAGCTCTCTGTTGGGCAGTTATTTGTTAAATAGTAACCAGCAGGCTCTACTTTTGCAATCAATAACTGTAGTATTTCTTTTCATTTTTGTGTTTAGATAAAAATATATTTATGCTGAAGCTCTTGCAAAGATTGACTGAAAAGCCACGTAGTCACTCAAATATTTCACATGTGCTTTTCGCCATAGGATGACAGTTTTACTTTTGTGTAAAGGATCTTATGATAAATAGACAAAGAACTACACTACTGTATTTCATAGATACAGCTGTATTTGTAAAGAATTTTCAACTATATTGCCACATCAGTGTGCATGTACATAAAGACATTATTTCTGTTTATTTAATGCTATTGTTTCAGAAACTGGACAGTTACGCTTGACCCATTTCTGATCTCTAGAGCAGAAGGTGATTAACTGCAGCTTTTGCTCCCCTTCTTGCTTGTAGACATCTAGAAGAAAAATATGAAAAGGCCTGTTCAAGGAAAAGAAAGAATGTCAGACTGTAAGAGCTGGGATTACTATCAAACTGGAATTTTTTTTCTATGAAATAATATTTTTTTCTGTTATAGTTTTTCTATTATTCATATAAAATTAGCATAGGTTCTGTACCATTTTTTTCTCTTTTGAGTCTGTAATTCAACTATTAACCTGCTGACAGAAAGAGCAGGTTAAGCTGTGGAAGACCAATGGCACCTTGAAACAGGATGGAAGATGCGGCATTGGTGTGTTTCTGGACAAGAGCCCTGTATTGAAAACATAACTACTATGCATGTTTTGCTACTGCAAGGACTGGACGAGTCAATCTATCAGAAAAAAACCCAAGCACCTAAATTACTGTTTTACTCTGTGCACCTCTTATACCAGACATTTACTTCCTGTCAGTTTATTAGGTATGATCATTGGAGCCATTGGGTGCTGCAAGTGTAAAACAACTATGTCCTGATGTGACACGATATTAAAGGAAAGTAATCCTTCTCCCTCTCCCAAAGAAAATTAAAGAGAATGAAAGAAAAATCTTTTATTGTTAATGCATCCTTTTTCACTCAATAGGTGTATTTACTTCTCTGGTCTGAAATGAATAATCATTAGAAGAATCAATTCATAAGACGCTAGTCTGAAATTCTCATATTTCCTCACAAAGTGCATGCAGAAACACATCCTTTATACTGTGCCCTTGGCATATGCTTCATCCAGGAAAGTGAAACTAGGAGTGAGATTTCCTAGGCCTACCCTGTAGTCAGGTTGCATGTTGGCAGAGGACACAGGAAAGAAAATCTACATCATAGTGCAATAGGAAATGTACTGGACCTGTACTGCATGCACATTCATTTCTCAAAGGTATCACATTTATGTAGATCAGTTAATGGCTGTTGGTTGCAGTGCTAATAAAATAGATAATATAGAACGGGAAGGTCTGTAGTCCTAATTATTACACTCATGAGCCATCCTTTCTTTGATCCTGCCTTGCCTCTCTCCTCAGATGGGAATTTCATAGCTGATATTTTCTTACATGTTTTCGAATGCTACATTCTTCACACATAAGGTGGCGTCTCCCAGGCATCAGGCTTTATTTGATGTAGCTACTTTTTTTTCCTGGTATTTTTACATCTTCACATTGTCCACACTTTGCATGTAGGATCTCTATTAGCTGATGGAGTGGAGAACAACACTAAAATTTTTCAATGATCTTGGCATATCAGAGTAAATATCTGACAAAAAGAATGAAATTTAATAAGGAACAGTCCAAGGAACTGTAGGTAGACAGAAATAAGTGCCACACACTTACTGGATGAACTGATTAGGCAGTAGCTCTCCAAGAAAAGACAAAGAAGTTGTGCTGGATCACAGTCGGAATATATTCCAAGAAAGACATGCTGTTGGGAAAACAGCAAGCATGTATTGCAGTGTGCCGAGCAGTAGTGAATTTTCAATTCTATTCAGCATTAAGCCAGGGTAAGCAGGGCATGAAAAGAGCGAGTTCCTGCTGAGATCTATAAATGTAGTGTTCACACAACGATGTCAGGTTGTGGCATGCTTACAGCGTATGAGTCTGTTTAGTAGCACTTTTGTGTCATTTTGTTATGCTATTGACACCATAGGCACTGAAAAGTGAAGTTGCTGTAAGGTAAGCAGGGAAGCATTACTGTGGGAAAGATATAGAAAGAAGTAACACTTGTTATGTCAGAGATAAATAATGATAGTTATGTCTGAGAAAAAAAGTGATTTATAGACGTTTCAGATATCTTAGTTCCATGTAATTTATTTTGGCAGCACTCCATTTCCTCCACAGTAAATTAAGTATCTCTGTAGTAGAATTAATAGGTATAATGCCACTCTCTCTATATAAAGGCAGAAGTCTTCCCAAAGTTTTGCAAAACATTAAAGGTGCAAATTTCTGTATTTTGATAGTCAGTTATTATTCTACAGCCATATTCACAGGTCAGAAAAGTCCTTATTTGATTTAGGATAAAAATCGTTATTACTTCACATTTTCTTTGCAAAAGAAAAAGCCAGCAGGAATCCTGCACTATCAGCAATTCCTGGGGAACAGAACAAGAAGTCCTTTGGAGTCAGCAATAGCTCAGATATTTTACAGCTATATAGCAGGTGAGTACCCTGGGATCATCACACAGTCATAGGATGGTTGAAGGAGGCTCTGGAGAACATCTAGTCCAGTCCCCTGCTCAGAGCAGGATCCCCTAGAGATGGTTGCTCAGGGCTCTGTTTTGTCCATACAGTATTTCCAAGGATGGAGACTCCATAACCTCTCAGGACAACCTGTGCCAGTGTTTCACCACCCACATGGTAAAAAAAGTTTTTTTCATATGTTTAAATGGAATTTCTTGTGTTTCATTTTGTGCCCATTGCCTCTGGCCTGTCACAGCACCACTGAAAAGAGCCTGGCTTCCTCTTCTTTGCACCCTCCCTTCAGGTATTTGTATGCATTGATAAGATCAATGGCTGACAGTGGTCTGTCAACCACTCCTCCCAGTTCTATCAGCATTCTTGGCAGTGCATTCTGCCTCATTGTTAGGAACATTAATATAGATGTTAAAGTGTATGAGTCCCAGTATTGACCCCTGGTGTGCACCATTAGTGACTGCTCTCCAGCTGGACATTGTGCCACCAATAGCCACTCTTTGGGCCAGTTCAGACAGTTTTCAATTCACCTGACTATTCACTTACCTAGCCCGCACTTCTTCAGCTTGTCAATGATGATGTTAAAGGAGAAAGTGTCAAAAGCCTTGCTAAAGTAGAGATGAACAAAATCTACTGCCTTCGCTTTATCCACTAAGCCAGTCATTTCATCATAGAAGGCTATCAGGTTGGTCAGACATGATTTTTCTTTCATAAATACGTTATTGAGAGTGGAGTGATATCTGCCAGATCCCTCAGAACCCATGGGTTCATCCCATCGGGGCCCGTGGACTTCTGTGTATGTCCAGTTTGTTTAAATGTTCCCTAATCTGTTCCTCCTCTGCTGAGGGTAAGTCGTCCTTGGTCTAGATTTTTCCATGGGCCTCAAGGACCTGGGATTGCAGAACCTGTAAAGTTGAAGGTAAAGGTAGCATTGAGTACCTTTGCTTTTTCCATGTCCTTTGTTACCAGGTTCCCTGCCCCATTCAGCAGCAGGCTCAGATTTTCCCTAGGCTTTCGTTTGCTGTCAATACAACTGTAGAAGCTTTCCATGTTGCCCTTTGTGATCCTCTCCAGGTTCAACTCCAGGTGGGTTTTGACTCTCTTGCTGCCATCCCTGCACCCCATCTCAATATTCCTCCTTGGTCACCTGACCCTGCTTCCACTTTCTTTTTGTGTTTTAGTCACATGCTCCTTGTACATCCATGTAGGCCTCCTGCCACCTTTGCTTGATTTCCTGCACAAGGAGATGGACAGTTCTTGCACTTGGAGGAGGTGATCCTTGAAAATCAACCAGCTTTTCTGGACCTGTCCTTTCCCCAGAACCATCTCCCATGACAATCATCCAAGCAGATCTGTGAACAGGCCAAAGTTTGCTCTCTCTTCCTTTCTCCCAAGTTAAGCAGGGCTCTTGAGATTAATAGACAGTATGTTTTAAGCTACGATCTTTCAGGTGCCATACATGGGAAATGAGCTTTAGACATTGCTACACAGCTTGCAGGTTGTTGAGTCTGTGTCCTATTTCTTCTTGTGCCAAAATCAACCCCACCTTTAAATTGCGGTTATATACCTCATGGCTGTTCCTGGTTTTGAACAGTGTGTCCATACAGAAGCAGCCATCTTCCCCTAGCCTGCTAAACTAATGAAGCTCTTTAAGGACATATCTTCACTGCTGAAAGGAGTGCAATGCAGAGGGTTCCCAAGCTAGTGTCTAGTCAAGCTGGCAAAGCTGCCCTGCGCTGTATGGAGACGACAATCCCTGGCAGCAGTATAGCTTAATATAGGATTTCTTAATTTAAGTCATGCCTACCAATGTTCTTTCTACTGTTGGATCTGAAGATCATATTTTCATGGCTGCAACATTTGGTAGCTTATTATGATTGTGTGTATCAAGTACACTTGATAGGGACCTAAAATAATTTCTATTAAGTACATGAACCTAATCTCAGGAAAAATACAAATAGCATGAAGTGTAATGGTACAGAGCTCCATTACTCAATTTATGACTCCTACTCTACTCATATTAATCACCTGTGACAATCTCTGGTAGAAATATCTGACACACAATGCAGGCAAACTGGGTAGAATAAAATTAATGTTTCTGTTTCCGTTGTGAAGTTGTATTTATGTGACATGAGCTGATTGAGATTATCTAAAATATACCTATTTGTCTTTCTGTCAAAACAATTTTAGAGCATTTTAAAGATTTTTCTTTGTGTTATAGATTAAATATCCATTTTAGGACTCCAATACCATTAATTTCTCACAAGCTGTTTAATTACAATGCACATTAGTTTCACAAGAAGCGTAATTACTTTTTATTGTATTGATACACTTATCATATATTAAATCAAGATTTGAATTTTGTTCTAAAAGCATAATCTCTATATTTTGTAAGCTGTGAAAGAGACTTGGAAGTGATTAAAGTGATAAAGGATCCACGAGTTAGGATTTTTTCCTTAAGAAGATCAATCTCTTTCTGTTAAAATCCAGTCCTATTTGCTCTTTCTGTCACAGAAAGCAACATGAGTTTTTCTCAGCACCTTTACTAGTAGTTAGATGACATCCATATGATTAATTTGACTTTTGGAATTATTGTTGGTGGTAAAAATATTGAAAGATGAAACATCTTTGAAAGCAGATGAAATAAACACAAAAATTATGGAATTTAAATGTCCTTGGGAAAGAAATGCTAAAAATATTAATTCATGTGAAGATGCAATTGAACTCTTGAAGTGGTTCTAAGTATTTTCTATGTGGTTGCAGGGAGTGGGGTTCACAGAGTAATAAACTATTACCTGAAGAATTGCTAGCAGTAGGAAATTATGCCCAAATCACATGCTTGAGAATATTAATATTAAAGTTGGTGATTTGTCAATCTGTGGGCAACAGCTTTTATTTAAAACATTCTGTCTGACATATTAAAATGTGCTCAAAAGATTCCTATTAAAATATTTGTTTGTCTGAAATCTTTAGGTTTTGAAAATTTCAAGCTCCTTTGTTTAGTCCATATTTTTATGAATTTAAGATCTTTTTGTGCTGAATTGCAGTACATTGCTTTTTGTATTTTGCTATTATTATTTAAGTTTTCAGCTATAGGTTTGCCTCCATTCTAGAAGTAAATATCAATCAATAATTACAAAAGCCAGCCAAGCAAACATTAAGTCATAAACCCCAGTTCTTAAACTAATTTTCCTTATCTTCTTCCCATTCCTGTTGCCTACTGAATCTATCCCTTTACCTAGAGAAAAATAAATTTCAATACCTACTAATATTTACTGATCGTTTTCCTCAAAATGCTTATTATTATATCAAATAATAAAGTGCAGACAAGAAAAAAAATCAAAATAATATTGAATACCTGCAAATTATCAATCTCTACAGTGTAGTTGCATTCAAGTGTATATGAACATTGGGAATGTGTTTAAAACTGTTGTGAAACAGTTGCCTGATTATAGCAGAAATATCTGAGGATGTACATTTAATTATTTATGCATAAAAGTAATTATTTATGCATTTATACCTGTATGTAAATTATTTATGTATTATTTATGGTTAAGCTTGTAACTGTCAAATGTGCAGAATGGGGACCTATACTGGGTTCCATAAATTATTGGATTAACTGTGGTTTAAATCCATCAATTGAACAAATAGGTTAATAAAAATGCCTCCCAGATTCACTTGTAAATATCAGCTGTTTCATACCTCCCTGACAATTCCATAAAACCCCAGTGCACCTACTGATGATGTGCAGCAGTTGCACAGCTGCGGAGCCATGTTTATATCAATTGACAATACTTCAGGCTCAAGCCCCTGCAGTTTTTGGACAAAGTACAACTGGACATGGCATTACATGAGCTTATTTAAATTATGTTTACACGTACGACCTTTAATTATTCTTGCAGAAACCTCCATAACTCTGCTGAATATCTTACCAGATACTATTTGTTTTGAAAAGGTTTGATACAAAACCAAGCTGTTACCACTGGACTGAGCAGAACCAGAAAGCGTATATAAGGTCCAACACCCCTGGTTGGCTGCCAAAATCCTTGGAGTAGGGTGGTGCGTACAACACAGTGCCGTGGCCTGATGACATCCCAGGCCAGTAAAGCAATCCAGTGCCTGAGGATCTGATCGGTGGATCAGCTGTGGTCCAGCTTTAGCTCCAGGCATTGAATGGAAACGTGCTGTGGAAAAAGGCGCCGTTCGAGTTGGAGCAGAACACAGGCTGTATGGGAAAATTACGGAGTGGGAGTCAGAGCAAAGACAAGACTGGAGACTATTGTCATGTTGCAGCAGGCAGGAAAAAGAGCAGATATGTAGATTTTTCACTGCTGCTCAGGCAGGGGTTACAAAAGATGAAAGATGCCATAACACAAATTATTAAAAGGACAGATGGACCAACTGTATGGAATGGGGAAAGAAGAGGAAAGGAAATTAATTTGAAAAAGGTCCATAAAGTCAGCATGTGTGTTGAAGACCATTGTATAGTGGCAATAATTCTTTAAACGAGTTTAATTCTGTAAATATAGCATCCTTTCATGGTTTTAACTGGCCTGCTGCATGTGAAACAAGGGGCCACATCCATATTTTTAAAACTACAGGGACTTTAAGAAATTAGGTCAACTTGTCCACATCTGGTGGAGTTATAAATACATTAACCATATATCACTGTTTCCCAGGGAGTATTGGAGAAGAAAGAAATGTAGAAAATGCAGAGGCCATTGAGCAAATTTCATGACTGAACAGACAGTGATGCCTACAGTGTACTGCCAACCAAATACTGACACTTTTCCTTAAATATATGTGAGATAATATTTCATAATGGCTATTTTTATTTCTTCCTGTACTCAGACAAAGATCCTAAAAAGTAGGAACAAATGTCCCAGAATATATTTAAGCATTCATTTGGTACATTAACTCTTTTATATTAGCCAGGTCAGTGAAAGAAGACTTGTACATTACCTTGAAAAATGAGGGAGTTTGTTTCCTTACTTATTTCAGTTCTATTAATTTCTTTATCAGTTTGTATCTTTCAGAAGTAGCCTTTTGACAGTGATCTCAGCATTTTGAGTGTCTATCTGCTCTGCTTGGTAGCATCCACTTCTGCCCTAGACCTTCATGAATCATTGAAGATGACCATTCAATCAGCTTTTAAAAACATATATTGTGCGAAGTTTTTAAGAACATAAATAGTGATTCTGTTTTACCTAAATATAGGAAGACACATCCTATGTAGTAATTTAAAATGAGATGGGTTAATATAGTTCTTCTGTGGATTTGCAGAGATGGGTTCTTTCGAAAGACGTAGAACACCGAATTCTTTCCACAGGATGTTCAATTTTTGTGTCTGCCTTTTCTGGGTGTTTTTTCCTAAGCATAATTTTTTTTTAATTTTATAAACATCATCACTTTTTTTTTTTTCTTTTATTACCTGAAAGGTGAATATTAATTCTTGTGATACACTACTTCTGTGGGAAAAGTGAGAAATGGAGTGCTGAACACATGATGTGCAGCTGTCCCTGTGAAATCGGGGCTGACTTCAGCCCTGAATATTACATTCCATCTTAGCTGGGTTTGTCTGGATTTGAAGGAGCCTTTGATGATATCAGGGAAAGGATGACAGGAGGGAAAGGGAAAGGATGCACTCCAGCAAATGAAAAATTAATTTAATGATTTGTGGCTCATTTATGTTCATTTTCCCATGATATCCTCTAATGTTTCTTTTATATCTGAAATAACATGCTAATGACTGTGCTGTAAGCTACATATGGAATTCTCAAGTGTACAATTGCAGAAGAGTCCACCTTTTCCCCCTCTCTTTATAATGTATTAAATTCCCAAGTGAATTGGGAGAGGGTACTCAGAATGAGCCTGTGCTTTCAATAACATTACCTCCAAGGTGCCTTTATTAGTAACACAGTGCAGTCATGCATTTTAAAGACTGGTTTACCATTGATCAGTGTTTTTACTGTATGTTTTCAAGTGATTCTGTATATTTATATTGCACCTGTCATTCTGATATCCAAATACCAAACAATATTGAATACTGCTAGGTTAAAGTGTAAGTAGCATTTTTGTCTTTTCTTCTGTCATGAGAAACAGGGAATGGTTGTGTCTGAAGTTTGCTTAGTTGCACTTTTTCAAATAGCAGCATTGCTCTTAGGGATGAAAGCTGGCTGGAGGTTGTTTAAGGATGTAGAGTTAGGCCATTCTCAAATAATATTTTGTGAGTAGAGATGTGATGCAGTAGGCCTTTCAGTGACCATTGAGCTTTCTAGGCCCTCCCTTTACCCATGAAGAGAGCTCACTATTTTACTGCAAAAAGTTGCATTTTGCTGTGATATCCTCTAAAGTCTGGATCTTTTATAGAAGCATGGCAAGTAAATCTGTGAGAGTTTGGTGTCAGCATCCCAGTAAAGGAAGAAACAATAGGTCTTGTCAGTGAGATTCATAGAAATTTTGATACAGGAATGCCTGAAAACTGAGTAACTTCCCGTTTTCTTTCAGTGAATTCACTATTTATAAGGTAATAACAATGAAAAAAAAACTATGCAAAAAAAAAAAAAAAGGTTGATAAAAAATAATCAGAGAATCCTTTAATAGTGTGTATGTTAGTACTAAGTCATCTTTTTTCCTTGTCCCAGCTGATGAAATCAGGTGATTAAAACTACAGGAACCTGGCATGCCTCTAGGTGCATATCTTTTTATTACTGTCCAATGGAAGTTATAAATTGTTTTATAAACGGTTTGGTTTATAATTATTATTATTATTATTATTATTATTATTATTATTATATTTAATAAAGCAGGTTTTTCAGAGTCAATTGTTTTGCATTTAACTAAAGGCTTAAAACTGCATTCTCTGAGTTTTGTCAAACAGAATATTTGGACAATATTACTGCTTTGTGGTTTTTATACCTCTTGAAGCAATAGGAGATAGGTAAAAACTTGGTATAACTTGTCCTCATGTATTGTTTTCCCCTTTGCTGCTTGGCAAAGCTTGTTTTCTTTTGTTTATCTCACTGTTATGCACCTGAGTCAATATAGAACTTCTTCACTGTCCTATGAGTTCCTGGATTACAATATTTTTGATGGTACAATATATAATAGTATGATAATACAAAAGGAAGTGGATATTGCATGGTGCTTATGATTAGAGTTTAATTTACATGTGAATAAGCCCACAGACTTCAGTGGGAAAATACCTGTAATCCATGTGTTATGTTGAATCATGACATTCTCAGGATTGTTCCTAAAATTACTGTTGATTGATTAGCTGCGACTACTGTGGTTTACTTCTGAGTTAAAGGGCGCTATCCATATTTAATATGTGATTATTAATGAAATGAAAATGTTTAATGTAAACCCATAGTTAATGCATCATGAAATTTGTCAGAATATTATGTATTTCATCAATGAGTATTTGGGACCTGCTTTTGACATAATTGAATGTAATTTCCTACTAACATCTGCATTGATATGTTTTGTAGTGAAAGTCTGTTCCCACACATTCATTAAAAATGAACATGCTCACACACGTATCTGTATGGAAATATAATAGTAATGGTGAATATTTCAGGAAGAGTTAAAAATAATTGTATAGACACTTAGAATGAGGTTGTAGGGTTTAATTTGATAGGAATGTGTGGGGAAAAAGTTGATCACGATCAGTTGGGCTAAGTTGTAACTAATACGCCAAGAAAGAATATACTGTTTGGTAGGACTCCTCTGCAGATTAAACGTTTGAAGTTGGCAGTGTTGGAAGCAGAAGAGGGAATTATGATTGTAGACAGGCTACAGCTGTGGTAGGGGAATGGGAAAAACAAAGACTTGAATTTTCAGAAATCTTAATACGCCTTGTGTTAAGAACAATATTCGAAGCAAAATGATAAAAAAGTTATTTGTGACTTTCTGTGGTTTCTCGGGCACATAAAAAGATAAATTGATGACCGCGAATAGTTCTGCAGTAGCAGAACACTAATCAAGATAACATTCTAGTCGTTATTATTTTCTATTATATTGGCTTTTTCTTTTTCTTTTTCTTTTTGGCTATCCATCCTCTCTCTTAGAAGAAAATATATTGTTTGAATATTAAGTGATACTTGTGTTCATGTCTTCAAAGTTGCTTGCAAAATAAATATACTAAATAATTTTTGCCTCAAAGGGTGTCAAATTCAAAACTACATTAAAAAAATTCATTGGGTGGACAAAGAAAAGTGTTGGAGATGTACTTCTTTTATTACTTTAGGTATTTCCCAGTTCGGATTCTGTTATATTGGAGATCTCTGTGAAAATTACTTTCTAGTTAGGTTATTTACCTTTCTTGTTTCCAAGTACTGGTCAGTTTTATGCTAACATTTTTGGAATTTCTTTTCTGATCGTATTAGCATCTGGAATAATTTTCCTACTTTTTCAACTGTCCATCCCGAAATTAGGATTTTGTTAATTTTTTTGGTTCCTTACAAAAACACTGAAGAATTACAGTATTTCATGCTTGTGAAAAGCTTAATTAGATATTATTTTATGATTTCCAACAGTTCTGTTGTGGTGGTGTACTTGGTGTATTTACATTTGTAGCACAGCAGAAAATTTAACATTTTGTTTATTACTGAAACAAGAGCTAAGAGTTTCATTAGAAATGTTCATAACATTTACCAAAATCTTAAATATATAGCAGCTGGAATATTTTCTGTATTTAGAATGTTGTGCGTACTAAAATTGATCAAGACCCAAGGTGTAATTAGACAAATTCTAGAAGATAAATCCTTTGAGTTATAATAAATACTTAACAGCAGTTTGGGGCTTATAGGTCTGCTGAGCTGAAATCAGACAGAAATGTTAGGGGCAAACTGATCATATATGTGCTCCCTGTTCTTGTTCTTCTCTAGTCATCTGCTTAAGGCCGCTGTTGGACACAGAATACTGGGCTACACCTTTAACGAAATGGCTGTTCTTACATTCTTACATTATTTTAGGAAACAATTTTTTAAATCAATTTTCCTGTTTTCTTACATATTAGGTATTTCTTGGTAGTCTTATCCCTGGTTCTGAAAAGTTTCATATTTATTTCTGTGTTTGTAGATGTACGTTACTGTGTTACACAGTTTAGTGGGATACTACTCTTTCCTTGGAGAAGGTGTCATAAAATACTGATACACATTTTACCAGTTTTTCTAGTATTTGGAAAAGCGTCCTATTATTTGATTGCTGTAGCAAGGAGAATTCTGTACCAAATTATTTTAAATAATATGTTAAAATTTCTGAAGATTGAAGTCGTACGTGATGTTCTTAAATTACTATCTCCGTATCTCTGAAAGATCTCAATTGCTTCTTCTCTTTCAGAAACCAGCCAACACTGTAGAGGCTGTATAGCCAAGCTTTGTGTGAGTCTGTGCAGGCAATAAGTGTGGTGTTGGTGTTTATAACTTTTTATTACAGAAAAGCAGGTAACACCCCTCAGTCACATGGTGACCCAGGGAAATCCTCCCGTGCTGGTTATTGGGGCTCCCCTGCCTGGCCTTGCCCCTCTCTGCTCCTTCGTGTTGGTAGAAATGTCCCTTTAATTGTGTAACCTAACATGAACCGTGGAACTTTTCCTGAGTTTTTTGTAAGTTTACACTGCTGTGTTCTACAAACATAATTTACAGGTTGTAGAGATTTTGCTTTGTCTCCTTTTCATCTCTGACCAGAGCAGAGGTGGCGGCAGGGAGTTTATATATAGTTGTATAACGCTTGCGGCACTTAGGTTCAGTGTCCTTTTTAGCTTCAGAAATTTCAGCCCTATTTCTTCTGCCTCACAAGGAGAGTGCCCTAAATCAGCAGGCTGGAGATTTGCCAGATTACAGACGCTGACCATCCTTGTCTGAAAAGGAAAAGAAAAAAAAAGAAAGCCAGGTGTCTGAGGCCAGAGGGAGAAGAGAAAATAACAACTGTGTTTTGGGTATGTTCAGTTAGGAGTGGGGAGACCAAGGCACTGCTATTTTGGTTTGTTTATTATTTGCTTTAACAGATGGTTAGTAGTGATGGAAACAAGCGTTCTGCTGGTTGTTTTCTCTTGCTCATTCTTCTTCTGACCTCAGATGCATTAATATCACTCCGCATGGGGCATGCTCTGCAAAACTGGGTTGTTTAGGGGCTTTGATGTTCCTGCATTGACCTTCTGGCTCTCGGTGGAAGCAAAGCACTGCTGATGCAGTTCTGGTCAAACAGAGAAGCATGCCAATCTTTGAGGTCAAATACCATATTATGGGTATTTTATTAGTCTCAGAGAGGACCTCCCACATACCCACATACCACCTCCCCTCACCAAAAATAAAACAAACTGAACAAACCAAACCCTGAAAAGGAGTGAATGTTGTTAAGCAGCAGAATAAAATAATCTTTTAGAAGTAAAAAGACATCTGTCAAAAAAAGCAGTTTTGTTGTTGGGTTTTTTGTTTTGTTTTGGGTTTTCTTTCTGCAAAGAAAGTGGTAAATGGCATAAACTCAGGTAAGCCAAGTCAGACTAAAGCAACTGAGGAGCAATTTGTGAAAAATAAAACAAAACAAAACAAGAAAGGTATTTGTAAGTGTAAAATTCTGTGCGGGACCCAACAACCCAAGAGAGGTGAGGCTGCTGCAGCTTCATGCCTCGGGTCCAACCTGTAGCAATGTTAAGCGTGTATTCCCTGTAGGCACACACGTGCAGAGCACGCGTATACACTACATATATACATATATACATATATACACTGCGTGCCACTCAGACCACAGGCAAACACACAAAGCACTCAAATGGACACAGCACCGATGGCCTCATCATGCTCCTCTCTGTGGCTAAGCAGGGTAGAGGTCTACTACTGAGAAAATATATATATATATGTGTTCTGTATATTCATCTATATATGTATCTGTATGTACAAGGTGGATCTTCCACAGCAGCTGGGCTCAGACACTCAGTCTGCCCAGCAGCTGCCCCAAGATCCCAGTCTCCCTGTTGCTGGTACCTGGACGTATGAGCCTCCGAGGCTGCAGCCCCACTCCAGCAGCTGGTACACACCCCTCACTCGTACACATGTGCCCGCACACACACAGACACACACACATATGCAGGGCTCAGTAGGACTCCCCTGGTCCTCAATAGCCAAACAAAACAGAAGAGGTATTAATAAAACTTGTTTCAGTATCATCAGGAAACATAAAGCCTCTGGAAAGAAGCAGGAGGTAGGGTTGGAGAGCACAAAAATGATCCATACATTAAGTCAATTCCAAGGAAATTAGAGACAGAACAGAAAATCTGAATTCCTCATGTGTCTTCTTGGTCACGATGGAAGAACCAGGAGCAGAGCATCCACCGCGGCACTCCAGCAAAACACTGATGTGGACGTGCTGCGTTGCAGGTGCTGCAGTTGTACCTGTTGCTCAAGGATGTCGTGCTGCCAGATAAATGGAATGTGGCAAATGCAGTTTTACAAATGCCTCCAAGCTGGATCCAGGGCCAATTTCGCAAGGGGTGAAACCAAGTTTGTACAAATACCTCTGTGCAAATAAAGGAAAGCAAATGTCACAATAGAGTTACAGCTTATGGATAAATACAGAGCTTCCCAATCTTTTTAGAAACTGCTGACATTTGTAAACTGTTTACATGTCTACAGTTAGATGTAGAAATTTGTTTATCCTTCTGTATATTTGTAGATCTATTAATTTATTTATTTATATATCTTCTGATCTCTTGAAGCTAATGGAAAAATGTTTTTCTCGCTTCAGCAAACCCCTTGCTGTTCATACGCAAGATCAGTGTTTCTGTGATGTAAGTTTTATTATTTTGTAAACTATGCGTTTCAAAATAAATAAAATCTATTAGAGCTAACACCAAGGGTGTGATTAATCTTATGTAATTTTAGATCCATACAGTGTGCATCATTAGCCAGTAGTGATGAGGGTCCCTTTAGAGTCATTGGAGAAAAGTGGTATTACAGAACTGAATTCACCGTATCTACTCTGGATATGAGATTAACTTTGCTAAATACAGGCATTCAGTGTGCCATTTTTGATGACGAAGGTATCTTCCTTGGCCTCTAGATGCTGCTCAGGTGTTTGATCACTTCTCTGTCATGTTTGCCAGCCCCATGCAAATGTCTCAGGTACTCTATGGCATCTGGTGTGGCTTCATAGATACTTATGTTTAGGCAACTGAATTCCACTCTAGATATCAATTGCAGTATAAAAAGCACTCTCTAAATCCCTTTGCTATTAAGAAAGCCTAGACAACCAATTTACGTGTAGATATCCAAACTGTAGACATCTAGATTCGGTCAGATGAATCCTACCATCTGTTTTTAAAACAACCATTCTGCAACCATTCTAATAATTCCTGACTTTATAACTGTTGTGAATAAAATGAAGGGCTGAATTAAATCCTGATATAAATGGGTACAGCTCTACTGATTTTTTGGGTTTTTTTTGTAGATGCTGGCTTGTTTCTGAGTCTCATTTTCTGCTTACTCAACTGGAGCATTGAATAAAACATACTTTCAGTGATATTGCACATATGGAAGTCAAATAAGCAAGTATCCATTTTGTTACTGTGTGTGAATCACATCACTTTTATTTACTTTTTTTGTTTCGTGTATAAAGATAAGGCATGTTGAATAATAGAAAGATATGGGGCTATATTCAGAAGCTGGTTAATGATATTATAAGGTGCGTTCTGAAATCCACTTAAAGTGTATTCAGTCTTTTACTGTTATTAGCTATGCATTTCTAAAAGTTGATATGGAGAAGCTCAAGACTCCTAGATGGCAGAAGGAAAACTATTAATACTGGTATTTTATCTTATGCTTTATATGTTAAATAGTCTAAAAATGGAGAGATGGTGGTGTGTTTTAAATAGCCTCTTGTTAGTGAAATCTGATCCTAAAAATAAAAACCTCTACCATAATAACATTAGGACACTTCAGGGCATTTTTAGTGAAATGTTAAAGTGCTTTGGATGGTTGAAGACAGCTGTTTTGTTACTTTCTGTCTCTGAATCTACACAAGACATATATAAATGGACTCGGAAAACATGCCATGGGGCATCCTAAAAACTTATAAATGGCATATTAAAATGTTGTTGGGGGAGCAAAATTATTATTGATACTCAATCCAGACGTTGCTTAAAAATTTGTGTTGTTTCTTCACAGTCCAACCTGTGTTGATCAGTGCTGATGGGGTGATATTTACTCTATAGGAAACAGATGGGACACGACATGTATGCAATAAGAAACATTAATCTAGGCATATTTTCTTCTCTAAGAAATGTGATCTTCAGCACAAGAAATAACTGATACGATTTGCCCTTAGATGAGCTCCCTCTTTTGTCCAGTTTCCAAAAACTTTATGTGCTTTCTGTAATATATAATATAGCTCAGATGACTACAGGTATAGAAAATACAATATTTATTTTAGAGTTGATTGTATTTTTACTTTGAGGGAATCGGGGGGGAAACAGAAGCTACGTGTATCCTGTGCTCTGCAGTTTGAACTCTACAAGATTATTTTTATTGGTGAAAATGGTTATTTAATACAGTGCAATTGAAATCAGGAAGTAGGATGCAGAATTCCAATTAATTTCATTTTGTCACTTTAAATCCATGTTCTGCCTATGAAAATGGAGACTTCAGTAAAGGAGTTTGTGAACACTTTGATGGAAAAAAGTCAGGATTGAAAAGAAATATTCAAAAGACACTTTCAAAACTAAATATAAATAAAAGAAATGCACAAAATGGTAGCAGAATAAAGTCAAGTTTTCATTTGCCTATACTCACAGTTAGAGACTGATTTTCAACAGTTTCTGATACCTTTGGCTCCAGGTAAAGTCAGTGCAAGTCTCATATGATTGCACTGCAGCACTGCAAACTGGACCTTGGAAGTCTGGTGGTGAAGTTGTCAAAATATGAGTTTTATCCATGAGCAGATAATTTTCAAGTCAACTAGAGTTTAGACTCCAAGGGGATTTGAAGTCAAATGAATGCACAGCAGGGGAAAAGTGGCAGTGACTGAGAAGAATCTGAACTAACTAGTAAAATAAGAGCTAGAGATTTTAAAAGAAAGGGAGAAAAAGCAAAGTCATCAAGGCGACAAGAAGTCCAAAGAAACCACTGTATGCCATGCAATGAAACAGGGATGATTTGAAACTTTTAAGAGTTAAACATGTGAGACAGGTGAATAACACTGTGAAATAAATATAGAGAAGAAAAGGTAATCTATTAAACAGATCAAACATTAAATTACCTATGAGCGGCATACTTCTTGCTGTTTGGAAAAAGTACTTCTCTACATTCACTAGAAGACAGAGAATAAATATGCCTATTTGCTGAAATACATCCCTCGTCTGGCCTTGCCTGTGTCCCCAAGCATATACAGACATCTCAGCTTTGCTAATTCTGCTGAAAATATTTTTCACTGTTCAAGCAAGGTTGTCATTTCTAACCCCCGGCCAGCTGGCCGTCTGCTGATAGATTGAAATAACCTGTCATCTGAATGACAGCTGGCAGTAAGAGGACTTCTGGTGATGGAGCTGATTACTAAGCTTCATTGACAGAAATAAGTGTTTTTTGCTCAGTCTTTCTCCAGCCTCCCTTCCGGGCCAGAGAACAAAGATAAATATTCATTGGCAGATTTTCAGTTTAATGAGAATAGTTAGCCATGTGGATTTTCTTTTTCCCTTTTTCTCCTTCTCTTTTTTTTTTTTTTTAAATTGGGATGATTTTTGGGCACAGCCTCTAAATGCTTTAGAGGAGATTTCCTTCTCTGATGCTGTTTTTATACTATTTTTATATATATATATATGCGTTATATTATATGCTAGTATAATATAGTCAAGGTTATCTCTTCTTTTTCAGTATGTTACTTAGATTTTTTTCCCTGTCTCTGAAACACAAAAACAAAGCCTGAATTGATATTTTTTCATGCTTTCAAACAAAAACAAATGTTTAATTATACAAACTAAAATACAGGGTATATTCACAGCCTTTGAAGGCATGAAGTGACAATGGACGATAAAAGGAAATGATCCACTCTTTCCTACTGAAAGATACTCCTAAAGACATGCAAGGAGAGAGCTTATAAAGAAGGGCATGGCTGCAATTATCAGTGGAGCTTTAGAAATGTTAGACAGTCTGTTTTCAATGACTTCAGCAGCTAAACTTGGATAAGTAAATCCACAGATACACAGATAATAATCATAATTTAAAACTCAGCAAAGCTATGTGTTTCCTTGGCTAAATATCATACAGGCAAACATTACATCAAAAAAGAAAACTAGTGCATAATTTTGAGGATTTTCTTCTTCTAAAGTAATGTCCAATACATTTATTTTTAAAAATCATTTCTCTTTCTCTTACATTCTTCTCTTCCTTCAAAAACATCATTCATTCTTTCTTTTAGCAATACTAGATTTTCCTAAAAACCTTTCTAAAACTAAAGAGTCCGAGTAAATTCTTTGAAATGAGGCGCGAGGGAGCCCTGTGCCCCTGAAATCAGGATGGTTTGCAGAGGGAGCCAGGCCATAGCAAAGAGCATCCTGCAACACAGCGGGTAAGCAGCTCTCGATAAAGCTTAACTCCAAGGCAGTCTTGGTGGCGTCATATAAACTGAAGTGAAATGTAGTCTATGACTGTGTTCTTGCAGTCCGTTTTTGTATAGCACATACTTGTGATGACTGAAATTTTCTCAGGTATTTTTTTAAATGAAATGAAGAAGTTAATGAGGAGTTCATGTTTTAGGATCTTGGATGTCATTCTGGGTATTCAGTACAAGAAAATCATAAAAAAGGCAAAAAATATGGCATTTTGTGTCAATGCTCCCTCCAGTGGCATTTTCATTGATCCGAGGGGATGTCAGCAGGTTCAGTAACAACAGCTAAACCCAAAGTACCCAAAGTACCCAAAGCGATCTCGGAATGAACAGACTGACTTAGAAAACCAATGTTATTTCTTACAGTCTCTTTTATCTACAGTCATTTCAGATGCTTGATGACTGGAAGGAGTGTATATTTTATGATTCAGGTGTGCCTTTAAAAGGTACATTTGAAAATGTAATTCAGGACCAATTTTTAATGGATGGATTTCAGTTGCAGAACTAAATATGAACAAAAAGGGATCATCTCAGCACTAATGCACTTATATTTATATGTTGTATAAATATTACCCCTGGTATCAAAGACTTTAGTAAGGAAGAATTCTGTTACATTGTAAAAGAGACAGAAGGCAAAATGTACTGTTATTTTGTGTAATTCAGTGTTATGCAAAACAATTAATACTGTAAATGACAAAGCACAAATGTGCTTTGTAAAATTATTTGCATGTTAATAAAGGATATTAAAAAGTTATGAATTAAAAATATGATTGAGTAATAAATGTGGAAGGAACTATAATCCAGAAGAATGGGTATAGGCTTATGTCAGAAAAGCCTTTATCTTAATCTTGATGCGGCATTAGTTCATTATACAGCCTTTTGCAAGTCATTTTGCTTTTCTGTTTCCCTAAATAATGATAATAACACTTACCTGTCTGCCCTATGGGTGTATAATGAATATCAATTAAATCACGCTTGTAAAGTATTCAGATAAAGTACCATTACCATTTTAATTATCGTGGGGATAATCAAAACTGGGTGACCAAAATTTTACAGAACATTGTCAACTGATACAAGAAAAGGCAGGATAAAATCCTTCATCGGATCCTTAACTTCATACCCTTGTCAGACTTTGCAAGCAGACTCGGGATAACGTGTGATATTTCTTATCTAGACGTACCAAGCTGAATAAAGAAAAGATTGTCGGCCTAATATATATCACAGTGGCCCCAGGGCAGAGCAAGTCTTTATGGTCAATTTATGAATGCCTGAAATGTTTAACTAGGAATAAAATAATGCAAACTGGCAACCTTAACTGTATTGTAATTTCCCAGTTTAATTTTTCTCTTGGTTGAATGAATCAGTTCAGCAATGGTAGCACAGAATTAAGTATATTCCTAAACTCTCAGAGCATTCATCACTTTTGCAGTTAACAGTGAAGGAACTTTTAATGCATTTATTCTAATAGTTCATTTCAATAAGTACTTATATTGAATGAACAATGGTTCTGTATTGTCTCCAAACACCCTCAGGGAATATTAGAATCTAGATCTGTGGGCCAACTTTAAATTAAGCAGGCTTGTGCACACACATAGATACTACAACAAATAACCTGAATGGATTTACCTTTAAGCTTCTCAGAGAAAATAATTGTTTGTAAGAGAATTTAATGATCAATGACATGTAATTCAAAGTAATGTATTTATCTTGCTTAGCAGATTGTTCCAGCAGAAAAAGCAATCATGTTTACAGTGTTTAAAATATCCATAGTTTCTCTCCTTAGCAGCCAATGAATTTGCCTAAAAAATGAAAAGCTGTTCTACTAGGCAGACGTGTCTTTTGTCTTTGTCAATATGATATTAATTGTATTTACTTATTTATTGTGGTATAGTGTTTTATAAAGAAGCCATCATCTTCCAGGATATAAAAAGACATTAACTTCCTGAAGTTAATATTGTTAAGTTCCTGAAGTTAATATTGGAAAAAAAAGCCCATTAGTAGTAGATTGCATTAGCCTGTAATCTTTCCTGGTAGGAGAGGAGGCTATGGACAAGGCTGTTGATCTTATGCATGCACATGAGGAACGCATGCAAGTAGGAACTGGAAAATCGTTGGAAATCTTTCTCCTTCAACATATTCCCACATTGGCCACATTGTGGAGCTACAACTAAATGAGTCAGAAACTTTGAAGCACCCTGCCAGGTTCACTGAAACAGCAGTATGTGTGACAAAGCGTTAGGTAATGTGTAGTGTGTGCAAATGCATTTTAATGAAATACTTTTTTTCTTGAAAATCTCTGGAAAAATAAGATGCACCTCCACTTTCCTCCTGACTCATGTAGCTATAGTTTGAGAATAAGGCGTGTTACCATAAGCAAGCAGTATCATAGTACCAGAAGAAATCTTCCTTATTATCATCACCTTATGCCCAGAGAAAGAGAATTTACAGTCTCTGCCTTAATTACTATAGTTACTGAAATTGCAGCTACTGTTCTTACTGAAACATTTGGTCATATTTTTAGAGAGGAATTAGGAAGTTTTCCTAGGTAATATTTTAGACAATTTTCCAGAATTGTTTGCTTTTGCTTGTTATCTTTACTGCATTTCAATATATGTGCATTACTGATTTTCATAGGGTATAGTTGAGGTTTTTAAACATCTGCTTCAGCTTTCAATAAAAATCACTTAGATTTAAGAGGGCCTGGCTCAGTGGCCAGATTGTTGGCTGAAGTAGTAGCAGCTTGGAGAAACTCAGGTCTTTTAAGAACTGCCAGGTGTTTGTTTTCAGAAGATTCTGGGGTTTGATCTGGGGGTGAAAAAACGATTTTGACTTATCAGACAGGTTTTCTGAAGTATTTGTCATTAAAAGTCATTTCTCCCTGGGCTGACTACTTCAAAACAGCCGATTCCCTAAGAAAGCCTGGCTTGGATTGAAGTTTGAAGTGGATGTTTTTGTAAAGATCCCAAAGTATACAGGTTATGTATTTTCTGTTGAAATAAATAACCAGGCTTTTTTTTTTTTTTTTCTTTCTCTTTGATAGGGCATAGTAGCTTCTTTTTGGCTTTTTTTTCTGTCTGTCTTTGAGGAGTCAGAAGTGAGCAAAGTGGTGAAAATTTGTGAAAACAAAGGGGGGAGCTCTTGCTGCGCTGGCCGTGACAGAGGCAGCAGTAGGAAAGTTTGTGCTGCTTATTTAAGCCTTACAGCAGAAGGGGAGATTTAGGAAGGGGTTTGGAGTGATCTTTCTGGCCACTTCTCTTCTAACCCTTGCCTTGCCCGTGCGACTGTTGGTGAAGTTACTAAAAGATTTATGCTTGAAACGACACTTTGGACCAGAGTGAAGCACGCCATGCAGAACTGAGTTCTCCCTCTCTGTTGGATTCCTTCCTTAATCTGGCTGCTTTGTAAACATTGTATAAAACGTATGTACATACGTAGAATTGAGAGCATCGATTTTGTTCGTATTTTGTCATTTCTTTTTCAAAATGTTACACATCAGTATCATAAAGCTTGAGTCGTGTTGGTTTGGCTATAGCTTTTTCTATACAGAATATAGGGTAATAACACAAGCACCATTTCTTAAGCATGTTCAAGCCTGGGTCTTCAGGTTAATAAACTAAAAATTTAAAAATCATCATGACAAATCAATCCACAGTTGCATGGAAATTCATATAATTTTAGTATAATGTTTCTGAGCAGTACATGGGGAATTTTAACTATACAGCAGAGTACATATGCAAGTATTGCATCTAATTCCCTTTGTATCTGCAGGGTGAAAATATAGCTCCTTTTTTAAAGACCAGACTGTGGAACAGCTAAATATTTGCAGTTTGGGAGGCATTTACACTGCAGGACACTGAATGCCATCCGTGTTTGTATGTTTAGTCTTCAGTCCTGACAGGCTCTTAAATGTTTAATGTGAGAGGTATTTCTTCTGCCCTTAGGAAAAAAAAAAAAATCACTTTCCCTCCTATGCCAGTTCCTTTAATAGCAACAATCTCTTGAGCATTGGGAAGGACTTTTTATCTTAAAATACATATACAGTATTTGTAAACTTGACTTTTAGTTATCTCCAGAAAAAAAGGCTTTTTTATTTTTTTTGTTGGTGGTGTTTTCCTTTTTGCTTAGATGCTTCTGTTATGATTCCACTGACAACCTTGTCACTTTCTGCAGCTCCAAGAAGAGCCTTGTACCTTTGAAATTTTCATTATCTTTTGTCTGGCTGCCAAGATTTCTGCCACTGTAGTCTGGTGATGCAACAGCAGTATCTTGTACTGCCAGCCCAGAGACTCCAGATCAGAGGAAGAGATGCTCCAGAACGGAGCAAAGGTATCAGCATTCTTCATTTTAAAGTATATTTTCCCTGGCAGATTGGTTGCAGGGGCTAATGACAGAGCAGGGACTCACAGCTTACTGCTGGCATAGCGTTAGCCACCAAAAAAAACCCAAACCCAAAACCCCCGAAGCCCACTGGATTTAACAGTGACTGAAATAATTTTTACTCTGTCAGAGGTGAAAGGAAGGAAAAAGTGGAAGGCACATGATGCCTGATGATGGACATAGGCACAATATGTAGCATTGAATTAGGTATATTTTTAACTACCTTCTTGAAATGGATGGATGAAAAACACTATATCTGTATTACATTCAAGGACATGACTGCAATTCACTGTCTAGTATATATATATTTGTATATATACGGAACTGGTTTAAAACTAGGTAGTGTGGAGTCCAGGACTTACGTAGGAAGGTGGGTGAATACTCAAGCTCCTGACTGCAAAAAACCCACTACAACAGCATTCCTGTCAGGATTTCGGTCGTCTTGAGTCTACACGAGCTGTAGACATGACTGTGACATATCTGTGATTACATTAAGTCGTAGCATTAGAGTAGATAGATAGTTATTTGCTAAAAAGGATCACATGCAGATTGCTCTCCGCATAATGCCATTAAGCACGAGGGGCTTCAGAGTACTTTGTCATTCTTTGTCATTCAACCAACCACTGTTTGGAGCATGGCTCTGTCCCTGCTTGAAAAGGAGAGCAGAAGGTGTAGCTGAGGAAATGATGTGTGAGATCGTAGTGCTTTCATCTGTTTGTTATAAGGAGTAATGATATCGATAATAATTGCCTTGCATATTGCAAATACAGTGCAAACTTGGAGAAATTACTCATATTAAGGACACTACCAGTAAGCTCATTTTTGGTTTTCTGTATTTTTAAATACGTTTTCAGTTTTAGAAGGTCCTGTCCAAAGATTGCCAGTCCAGAGTTTGTGTATATCCCTTTTAAAAACGCAAGAAAAGGCAGGTACAAAACAAACTAGATCAAGCCAGCAGCTTTTTGCTTTCTTTCCAGCCAGATGGTACTCATTAGCAGTGAACTGACTTTAAAAATTTCCCACTGCATCCCTTCTTTTTCCCAACAGAAATTCCACCCCAGTGCTGGCTTGAGAAGATGGGCTGTGCAGCCTTTTTGAAAGTTTATGGGGTGTGTTAGATCCAGAAATAAAGGGATCATTTAAAGGGAAAGGGATCGCACATATGAAGCTCTTGGCCACTACCTCTTTTACATATACAGGGAGTCTTTTCTCCCCACTGCTTATCATAGCAGTGCTGCTTAAAGTCAGGACAAGAGCAAGTGAATTGCAAGACATTAGTGAATTTAAAGATCAAAAATTAAACTATATGCTTTAAGCAAAATCCAGTCTATGTCTCAAAATTCTGGTAGAAGCTGACATGCACCTCCCCTGTTGACAGTTCTTTTTATTTATTCACGGTGATCGCTCATTTGGTATTTAAAATCCACAAACAAATGAATTTAAATTATTGTCATATTTTATACCAGTCTATACTCAATTCCACACCCAGATACTGTCACGAATCCTGATTTAGGATCCTGCCAATCAAGCCAATTTGTCACGAATGGGTGATTTAGATCACTTAAAGAACCACTGTCAAAGGTATTAGCAAAAGTGTTTTTAAAATGACGTTGTAAAAGTACAACTTAACAAAGTTCGATGGCAAGGTTCACTCTATTACTGTGCAGCACAATCATTTGAACAATGATTCAAAACTACCAAGTCACAAGTCAAAGTTACTCTTCTACAAGGTTATGTGCGATAATGGTCGCTTGCCAAAGATCTGCCGTTGCTAAAAGGTCCCTCTGCCTTGAGAAGCAACCATGGGAGACATCCCAGCTCAAGAGGAGATCACCGCCATGCAGCCAGGCTGCCGAGCAAGGAGAGCTGAAGAAAGGCTCGCTTAGGCTGTCATCTTTATGGAATAAAGTGGTTGGCTCGTAGTCAAATTCCATGTGATGGAAAAGGTATCCAGGAGACTCCTTGTACCCACAACTTTCTTTGTTCCTGGATAAATGAGTCTTGGAAAAGCCACCTGCTATTCATGTGTTAATCGCATGACTGGTGTTCCACACTCATATGCGTCGATGCTCACTGTGTCACTGTGCTCCTTTTGGGTTTCCAGACTACAGATTGGAACTTGGGTTGGGTTTGCGTGGCAAGGTTTTGGTCATGGGGGACTACAGGGGTGGCTTCTGTGAGAAGCTGCTAGAAGTTTCCCCCACCTCTGACAGAGCCAATGCCAGCCGGCTCCAAGACGGACCTGCTGCTGATCAAGGCCGAGCCCATCAGTGACAGTGGTAGTGCCTCTGGGGTAACGTAGTCAAGAAGGGGGAAAAGAAACTAGCAGAAATTGCAGCCTGAGAGAGGAGTGCGAAGATGTGAGAGGAACAACTCTGCAGACACCCAGGTCAGTGCAGAAGGAGGGGCAGGAGGTGCTCCAGGCACTGGAGCAGAGATCCCCCTGCAGCCCATGGTGAAGACCATGGTGAAGCAGGCTGTCCCCCTACAGCCCATGGAGGATGATAGTGAAGCAGATATCCACCTGCAGCCCGTGGAGGACCCCACACTGGAGCAGGTGGATGCACCTGAAGGATGCTGTGACCCCCAAGGAAGCCCACGCTGGAGCAGGCTTCTGGCAGGACCTGTGGACCCATGGAGAGAGGAGCCCACGCCAGAGCAGGTTTGCTGGCAGGACTTGTGACCCCATGGGGAACCCACGCTGGAGCAGCCTGTTCCTGAAGGACTGCACCCCATGGAAGGGACTCACACTGGAGCAGTTGGTGAAGAACTGCAGCCCATGGGAAGGACTCACGTTGGAGAAGTTGGTGGAGGACTGTCTCCCGTGGGAGGGACCCCAGGCTGGAGCAGGGGAAGAGTGTGAGGAGTCCTCCTCCTGAGGAGGAAGGAGCGGCAGAGACAACGTGTGATGAACTGACCACAACCCCCATTCCCCATCCTGTGCTGCTGGGGGGGGGGGGGGGGGGGGGGGGGGAGGAGGGAGAGAAAATTGAGAGTGAAGTTAAGCCCAGGAAGAAGAGAGGGGTGGGGGGGAAGGTGTTTTAAGATTTTATTTTATTTTCTTATTACCCTATTCTGTTTGGATTGGTAGTAAATTAAACTAATTTCCCCAAGTTGAGTCTCTTTTGCCCATGACAGTAATTGGTGAGTGATCTCTCTGTCCTTTTCTCAACCTGTGAGCCTTTTGTTATATTTTCTCTCCCCTGTCCAGCTGAGGAGGGGAGTGATAGAGTGGCTTTGGTGGGCACCTGGCCTCCAGCCAGGGTCAGCCCATCACAGAACTGGAGGAGTTCCCGGCCAGGCTATGGCTCAGGCCTTTACCTCCTTCAGAGCAGTCACAGCCGCTCACTCGCTCCCCCTCCATGGGATTGGGGAGAGAATCAGAAAAGTAAAAGTGAGAAAACTCATGGGTTGAGATAAAGACAGTTTAATAGGTAAAGCAAAAGCTGTGCATGCAATCAAAGCAAGACAAGGAATTCATTTTCCACTTCCCATCTGCAGGCAGGTGTTCAGCCATCTCCAGGAAAGCAGGGCTCCATCATGCGCAATGGTTACTTGGGAAGACAAACACCATCACTCTGACGATGTTCCCTCTCTTCATTCTTCTTCCTCCAGCTTTATATGCTGAGCATGACATCATATGGTATGGAATATCCCCTCAGTCATTTGGGGTCAGCTGTCCCAGCTGTGTCCCCTCCCAACTCCTTGTGCACCCCCAGCCTAGTCGCTGGTGGGGTGGTGTGAAAAGCAGAAAAAGCCTTGGCTCTGTGTAAGCACTGCTCACTGTCCTG
Organism: Balearica regulorum gibbericeps; assembly: GCF_011004875.1. NCBI lineage: Eukaryota > Metazoa > Chordata > Aves > Gruiformes > Gruidae > Balearica > Balearica regulorum. The sequence goes on along the minus strand of NC_046184.1, from coordinate 163,598,474 downwards.
GTTTCAGCTGACACAGAGTTAATTTCCTTTCTAGTAGCCGGTATAGTGCTGTGTTTTGGATTTAGGATGAGAATGATGTTGATAACACACTGATAGTTTTAGTTGTTGCTAGGTAGTTGTGGTGTTCACACTAAGCCAAGGACTTTTCAGCTTCTCACACCCTGCCAGGTGCACAAGAAGCTGGGAGAGCACAGCCAGGACAGCTGACCCAGGCTGGCCAAAGGGACGTTCCCTACCATAGAGCATCATACTCCAGATATAAATGGGGACACTAGCTGGGAGGCAGGATTGCTGCTCAGAAACAGACTGGGCTTTGGGCTTTTGTTGTCTGGGGTTTTTTTGCATGCAGCAAGCAATTGCGAATTGTTTTGTATTAATATTTTTATGGTGGTTGTTCTTGTTATTGTTATTCTCTCCCTTTGTTATCCTATTAAACTGTCTTTATCTCAACCCACAAGGGTTTTTTTTTCCCATTCTCCTCCCCATCCCCTTGACGAAGAGTGAGTGAGCAGCTGCGTGGTGCTCAGTTACCAGCTGAGGTTAAAACACAATGCTTAGCAATAACAAAACATCCCTGTGTTATCAACACAATTTTGAGCACAAATCCAAAACATAGCCCCATACTAGCTATTATGAAGAAAATTCATTCTATTCCAGCCAAGATCAACACCAGATCCTTTACCAAACTACTGCTAGTTTGTTTAAGGGGTCAAGTGCATCTGTCACACTCCACCCTGTGACTAGTGTAAGTCTACTTTATTGACTCGTACGGTGGTAGTACGGTTACCTCTTGCCTCTATGTCATAAATACGTGGCGCATTGCAGATCAGTGGTAAGAGTCCAATTATTTGATAAGCTGTTTAGTTTGAGTGTCACAATTAATGCTAGTTATATACCATTTCACATACAAAATCAGTTGGTTTTATATGTTTTACATGTTGGATTGATGTAATTTGTATCATCCTTTAGCCAAACTTAAATATACAGAGTGATTATAAACAATAAACATAATAAGGTCAAAACTAACAGAACTGCAATTGGATGCGGCATCAAATTCAAAATTCCAGTTACTGTTGGTCACCATCCAAAAAGAGTTTCCCACCAGTGATGTTCTCCATCTTTCTTCTCTTTCTAGGACATGGTGTATATCTCCTCTGCATCATGACGGATGGTAGTCAGGGCTCTTTGTTGTTCTGAATTTGTTTTAGCAATTGACTCAGATCATCATGTTGCAACACTTTTCTTAATGTGAGATTCATTCCAATAGGGGTAGTCAATGTATCTTGGTACAATGTGTAGTTAGATTGTAGCAATTGGTGGGTTGTGACAGGAGCTGAATAGTTAATGTTGCATCCCATAATTTTGGTAAAATTACAAATACAGATATAGTGAGAGATTATTTGTCGCTACAGTGATGTTGTCTATAAATATAGGATCACAAAGGGTAATTATACACACATCTATTTCTAACATATGTAAGTACAGTTTTAGGGGTTTCATCAGGATGTATTTTAAAATGCAAAGATGTGTTCAGTGTCAAGACAAATGTCTTGGGCCTTAATGGTATTACTTTCACAAATAAATCCCTGTTGTTCCGATACAACACATGCATCAACATCAATAGTTTGCCATGTGTCCCCATTTTGTTGGGCCCATACTGTATGTTTTAACGGATAGAGGACAGTTCCATTGTAATTTAATCCCAGCACAATGATTTCATATGTGGTGTATATTGTTAAAACAAAAGCTGTGGCTCTACTGTCAGTGGGGTTATAATTTAAATTGACTGGATGCTACTAGGATTGGAATTCCCTTTCAAATCCAGTTGCATTATCCCAGATTGCCTTTCAAATTTCATCAGGTAAGCTGCCTTCCTCACCTTCTCTTATAATCACTGCCACAGTAGATTGTATGCATAGCTGAGCATGAATACAACTAAGAGCAAGAGAGACATTAATTTAAGCTGCACCTAGTGCATTCACAATTACTTGGTGGTTGTTTTTTGTTAATTCTTTCCACTGGGGTAATATATTAGATAAGAACCATTGGTTAGTTCCCAATGTTGATAGAGAAGATTGTAATGGACACTCTAATTTGTGTAAATTACTTGTTGCTAAGTTTAATTTGCTAAAACTTCAGTGTCCGTGCTATTTAATACTCCTAATCCTGTTCCTGAGATACCAGTCACATCTCTTCTTGATTGTTTTGGAGAGATGACGGTTTGCCCATGCAACCACATTAACCACCCTGAGTAGGACTTACTTAAGAATGGTGAGCAAGTAGGTTTAATTGCAGAGATATTGATCTGCATTGATAGTTGGACCATCATGGATTAAACAACATTCATTGCTGGCCTGTATTTTTGATCACATACAGTCCAATTTCAGAAATTTGTCAGGATAGAGTTTTGTTATCCTTACAATTGGGGCAGATGCTGAGTGAGGAGTGGTGGATGTTGTTGCGCTAGGCTCAGTAATATCTATTGGAAATTTAAATGATAGTCCCACATCCCTGTGAGCCCAGAGGCAGATTACACAAACAGGTTGTACTAAGGTAAAATTGTACCAATGGTCCAGTCTTTCAGAAGTGCAACATTTCCTATCTGTGGTGTTTGATGTAATATTGTACACAGAAATCTGAATTGCCTTCTCATGGGTAGAGCCATTGATCATCCAGCATCCTATTTTAATTTCTTTCTGTACCGTTCCCTGAAGTTGGGCAACTTTATTAACATCAGTTTCATTTTTATCCCAGCTCCATTCATTTCCTAGGTATACTTCAGTTCTGTGCATGACCACAGTGGAAAGATTTAAATCTCCCTTAATAGGGAGTGTTCGCATAGTCCAGTATACTTCACACAAGCTTGAGACCATGGCCACTCTAGGGTTCTTTGATCACAGGTTGGAAGAAGCATAGTGTTTGGAATAGTAACATGAACACAGCGTTTCTGTTTGCCATCCTGCAGAGTGCTGTAAGAGAAAAAAAGAGACTTGTTGCGGTGGGGAGAGTCCGAACAGGTTACTCTGTTAAAAAGAAGGAAAAATCCACTGTGCACTAATTCCATGCTTTGCACCAGTGCTATTAATAGCTTGCCAAGCAAGTGAGCCATGAGGTTTAGTTAGAGTCATAGTTCCAATTTGTGGTAAATTTACCATGACAGGTTGTTGTGGCTGTAAGTTATCAGATATTTTCTTTCATCAGAAGGTGGAGCATCGAGCTCAGCTTTTCAAAGAATGCTCGGCTCCCTGGGGTCCCAGTGAGCCCAAACTGATTATTTAATTGATGAAGTACTTTGGAAAGTTGAGTATCCCACTGGGTCTCATGTGGCTTAAGGTTCTTTTTCAATAAACTATTAGCTCTTTCTACCAACCCATTTGAGGATAATATGGGGTGTGGAATACCGATTGAATTTCTTCTTGGTTTGCCCATTCTTGCACTTCCTTATATTAGAAGTATGAACCATTATCACTTTGGATGACATCAGGAGTAGGTAGGCTTGAGAACCAAAATGATAGCCCTCATACTTGATTTCATCCATCAGCCTTTTGGCACTTAGGCAACATAAGCAAGCTGGAGACTTCCACTCCTGTGAGGCTATATAGATACCCAGCAGAGGGTTTGAATGGCCCTATATAATCAATTTGCCATGTAGACTATAAGGTTTTCCCTTCATTGATAGGTAGAGGTGATGCTTTAGCAGGATGATCTGCTTGTAATTTCAATTCTATATGGGGACATTCCGTAAGAATAATTTCACAAGTTTTTCTGTTTATAGGCCAACTCTCTGTGCAGCAAAGCAAAGCGTTTCTTTACCTGTGTGACCTAATTTTTGATGTAGCCATTTTCCCAAGCAAAACCACTCAGGATGTAAGGAGTTTCCTAATTTTATTTTCCTGATTTTAGTCAATTCACTCCCCTTTTGGTTTGTTTACTGTCTTTGGCGTGAGCTTTCATCCATCCCATCTTCAATGGTGTTTTTCTGGCTATATTTAGTAATAATTGCCAAACTGGAGATCTGTTTGCTTTCCAGTTCAGGGATTCCCATTGACAGAGACATTGTGTGGCACCAGCCCACACAGTGTAGAGGTCTACATGTGTGAAATTTGCTCCATTCTGTGCTGCTAAAACAATTGCTCTTAATTTTCCTACTTGTGCGCTGCCTTCACCTTCTATTATTTGTTTGCCAGTGGTAATGTTTAATGAGACAGTCATTGCCATTTACTGTTTATGGTTTTTGCTGAGGCATCAGTGAACCAAATGTCTTCTGTTGGTGTTCCCTTGGTGAGGGGAGGTGCATTTATAATTGGTGAGGTTTTAAAAAGTTGTTGGAATGCTAATGGATCTGCATTTATAGGCATCTATTATTTGGAAACTTTAGTATGTCTTTTGGTTAATTTCATTTCCTCTGCAATTCCTGTCAAGTAGGCAGACCATTTTCTGACTGTAGGTCTTTGTGCAACTCCTTCTGGGGGAGCAGTCCCCTTTAGGATTGCTTCTAGCAAATTAAATGGTCCTGTGGTTTTCACGGGCTGTCCCTGGTGTTTCACTGCTCAGAGTAAGGACAAAAGTCCGTTTTCCCATTCAGAGTATCTCTGTTCTGTCTCTTTAAATGCAGTTGAGCTGAATAATAAAGGTCTCTTTGGTCCGTCAGGGCCAGTTCCGAATAGGTTACAGTAGGTACCATGTTCTGCAAAACCCCATTCAGCTACAACAGGGTCACAAGTGTGTACTGGTCCCAATGATTGATATGTTTTTAATTCTTCAATCAGAGTTTTTATCACCTCCTTATGTTCTAATTTTCACTCCAAGGTTTGCCCTTCCCTAAAAGCGAATATAATGGATGAGCAATGATAGAAAATCTGGGTACATGCTTCCCCCAATATCCTAAAGTTCCCATTAACTGTTGTAACTAGATTGGGGCATTTGCAGCTGTTTGATTTTTCTTAAGTTATCTGGAAGAATCGCTGCACTGCCCACTATCCACCAAGTACCTAAAAACTTTACTTTCCTACTTGGTCCCTGACATTTTTCAGGTGGGATCTCAACTTCTGCTTCATGTAGTGCTTGCCACAGTGCTGCTGCTGCTTCCCCCACCTTTTCAGGGGAAGTTCGTCTGATTAGAATATCATCTATGTATTGGCACATCTATGTATTGGCACAAGTTTCACATCTTGAGGGAGTAAGATTGTAAAAGTTCAGCAAGTGCAGCCTGAGCAATCGTGGGTGAATGTTTATACCCCTGTGGGAGTCTGTTAAAGGTGTATTGTATCCCCTCCCAAGTAAAAGTAAATTTCTCTTTATCTTCTTCCTGTAAATGGACCATAAAGAACACATCTTTCACATCTAGCGCTGCCACCCATGGGTGTGCGGCTGCTCGCAGCGTGGCTGTTAAAGTTGCAATATTGGGTGCTGCAGCCATTAGCGGGGCTGTGTTGGCATTTTAGCGCAGATAAGCAATTGTTAGATGCCATCGCCTGTCCCATTTTTGGACTGGCCAGACCAATGAATTGTATGGGGAGTGGGTTCTGGAAATAACGTGCCCATTTTTCCAAGTCTGCTCTTACCTCAGAAATCCCATTTCATACCACAGCAGAAATCGAGTATTGCGGTACATTAGTAATCTTTGAATCAGGGAGTGCGGGGGCTGCGTGGAATACACACACTGTAGCCTCCCGATTTCTATCAGGGTTACGGTCAACATTTGAACTGAAGTATCACACACTGCCATCTGGCAGGCACCGGGTTCTGCCCTTCAAAACATTGAAAACCAAAATATTTTCATTGTGATCTTTAACTGCAAAGTGAGTAGACAACATGCACTTCTCACCCAGGAGTCATAAAGTGTTTTTAAAATGACGTTGTAAAAGTGCAACTTAACAAAGTTCGATGGCAAGGTTCACTCTATTACTGTGCAGCACAATCATTTGAACAATGATTCAAAACTACCAAGTCACAAGTCAAAGTTACTCTTCTACAAGGTTACGTGCGATATTGGTCACTTGCCAAAGATCTGCCGTTGGTAAAAGGTCCCTCTGCCTCGAGGAGCAACCATGAGAGTTGTCCACGCTCCTGTGCATTGTTGCATATCGATGCGTTCCACGCTTATATGCATCGATGCTCACTGTGTCACTCTGCTTCTTCCTGGGTTTCCAGAGAACAGATTGGAACTAGAGGAGTTCTTGGCCAGGCTATGGCTCAGGCCTTTACCTCCTTTGGAGTCTGTACCAAACTACTGCTAGTTTGGTTAAGGCGTCCAGTGCATCCATCACAACTATGCTTCTATAAATTAAAGTTCCCAGTCAGAACCAGTTGAGCTAGTATCTGTTCCCAGGTGTCCTGCTTCCCTGTTGGCATTTCCCAGTGCAGTCAGACAGGAGAAGGTGGATAAAGCAAATAATCTTTTTAAGTTTTTTACTGATAGTTTCTGAAAAATCAGGAGCACCTGACCAAGCAGAACTTCTGGTCATATGAGCAATATATATATTTTTATCTATTTTATATGTATATATGTGGGGTTTATATGTGTATATAAAGTAAATAGTGTTCAGGAATGTACCTGGGCATTGGAAAATGATCCCGCTGAGTTGTTAGAACAGTCCCTGGAAGAGTTTTGATTTATGTCAACTGGCACTTTCCCAGACAATTCCCAGGCATCATTTGGGAGTTAGAAGGTTCTAGGCACTGTTCCCAATAAGCAATATGCTCCACTCACCCTGTTTTGAAGAGCAAGAAATTTTACTAGCTTAGGCAAGGGCTGTTCCACAGCTGTTTATCTTGGTGTCAAGGAATGTTCATAGCACACAACTGTCAATATAATACAGACAGATCAGGCATACCAGAGAATGAATTTAAATATTCAGTCCCCGTGTGTGTTTGTTGGATACTCACTATTTCAGAGTAATTATCTTTCCTTCAATTGTCAATCTCCCAAACTCACATTGTCTTTTCCAGAGAATTTAGCATTTAGTTTTCTCATTTTTTCATTAAAGCAAATGATTACAGTGTATCCTAAATTGAATACATCTAAATAGATGCATTCTGAATTACACTCTAAATTGAGATTTGGCAACACCGTGTGGTAACAGCATCCATGGTGTCAGTATTAGAAAAAACAAAATCTTTTTTTCTCTTTTTATTAGTGATACAGAGAATACAATTGCATGGTAGGAAGCTGATGTAGTATGTTTAGAATAATAAACTCCTTTTTGCTTTGCAAGTTTTTATATCACACACACATCTTTTCAGCTTCTGAGCTACATTTATAGCAGCAAAGTAACTGTCCACATCTAGAAAATGTCATGATTGGTGTCTTGGGGCATATTCGTGGACGTCCTTTGGGAATGATTAGGCAAGAGAGTGAGAGGGTGGACAATCTGCCTTTTTGTCTTACCTTGTAAACATTTGCAATTCAGACAAATACTCAAGTGCGCTTGAGAACCCACCAGTGTTTGTGGCTTGCATAGTCAGTAGAAGTGTAGTTAGGCAGTCATTTATCCATTAGCTGATACGTTCTCCCAGCATTTCAGTAACAGAAAGACAATATTACTGCCACTCTACATGGCAAACAGATGGAAAATAGAAGCATCAAGAACTGAAGAAGTTTTCCCAAAGCCATACAGCTGTGCTTTACATGATAACATGCTTCTGGAATTTATACTAGAGTTTGGTGTGTCAGTTCTCTTCTTCAATTGCACAATCCTCCACCCTCCATCCAAATACTAAGTTCTAGTCTAACTCTCCTGCTTGACCCTCAACTGCACCTTTGTTTGTGCACCTTGCAATGCAACTTTAGTGGGTGTAGGCCATCACGGGTGCTCAGTACAGACTCTGCATGGGAGGCACACAGCTGAACCTTACATTTCTTGTTCTATTCCTTAATCAAATATTGAGTTTCAGCTCCAGTTTCCTGTTTGTTTTCTCCCTAAATTCTTTATTTACTGTTTTTAATGGACTAAACAAACTATTTGCAACTTCCCATAAACTCTGTGCTGTAGTGACCTCTATATCCAGCTGAGATGGCTTCAGTTTAATGATACCCAGGTAGGCTTTTGTTTCTTTTGATGCATCTTTATTCATAATAGTTTTCTGCTTCCAGACAATGTTCCCTGTGGATCGCCCATTCTCCTAATCTGTCTTTTGGGGAATAAATTGTCTGTTCTTCTTCTAGCTGGCTAGTGGTCATTTCCATATCTAGGTTGTGGTTCTCAGCACAGAAGAAATCCAGGTGTTACACTAACAGTCTGAAATAAACAATATATATACAAAACTTCCTTAAATTCCTGCTAGCCTGCTTCCGGTTTCTTGCTCACAGTCCAAATGACATAAACTGCCCTTATTTTCCATCAGTTTTGTAATCCTTAAATCTTTGGGTCACTTTTGTTTGGACATCAGTCACAGTGGAACATCCGCTTCTGAGTTATCTTTTCATAACACAGAGGCAGCATGAATTTTCCAGTTTGTATGGAGGTACATCATCATCAAAAGAACTCCATGCAAATATACTTCTCCATTTTCATTGTGATGTAACTTAAACAAATGTTTAAAGTGAAATTATGTTTAAAGTTCAGATCTTCAAGATCTCTAAGATGAAGCAAAGTGATTTCCCTGGCTAGCAGGTGAACACCCAAGACAGACTCAGTATCCTGGTGTCACTGTGTTGGTGCCTGTTCCTGGCCTGATGGCACTGGAATCTTCCCAACCGCTTCCTAACAGTAGGATATCTGAAAGAGCCAAGCATCTTATGCACTAATGCTTGCTGAATTCAAATCAGGAGATCAAAAAACTACAGATATAAAACTAACAAGTATTAATCTCTGATTTTAGAACTCATATTAATCTGACATTAGACGTCTACCATATAGAAATTACACAAAGAGACTAGTTCATATACAGGTGTCTCTGGAAAGACATAGGATTTCCTATAGTGCACATATGCTCAAAAATATAGTATGCCAGTTTACTACAGTGCTGAAATTTTTAGCATTATTACTTTTGCATTATTGGAACAAGGCTTGGGACACTTTTGGCCCGTGCCATACATGAGTAGCCCAGGTCATAGCTGGATATACTTCTTATAACTTGGAGTTAGCAATGGTGGAAAGGACTATTCAGAATAGTGAGTCCACATTGGCCACTTGTGTCTTGGAGCTCAAGATAGCTTCATCATACAGATCTGACTGGTTCCATGCTGGAGGAACTCTTATTAGTAGGAAGAATTATCCAATTAGTGCTACACAGGCACACTTACTGTTTCTGTATGGATACAATTCTGCAGTACTGTTCAACGTACCTATTTTAGATGTTTACCTTAAGCCAAATTAAATTGAACCTTCAAATATGTTACAGATATTTAAATACTTTGCTGATTTGAGGTCATATATAATCATCTTAAAAAATAAATATGAATGAAAACTATATGGTATACATTATCCTTGTATTTATTAAGATGGAAGTATTTAATACTTAAATTTAACCTGAAATATATAATATAAAAGTAGATTATGAACTTTTATTTCATGGATTTGATTGTGTTGCATGTGTTTTGGAGGGCAGCTAGTATAGCAGCTCTTCATAGTCATGCTAATATTTCATAGAATCATAGGATCATAGAATCATAGAATCATAGAATGGTTTGGGTTGGAAGGGACCTCAAAGATCATCGAGTTCCAACACCCCCCACCCCACACCCTCCACTAGACCAGGTTGCCCAAAGCCCCATCCAGCCTGGCCTTGAACACTTCCAGGGAGGAGGCATCCACAGCCTCTGTGGGCAACCTGTTCCAGTGCCTCAGTACCCTCATAGTGAAGAATTTCTTCCTAACATCTAATCTAAATCGACTCTCCTTCAGCTTAAACCCATTACCCCTTGTCCTGTCACTACACTCCCTGATAAACAGTCCCTCACCAGCTTTCCTGTAGGCCCCTTCAGGTACTGGAAGGCTGCTTTAAGGTCTCCCTGGAGCCTTCTCTTCTCCTCAGAGAATTTTAGATTTTCCTCAGAGTATTTTAGATACTCCCATTAACACTGATTCAGACAGATTTCAGAGGTAATATTCCTCTGAATGGTCTTAAATGACTTTCAGACACCAGTGTTTACATATTTTTTACAAATATTATTTGACACCCAGCCCCAAGACCTTGTTAAATCATATTTATTAAAGACTGGAAAATATAGCTGGTGCAAAAGCTATGCTTATGTCAGTAATCTCTTGAAGAATTTAAAATATAATTGAATGTTTACAGTAAAATGTTCCCATATAATAATACTGTTGTGAGAAGTCCAACTTTGGAAATATCTATCTTTCATTCAAATGTATAAATATTTTGATTTGGATAGAGTATGCTGCTTATGGTCAGTTTGTAGCAACCATATGAATTTATGGGTATTTAGAGATTTAGAATTATGAAATTGTTGTAGACTTTTTCAATTAATCACGTCTATTATTGTATCATATGTTTGTCTTTGCTTTTAGCTGTTTTGCCACATCTTTTTTGTTTCATTAATAATTAAATGTCAAATAAATTTGAATAGGATATTGTCTAAGTGACCTTTCACAATTTACTGATTGAGAAATTTTCTGCTGAAAAAAACCCATAAAAACATGATTCTTGCAATGTGATCTAAAACATTGAGTTTAAATATTACATAGCAACTTCAGTCATTTGAATTTCAGAAAACACAACTGCCTCTGCTTTTCTGATCACAAGGACAGTTTGACCAATAGAAATGTCAGTTTGCAATCTGAGTCTGCCCAGTGCAGTAACTACAACCTTCATTTTGTCATTATGCAGATCACGAGATCATGCTGCACTTCTGTGTCTGAAAGGCTAACTCCTTTTTAAGTTCAGTCCAAGTTTCTTGGATTCTTTTGATTTTTCACAGACTTTATTGACGAAATGGGTACATCAGTGCTCTGTTCTCAATATTGCTCCTTACCAAGATTTTGTCTGAATTGTCCAACTACATAATCATTTTTGCATGTTTTTATAATGGACTGGCTAGCCAGTGAATTTTGGGCACAGTTTTTCTTTTCTGAATGCACATTTAATGAAACCAGTCACTTCACATTTGTGCTATAGTGAATTTTTATACATGCATGCATCAGCTGAGTCTCTCTATCTCTCTCAGCAAATATATCCCAGTTGCTTTAAATCATATGAGCTACAGCTCTGACAACTATGTTTACATCTTCTTTCACAATATAATGTGAAAAAAAGAAAGATTATATATGCTAGTTCCCTTTATCAGTAGATATCTTCTAGTCAAACTGTTCGTTCACTTCTTGCTTGTTTTTATTATTCTATGTATTTAAAAGAGAAATTTAAATAAACAGTCCTTAAATTTCCATATATCTCCCATGTAAAATGTCAAAAAATATTTAGCTAGAGTTTTTCTTTCTTAATAACCTACAAAGCAGATATTTTATCAAAGTACATATCTGTGGATTTCTGCTTTGAGTAGGAGTCAACTTACTTTTAAACCCAACCTAGAGTCTCCCAGAATTGGACAAACTGTTTCATGAATTTATGTTAGTTGAAGTGATTATGATTTAAATTTTTTTCTTCTTCTAGTTTTTAACCTACAGATATTACCATTGGATTTAATAATCTGGAATCTCATGCTAAGATATGAGCTGTAATACTACAGCTTCTTGCACTATTCTCTGTATACCCAGAATATACACCAAGAATCCAGCTCTTCTATAGAGTCGATGTCATGGTTAAACCCCAGCTGGTAACTAAGCACCATGCAGCTGCTTGCTCACCCCTCCTCCCTAAAGGGATGGGAAGAAGAACTGAAAAAAACCACCCTTGTGGGTTGAGATAAAGACAGTTTAATAGGATGACAAAGGAAGATAATAACAACAGTAGTAATAATAATAATAACAACAACAACAACAGCAGGTGATGCACAAATGCAATCACTCACCACCTGTGGAAAAAAACCCCAATGCCCAGCCTGTTTCCAAGCAGCGATCCCCCCTCCCAGCTATCTTCCCCAGTTCTATCCGGAGCATGACGCTCTATGGTAGGGAACATCCCTTTGGCCAGCCTGGGTCAGCTGTCCTGGCTGTGCTCTCCCAGCTTCTTGTGCACCTGGCAGGGTGTGAGAAGCTGAAAAGTCCTTGGCTTAGTGTAGGCACTACACCTACCCAGCAATAACTAAAACCATCAGTGTGCTATCAACATTATTCTCATCCTAAATATAAAACACAGCACTATACCAGGTACTAGAAAGAAAATTAACTCTAACTCAGCGAAAACCAGGACAGTTGCCTGGCTAGAAATGTTAGTAGAAATGAAAGCATCTCTGTAGCAGATAAAATGTGAATGAGGCACATAACAGTGAAAAATTATGTAATGTTTTCTGTAAATATAAAAGAAGATCATTTGGTTCTGTTTTATATGTAATAAGATCCATGGACTTTGTGATATATTAAGACTAGTTTGAGATGTTTGCAAGCCATAGTCATTACATGACCTAGGAAACAGTAGTGAAATTATGTTCTGTTTTCCAGATATTTTAACTTTTTTTTAACACTTGGATTCTGATGATTTTATCTTGCAACTGCATGGTTAAGCAGTACAATAAGGCATATTAAGTAAATTGTAAAATAATTATGCATGGATAAAGTATATAAATGCATGTACAGCTTACACAGATTAGGGATACAAACAACTTCATTACACAGAACAAATAAAGTTTCATCAGAAATCCCACATAAGAGTCACAGAGTACTTTAGGTTGGAAGGGACCTCCAGAGGTCACCTAGCCTAACATCCAGCTCTGATCAGGGACAACTCATGTCAGGTTTTTCAGGGTCATGTCCATTTGAATTCTGAATATCTCTGAGGGCAGAGAGCCCACAGTGTCTCTAAGCAACCTGTTCCTGTGGTTGATGAAATTCCTTCTGAACATTTTTTCCATGGAATTTCATTCATTTCAACTTGTGTCTGTTACTTCTTGTCCTGCCCCTATACTCTTCTCAGAAGAAGCCAGCTCTGTCTTCTTCAGACTGTCCCATTTGGTAGCTGTAGACAGCAATAACATCCCCTCAAACTGCCTCTTCACCAGACTGAACAGATGCACCTCCCTCAGACTGTCCCTGTATGTCTTGTGTCCCAGCTCCTGATCATCTTGGAGGTCTTTCATTGGTCTTGCTCCAGTATGTATGTGCCTCTCTTGCACCGGAGACAGCGCTCCACATATGGTCTGTGCTGAATAGAAACAATCAATCACCTCTCTTGCTGTGCTGACTTCAGCTTTGCTCATACAGCCAGGATGCTGTTGTCCTTCCTTGCTGCAAGGGCACACTGCTGACATTGATCTTGTCCACTAGGACTCTCAGGTCCTTTTCTGCAGTTTATTTGCAGCCCATTAACACCCAGCCTGTACTGACACATGGGATTATTCATCCCAGGAGCAGGACTTTGCATTTGTTTTTCTTGAACTTTAAGGGATTCCTGCTGGTCCATTTCTCCAGGCTGTAGGGATGCCTCTGAATTGCAGCCCTGCTTTCCAGCAGATTGACTGCTCTTCCACAATTTGACATCACCCACAAACTTGCTGAAAGTGCATTTCCTGTCATTGTTAAGGTCATTAATAAAGCCATTAAGCAGCATCAGCCCCACCATTGACTCTACTGAAGTGGTTTCCAATTAAGCTTTGTTCTACTGATCACAACTCATTAAGCCTAGTGATCCAGCCAATTTTACACCTACCTTACAGTACATTTACCCAAATCATATCTCACCAGCTTGGTTGTAAGGATACTATGAGACACCATTTCAAAGTCTTTGCTAAACTGAAGTTATACAACATTCATTGTTCTCCCCTCACCCACAGAGCCATCACCACAGATGGCTACCAGGAGGTCATGGCACAATTCGCCTCTGGTATATCTGTGCTGCCTGTTCTTAGTGCTACTGTTCCTTTCTCATGTTTCTACTCATATGGAAAAAGAGTTTGTGAATATAATGACTTTGAAAGGTTTGACTTTGTTAGCAGCTCATATCATGATTAGTAATAAAGAATGTTAAATTTATTTACATGATTTTATTTAATAAAGCACAACCTCAGATCAAGGAGCACCCTACAGTTATATTCATGCAGTCATGTTTCCGAAGTCTTAGCTAGAACCTCCCTCTCTCATCAGACTTTATACAGGAGACAGTACACTTCCAAAGCCAGTTTCACTAAAAATGCAAATAAAGAGTATCTATCTGTTGAACATGAACTAGTGACTATGGATTCAGGATGATATTTACAGAAGTAAACAGTCGCAGTTTTTGCAGTGCAAAGTGTATCTTGAACAAAATGTTAGTGACCAGTGAGGTAACGGAATTGCCTAGGGGATGCAATGAAGGCTAAGAGAAATCAAAAAAAAGCCATAAACTAAAATCTAAACCAGATCAGACTGCATTTGTTTAATTTTAAAATAGAGATAAGTGAGTGGAAGAGGAACTTTTCAAAGGTTTGGATGATTCCCCTGAAGGCGGAAGGGGATAACATTGGGCTTGCCAGCGGCACGTTGTGAGATGATGTACACAGGTTGGAGGGATGGACCGCTGGCGAGGGCCCTTGGCCTACTGCTCAGAGACATGCTGGACGCACTACAGCATGCTCGAAGCCTAGAGGAGATGAGCCAGGGGCTCTGGATGCAATGGGAACCAACGGGGTAACACTGGGAAGATACATCAAAAGAATCCCAGCCACCCCAGCCAATAAGTCAGCCTCATCGGGGGCACAAGTAAAATGCCTCTACGCGAACGCACGGAGCATGGGGAATAAACAAGAGGAGTTGGAGACGTGTGTGTGCCTGCAAGGCTATGACCTTATTGGCATTACAGAGACGTGGTGGGATAGCTCCTATGACTGGAGTGTTGGGATGGAAGGGTACAGGCTCTTTAGGAAGGACAGGCAGGGCAGGTGAGGAGGGGCTGTCGTCCTCTATGTCAATGACCAGCTGGAGTGCATGGAGCTCCACCTGGGGATGGAGGAGGAGCCCACTGAGAGCCTATGGGTCAGGATTAAAGGGAGGGCTGGGGCAGGGAACATCATAGTGGGGGTCTGCTACAGGCCACCTGACCAGGGAGACTGAGCAGATGAAGCCCTCTATAGGCAGATAGAAGCAGCCTCACGCTCACAAGCCCTGGTCCTCATGGGGGACTTCAACCACCCTGACATCTGTTGGAGGGACAACGCAGCTGAGTGCAAGCAATCCAGGAAGTTCCTGGAATGTGTTGATGACAACTTTCTCCTCCAAGTGATAGAGGAGCCCATTGTCACCGAAATCCGGGAATAAACCTCGTAACACCAATGTAGTGTTAAAAGGCAGGCATTCTTTATTGCAGCGCTGGATGCACGGGGGATAGTTCCACCTAACGTGCATACCTAGCCTACGAACACGCACATATTTATATTCTCAATACACACATGATCACAATTACATCACATAGTTACATAGTTACTTCGTTATGATTGGTGTAAAACTTTCTCGCTTTGCTTTTAAAGCTATATACTTAAAGAAATTCAGAGAGCATGCCCAGTGAGGGGTGGTCGTACCTTGGAGGTGGGTAGTTTTTAGCATGGAGGTGTGTTTTGGTATTATAATGAGATTATAATGAACAAAGTTCACTCAAAGGACATGATTTTGACAGAAAATGAAATATTATTTGGCTCACGTACCAATAATGCAGTTTATCAGTTCCATGGTACATACCAACCTCTCAGGTTCTCATTCCTAAAATGTTTTTCTCATTCCTTATTACTGCTAATAATCTCATCTTGATCCCATCACCATGGTTAAAAAGTTAAACACATCGGTTACAATCCCCCCTTTGGAAGTTTTGAAATAATCACCTTTTCAATACTTCCACTATACTAATTATTTTCTATGTGTTGGAGGAAACTCTGGGATTGTTTGTTTATTTTGCTGTTTCACAACAGCTTGGATGATCATATGAGTGAGAGAAGTTTCACGAATAATTTGTTTTTTTCAGATGTGTTAACCGATTCATCATTTTCCAAGTTATGATATATAATATTATTGACAAGGTCATACTGATCAAAACCAATGTTAAAAGAATCACGATGGGGCGACACAACTTGTTTAGGATGCCTGTAGCAGTAGGCGACCATCCGAAAAGTGTGTCCCACCATTTAAGTTCTGCATCTCTCTGCACTCTTTCAAAAACTCGATGTATTTCTTTCACATTATGATGAACAGTTATTAGTGTTTTCGTTAGGATGAACCTCAAAATGGCAAATATTTTGTTTAGTGTCCAAACAAATATTTTGTGCCTTAATTGCATTACCTTCACAGACAAATCCTTGTTGTTCCCGCACGATGCAAGATTCCAAATTAACAGTTTGCCATTTTTCATTCATCTTTCGGGCCCATACTCTATGCTCGGAAGGATAGAGTATAGTTCCGTTATGGTTTATCCCTAATGCAATGATGGGGTAAATTGAGTATTTAGTAGCATTAGATATAGTGAGCACAAAAGTTGTAGCTGCGTTTGTAACAGGATCATAAGTAAAGTTTACCAGGCTCCACCAGGACTGAAGTTCTTTCTCAAAATCAGTAGCACTGTCCCAAATTATTTTCCTAATTTCAGTAGGGAGAGTGCCTTCTTCGCCTTCTCTTATAATTGAGGCAGCCACCGACTGCATCCATAATTGAGCCTGAATGCAACTGAGAGCCAAGGAGAGGTTATTTTGGATCACCCCAAGTGCGTCCGTAATTAACTCGTGGTCCCTTACATTTATTCTTTCCCATGTGGGTAATATACTTGACAACAGCCACTGGTTAGTTCCTAAAGCCAGTAAAGAGGATCGTAAATGTTGTTGTAATCTAGCCAAATCACTAATTGAGGCTGCCAATTTGTTCATTATTATTTCTGAATCAATGCTATTTAAAACTCCCAATCCTGTTCCCAAAACACCGGTCAAGTCTCTTTGTGTTCTTTTCGTAGTAAGAGTTTGTTTTTGTAGCCAGGTTGTCCACCCCTCATATGAGATTTTTAAGAAAGGTGAACAAGCTGGTTGAATATCCGAAACATTGTTTTGCATTGACAATTCAACTTGTTTGAGAGACCATGCCGGGTTAAACAACATTTGTTGCAAGCCTGTATTTCTGATCACGTATGGTCCAATTTCAAAGATTTTCAGGTTAAGCGCAACAATTGGTTGGGTAGTAGGTATTATAACGTCTATTTTAAGTTCTCCCCAGTATTTGGTGTTATTTTTACCACATATCACTTTACGGGAGTATTGTACAGTAGTCAAATTTAGCCAACAGTCTAAATTTTGATCTTTACACAAAATAGGGCCATGTGATCCATTTTCATAACTGTTTATAGGTTCAATGTGAGATTTAGTGATTAATCTGCATCTTATTGTGATGTCATTCCCTTGTGGTACCATAAAAGAGGGGGTGACTTCACTTTTACTAGTTAACGTAAAAAGGGTATCTGTGCCAGCGTGCGTGACTATTGCAACACTAGGGGTTTAGTTACAACATTTATCTTGAATTTGAATGTAAGGCCTCGTAATCTTCCTGTCAATGGGTTAGGTCGCCAATTGCATATCACATAAACTGGCTTAGTCAAAGTAAAATTGTGCCAACAATCTCCTTGTTCCTTAATACAGAATTTGGTGATTTCAACATTATTGGTACTAGGGTCTAAGGAGTAATTACCGACATTCTGCTGGCGGCAACACGTAATGAGAGAATCTTGTTTGTTACATTTCCATTCTGTGGTGGGACAGAGTCTCGTTGTAAGATTAGAACTAGGGTCTAATAGATTTCCGGTGATGGTAACTGAAGAAGCTTTCTCATGAAGAGATCCTTCCATCTTTCTGCATCCTACTTGGATTTTTTTCTCCAATTGTTCCTGTTAAGACACAGACCCAGTCCTTTCTGTCCCATTCCCACTCAGGTGGGTGGTAAACTTCAGATTCATGCATTACCACAGTGGCTAAATTTGGGGAACGGTCTTTGAGATATGGTCCCATCATAGCTTGGGACCATGGCCATTCTGTATTTCTTTGGCTACAGATCAGCGACAAAACACAAAAAAGTGTTATTAACCCAATCAAACAATTCATAATATTCATAGTTCAACACATAACATGCAAACCCTTTATAAATTTTCCATTTTGAAAACCAGTTCTTTTAGCTTTCCAGTTCCCTGTCAAATTTTCTACACAGTCTGAGTTTCAAAGGTCCTTTTTGCATAGATGTCCACTGCTCTGACGGTGCCTTCTTTACTCGAGTATAATGAATCCACGGCTCCACTCCTTCTACCTTAACTGCGGTATAAGTTGTCAACAGTACCTGGAAGGGTCCCTTCCACTTTTCTTGGAGTGGTTCAGAACTCCATGTTCTTATATACACAAAGTCACCTGGCTGGTATGGATGTACAGGCGTATCAAGAGCAAGCGGTCTGGTCAGCACAATATATCTTCTGAGCGCTTCGAGGGTCTTTCCTAAAGAAATCAGATATGTTTTCAAATCTGTTTCCCCTGTTCCCCTCATGTTCCCTGGGATTAAAGGAGTTTGGTAGGGTTTGCCATATAATATTTCATATGGACTTACACCGTCTTTAGATCTTGGTTGGATTCTTATTCTTAACAGAGCTAATGGCAAGGCCTGTGGCCATTTCAAAGATGTTTCTTGGCAAATTTTACTTATTTGTCTTTTCAAGGTCTGATTCATTCTTTCAATCTTCCCGCTTGATTGTGGTCTCCAGGGAGTGTGTAAGTCCCATTTTATCCCCAGAATTTTACTTAATTGCTGGACTATTTCTGCTACAAAATGTGGTCCTCTATCAGAAGACATGCCCAATGGTACCCCAAACCTTGGTATTATCTCTTTTAACAATATTTTAACCACTTCTCTCGCTTTGTTGGTGTGACAAGGAAAAGCCTCCGGCCATCCGGAAAACGTATCAATCAGTACCAGCAGATATTTATACCCATTTTGTCTGGGTAATTCAGAAAAATCGATTTGCCAATAATCTCCTGGGGAATTATCCTGCTTTGTTACTCCTAAAGGTGCTTTCCTCTGGTTTAAAGGATTATTTTTAAGACAGATTGGGCACTTAGCTATTATTGACTTAATTATTCCTGTCATTCCTACGCACACTACAAATGTTTTCAAATTTGTAACCATAGCATCTACACCCCAATGCGTCTGCTCATGTTGCTCTTTTGTAAGTTTCAACATAATTTGTGGGGTCACTATTACCTGATTTTCTGGTGTTACCCACCATCCTTCTGCATTTTGGGATGCCTTTAAATGCTCTGTCAATTGTTCGTCTAATTTACCATATCTTACTTTTATATTTGGAATTTTTACCTGTTTTACTGGTACCAGTGCAAGGATACCTTGTTCTGCAGCCTCTTTTGCAGCTTTATCCGCCAACCGATTACCTATATTGACAGCCGTCTGACCAAATTGATGAGCTTTGCAATGCATTACGGCCACTTCCTTTGGTTTTTGCACATCTTGCAGGAGCTGAAGAGTTTCCTCCTTATGTCTTATAGGTGATCCTTGGGCTGATAACAGCCCTCTTTCTTTCCATATGGCTCCATGAGCATGGATCACACCAAATGCGTATTTGGAGTCAGTCCATATGTTTACTCTTTTCCCTTCGGCCATTCGTAAGGCCTGCTTCAGCGCCACCAATTCTGCTTTCTGTGCTGATGTATTTGCAGGTAGTGTCCTTGACTCCAATATTTTGTCGATGGTGACAACAGCATACCCGGCCATTCGCCTTCCTTCTTGCACAAAACTGCTTCCATCCGTGAACAGTTCCAGATCAGGATTCTCCAAGGGTTCGTCCTTCAGGTCCGGTCTGCTGGAATAAACTTGTTCAATGGTTAACAGACAGTCATGTTCCAATTTCTCAGTAGGATTTTCTGTTGACAGGAACATTGCCGGATTTACAATTGCTGTGGTTTTTAATTCCACATCATCTTGTTCCAATAGGACAACCTGATATTTCAACATTCTACTAGGGGATAACCAATGACCCCCCTTTTGTTCTAAGACAGTTATTACCATATGCGGTACATATACCACTATTCTTTGGCCCATAGTCAATTTTCGGGCTTCCTGAATCAGCAGCACCGTTGCTGCCACGGCACGCAAACATCCCGGCCATCCTTTACTCACAGTGTCAAGTTGTTTGGAGAAGTACCCCACTGGTCGCTTCCAAGATCCCAGCCGCTGCGCCAGCACTCCAAGGGCCAGATGTTGCCTTTCGTGTACAAACAGCTCAAAAGGTTTGGTTAGATCAGGTAGACCCAGTGCAGGGGCCGTCATCAATGCCTTTTTGAGTTCTTTAAATGATTTATGGCATTCAGGTGTCCAAGTCAGGTATTGATCTTTAGATTCTTTCAGGGCTTCATATAGGGGTTTCACATACAGTCCATAATTTAAAATCCAGAGTCGGCACCATCCAATCACTCCCAAAAAAGCTCTCAGTTCCTTTGGGCTGTTAGGTTCGGGAATCTGACAAATGGCTTCTTTCCTTTCGTTTCCCAATTGTCTTTGTCCTTGTGATATCTCAAATCCCAAATAAATCACTGCTTCTTTCCCTATCTGAGTCTTGTTTCTGGAGACTCTATATCCTCCCTGGCCCAGGAAATTCAATAAACTGATAGTCATTTCAAAACATGTTTCTTTACTTTTTGCTGCTATCAGGATGTCATCCACATATTGTAGTAATATGCCTCCTCCTTGATTCTGTTTCTTCCACATTTCTAATTCCTTTGCCAATTGGTTTCCAAATATTGTAGGGCTATTTTTAAATCCTTGTGGAAGTACAGTCCATGTTAATTGCGTTTTCCTTCCTGTAGTGGGACTCTTCCATTCAAAGGCAAATATGCCTTGACTTTTCGTATCCAGAGGTATGCAAAAGAAGGCATCCTTTAAATCCAGCACAGTAAACCATTTATGTTCCTCCCTCAGAGATGTCAGCAAGGTATATGGATTGGCCACTACTGGGTGTGTATCTTGAACTATCTGATTTATGGCCCTTAAATCCTGAACTATTCGATATTCCCTGCCTCCTGATTTCCTTACTGGTAATATAGGGGTATTATATTCTGATTCACATTCTACTAACAGCCCATATTCTAAAAATTCTGTGATTAATTCCTCTAGCCCCTTTCGGGCTTCCCATTTGAGAGGGTACTGTTTTTGTCTTACCGGCTTGGCTCCAGGTTTTAAAGTCACCTTTACCGGTTCTGCCAGTTTGCATCGTCCCGGAACTCCACTTGCCCATACCAGGGGGATGACTGCATTGTCCACTACTTCTGGAATCTGTTCCTCCTTGGGGGAATCCTGTAACATAAACACTCTCGCCTCTATAGCTTTTGATTCTGGTATTAGTAATCTAATTTCTCCATCTTTAAAAATAATTTGTGCCTTTAATTTGCTTAATAAATCTCGTCCCAATAAAGGCAATGGACATTCGGGCATATATAAAAATTGATGTGTTACCCACTGTTTTCCCAGCTTAAATTTTAACAGTTTCAAGAAAGGCCAGTTCTCTTTTCGCCCTGTCGCACCAACACCCTCTGCTCATTTATAGCTGAGTTTTGCTTTACATGTTTATTATTCTCGGTCAAGATTGCCAGAATTTTCCATCCCTTTGCATTTGTCTGACTTCTTTTTCCTTTTCCCTGTTGTTATACACAATCCAGGCGATTTCAAGCATTTTGCCTAAATCTCTGGACTCAGCCCCTTCCAGTTTCTGGAGGGTTTTTCCTTATGTCTGGGGCTGATTGTCCCATAAATATAGAGGCCAATTGTAAAGCTTCCTCGGGTTTCTCTGGGTCCAGATTGGTATATTTTCTAGCAGTCACCTTCAGTCTTTCCATAAAGGCCGAAGGGGATTCATTTAATTCTTGTCTTATTTCATATAATTTAGACCAATTAATTGCTTTTGGCATTGCATGTCTAACGCCAAACAAAATCCACTTCTGGTACCTAGTCAACATTCTTCTGGGCCCCGGCTGATTAGGGTCCCATTTAGGGTTTGTGGATGGAAAATTCTGGTCCACCGATCCTTGTATATTTCCATTAGCATGGGCACTTTCTACTTGTTTTCGGGCTGTGTTTAATACCATTTTCTTTTCAGTGTCTTCCAATAATGTATCCAATATTACTTGCAAATCTTCCCAATCAGGATTTTGGGTTCTAATTATTGTTTCCATTACTTTGGCAACTCTTTCTGGGTCATCCCGATAGGTGCCTGCAGTTTCTTTCCATGCTCTTAAATCGGTTATGGAGAAGGGGACTTTCACCATTACCGGACCCTCGTTGCCAACAGCCTGTCGAAGAGGGGCCTGGAGGGGAGTTAATCCGTTTCCTCCCCCTCTTCCCCTTGTTCTCCCAGCAATTGGGCTAAATCCTTCTGCTTCCTCTTCCACAGGAGGGGCGGAAGCATTATTGACCCCCAGATTTTGATCCCCTTGATCATTTCCTAACCTCCTGCGAGGTGCAACCAATAATTCAACATCATCATCTTCAAATTCACATTTAAAACATTGTTTACCAATATCACAAGATGAGCAACCTGTTTTCAAATCTTTACCGGGTTCCTGCCCCTTTAATGCCATTATCGCAGAACTAGGTGAAACCAATTCACATTGCCTTTGCCATTCCGGATGATTTCGCAGTGTGAAAAACAAAATCTATATATGCCATTTCATTCCATTTACCTTCCCTTTTACAAAATAACATTAGTTGCAAAATTGTGTTATACTGCAACGTCCCGTTTTCCGGCCACTTTTCCCCATTCTCTAAAATATACAGTGGCCACCAGTGATTACAATATTCAATCAACTGTTTCCGAGTCAAAGGATCAATGTTTCCCAGATTTTTCCGATGTTCCAAAATACATCCCAGTGGTGTTTTTCGTGGGATTGATTTCTTACTCGGAAAAGTACCCATCTCTCAAGGACTCAGTGGTTGTGATTGTGCACTATCACAAGCACTAGTCAGAGGGACTCCAACCCGTGTTAGAACTCCCTCAGGGATTTCCCCTGCCACTGGAAATCCCAGGGATTTCTGCTGCCACCAGAAATCCCTACCTTGGAGGCTTCCCCTCCCCAGTGGGCCCTGCTCCACAGGCTTTCGCCTAGCAGAGACTTTTACCTGAAACGTCTCCTCAGCCCAACTCTGCGCAGCTTTCTCCTCAGCCCAACTCTGCGCAGCTTTCACCGCGCCTTACGAGCGGGCCTCCCGTGCTCCTAGTGTGGGCCTGTCCCAATGCGGGCCTGTCCCGGTGCGGGCCTGTCCCAATGTGGACCTGTCCCGGAGAGCCACGGGCTCCTTGAACCTAGTGCGGGCCTGTCCCAGTGCGGGCCTGTCCCGGTGCTCCTTGAATAAGGCCTTCAACTTGTGCTCTTGGTGCGGGCCTGTCCCGCCACGATGGTAAGAGCAAATATTCAAAAAAAACAATATTCAAATCAAATAAGAATGCCTTTACCTCTCCCAGGGGTCTTGCTCGGAGCTCTTCGGTCCGGGGATCGGAGGTTCTCCCCGAGAATTCCCCGGTGCCGGCTGGAGATCCTGCGATCCCACGGATCCGTCGAGGTTCAAAAGCAGGGTCCCATCTGGGTCGCCAGAAACTGTCACCGAAATCCGGGAATAAACCTCGTAACACCAATGTAGTGTTAAAAGGCAGGCATTCTTTATTGCAGCGCTGGATGCACGGGGGATAGTTCCACCTAACGTGCATACCTAGCCTACGAACACGCACATATTTATATTCTCAATACACACATGATCACAATTACATCACATAGTTACATAGTTACTTCGTTATGATTGGTGTAAAACTTTCTCGCTTTGCTTTTAAAGCTATATACTTAAAGAAATTCAGAGAGCATGCCCAGTGAGGGGTGGTCGTACCTTGGAGGTGGGTAGTTTTTAGCATGGAGGTGTGTTTTGGTATTATAATGAGATTATAATGAACAAAGTTCACTCAAAGGACATGATTTTGACAGAAAATGAAATATTATTTGGCTCACGTACCAATAATGCAGTTTATCAGTTCCATGGTACATACCAACCTCTCAGGTTCTCATTCCTAAAATGTTTTTCTCATTCCTTATTACTGCTAATAATCTCATCTTGATCCCATCACCATGGTTAAAAAGTTAAACACATCGGTTACACCATGAGGAGAGGTGCCATGCTGGACCTTATTCTCACCAATAAGGAGGGCCTGGAAGGGGACGTGAAGCTCAAGGGTAGCCTTGGCTTCAGTGACCACAAAATGGTGGAATTCAGGATCCTCAGGGCAGCGAGTAGAGCACTCAGCAAGCTCACTACCCTGGACTTCAGGAGAGAAGACTTTGGCCTCTTCAGGGATCTGCTTGGTAGAGTACCATGGGACAAAGCCCTGGAAGGAAGAGGGGCCCAAGACTGCTGGCTAATATTCAAGGGTCACCTCCTCCAAGCTCAGGAGCGATGCATCCCAGCAAAGAGGAAGTCAAGCAAATCCACCAAGAGGCCCCCGTGGATGAACAAGGAGCTCCTGGGCAAAGTCAAACACAAAAAGGAAGCCTACAGAGGGTGGAAGCAAGGGCAGGTAGCCTGGGAGAAATACAGAGAAACTGTCTGAGCAGCCAGGGATCAGGTTAGGAAAGCCAAAGCCCTGATAGAGATTAGTCTGGCCAGGGATGTCAAGGACAAGAAGAAAAGCTTCTATAGGTATGTTAATGATAAAAGGAGAACGAGGAAAAATGTGAGTCCCCTCTGGAATGAAATGTGTGACCTGGTTACCCAGGATATGGAGAAGGCTGGGGTACTCAACGACTTCTTTGCCTCAGTCTTCGCTGGCAAATCCTTGAGCCACACTGCCCAGGTCACAGAAGGCAGGGACTGGGAGAATGCAGAACCGCCCACTGTAGGAGAAGATCAGGTTCAAGAATATCTAAGGAACCTCAAGGTGCACAAGTCCATGGCACCTGATGAGATGCATCCATGTGTCCTGAGGGAACTTGCGGATGAAGTGGCCAGGCCACTCGCCATCATATTTGAGAAGTCCTGGCAGTCCAGTGAAGTTCCTGCCAACGGGAAGAGGGGGAACATAACCCCCATTTTTAAGAAGAGTAAAAAGGAAGACCCAGGGAACTACAGGCCGGTCAGTCTCACCTCCGTGCCTGGCAAGATCATGGAGCAGACCCTCCTGGAGACTATGCTCAGGCACATGGAAAATAAGGAGGTGATTGCTGACAGCCAACATGGCTTCACTAGGGGCAAATCCTGCCTGACAAACTTGGTAGCCTTCTACAATGGGGTTACAGCGTTGGTGGATAAGGGACGGGCAACTGACGTCATCTACCTGGACTGGTGCAAGGCATTTGACACTGTCCTGCACGACATCCTTGTGTCTAAATTGGAGAGACATGGGTTCGATGGATGGACCACTCTGTGGATAAGGAATTGGCTGGATGGTTGCACTCAAAGAGTTGTGATCAACGGCTCAGTGTCCAAGTGGAGAACAGTGGACGAGTGGTGTTCCTCAGGGGTCGGTACTGGGACCGGCACTGTTTAACATCCCACATGGACAGTGGGATCGAGTGCACCCTCAGCAAGTTTGCCAACGACACCAAGCTGTGTGGTGTGGTCGACACACTGGAGGGAAGGGATGCCATCCAGAGGGACCTTGACAGGCTGCAGAGGTGGGCCCGTGTGAACCACATGAAGTTCAACAAGGCCAAGTGCAAGGTCCTGCATGTGGGTCGGCACAATCCCAAGCACAGCTATAGGCTGGGCAAGGAATGGATTGAAAGTAGCCCTGAGGAGAAGGACTTGGGGGTATTGATTAATAAGAAGCTCAATATGAGCCGGCAGTGTGTGCTTGCAGCCCAGAAAGCCAACCGTGTCCTGGGCTGCCTCAAAAGAGGTGTGACCAGCAGGTCGAGGGAGGTGATCCTGCCCCTCTACTCCGCTCTGAGACCTCACCTGGAGTACTGCGTCCAGCTCTGGGGGCCCCAGTACAGGAGAGACATGGAGCTGCTGGAGAGAGTCCAGAGGAGGGCCACGAAGCTGATGAGAGGGCTGGAGCACCTCTCCTATGAGGACAGGCTGAGAGAGTTGTGATTGTTCAGCCTGGAGAAGAGAAGGCTCTGGGGAGATCTAATTGAAGCTTACCAGTACCTGAAGGGGCCTACAGGAAAGATGGTGAGGGACTGTTTATCAGGGAGTGTAGTGACAGGACAAGGGGTAATGGGTTTAAGCTGAAGGAGGGTCGATTTAGATTAGATGTTAGAAAGAAATTCTTTACTGTGAGAGTGGTGAGGCACTGGAACAGGTTGCCCAGAGAAGCTGTGGATGCCCCCTCCCTGGCAGTGTTCAGGGCCAGGTTGGATGAGGCTTTGGGCAACGTGGTCTAGTGGAGGGTGTCCCTGCCCATGGCAGGGGGGTTGGAACTAGATGATCTTTGAGGTCCCTTCCAACCCAAACCATTCTATGATTATATGATCTGTGAATGTAAAAGCAATGCACGGCTGTGCCTGAGGGTATGCATTACAACGCTAGTCTTTTCTTGGCATTTGTCAGGTAAAACTGTTTTGTTGGGATAATCTCAAGTAAGAGACAGTGCGCTGAAATGATACATATGATGTGGCACAACAGTACACGCCTCAGATGGGCTTGGTCAGTCCGTTCGAATCAAACAAAATGAATCATCTGTGCACAAGGGAACAGTTTTTCTTGCGCAGCAAATTTAGAGGAAATAATTTGGTTTGCAGAGGAAGGGGGGGGGGGTATATTATAGGACTGAAAAACAGTTTCATGGCCTGATTCAGTTTCTGTCGAACTGGTGAGAGCCTTTTATTTGATTTCAGTCAAGGGGGATCTGATCTCCAGTGGCTAAGCTATTAGTATTCCAGTCATAGTCAGTGAAATAAACATATTAATTAATATCCAGGAGAGAAGCTTCATAGATTGAATTGGATGCATTTAGGAATGCTTTTACACACGTCTGTAGATGGCATCAGTGTACTGTATGCAAGGCAAAAATAATTAATTATGATGATAAATCTTTCTTTCCTGACTTCTGTTACCAAGTAATCAACCCAAAGAGTTGAGCTAGTGCTCTAGCATCTAGGATACCAATTTTCTGAAACAGAATGCAAGGCAACAGGAAAAGTAAAGCATTCTCTCCTTTTTTTTTTTTTTTTTTGGTTACAGATAAGCATGAAGTCCCTCTATATTGTTAGTGTCAGCATTTTTCAGAAACATTGTCTAGCCAGCACTCAGAGAAACAAGTTTAACGTGTATTGATTTTTCTTCTCTTGGGTTATAATAGCAAATTTTTCCTGGACTCTGATTTACAAAAGCAGAAGGTGGACTACTTGTTCTAGACTAGAATCTATACAAATATGCTTACAGAACCAAAGGAAAGAAGAAATGCTGTTTGTGCTCTTCCTACCCTCCGAAAAGTGAATGTTTTTTACAATGAGTAAAATATCAGTGAAGAATATTTTCAAATGGAGTTTTTAACAGCAGAGATTATGTCAAGTTAGAACCTATATTACCCCCTAAGTGGGCTCCAGGCATTAGCCTTTTTCAGTGGTAGCTGTGAAATCTCCTATAGAGCAGGTATAGTACAGTTTACCACCAAGTGGGAACTACTGACCTGTCAGGATCTGCACTTTTGACCTGCTGTGCAACAACAAAAAGGTTTGCAGGCTTTAAAATATGTTGAAACATGCCACTTAACCTCTTAAAGGCATGGAACATATGACCCCTAAAATTGTGACTTTGAAAAAATATACACAAATGTGCGGCTCATCTTAAATAATTCTCTCAGTATGGAAGACACACTGTGAGATGTACAGGCCAGTTTTTCTTAAGGAGAGGACAGATACTGCAAAACACTGGAAGAAATAATCATGCTTTTTATATTAATTGGATTATTTGGAAAGTCTTCTTAAACAATCCCGTAAGCCTTTCAGAACAGGGTCTGCAATATCATTATTATTCTCTATTAGACCAAACGCAGTTAATGTACACAGTAAATAGTCAATAGTTAGGATCAAGGCTCTTTGCAGACTAGTACAACAAGATATTTCCACCCAGTATGGTAACAGTAAGGAGCCGAGAGGCACTGGAGAATACTCTAAGCTCTGTGCGGGCATTGTGGACTGCCACCTCACCTAGGGAAGGAGAAGCAGATAGCTGTATGGGCCTGCATCATCCTACTCTTTCCCAGGAGCATGGATAGGTCTTGGTCCAGTTTATTTAGCGGCAGAGGGATAGTCAAGATGACTGGGATTCCCATATGCTCTCAACTGCATCAAAGAGCACATACTTCTGTCTTAAATCTTTTAAAGACATTCAGTAAATCTAGTTGCCATAATTAGGATGAAGTCTAAGAGGTAGAAAAGTAGGTATGTCTAATTGTGCTAAACTCATGTTTAGGCAACTTAATCAAACCCCAACTAGCCAGACATAAGAAAACAGACCTGGAAAAGCTCTGCTGAATCTCATCTGTGCCCTGCTGATCACATAATCACCACTACATGTTTATCACTGTCTGTGCAGTGAGTGGTTAGGTTGTGTAATCTCTCCACTCTCTTGAAAAGGTTTTTTTTTTCATTTTCTTATTCAAGTTATTTCCAGGAATTTGTCCTCAGCAAATCAAATACTAAAACACAGTATTACTGCTGCTCATTTCAGTGATCAGAAACGCTGTTATTTATAGGTTTTCTTGCCTCCTGTGCCTTTAGCTTTTCTAGCTACCCACCATTTGATTAATTTCCTTTGCAGACATGGACTTTACTATTTCTTTTCAATAAGAAATACTCAATGTTGTAAAATGACTTAAGTCATAAACATGACCTTAGTTTACGTGGCATCAGTCATTCTGAGTAAGTTAAAGTGACAGTTTTTGCTGTTTCAGGGGGTGATTTTTAAAATAGCTCTCTCAAATAGTAAACTCATAACCTTTACTAGGTTTACCTATTCTATATGAACTGGATTGTGTCTGTTCCTTTTTCTATACTAGGGCTGAACAATATTTTCTAGTGCCAGAATTTTCCATTTATACTTTCATATAGTTTTACCGTCCTGAAATGTCTGAATTGCTGGGGCAACTTTAATCTGCTCTTGCTTTTCCCTTACCTGGCAGTTAAGATAAATGACTATAATCTATCAAGGGTATAGTAGAAGGTAAATTAATTCCTAATAGTCAGCATTTGCTGATTGAAGTGAGGTGGTGTAGACTCTATTTATTTTTTTCATTGTACCTTGCAGATGTTTTAGGATTTTTTGAAAACAAATGCCATACCACTTTTTCTTGAGTACTGTAAATATACCTGCTTGGTGTCGTGTCAACAAATGCCCAGTGGCTTATACAGAACACCAGCTGTGCTATATGAATTTGTAATAAGTAATTTAGGGACAGAGATAGCTGCAATCTTTACGGAAAAAAAAACAAAGAACTTCCATATTATCTCTAGGGACTCTCCAGTGTAATGGAAACACACGTATTCCAGTCACAAGTTTCAGAACATTAGAAGGAAAAAAAAAAAAAAAAAGTGTGTCAATTTCTTTTACTTTTTTTTTTTTTTACATTTTGTCACAGCCTTAACCTGCTTGCAGCTATCAAAATAGTATTGTCCTAGAAGCTGTCTGCTTTTTTCAATACACTCAGGTTTTTAAGGATGTCACGTAACAGAGAGAGAGAGGTCCTTCAGTCACACCTGCCAGCCTGTGAAGCTCATGGGGGATTTCCCAATACATTACTTCCACATTTTCCATCAAGCGCTCTCTTGCTCAGGTTTCTATTTAGCAGCTTCATTCACATCACACACTTCTTCTCTGTATCCTGAGATAAAGGACTGTTTTCACAGGAAAATAGCCAAGGTCATAGATCTTATTTTCCTTGCTAATAAAGGGAATGGAATACACTTCAGACAGCAAACTAGGTTAGCTAAGTAGAAAGAATTTGCTGTAATGACTAGACTAGATTCTCACTTGGTGTAAACTAGCAATGTGGGTTTACAGCTGCACAGAAACTGGCCCAAGTATTGCAAAATTCTCTCAAATGTAGTTCCAGATTGCTAATGACACAGTAGGATTAATAAAATAGCTACACTAACTAGGATCACTGGACTGACATGTCTAATTTTGCCCAAGTCATTCATTCTGCAAAGGTCATTTTCTTAGATCATCCTTTGGCTTGGTCACTCTTTCCTGGTCTTCTGTCTTCATGCCAGGTCCACTTGCTTCATCACATCACAAATGATACATGCATTCATTAGTGCTGCTGTGGAACTTTTTATAGCAAAACTGAATATGCTGATTCCAGCGGAATACCAAAATATTCAAATAAAGCACATTTGGCAAGCCACTTGAAAAACAAAAAGTGACAAGATCTACCTCCATTAATATACGTCCATGGCTGGTCTTTTTTCTGTGACCATACCAATACCTTGCTGATGGCACATCTGTGTTTAAAACTGTAGCAGTTCTGTAGCCATCCACTCTCCTTCTGGTTGTAAGAAAGGCAAAAGGAAACGACATTTAATGTTGTTAGTGTCTTCATTGCGCATGCTTTAAAATCCATATTTATGTTGACTTGTATGCATTTGGGGTGTTTTCTTTAGCTCTGTCTCCAGCATTTTGCAACATTGCTGACATGAGTATGTAAGGCTTATGAAAAAGCTATGAGTGGATCTGAGAAGCATCCCTATTTGAGTGTTTGTCCTCAGCAGTGAATCGTCTGTCTTGGCAATGTAGAAAATAGATTCTGTGTTTACATGCGCTGTTTCAGTAAGGCTTTGTGATGAGCTAAAGTGTTATCGTAGCAATGACTGGAGAAAACCTATCTTTTCATCTATTACTATGAAGTGATTATTTTTTCTATTTTCTGACCAGTTTTGCTTTGATATATGGAAATAGGTCAAAAGGTATGAAAATAATGTTGAGTAGATGGTGTCACAATGATTTAATGAAAAGAAAAATTTTGCATGTTCATGTTTTCCACAGCAATAGGTATACTATGTAATGGATTCCCCTGCCTGCTTCAAGATGCTATTAAAAAAACCTTTGGGACAGAAGTGATGAAAAAGATCTGGATCAATTTCACTGCATGTGTTTCATCACTTTCATACTTTTCCACAGTTTTAAAAATTGAGACAATGGAAATATGTAGTAAAATGTAAAAGTATCTAAGTGGATTAAATCAGCAAATTTTTCTATTGAAAAGTGGCTGAGTCTACTACAGTATACATTTTCAAAGATCTTCAGGCAGCTTCTTTTAAGCATTCCTGGTCATTGTCCCAACTAGGACTTAGGGTTGTGTGTCACTTAGACAGGTATGAAAATTACTCTTGGATTTGTGTGTCATCTAATTTTGTTTTTACAAAACTTTCTGTTCTAGCATTTGCTCTCTTCATTCAATGATCAAGTGTGTGAGGAATGAGGACAAATGCATGGACATGCATATAAGTTGATTGGTGCTGTGATTTTGAAAGGAGACCAAAGTTGAGGCCTATCAGCAGCAAAAAACCCCCAACTTCATAATTCCTATTTATTTATTTATGTTTATATTTTCATGCATAACCTCTGTAGCTCATATGATTATTCTTAATATTCAGCATCATCCTTCAGAAATAAGTTAAATTTTTCTCTCAGTCTTCGGATGTTGAGCTCAACTGATTTAATAAAGTATGATGAGGTAGCAATAATCCAAAGAAATTTCTGAAGTCCAGTGGACATGTTTAGATAATATTTTGGTTAGTATGATCTATTGTAAAGCTAGTTTGGGGTTTTGTTGGTTTTGGGGGGTTTTTTGTTTGGGTTTTTTTTTCCTTCTGTGATATTTGCTAAAGGACAGGATCAAGTAAAATAAAATCTATGTTAATGCTAGGTACTGATGAAATGTTATCTTCTTACATTTTGAAAAGAAAAGCAGCTTTACAGATATTCCTGTCAGGAATGCACTCATCCTTTGAACATCTTCCCTGGCATGAACAGCTTTTTAATTTAATTGGCAGATCAAACTGCACATTTACCAGTGGAAAAGGTTACTGTACATCATATGAATTAAAGGCCATCTAGCAACTTGTTTAAGAATGAAGTTTGGTACTAAGTTTATATAGGATTTTGAAAATTAATTATTTCAGCTGACATTAATGTTTCAGCTATATGTAAATTATGCATTAGAATGTAACTGCAGAACAGGGAGAGATCAACTCTTCAATTTTGGCTGAACATAAATTACACTTACACTCACTGAAAGTCCCCTTAACCCTGCCAGTAATGTGTAAATGGCCTTCAGTATAAATGAGAAACAGGCTCACTGTAGAAATTCGTCATAAGGAAGTCAAAG
Source organism: Balearica regulorum gibbericeps (assembly GCF_011004875.1). Classification (NCBI taxonomy): domain Eukaryota; kingdom Metazoa; phylum Chordata; class Aves; order Gruiformes; family Gruidae; genus Balearica; species Balearica regulorum. Next base: position 163,566,101 of record NC_046184.1, on the reverse strand, counting down.
CTTTGGGGTTTTTTTTGTTTGTTTGTTTAATTTTAGAACCTTAAAAATAAATATTTCAAATGAGGAACTAAGTGTACAAACACTGTTACTTGTTCACCCAAACAAGGGTGGTTTACTTACACATACCTATGATATCTAAAATATAACCTGTAAATGTTGTCTTGCACTGATAACTAAGTCTTTTCACTTTCCCTTTCCCCCTTGTTAATTTATGAATTTTAACATTATTATGGAAATAGTATTTTACAATATTCTTTCTCTTTCAAGAACCTCATTATATACTATACAGCACTTTGACACTGAGAAGGCCGAACTGAGTAATACAGTACTGCATTATAATGTGTAATGATGGAGTTAGAACTTCATGTGTAGCCTATCAAGCGGTTATTGAAATCCGTCAGGAGTTATTTTTCTTACGCAATTTTAATGGACGAGAAGGCTTCTTTTTGTTCTTGCAAAGCTTAGAGTAATTTAAAGTTTGGATTTTCCTAAGTCTGTGCCCTAAGGACCACACTGTTTTGTTTCTTTTTTTCTATGATAAGAATTTACAGATTGTTAAATGGAAGAGTACACTGTGAGGCACTTCCAGTGTTGGACAAAGTTTTCTAAAAAGTTTATCTATTTGTTACATAAATCCAAGAGAAGGAGTGTGTCTGTTGGCCTATCGGGTAGAAAGACTCAGAAAATTCATCTTAACAATTGCAGTCCACGTATCAGTAAATATATTAATTTAGGACAAGCATAAATGTTTCAGAAAATTCTTGTCAGAGTTATATGTAAATGAGAATATGCTATACTGATAACAATTTTAAATGGTTTTCCTATGAGATTCTAGGTTGGCCTACTCTTCTATTTAATGTGATTCAGAAGACTTAAAATCAGATATTCACCATGCTGTGTACTGCATTTTACAAATAAATAGTATCTCAGATGAACAAGTAAAAATATCATTCAAAATATTGATAAGACAAAGTTTGTGGACAGAAATAATATGTCCTATTAAATCAAATTCCATACCTGAAAAAAATAGACATTTTTTGAGATTACAGATCTGAAACGGTTGGTTGAATAGAGGTTGTGATTTCCTCCAGGGAACACACGTGGCTGATACTCATCTGGCTGTCTTCACCTTAACCACACTACCACTGTAAAATGGGAGATAATAATATAATTTTTTTTTCAAGAGTGTTCACTCCCAACTGGTTGAAATGTTCTGCTAATTATCATTATATAGAGAAAATAAAGTACTCAGTGTTAAATCTTCAGTGACATTGCATTATTAGGAAAACATATTTTAATAGCATGTTGTTTTTAGGAATTGGCTGTCTTGTAAAATAGCCAGAAATACTCAGAAGTACAATTTTTTTTCTCCAAAATGCCAAGAAAAATCATGATATTGTGAATATTTACTAGGTAATTGTTTATCTATCTATCTATCTATCTATCTATCTATCTATCTATCTATTTATCTGTCTGTAATGAAAGCTGAAGAATCATTACAGAAACATTTTTTTTGTGGTATTGCATTTAAGATCATTGTATTTTTTAATTAAAAATTCCTTCAATATTGTGATCTTCTTTCTGGTTCTCAGAATGAAACTTTTCTTCTGTCAATTACCATGAGCACTTTTTCATTCCTGTTTTTGGTCTGGTGGGAATGTTTCTAAACATTTAGAGACAAATTCAACAACTGTGAGTTAAATAACTGCAGGTATTTAAAGTAGGTGCAGACATCAGGTTTCTTTTAAGTAGAATATACACACATTTTTTGCATCGTGGCTAGTTTTCTAAGAAAAATGAGCAACAAGGAATTCATCATCTGCCAGCAAAAGAACTGCAAAATATTTCAATTTTCCAATCTGTGATGAACGCTAGGTTTGTGGAATGTGGTTATGCATACAGAATTATCCATTAAGGTAGTTTGAAACAACATATGGATGGGGCTTCTCAAAGAAATAGATGAATTAAGATACTCTCTGACAGGACTGTTACTACACTTCTGATTTTAAAAATGGATGTTTAGTATAGGGTTGGAAAATACATGTTTTTTGAAAACACAGATTAGGGTGTAGAATTCAATAAATCTTGTCATAAATTGAATGCAAACCACATCTAACCATGCCTTGCAATAGGTGAAGTGGAGATAGGGTTCTGCAACAGTAAGCATAGTAGGTAAAGAAAAATGTGTTATATTTAGCAGAGAGGACTTTGGAATTAATGTGGAAAATTCAACGTATACATTATGCTCAGGTTTATGTGTCATGGAATTTAATTAATTAATGTTGCCCAAATGCTTTTGGTTCCTGTGTCTAAAAAGCAGATTTGACACTTAAGCAATGTGGTTAATGCTGCCCAAATTAGAAGCCTACGCTCACTTTTTTCTTTTTTTTTTTTTTTTTTTTGGCCAGAAAGTAAAGTGCTTCTGAGAGCGTTTAAAAAGTAATTCAGAGAACTTGAGGTGGGAACTTTCTTCGGATTGTGTGTAAGGGAGCCTGGGATCTGTGGGAAAATTCAAGGCTTCTTTTCTCTCAGTGAGGAGCCAAGTGGCCCTAGACTTGCAGAACAGCAGTAATGATGAGCTTAAGACAGCTAAGCATTTAACCCTGAGCTAATAAACAGGATTTGTATATTTCATCAAAAACTTAACAGAGGTTGCCACCAGGTACCTGTGGTACTGCATAGAGAAGGATAGACAAATGGGAGATGAAATGGGAGATGTTTAACTATGGCACATTAAGATAAACAGCATGAACTGCATATATGGTGTTACTACACAAGGATGTGGAATGCTTATACTTATGGACAATTTAGTTAATCAATTGGAAAATGAGAGATTTTCACGTGAGCTTAATAGTCTATAGAATCCTTTGCTGAGCTGATTAAATACATATATACACACATATATATATAAAGAATAATAACTGTGTATTAGTTGCTTTGTCATCTGCTCTTTGGTTTTAGTACACAGTGGTATGCTTGCCATCTTACACATGGCTCTAAATAAGGAAACTTGTGAGTGGGATGCTATTTGATATGACAATTTAGGTATCTCTATACACGTCTACAGGTAAATTCAGTACCTGAACTTCTGTTGTAGCCAATGAATCATCTCCAGTGGTACCTGGAGAATGATCCAGCTGGTCAGACACCCGAGGCCCTATTGAGTTGTCCAAAGAGAGGCATTTAGCACTGTTTGAGTTACTGTAGTGTTTCCTGCCAAGCCTCTAGCTGCAGTTCATACAGGTGTACACTTATGGGTACAGGTAAGGTTTGGGGTCACATTTGCCAGCCCCATGTAGATGCATTGGATACACTAGGTCTCAGATAATGCTCAATGCTTGTATTTACACAAGTGAAGAAAGTTTCCATTGTCTATAACATAGCCTACATACGGAGATATGCAGGTTGCCCAGAGAAGCTGTGGATGCCCCCTCCCTGGAAGTGTTCAAGGCCAGGTTGGATGGGGCTTTGGGCAACGTGGTCTAGTGGAGGGTGTCCCTACCTGTGGCAGGGGTGGGGGGGAACTAGATGAGCTTTGAGGTCCCTTCCAACCCAAACCATTCTATGATTCTATATAGACAATTAAGTTCAGGTATCCTGATGTCAGTCTGAATCCCAGCCTTGTGACAAATGAGTTATGTTTCGAGCCGAGTCTGATCCCTAAACCTGGTGGGATTACACATACACAGCGGAGCAGTCAGTACTGACGATGGATAAACAGGCATATCCTGGAGCACAAACACAGGACTGATTGCAGAGTCTGTAATGCTAATAGTTTCTTGTACCCCATACAGAGCAGGAAAAATCTGCACCTTGGGTTTAGGTTTTATTAGCAATTCAACAAACAGAATTGTTAAAAGTAATCAATAGATCACTCAGAGAAATACTTGTCATACAGTAATTAACTTTCATTTATTTAGCAGAAACAAGCTATAAAAATACCCTTAAGAAATTTTTCATTAAAAACCAAGAGAATTGAAACATTGGTGGTCAAGTAAGACTTCAGGTTCTAACTATGAAGAATTTTGTGAGAATCTAGTGAGAATAGAACTGTCTCAGAAAAGCCTCGTTTTCCTAAATAGTAAACGTCATTTATTTATATTGATTTCAAACAAGGTTGTTTAATGCCTCATTTCTCTGTCTACTGAGGGCATGATTCTGCTTTCTTTAAGGGAACATGTTGCTCTTGAGCAATACTATCTTGCCTTTACTTTGAACTGAATGTAATATGAATTTAAGGATTAAGAGCTATATATATATTTTTTTAAAAGGTGTTAATGTATTTATTTTAATAAATTCATTTTTATCCATGTAGTTAACATATAACTGTAATTTAAATTCATGGGGTTTTTTCCATAATGCAGGATAACTGTGTTGGATTTTGATGACCACAGTTTTTACATGAAAGTGGAGAAATAAACACCATATTACATTTGATTACAAGAATTATATAATAACTGATGGAGAAAAATTTGGTTTTGGATGCGGGAAAATATACCAAGACCAATGTGACTATGTAGCCTGTATAAACAGAATGATTTACTATACCACTGTATGTATTCACAGAAGAGCTTTCATTTCTAAATATAAAATGCTGAACATATCATTTATAATGACTTTGCATTGTAAGGCATTATAATTAATTCGTGTATATCTCTATAAATATCCATATCATGGCTTAGGGAAAGTATTATGCAATAGATGATTACTAAGCCAAATATTCTTTACAATTTTTTTTTCATTTCAAAATAGCAGCCTTTTATTGGAAATTGCAACCTTGTTGAGGAACCCACCAATTTTTCCAAAAATAAATTAAAAGTGCTGAAGATGATTTATTACTAACAAAAAAATTATGTTTTGTTATTTATGGAAAGAAATAGTTTTAATTTTATTTTACTTCATATTTAGAATTGGAAAAATGAATTTCACATTCTTTCTTACAAATTAAATGGACCAAAATGGAACAAAGCATATAATGGCCTTACTTTCATTTCATTATCTATAGCATTCTGATTTTCAATTGGCTGTTCAAACATTGTGAGGATATAATTTGCAGCCTGGAGTATGATAAACACTACTGTACTTAATGGTATATCTGTAGAATATAAATCTTTCTTACATTTTTTTTTTTATGTATGGCATTGTGCAGGACTTACAGTTGTGTTCTAGTCTGTGCAGAAAAACAAAGCCATAATGATTGTTCCACAAACATGTTTTAAAAGTCATATGCTACATAATGAACATCCTTTTTAAATTCTAGGTAGAATCTGAGGTGAGAAAAGATAATAATCAGAAAGATACAATTCTGTATTTATTCAGTTTTGACTGGTTTTTGCAAGGATGATAAGGATGATAGTTTAGGCAGGAGGTATTTTTATGCATATAAAAATTGTGATGATAGAACTATCACTGAATATGCTTGAAAAAAAATGTATTTTTTTATAAGCAGAATAATGCAGAAGGTTTGCAAAGCAAAGGTCAGTAGTATAACATGGGGCCCTAAGGTTTAGGAATATAATCGAGAAAAAACAAGTTCAGGGAGATCATTCAACTACAATAGGAATGTAAAGAAAACCCGAGGGGAGTGGGTTTAAAACGGATCATCTAGGCAGGAAGTGAATGTTGTGCTATATGACCATATTTCTTTCCCATGTGGTCAGAAATTCAGAAGGAGTTCCAAAGGCTGCTCATGTGATATCTCATGTAATGAATAGGTCAGAGAAGGACTGAAGAAGCCTTTGCAATTCTGCACCTCATTGTAGTCAATGCACCATCAAAGACTCCTGATGAAAGATGGAAAGTTTCAATTGTTCTCTAAAGACAGAAAAAGGTCTCTGCAGGCATTTGAAATGAAAAGAACTGGGGGAAATTATAAATCTGCTAAAGAGAAGATTGCAAACTCGAAGTCCTTGCTAAGGAACAGTTCGAAACATGATTTGACCCTGCAGGATATAAATATTCTCTTTTCTGTTACATTTCCTACTTAGCTAATTATATATTACCTTGCAGTTTGACATGGCAGAAGGAAAAATCTATAGTGATTTTCTAAAATGCATACAAAGAGAATAAGAACATGAAGCAGGGAGGCTGTATCATTTATATATATATTCTTTCAATACCCAGACATCAAAAAGAAATGACCAGTGTACAGAAAATTCAATTTAGTTTTGACTAATTGGATGTGGTAACAAACTTTTGTATTGAAAGATAAAAGAGATTTTTTTCAATGTATTGCAAGGAATATAAAGGTGATGAAAGTAAGAAATGAAATATATTCCTATTGAAAGAGATATCCTGTTATAATTTATAAGAAAATGGAGGAATTTCATCAAGTAAGATACTGTTAACTAGGGTCAAAATGGTAGAAGAAACTATGAAAGAGTGTTCTTCCATTGAGTGGGAAGTGTACTAAATCTTCTGATAGACCTATCCTGTTATTTTTTTGTTAAATAAATTATACGATAATTTATTTCAATTTAGGTAAATCCCCCCCCCCCGCCCAAATCTTTCAAATTACATTTATCAAGACAGACCTGGTATAATTCATTATGATCATGGCTATAAAAGACGTGGCCTTTCAGATTTCTGCTGGAGCACTGAATGCAGAATAAAAGATAAGACAAAACCCAAATACCTGCATAATCAATAGAGCGTGGTCCCTTTTAAGCACACATGATTTCTTCTGAGTATCTAAAGGGAAAGCATGTGATAAATGTCATTAGGGTAAAGATATACTGAAGAGTTGGTTTGCAAATGAGGCATTTTAAAGATATAGATACTACCTTTAGTTTTGGCAATATTCCAAATCTTAAAAATTTTATTGCCAGTTGGATTCATTTTGTTAATCTTTCAAGTACTGGAAATGAAAAGCAGATGAATCCATGATGTGCCCAATTATCTAGTGCCTTAAATAGCTCTATTAGTTGAAATAATAGCAAGAACACTTGATGGCTGTTCTGTTGAAGCTGTTACTTTATGACGAAAAGATGGCACACTGGAACAACTTGTCTTTCCCAAATGAGTCTCCCAAACTTTAATGCAGGGCTAGAGGAGCATTCAGTTGCTAAGGCTTTTACACAGTAAAGAGGCTAACATGGGCTTTTGGAATTACACTGGGTGATGCTATGGTAATTGGACAAAAAAAAAAAAAAAATCAAGATTTTTAGATAAAATCTTTAAACTTCTGTACCATTCATAAAAGTCCATTCTGCCATATTTCCCGTGTGAAATTCAGCTACAGATAATGCTGTTACGCTCTTGTTGACAATCTGTATGACTTTACAGTGGCAAAACACATGCCAAATTAGTCCCCATATAGTGTTCAGTACTAAACTGGCTACCTGATTGGAAATTATGGAAAATACCAAACAAGCGTTTTGGAAACTGGAATTCTTAAAGGCTGGCACTCTTTTTCAAAAATATTTGTCAACTGATGAGCCTGCAAAATTCAGATTATCACCCTTATTCTGTAAAATGGCAAAATAACAGAAGGAGAAGCAGCTGGAAGAGGAGGAACAACAGCAGGAGGGATCATAAAAGCACCAGTTTGAGGGTGATTTACACCCTGCTCACTGGCTCCAACATACTAGCAATTGCAGAGGAGACTTGAAATGAGAACATGAGCATGAGAAGAGCAATGGGAAGCATTAAGCTGTGACCATATGTAGAAGTGTTTTGAACTGACAGGTGATACAGAAACATATTTTTATAATGATCCTCTTGGGTGCCTATTCTTAGACATATCTTTTTGCAACATACCTTAACTGTTCTTAGCTTGCATGGTAAGTTTGGGATATATGCAAATGAAACCTTGCTGTAATTAGAAGTCATAATTATTTGGGGCAAGGAAATCTCCACGATTCATCACTAATTTTGGAACACAGGGAATCTGTATTTACTTTGTAGCCTATTAAGTCTGGAAATTGAGTTTCCCTTGCAGTAGGATGTGTTGTTCTTTCGGCTTAAAACAAAAAATAAGTGATTTGCTGAGTGGTGGCATTGCTTTTCCATGTGAACGTACATTTTCTAACCTAAACTCTGTTTTACCTTAGTTGTATTTTAATATATAATGCATTACAAGATGTAGGTTATAGTAACACCTTTCTACCTTGATGAAGTATACTGAAACACAATGGAGAGAAATTTTCTGAGCCAGTGATTGCTTACCGGGACGCTGCCACCTGGAAGAACTGTGAGGATGTGTCTAAGTGGCTCTAGTGATGTTCACTTTTGCTTGGGTTTGTCATCCTCACAGAAGAACCTGCATTAAAAAGTATTTGCTTAGCTTCAAGGTCATCCAGGAAATACAGGCTTTATATGAGCTTGGTCTCAGCAACTGTAACACCTCTAAGGACCTTGTCTCTTAAGTTTATGTCAAAATTTTAATGCTCAGACCACAGAGTCAGCCTAACTGCAATATCCAGGATCCTGCAAAAATCTGTACCAGTCTGCACCTACTTGGGGATTTTAACAACGGTAATGATGATAATAATAGATAATACATAACTGATAATAGATAACAGATAATAGATAATAATAGATAATAGGTATTTTATGATAGATAATTGGGAATTGATAATTGGTAATTAATAAATAATAATATGAGACTGAACTGGACAATGAGACAATTTTGTCAAAGAGGCAAAATTCACAGGCTATCAAGAAGAGCTGATGAGGCATACAAAATGCTAAAAAGTTTTCCCATAATGCTACCACCTCATCAGCCCACAGGAGACCTACATACATAATTTCAGCCTAAAATATCTCTAATTTCTGGGTCTTAGGTAAGAACCTTATGACTACTCTCTTCTTTTTTCCTAATCCTCATTCCCGTCTTAAAGAAGAAATCTGGTGTATTATTGTATATCCTATCTTCTGGACTCTAACAGAAGAATTTCCACTTGGTTTTGCCTTTATTTCTTTATGAAAGACACTGTCTGTCCCTTCTGCACTGCTTTCCACCCCATTTAAAGTTCCCCCAGATGTCTGCCCAAAACGATACCACTCAGAGCAGCCACAGGGGCACTCCGTAATAGTGCAGATGTTTGAGCTTCTCAAACCCTGCTGATGCTTGAGTGGTCTGCAATACGACTAAGAAAAAGTCAGCTATATTTATGGGTTAGACTGTATCACACAGCCTTCCACTTCTGGAGTATGTAAGGTGCTAAGTGGGGGGCTGCTAGGAGGAGGAGGAGAAAAATGATGAGGAAGTGAAAGGTGGGAAGACTATTTTGACTCTGTGTATGGTGCAAGGACAGGACACCAAGTACGGTGGAGAAAGCATGTCAGGTGTTTGAGAGAAAAATCCTATAGCAAGCAGTCAGGTTAGCTAATTGGGAAAGGCTGGCAGAATATTTGTTCACATGGCCTGAAGTCAAATAATTTTCTGGCAAACCACTAAAGGAGAGGATTTAATGGGTCTTTAGATAACATGCAAATATAATTTAATAATTACAAATACAAAGAAAAGAAAGAAGAGTGAAAAGTAAAAATACATAAACAGAGAAAATATGGGTTTTTCTAGCCTGAAATATTTATCTGAAAGCAATAAAGAAGAAAATAATCAAATTAGGCTAGAAAGATATAGGAGTATCTGCTGTTCTTGGCAGCCAGTGCTGGTCCATGCTTGGACATTAGCAATTTCTTCTGCCTGCGATATGGCTATGGAGACAGAGATGGAGTTTGAACTATCTGGAGCACTCTAGTAGACATACTTAAAAAAATAAATTAAAAAATTAGAAGAAACAACTAACAGTCATAGAATCATAGAATCACAGAATGGTTTGGGTTGGAAGGAATCTCAAAGATCATCTAGTTCCAAGTCCCCTGCCATGGGTAGGGACACCCTCCACTAGACCACGTTGCCCAAAGCCTCATCCAACCTGGCCTTGAACACTTCCAGGGAGGGGACATCCACAGCTTCTCTGGGCAACCTGTTCCAGTGCCTCACCACCCTCATAGAGGAGAGTTTTCTTCCTAATATCTAATCTAAATTGACCCTCCTTCAGCTCAAGGCCATTACCCCTTTTCCTATCACTCCATGCCCTTGTAAACAGTCCCTCTCCAGCTTTCCTGTAGGCCCCTTCAGGTACTGGTAAGCTGCTATAAGGTGTCCCCGGAGCCTTGTCTTCTCCAGGCTGAACAATCGCAACTCTCTCAGCCTGTCTTCATAGGAGAGGTGCTCCAGCCCTCTGATCATCTTCATAGCCCTCCCCTGGACTCACTCCAACAGCTCCATGTCCTTCTTGTACTGGGGCACCCAGAGCTGAACACAGTACTTCAGGTGGGGTCTCATGAGAGTGGAGTAGAGGGGGAGAATCCCGTCCCATGACATGCTGGTCATGCTTCTTTATGCAGCCCAGGATACGACTGGCTTTCTAGGCTGCAAGCGCACATTGCTGGCTCATATTGAGCTTATGGTCCACCAGCACTCCCAAGTGCTTCTCCTCAAGGCTGCTCTCAATCCCTTCATCCCCCAGCTTGTGTTGATACCTGGGGTTGCCCTGACCCATGTGCAGGACCTTGCACTTGGCCTTGTTGAACTTCATGTGGTTTGCATGGGCCCACGTCTCCAGCCTGTCAAGGTCCCTCTAGATGGCATCCCTTCCCTCCAGCATGCTGACCACACCACACAGCATAGTGTCCTTGGCAAACTCACTGAGGGTGCACTTGATCCCACTGTCCATGTCACTGAGAAAGATGTTAAACAATGCCGGCCACAATACCAACCCCTAAGGAACGCCACTCGTCACCGTTCTCCACTTGGACATTGAGCCGTTGACCACTATTGTTTGAGTGAGACCATCTGGCCAATTCCTTATCCACTGAGTGGTCCATCTGTCAAATCCATGTCTCTCCACTTTAGACACAAGGATGTCGTGTGGGACAGTGTCAAATGCCTTGCACAAGTCAAGGCAGATCACGTCAGTTGCTCTTCCCTTGTCCACCAGTGCTGTAACCCCATTGTAGAAGGCCACCAAACTTGTCAGGCATGATTTGCCCTTACTGAAGCCATGTTGTTTGTCACCAATCACCTCCTTATTTTCCATGTGCCTGAGCATAGTTTCCAGGAGGGTCTGCTCCATGATCTTGCCAGGTACAGAGGTGAGACTGACTGACCTGTAGTTCCCCAGGTCTTCCTTTTTTCCCTGTAAAGTCTTTTTCCAGACACTGAAGAAGAAGCTTCCAAAGTCTTTTATCTAGACTGGGCTAAGCAAAGAATCATTCTTCACAAGCTGCAAACACAGCAGTTTCTGTGGATATAGATTGTGGGCATGGCACAAGTGATGGGGGAAAGTGAAGGAATATGCAGGTTTTGACTGTGAAAATTAGGATTAAGGCCAAACTGATTAACAGCTCCTGATGGATCATGGATGTATTCCATCTATACAAAACTTGGGTTTGTGTTTGAAACCAAAATACTTATAAAAGAACAAAAATAACAATTTTGGGGTTATTGCTCTTCAGTTGTTCAACTTTTTCGACTCAGGAAATGAGGAGTCCTGAATGCCTGACCACCATACAGCACTTATATCAAACAGCTAACCCGTCTCAGATCCAGGGTTGCTTCTTTACCTGTTTAACTGCTCTGTGCAAATATCCTGTGCATGTCTTCCTTGTCCTGAGTGTCATGTGCAACCTCCCTGGGTATAAAAGGGCCTGTCTGGCATAAATTGTGAAAAGAAAAAGGTAGATATGCAATTTGTAAACCACTAACTGACTAGTTTAGGGGTGACTTTTCTGGGTCCAAGTGAAACATTCAAATTCATTGTATCATTGCTAATGATGTTTGTACTTTATAATAAGTTTTATTCTATTCTTTATTATATATGCTACTTTGCATGTAATATTATTAAAATTATTAAATTATTTTTAAAATGAGTTTTAACCTATTGAAGCAATTGCTTAAAGAGTACATGAAAGAGAAAATGAGATAAATCACATTCTTGGATTTACCAGACCAGTCTTGCTGTTTCACCTTGCTGTAGTGCTGGGGACTTGCACTGAACTCGTTAGTTATGGCTAAGATCTAAGACCAAGCGTGTGCTTGAAAATTAATGATCTTCTCATTTAGTCAGAATTTGAAATAAGATTGGATGATACTTAAGATACTGCATCCTATTTCTTTTTACAATCACTTTAATGTTTCTACCTTTTATCTTTAACTTTTTTTTTTACCAAGCAGTACATTTGTCATGACTCAAAAATAATTAAACTTGTAGTACCTTTAAATGGAGAAAATTATATATTATTTGTTTATACTTCAATTAAATATTGTGGTTTGGCTCAGCAGGAGTTAATGTACCATGCAGAACTTTGTTCCATGGTTTGGAACTGTGGATGTTGCATTCAGAGTGTGTCCCTTGAGTCAGAATAAGCTACAACACAGCTCAGACATAATCTGCTTTTTTCACAGCAACAACTGATAGAGAAGACTATTTTTGCCTGAGAATTTAACTGAGACATGTCTCTGAGTAACAGGAGTGGGTGGGTTTTTTTCTTTTTTTTTTTTCTTCCCTTGCTGACTTGAAGTTAATTACTGGCATAGCGACATGCATGAATTGACTGTGACAGCCAATAATGTCTTCAACAGCTAATGAATGAAGAGAAGAGTTTAGTTGGGCATGTTTTTAAAGGATCTTACATGGCATTTAAGTGCCTTTTTACAAAATACAATTTCCCCTGAAATATTAATTTTCTCTTTTGTTTTTATAGCCTGTCCTGTTCAGTCTACAATATTTTATGGACTTTTTTATATTAAACATTTTATGTTATATGAGTTTTCTAATTTTCTGAAATACATTTCAAATGGTCAGTATTTAGCTGATCCATGTTGGAGTCAAACACATTAAGATATTCGAAGGCCTGTACTGTAGAGAGCTGTTTCTGGGTCATAAGGTTTTATTGTGCACAATCACAAAATGTGGTGTGGTTGGCAAACCCTGCATTGGTTTTTGAAATTACTGTGCTACCAGTATGTTCCAATCAATGAGAACCTCTGAGCCATGAACTTTTATTGATTCGTATTCTCTTGGGTAACATGAATGGCCTTCCTTAAGTCTTCCAATTTCACTATCATGACTTTTTTTCTGAAAACACAGCTGAAAATAATGACAAGTTTATTTATGCAGTTGCTTTGTTGTCCAACTCTTCCAGAGCCTGAAACAAAAGTAAGTGCTACAATAGGAATAGAAATGCAATAGTAACCATATTTTTGATTTCGAGACCATTGGTTAGGATACCTATGCAGTAGTGTCTGACTTCTGGAAATATGTAATATCACATTAAGCCTGTTCAGTATTTTTAAAAATGTTTATTTTTTCATTCTTTGAATGTTAATATAATGCTTCTATTGCGTTAAACTGAAGAAGTGGCAACACAAAATTCTAGTCATCCTACTGCTCTCTTTTTATTAAAGATATTTGATCAGCAAATTTCAGCTTCACACCTCAACCCTAGTCAATAATGCCAAAGACCAAGGGAACCATGGCTATCTACTGTGGGAATGAACAACTTACTGTTCTGATGCGGAGGACTCAGTGAAGCTGCATTCTAAGATCCCATTTGTTAGACATACTTACAATAGTGAAGGAGCAGCTCTGTAAGGAGTAAAATTTAACCAGAAACACCATCTGGATTGTGTCTCAATCAGAAGGATGGAAGTCTCTTCAAATAAATATTTGGTTCATGTTGAGCAGAAAAGCAGTTAATTAAATTGCTTATTTTTTTTTTCATTGAGAAAGATCTCATAGCTACTAAACTTTAATTATTTTAGATATTTTCAGTCCTGGAATCTGGATGATAAGTAAACACTGGAAGAGAAATTGAGTGAACTAGCTTCCAGAGAGCTCCATGCTTCACAGGTCTGTCTGCATGTACGCAGCTGCGCTGCCTCAGAGATTTGCACTGATTCATTTAAAACAAAGCTGGAGATAGCTACATATATAAATAGATGTATCCAGCATGACTTGGTGAAGGTCACATAAAGTTTGTGACAAAGAGGGGAATTAAACTAGCCATTCCCTTAATTTCAGATCAGGTCTATAATCATGAACTGCCTTTGCTTCCAGGTATCCAGTCAGTCCCTGCCTTTGCCAGAGATTTTCTGCATCACAAGTCGGTTAATAAATTTGGCTCTGATCCACAGAAGGATTTCTGTGCACATGTAAGAAACTGTGATCATCAAAATACCTACCTTGGCACTAACAGTCCTCAGAAAATTTAACTTGGAACCAGAAGTTCTGCCTCTGTGCATAGGCAAAATTATCTTAGCAATTTCAAGCTGAGCAGTTATGTGATTATCTCATGTCAAATCCAAATAATGATCATTAAATTAGGTTTTCTTCTCACTAAATCCCCTATGGGCCTTATGTGAAGGCATGTGCTCAACACACCTATCAAACACTTTCTGGATGAGATCCACACCTAACATAATAGTGATAGCTAGTTCTATTTTTTAAAAGAGGTGGCAACCACCACTTGGTCCATTAATTCTCTTAAGTAATTGTTCCATAGCTCAGCACTGTAATGAAATCCCATTTCTGGTTTGCGAACAAAACTTATGGTATTTTCCCCATTTACTGTTATATATAGCTTATACCATCTTTAAGCAAAGTTCAGTCTTGCTTTATTTTCCTTTATGCTGTGTATAAGAAAACAAAGACCTAGTTTGCATTAAATTATTTAAGGTGCTCTAAATGGTTTGTTGAAACACATTATGACAGTAATGCTCGCTCAGAAAATTACTTGCTATAAGACGTAGAAGGCAGCACATATACATAAGCATATATAGATATATGTATCAACAAATAGACAGTTTCTGTGGCTGAACGTTAACAAACCTGAAGGGAACGTAATAAAAATATAACACAATTTTAATCATCTATAACTGTAGACTTGAAATAATGCCACAGATAAATATCTTTCTGTAGCTTTTGGGGAAGAGAAATTTAAAATTTTCTTCATTGATGCAATGTTTTTGCAAGTCTTTTAATACCATTTTCTAGTACAAATTACAGCTGTTCTCATTTTCATGTCTGTCTTCGGTTTTTGAGTTCTTATATAGTGCAACTTTCCTTTCATTACTATCAAAGTTTTTATTTTAGATTTTATTTTAAAATAAAAATTTAAAATATAAAGCTATCTTTTATTTTTACTTGTTTGGTAGCCATATTGATAAATCCTATGTAAATTTTAGAGTTCATCATACCATAGGGACCATTTGCTTAGGGACATGGTTTAGTGGTTAGACTTGGCAGTGCTAGGTTTACAGTTGGACTTGACGATCTTAAAGGTCTTTTCCAACCAAAATGATTCTATGATTCTATAGAAGAAAAATGTATTATTGCATCTTTATTCTTATTTGTATTTTAGCTAAATTATTTGCTTCTCCTTTCAAATGGCTTTTAAGAATATTTTTCATTGAAAACACAAATCTACCCAGGAAAGGTTTTACATGTATTTCTTCCTATTTCAATCTTTATTCAGGGGTTTATTTAAACAAGAATGTTTTATTTATATATCTGTTTTCCTACCTAATAGTCGCAGCCTGCTCATAGACCTAGTGCAATATTTAGAAACACATGAACACACAGAGCCAAGTCCTTTAAACCTTATAACTGATTCAGCCAAGCGAGTAAAGAGTTCTGCTAGATCTTTGTTATATGAAAGTGCATAGAAGTGGAGTGGCATATATGTGAGGTAACATATGGTGTTGGCATGAACTACAGTGGTTGTACTGACAGTAGATAAAATTAAAAATTCAGGAACCTGGGGCAATCAAGTCATTGGTCTGTAAATTACATGATACTATGATGAATTTTTTCCCTGCATAATATATGGTTGCACTTTCTCTCCTCTCTTGAATCTTCCTATTAGAATAAGTTATTTTGATAGCCAGAAGTGATTGCTGAAGTGCAACTCCTGTACAGATAGTAATGTCTGTCTTTTTTATCACAATGTGCAGAACACTTGCATTTTCTTTAATGTGGTTAATATAGTTACATATTCTAGAGTGTGTATATTGGCCACCATTTGCTCACAGAACTATCAGGAAAATGTCTATTGCTTGGTAGGGGTAAGCCCCAGATGAGAAAAGAGACCATTTTCCTCACTTTTTTTTTTCACTGTTTACTAAAAGATAGTCACCCACATAACATCACAAGGTCCCCAAAATGCCGGTGTACCCCATACATTGGGAGACATCCATTTGGAAAAATACTGCTCAAATTGTGATTATGCCATATTCTCTCCTAAATAACTGTACTGCATTGATCAAACCCAGCTACGTGTAGTCCCTGAAATCCTATTTAGGCACTATGCTACTTGAGATCCAGTGACCTGAATCCTGAACATCTCATTTGACCCTCATTCATCAAATCTTAATTAAAAGACTTGCCTGTCTCCTAAACAAGGAGACTATGTGTCCTCCTGCCTCCTATGTTCAGTGATGTCAGAGTCCAATACTGTCTAGCCAGTTTCTTATAGATATTCCACACAAGAAAAGTTTAATGTTTAATAGCAAATTTACTTATTTGAAGATATTTGGCATTGCATGGTAAATACAAAGTGATACAGTGAGATCACAATACAAGCATAATATAGTGATTGCAATATACAGCTGAATCAGAATACAAACATGATTCCCGTTACTGGTTCCTACGTGCTCACTGTCATCACAGCAGGTGTCCCCAGGTGCTGGGAAGGAGTATGTGGGTAAAAGCCAACTCAAGCCCGTTTCTCTCTTCAAAGTTCCTTTCATTAATTATCCAGTTTTTAAACTTTACATTGGGTTGATCCATGTATACATTTCCCCCTCACCCCACGCTGGTCTGGCTAGCTCAGGAAGACATTACTCTGCTAATTATCTCCAGGAAGGCTGTTTATACAACCTGCAGCCCACGGGTACAGCCATATATCTGCAGCAAAGGTTACCCTCCAGTCCCCTGTGCGTAAAGTTCAGCTTTCTCTACGGTGACTGGTGGTCATCCCTTACGTTCTTTCCTGAGCTCATCATTCTTGCCCATCTCCTCAGAGTCTTCTTCTGTTGTGGGGGTGTGTTGGTCATTGCAAGTGGAGAGACAGAGGCAGTTATAAAAGCTGAATCAGACTTACATGGGATAATTTTCCCTTCAAAGTTGCCTCTGTCCCTTCACTGACTACAGAGGCACTGTCGGGCAACTGGGCATATAGCATTAGCACTTTTAACCAATTACTTAATAAGGCAGAATTAACACAAGTCTAGGTACCTCTAGATTATGACCTCCCACTGGAGAGCTGTCTAATAGCTGATAATGACATTTTTTTTAAGCAGTTCAAAAGTCTTTTTTTACTCTATATTACGATCACTGTTTGACTGCTTTATTCAACACTTTGTTCTGATAACAGTACATTATGGCAGACTAACTCAAGAAATGGTGTGTAAAATCCCACTTTGGGGATTTGATGAATTGCCATATTTTTAGTTTGTTAGACATATGTGTCTGTTCTTGAATATATATATATGCATTCCCCAGGTATGTACGTGTTCACTGTATGTGTGGGTATTGGACAATTTGTGTATATGCAAGATGGTGAAAATATCACAGGATTACATCACGAGATATCACAAGTGTCACTGTAAGAAGTTTGTGAGAAACAAAAGAAATTTTAATATCTCTCTGCATTTAAATAGATTCATATTCTATTTGGTACATTTACTGGAATTATTCACTTAAATAGTAATGAAAATCTGCTGGCATTTTTTTGCCTACTAAGTATGAAGAAGTTGATTGGCATAAACTCTACATAATTTTGCTCTAAACATAAGGAGCTCTGCTAAACTGGATGTTGATAATATAAAATCCACAAGTGTTATAATCCGTGGAAAAATAACACAGTTGATTGTTTATTATGTTCTTTCATACTTAATTTTTAAAAACTTTTGTATTTTGACTTTCTGACGTCATGCTTACATAAGGGAAAAAAAAAATCTTGTGCCATTTATTTCCGCTACCCAAACATATATAGTGGCAAATAAACAGAGAATAAGAAAACTGCCTCTTTGTATGTAACAAACAGAAGTGACAGCATCAATAGAATTAATGTTGAAGAAGTTCTTAACTTATTCTAATTAGGTTAGATAGATCATAGAACTAAAAACATTTGCTGCATTCATCTTTTATCAGTAGCTAAAATTATTGTAGAATGTCACAGGTTTCTTACTGCAGAAATCAGAAGTCATGAGTTAACATTACTTTGAGTGTCAAGCTGTTATCTTCCATCAAAAAACAATGCACAGCAACAGACAAAAAACTTCTCACGTCCTGTTATTTATGCTTATATACAAAATCTTGTTTTCTCCTGTAATGTGGCTTGACAAAATGGGTTGTCATGATGGTATAAATATAATTTCTAATAACCACCTATGTCATATTTTATCTCCTGCAAATTTTTCATTTTCCAAACATTTGTGAACCATATAAGTATGAAATCAGGGAATTAGATTCTCCTTAATTACACAGGTCATTCCATTATATTTTTTGTCAATTCTATATAAAATGTTGTCTAATCCAAGTACATTATTATTTTAACTCAAGTGGCTTCTAAAAAGCCCACTTGTGAAGTAGTCCAGATATCAGGTCCTCACATTCTAATGAATAAGCATTTTTATCTTCCCCAGTAACATAGTCTCTCTGGGTAAAAAAAAAGCTGTGTGTATAATTCTTATATCAAGCAGACACTTTCCAGTTTCCTAGATCTCACTGGGACTTAATTTTTCCTTCTTGCATTTTGGTAAAGTTAGAAGTCTTATTATGTCAACAAAGGTCTCTTGATATTTGACATATTTATACAAACATCAGCCATGAAAGTTTTCAGAGATTTTGCCCTTCAACACTTGGCTGTGCCTAACGTGATCATTTTATGAAGTGCTGGGAATCTGGCTTATTGCAAGTCACAGCATATCTTCCTGGCCTTTTGCAGACAAACCTACACTCATTTTACTTGTGCTGAGAGCTGGCTAAAGGCCAGCAACCTCCAATCTGAAAGCTGTGCATCTTTGTTAGCACAGTGCTGTGCTCTCATTAGGATTACCGTATTAGCTTGAGCTCGCAACCCTCGGATCAGGGCTGGCTGGCATCCATCCAACTTGGAGCCCAGGCAAAGGAGATAAGCAAGACCCGGAGGGTAATACTGAAAATCAGATAATTTCTCATGTGGAGGTTACACAGATATTTAAAAACAAACAAACAAAGCCCCCCAAAACAAAGCAACAAATCCAAGGTTTAAATTTATGTCTATTTTATGTCAAACTGTTATTTGAGTGCAATCTTTATTTAAATAATAAGTAAAAATCAACTATCAAGTTCAATATAGATGTTAGAAACAGCTGAATACATTAATGTTAGTATTAGTTTACAACTATGGTTAAACATGTCAGGTTTTCCCACCGTAGTTCAGGGATTTATAATACTGAGGTTTTGTTTAGTAAGGTACAATGCTTGTAGTGTGCTATTTGCAATACCCATAACAACTAGAATGAACTGCATGGAGCAGGTAGATATACCGTGGGAGATCTGCACAGTTCTGGAGCAGCAGCTGTTGACCAGATATGATACCTGACAGCAACTCAAATAGCACTAGACACCCATGTTTAGACAGTTCAAACAAGTCCCTAATCAATACAATTAGTGATGCTTACAAAGTGGTTCCACTGATGAAATTTACTTTTGAGGTGTGTGGCTTTCTTGACTCCACTGAGGGTGTCACTAGATCTCCAGGGTGCGATTTTGTTCCTTAGCAATACGATACTGGAGGCAGGCACAGGCTACCAGGTATGGCACCTATAAGGTACTTCTATGAATCTGGAGCAGCAGCTGGAAGACACTTTTCATATCTAAATTTGAGTGTCTTAATCAGGAGCTGACTTCCATCAAAATATTTTAAAACTGCATTTTAACCATTATATTAGTATACAATGTTTAGTTTCATAATTTATATTATGGCTTGTGTTTGCAGTGCAAATTCATTGGTCTGAGTTTAAAAGGTTAACTAATTGGATTAACTTGAATACCCTTTAATGAACTAATTTCTTTGACTCTCTGTCATGTGTCATGTCAGCTCAGCTTCAGGCACTAAAAATGTCTGTAGGATGAGTTCAGTTCATTCATGTAGGCATGTATGGCACAGGGCCTACTAAACTAAGGTGTCTCATGCTTTGTTGACATCCTTCCAGTAGTCCGTTGCCCATATTGATGAGATCTACATGGCTGCCATGTAGGGTTTGCTTGAGGTACCAAAACATTGGTGCCTTGCTGTGTTGGAGGCACTCTGGGTACCCTGCATCCATGTGCCATGCCAGAAGGCTGCAGGTCTCCTCTGTCAGATCTGAGATATGGTTTCTCTAATGTATCCAAGGCTATTAAAATGACACTACACATTTCTGTATGAGGATTAGAATTGCATCATTGATGTCTGCAGCTGAGCTAAGACACTCTAGGTTGTCCATATATAGAGCTGAGAGAGAGAAATAATACTTCTGGACATGGTTGATCTTCTAACTAAAGGAAAAGGAAATAATTAACTGAAATGACCTAAAAGCTTTACAGAAAGAGTTTAGCTTTTTAAAAAATGAAATCCTAGTCCAGTGTGTGGCTAAAATTATGACTGCAGGATCAATGATATTTGCAAGATAAACCTGTGTTAACTTTAAAGACTGTCAAGTTCTCAAAAGTCTTCCATTCCTTCTTAATTTTATTTTCCATAGAACTGTGGTGGGTTAACCCTGGCTGGACACCAGGTGCACCCCAAAGCCGCTCTGTCACTGCCCTCCTCAGCTGCACAGGGGACAGAAAATATCACAAAAATCTTGTGGCTTGAGATAAGGACAGGGAGAGATCACTCACCAATTACAGTCATGGGCAAAACAGACTCAACTTGGGGAAAATTACTTTAAATTATTACCAATCAAATCAGAGCAGGGTAATGAGAAAATATAAACTAAATGTTAAAACACCTTCCCCCTACCCCTCTCTTCTTCCTGGGCTTAACTTTGCTTCTGATTTCCTCGACCTCCTCCCCTTGAGCAGCACAGGGGGACAGGGAATGGGGGTTGTGGTCAGTTCATCACACGTTGTCTCTGCCGCTCCTTCCTACTCAGGGGGAGGACTCCTCACACTCTGCCCCTGCTCCAGCGTGGGGTCCCTCCCATGGGAGACAGTCCTCCACCAACTTCTCCAACATGAGTCCTTCCCACGGGCTGCAGTTCTTAACACCAACTGCTCCAGCGTGGGTTCCTCACGGGGTCACAAGTCCTGCCAGTAAACCTGCTCCAGCGTGGGCTTCCCATGCCATCACAGCCTCCTTTGGGGGCATCCACCTGCTCCAGCTGGGGTCCTCCATGGGCTGCAGGTGGATATCTGCTCCACCATGGACCTCCATGAGCTGCAGAGGGACAGCCTGCCTCACCATGGTCTTCTCTGCAGCTGAAGGGTAATCTCTGCTCCAGGTCCTGCAGCACCTCCTCCCCCTCCTTCACTGACCTGGGTGTCTGCAGATTTGTTCCTCTCACATCTTCTCACTCCTCTATCTGGCTGCAATTGCTCTTGGTGGTTTTTTCCCCTTCTTAACTGTGTTATCTCAGAGGTGCTTCCACCATGGCTGATGGGCTCGGCCTTGGCCAGCGGTGGGTACATCTTGGTGCTGGCTGGGATTGGCTCTATCGGACATGGGGGAAGCTTCTAGCAGCTTCTCACAGAAGCCACCCCTGTAGCCCCCCCGATACCAAAACCTTGCCATGCAACACCAGTGCAAGATCCCAATGTAGGCTGCAATACAATAAAGCAGTACGAGTGGCTGAAGCCATTCCAGAAACAATTAAAAATTAATTAATAACCACAGATCGGAGAAAGGCAAGCAGAAATACTCAATCCGTGGTTAGAATCATAGAATCATAGAATGGTTTGGGTTGGAAGGAACCTCAAAGGTCATCTAGTTCCAACCCCCCGGCCACGGGCAGGGACACCTTCCACTACACCACGTTGTCCAAAGCCCCATCCAACCTTGTCTTAAACACTTCCAGGGAGGGGGCATCCACAGCTTCTCTGGGCAACCCGTACCAGTGCCTCACCACCCTCACAGTAAAGAATTTCTTTCTAACATCTAACCTAAATTGACCCTCCTTCAGCTTAAGGCCATTACCCTTTGTCCTGTCACTACATTCCCTGATAAACAGTCCCTCACCATCTTTCATGTAGGCCAACTTCAGGTACTGGTAAATCACAATTAGATCTCAATCTAATACCAATCTCAATCCCAACTCTCTCAGCCTGTCCTTGTAGGAGAGGTGCTCCAGCCCTCTGATCAGCTTCGTGGCCCTCCTCTGGACTCGCTCCAACAGCTCCGTGTCTCTCCTGTACTGGGGCCCGCAGAGCTGGACATAGTACTCCAGGTGGGGTCTCAAAAGTGCAGAGTAGAGGGGCAGGATCACCTCCCTTGACCAAAAGAGGTCATACCTCTTTTGATGCAGCCCAGGACACGGTTGGCTTTCTGGGCTTGTGTGGTTTTGCGTGGCAAGGTTTTGGTAGCGGGGGGGCTACAGGGGTGGCTTCTGTGAGAAGCTGCTAGAAGCTACCCCTGTGTCTGATGGAGCAAATGCCAGCCGGCTCCAAGATGGACCCACTGCTGGCCAAGGCCAAGCCAATCAGCGCCTCTGTGATAACATATTTAAGAAAGAGAAAAACAGAGAGCGCTTTTGCAGCCAGATAGAGGAGTGAGAAGATGTAAGAACATCTGCAGACACCAAGGTCAGTGCAGAAGGAGGGGGAGGAGGTGCTCCAGGTGCCAGAGCAAGATTCCCCTGCAGCCTGTGGTGAAGACCATGGTGAAGCAGGCTGTTCCCCTGCAGCCCATGGAGGGAGGATGAGGGAGTGTAGCGATTCCATCTGCAGCCCATGGAGGACCCCACGCCGGAGCAGGTGGATGCACCTGAAGGAGGCTGTGGCCCGTGGGAAGCCCGCGCTGGAGCAAGCTCCTGGCAGGACCTGTGGCCCCGTGGAGAGAGGAGCCCACGCCAGAGCAGGTTTGCTGACAGGACTTGTGACCCCGTGGGGGACCCACGCTGGAGCAGTTTGTGAAGGACTGGAGCCCGAGGGAAGGACTCACATTGGAGAAGTTCGTGAAGGACTGTCTCCCGTGAGAGGGACCCCACGCTGGAGCAGGGGAACGATGAGAGGACTCCTCCTCCTGAGGATGAAGAAGCGGCAGAAACACCGCGTGAGGAACTGACCGTAACCCCCACTCCCCCTCCCCCTGTGCCGCTGAGGGGGGGCGGAGGTTGAAGCCGGGAGTGAAGTTGAGCCCGGGAAGATGGGAGGGGTGGGGGGAGGTGTTTTAAGATTTGGTTTTATTTCTCATTCCTCTACTCTGTTTTGCTTAGTAATAAATAAGATGAATTCCCTCTCTAAGTTCGGTCTGTTTTGCTTGTGATGATAATTAGAGAATGATCTCTCCCTGTCCTTATCTCGACCCGTAATTTTTTTTTTTTTTTTATTGTACCTCTTCTCCCCTGTCTAATGAAAGAGGGGAGTGATAGAGCAGCTCTGGTGGGCACCTGGCCCTCAGCCAGGGTTAACCCACCACAGGGCTGCAAGCACACACTGCCGGCTCATGTTGAGCTTCTTATTAATCAATACCCCCAAGTCCTTCTCCTCAGGGCTGCTTTCAATCCATTCCTCGCCCAGCCTATAGTTGTGCTTGGGATTGCGCCAACCCACGTGCAGGACGTTGCACTTGGCCTTGTTGGACTTCATGTGCTTCGCACGGGCCCACCTCTCCAGCCTGTCAAGGTCCCTCTGGATGGCATCCCTTTCCTCCAGCGTGTCGACCACACCACACAGCTTGGTGTCGTCGGCAAACTTGCTGAGGGTGCACTCGATCCCACTGTCCATGTCGCCGACAAAGATGTTGAACAGTGCCGGTCCCAGTACCGACCCCTGAAGAACACCACTCGTCCACTGTTCTCCACTTGGACATTGAGCCGTTGATCACAACTCTTTGAGTGCGACCATCCAGCCAATTCCTTATCCACCGCGTGTTCCATCCATCGAATCCATGTCTCTCCAATTTAGACACAAGGATGTCGTGCGGGACAGTGTCAAATGCCTTGCACCAGTCCAGGCAGATGATGTCAGTTGCCCGTCCCTCATTCACCAACGCTGTAACCCCATTGTAGAAGGCCACCAAACTTGTCAGGCAGGATTTGCCCCTAGTGAAGCCATGTTGGCTGTCACCAATCACCTCCTTATTTTCCATGTGCCTGAGCATAGTCTCCAGGAGGGTCTGCTCCATGATCTTGCCAGGCACGGAGGTGAGACTGACCGGCCTGTAGTTCCCCTGGGTCTCCCCTCTTAAAAATGGGGGTTATGTTCCCCCTCTTCCAGTTGGCGGGAACTTCACCGGACTGCCAGGACTTCTCAAATATGATGGCGAGTGGCCTGGCCACTTCATCCGCCAGTTCCCTCAGGACACATGGATGCATCTCATCAGGTGCCATGGACTTGTGCACCTTGAGGTTCCTTAGATAGTCTCAAACCTGATCTTCTCCTACAGTGGGCGGTTCTGCATTCTCCCAGTCCCTGCCTTCTGTGACCTGGGCAGTGTGGCTCAAGGATTTGCCGTGAAGACTGAGGCAAAGAAGTCATTGAGTACCCCAGCCTTCTCCATATCCTGGGTAACCAGGTCACACATTTCATTCCAGAGGGGACTCACATTTTCCCTAGTCTGTCTTTTATCACTGACATACCTATAGAAGCTTTTCTTCTTGTCCCTGACATCCCTGGCCAGACTAATCTCTATCAGGGCTTTGGCTTTCCTAACCTGCTCCCTGGCTGCTCGGACAGTTTCTCTGTATTTCTCCCAGGCTACCTGCCCTTGCTTCCACCTTGTGTAGGCTTCCTTTTTTTGTTTGACTTTGCCCAGGAGCTCCTTGTTCATCCACGGGGGCCTCTTGGTGGATTTGCTTGACTTCCTCTTTGCTGGGATGCATCGCTCCTGAGCTTGGAGGAGGTGACCCTTGAATATAATGGTTGGGAAGAAGATTTCATATTAGTAACACTTCTTCATCATAAGTTTCTCAAGTCAGTCCCTCAATAATCAAACTTTTCAACATACGCTTGTAAAAGAGAAATATAGCCAGTCTGACCTTGCCTTTCCATCAGTTTCCATCTTTCTTTGCTCCTGTGGCAGATCTCCTTCATGTGCAAAACTTGCTATTTGTTTGGCCCTTGACAATTTTGCAAAAGATGTCTCTTTTTACTATTTATTGAATTATATATATTTATTTAAATTATATTAAAGATTGCAGTCAAGAAACATCATTAAAAACTTGATTCAATTTACTTTTATTTTCTCAGGGCTCGATTATATTACATCCAGGTAAAAAAAAAAAAAAAAAAGACAGATATAAGAAAACAAGCTAGGACAGCTCACTGATTTGGTAATAGATTCTGTTTCCATTTACAAAACTTAAAAAAAAAAAAAAAGTGAAAAAGTAAATTTAGTGTAACTATGAGAAGAAAATCTTGACCATACACCTAACTTTTATTGAAAGTCCAATTTTATCTGAAAATTTGGTAAATAATTGATGTAATTAATTTCCATTTTTCTCTGGGGAAAAAAAGTTTCTGTTGATGTTCAGAATTCTGTCATCTCATATGAATTTTAAAATTACAAACCCACTTTCCTCCAGAGAAAAAAAATAAATTTGATTCCTTTCGTACACTAGCCAGTAGTTTTAATATCTTTTTTTCTTCTTTTTCCCAATAACCTAGTGAGATCACAGAAAATTGAGGAATAGTTGTTCAATGTTTAGGTCACATTAAGAAGTGAGAAAATTGAGTTCAGTTCTTTGCTTTATTCTCACTTCCTATCAATCTCTTTCTTCAAAATAATAGTTTATTTTTTTTAATGTATGCTTCTTTCTTAAACATCACCAAAGACAGTTAGACCGTTCAAAGGCAGTCATAGTATCCTCCCAGCCCACCTCTGTTGAAGGTTGGTAAAGCTCTTGGAAACACAGCTGAGGTGGAAAATCTAAACCAGGATGTCTAAAGGAGTCTGAAACTACTTCTCAGCATCTGAACAATGGTTTGATTTCATAAACTTGGGAGCCACCTGTTAAAAGTCACCTAAGACAAAACAAAGTTGGGGTCCTAGGGCAGGACATGCATACGCCTGTCTTGGTGGGCAACACACTCATTTAATAATAAATTTAGGAAGTTTAGGAAGTCCCTGTTTTATCTTGTGTTTTATAATATTGCTGCTATATTTAAAAAAAAAAAACCACCAGTAAATAAATAAAAATCAGGATATATTGAGACGTTCTTTTTTCAATATTTGTCTAAGAAAGATGTCCAAAACAATGATATTACAAAAATAATCCTATTTGCAACTGAGGTCTGGATTTTCCACTGTCTGCCTGGAGAGGCCTCTTTGAATAGAGTCATTGAAAGATCAGGACCTTAAACTGAAAATTCCTTTGAATGAAGAGCATAAGATTTGGTCTTGATTATGTCAGAAAATATAAATTGCATTAATACTGCTCTCTGTGAATGCTACAAGCTGAAAAAATTATTCAGTGCCATTTGGTGACTCACTCTTATTCTGAAAACAAAGTAGCAAAATCAATGACCTGAATACTGAGTACTTCTGAGATGTCTCCTGAATATGTTGACCTAAGCGTTCTTTCTGTGACTTCTTCACTGTGTTCCTTCTATATTGGTCGAAAAGATATATCTTAATGAAAAATATATCCCAATGCTCACTCAAAATTAAGTAGGAAGTAGCCAAAATAGTTGCAGTAATAGAGCACGTTACTATAATATTTGCAGTAATGGGCACATTAGAATTTTGACTTATTTTCTTGTGTGTAGAGCTCAGCAGTTCAGATGAAATTGCTGTTTCCAAGCCTTGTTAGAGTCTTTACAGCAGACACATGGCAGTACAGGATTGCCAGAATCAAATCACAAATGGGAACTCCACAACTTTTCCAGAACCTATTCCAGTGCTTCACAGTACTTGTGATAAAATTTCTGTCATAACTCATGTTGGTGTTTTAGGCTTCCATCTACTTCATAGTAAAATTTCTTTTGTATAGTCAAATCAGGCCTTATGGTATAAGGAGGATGCTCAAGGGGGAAAAAAGTATTTCTTCATTTGTATATAAATATTTTAAAATGGTCTGAATATTGTGGCTTCAACAGATATTTTATTGGCAGACTACTGTCTCCTAAGTAAAATATAAATTCAGTGGAGGAAACCCCAGAATCTGAAGAGTGGCCTTAAGATGGTGGGACTAAGGCCCACTTATACAGTGGTTCTAGCCCATAGAGAGAAAATTGTCGATAGCACTGCATTTAAAGAGGAAAGCATAGCTGTAGATAAATGTAATCAGACAGAAGCTTCAAAGCAGGAGAACGAGCATGGAAACAGCAACAGAAGTAGTCTAAAATGCAGTATTTTTTTTCACGCATCATGACTGCAGTATGTGTTACCCTTGTCTGAAAGGCCTATGTTGGTGGTGTTATACAAGTGGGTAGTGGGACAAAGACAAGAAAAAAAAGTTGGATGGAGCTATCAGTCTACAGAGGCCATCAAATAGTAAGAAGTTATCAGAAAAATTACTGGAGTACATTCGCAACATTATGTAAAAGATGCTTAGGCATCAAGTCTGAGCACTATCGTGGTTCATCCTCATAGCTAATTTGTTAGCCCACTCTCTGACTTTATTTTGAACCACTCGATGCTATGCACAGTATAGGACAAAGTTCACTCCAGGAATCATTCCTAAAAGGTTGTAAAGTCTGGCTGTGTCCACCCTACATCCCCTGAGGAACTACCTCATGAAGTGTTGCATCCTAAAATGCCTCCAGATACCCTCATGGTACATCCATTGCATACCCTCAGCAATAAAAACACCTCTCTGGCAGGTTGCCACCTAGTACTCACAGTTTTTTAGTCAGTCTTCTTTTTAAAATCACACAAAATGATAACGGACCACAGGACTTCAACAGACCAAAAAGATACTCCAGGATCAAGTTTTGTGTAACGTGGACATAGCCAACCTGCTCTAGAGAGAGCACATCCTTAGACTTGTGGCCATGAAAACGCTAAGTGCCATTGGGATTATGGCCAGCAATTGGTCACAAACGTCTATTATTTAACAAGATATGACAATGAAGTAAACTCCTCAAGGAATGAGTAGAAATGCCCTTTGGGTATAAGACAGGGTGAAAAATCTTAAATTCTTAAAAATTGTTCAGACAATGCCCAGGAAGAATGTACCAGAAGTCTGGTAAAGAGCAATGCCGGTATGATTTTTAGTGAGGAGCAAAATCTGATCTGGAAAGTGAAAGCTTTCTATGAGCTTTCAGGGCTGCAAATAGGAATTTTGGGGACAAGATGGTATTTGTCCTCAGCTGCTACTAAGAACTGAAATAAGACAATACTGCTGTCCTGAATTTTGGCTGTCTTTAGAGTGGCAAGCATTACCATGCTATTCAGACAAAATGACAGAATATCTCACAGAAAAATTTCAAGGCTATGCCAGTGAGGGTCTGCAGTAAACACACATACACTGACAGAAGACCAGGTGGCCTGAAATAAACAAAAAATATTTATTTCCAGGTATGAAATGCAGAACAAACTCATGAACAGGAATGAGAGAGCATGTTTTTAGAAAAACAGAATTAGCCATATGGGACAAATAAACAAAAGACCGAACAGAACTAGAAGCGACAATTAATCTCCATGAAGCATATTCAAAAGTATCAAAATTAAGTAATACACAGAAGCTTTGGGGAACTTTTGGAGGAAGAAATGTAGAATTCAAAGCCATTTTTTTTTTCTGAGGGACAAAAGTTTTCCTTATTGAGGCAGTTTTGGAATCACTCAGAGAATGATTCAGAAATGAAACATATTTTCATTCTGAAATTTACTGCATCAATATTATGAAGTTTTCTAAAGATCTGCTAGTTACTCTGAAAGTTATTTGGTAGATTTATTCACAGTGAGAACCTTAACTACAAGCAGAATAAATGCACTAACCTATTTTCTTGAAAAAAATATTTAGGGTCTTGAGACAGGGACCATATTACTAACACATAAATGTAGGTATTTTCCCAAAAGTATGCACCCTGCAGTTCTGAGAACAAGCCTGAGATTAAGGGATTCCAGGGATTCTGAAAACCAAATGACCTTTTTTTTTTTTTAGTCCATTTATTCTAATTCCTTCTATGTAGTTGCTCTCTGGATAGATCCTCAGTATATTCACAAATCAAACAGAACTATATATCAGTGATGCTTTTGGTTTCAGACTTTTTTTTAATCTTTATATACAGATCTTGCTGTCAGTTTTTACTACCACTAGGAAAACTGCTTTCAGGTTGGATGGATTGAATTAAACCTCATGTCTGCTTTGCTGGAGGGCTTAAGGTAATGTTTGACAGCATATAGGAGAGTTTAAGATAATTTAAGGAGAATATAAGTTATGCCTAACAATGAGCTTCAAGTATTTGAATGTCTGATTGAACTGCAGCCAAATAACTTATTCTTAATTCGTCCACAGAGTATGACCCACTTAATGGCCAAACATTGAAAGCGTATTGTAGAGCTGGCACTATAATTTTCTGCTCTGTGCAACCTGTTCACCAAGATCTTCATGCATCTCAATTACTACTCATAATCACAGAATTACAAACTAGCTGATATGTTAATATATGTTTGTTATTAGCAATCAATAAGTACGAGCAAAAGCTGTCTGATGAAAGTTTTCTATAGGAGAAAGATGATTTGTCAGAAACTAAACATTCACAGACTCCTATGTTTTTTGTTTGTGATATAATCCATTAGAAACTCTGTTCCCCTGACCAGCTTTCTGCTTTTCTTCTGATTTGTGGGGCTCTGTGTTGTTCTTAGTACCTGTGTGGTTTGACAGGCCATTTTTCTATGCTGTTGACCTCCCACATGCAAAGAGGTAGTCACTCTACTCTGGCAAGGATGCCACTCTACGAAACAAATCATTCAGTTGTAGGTAGGTCCTCATCTCCTGGAACTTGCCTGGCAGTTTACAAGAAAGCAAAGTTCCTAGGCTGTTTAACATCCCATTCTATTATTTAAGAAAATTATTTTCTGCTCAAATCCACTGAGCAGAATAAACTGTAAAGTGATCTACTTTGTGAATGGGCTGTTCAATTTTTGGACTGTCTTAATTAATAAAAAAGTAGCCAAATAGTTGGTAGCATGCCCGGAATTTTCTGAAAAAATATCTTTTGTTAATAACATTGAAAGCCTACTTTTTTTTTACAGTCTTCTAATCTGAAATAGAATTTACGCACACAAAAAAATAATTTTTCTGCTGAGGGAAATCCCAATTACCACATGATTGCAATGACTGGTCTGAAGACTACTGATTGATAATGAAGAACTGTACATATAAGTAACACTGCAAAGAATGTAATACACAATTGAACATCAAGAAATGAAAAATCAGTAACTATACATTCATTTAATCACAGAATGGTTGATGTAGGAAGGGATCTCTGAAGGTCATCTAGTCCAACACCCCTGCTTAAGCAGGGCCACCTAGAGCCAGTTGCCCAGGACCATGTCCAGAAAGCTTCTGAATATCTCTAAGGATGAAGGGAGGGAGACTCCACAACCTCCCTGGGCAACCTCTGCCAGTGCTTGGTCACCCTCACAGTCAAAAAGAGTTTTTTGATGTTCAGAGGGAACCTCCTGTGTTTCAGGTTGTGCCCATTGCCTCTTGACCTGTCACTAGCCACCACTGGAAAGAGCCTGGCTCCCTGCTCTTGGCACCCTCCCTTCAGATATTTACATACATTGATAAGATTCCCTCTGAGCTTTCTCTTTCCAAAGCTAAACAGTCCCAACTCTCTCGGCCTTTCCTCATAGGAGAGATGCTCCAGGCCTTTCATCATCTTTGTCTTCTTCTGTGGACTTTCACCAGTATGTCCATGTCTCTCTTGTACTCAGGAGCCCAGAACTGGAACCAGTACTCCACGTGTGGCCTCACCAGTGCTGGGTGGAGGAGAAGGATCACCTCCATCAACCTGCTGGCCACACTCCTGATGCAGCCCACTTCGCTGCAAGGGTACATTGCTGTTTCATGTTCAACTTGGTGGTCTGCCCCCAGGTCCTTTTCAGGGAAGCTACAGATACATTATCTTCTGTTAAGAAATACTTGTTAACAAAAAGGGATGCATCCTAAATAACTGTATATTCTAGACAGATTCCGAAGTGTTACTGAAAACACTGATGGTCAATTCAGTTTATTACAAGATACTGAATATCTGCCTTACAGTTTATTGTTCATCTCAGTGGATTCTATAGACAGCTGATTTAGTCATATCAGACTTTCAATAAAATGAAGATGT
Organism: Balearica regulorum gibbericeps; assembly: GCF_011004875.1. Lineage (NCBI taxonomy): Eukaryota > Metazoa > Chordata > Aves > Gruiformes > Gruidae > Balearica > Balearica regulorum. The sequence goes on along the minus strand of NC_046184.1, from coordinate 163,534,674 downwards.
AGTGCTCCTTGACATTATTATCCCTTAGATTCATAGACAAATGATATTATGTTCATTTTAAGCACTATAAAAATAATAAAAAAGTTACACTCTAAATTGAGGCTGCATGTGTATTATTTGATATGGTTCTAAAGTGGCACTTATCAAAATTCTAGAGTAATAAGGTCATTTCCTTTAGCAATCTCATTTTTTAATATCAAAACAATTGCTTCTGAGCCATATATTACTGCTGACCCATATGTTGGCCTCTGAGCCAATAAATATATGGAACTGCTTATCTCATTGTATATGCTAGAGACTTGGAGAGGTGGAAAGGATATTTGCCAAGAACACAAACTATGGTTATATTTGTGCTCTTTGTGCTCTGATAACCTGAATACCTTATATTAATGACTCAAAATTCTACTTTTCCTTTCACTTTTACTCTTTAGATCCAAATCCATAATGATGAAATGTACCATCTTGGTTTTCAAAAATCATCAACTTAACTTTGTCTTGTTTCTTTGATGCAGCCAGATCATTCAGAGCTACTCTCTTTTCTTCCTCAGTTTCTAGTCCAGCCCTCTGTACATCAGAAGTTTGCATGGCTCTTCATGCTGCTCCATCTATTTATTGCTTGCCTTTATATGGCACTTCCTCTTGAAATTGTTTGCCAAGTTTTGTTTCATCCTTGGCTATTAAAAACCTATTTCAGGGATAAGACTGTGGAACAGCTGAATTCCAGCTCAAGCACCAACCTCTTTGGGCTTCACAATTTAAAAGATTTGGCTGTTTATATGCAATATGCAATCTGTTCAATGTTATCAGAGCACGTGTAACCAATTAGGAAGCATTTTATAAAAAAAACAACAAAAAACTGAGGAGGATTTTGCTCTGTTAACAAGGTAGTTTCCTGCTTCCTTTAATTCAGTGGTTAGAAACATGCCACCAGGGTAAGGAGTATGGGTCATTTCTAATGCCGGTGTATTCAGGGCCACTGCTTGTCTCAGAATCCACAGGGATACAGGCCATTGCAGGCATCAGGAAAAGCAGTCTGTCCCACTGATATTTCAGTTTGTATGGAGTAATTTGAGATTCATGAGTTGAAAAAAACATTGCAGGAATGACCATGGGCCTCTAGCCTGATGATTAGGATGGCTTGCTAGGAACTAGATGTCAAAGTCACAGTTTCTGCTGTCATGAATATTTCATAATTTTATCCAGTAACTGTAAGAATATGTTCCTTTGTACAAAGATATGGTAACTTTTATCTTTCTCCATTTCCTCCCCAACCATTAACAACAAACCACAGTCCTTTTTCTTTCTGGCCAAATTAGTCTATAAATGAATGACGTGATTGACCAACACTCTGTCAGCAGAGAAGAGTTTCCTGTATCCAGCTCGCTCTTGTGTTACAGCATGGAATAAATCTGAGGGACATCAGTCACCTGAATCATTATGTTTAGTCATCTCAGTTGACAATGAAATAGAGTAAATGCCACAGAATTAGTAGAATTTATATAAAACATCCCAGTTAAGAAAACTATTTTTAGATGGCTTGAAATTAGTGTGTATTGATAAAGACAAATTATGTTTAGCTCAAGAAACTTACTAATTCCTGTTTACCAAAACTGACTGTGCTGGCCATTGTGAATCCCTTTCTTATGCTGCTCTATCCAGAGATTTTGCATAAGAAATTAGGCTGTGGTTTTCCTGACATCAGCCAATGTCCTAAAATTCATGACTAAAATGTCACTGCAGCACTCTTGTAGAGTTGAAGACCTAGTTTCCAGTTACTTGTTCAATGTTAAATCAGGAATATGTAGGGACACAAGTGAAATCCTACTTTCCCAAGTCCCATGATACTGAAGCATGTTTTCTTTCTCTCAGTGAAGGTTCTCATTATTACAATGCTTTTAAAATCTAGCCATTGTTCAAAAACATTCTGTTCATTTCATTAGGGTGTATGATACAGGACAGAGATACTTAAGTTTGGCTCAGTATGTAGATCGTAACAGAAATGTACATGTCTGTACATATATATATGTATATATAAATGCACATGCAAATATATAACTATACACAGGAATTATATATACTTTCGTAACAGAAGATTCATTTAATATTTTCAAACTTGTAATACTTGCTACAGGGTGCTGTTTCCCTGAAGAACATTTTTGGCAACACTTTGACCCCATTTTCTTGTCTTCTTTTGACAGCTTTTCCCATAGTGAAGATAGCCTGTTTGACTTACATTATCCTTGAACCCCTTGTTACTTACTTGACATTAATTTCTGTAACCAAGGCAATATCACAAGTGAAGTTAAAAATCAAATCTCTGAGAATAGCCTTGTCTACACTGATTCTTCCTTCAGACTGCATACTAAGCAGTCACACAGAGTTTCCAAACTTAGAATAGACGATAGACTTCCTCTCCTCCTGATCCCAAAGGAAGAAAGTGGAACCCTTCTTTTCTTAGGAAAAGCTTTAGCTTCCAGTAGTCCATTATAATCTGTATAAATTTCTCATAAGTTTTGTCCTTCAATTTGTCAGATTCTACTGAATATTTCAGTAAATGAAATACTTTCAGCTTTAGGAACTTCAGGAACAAAAAAGAAGATAAAAGCTTGTCATTAGCTGCACTGTTTTCTAGAATGCACTGAACTGTAAGTTCCAGGAAAAAAAATGCAAAGTTCTTTGACATCATACTGATGCTCAGGTATACAGTTCCCATTACTGCAATAGCTAGACACATCATAATATTTAACTCTTGCCTTTTCATAGTATGTTCCACAATACAGATAAGTAAGAATTACAGTGACTTTACAAATGGAAAACTGAAAAACAGATGGAATAAGAGCCTTGCTGCAGCAAGCTTATGACTTCAGCACTGAGTATCCCAAGGCTAATGCAATCTCATTTCTGTTTAATTATTTATAAATTCAGTATTGTGTCTAGACTAGTTGTCTAGGCGCATGTCCAATGGAGATGGCACGTCATCATTTCATCCTATGGTAGGTGCTGCATTTCCCTCAAGAGGTCCTTCTCTCTCTTTTCTTTCTCTTCCCCTGCTCTGTAGGGGAAACTTAGGCCATAGATGCTTAGGCAATAGATGCTTTATTTTTAAATAGCTAAAGATATGTAAGTGGAATACAATTGATAATCATTTTGTCACTTTCCTTCTTCTCATGGGGCATTCTCAGGGGAAAACTATGTCATATTTGTCTAAAATCTCTATTTTATTAAGATTTGGGTGAATGGGAAGAAGAAGGTGATACTGAGTCACTGGCACATTTTCATTGTAATTTTGTCACAACAGGGCAAAACAAAGAACAATTACAGATTCATGTGACATTAAAACTGAACCAATTATTTTTATTAGGACTTGGAAATATGATCTTCTCTATCCTTCTGTGAAAAATATTTTTACTACTGCTGTCCCATGAACATTTACCCACTGAAGAGAAAATAAATGCATTTACATCCACTCATTTATATCTAAAAGAAAACAATAATTCAATACAATAAATGAAATTTGTAAAAAGAAGACACAAAAAGGGGTGGTTTGGAAGAAAGGGGAAACAAAAAGTTTATTAAAGCTCTTAAGTCTCCAATACAATCCCTATCTTTATAGAATTTAACATTAGCTATGAAGGCTTTCTTAGCTCATATATTTATTTGTTGTACCCACGAAGGGTAAAGAAATAGTTCATCTTTTTAAAGAAACATTAAAAGATGGTGCTACATCATACATGAATGCAAGAACCATTGAATTGAAATGTTGTGGAAAACACTGAAATATTTTCAGATGGTTTTTTTATCCCTTCTTATGTCTTTTGTACCATGATGTGCTTTGTATATAGTGATTACATTATTACTATTCTGTCTGATATTAAGAATGTGCATCTAAAATATGTGTTTGTGGTACTGATATGATTTTGTCTAACAAAATGTGAGATGAAGGATACATAGCTTAATAGGCCAGTTCAAACACTTTCCTAGTGGCTTCACAGAGAACCCTTCAGGCTTCTCCTGACACTTGAGTTGATTACTCTGCTATGAGCGGCTTCTGAAATAGGAGTTTCTCATGCACATGCCACTATCTTTGAATATGACTTTATTTAAAGCATATTCTTTGTGACTCATTGTAAAATACTTTAAAAATTACCCATCATGCCTCTCATGGAGGGTGAAAAGTGTCAAAGTTAAGGCAACCATATTTGTCTTGGGTATAAGGCTAGTTAAGGACCAGTACAGAATGAAATCTTTACTCAACTGTAATTGATAAAATATGGCATTCTAGAAAGCGCTTAATTTCCCATAAAGATTAAGTAACACTAGCACATAACTGGCATTATGCTGTAATGCTTGTTTCTATTATTTAATAAAATACAGCATGCTGTAGAGCTTCTGATCCATAACTCTGTATTTGTTCTTCACATGAGCTATTCACTGCACTCTGAGAAGAGGCAATGCAGGTATTTTACAAATCAGGTAATACATGTGCATCCAGCAAAGCTGCTGTGAATAATACAGCTGTGAAATAAGAAAACAATTACAGGTTAGTAGCTGAAAAAAATTCTAGTTGCTGAGAAAACTCTTTTTCAGTAAAATGCCTGATATCTTTTATATAAAAATGAAACCAACCCAAATTGTATAGTAATACAGCTGGGGACTGATTTTCCTCCCACACAGATGTTCCCGAAGTAAGCATGCTTGCATAAGTATAAAACTGGTTTGAATGAAAAACCCCAAACAACAAAACAACCAAAACCCAACAACCAACCAACACATGTGTCTGTGTCGTGTTCTGTCCCCCCGTCCCCCCGTCCCCCCAATTAGTATTAAGCACATAGGTGTCATAAAACATTTAAGATGAAAAGCATCATGTGTTGGATACATGTCATCAATTCCTAGTTTGTAGCATCATCATTCACACACATTTAGATAAATTAGGAAGATACAATGAATCCAAAGCCACAGAGATGGAATGGCCACTTACATTGATTTATCATTAATCCACCAGTATTTTGCTAACTCTCAGTGTACTCTAGCCACAGAGAGGGCCAGTAAAAAGCAGCTTCACTGCCGCAGGGAATTTCACTGTTCTGAATAAACAGGAAAAGATCTGTCAAGTGGTTCATGTCAATGAATTTGCTGAAATAGCATTTCACTCTTGGCATTGCACAGTGACTTATGTTGATTCCTTCATTTGACCTTTATTTGCTGAATCACCTTCTTTTCTTTTGTCAATAAACATATTCAGGTTTATTATCTGCTTGATAGTCCTTCACCATATCTTAACTGTCATTTTGTGCTAATATTCCATAAATTACCTCAGAAAAAACCAAACCAATCAATAACAAAGAACGGATTGTAGAGAGTGCGCCTTTGACATGATTGTAATGGCATAGTCCCCATGTGGCTGTGAGATAAATATTGACTGTGCCAGCACTGTGTCAGGTATCAGTCTCAAAATTATCAGGTGCATTCCAAGTCCATAGAGAATACTTTGGTTTGTGCGCTGAAGCATTATGTTGGACTGAAGATGAAATGTCAGACTTCTGTCTCCAAGGTTTGGTGTCCCACATAACACCATAGTTACATGGCCCTTTTGCCATTTCCAGGCAGAGATCTTTTAGTGTCTGATAGGGGAAGCACGTTTCTCAATTTTAGACTAGTTAGGGTTGACAGCTTTGTGTTTCCAAGATAATTCCTTTTGTTTTGCCAGCTATTTGCTATAAACATTTATGTGCTTGTTTATGATAATTAATATCTCTCATTTCCTTGCTCCATTAAATGAAGGTACAGTAAAATTATTAAGATTGTAAGGAGATTTCAAGAATACTACAAGAAGGAGATATTATTGTCCTTATTTATCTAGATTTAGTGCTCTTACATATGTCTGCTGTTTAGTTATTTTCTAACGTAATGAGAATTTGTTTTCTCAATTTTAAGCATGTGACTTACCCAAGGCACCTAGTTTAAATGAAATATCTCTCTCAAAGCTCCTCTTCAGTTCTTTTCTCCTCAACGGAGCTTGCGATTACTAGAGCACATTTATTTGTTAAGGTGCATTACAGATTGATAGTAGCTCCCTCAGATGTATTTTTTTTTGCCTCTCTGGAGAATGTGGACATTGTTGGAGTGAGGAGCTCCCCCCACTTAGTGTGTGATGCTTGTCAGAGTTTAAATTTCTCTTTGGCAGAATAAAGCTGTTGTCTGGGGTGTTTTGTCTTGTTCTTTGTGGTGTTCATTTTGCATCACATGTAAGAATGTTGTCTCCATCTGGAATTTAGCAACATACTGCGGAGATATGTACACCTAGATAACTATTACAGTGGTTACCATTAATTGACAAGAAGACTAATTTCTATGGTATCTTTCAAGTGAGAATACTTCAAAAGTTCTTGAACTTTTGAAACAGTGTAAACATTAAATTTTGAAACAAAATGGAATTCTCTGATGTTGATAACATGATATAGAAACTTTCTTTACAGGGGGAAATAACAGCAGTTACAGGGAAATGTAACTTTCATAACATTTGGGCAGACCTTTTCTAGGATTCTTTGAGCTAATGATGTGGACTACTTCATTCAGATGATGTCCAAGAAAAGGAAGAAGGAAAATCAGCAGGAAAATACAGTATTTTAAAACCATTTTATTTAACCTTAGCTTGAAATAGATTACCTGAATGAGTTAAAGCAGATCCAGGCAAATTTGGTGTATTTCAAAACTGTCACAACTGTGCTACCGATAAATTTTTAAGTGTGTGTTGGTTTTGCGTGGCAAGGTTTTGGTAGCGGGGGGGCTACAGGGGTGGCTTCTGTGAGAAGCTGCTAGAAGCTTCCCCTGTGTCTGATAGAGCCAATGCCAGCCGGCTCCAAGACAGACCCACCACTGGCCAAGGCCGAGCCAATCAGCACCTCTGTGATAACATATTTAAGAAGGAGAAAAAAACAGTTAGAGAGAGCTTTTGCAGCCAGAGAGATGAGTGAGAAGATGTAAGAACATCTGCAGACACCAAGGTCAGTGCAGAAGGAGGGGCAGGAGGTGCTCCAGGCGCCTCAGCAGAGATCCCCCTGCAGCCCGTGGTGAAGACCATGGTGAAGCAGGCTGTCCCCCTGCAGCCCATGGAGGGAGGATGAGGGGGTGTAGCGATTCCACCTGCAACCCATGGAGGACCCCACGCCGGAGCAGGTGGAGACACCTGAAGGAGGCTGTGGCCCCATGGGAAGCCCACGCTGGAGCAGGCTCCTGGCAGGACCTGTGGCCCCATGGAGAGAGGAGCCCACGCCAGAGCAGGTTTGCTGACAGGACTTGTGACCCCATGGGGGACCCACGCTGGAGCAGTTTGCTCCTGAAGGTCTGCACCCCATGGAGGAGACTCACATTGGAGAAGGTCGTGAAGGACTGTCTCCCGTGAGAGGGACCCCACGCTGGAGCAGGGGAATGATGAGAAGAGTCCTCCCCCTGAGGATGAAGAAGCGGCAGAAACACCGCGTGATGAACTGACCGTAACCCCCACTCCCCGTCCCCCTGTGCCGCTGAGGGGGGGCGGAGGTTGAAGCCGGGAGTGAAGTTGAGCCCGGGAAGATGGGAGGGGTGGGGGGAGGTGTTTTTTTAAGATTTGGTTTTATTTCTCATTCCTCTACTCTGTTTTGCTTAGTAATGAATAAGATGAATTCCCTCTCTAAAAGTTCGGTCTGTTTTGCTTGTGATGATAATTAGAGAATGATCTCTCCCTGTCCTTATCTCGACCCGTAAGTTTTTTTTCATTGTACCTTTTCTCCCCTGTCTAATGAAAGAGGGGAGTGATAGAGTGGCTCTGGTGGGCACCTGGCCCTCAGCCAGGGTCAACCCACCACAAAGTGTTATCAGAACGTATTTGCTGTGCTAGAAGAAAGCTTCAAAACATGAATTTTCAGTGTGTAAATTACAGCATTTCTTCTGAAAAACAAAATTTAGCTTTAGCAGTCTTCACTTCAGTAGAAGTTGCATTCTTCGCAAAAAAAGGATAGTCTTACTTAACAGACACGCATCCTGTATCGAATTTCAGATGCTTACTAAAACAATCCTTGTAAATACATGTTCCATACATAGCAACTTGAGAGAAGCTCGTGCTTTTGGAAGTCTCCAGAAACCTGTCTGCCTAATGGCCTTTGGGACATATAGTTGTTCCAATAGCAGTTCTTAGTGCTTATTAACTTATTTGTGGAAGACACAGCTAACATCAAAGCTACGATGAACTAGATTCCAACCACTATATATAAAATCCTCTCAAAATTTTTGGTGTTCAAATTAAGATTGTGAAAGATTGTTGGGGTTTTTTTGAGCTTTCGAAGAGCGATTGTAGGATTAGAATATAATGGAAATTATTGAGATCATAGATTTTGTGCTATATACAATAACAAAGGTCTGGCTCACACTTGGCAATTCATTAAAAGAGATATTCTGAAAGGCTCTGTAATAGTTACTTTATTACATACTTCAGTGAGATTTGTCTTATTCCTGTCAACCTGGTTCCAAATAAGTAAGTTTTTAATGAAATATCTATTTAAAAAGGAGTATTCCAAAGACATGTCACTTAGTTTTCAAGTGCAGAAAAGCCCAAAGGCTGACCTGTTATTTTTTCTTTTAACAAGGCAGGTCTGGTCAATGATCAAAATTTAAATACACATCTTTTCTTAGACATGTTTTAACCTAAATGATTACAGGAACATATTTTTGTCTGAAGCACAAATAACACAACTTTTACTCTGATGTTTTCCACACGTAATATTTTCTTTAAATTTAACAAGTGTATATGCAGTTTTTCCCAAATATATACCAAATTACAGATCTAAAAATAAATTGTCATTGAAAAATTCAAAGACATTTTATTTTAAAATAAATGTTGATCAATTAGAAAGTATTGAAAATGTCTAGGACAAATGGAATCTGTCCTATAATTACTACAAATACTGTCTCTTATAACTAGGTGTAAAATATTTTTGACAAGTTTTCTGAGGCTAACTTTGCAATATCTACTTTTAAATAACTATGTAAGGCTAGACAAAACTAGCCAACACACCTGTCCAAGCTCCAAGTGGTTTTTTTATGATTGCAGTGATTCTTTGATTTGTTCAGCTTTGTCAATTAAAATTTGCACCACTAAACACTCTTACTCATTTGTTGCTGTACATGTTTACGTTTTCCTAATATTCAGGTAACTGTTAATTTCTCAATTAACAGTTACCCAGAATTTTGACATGTCCAACAGTGATGAAGATGCTAGTAATAGCAGCAATTAATCATAAAGCAAGCAAGCTGAGAAGCAGTTATTAAAAGTCATATCCCAAGTTTGAAATAAAACAAAATGTAGTGGGCGCACTGTGCTATCTTACTATTCTTAAACACAGTGAGACTATATAAATACAGGTGCTTGCTTGTAGCTTGTAACTGCCAGCAGCCCAAGCTGTGAAGTAATTTAGAATTCAATTAATGTGAGAAGCTGAACAAAACAAATCTCTTAGCAATGCCAGTACATAAATGCCTACTTTTCCAAACTAGAACATACAAACAAGAAAATCCAATTTGTGAAGGAGGAGCATATTGCAAAAGTTGCATCTTGGTTATTGTATCAGTGCCTGTTAAAGCAGATGAATATAGAAGAGCAAAGACAGTAAATAAATAGATTATTTTTCAAATTAACTAATTTGATCTCTTGTATATTATACTCTCTCTTTCTGGAACTTCCCAAAGAATCCACAGGAAATGAACACCTAGTTTCAAACTATTTCCCTAGGATTTCAGTGCTTACTTCAAACTGTCAGCAGATGAAAATCAGCATTGCTTCACTTACACCAAATTAGTTTCAAATGCGGAAAACTAAGTCAATAGAGAGACTTCTCCATTGTTACCAGATGAGGGTTAGTGGTTGTTGTCTGCTTGCTCTCATGGAGATTATTGTAATGCTATCAGTTAAGATTTCATTTGAGATGAAATATCACAGCAGTGAGAATCCTATTGCCACAAAATGATGAACAGAATAAGCTTTGTCAGGCAGTGTCTTTATGCAGCTGCAGCAGCTACGAACCACGTGAACCTCCTACAGCAGTGTGACTGCCCGATACACACAGGTAGGTAAGGCAATGCACCCCACTGATTAAGCCCTTCACAACCAGAGCAGTTGTCTCAATATCATGGCCCTGTAACTTGATGACTTAACGTAGAGATTCCGGAGTAGCTCTTGATAAAGTCAATTGAGCCAAGCACTGAAAAGTGCAAGAAGGTGGTGGTAGAAGGTAATCGTAGCAGCTGGCAGAGAGACATCAGGATGGGGCAAACAGATAAATTTGCTAAACTGCAGGACATCACTGGGTTTCTTGGGAGAGGCTTGACTGCCAAGACCCTTAGGGTTGTTCTGGAGAATAGCATTCACTGTGATGCTACACCTTTCATTACTTTAATCTCCCACTTGGAACATGATCCAAGTGCCTAAAACGAGCTCGACATCACTTCTTCCAAGCAGTGGAAGAAGCAGCAAGTTTGAATCCTCAGTATCCTCAGTTCTTCTTTTTCTGGATTTGCTTGCTTGGTGTCCTAGTGAACCTGAAAACATTAAAAGCAAAGGTAGTTCCTCTGTCTTTCACTTCTTATCCTCAGCATCATGAGGAGTGCAGTTCTAACCTGCTTGTCTGTAGTGTTTCAAGCTTACATATATTAAAAAATTAATTTTATTATTACAAACTGTTATTGATGTTAATTTTTTTTGCTGGTAACTGGAGGAAGCAATATGAAAGGTATGAAACTAAAGCAATTAGACAAAGAAGATCATGCATGCTAGATCATTCTTCAGACTCTGTGCAACTGTGAAATTGTAGCGAGAGACTTTATGGTTTTTAGAAACAGCAGTTCCCAGCTTTTTGGAACTGCCTGAAGAATATTTGTCTTTTTTTGGGGTGGGTGATGTTCTGTAGATTTGTCTTGTGGATTTGAATCCTGTCAAACCTACAGACAATCAGCATAATGAGACAGTCTGGGGGGAGAAGGGGATGACAACCTTAATTTTATTTCCATAATTCATGTTTCTTCTTTTTGTAGTTAGATAATTGGTTTCTTAAAACCTCTTCATTAGCTGTATGAAAGGCTACTCTAAATATGGTTGGATCTACTTGAAATGAATGTGTTGCTAATGAAGAATTTGTGTTCTCTTCATACTGAAGTAATACCAGAGATAAGTAGCAGCAAATTTAAAGAGTAACAGGTCTGAAGCAAAACACTACTAGCACTGGGAGTTGAACTCTGGAGAATTTTAGCTCTAGACAGCTCAGACCCATTTTTAGCATGGTTTTCTTACTCTATTTTATCTATTCTATGCTGATGTTACTCTACAAAGCTAGTGTGAAGGAATGGAAAATCATGATCAGTGGTTGACAATAAATATGATGTATCAGTATTTGTTGTCACCACAATGTAATATAGACTATTTATGTTGGAGGGATATAGAGGTACAGATCTGCCTTAAGCACCGTGTACAAAATGGCTGACTCTTATGAGGATTAATATATTCATTACTTCTAATAGCTTTTCCAACTGCATGTACCAAGAAATGACTGATAGCCAACAGAGTCAATCTTCTTTTGTAACAGAGATATTGATACAATCAAATGTAAACCCCACCAACTGTATTCACAGATACAATAGAGAGTAATAGGAAATTTATATGAATATTCATATATTGAGCTCAGAAAATGGGCACCTTGATATTCATCACTTTAAAACATATTTATAGAGTACAAATATATTGGTGCTTGTTTTTTTTTCCTAGTGTTGATGAAAATGAATAGTACTTGGGGACCAAGTCTGCCTATTAAAGTGATGTGATACATTACCATGCTTGTACAGAAATGAGCACAGATGGCGGGTCTATTACTTCTCTAGCAAGAAATTTGTCATTTCTTTTTCCCCAGGATTCAAATCTGAGCAACACTTGCTCAAGTCAGGCTACCTCTGTGGGAATCCTTAAAATGTTTTTTTTTTTCCATTACTTGTACATTAGGAGTAAAAGAAACAGAAAGTGATTAATGCTGTATTAAAACTTTATAATGAATGAAGTCTCTCAAACCAAGAGTCTGAGATTTTTATAATTTTCCCCAACTAAAGGGAAACATATTTTGCATGTAAATGTAAGTCTACAGGGATGAAGTTTTGTGTACCATGCTCAGATTCCCAATAGCCCATTTAGGTCTGACAGATCATTTAGTTCACATTAGAATGTTTGAAGATGTTAGATTTGTGGACATTTGTTAATTAAACACAATAATATGTGGAAAATAAAACAACAACATATAAGTAAGTTTACCATTTTTGTATGCAAAAGATATTATTTCAAGCAGCAAAAGAGTAGACCAAACAAAAAGAGGCCGACTTCCATAATCTTACTTTTATGACAAGAATCAATAAAGCAATACTTCAATGCCTTATTATACACCTGAAGAAAGAAAAAGGGTTTTAAACCTGCCTTGTAACCTGTGAGAGCCTGTAATTACAAACGACTCAAAGTTAAATGATAGTTTTTAATGTCAATTGATCAAAGCCAGATTTAATACGGGTTAGGAATTCCAATAAGAGGAAAAAATGCATTTATTTACTTCAGCATGTTGAGTGTATACACATTTGGGGGGTTTTATACTGACACCACCATCATTTAGCAATGCAACATCACATGAAAAATGTTGCTCAACATTTATGCTGTGAGCTGGTGCACAGAGTATTGTGAAATTCGGTGTGGTGGGCTGACCCTGGCTGGATGCCAGTGCCTACAAAGCCACTCTATCACTCCCCTCCTCAACTGCACAAGGGCAGAGAAAATATAACGAAAGGCTCCTGGGTCGAGATAAGGACAGGAAGAGGTCACTCACTAATTACTGTCATGGGCAAAACAGACTCAACTTGGGGAAAATTAATTTAATTTATTGCCAATCAAATCAGAGTAAGCTAATGAGAAACCAAATCTTAAAACACCCTCCCCCACCCCTCCCTTCTTCCTGGGCTTAACTTCACTCCCAGTTTTCTGTCTCTCCTCTCCTACAGTGGCGCAGGAGGACAGGGAACGGGGGATGTGGTCAGTTCATCACACGTTGTCTCTGCCGCTCCCTCCTCCTCAGGGGGAGGACTCCTCACACTCTGCCCCTGCTCCAGCCTGGGGTCCCTCCCATGGGAGACGGTCCTCCACCAACTTCTCCAACGTGAGTCCTTCCCACGGGCTGCAGTTCTTCACCAACTGCTCCAGTGTGAGTCCCTTCCACGGGGTGCAGTCCTTCAGGAACAGACTGCTCCAGCGTGGGTCCCCCACAGGGTCACAGGTCCTGCCAGCAAACCTGCTCCAGCCTGGGTTCCTCTCTCCATGGGTCCACAGGTCCTGCCAGAAGCCTGCTCCAGCGTGGGCTTCCCTGGGGGTCACAGCATCCTTCAGGTGCATCCACCTGCTCCAGTGTGGGGTCCTCCACGGGCTGCAGGTGGATATCTGCTTCACTATCATCCTCCATGGGCTGTAGGGGGACAGCCTGCCTCACCATGGTCTTCACCATGGGCTGCAAGGGAACCTCTGCTCCAGGTCCTGGAGTACCTCCTCCCCGTCCTTCACTGACCTTGGTGCCTGCATAGTGGTTTCTCTCATATTCTCAACTCCTCTCCTCCAGCTGCTGTTACGCATTTTTTTTTCCCCCTTCTTGACCATGTTATCCCAGAGGCACTACCACTGTGGCTAATGGGCCCGGCCTTGATCAGCAGTGGGTCCGTCCTGGAGCCAGCTGGCATTGGCTCTGTCAGATACAGGGGAAGCGTCTAGCAGCTTCTCACAGAAGCCACCCCTGTAGCCCCCTCGCTACCAAAACCTTGCCACACAAACCCAATACATTTGGGGAAAACCATTCTTCCAAATGGGATTGCATTCTTTTTGTTCCATCCAAATGAATCTTAATTTTTGTCATTTACCTCTTTATTTTCCGTATGTGATGGAAAGGCATGTTCTGGGGTGAAAACTGGCATACAGAACCTGGAGGATTAATTTCAAGATTGGATTCTTCCTGAATATAAAATGAAAACCTCTTGAAGGAGTAGAAACTTTACAAAGCTTGAATAATGCAGCACTTCACAAGGGTTTCTGGAGAGAGAGAGAAGTAGCATGTCCTTTAAGAGTCAAGCTGGGGAATGTGGTAAACGTCTAGTAGACCTGAAGATAAACCAGAAGTCTTTGAAATGTGTAGTGATTATACCAGTCCCGGACCCAAAGTTTTCTCTATGTATGAAATCTTATGTGTTATGTGGGGTCTGCTGGGGCCAGTAACAGACAAAAATGTCAGGAAGTTGGGCTGAAATGCATCAGTTGTCACAGAACAGGGTTTGAACTGTTCAAACATAGAACAGAAGGTTTGAGGTGGAGAGGTGCTCTGTTCTGCTTGGGAGCGTTGTTGTGGAGGGTAAGATGGCCCACAGGCAGCAGGAAGCAGGGGAGATCACAAATTCACTTCTGTCAGCCCTGGAGAGAATCATGCTGGCTGTGGGTGAGAGGAAGGTCAGGAGTGACAAAGAAGGTAGAAAGAAAGGTGCTAAATAGCTCTGAGCAAGTAAATACTAGTAATATGGAGGTTGTTATTGCCAGTACCTAACAATCTAATAGTTGTTCAATGTTAGTAGACTTAAAGTCGTGGCATTATCAAGCACTAGTGTGCTACTCGTCATTGCTTCAACACATGTCACGTCTGCTTCAGCTTCTTACCCTTCCCCACTCTCAACTGGAAAATTAAACCCCACCTCTGAGCAGTCAGCAAGGATGCAATTTGGGGTAACTAATGGGAGTAGGTTCTTTGACAGGTAAGTGACTGAGTGGATTTCCTTCCCGAATGGGAGAAAATGTAGCCTGGAAGTGACTGTAAAAGAAGAAATGCTTACCAAACTTTCAGTTTCTTTACAAAGCTGTGAGGGCAGCCAGAAGAATGGACAGGGATGTTCCCAAACTAGAGCATAGCCACTCATACTGTACATCTGCTTTCTGTGCAGAGATGCTTTTTCTCACTGAAGTAAGAGATGAAGGTTAAGTGAGATTTGCTACAGGCAGTGTTACTGGGTAAGAATATCTGGACTTTGTATAGGAATTGCCCTAGTCATGAGAATTGAGAGAACATTCAAATGGATTTTGGACATGTTTCTGGGATAACTTGAAGCTTCCAACCCAAAATGGCAAAGAGCCATTGGGCCACACAGGGCTGACAATGTTGAAAATGTGTAAATCAGAAAAAGGATGTATTTTTTAAGTGAGAAAGGAGAATCAACCATTGCCTAGAAATAAATTTTTATATTAGATAATAGAGCTCCTCTACCCAGGGAGCAGATACGTATTTTGCCTTGAGAGAATAAGAAAAGAATTACTATAACAGAATGAGTAGGAGTGGGAGAGAGAGAACCAAATTAATTACTAGCACTTTTGACTGCTAAGTAAATCCAATTATTCCTTATGAACCACAGCTGAAGAGGAATTTAGAGGATGACAGCTCCAAAGCAGTTGGGGAACAGGACTGAAAGTCCTTATATCTGGTCAGTATTACTTTCCCAGCTACTTTCCCTCACATGAAAGAAGGGAGTTAGTCCTACAGTAAATACCAGCTGTGCAAGGGTGTGGATTTTGTTGTGGAAGTAGCTGAAAAAGAAATGATGGTTAGCCTTGAATGAGTCATTGCCAGATAACTCCCAGACAAACTAAAGTAATAAAACTATAGCATAGGCAATTCTTAACTTCTACATGGGTTATTTCTTCCTGCATGGTTAGAGAAATGAGTATTGTCAATTCAATTAAAAAAAAGAAAAAGGGTATTCTTTTTCACATAGTTATGCAGTTCACAGGCAAATGTGTAATAGTTGGGTTTGCAGCATTTGAAAAAAGGTGTTAACTGAAGAATTCTGAGTGACAGAAAGTGAGAACATAGGTTTTGCGTGCTGTGAAACAGAAAATGGGAGCACTGTATAGAAAGGATCGCCATAACCTTTAAGATTTTTTTTATCGTGTTATAGTATGAAGAGAAATTGCTGTGTTGCATTAAACCAGTGTGTTGAGTTAAACCAGTTGTCCATCTGGTGAGTGCAGTATTGTTCAGCTGGAAAGGGGAAGGAAGGAAGGAATTCCATATTGAATTATCTATTTTGATTTAGACAAATGACTGTGAAAGAAGGATTCTTAAGGAAAACCTTAGAGAAGGTTTTTAAGTTTGGGTTGGGTTTTATATCCTTAGAAGCTACGCGATTTGTTGAACCTACTCAAATTGCTGCGTTAAACGTTCCCCCAAGTCTAGCAGGCAGGCTGCAGATTTTGTACACACCCCTATAAAAAGCTTTAAGCCATCACTACAAGCTGGCAAATTGCCCCATTACTACAAGACAGCACAAAAAGCTATCTGCTATAAACCAAAATACCACTTTGTGAAGAATATGTACCATTCATATATTCAATGTATTCAACAGTGCTGTGAAGATTTTTTTTTAAACTCATGTCAACTACCATGTTCCAGTGAACTACATTAAGCCTTGCTGTCCTGATTGTGCATCATTAACATCTATTCCAAGTAATACTATGGCTAGTGAATCAGTAAAGTGTTCCATAATGGCTTTTAGTAATGAGCTTATTATTTTTAGTATTTACCTTTAGCTGATACAGCGTGTCCTGAATATTGCATACAGCTGACTATGTTCTCAAATGAAGAATGAGTAAATCTGGAATCTTTAACTTGTGACTAATCCTGGATGATCATTGCTGTGATATCTTGATACATAAATGAATTTAAATTTGATATTATATCTGCTTCCAGTGAACTTGATTGCACACAGAAGAAATAGAGAGTACACTTGCCCTAAATAGCACATGCAGAACTGTATTTAGAAGGTCTAGAATTTTAGTATTTACTGTGAGAAAGACTACTGGCTCTTAGTACCTTAAAAGTCAGGGAAAATTTTGCTGAGGCTCAGAATTAGTTAATTTTTGAGGCATTTTGCAGAACTTGTAGTCCAAAAAAGTATCTTCTTGTGATGCCTAAAGGAGCTACTAATTTTTGCCACACATATGGAAGGCAGGTTGTGCACTCTGGGACCTATGGAAAATTTAGAGTCATTTTGTATGAGACTGTTAATTTATATCTATGAGCATGGCCAATGTCACTTTAGGAATAGTATCTGGGTCCATGTATGCTTCCTTAGGAATATCCTCACTCTCCCTTAAGGTGACATTTAAACGAAGATCAAAGACCAAATAATGATGTTATGTGGCAACCTTGCTTTAATCAACAGTGTTCATTGTTTAGCACACATGAAAGGTTTTCTACAGAGCTGGGAGGACCTGCATTGTTTTTCATAAAACAGATGCTGCAAAATTTGAATATACTGTGTTGTCTATGCTCATATGCAGATCTAATAGGCAGGAATTAGGCATTTCTTTACTCCATTCCTGATAAGGTTCTTTCCTTTCTTTTTCTTACAGTGTAACAGCTGGCAAAATATTTTTGAGACAGAGATATATAGAGCTATCCTCTTGTAGAGTTTGGAGACAAAACATAACATATGGAGGGTATTTGCTTGAAGTAGAGTATCTGTGATGAGAAGGTAGATACTCAGTTTTTCTTGCATAACTTGAGTATTACATATAACATGAGAAGTTGAATGAAGAATTGCATCTTAAGAAGCCACAGAATTCTGCTAGGTGGTTAATTTTAGTCTCTGTATTTTGAGTTTTGGTATATTAGAAACAATGTTCTACTTACTACAGCAGTTCTTTCTTGAATGACCATATATCTGGTTTCTGTTGCTTCTGTTTTACATATCTATCTATTAAGTAAATTTTGGCATACTCTGTGCTTAAATCAGTTACATAATGCTAGATTAATTTATGCACAATTTGGCTGTTGTCCTGCAATAAATATTCTATCGGCATGTGAATTCACAAAAACACTAGGAAACTTCAGGTGTAGTTCTGAACATACAATATGTGTAGAATCTGGAGTTTGTTTTAAAAACCTGAAATGTCATGCACTTAGGCAATCACTGTGTAGTTTGCATTTAGAAAAACAGAAATGGAAGACAGTCTTTGCACACACAAAAAAACCACACGTAGAGCTGAATGTTTCTTGCTTCAAAATGTATATGACTCTTTTCTTGTTAAAGTTTGTAGTAAAATTAAAGCTATAATAAATAATACAACTTTGTGGAACACAGTAATTATATTATGCTGTATTTCTTTTCTGTGAAAAATATGTGCACAAAATTAATGCATCTCATTAAAGTGGAATGTTGATACCATGAGAATTAATATGAACTAGAAGATGACTCTCTGAGAGCAGAATAACTTACTAAACCATTTTTGTGTGTGTGTTTGTGTATTAAACTAGCTATACTCATCGCGTGGTTGGCAGTGGAATCAAAGCTCAGTCTGCAAATCCAGAAGTAAAAGTGAAGGGAACAGATCCTGTAATAAGTCAAATTATTGACAAGCTGAAACACGTTATTCAGGTAAGCTGCTTTTACCTACAGATATAGTATAATACTAAACACCACTCCAGTAGTGAGAGTATTAATTTACTGTACAATAAAGGTTAATTGTTAATTCAAGTTACTGCTCAGTGCGCATCGACACCAACACACTGCTTGCTCTCTGTCTCACTTCAATTATTAAAACTGATTTAGTTAAAAGGTTTGCATATGGTATATGAGTGTAGGAAGTAAGACTCTGGCAGCTGGGCCGTTGGTACGTGCATTGCACTAAGTGTACAAATGCACAAACAGTATAATTTTGGGATATTAACTAGGTGTATGTGTTTAAAAAACAATAAAACATAATTTCCCTCTTACCTCTTTACTAAATGTAGGTTTTTTCTGAACTAGTTTTGCTGGGAGGTTTTTTGTTTAGATGCCAGATGGAAAAACTGGGAAGTTCGAACAAGAATAGCATGCTTGCTAAAGGAGTTGGTGTTCATTACCTGATGTACATATCTGTGCATTACTAAATTTAAGGCTTACAAGGCAGTCAATGCCAATATGGTTCTTCACAAAATAGTATTGCAATACATTTGAAGGATTACAGTTTTCTTTTGTTACATGCTGTATCTCTGTGCACAGATAGCCAGAACTACAGGACAAAAACCTGATTCTATTGAAACCAACAGTTATTTTGCTGACAAATCTGTATTTCAGTTTAAATATATAAATTTCCACTCTGATCTGAACACTCGGTGATAAGAAATGTTCTACTGGCATGTCTTGTCAGTGACTCATCTAACCCAGTATCCTCTCATCCACACTGGTAAAAGGAGAGACCACTTAGGGAGGGCATGCAAGCTCGCCACCTTTATGGTATCCACTCCCCTTCTCTACCCCATTCCCCAAACATGAGAATTAGACACTAGACAGCCCTTCCTTGCCTATTGTATTTAGTTTTATCTAAGGACTTGTTTTAATTTTTTTTTTCCATCTTCTTGGCAGCTTTTAAATAGTTTCCCAAATGGCTCCTGGATTTGAAATAAGCAAGACATTCTAACATTACTGATGACTTCATGATAAACTCTCTTGGTTCTTATTTCTCTATTTGTGAAAAATAACTCTTCTCTGAGAACAAAGGAAAGAGTGGTGAAATAGAAAATAAAACAGAAAAAATTCTTTTCTGTCAGTAGGGTTGTTTTCTGGGAGAAGTGGCATCCAGATTGAAGCTCAAAGGCAATCATTACCCTTCCTCCTTAAAAGAAATATCTTTTGTAGCCCTCCAGCTTCAGCATGCCTTTGTCTCTCTTTCTTTATTAAAATGGTGACTACAATGGTGAGAAAATGAATACAATTTTCCCTCCAAAGAGATGCTATGACTTAATTAAGAACTACAAATTACTGTGCAAAGAAAAACATTGCAAATCTTACTGGGTAAGTCTCAAGGTCTTTCATCTATCAGGAATGCCCTCTTCTTTGATATTAAATCTGCACTGCATGGTTTATTGTGTTGTTTTCCTCTGGAGACTAGGAATTGTGTTGTTTCCTCCTCACGTGAGGATCTAAAAGAGTGGAATAGAACAATTCCGTTATAAGGCATTTCATTTTGAGAGCTTATTTGCCCTTGTCCCAAAAGACTAGAGTGGGTCTTCGGGAGAAGGATGTATAATTTACATACTGCAAGCCTTACTAACCTCCAAATATGTTATCTTTCTGTGGGATAGTTTCCTTTCTTGCAGCTCTGAGTATGGAAATAGGGTCAGGGGATAAAGAGAGCATCAAATTCTTTAGAGACCCGACACATAACTGCTTTTCCTCAGATAAAAGGGCTGAAGAAACTGCAGAAAAAGCTTTCTTCTTTACCATTTACTGCTTGGGAAAGGAAGATGGGGACTGTAAATTAGAGATTCCAATACAAAAGATCACCTTTTTGTCCTTTGCGATATGAAAAGGATGAATCACATATTAAGAATATGATGGACAGATTAAACAAGGGGAGCTTAATGGATTGTGGTGCTGCCTCAGAGATAGATGGAGTTGTACTTAAATCCAGCACTCTATCCAAGCAGTATTACGGCACTGCAAAAGTTTACATAGCTACTTCAGTAGAAAAAAAATTTGTCCTGTTTTTCAGAACTAATAATTCCTGAAATCTGTAAAAGTTTATATACTATAATTTTGCTTTGAGGTGACAGATTGGCAGGGTGATATATAACTTGCTATTTGTGTTGGCAACTATATATATTATTAAATAAATTCTATGTTGCCATAACCTTGCTTGCTAAACAACTACATTTTTGTTATTTAGTTGTGTTTTGTTGGTAGCCATTTGCTTTCTGTATTAGGAGAAAGGAAATGAGTGGTAATTCAGGTTTATATGACTTTTCACATCAGCTTTTAAACATTTCAAGATGCAGGATACTGAAGTGGCATTTCTCTCTGTCTCATGATGGCGTGATAGGATATGGTCCTTCCTTTTCAACCACAGTCAGAGCTCTGTGTATCAGTGGTAAGTATAGCCTGATTTTCTTTAGCTTATACAGCCTGTCATGGTACAAAGGCCTTCAGGACTGAATAGTCTCTACCACTTTGTAAATATCAATACCCGGCAAAGAATCAGAAGCTTTGCTTCTGGTACTTCTCACAGTGAAAATGGTGAAATGCACTGAAATGGGATTTAACCAGTGATAACCTGTGGCATTTGGTTTGGGTACATTGCCCACATGTTGGCATCTGTATTGTAGACACCCGCAGTTAGGTGTCTGGTCTGAAGGATTTCACCCTTGTCTCATGTTTCTGAGCCCTTTGCAAGAGGTTGTCAGCACACAAACTAGAAATGTATCGTTTTCTAAGGAAAAAAAAATAAATACATATATATTCTATCAAAAACTTTAAACCATGGAAACCAAACTTGTTGCATGAGGGAGAGTATCTCTTCCCAGCAGGCTGTGGTTTCTGGGCACTTCTTCTTTGTGAGAGGCTCACAGTAATCCTCCTCCATTTTCTGTAAATACTGGATTTACCAAAAAATCAATAGAACTTTTTGATTCTATTGGACCCTGACTGCTATAATCTGTGCTCTGGACTCCATGGGTTCATATTCACAGTAACAAAGTGCAATTAGAGGAACTAACATGAACTCTGCTGAACCAGTCAGTGCTGAAAAATGGTTTGACAAAGTCACCTTCTTTTGTAAAAGTCCTTACTTGTACAGACTGGTGTTTTGGAGAGTTTTAAATGATGGGCTCTTCTTAATTCATCTATCTTCACGGTAGGCTAATAATGGGTTCAGTGCATAGTCTCTCATGTACTGCAATCTGCAACTATCACTCTAATAGGCAATCATGATAAGCAAAGTCAGTTGCATATGGCAGCAATAATAATGGTAATTATTTTTCTTTCTTCCCCTATAATTTAAAAATATGATTCATTTGTCTTTCCTGCAAGTACAAATACTGAGGTTATGAAGTATGTATGATATTTTGGTGCTGAGATTACACACAATTGGACCTTGGTCATTTCAATGTATTTCTTCTTTCAGAAGACAATCTCAAAAATATACTGCTTTTGAAAATCATAGATGTTGGAGCTCATATTTACAGGTGAAATAAAGACTTCCTAACTTTAGGAAATCCTGCCATAGTAGAAAATATCCCTATGTCTGCCTAAATTAGGCAGACCAAATCTCCCTCTGGAGATGTCCAGAGGCACCTGCCACTCTATTGACTGCTGAAAATTTAAATGCTTCTATTAGGATAAATGATTTCCTATTTCTAGCTGTAGCAGAAGACGTGCCTGAACTTATTTGGGAGGGATCCCATCTTATACTGCTCAACCACTGGACTACTAGCTAATATACATGGAATACTATTTACTTTCTCCACAAAGGGCTGAAAACTGCCACTAATGGAAGTGATGCCTACATCCTTTAAGTGAATAGAGGCTGCTACTTCCTAAGACATTAAATTAATTAATTTTTCCTTTACTACTGCTCACTATTTTGGTGTGGTAAGCCCTGTGTTTCACCATTTACCATTTACCTAGTTCAAAAAGGTTACAAAAAGTGTGAGGTGAGATTTTGTTTTGACACTGACTTGTCATAGTAACAACTACACTTTCCATGTGTATTTTTAAAGCTTTTATCAATGCGCTGCAGCATGGGCAAAATAATACATGTTTTCGTAAGAGCTGTTCAAGTACATACTGGAAATGGTGATGGAATCCATTACCTGAGTCCTCATCTGCACATACAAAGAACCATGTTTTAAATTATTCATGTGCAAGATGTGGCACTTGCAGTTGTGCTACCCTTTGATCACTGATATCAAGTTTGTGCCTTCTTCAGTGCTGTGATAATGTAATAGTTAAAATCCCTCTGCCTCTTAGAATAGTTCAAGCTGTATAAATTTAATGAATTATAGATTCTCATGACTCTGTTGATGACTGAAATGTAATTCTTTCTCATGGAATGAGTGAATTCTCAACGGTACAGCATTTAACAGTCTCAGATACTTAGGGCCTTAGTTTGATACACTCTTCAGTAACACGCTCTTGGAGACTCAAGACGTTTGGGGTTTTTTCCCTTTCTCTTCTTAAATGATTTTTTGTTGATATATTGTATCCTGCACTTTGTACTATTCAGTAACAGGTAACCCACAGAGGTAATTCGGAAGTAAAATTTCAGTGCACTTTGTGCAACAGCCATTCAACATTCACTTGTGTTAGAAATGATTTCAGCTGTGTTTGCTTCTAAACTGCCTATTTATTATTTGTGTTGCAATGGAAAGACTGTCTCACAAGTGTTGCTTTGTTTTGTTTTTCGTATTACTAATGCATACCTAAATGTTAATTTTGCTTTAGATTTCATTTTTACTGCCTTTTCCACTTTTTAGTTTCTTCCAAAGTTAGAACAATCCTGCAGGTACACAATAGCTCAATATCTTGATTATGTTAATTTCCCCCCAGTGATTTGTTGGCTCTCCCTTTCGTATTTGATGTGTTGGCTCCTTTCATTTCTGGAATTAACACAATGTTACTGTGTTTTTGAAATCAATCCCTTGGACAAATTCCATCTTTGGCAAGGCATGATAGCAGAGTATTAGAGTGACCTGTCATATTATGATATTCCTACTTCTCAGAGAAGCCTATTTCATACTTGTTGTGTGAGCTGTTCCTGTCTTTTGGCACATCTATGTAGAGCTAACTTATTACACTGTATTGTCCTGAGCTCCCTCTGACTGCTAGCTGGTTCTGAAGATACGGTAAATACTTGAGTATTACCATTGTATCTAAGATATTGGCATAATTTCTGTAAAGACATTAAACAGCTAGAAATGAGATGGGAAATTATTTTCTGAATTTCACCCTCCTCCAGCCCAGTGGTGGGCTGACTGTGGCTGGAGGCCAGGTGCTCCCCAAAGCTGCTCTATCACTCCCCTCCTCAACTGCACAAGGGCAGAGAAAATATAACGAAGGGCTCGTGGGTCGAGATAAGGACAGGGAGAGGTCACTCACTAATTACTGTCATGGGCAAAACAGACTCAACTTGGGGAAAATTAATTTAATTTATTGCCAATCAAATCAGAGTAAGCTAATGAGAAACCCAATCTTAAAACACCCTCCCCCACCCCTCCCTTCTTCCTGGGCTTAACTTCACTCCCAGTTTTCTGTCTCTCCTCCCCTACAGTGGCGCAGGAGGACAGGGAACGGGGGATGTGGTCAGTTCATCACACGTTGTCTCTGCCGCTCCCTCCTCCTCAGGGGGAGGACTCCTCACACTCTGCCCCTGCTCCAGCCTGGGGTCCCTCCCATGGGAGACAGTCCTCCACCAACTTCTCCAACGTGAGTCCTTCCCACGGGCCGCAGTCCTTCACCAACTGCTCCAGTGTGAGTCCCTTCCACGGGGTGCAGACCTTCAGGAACAGACTGCTCCAGCGTGGGTCCCCCACAGGGTCAGAAGTCCTGCCAGCAAACCTGCTCCAGCCTGGGTTCCTCTCTCCATGGGTCCACAGGTCCTGCCAGAAGTCTGCTCCAGCACAGGCTTCCCATGGTGTCACAGCCTCCTTTGGGCATTTATCTGCTCTGGTGTGGGGTCCTGCATGGGCTGCAGGTGGATATCTGCTCCACCATCATCCTCCATGGGCTGTAGGGGGACAGCCTGCCTCCCCATGGTCTTCTCCATGGGCTGCAGGTGGATATCTGCTTGACTATCATCCTCCATGGGCTGTAGGGGGACAGCCTGCCTCCCCATGGTCTTCACCATGGGCTGCAGGGGGATCTCTGCTCCAGTGCCTGGAGCACCTCCTGCCCCTCCTTCTGCACTGACCTTGGTGTCTGCATAGTTGTTCCTCTCACATCTTCTCACTCCTCTCTCTGGCTACAATTGCTCCTGGTGTTTTTTTTCCCCTTAACTCTGTTACCCCAGAGGCACTACCACTGTCACTGATGGGCCCGGCCTTGATCAGCAGCAGGTCCGACTTGGAGCCGGCTAGTATTTGCTCTGTTGGAAACAGGGGAAGCTTCTAGCAGCTTCTCACAGAAGCCACCCCTGTAGCCCCCCTGTGACCAAAACCTTGCCACACAAACCCAATACGAATAAGCTTTAACTTCCAACCTCAATAATACACATGAAAGTGCAGGATTGCTGATGCTTTTGAATCTTTTGAGAGTGGAAAGATTTTCTTCACAGTTCTGTGATGATAATGAAGGTATATGCCCTTTTTGTTGCTTGCAAAGTTGGTCTTTCTGTATTTGTAAGTCAAAACACTGAAAGTTATATCATAGAATCATAGAATCATAGAATGGTTTGGGTTGGAAGGGACCTTAAAGATCATCTAGTCCATGCCCCCTGCCATGGGTAGGGACACCTTCCACTAGACCAGGTTGCCCAAAGCCCCATCCAACCTGGCCTTGAACACTTCCAGGGATGGGGCATCCACAACCTCTCTGGGCAACCCGTTTCAGTGCCTCGCTGCCCTCATAGTACAGAATTTCTTCATAACATCTAATCTAAATCTATCCTCTTTCAGTTTAAACCCATTCCCCCTTGTCCTGTCACTACACTCCCTGTATGTCCTGGAAAATTATGTCTAAACTGAAACCTACATATGGTTTTACAGAATGAATGCAGAGAAGGAAAAAGTGATTAGGAGAGCATGAAGTTGAGCCTGTGCATCTCCCAGTGTTGGGATGCTGAGGGGGTAAACTGAGAACAGGTCATCAGCCACATATTCGTTTTTGTCAGTAATTAAAAAAAAAAAAATAAAAAAATTCCTGGTTTGTTTTGTTTTTCACTAACTAGCTTACTAAAGTTATTAAAGGCTAATCAGTCCCATTCATTTAGCACAAAAGATCCTCATTTTTTTTTAGTATATTTTTAAATAGGATTTGTGCTTAAACAAAAATCTTTTGATTTTTCTTAATGTGAATAACAAAAGGAAAAGAGCATGCATTATACAGCATTTTCTGGAACTAAGTTTAAAGTTCAAATTTTTGTAAAACTCTAAATGATGAGCTAATTAAAATTAAAATCCCAGCATTTGTATTTTTGCCATTTTTTTCTTGTTCCATTGCTTATAAAGCACTGCATAGTACACAGTGAGAAAACATAATGCATTGATGCAACAGAGAGATATTATCAATTCTTATCCATTTAGTGCAGACAACAGTGGCACAGAAAAGAAGACAGCCTTTTCTAGCTACTTAGGTGGATAGTGACACTAACCCAAGTATTCATTACGGTGCAGATGCTCTCTACAAAAGCCTATTTTGCACCTAAATTGCTTGCTGCTATAGCTGCTAAAAACTGCTTGTGTTAGGATTTCTTAGCAAAACAGGAACACTGTTCTATCTTCTCATTTTTAAGTACAATATTGAGGGAGACTTTTGAGATTTTGGAAGAGTTATAGCTGTGACAAACAATGTGATCTGGGGCACAGATTTTGTGAGGCTTACTTTAGAAAATCTGATCTACTTTACTATTTGCAAAACTGTGGAAAGGAAATTATTTTTTCCCATTTATAATTTATTGCTTATGCTCCTTGACTCTCTTAAAAATGGGGGTTTATTTTATTTTTTAATGCTTTCTTTCAAACTTCCCATAACTTTGGCTATAGATCTCAAAGAAAAGAAGCAGGTTTGTACCCCTTACCCAATGGAAGTAGTAGCAATTCTGAAAGTGAAAAGGACTTTCTGATGCCCTTAATTCCCAATCCCAATTTAGAAAAGGAAGGGAATATATATGTCGGTATATAATAGAGACAGACTAGAGAGTTCACGAGGGCTTCAGGGCCCAGATGCAGAAGGCACAATGCTATTCACTCAACCTGTTGTTAGCTTTGGTGGGCTCCACAGAAGCATAGGAGTCAGTCTGTGAAGGCTGGACGTTTTTACTTTCTTCTATAATTTCATCAGAGAATAGAAAATCCCTTCTTTTTGCAGTGACCTAGTACTCCCTTAGTTGTATAGCAACCATGGCACTTAGCATATAATCAACTAGAAATGAGTTTAGGAATTCACCTTGCAACTGTCCTGCCTAATGGGATCTGGATTTGTGTAGAGTCTTTCTTATGATTGAAGAACCACATCTTTTTTTTTTTTTTCTCATGTGGAACAGTAATTGGACTTTGCAGAGATGCATACAAGCCTCAGTTACTTGCAGTACAAACAGCATTATTCATTCTATTTTTTACATTCACAGGTCAGATGATTGACAATGATCCAAAATGCAAGTGATATGTCTATAATAGTAGGATAAATCCTACTAATAGATTATTTTTTTAACAATGTTAGTATTCACTGGTATTTATCACATTATAAGAATGTCACTAATCTGATTAGACTTTAATACAGTACAGTGAATCTCTAAGTTTTGGGACTGCCCTAGCTCATTTAGCTACAATGTGCTAACTACACTGGAATACATACATATCCAGTATTATGAAAAGTGAGTATCTGAGTATCAAACTGTAGCCATACTGGCTTGTGCTGTTCTTGTACAGCAGTAGAAATACTATTTAGTTAGTTTCTTTACAAAATGTATTTTGAAGTGGGTTGCAGTTTGCTATAAAATATTTTTATACTACATGTCTTCTGAAATATTAAGCTGTTTTGCAAATATTTTATATGCAGCTTTGCATAAGCTTGATTACTATTAAAAAGGTTGCCTTAATCATATGAAGAGAATTGAAGTACAAGAATTCAATCAGTCTTTACATTTGAACTGTTTTCCCAGATTTGCACTGTAAATTAACAGAAGTGATTCTGAAGGAAGCTGCATTAATTGAAGCTGTTATTTGCATCCAAGCTGTCCCGTCCCACTCAGGGAGTGAGGGTGAGGTTAACTTTTTAATTCTCTGCACGATAATGAGAAGTAACGACAACTACTTCAGAGGTTCAAACCAACTAGAAATTTACTTAAAATTCAGTGGAACTACAAAAGATAGAGGCTTGGCAAAGGTCATAACAATGGTCATAATTTAGCAGAACTATGAAAGGTAAGGGTTTAGCAAAATGTGTGACAATATTATCCTAATGTGCCGAAAATTAAGTTACAAAGAGTGATAGAGAGGAAAAGAAAGAGAGAAAGAAGAGAGAGAGAGAGAAAGAGAAAAGATATCACCACCCTTGGATCCAGTGATGTTCTCTGCTCATAGTTGTAGTCTTCAGGTGGTGGGCGCGCGCTGAAAACTTATGTTTCCACCTTTTATAACCCGATGTGCCCGTCCCATAGGCGGGGGTCTGTCATCACTGAGCAGGCGCAGTATGTGCTCTGGAATGTTGAGAAATGTTCTAGAAATGAGTCGGTGGGTTGTGGGGGTCCTGGGGGACTCACTGCCCCCCACCCCCCTCAGGGCTGACCAAGTGAGTGGTGATCTGTCACAGGCACATGGTGCACAGGGCACAGATGGTCATTGTTTACATGTTTCAGGAATAGAGGAGTGGTCCCACAAGACGTTATCCTGCCTCCGCAGGCTCTGTTCTTGGTCAACACTCCCTGGTCATCATCAGCCCATCCCTGTCCATGTCAAGACGGGTGTTTGCGACATTCACTTGTTATCAGAGCCTCACGCAAGCAAATACTGTTGGTGGTGCGATGACCTCAGCTGGCTGCCAGGTGCCCACCCAGACGCTCTCTCATTCCCTCTCCTCAAGAGGACAGGGGGAGAAAGTAAAATGAAAAAGCTCATTGGCTGAGATAAAGACAGGGAGATCGCTTACTAATTACTGTCATGGGCTCAAATTGGGGAAAATTAATTTAATTTCTTGCCAATTAAAAGTAGAGTAGGATGGTGAGAAACAAAAAAAAACCAGAAACGCCTTCCCCTCGGGTCCTCATCCCCCACCCCTTATTCCCGGACTCAACTTCACTCCTTCGTTGCTGATTCTTCTACCTCCTCACCCCGAGTGGTGCAGGGGAATGGCTGTTGTGGTCAGTCCATAACACTTCACCTCTACCGCTCCCTCCTCTTCACCTTTTTCCCCTGCTCCAGCATGGGTTCTTCCCATGGGCTGCAGTCTTTCAGAAACAGACTGCTTCTGCGCGGGTTCCTCTCCACCGTCCCTACCACAAGCCTGGTCTCACATGGGCTTTCCATGGGCTGCAGCTTCCTTCAGGGCACACCCACCTGCTGCAGCATGTCGTCCTCCACGGGCTGCAGTGTGGATATCTACTCCACTGTAGTCCTCCACGGGCTGCAGAACAACCTGTGTCACCATGGTCTTCACCTCGGGCTGCAGGGGAATCTCTGCTCCAGTGCATGGAGCCCCTCCTTCTCCTCCCTCTCCAGCCCTAGTGTCTGCAGGGCTGTTTCTCTCGCATTTTTCCCCCTGCTATCTCTCACAGCTTCTGCCCCACGTTTTCTACCGTTTCTTAAATCTGTTTTCCCTGAGGTGTCACCATCTTGGCTGGGGGGCTGAGCCGTGCCCTGTGGCAGGTGGGTTGGGGCCGGCTGGAACCTGCTGTGTCCGGCACGGGGCAGCCCCGGCCTCTCCTCACAGAGGCCCCTACAGCCCCTGCTGCTGCCAGCACCTGGGCACCAGCACCCGGTATGCCATTATAATACCTAATTCTGAAATCAATGTGCTGCTTAGAAAAAGGTTCTTCACTGAGAGGGTGGTCGGTCACTGGAACAGGCTCCCCAGGTCACAGCACCAAAGCTGTCAGAGTTCAAGGAGCATGTGGACAATACTCATATGGTTTAGTTTAGGTGGCCCTGTGGGGAGCAGGGAGTTGGACTCGATGATCCTTATGGGTCCCTTCCAGATGGAGATATTCTATGATTCTATTACATTAATAAAAGATAGAGGAATAAACCTAAACTGACACACTTTGAAGAGCATATTTGGTAAAAAGGGAAGGGAAATGTAGACTTTGATATCCAATGAGACTTTAAAAGATTTAAGTAGAGCAGGAAATCAAGTGTCTAGTCAGAAGTGAAAATCGAATTAGTAGTTCTAACTTATGAAATCTGATTCATATCACAAAACCATCCCATATTTAGCTTCATTGACAGCCTCTTCTGAGTAGAGGCTCAGCAGTTAAATATCATATCAGGATGGAAGGTATTGACAAAAATTTGAGAAGCAGCTTACTGTTCCTGTTAGTACTAACTACTGACAGATATAGTCTGCCAATTTCATAAAAACATTAACACATTAACAAAATACTTTGTATGCAAGCAAACTCATTAAAAAGGAAAAAAAAAGAATGGAGCAGGAACTGGAATTACAGCAGGTACCATTAAGATCTAAGTGGCATTTATATGATCTCATAGTACTAGTCTTACCACTGCTGTGGAAATTAATGAGTGAGCAGTTTCTCTAAGCAAGGGAATAAGCAAGATGACTGTAGTGTGCATATATTTGTATGTTGGTGCTGGCTGATCAGTGCGTTCCTATGTTAGTTTACTGAGTGTGGATTCTGTGCAGCAGCAGAGATCAGTTCAAAGATAATCAAATTTCCATAGTGTTGATAAAATGGAAATGCTTTCCCTCTTGTCAGTCCAAGTGTCACAGCTGAGGAAAACACTACTGTGTGAACTCATACTTTATTAACATCAGGTAATACAGATGGGAACAGTTATCGTAAGTGCTATGGCCATGAAAACAAGTTGTCATCAACTACAGAACAAAAAGCATTAGGAAACAGGCTTTATCATCAGTGTTCATGAGACCATTTCTTAGAATATGTGCAACACTCACTTTGCAAAACTGTGACGTCTAAAACAAAACACTGCAAAAAGGAAATTCAGCAGTATTTCAGCAGTATGCAGTTAACTACTGAGAGAAAAAAGTTTATATGTCCACAGATTTTCTGGCCTGAAAAGTGATACATCCTTTTTTGAGCATATTGAATGTTTTCTATTTGAGACAGGCTATTTCCTTTTAGTCTCAGTCCTAGGAAATCCTCCGAGTCAGTGGCCTGTGGACAGCAATACAGAGCAAGTCATTTGCTGCAGGCATCATCATAATTTGTTCTCCTTGTCAGTCTGTACAATAAGCAATGCGTTCTGCAGGCACAAAAAATATCAGTCTGGAAAACAATCTGTTACTCTGAAATCTTATAAACAGGAATCCCATGTTATCTATGAGGGCTATTTGTTGCCTAAAGAACTCATCTGCCTAGTCTTTTGTAAGTGTAGGAAGTTGTAGAAAACAACAGCATGGTATGACACATTAAATTGGTTTTCACTCCTGTAGTGTGTGTGTGAAATCTATGTGAATAACACAACCCATATTTGAAACGTTACCATGTATTTTAAGGGCACAAATTTTGCTCAGCAAAACCCTGTTGTTGCCTTGAGGGAGTCAGCCAGCAAGTGGCTGAAAAATCAGAACCAAAGGGGAAGTATTTAATTTGCATGAAGCCTCAGTAAAACTGTTCAGCAGTATCAATTAAAGAGAAGTGTCAGAAACAAGCTGTGCTATGCAATTTATAATTTAGTTTTGGTTTCAAGAGAGAATACAAGCAAATACAAATATGTCCTGACAGATTACAGTTATTTATTAGGTTTGTGGTTAGGTTTGTTAGGTTAGTTATGTTCTCTCCAGAAAGGGAAATATTACGCTGCTCTGTATTTAAATGACTGATATACATAAAAAAAACCCAAACAAAACAACAAAAAAAGCCTGATACATATGCTGATTCAAAATTCATTCTAAAATAAGAACATAATAAAAAAATGCATTCGTAGAAGAAAACTGGTTAACATTCATTACATATGTAACAAATCATAACTTCGATAGTGATATGATTGAATAAATATTTATATAACTCTTTACAAGGCAAGTTAGTTACTACTTTTGAAAAATCCTGTTCAAATTTTGCCTTTAAAATGTATAACCAAACCAATCTAGCTATACTTTATTAAACAGATGGTGCAGTGTCATTTAAATTTACTTTAATGCATTAATTTCTTTAAATGACTTTCCAAGATCTTGTATCTTAAAAGTAATATTATCTTATTTGTTGACTTAAAACCAGCATACTTGCCACTTTCTTAATGCTCATAAAGTTTCCTGTCTTTTGCCCTTCTTAAACCTTGTATGTTTCTGATGGGCTTTATCTTTAAAAGCAGACAGATTAAAATTTTGGGAAAGATGTAGACATTCTGCTGTCAAGGACCCACCCTAAGTTGTTTGTAAAGTTTATTATCGCCATCCCTGTAGGTCATACTTTGTAGAAAAAATGGAGATACCTCTTTCTCCTTCCTACCCTGGAGCTGCTGATAATTGTAGGAAGTGCTGTTCTGGTAGTGGGACATTGATGAGGCACCTCTGCTTCCTCTTTTCCCTGGGCTTTTTTTGTCTCAGGGACTAGTTCAGCTTGATCTATAGACTGGCTCAGTGCACTGACATGAACAGCTGTAGGAGAAAAAAAACAGACAACAAACAATGAACTGAATCTGTAAAATATTTGTAGAGAGAGCCCTTAAACAATCCTGTTATCTATAATTTCTTAAACACAATATATAGACCCTAGTTTTTCATGTATGATAATATTTTTATTAGAAGCTTCTCTTCTTGTAACTTGCTTGTCACTTCAGTTGAGCAAAGTCATTTACAGTAATCACTGTCCATATCTAGTGTTACTTGACATCTGATTACCATGTAAATCTGCTCATAGGTTCACTGTCCCATAATCCAGGCTGTGCAAATCACAAAAGAAATTTTGTGGGGAGGGACTAAAGGCTTTTACTGATAGAAATGCTCTAAGTTACTTTTAGATAACAGTCTTTCTTTCCTTTCTTTTCTGCCCGTTGATGTGATGTATATTTGCAGTGAAGAAAGAAGTGTCCTACCCGTCTTCCGTATTCCTTAAAGTACTATTTTTCCATGTCCAGTCTCCCCTTATCAGTTTCTTGGTTTTGTTTCTCGACCCTCCCAAGTTCCTCTTCCCATCTTCTTAAAGAATCCCATGGTTTTCACCTCATTCCATAAAATATTTGACTGTCCTACTCAGCATTTATTTTAATGGATTTCTGCCCTTCTATGTTTCCCATTGGTACGCAGGTTTGGGACAGTGACAGCCCAGCTTGAACACGGAAATGTTGCTTCACAGGAAGTCATGACTATAACAGAAAGAACTAGTTCTAAATATCTGAATTAAGAACTTACTGTTAGCTAGTAACTATTCATACAGGAAAGGAGGAGAGAAAGTGTATTACAGCCTCTGTGAAAACTTTTGCCTTGATTGTGGTGAGAGATAGGGAGGCATTTTAAAGTGCAAATAATGAATATGATAAAACCACAATGATAAGGTTGAAAGAGGTTACAAAGTACAAATTCTATTACCTTAAACAGTAGTTTCCTTCTTAACTTAGCTGCTTTGCCCTGACTCTGCCTTGCAACACAACTATTTACTCAGGTGTATGCTAAAATTTTTCGATTTGAGCTTTAATGTCAAAGCACAGAGATCTGTGCAAACACAAAATTGCAGCACAATATGTCAGTAAATATAACAACATTATTTTTTAGTGATAATATGCACACTTCTGTATCAGACCTCTATCACAGTGTTCATAAAACTAGCCATCATTACTTTCTTTATTTCTTCATCCCCTGATTTAACACCCTTGTAATATGCAGAGATGTAACAATCGGCTTTCAAACTAAGTTTCATACTGATTTTGAACAGTTAGATATTGTCATAACCCTGGAGCATGATATTCAATAGTGTCATGGAAGTACTTCAGGAAGTGCTTTTATTTATTATAATAATTTGATCCATTCTGTCTGTTCTTCTCCACTTTCCATTTGACTGTTGTTATCCTCTATCTTATCCTTCACTAGAGGTCCTTCTCTAAACCTCTGCACCTCTGTGCCACAGTTCAGCACTTTGTATCTAGTACATACTTTATCGTAGCTGTCAGCTTTTCCTCATTCTTCTGTTTAAGAACTCCTTTATAACCTTCTTGAAGCCTTGAAGTGCCAGCCATCTGGTTCCCTCACAGTTCAGCTGCAGTTAGTCCCTCCTGTGACAGCTTCCTTAATTTCTGAAGTGTCTCCTGTTCTTGATTAATCTGAATGTTTTTGTCTTGCGCTTTTTCTTCAATTGTAGATTAAAGCTTTGCCTCTATACTTCTATTTTTGGGCCTAAATGTGATACTGAAAGTATGTCAGTAAATGCTACTGTGGAGGGGTTCGTCTTCGGTTTTCTTCCTAACAGCTTAAAAGTTGTTTCCAGAGACTTTAAAAAAAAAAAATAATCTACATGTACCATTAATACTTGATCTTCTCCAGCAATTTTTAGATATCTTATCTGGATAACTCACAGGGTTCACCACAGCCGGGTAATTTAGTGTGATTTCTTCTCTGGCATCACCCACTGAACTGTTTTCCCACCATTTCAGCCTACTTCTTGTCCCTGTAGGGATCTCTTCTTCCAGGGAGAGGATGAATGCAAGAGGATGAAGAGGATCTATCACTGGGATTACTTTTCTCCTCAATAGCTCACTGCTGTTCTGGTTGACTTCTGGCATTGCTAGCTGAGAGATGAGGTTGCCGTATGCAGGTGTTTGCTATGGGCTTCCTATGAGAACGTGCTCTTCAGCAACACTGGAGATGAATGTTCAAAGAGTACTGTTGATAAACCACTCTGTCTCCCTGAAATTCTTCAGTTCAACAACTTGGCCTCAAGAGTCAAGACTATCTCTTAGGGCTATGGGCTGCTTATGCACTGTATACCCATCTGGTGCCCGCCCCAAAGCAGGTAATCGCATAGCTGTATGATGGATACTAAATGCAGTTCATTGGGAACTCTACTCCATCTTACTGGAACTCTACTCCATCTTGCCAGGGGTCTGCCTGAGGGCATGAATAGCTTAATGTACTTCTGTGTCTGATTCAATTGACTTCTTTGTACGTGACTAGCCTCTGAGTTTAAAGAGAGAGATTGTTTTTGCTGAAATCTCTTTGCCCAGTTCCCAGGCTCTGGAAGTGCTGGAGTGCTTCCTACTCAAGGAAGTAAGAGGGTAGGTTCTTTTCCTGTCTTTTCATTTCTGGCATCTTATTACAGGAGGATCAATCTGAACAGCTAGCTCTCATGCAACCTCTTTATTTAAAATGTTCTGCTTTCCTTAAAAGTCCTTTTAATCTTGTTAACACTGTTATGGTCAAGGAAACATACAGCCTGTGGTCAGGAAGACATATGTCTCATACCATGCAAGACTGGTGAAGGACTATGCAGATATTGGAGTCACCTGGGAATTTCAGGAATATTTATTTTCTCAACCATTACTTTTATGAAATGGGCCACTATGGCTAGGAGTCAAATGAGCAGTCAGCCTCTCCTGGAATCCTTGATATATTTGCAGTGAAGAATATGCACTTACTGAACCTTGTAAGAGGACTACCAGATAAGCCAGAATATAAATCACAAAATACTTAAGACCCTTTTGGAGACAGTCCACATTTTTGTTCATGTACAGAATTCCATGTATTTATTCAAAGAGGCTACGATCAGAAAGAACTTAGGGTGTTCAAATCTATTAAGCATCTGCTGTTGAAGTTCAGTAGCTACAGGCTATAGCTGGAAAAATGTTAGGAGTGTCCAGTCATCATATTCTAATTCCAGTATCACAATGCAAAAAATTAGCATTTTTTAATCTAGATATCACTGCAATACGGGGGGGGGGGGGGGGGGGGGGGGGTGGGGCGGGGGGGGCGGCAGGGGAGAGGAAGGGAAGATAAAGCTGGTAACAACCTTGGTTGCCAAGGATCAATTAGTTCTACATATAATATTAAGATTGTATTTGTTATTGCAGGCATTCTGTGCAGGTCCTTCAAGAAACCACTCATTATGTCTGTGTGATTTTCTTTCATCCCTTTTAAGTCTTGTTTCAGGAAGGTGCTAAGGTCAGAGTGTAAAGTTAGGATTTAGCTGGTGAAGTGCAGATATCTCCATTTAGATAGTTTCCAGAAGATACAATAATAATCAAGGAACAGACTTGCCTCCTTTGGCAGTTCCAGGACACTGAGTTGGTCAGATTAAAGTGTCTTTTTCTCTTGGATGACTTTAGTTAAACTCTGCAGATGTTGCAAAGAGACATTTGTATTTTTGGTATATATTTGTATATTCGTATATAGGAGGACATTATCTTCATTATTGCTCCCCTTTAGGTTATTTTATTTGATGTTGAGATTTCGCTACTGTTATGTATGAAATTTGCAGAATGTGCTGTCAGGATATCTTACAGTGCTTTTGAAATTCTGATTTCTACTTTTCTTTCATGTGCTGTGAATTATTAATCTTTTCAGTTTGTTCATGGCTTAATGATCTGTCCTTTGTGTTCTGCCAATTTGTCTTTCTACTCAATTCCTATTCAAATTTTTCTGCACTGCGTGTCAGACCCTTAACCATACTCTCTAGGTCCCTTGAATGTAACAATCTGTGTTTACCTGTCTCCTTATGCCCCCAGGTATAAAATTTTCCACCTTAAACTTTGCCACAGCCTAATGTGAGAACTGATAGCATTACTCCCAGTGGTACTTCATTGTCTCCTGGAAATGCAATTCAGAGTCATCCCCCATCCCCTGCACTCCAGTCACCACCAGGTTCTCATCTTAAATAAATCCCATTGCTCTTCATTCCCTCCCACTACAATCAGGATTTTGTTGGAAGAGCATCATCAGTGGGATGAAGTGCAGCTTTCCCCATGGCGCTAGTGGGCCATTGCTACAGAGCACGCTCCTGGCTGAGATAACTGAAATTGTGGGCAATGGAGAAATATGGGGAAAGAAGTGTTTCTTAAGAACCTTGAGGAAATGTATCTGGGCATAGAGGTCTGTAAAATAAATACATAAATAAATAAATAAAAGGTGGAGCAAGTTCAATATATTCTTTTTCATCTTTAGTGGTCCTACGTAGTATTTGTCACAAAAACCCTCAAACAGTTTTGAGAAAATGTTTTAACATTTTTAACTGCTGATGATTCATGTCATACCAAAAAAAGTCTTATTCTTTTGTTGTTGTTGTTGCTACTAAATAAGTTAATTTTGCTGTCCTTTGTTGAAATGAGCTTGAAAATGTTCGGAGAAAATGGAAGAGGCCTGTTTTAGTGGAATTATATTTTGTGGATTTTGATTGCAGCAGTGAAATTTAGAGGATATGTCTTGTAATACTTTAAAAAATGTTTTAGACAATTTTTCTGATATAAAGAAAAATTAGTCTATTTACAGGGACCAGCACCACAAATTACAGGAAAGTATTTTCTTTACTATATATTTCTAGAATTTGTAACTAAAACCTCATTTGATTACTTTCAAGGCTATTGTCCATAAGACATTCTGGTATTGTAGATCAACATAGAGTGTCATCTGTAGACCCTGAGATTGTGTTCTTTGCCTCTGTATTTCTGTATTATGCAGGAATGCGTGGCTCAGGTAAAAGGCTTAATTTTATAAAATCCTTTTTAATACTGTTCAACTTCTTCCTCTTTTCCCTTTCCTCTCCCTCTCCCTCTCTCTTTTGTTTGCCAATGCATTTAAAATAATAATAAATTTCAAGCGCTACAATAATTATTTTTGAGTTTTACCTTTATTGCTTTCTAACTTGTATGACAGTTCCATTAGTCAGAGTGTGAAATATGCAAGTTCCTTCAGGATAGGAAAATAGTATATTGGTATTGTGTGTATTTCTACAAGAATAAAAATGACATGAATAGCTATCATTACTTTGATATTGAAAGCAAAGTTGTAGCCTGGGCTCAAACCATCTTGAGTCATTTCAATTGATTGCTAAGACTTTTCCTGTAACAAAGGGAAAAAGGCACCTCAAGAGGCAATTCAGGATTGAGATGGTCTGAATCATACTCTAGAATGTCTCATTTTTCTATTTTGGCATCCTTAAAATGAGCACAGTCTAAACTGAGATATCTTTCTTAGATATATTTGGCCAAAGACACAGAATCTCATTCATTGTGGGCAACACCAAATTCCGTTTGCATCTGTTCATGTGGACCTTAGGCAGCTATCTTTTAAGAACAGATTGACAACTTTTCAGCACCACAAGAATCATGTAGTTTCTTAAAACCTATTAGCAGCTCCCCAGACATATAAACTTCATTTAAAAACCCTGATGAGCTGTTTTCTTGGAAATAATTTGAGTGTACTTCATTAACACAGGATATATTTTCATGACACAAAGCTTTAGAAGAAATACAATTCTTAAGGATTCCCATCTGCCAGACATCTCAGAGCTCTTTTCCACATTCTTGTTTGCAGAGTCTTTTGTATAGCTGGTTTGGTGTGACGAACAGGCAGGAGAGGATTGCTTTTACCCAGCTCTGATCTGCTATGCAGTATGAGACCCCAGTCATCTCAGGACTGTGGAGATGATAAGAAAATATATTTTTTTAAAAGAACAATGTTGTGTACTACATCCAGTGATTGCAGTGTATTAATTACAAAGAAGAGGAAGAAAAGGATTGACATCACATTAGATAACTTTTGCTAAGAAGTTGGTCATCACAGTGCTTTCCCAGGAAATTTAAAGCCTCAGTTCTAGGTGATTGTAAAGCTGGGAAAGAATGAACCTAAAGTCATTCTATGAAGAGTTTGGGATTCTATAAGTTCCAAATGGAATTGATGGTATGACTGAGTTAAAAAAACCCAACCCAACAAAACCCAAAAACCAACAACATAATACTTATAACAATAAAATTTACAATAGCAATCCAGTAATGTGTTTATTTATTTAGTGTCATCTGTTTTTCAAGAAAGAGTACTTTAAATATGGACAAAGAGTAAGCAAAGAGAAAATGTTGTGTCACGCCACTAAGGTTTTTGTACAATCTAAACCCTATTCACCTAAAAAAGATGGCACACAAATGGGCTTTTCTTCACTAGAAGGAGTCTAAATGTAGTCCTGCATGCTTTTCTGGCAGTAACATCAGGTGATCATTTCCCATGTTACTTAAGAGCTTTAGTCACCTCAGAAAGCTTTTTGACATTTTAAATTAACATACTGCTGAAAAGGACAGAATCCATTCATACACAAAAGCTCTGTAGCTAACATTTTTCTTTTTCAAAGGGCAAACTGAAAAAATTAGAGATATGAAAGCAGCTCTACTAGGAAGTTAATGATTTTGAATACAAAACGTATCTAAAGTGTAGAAACTGTCTCTTATTTAAATGTCAAGAAACAAGAGGGGAAAAAAACCTCAGCAAAGTGGGGATCCAATAGCCTATTGGAAATAAGGGACCTGATAGAAGACTGTTATTAGAAAGTGCAGGGATTATATGGAATTGCCAAAAGTCAAGCTGACTTAAACTTGCTGAGAATAGTAAAACAAACAGTAACATAAATCTTCAGCAAGAATAGTAAAAAGGCAGTTTGAGAGAACTGAGCTTTGGTACATCCATTTCCACTAACAAAGGTGATGTTGAATAACGAACCTCAAGGGGAGTGAATTTAAGGAATGAGGTCATGGAAATAAAATGTAGATGATCAAGATCAAATAAAAAAAATGTAAACCTCAGTTCAGGCTTCTATGTACCTAAAAGATGGACCACACCACCATGAATCAATTTAGGGAAAAAATGTGGAGGAAGGGAGAAAACGGAAAATGTGCTAAGAGACAACATGAGTTTGCAGAGAGCCTATCGTGACAGAGCAATATAATGTCTTGTCAATATTCTGTGCAGACAGCATGTTGTAGAACCTTTGCTTGAGGGAGTATCGTAGAATAATTTCTGGGTGTTAGTAAGATGGTCTCTAAAATGCTATATGAATTAAGTTTAGCCTAGTTGGAAAGATAAGGATCATAGAGTTTGTAGTTAAGAAATTAACTGTGTCTAAAGAGCAGTTATTAGGCTGGAGGAAGATTACTAGGAGAGTTTCTCAGAGGTTGGCACTGCAGCCAATATTAAATGATGGCTTAAAAAGGTGGTGTTTTACAAATTTGGAAATGATGTGATTTGGCAATCAGAAAAAAGTCAGATCATATAGTAACAATTAAGGGCTGCAATAATAGAAATAGGATGAAATATAAGAATGTGAAATGAGAGACTGCATATAAGGCACAGCCTTCCAGTTAGAATTAAGAAATTCTGAGGTTGAAGCACATCAGCTGGAAGCAACTGAGGAAGGTAAGAGCTGGGTCTGGTAACCGATCAAAAGATGAATTTGAGCCATCTACATTCCCTAGCAATTTGGATTCATAAAAGGCTTACTATTTTTGGCACAGCTGTAGATCCAGGGACAGATTCTTATGACTCATTCATCTTCTTCCCAATTATTTTCTATATAATATTGAAATATGATGTATGATGACATACGCATTCAGGGAAGGATCACTGTTTTTTTTAAAGCTACTTCAACTTTAAATATTCCTTTAGAATTACAAACCATATAAAAGTAAAATTTACTAATTTTTCTCTGCACATTCCATATGCTATTCCTTATAGCTTTTTATTTTTATACCTTATTTTGTAAAAGCTTGAATAATATTATTATTAATATAGTAATATATTTCAGTGTGATTGGCAAACCTTTGGGTAAACATGTTAACTGATTATTTCATGAACCCAGTTGCACTACAGAATTATTTTCAGTATTTCCTAATTGTTTTTCAGATTCTATGTTTAATTTTAGCATTTCATATTATTACAAGGAAGAGATGGTAGTGTAAATTTATATTTTCAGTTATTTCTGCTTCACTTAAATATTTAAATATTTCCAACATATATATATATATAAAAAATATTAAAATGTTTTGTTCTATTCTAAAGTTGGTTATGATAGCCTGCTTCCTGAATATAAGAGATTACAAATATTTTATCTGTTTTTCCAGTATTAACAATGAACAAAATGCTCATGTTAGGGTGGGGTTTTTTTCGTCATTTGTCTGTTTTTGTTTGGGTTTTTTTTTAAACTCAGGAAATGATGACTGTGTTATTTTGAGGAGCTTTTCATGAAACCAAGAAGATAATAATGGCTGGGACTTAGAAAAAAAATCAATACTACTTTAAAATGACTGTAATAGTATCTTCCACATTCTATTTAATGTTTTTGAGATGCTGTTGATGGACTGATTTTATTTCAGAGTTTATTGCCTGGACATAATCAATAATCCTACTATTAGTAAATTCAGTAAAACTAAAAGGCTCAGATTATTCCCCAAACTCCACACAAATCCCTAAACTATATAAAAAGTTTTTATTAACATTGAGTATCTGCTGACTCTTGAATAGGCGTGTACATTTATTTTAACCATTGTCTGCTCTATTTATATTTCTACATGTAATTTTACAATTTCATCAGTAAAAAAAGGTAGAATTGAACCATAAGGAACTTCTCCTTCCATTGAACTTTTCATAGGAAAGAATGGCAATCAGAAATATCTCATGAAAGCTTTTTGTGAACATTTAATTTCTCTTGCTATCCTGATGGCCGTGAACATTTTAAACTGTAGGAGTGATGAAATATGAGCCATGTTTCTTGTAAAAGTCTTGTAGGTGATGTAAGACTTTGCAAAATGAAAAAGAAAAAACTTCATCTTGCTTTTGTGCCATGTCTTTCTAAGCCAATATATATTTTTTCCTAGCTGTATACTGTCTAAAGGCTTCAAAATAAAAACCCTGTTTTTTCTTTGTAGAAATAAAATGATCATCCAAGGAAAAAAACCCAGCCTGTTAAATTCCCAAGGTACTTTCCAACACATGATTGTTTGGTTAAGCAGTTTTAAGATGGAAAAAAAAGTGCAAACAGGCTTTGAATGAGATGTTTATGTATTTATCTTTTGTGTCTTTTTCATTCACATCAGATTCGATCAAAGGCTTTTCTTTCTCTCCCCTTTTTAAGTATAAAGCTTAATAACAATGAAAAGCATTAATTACAGTGTCTATTTTCATTAGCTATGCAATTCAATGATTGGTTTATATTTCAATGGAGTATGCTTAATGTAAATCTGGATTTCAATTACTTTTTTCAAAAGCTTGTCTAACTCTACCAATTATGAATTTACTTTTACAGAAAAAAAATATTGAAACTGCAACTCTGAAGCAATTGTTTTGAAAGACACATTTCTCAGTTGTTGGAAATTCATTCAAATATTATTATGAATAACATAGTGAAAAATATTTAGTAGTTTCTTTTTTTTTTTTTAAATTTAGTAGTAATTATTCCTTAGGCATAGATTTATACAACATCAAGTATCAGCATTTATGAATGTTAACTGTTCTTACAAAAAATATTTTTCAGTGTCTCTCTTTTTATTTTTTTTTCAAACTGTTGGTTAATTTTTTTGTTTATAAAAAATGCATGAACTTCATTCAGAAATCCCTTTGCCACTGAGGGTTTCCAAACTACTGGTTTGTGAAATTAGCATAGCTCAAATGGTTTTGCAGGCCATTCTCAAGAAGACCCCTAAATCTGAAATAAAAGAAGAGAAATGAAAAGCTTTTTCTTCTGTAATATTTTTTTCAATAAGTGCTGTCTTCCACATATTGTTACCTGTGTTGGAATAAAAATTACTCAGATGAATCTATATAATTACACTCACTTTATCATATCTTTTTTCTTGAGAAATAATATTTGATTAGATATTTCACTTTAACACAAGTCAGTTATTATCAGGAAATTCAATTAATATAGTTATTGGGTTTTTTTTTTTTTTTTTAAATGTGAATATGAGCCCATTATTTATGAAAAGACATGCTTCTTTATCACAATTAGTTGTCTACAGTTAAGAACAACATCAGTATTTGTCTTTAATTTCTGATTTTAATGGAAGTTTGAATTAAAGTGTATTCAATAAGACAACATAGTATGTGTGTGATAAAAAGAGGCAATAAAGGACAGTGTTCTAAATATGATCTGCAAAATGGGAAATTATGAAATCCTAATTGTTTGTGGAATTTGGTTTATCGTCTGTCTGTAAAGTTTTGATCTCTTTTGCCATATATTTTTATTTAATCTTAGTTCTGTAAGTACCGTAATTTAGCTTAAATGTATATGGGTTTTACTCCATAATGATTTATATTAACACTTGTTTGTAGTTCTGAGATACTGTTTTTCATATTAAATCTCTTTGGATTGTGAATTATGTTTTTCTGTATTTTGAATTTCTGTTGAGGCTTTTGGTATGGATGGTATTATAATTTGGAAAACAGTTAGTCCATTAACATAAAAGTAAAGGAAGTGATGACAATGTTGACTGGAAAGTAGATAAACCTTGATTTTCCTCTCCAACTGTATACGTAAGGTGGGTGTGTACACACTAATGAGACCAAATTCAGAAAAGATATGAGAAACGAAAACTACAGGTCAACAGCTATAGATGTGCTCTTACATACCACAGCTGTCCTTCAAACTGTATTGCAACAGCACAGCAATATGCACAATCCAAGTGGAACTCAAACTAAAAACATTGGAGCCTGAAGACAAATTGTCACAGAATCACAGAATGGCTGTGGTTGGAAGGGACCTCTGGAGATCGTATGACCCAATCCCCCTGATCAAGCAGGATCACCCTGAGCAAGTTGCCCAGGACCGTGTCCAAACAGCTTTGGAATACCGCCAAGATGGAGACTCCACAACCTCTTCACGCAACCTGTGCCAGTGTGCAGTCACCCTCATAGTAAAAAAGTGTTTCCTGATGTTCAGAGGGAACCTCCTGTGTTTCAGTTTGTGCCGGTTGCCTCTGGTCCTGTCACTAGGAATCATCGAAAATAGCCTGGCTCCCTATTCTTTACACCCTCCCTTCAGATATTCGTACACATTTATGAAATCCCTTGAGCCTTGTCTAGGTTGGATGGTCTCAGGTCTCTTAGTCTCTCCTTATATGAAAGATGCTCCAGTCACTTAATTACTTTAGGGGCCATTTGCTTGATTCTCTCCAGTAGCTCCCTGTCTGTTTTGTACTGTGGTGCCCAGAACTGAACCCAGTGCTCCAGGAGATACCTCACCAGTGTTGAATAGAGGGGAAGGATCACCTCCCTTGACCTGGTGGCAATACTTCTCCTAAAGCAGCCCAGGAGACTGTTGGTGATCTTTGACACAGGGGCACATTGGTGGCTCA
Source organism: Balearica regulorum gibbericeps (assembly GCF_011004875.1). NCBI lineage: Eukaryota > Metazoa > Chordata > Aves > Gruiformes > Gruidae > Balearica > Balearica regulorum. Next base: position 163,490,677 of record NC_046184.1, on the reverse strand, counting down.
TGTTCAACTTGATGTCCACCAGGACCCCACAGTCCTTTTCTGCCAAGCTGCTTTCCAGCTGGTCAGCTCCTAGCATGTCCTGGTTCCAAGGGTTATTCCTCCCCAGGTGTAGGACTTTGCACTTCCCTTTGCTGAACTTCATGAGGCTCCTGTCAGCCCTTTTCTCCAGCCAATCGAGGTCCCTCTGGATGGCAGCAAAACCTTCTGGTGTATCAGCCACTCCTCCCAGTTTTGTGTCATCAGTAAGCTTGCTGAGGTTACACACTGCCCCATCATCCAAGTCATTAATGAAGATGTTAAGCAGGGTCACATCCAGTATCGACCCCTGGGGTACACCACTAGTTATTGGCCTCCAACTAGACTTTGTGCCACTGATCCCCACCCTGTGTGCCTGGCTGTTCAGCTGGTTTTCAATCCTCTTCAATTGTCACTGATTATACAGTCCTCTGACAGTGTGGTTCTCCTGTTACTATAATGAAGTCCTTCAGTTCAAGTGTACAATGTTGTCACCACAAAACATTGCATTTTACTATTTTTTTTCTTAGGGTTTGGTTTGTTGTTTTGTTTTGTTTTTTGTTTTTTTTTTTCTACTGTAACTTTCACACGTATTTTGGAGAAGGGTATTGCTGTGAGTTTGTGGGTTCATATAGTTGTGTCTTGGCAGCATGTTTTATTAGAAATGCATCCACATACTCAGGCAATAAATAACATGTAATTGAACGCTAAATGTCACTCATTTAAAATATATATAAAATATTTTGGAAATGGTGAATATAGATATTGCACCTTCAAAGAGGAAAATATCTAGGTCAATCTTCAATCTTTAAACTCCATAACTGTTCATAACAACTGCAGTTCCAGTCCATTGCACTCCTGTCTCTCCAAGAAGAAAAAACACTAAACTTTAAAAGAGTATCAAATTTCCAGTGCATTAGCAATAGAAAATACTGAGAAGTGTCCTCAAGAAGTGTTTAGTTGTCTCTGCAGTATACTATCTGACATGAAGAGGAGGAAAAATGCATGCCCAAATGTTTATAGCACAGTTCTCTCCTAGAAATATCCAGATAAAATTAAACTGTTATCTTAAAAACACCTTTTTTACAGTGGTCACAGAGAACAGTCTATTGCTGTATTGTTAGCAAGAAAAAAATCAGAATAAAATGAACAGTAGAAAATAAATAAGATTGTGAAGCTACTATTAAAAGATCTTTGAAAGTATTCAGTCTGAAAAATCATTAATTCAATACATTCAATACAATGCTTCCAGATTTTCATAAAATGTACATCTGCTTCAACAAAATAAGGGAATTTGATTCTTGTCATGCTATGTTTCTATTATTTTTAGCATATTTTGATGATTTTTGATAATACATCTGAAAGCACCCAAAATCTAAGTTTCATTTTGCATATGTTGCTAATGGGAAACCAAACTATAGTGAATACTGAGGTGGTATCCAAGCTAACCAAGATATCATCATCGGTGGCAGCTTATAGAGTAGTCTGCTAGGATAAGGCTGCGACGTTTCCAGTCATGGGACGAAGCCTACCTTCTATGGAGTGCTGCACAGCATCAAGTCATGGGGAACAGAGGTGACAGAGTGTTGAGAAGTGGGAAAAAGGATGCCTGTCCAAACAGCGTGCTTGACAGTTTACCAGCAATACTCCTTGATCTAGAGTTTGGAAGATCGCCATGACTTTGAAAGACTGTTTCTCAGCTGTCCTAATGACATAGTCTAACAGAATAGCAGAGATCTGCAGGTGCTTGGCAAGCAATCTGTTGGACCCTTAAATGACTCCTCTGCCTCACCCACTAGCTCTCTGTAACTTTTGTATTGCCATTTGTGATGCAGTCTATACATATTTTTTTCTAACTAGGTTAGCTGACTGGAACAAGATTTATAAAACACACTGACAGAGTAGAATGCAGCACAACATGATCTTTGTATAGTTCTTGTCTTTTAGGGGAAAGCAGTTATAATAATTTTATTGTTAGGTATACATCTGTATTCCAGTGCATTTAGAAACAAAGAACATTCTACCATTTATCTTAGTGTTAATATTAATAATAGTCTTTAATGCTACCTTGTAAAAACCCAAATGTATTCAAGCTTTTTTAGGAAAACTCTCTAAAGATATGTTCCTTTTCCTTTATAAGCATCTGCAAGTGATTCTCTTGTTTTAACCCAGAACCTCTTCTAAATAGGCCAATGTTTCTTTGTGCTTGTTTATGAATTTGACTGTATATCTATCTTGTTTCATTACATTGTACTATTACATATCCAGCTGACCTGGAAGGCAGCACCCACATGAACAAGTTGACTTCTGCCCAGCTGCCTAATGATGACCTTGTTACTAGAATGCAGTAAACAAAACTTGTAGTAACTATAGAGCAATCTGGAAAAGCAAAACCAAACACGCACTGCCCCAGCTCACTGACATAGTTGCTGCATTCATCACAGCAACTGCGTAATTGTACTCATCCTTCTTTCTTATTTTACTCTGTGTCTGATCTCCCTTACAATATAGGCACATTGGTTTTTTTCTGAGGGCGATGTAGGCTGTTTGCCAGGGTCACATTTTGTGTTCAGATGCTCTGATGTCACAGTATCACAGCTCAAGATATTGAAGACATATTTTACTGTTTTTCTTAAACTATGTTGTCTTAAAGAAGACTAATTTCTAAGAGGGACTAGCTGTTCATCAGCAGTTAAGTCAGCTCCAGGAAACAGATGAAATATCAAATCGAAAGCCATGACTTAATGAATTATTACAGTATGTGCTATTATTAGCAAAGTCTTATGATACAAAACCATTCCGTGATTGTTATATTTTCTTTCGTTTAAACTAGTTGTCTCACAGATAGTTACGAGAGGAAATATATGGTAGTATATACAAGCATAAAATATCTAGTTAATGTCTGTTTCTGTAAATTTTATCTTCTTATCAAGTTATTTCTTTTTATGAAGTTATGTGTATATATATATGCACTTATATAAATACATGCATACATAAAAATATTTATAGATGCACACTTATATATACTATCCAATCTGTCTGCTCTGTGGCTAGAGATATGTAGCTATGGTGGAATGTAGCAGATAACAGGGGCTTCTTATGGGAACAGACATCAGCATTAATTGGAATTTTATATATGTTTCTGTCCTGTAACAGTGCCAGTCCAATAGCATAAAAGTAAATTTGTTTTCAGGAATTTTGGCACAAAATTGGTATCTACTTCCTATAGTTCAACTTTTTCTATATAATTATTTTTAATCAGACAAGATGAAGAAAAAACTCTTTGGATACTCGTTCAGTTCAGTATCCAATAACCTCTGTTTTGACCACAGATTTACCTAGCAAGCCTAATAATATTTTGCACCTTGCCAAGATAGCATTTATCTACATTGGGGGAAAAAACCCACCAAACTCAAAGGTCGGTAGGGAACAACTTTATATGGTGATTCTTGTCAAACTAATACTACGTACACTGGAAATGTGTCGCTTGCTAGAATTCCTGTCACAAATAACTTGGTTTTATGCATTGCCTCCTAAACAATTCTTTCACTCTCTGAAGGTTGATTTCTGAAATAGTTCTGCACTTTTCTGAGCTGCTTTGCCTGGAATGGAAAATGTTTCCATTTCTGCTTGTTTACTACATAGGTTCCTGCAGACTTTCTTAGATTAAGTTTGATTGTTGCATTTAATTTCAAGAAGGCTTTAATTCTTGGGAGATGGCTTCACTTTTCAGTCATTCCCAGTTACAGTCATTTAATCATTCACCTCAGTGCAAACAGTCCATCAGTTCTTTAACAACAGAACAATGACACAAAAAAATGGAAATCCATATTATGGAAGAGCTCTTAAATCAACTCTTACTGATTAATTCCCCCTTTATTCACAAAGCCTAACTCATCCTGACTGAATCAATCAAAAAGCTATTACCTTCATACTTGCAAGTGTTACTTTCAAAATCAATAAAAACTGAGTTCATTTTTAAGATGCAATATATTACCAAAATAAAAGTTCCCATTTACTTGGGCTAGCGATTTATCAAAAACTGTTGTATTCGGAAAAATCCTGTTTGTTGTCCCTGTATGTTTTTTAGTGTTTTGTAATTTTCAACTTTGTCCATTTTTTCCAGTTTCATTTACTTCAATAGCTGGATTACTGTTAGTTTTGTGAATGTGGATTTTCTGCTTCTGTACATGAAAGAGTTTACTTACTGATCAATGATTTTGCAGGAATTCTTTCTGCCCCATATGCCATGTTTTCATTCTAGTTTTTAACACCACCACAGTAAAAGTGGTCCAAAATCGAGGACTGATGGGTAAAGACAGGACTCACCTGGCAAAACAGACTGACAAACCTGGTAACGAGAGCTTTAAACTGCACCCAGCGGTGGAGGGAAATTACAACCCCGTTAAATGTGGAAGCAGCGGACAGGGGTGGAGAGCAAAGGATGCAAGATGACAGAACAAGGCATGCTCCAGCAATAATAAAACAGGGCAAAAGAAGACCCTCCCAAAATATACATGAATGCATGCATCCTTGGAAACAAGCAGGAAGAACTAAAGCTCCATGTGCAGATGCTGAATTGTGACATTATTGATGCTGCAATAGCTGAGATGTGGTGGGAGAGTTTGCCTAACTTGAGTGCTGCAACGAGAGGAGACTTCATAGCTATTGATCAGAGATTAAATGGAATGTGGCCACTATCCATCACATTTGAGAATTCGTGGCAGTCTGGTGAAGTTCTCACTGACTGGAAAAGGGGAAATATAAACCTCATTTTCAAAAAGGGAAAAAAAAGAAGACCTGGGGAACCACAGGCCAGTCAGTCTCACCTCTGTACCTGGCAAGATCATGGAGCAGATCCTCCTGGAAACTATGCTAAGGCACATGGAAAATAAGGAGGTGACTGGCAACAGCCAACAGGGCTTCACTAAGGGCAAATTGAGCCTGACGAATCTGGTGGCATTCTATGACGGGGTTACAGCATTGGTGGATAGGGGAAGAGCAACTAATGTCATCTACCTGGTCTTGTGCAAAGCATTTGACACTGTCCCGCATGACATCCTTGTCTCTAAATTGGAGAGACATGGATGCACCACTCGGTGGATAAGGAAATGGATAGACGATTGCACTCAAAGAGTTGTGGTCAATGACTTGATGTCTCAGTGGAGACCAGTGACAAGTGGTGTTCCTCATGGGTTGGTATTCAGACTGGAACTGTTTAACATCTTTGTTGGTGACGTGGACAGTGGGATTGAGTGCACCCTCAGCAAGTTTGCCAACAACAGTATAAATGCAGTCAACATGCTGGAGGAAGGGATGTCATCCAGAGGGACCTCGACAGGCTTGAGAAGTGGGCCCGTGTGAACCACTTGAAGTTCAACAAGGCCAAGTACAAGGTCCTGCACATGGGTTGCGGCAATCCCAAGCACAACTACAGGCTGGGCAGAGAATGGATTAAGAGCAGCCCTGAGGAGAAGGACTTGGGCATGTTGGTGGAGGAGAAGCTCAGCATGAGTTGGCATTGTGTGCTTGCCGCCCAGAAAGCCAACCAGATCCTGGGCTGCATCAAAAACAGCATGACCAGCAGGTCGAGGAAAGTGATCCTCCTCCTCTACTCCATTCTCGTGAGACCCCAACTGGCATGCTGCATCCAGCTCAACGTGGAGCTGTTGGAGCGAGTCCAGAGAAGGTCCATGATGATGATCAGAGAGCTGGAGCACCTCTCCGATGAAGAGAAGAGAAGACTCTGGGGAGACCTTATACCATCCTTCCAGTACCAGAAGGGGGCCTACAGGAAAGATGGTGAGGGACTGTTTATGAGGGAGTATAGTGACAGGACACGGGGTAATGGGTTTAAGCTGAAGGAGAGTCGATTTAGATTAGATGTTAGAAAGAAATTCTTTACTGTGAGGGTGGTGAGGCACTGGCACAGGTTGCCCAGAGAGGTTGTGGATGCCCCCTCCCTGGAAGTGTTCAAGGCCAGGTTGGATGAGGCTTTGGGCAATGTGGTCTAGTGGAGGGTGTCCCTGCCCATGGCAGGGGGGTTGGAACTCCATGATCTTTGAGGTCCCTTCCAACCCAAACCATTCTATGATTCTATGATTTTAATGTGTCAAAAATGTTTAAAATGAATTGAAACAAACAAAGAAAAAACCCCAAAATGTTGAGAAGTTACCCGTACAGAAGTTGAAAATTATGTTTGTATCATTTGTTTGTAGAAGACCTGTTTATTTTTTCTCTGCTGTTGATAAAAAAAAGATAGCAAAATACAAGTACTTCCTGAGGAGAAGCTTTATATTTGACCAGGTTTAATCTACATTCAGGATCCAAACTATTTTATCCTTAGCTCACTAGTCACATTTTTAAAAAATCCACAGATCTATGCCACTACTCATGAAAGCAGATTTGTCTTTTGTTTTCCTATCTTATCATGGCTGGAACACCTCTGCTATAAAGAAAGGCTGAGAGAGTTGTGGTTGTTCAGCCTGAAAAGAAGTCGTCTCCAGAGAGACCCTATTTCAGCCTTTCGATACTTAAAGGGGGCTTATAAAAAAGACGGAGAAAGACTTTTTACCAAGGCCTGTAGTGATAGGACAAGGCACAATGGTTTTAAATTTAAAGAGAGTAGATTTATATTGGATATAAGGAAGATATTTTTTACAAGGAGGTGGTCAGACACTAGAACAGGTTGCCCAGAGAAGTTGTGGATGCCCTCTCGCTGGAAGTGTTCAAGGCCAGGTTGGATGGGGCTTTGGGCAACCCTAGTGTAAGATGTCCCTGTGCATGGCAGGGATGGGGTAGAACTAGATGATCTTTAAATGTGCCTTCGAACCCAAACCATTCTATAATTCTATGATTCTATTCTTACCATAGGTATTTTCTCCACTGAAAATATTAGAAGAAACAAAAAATAATTTGATAGCTCAACAGCAGTAAAATTCTGTATAAGACAAGGATTTGATTGATTTGAGGTGAAAAAGATGTCAGTTTTAGAGATGTTTCAGTCTGTCCTTCCAGTGAGTTTAAGCTATAATACCACAGTATATTAGAGCATTTCTCAGGTGAGACACTGTACTGCAGATATCTGTGTCCTAAATTCATGCATACGTATGGTATAGCATATTACATAATCTGACATGCATGACTTGTGATTTTGTGAAAAAATGAGATGTCATATTCAGTAAAAAATTGTAGGCATAATTTAAAGTTCATATTCTGCAACCTTATTATTTCCTTAGCAAGAAGATATTTTATTTATTATACTTCTTTAAAAGGAAAATGGGTAAAAATTAAAAATAAACCCCAGGATATTTTGTATTATCTCACTGCTGGATTTACTTGCAGTGTTTAGAGACAATTTCTTTTCACAATAGTAGGGAAAGCATATTATTTTGTCCCATATAAGAGTATATGTTAACAAATATCCTAGAGGAGAATGTGAGAAGTTTCTCATTGCTGGCCTCATGTCTTCTTTCTGTTGGGCTTAGGCAAGGTGTTATAGACTAGTTTCTCCTAGTCTGGAGAACCTAGTCTAGTGCAGGGTGTCTCTTCCAATGGCAGGAGGGCTGGAACTAGATGATATTTAAGGTCCTTTCCAACCCAAGCCATACTCTGATTCTATGATTCGCTTATTCCACCAAATACATATAGGTAATTACTCTCCTCATAGGTCTATATTGCGCTTACGGTCAGAATACTCTAGGCTACATTGGCCTCGTTATATGTTACTATTTAAGAAATCTATTTTCTGCGTTATGTTGTGTTAATTTATTTTTTAGGGTAAAGATAATCTCTTAGTTTATTTCAGGGAATGCATATACATTTTCTCTTTGCCTACTGTGAACACTTAAGATCTTTAGTCATACTGCTCACAAATAGCCACAAAATGTCAGTTTCAAATCAAATGAAATTCCACTCCCTGGGATGTAAATGGATCATTTTTTTCTGTGCTCTTAGGCCTTTCTTGTTTGAGGAATGAGAAATAGTCAAGCATCCAAAATTAGTTTTCCTGCAGTGCGCTATGAAAAGAAAGCACAATTAATATATCCTACACATTTTGGAAAAAAAATAAAATCTTGCTGACTGGGGTGAGTGATTTCAGTGTATGTTTTAAAATGAAAAACCTAGAATAATGGAAACTATAGGATTTTTAATTTGATTTGATTGAAGACTGTAACTTCTCAAGTGAGGAACTGCAGATGTTTTTGAGAAAGAGGACACATTTTACCTATCTTGTTACCTCTGAAACAAAATTTAAAAAGGTATAGGATTTTTTAATTGTGCTAAATTTCTTGGGTCTTAAGCAGGGAGGATAGCATAGAATTCACTAATGGTTTCTGCTTCTTGTACATTCATGCAGCCAGTGAGATTTTCACAAAGACTCACATCAAAAAGTCTGGAAAACTGAAATTCAGTATCCTTTGACCAATTGTAAAAGAAAATGTTTAGAAGCCATTTCTGTTAATGAGAGTACTGATTCTTTTGTAGCCGATTGTTAATAGCCTCTTTTAAATGGAATTCTGAAATGTATGGCCTTACCAAAGCTTCAGAAATCCCTTTGTATGGATTTTGTAGCTTCTTATTTTTCTCTCTCTGCACAAAAGTGAGCAAAAAACATACAATGAAAGTATAGTTATTACTGTTGCCTTTTCTCCTTACATGGGAACTGGATTGTGTTTCTCCTATCTCTACTCTGATGGAATCTTAGGGCTCTTAAAAGAAAACAGCTGTTGTCTAGTACTCAGGACCCACTATCCTTGAACTGTCCTGTGGGTTCATTTGGAATGACTGAAAAAGAGACAATATGACAAATGGATTCTTAATAGTTAAGGTTTACTACCTTTTACACAGAAGCATTGGGAGCGAGCAGGGGGCAGGTAAGAAACAGAGTATAGCTTCCTTGAGGATGCACATATTCTCAAACTAAATTATCTCAGAGCATATCTACAAACTAGAGGGTAGGTTTAGATTAGATATGAGGAAGAAATTTTTTACCATGAGTGTGTTGAGGCACTGGAACAGGTTGGCCAGAGAAGCTGTGGATGCCCCCTCCCTGGCAGTGTTCAAGGCCAGGTTGGATGGGGCTTTGGGCAACATGGTCTAGTGGAGGGTGTCCCTGCCCATGGCAGGGGGCTTGGAACTAGATGATCTTTGAGGTCCCTTCCAACCCAAACCATTCTGTGAGTCTATGAAACTAGAACTGCCTTTAAGGCTGGAGGACAATCCTGTAATTTCAAACTTAAACTCATCACACTTCTTTCCTTCTGTTTTCTTTAAAAGTACTATGTATTTTTTTATACATATATATGTATATGTACCTATATGTATATAAGTTTCAATGTAACTATATATACACATATATATACTTGTATACCTACCTCATTTTCCTTATTTTAAATTACAATGATTTATGTCTCTGTCATGTTAAAGCAGTAGACCACAGAAATTATGGTATTATCACCATCATTAATATCCTGTAGACCTGTTTCTACACCCAGCCTTTATCCAGAAGTGTAATCCTATGAAGCTGAAATGTTGAATACTTAATTCTTAGTCAATAAAACTTTCATTAAAATCAGTAGGGGTCTGCCCAGTATGAACTGATAAGAATCTAAGACGTTTTTGACCTGTGCTAGGAGTATTTGCATGATCAGAGCTTTGTGCAAATAGATGCAAAGTTAATTCCTTATTTATTGGCTAGTGAAATGAAGGTATGTATGAAAGAATACTTGCTTGCTTTTTCCTCTTAAGATTTTCGATTTCACTTTCATTTTGTATTCTCAGTTGTAATTGTAATTAAAAAGAAAATGCTTTTATTTTTCAGAGTCAATATGTTATGTTGAAATATAGATGAATCCCAGGAGCAATAACAGCATTATACATGAGCTGCTGTCTTATGCATCCAAATGACTTTATATAGCTTATGGGATATAGAAACCATGTAGGGGAGAAACAAAGTTGTAACATAAGAACAAGCGTACGTGATATTGATGACACAGCTCATTGTGGTGTTAAAGGAGGAAGTGACAGAAATATACACCAGATGTTCCTTTGCTCTACAAGGGCACAAATGAATCCCAAGTTGCAGCAATTAGTCTGTCACCTAGCTGCACTCCTGAATACAATTGATGAGCAAGACCATACCTTTTAGGTTTTTGAAAGACTTTAGGAAACTGCTGTTCAGGTAAACAAAACTATCTATTCCTTCTACTGAGTGAAAAGCATGTCTGATTTCCAAACTCCAGGCAGCTCAGAAGAGAGATTTTTTACTTAGCTTTGCTCAGGTATCTGTATATTTTTTACAGACTAGTTCCTTTTCTGCATTGATATGGTAGATTTGTAAAGTTACCAGTATTATTATTACTTTTGTAATTTTTCACATTAGAATTAAAAAAGATGAAAGTGAAGAAGAAAAGGACAGAATTTTGCTTTTTTCTCCTTGTGAAAAAATGAATAATATTTTGTGGCCTGATGGTGCTAATCATGGAGTAATGTTTTATTAGAAGGGGTTCAGGGTAATCTTCTGCAAGGGGCTTTAAAAGTGGATGTGATAGAATATTTATGGGCTACTGGAAAGGAGGGGTTATTTGAGGAGCTATTTGAAGCAATAGTAGTAATTTAAGTATTTCAAAGTCCTATTCATTCCTTCAGAAAAGAGAGAGAGGAAAGAAAGAATGAGAAAAAATATTGCTATCTTAAACTATGAGAAAGTGAAGCAGGAAATATGTTATCACTTGCTTTCCAAAAATTAAAATATTTTTTTAGAGTTTTTCTTTGGTTTTTAAATCATTTAGCTCAGTAAGATTTGTGAAGCATAATAACCTCTGTATGGTCCAGTTTACTGAAGTTTCCTGCAAAAGCCATTGTCAGATGGTAGAATTTATAACCTTTCTTTGGAACATTAGCATTTTTGTTAAAAACGCATTGCTAGAGCTGGTGCATGATGCAGTACCCTTCCATGTTATTTTCGGTATATGTAAACAATATGATCCCTCACACAGTGGGTTAGTACAGATGTTCCAAAACATTTACTATACTTTAAAGAGAAAATATCCCCGAAAGATTCATTGAAAAATTTATCCATGAGAAATTTTTCTTCCATGAGAATGTTTTTCTCCCAGAACTATTTTTTCAGTAGCCCTTCAATTTTCTGCAACTCATTCCTAAAACAGACTTTGTACATTGCAGATCTCCAAAAGGACAATGATTTAAATCCCCAAACTGAATTCCTCAAAGTGATCCTTTAAAAAAAAAACAACAAAAACCTCAGCAGAAAACTACCTGAGAAATTATGTTTTCTACATGTTCCCCAAGAAAAGATTTAGATTACATGTTAGAAAGAAATTCTTTACTGTGAGAGTGGTGAGGCACTGGAACAGAGAGGTTGTGGATGCCCCCTCCCTGGAAGTGTTCAAGGCCAGGTTGGATGGGGCTTTGGGCAACGTGGTCTAGTGGAGGGTGTCCCTGCCCATGGCAGGGGGGTTGGAACTAGATGATCTTTAAGGTCCCTTCCAACCCAAATCATTCTATGATTCTATGAAAATATGTGGTGCCAATAAAAAAAAAATAGTTTTTCCATACAACCAAACCAAAAGCATTTTGGGGCACATAACCTTCATGAAACAATTAAAATTTACTTAGAGTAAAATTTGGCCAGAACTTTAGAGGAATGTATGTAGTATGTTTATGGAATAAATATATCTTTTCCCTGAGGAAGCAGTTACTTCAAGGTACTCCTTTTTAAAAAAAGAGTATTGAAGTCTTGTGTGTATTTGTGTTTAGAACCAGTTTATGAATCAGCTAACAGCTTTCAACTAACAGAGTTCCTTTTATCTTAGGCAGTGGAGTTCCTTCCAGCATGCTAAACCCAAGTTTTCAAAAAACACATCTAGCATCCTTGCCTATTATATATTCAATATAATTCTATTATTTTGAATTATATTATAGATATAATTATAATGTAGATATATTGAATATACAAAATCACAGCTATCTGCTTTTATTGCAAGAAGGTGAGGAAGGGTAACTATGAGTAAATAGTATCTCTCTTAAACTGAAAGAATCACTTGTAGGGTAAGTGAAATAAATTTTTGTGACCAAAAATAGAGCAAAGTCTTACAGAACCTGAATTTCAAGCTCATCAGGAATGGATTTATTACTGCTGTCATCCTCTGCCTCATCATTAGCACACATCGATGTGGTTCTTCTCCTGTTACATGGGACTTGGTCATGGCTGCTGCTACTGCTGCAGGTGTTCAGAAATTAATTTGAATTTCTAGATTTGCAACTGTCTATCTCTACTAGTATTGCTCCAGTGAGGATGGCAGTTTTTCTTCCCTATCCACAAGATATTGTACAGAATTTTACTCCACTGGAAGGAAACTGGAGGCCTCACATCTGCTTCTCCATTTATTCTAAAGTTCATTGAATAGCACTGAGCAGAGCATTTCCTACAGATTTGCCTGTGGAATAGAGGCATCTATGTTCACATCTGCTTTCATACTCAAGGCAGAAGAAATATAGGCAGCACTTGACTCACATTTTGAAGATTTTTTATTATTATTTTTAAATAGTGTAGAATTTAGTGCAGTTATTCATGCTCATTTAAGAAAGCTATCTTTTAAACTCAAATGATAAGATCCTTCCAAGCTTCCTAGAAAACATCAGATATTCTATTTCATTACAATTTAGTCATATCAAACTCTGAGTGGGCTTTTGGTGGATTCTAAGAGGCACAAATTAACATTAATTAGAGAATTCACTAACATTATTGCTATCCTTTTCTTTTGTTGTCTCTGTGACTAATACTGAGAAAAAAGAATGTGACTTCCCCAATGAACTGAAACTTGTATTCTAAGCATTCTGATACTGAATTGATGGCACTCAAGTCTAGTTTTCTTAGAATCATAGAAACATAGAATCATTTAGTTTGGAAAAGGCGTTTAAGATCAAGTCCAACCATTAACCTAGCACTGCCAAGTCCACCACTAAACCATGTCCCTAAGCACCACATCTACACGTCTTTTAAATACCTCCAGGGATGGTGACTCAACCACTTTCCCGGGCAGCCTGTTCCAATGGCTGACAATCTTTTTGCTGAAGAATTTTTTCCTGACATCCAAGCTGACCCTCCCCTGGCACAACTTGAGGCCATTTCTTCTTATCCTATCACTTGTTACTTGGGAGAAGAGACCAACACCCAGCTGGCTACAACCTCCTTTCGGGTAGTTGTAGAGAGCAATAAGGTCTCCCCTCAGCCTCCTTTTCTTTCTCCAGGCTAAAGAACCCCAGTTCCCTCAGCCGCTCCTCATCAGACTTGTGCTCTGGACCCTTCACCAGCTTCATTGCTCTTCTTTGGACATGCTTCAGCACCTCAATGTCCTTCTTGTAGTGAGGGGCCCAAAACTCAGCACAGGACTCGAGGTGCGGCCTCACCAGTGCCCAGTACAGGGGGACGATCACTTCTCTAGTCCTGCTGGCCACACTATTGCTGATACAAGCCAGGATGCTGATACAAGCCAGGATGCTGTTGGCCTTCTTGGCCACCTGAGCACACTGCTGCCTCATATTCAGCTGGCTGTCGCCCAGCACCCCCAGGTCCTTTTCCACCAGGCAGCTTTCCAGCCACTCTTCCCCAAGCTTGTAGCAGCGTTGCCTGGGGTTGTTGTGACCCAAGTGCAGGACTCAACACTCAGCCTTGTTGAACCTCATACAGTTGGCCTCAGCCCATCAATCCAGCCTGTCTAGATCCCTCTGTAGAGCCTTCCTACCCTTCAGCAGAGCATTAGTCTGAAAATATAGAAAGGCTGACTATATTTACTAATCCGCATTTACTATAGTAATCTACATGTCTTCCTTCTGCTTCTTGAATGGAAATGGCTTGAGTTACATACCTTCAAGAATGATTGCAAAGTGTGTTTAGCCAAAGATTTTCCAGAGGATGGAGGAGGGAGAAGGAAGGATAGAGGAGTAGGGATTTTGATAAGACAGTTATGGTTGAGGACTTAATTTTCTTGGCTAAACCAAGTCTTATATTTATAATTAATATCAAGAATGTTTCTGGATGTTTTAGGAGATAATGGTATTCTTCAGTAAATTGAAATAAGAACAATTTATACAATTTTTTTTTCTTTGTGCATTTTTTTAAGGAGTCTACTGGCTTAATGCAAATATTTTTTTAGGTTTGAAAACTTTGTAATAATTCCCACTTAAGAAAGAATACTACTTCTTATTTATTTTGCACAAATCCTACCTCCTAGATTTCTTATGCCTCTAGTTCTTTTGTCTTTCCCAGTTTCTTGTTTATTAGGACTATTTTATACATCCTACTACATTTTTTCAGTCAGCATTTTGCAACATATAGAAGAAATATAGAAAGTTATATGATGACATTATACAGTGATAAGCATGTATGCCACCTATGTAAGAAGAACTGGGCAAAAATCAGAGCTGCTTTAGTGAGCAATATTTTCCTATTTGTGTGCCTGCCTTTTGCTGTGGAAACGTTTTAATCAAAGAAAAAAATTAGAGATAGACTGTATTACATTTATTTTCTTTCTAGGGTTCTTTTGAAAGAAGGCACTGTAGCAGAGATCCTCTCGAGAGGAATTAAACAGTCACTGAGCTTTATGTTAAGTAGAGGAAATGCTGTCACGTATGTTTCCCTTTCTATCCCAATGGTGTGCTGGTAAACTTTATAAAATACTAGATCCTGGTATGGTTTAGCGATCCTGCCTGAACAGAGACTGTGCATTCCTTTGCAATCCTTTTGTGTCCTTTAGGAAATATTATTTTAATGATAAAATACACTAGTTTCTACTATCAATGTTACATCACATTTACTATCTATAAACCATATTTGAATTTATGTTAAAAGCCAGCAAAGTCGTGCTCGCTCTTTATTTAAAAAAAAAAAAAAGAAAAGAAAAAAGAAAAAAGAAAAAAAAAGAGTTTTGGTCACTCCTTTGAAGAATAGTATCTGAGTGTCTTGGCTTTTGTTATAAGTCTGTGCAGAAGACTTATGGAATATGCAACAACTAGATGTATTCTTAGATAGCCATATATTTCTACCAATGAATCAGCAGAAGCAAAACCACACATTTGGTTTGTGCATAGGGGATTTTAGCCAAGTAAATGAATTGGAGTTTTAATTCACTTGGGTTCAAATTCATTTAGGCTTGTCATATTGAACAAAAGAAAACCATCAGCCATAAAGGAGCAGTCAGGCATGATATTAAACAGCTGAACTTGTCAAAATAATCAGCATGTAGTTATGATGTTGCATTCAGTACATCACTGCTTTACAGTTATTGCTATTGTGTTTGATTTTTATATGCTTTAGACAAATCGATGTAGGGTGGGTTTTTTTTCTTTTTTTTTCTTTCTTTATTTGTACAATCATCATGGAAGGCAACCTTTACTTAGTTTTTGTCCACTGAGGAAATGTATTGTTAACTGTTTTAAATTTGTCCTGTTTGAATAGTTCCCCCATTTCCCCAAAGGCAGACTGATGGAAAGATGCCATCCCTTTTGTTATTTATTGACAGCTATGGCAAGTAGATAAGGAATTTACAACTAGTTTTTCTGAGCTTTGTATTTCCTTGTCATAAAGCCATATTACTCTGCTGAATTTTCCAACCAACTAAAAGTACGACTTACGTGTGCATATGCAATTCAAAATGAACACTTTATTCTATGCAGCTGTATGAAAAAGAATTCATTTTTATGTCATTTATTACTAATCTTTTTTACCTCAGTGCCCTGTTAAAACCTTAACATTAGAGTTTCCTTTTTAGTACCATACTGAGAATTTCATAGGCAACTATTATTAGTAAGTTATTTCACGAATGGTAAATGGCTTCACTAAAGTTACAGACCATGTATTTTCCTGTCAATACTGTTTACAGCATGTTGTGCTCTGCTTCATCAGAATAAAGGAGGACAGGTTATGTAATATTAATAAGCAACTCATTTATAGATAGAAAGTTGGTAATCTTTGAATATTAATTGGAATCATTCTAAAGGAACAGTTCTAAAACAGACACAGAAAGAAGATTCCTTCCTCCGAGTGTTGAATAGCACATTATTTTAGGACTATAAATTATTTACATGGAACTGCTGCTTAGAGCCAGGAGTCTTTTATCTTTCAATCCTTGTTTTAAACCCGATCAACAAAATGACATCTAACTTCACATTTCCCCTGGAGCTTGACAGTCATGAAAGCACAGCCATTTTTAGGCAGATGTTTGCAGTTGATAAGATGCATTAAAGCATGGACCATTAGCTGAACTGTTGTGTAAGTCGTCAAAGATTCAAGTTGTTTAACAAATTGATATCTATGCAGCAAACAAAAGACAGAGAAGGTCTATGGAATGCTGCAGCAGTTCTTATTGACTCCCTTTGAGATCAACAAGTGCTACACTGGGCAAAGTGCAAACAGAATGACAATGGGGCATGTTTCAAAACAAGCTTGAAACAGAATGAAATAGATCATTCATTAAAGTAATATATCCCCTTACTACAACTCCCAAATATGCTGAAGCAGATTTTTTTTCCTAGCCTCATCTATTGCTGTCATATTTAAATGAATTAAAGTGTAACTTAAGCTTTGCACAGAAACCTGTCCTAAAACTATCGTGTGATGCCTATATGTGTGTGCTGTATGCAGTTTACAACTACAGAGGAAGAACGGCATGACCCCCTAAAAAATGTGACCTAAAGATGAATATTATAAATGGAAAGCTGAACAGTAATAACTAAATAACTGAATGGAGAAGAAACAAAAGGGAACAGAGGGTCTGGAAAAGCATAAAACATGAATAGAAATGAAAAAGACTCACTGAAAAGTAGATAAAAAGTGTGGCAAGACTCAGCAGAAGATCTAAGGGAAAAAAGGAAAATATGATGTAAATGCTAGTAAATATTTAATGGGGCAAGACAGACAAGAAGAAAAAACACTGGAAAAAAAATGGAAGACAATATATGCCCAAGAAAGACAGAAGGACAGAAGGACAGAAGGACAGAAAGGAAGGAAGGAAGGAAGGAAGGAAGGAAGGAAGGAAGGAAGGAAGGGATGGGGTTGAAAAGAGAAACTGTACAACAGAGGGAAAAACAAAGGAATAGTGAATGTTACTGTGTGTGCATGGGCTTACAGAGATGAGAAATTTCCTAGTAATATGCAGACTGTGTATATATAACTGTACATGTCACTTCAGGACATCAACTATGACAGTATATAGTTTAAGTTTTTAATGTCCTCATGCAATTGCCTGATAGAGCTCAAAGATAAATTTGTTCTGCCAAATCTTTTGACAGATCAAGTTATTTTCTCAACCTGGCTTTTTTATAGTAGTGATCTTTAAGTATAGTTCAATGTTGATATGTGTATATAAATAAATATTTTCCATAAGAACCTACCTTCGTAAAGAATGGAAATGGTTAGGAGCTTTAAAAAAAAAGGAAATTATTTCTTTGCAATTGTAGATTAGTGAGGTCATTATGGTTGTCATGCTAAGCTCAGCAACATCAACCCAAAGTTTCCTGTTTATTTCTCTAGGCTTTGGATTGGAGCCTGTGTCTGGTAAATAATATACATTAGCTCTGGATTTATTCTTTTCTTATCTTTTAATACTGTATAGTTTTTCTTCCTTGTCTTTTTGCTACTAGAATCCACTATTGTAGATAAGGGGATAGATGTATTATATTGGTTAAACATTCATTAATGCTGACAACATTCATTAAAAACACTCTGGATTTTACTGCTACTTTCATCAGGAGTAGAATGGGACCCCTTATACTATTGCTGTGAAGACTTTTTGTTTACTGTAATAGAAAAATATTTCTAAAAGGATATAAACTTAGCAGGTTGCTTTGTTCTAACTTAGAGGCAAAAGAAATTAATTCTACAGTGTAAACATTTGCAAAAAAAAGTCCAGGCAGATATGGAGATCAAAATAAAGTTCAGTTCTGGGTTGCAGAACAGTGTTAATGTCCTTTCCCTTTTTTCCTTAGCCTTTTCAAATCAGGACTATTCCTACTGATGCAAATGTGTAAGCTTCACCCAAGCCTATGTTCCCCTCCTATCCACATTATTTTTTTCCCTACATGCTGTGCTAAAGCTTCTTTAGGCTGCCTCTAGCTGCCTGTCTGTCTCAATATCTTTCCTCAGTTAAAAATGATACTTAAATTTTATATCCTTCATGTTGCTCCAGTCCATAAAAGTTTATCAGTCAGATAATCTAGTTCAAAACATCTCTGTGTTAGCTCATTTTCTCCTAGCTCCCAGATTTCTCTGAAAAAGGTTTTCACTGATGTCAAAGGCAAAACTCCTATTAACCTTAGTCATAGGACACTCCATTCTAAATAACTGTGTTAATGAGTAATTAAGTGGTTGGGAAAGTTTCCTATAAATTTTTAAAGAATTTTAATGTAATTTGCTGGTTGAAAATAATTTGCTCAAGAGCAAAGAGCTCTCAAACAAATGGTCACAGCAGACAGCTAATTTCTATAGCAAACATCTTAAGGAAGTGCACAGAGGAACTTTCTGTCTAAAACATCATTCTTCTGGAAATTTTCAGAAGAAAATTAAATAACAGCAGGTTCAGATGCAGTGTAATGCAGTTGAGGATGCAATTCATATAAACTGTCTTGGAGTAGATAATATGCAAGCTTATCTGTCAACATTCATTTTATTCGTGTGTGTGTATATATATATATAAACCAAACCAAACTAAACCCCAAACCTTACACAAGTTTTAGTATATTTGCCTACAGACTTCAAGATCAGTGACTGAGCTTTTCATTGTGCAGCTGACAAGGGCTGTACACTAGAGGCTATATATCAGAAACTAATTGTCTCTTTGCAAGCAAATGAGATAACAGTCAGGCTTGCACAAAAATTACACTGTCCTGAAAAAATAAATGATTCCTTGGAAAGCATAAATGAACTGATAATCAGGCAGTTAGACATTAGCGTGAAGAAATAAGCTCTCTGAAATATCTCTGTACACTCAAAGAGAATTTTAATAAGATATTACAAGCTTTGGTAACAGAAAATCAAGCACCAAAAGAACGGAATCTGCTAGAGTGATCATCTTAGTCCTAACCATGTCTAGAGAAAAGCTGTGGGATTCTTCACAACTTTTCTTGTCCCCTCCTTTAAATAGGTAATTGAAAAGAGAGTAAGTTGCTTAGCTATACCAGAGCAACACTATTTTCAAGTTTCCATTCATTAGCGTTTTTATTACTCTGGCATAAGTCATAAGCATTGCTAATAGTAGATGTGTCAGAAGAAAGGTAGAAATTTGATGGTAGATAAAAGAATACTTGCTTTGTTTAACATCTGCAATGTCATCATGTAAACTGGCTTAGAAATCAATACGATTCCATGACTACTGGAACTATTATGGGCCAGATTCAGCTTCACTGAGGTTGAATATAAAACTTTTCCCTGATTTGTTAGAAGCACTCAGAAGATCTATAAAACTAGTTGACTGAAACAATAGCAGCCTTTTGCTCAAACCCAAGATGGTGTCGCCTCCCAGAATAAAGGCATATGTTGATACTCATAGAAAAAAATTTTCTTTGACCATTTTTTTTCAGAGCTCAATATTTCCCAGAAAAGAAAAGGAGCACTAAAGAAAAGGAAAGAAACCACAATAAGATGGCAATATAGAGAGAGCTAGGGAAGAAAGGTTTTGGACCAAGTGTTTCCTGAAAGAGATTTGAAATATGAAAAGTGTCTCCTTTGAGTTCTGTTGTGTCCAGGGAAAGAGATACATATATATTCTTTGTAAATAAACAGGTTTGCGTAGGGACTGTTTGACCCCATGCAGCCCCAACGTTTGGGTAACCAAGTAGATCAAAAAGGGCAGTGCTGATTACAAGCGTAGGATTCAGTTTCCACAGGGACAATGCATGAGCTTGTACGTTGCTGAACCAAAATGAAAGAGAAAATGAAGGATGGAGAATTCACAGAAAAATTAAAGTAAGACTTACAGTTAGCTGAAGGCCTCACAATAGGAATTAAAACAAGGTCTGGATATTTTCCAAGAAGGTGGCAATAACTCCAGACAATCTTGTTTTTCACACAATTTAAAAGGTCGTTTCCCCTGTCTCTTCTGCTGTATCTTTCTCCAGAAGTTGTCCAAATGAAACCGGAGTTGCCAGAAGCAAGTATGTGGCAGCTACTCCCAGTTCGTGGCCTGATATATTTATTTATAGTCAGTGACACAGGAAATGAATGCGCCAGGCTGTGAATTTGAATGCCTCAGCAACCAGCACACGCTCTTGGAGTGTCAGTAAATTAGGAATGGTAATCTCTTGCACAAGAACAGACAAAGCCTGGGGGAGAAGTTATTCTAGTCAGTCAAATCAAAGCTTGCATGGGAGCATTCTAGTAGGTAACTTACAGTCAGAGATGAAATCTTTGTTGAGGCAGCAGTTATAAAATTCTAGTCACTTAAGGACACTCTAGCTGCAACAATGTCAATGAGGAAACCATGTGTTGTGGTTTAACCCGACAGGCAGCTAAAACTACCACACAGCCCTTCGCTCACTCCACTCCCAGTGGGATGGAGAGAATTGAAAAGAAAAGAAAAAGGTAAAACCTGGGAGTTGAGATAAAGACAGCTTAATAGGACAGAAGACAACAACATCATCATCATCATCAACAATAATATTATTATTTATTATTATTATTATTAAAAATAGTATACAAAACAAATGATGCACGGCACAATTGTTCACCACACAGAGTCAATGCTCAGCTAGTTCTTGAGCGGAACTGCCTCCTGGCCCACCCCCCAGCTATATACAGAGCATGATGTCGTACGGTATGGAATATCCCTTTGGCCAGTTTGGATCAGCTGCCCTGGCTGTGTCTCCTCCCAGCTTCTTGGGCACCCCCCACGTTCTCGTTGGCAGGCCAGTATGAGAAGCTGAAAAATATTTGACTGCTTGGCAACAACTAAAACATCAGTGTGTCATTAACATTATTCTCATCCTAAATCCAAACCACAGCACTATACCAGCTACTAGAAAGAAAATTAACTCTGTCCCAGCCAAAACCAGGACACTAGGCTATCTGTAGCAGGGACTTACAGAACTGAGAAATCACTGGGAGAAGAAATCTTGGAGGCAAAGCTCAACATAGAAGTCAGTTTCAAGATGAGTCACTGAGATCAAATACATGGGTAAGATGTACTGTTTACAGCAATTTGTTATCCTTGTAGTCTCAAAAAGAAGAGCTTGGTCAAACCCCCTAACTTTTGAGAAGAACATAAAGTGTTTGAAGTAGGTTATATTGATGAAGACCAAAATGAGGGTTTCGTGTTCCATGAACCATGGCACCTTACTCTGAGAAAACAGAACAAGCTATCTTTTCCATATACAGGTTCATGATATATGATTTGGAGCTAACCATCAGTTTAAGTTGTCTAACCCACTTATGACTGGTAGGATAAAACGTATTGAATTGGGAGTCCTTAATTTCTCATATAACCTGATACTAATAGTGAGTTACTAGCTATAGATGGCTAACTCAACTTCAATATTCAGCTTAAGATAAGAAAAAAAATATTAAGAGTGCTGTAAACTTTTTATTGCACACTGAACCAGCAAGGAAGCAGTGATGAGTGAAGAAGATAGAAACTAATGCCCAAGAATGTTATAGATACAACTGTAAGTCTAATATGGAAGAGGGGAATTCTGAAGCCACTTACATTGTGATAAGGAAAAGCAATACATTTAATTTGTGAAATAAAGGAAGTAGGCATTAATCCAAATATTAAGATAAGCAGTTCAGTGAAGTGAAAATTCAGCAATTCAGTTGATATTTTAAAGAGAATTCCAAAATAAACAAGATCATTTAAAGTATAAGTTCCACTCAGTTAGCAGAGCTTAATGACAGTTTCTTTCTTACTGTATAAACCTCTCCCAAACAAATCTCAAAAAACCAAACAAAAAAAGGAGAATGGAAGCCAAAGAGGCAACTTTGGTGCTGGTGCTTGCGGAATAAGTTTCAGAGCTCTTCCTTTGATCAAAAAGGTTAAGGAACAATAAAGGCAATTTTACTTTTGAATATGTAAAATATTGCTGGCACTGGTTCAAATATATGTAATTTGAATAGCTATAATGCAAAAAGAACGGATTAAGGCATCACAAACTGTATCATCCATTTGTATTCAACATAAAGAATGACCATAGAATTTTTGCTTTTCCAAAAATTAAAAACACTTTTCACGTTGGACCTTTAACTTTTCCATACGAAATCTGTATAGTTATAACAGCAGTAGACAAAGTAAAAATTGCCCCTGAGTTTTGGCTAATGATGTGAATCAAAGAAGTGCTTAGCAAGAAGCAAGTACATTCTAATCAAAGGAGAAGGTGGTATTTTCACAAGTCATTTAGATTGCCTGTAACCGACAACAGGATTCACCTCCAGATTCAGATATTATAAATGCGGGTATCCACACCACAGGTTTCTACATGTATCCAGATATACTCAGTGAAATAGCTACAACGGACAGGATTCGGTTACCTGAAAATACATATCATCTACTGATGTTTCAAATGCCCTTTTTAAGTGCTATCATCTGCATGGAGCTCAGACACCTTGCAAATGCAGAACCTAGAGGACATTCTTGTCTTTCTGTAGTGGCAGCTAGAGCCTGGATAACCTATAGTACCTAAAAGGGCAGTAGACACTTAGGTTGAGGCTTTGAGTTGAGGGTGAGTTGAGTTCTATGTCCCTAGAATTCACTTCTTTTTACTGCATGTAGGTGTCCTGTGCCATCTGAAATGCCTGGTCCCAAGCTACCACAACAGAAGTTCATGGGTAGGTCACACATCCCACAGCATGCCTGCCAGAACTGGGTAGATGTTTTGGATATCCTAGGGCACCCTTGGATATCCTGAGGCATCTAAAATCTCAGATGCTTTTTCAGTAATTTCCATTGTAACAGTGCACAGTGCACAAGTTAATGCTAAATAAATAAATAATCACATAAATTATTACAGCTTGTCTTCTTTTCTCAGAAGCTAAAGTAAACATGATCTTTATGTTAAAATTCTATTTCCTCCAACATATTCTTAAATATATTCTTATTTCTATTATCTCGGTAATGCTGAGCATCGCTACCTAATCTAAAAACACACCCAGCAACATTTTAGAATGAATAAAACAATTTATAGGTAATTTCTTTGGTATCAGTAGAAAGACATCCCTTTATTTTTTTTTTTTTTAAAGGAATTTCCAAGTAATTTATAAACTCTGCTTCTGCTTTTATATTATCAAATACTGAATTAGAAAAAAACATATTAAACTATAATTGTTAGTGCAAATTATAGATAAATCTAGCTCTTGCATAGAAAAGTACCGTTTTGGATTCAAAGCCAAAATACTTCAATTATCTATTATAATTTCATTTGGCAGCTCAAAGTGAGGCACAGAGCTAGCAATTAAAAGATTCAAATGTACATAACAAAAATTAAAATTGACTAGTTAGTTTGTTTTCATTGTTGTAAATAAATGAATCCCAAATTGAATTAATACTGAAAAATATGAATAAAGCTTTTGAAATTAAGTTTTAATAATCTAAAGTGCTTATTATGCTGCTTCTTTTTAGTGTTAGATTTTGTAAAATCTAACAATGAGGGGTTTTTAAATGGATGTTTGGGGAAACAGACTAACTTAATCCTGTTTTGCTGTTTTTAAATAAATACTCAAAGCACACCTAAGGCTTAGATGTTTAAAGTTATAAAATTTACAATTGAAGGCTGCCTTCTTCAAGTCCTCAAAATAAAAGTTTGATGTCATGTTAATTTATACGTGTCACATATAGAAGAATTTTGTTCTTAACGTACCCAAGCTTCCCAGCTGTAAAAGATTAATGGCTGCCTCAGGTAGTGTGTACAATATAATTCCCAAATATAAATAGCTAAAACCTCACTTCTGTATGTTTCAAATTGTACTGCAAATAATTAGAATAAAACTACTAGAAATAACTGAATTACTTAATGAATTAAAAATACGTGATTTTTCTAGTGACTTTAAGTCACTCTTGTCTATGGTTATGACTACTTAATTACCTATAGTGAATATTTCTGCATTTCAAATACATTATTATTGAGCTAAAAGAATGTTCAGGCTAAGCGCGAATACTATCACTGACCTTGCTTTCTAAAGCTATGTGTAAATAGTGGTAATTAGACAGTTTCTCAGTTTCATACAGTAGAGTATGTGCTGGGACCGTAACCTGAATATAAGTTTTTCTCCTTGCTTTCCAAACCCTGATTAGATGACAGTACTTGATAATGAAAGAGCTTCATTGGGTCCCCAAATGTTTTGGTCTAGATGTTGGGAAGGGGAGAGGAGAAGGATGAGGGGAAATCAAGGTATGCCGTGGCATTCGCCTACGTTGCAATTCAAATAGACAGTGAAGTGTCAATTCTGCTGTTCGCACACAGACTTCTGAAATGAATTAGCATATCTCCTTTTTAGTGTTAGATATCTGCCTGTGGCTGGCAGATATGACATGGAACCTACAGGTGTCATACAGGAGCAACAGCTGGAGGCCATGCAGGATAGAGTTTGCCATCTCAGGTGACACTAAATCAATACCTGCGGTTAAGCGAATTGAGCCCCTTGTCAGCACACCAACAGTGTCTAGGGAACCAGCTGATCAAATGCCAATGTCTGGTTTTACAGTGACACAAATACCTCTGTAGCCTCTATTGATTGTATTTACTGGATCTTCATTGACTGTAATGATAGTTTCGATTCCTAGGTTAGAGATAAACACATTCCTGTGACGTGCATTTTTAGCTAGATCTGAATTCTTGCATAAGTGGATTTATTCATGTGGATGATGGAATGAAGAATATTGATCTAGGCAGGGAAGGTATTGTCTTCGCATGCCAGTTTCCATCTTTTGCTCTATGCTGTAGCAGAAGTAGGGCTTCTTTTTAAAATAGAATTTTAGAAATTCTCAGTGGTACCCAGAATCTTTTAGATTAAGTTGAGCATCTTGAAAAAATCTCATTTCTGACCTGGGAATGTGAATGGTTCTGTGGTAAGGAACTGCGAGATACAGGTTAAATTTGATCTCCTCCTTCCTCTCACTTTGCCTAGGAAACAAACAGAAAATTGTTGTGTATTAGTTTGCAGCTAAGTTTTTTTTGGTTTTTTGGTTTGTTTGGGTTTTGGGATTTTATTTTTTTTTTTTAGTTGCTTCATTTTTTAAATGATGTAGTAACCTAAGCAATAATATATCCAACCACCACCCCAAAACAGAACTGAAGCATTAAATTCATCTTAAGAAGCTGCAAAAAGATGAGTTATTGGCCATTGGCAGTAAAACACATGCCCTTATGTGTTATTGCTACAAGTAATCTGTGAGTGAAAATGAATTGCAGTGTTTTCACTAGCTAAGGTTGTTTTATTCATTGCTAATAGGAAGAAAAACCCCTGATGTGTCTTGGTTTGAATAATATTAAATAAACAATTAATTTAAGCCACTGTCTCACTTTTATGCTGCATAATTGTTGCAAAAAAAGAAAAAGAAAAAAAAAACAACCAGAATTGGGTATATTCTCAGGAAGCAGGCCATGTCCACAGAACAGGTGAGTATGCCTTTGCAAGTGATACCCCTGGAAAATGTTTAGCGGTCTTAGATTACCATAAGTGCAGGTAGGTTTAATGCCATCCTTGAAAGTATAAACAGAAGTGTGTACAGTAGAAACAGGAAACAAGCCTTTTTCATTTAAATGTGTTATTAAGGAGACCAATACTACAATGCAGATCTGAAGTCAACATTTGAAAAGGGTGTGGAAAAGTACAGAAGAATATAGAGAAGTTTAGAAATATGTTTAGAAAATATAATCCTCAGTTAAAATGTGTTATTTAATCATATTAAGCCTGATATTTAAAGCAAGCAAATATGAGGATGATTTGGGAATTCTTTTCCTGGTTTGTAATAATTTTCAGAAGGAAAATCTGGAAATTCAGCTATAATGATGAGAGAAAGGAGCCAAACATGTTATGAGATCAGGAAGTCATGAGTGAATCCCTTTCTGCATTGTAGTCTTCAGTCACATCAAAGTTAATGGATTTATTCCAAGCTCAAGTGGTTTAATCTTAAAAGCCTGGTGAAATTAAGTTTTTAACTACAAACCTATGCATTATGATGCTGTAACTATTGTTGCCAAAACTGCAGAACTGACAGTGTGAAAAAACCTCTCCAAAGAGATATGATCTCTCTTGGTTTTACTGGAGTTTCTTTTCCTTGTACTTTAGTTCTCTTAGCAGTGTTGGCTTATTATCCAAGAACCTTCATTGTCCTATTAATAAATCATTCAGATTTCTTAAATTTTAAGTGATATAGTTAATTTTGAGATCAGTGGTCCTTGAATTGGCGCTCACCCATATAGCTTTCTACATTTAGTGCAGGAACCAGAAATGTAGGATGTGAAATGTTAATCTAAAAGCCCAGGCAGAAGGGATTAGTAAGAGATCTATCTGAGCTCTAAGTCAGTGTTAATTTTTTTCCAAAATCTTTTTACAATCATTTTCTTGTTTCGAAAACTGTTTATCACATATATATAAACCATTTTCCCCTCCGTCCCATTCCCTCCCCAAGAAAACAGATTACAGCACTTTACAAAATGAAGTTAGCAGTGGTAGTACCTCTGAAATTTTTTAAGCAATTCTCTTTCTGGCAATCTTAAAGTTCCATGATTGTTTTGCCTATAATTACCACAATATATACATTTTTCAAGATTTATCTTTTCCACTTTCTCTTTCAAAAGTAATCTTTTTTAAACTAATTAGGATTTGTGTCATCCCACCCCCCGTACCTCATGGCTACTTTATTTTGTAATTGTTTACCTGTTTTCTTTACATATTACCATGAAATAAAAGTACTTTCAAACACCACTACTGACAAATCCCATCCTTCTAACATTCACTTCTCTCTGACATTACAATTTTGTCACATATTCACAGTTTCTCTTCCATGTAATAATACATGAGCTTGCACTTAATACTCAGATACGCTGGCCAGAATGAGTCTCTTTCAAAGCTACTGACCTCTCAACTTTTCCTTGCAAATCAGCAAAATGCACAAGAATTCCAACTTGAAAATTGTTGAGAAAATAGAAGCTGAAAAAAGTAACAAGAGTACACTGATAAAAAAACTTGCAAAAATAATTTAAAGTAGATGAAACAATGTTTGCCCCAGGAGGCACTGAAGACATGAAACCATAAATCTTAGAAACAGCTATGGAAAGTCCAAGGAGCAGGCAACTTTAAAAGACACCACCTGTGTATTCAGTAAGCATGAAAGATTCAATTTGATCAGATCAAAAAGCACAATGAGGATGACACACGAGGCATGCCCTTGGGAGTTCACTCTGTTTGGCTACAAGGGAACAGGGTTTTCATTAAAGTTAACATTTCCACAGCTAACTGCACACTACAACAAAAACAGTAACTGAGCTCTGATACATAACTAGAAGTTTCATTTTGCTAAACTTGTCACATTGAACCATGTCATTTTTCTAAAGTCCTCCTGCTTTTTGAAAACAAACAAACAAACACACAAACAAAAAAACAAAAAACCAAAACAAAACCAAAATCCACAACAAAAAACCAAAACAAAACTGAGAAAAAAGGTAAATAAAAGAGAGGGAAAATCTGGGTTTGTGGTGTCTGTAACATTTTGAAAGACTTTGTAAAGTCTTTTTGGTAATTTCTCATTCATCCATTATATCAACTGATTGGTTTTAATGTAACTGAAGTGCAAAGACCTTTGCAATTATAAATTATTTTTCTTTTTTCCTTGAACATGTGATTCTTTTCTACTTTGTTTTTTCAAAAGGAAAAATTTTCTGGGAAAAGAAAGAAAATAATTCTTGAGGAAATCTTCCTTTTTCTGTAACAGCTATCAAGTTACTTTCCACATACAAAGATGAAGAACAGTTTCATGTCCCTTTTTCTGTCATGCATAGAAAGGAAAGTCTTCCAAATTTTAATAACTTAACCAAATTTAGCTTACAGTTAACTACCTAAAACAGAACCCCAGAAGAATAGTATCTATAGTATTGATAGGTTAAATACTCTAAACAATTAGAATCATAGAATCATAGAATCATTTAGGTTGGAAAAGGGGTTTAAGATCATCAAATCCAACCGTTAACCTAGCACTGCCAAGTCCACCACTAAACCATGTCCCTAAGCACCACATCTACACGTCTTTTAAATACCTCCAGGGATGGTGACCCAGTCACTTCCCTGGGCAGCCTGTTCCAATGATTTACAACCCCTTTGGTGAAGAAATTTTTCCTAATATCCAACCTAAACCTCCCTGGCACAACTTGAGGACATTTTCTCTTGTTCTATCACTTGTTACTTGGGAGAAGAGACCAACACCCACCTGGCTACAACCTCCTTTCATGTAGTTGTAGAGAGCGAGAAGGTCTCCCCTCAGCCTCCTTTTCTTTCTCCAGGCTAAAGAACTCCAGTTCCCTCAGCCGCTCCTCATAAGACTTATGCTCCAGACCCTTCACGGGCTTTATTGCTCTTCTTTGGATGCGCTCCAGCACCTAAATGATGTTCATAGAGCTAGGATATTTATCAGTAACTAAAAATCGATCCATTTTTCCCTCTTTATCATTTTAGTTATGATTGACTTTACCTAATTTTTTTTTTATGTTTCTTTATCGATCCATAGTTTTGAGTTTCCTCTGGGCATCATAGAGTGAATGAATGCCCAAAAAGTCAAACTAAAAGGAACACACCACTTTCCTTTGCTATTACTACCTATATTTTATGCATTCTTGCTGTCCTAACTATGTATATTGTTAGCTTAATCAGGTGGTTTCAGCCTGCACTACATAAACACAATGAGAGGGATCATAAATTATTTAAATCAATGCATCTCAATACTCAATACAAGCAATAAATTTTAGTCCATTTTTAAATAAAAATAGGAAATTACTGGGGGAAAAGTTAAATTTCTTGTGCTATACACTAGATTTAATGGAAGTAGTCTTGTTGATTTCACTAAGATCTAGACCAGGGCCACTGGGAATATAAGAACATGAGTACTGTGTTTGTGTAATATGTATTCTAAACCTAATAGAAAGTTTTATTATGTATTATATCATCTGTCAGCTCTTATTTATCCATGCAGGTATTACAGGGAAATTATTCCCTTCCATGTTATAACCATGGGGAATTTCTAGTTGTAAAATAAGTAGGAATTTTTTAAGTAAATCCAAACAGAATATCATAGTGCTTTATTTTAAATTACAGTGATTTAATAAACATCAGTTGGCGATCCAGCACAAAATACATATTTGAAATTTTTCCTTCTCATTCACTGTGATGTAATATAAAAAACAAAAGTAAACACAATAATTGCTTTTGACTGATTTACTTTCATTTTTTGTACCTTATCTGGTAGGATGACTCGTGACATACAGATCAAGCACCCCTTGGAGGGGTTTTCAGCTTTATTATGGCATACAGATGAACCATATCATAAAACTCAATATGGCTATCCTGGATCAGACCAAAAGGTCTGTGAAATCCAATATCTCATCTCCAATATTAGCTAAAATGAATGCCTAAAGAAGAGCAAGAAAAAGAAAGATACATTTCCTTAACACACATTCAACTACAGTGCCATTTTTACATATTCAATAACCATTAGACTCCATTAACTGGTCAAGTTTTCCCTCTAAATCCATGTAACTTTCAGCATTCACAGCACTATATATTATATGAAGTAGCTCTACAGTTCTATGCTTCATTCCACAAAGTGCCCCTTTTGCTTGTTATGAAACTGGCTCCAGCTCACTTAATGTGATGTTCCTGATTCTTGCTTTGGAAATGATGATGAATAGTCAGTTTCAAGCCACCATGTCTATGTGAGTAATTTTTAAAATCTCTATTGTATCGCCTTCCCTGACAGTATCTCTTTTCCTTATTGAAAATGCCTGCTTAAGTAATTGCTCATAGTACAAAAGTCTTTGTACACTTTTCATCATACTACTACCCCCTCCAAATCTCATTTCTTCTTCCTCTTCTTTTTTTTTTTTTTTTTTTTTTTTTTTGAGTAGGCATGACCAGAACTGCACAACAGACTAAATGTATGTGTGACCTATGAATTTTGAAGTGGTGAACCGTGCTCTCTAAGGCTCTCTGTGTCATTTTTTGATTCTTTCCTAATAATTTATAGCATTTGGTATGTGTTTTTTATTTATACTACTTATTGATCTGATATTTTGATGGAACTGTCATAAGCCTAATATCCTAAATTGGTAACAATCATATCAAAAACTATTGTCCTAGTTAGGATTAAGTTAGAATTCTTTTTTCCACAATATGAACCAATTTACATTCATCTACATTAAATTCCACCAGTTATTTCATTGGCAAACCACTCATAAGATACTTCTGCAGATCATCACAGTTGAGCCTTGACCTTATTATTCTGAGTAACTTTATAACGTGAACAATCCTTCATCCTTCGCTGCCCATACCCCTTTCAAGGTACATATTCATGAAGACATTGAAAAATGTAACTGTAACTTAGTTTGGCAGGGTCCTCCAGAGGTCACCTCCTTCAACGGCCTGCTCAAAGCAGGTTTAATTAGACCAGGTTGCCCACGGTAACATCCAATGGAGTCTTAAATACCTACAAGGATGGAGATACTACAACTCCTCCAGGCAACCTGTGCCAGTATTTATTCACCCTCACAGCAATTGTTTTTTCTTTGTGTCTAATCAAAACTTCATATGTTTCAACTTCTGTCCATAGCCTCTAGACCTATCACCATGCACCCCTGAGAAGAGTCTAGTTCTGTTACCTCTGTATCCTCTGATCAGGTAGCTGTAGACAACAGTAAAGCCTTCCCTCAGCCTTCTTTTCTCTGAGCTGAAGTCTCCCCTGGTATGTCATGTGATCCAGCTCCCTGACCATGTTGGTGGCCTTCTGCTGAGCCAGTATATCCATGTCCTTCTCATTCTGGGGAGTCCAAAACTGGGCACCGCACTCTAGACATACTCCTACAAATGCCTAATAAATGTGAAGTACTATTTTCCTGGAACTACAGACGTTCTCACTAATACAGCCCAGGATGCATTTGCAAGGGTGTACCATTGACTCATGTTCAGCTTGTCCAGCAGGAGCCCCAGATCCTTTTCTACAAAGCTACCTCCTAGAGTCTACCACCAGCCTGCAGCATTGCATGAGATTATTCCATTCCATTTGCAATTACTTGCACTTGCTCTTGTTGAACTCCGCAAGGCTCCCATCAACCCATTTCTCCAGCCTGCCGAGGTCTTTCTGAACAGCAGCTCTGCCCTCCAACATATCCATTGCTGTCTGCAGTTTGATGTCAGCAATCTTTCTGTCATTCAGGTCATTAATAAAGACATTAAGTAGTAATGGTCCCAGTATTAAGCCCTGAAGGACTCCACTGGTTACTGGTCACCAGCTGGACTTTGCACCACAGGTCACAATTCTTTGACTCTGGCAGTTCAGCCAATTTTCTTTCTACTTATCCAGCCTGTATCTCACCCATTTGATGATAAGAAGGCTATGGGAGACTGTGTTGAAGATCTTGCTAACCTCAAGGTGTAAAATATCTACTGTACTCCCCTTGTCTAGTGGCAGTCACCTTGTCATAGAAAGCATTGAGATTGATCAGGCATGATTTGCTCTTGGTAAACCTGTGCTGGCTGCTCCCAATCACCATGTCTTTAATGTGTTTCAAAATGATTTCTCAGAGGATTTGGTCTGTAAGTTTCTTACGCAGTACCCCAGATCCTCCTTCTTGTCCTTCTTGAAGATGGGTGTGACATTTTTTCTTCAGTTTTCAGGGACTTCCATCAATTGCTATGACCCCTCAAACATGACAGACAATGGCCTTGCAAGGGCATCAGCCCCTTCAACACCCCCAGGTGCACCCTGTCTCATCCCATGGACTTCTACACATTCAAGCAGGTTAAGTGATCCTTTCCTTTTCTTCCTGTACTGTGAGTACTGCTTCATTCCTACCGGTTCAGGGACCTGGGATATCCAAGAAGAAAGTTTTACCAGTGAAAACTGAGGCAAAAAAAGGCATTCGATATCTCAGCCTTTACCTGTAATGTCACTAGGTCCCATGCTGCACTGAATGATAGGAGGCTAAAGAAGAATGAACCCTTTTGCTACCAATGTATTTATAGAGATCTTTTTTACTGCCCTCCACCTCCCTTGCTAGTTTGAACTACAGGTGAGCTTTGGGTTTGGTGACTCCATTCCTACATTACAGGAAATGTATCTGCATTCTTCCCAAGCAGCCTGTTCCTACTTCCACCTTCTTTTTGTGTTTTAGCTCAGTCAGGAATTCCATGTTTATTCATTATGGTCCTCTGTCATGCTTGCTCAACTTTCTACACATTAAAATGAACTGCTCTTGTGCTCTGAAGAGGTTGTCCTTGAAGATTAGCCAGCTCTCCTGAGCACTTTTGCCTTCTGGGACAGTTTCCCATGAGGAAAACAGGTCCCTGATGGGGCTAAACTCTGTTCTTCTGATGTCCAGGTTGTAATTCTGCTGTTTTGTCTTGCTCACTCCTCTCAGGATCTTAAACTCCACAGTCTCATGGTTCCTGCAGCCTAGGTTGCCCTTTCACCTTCACGTCTTCAATCAATTTTTCCTTGTTTCTCGTTAGCAGGTCCAACAAAGCATCTCCCCTCGTGAGTTCATTGATTTTCTGCATCAATACATTGTCTTCAATACATTCCAAAAGCTTCTTGGATTGCTTGCACCCAGTCATATTGCCTTTCCAGCAGATATCATGGTAGACACCCATGAGCATTAAGGCCTGTGACTGTGAGGCTTTCTCCAGCTATCCACAGTAGGCTTCATCTGCCTCCTCTTCTTGATCAGGATGCCTGTTGCAGATACTTAGTACAACATCAGCTGTGCCAGTCTGTTCTCAAAGTCTCACCCACTTCTCATCAACTGCTTCATCTCAAAGTAAAGCTATATGCATTCAAGTCACTCCTTTGTATAAAGTACAAACCCTTCTCCATACCTACCCACCCTATCTTTCATAGGGAGTCGATACTCCACCATTGCAGTATACCAGTCATGAGTTCTCCTATCATGTCTGTGTAGTCCCAGTGAAGTGATAACTCTGCAGTTGTACATGAACTTCTAATTTCTCATGTGTATTTCCCATGTTACCTGCACTGTGTACAGGCATTTGAGATGGGCCAAATTGTGCTGCTTTTACAGGAAAACTGTCATGTTGTCCGTCCCCCCCCATCTGTGCTGCACCTCATATTCTTGCTTATCTTCAGGTTATGGTAACCCTCTCCTCAGTGCACCTAGTTGAAAGCCTTCCTCACTAGGTTGCCGAGCCTAGTTTGTTTAGAATAGAATAGAACAGAACAGAACAGAATAGAATAGAATAGAATAGAATAGAATAGAATAGAATAGAATAGAATAGGAATAGACTATTTCAGTTGGAAAGGATCTACAACAATCATCTAGTCCAACTGCCACACCAATTCAGGGATGACCAAAAAGTTAAAGCATATTGTTAAGGGCATTGTCCAAATGTCTCTTAAACACTGACAAGCATCAACCACCTCTCTAGGAAGCCTGTTCCATGGTTTGACTACCCTAATGCGTTCTAATGTCCAGTCTGAACGTCCCCTGGCTCAGCTTTGAACCGTTCCCACGTGTCCTGGCACTGGATACCAGGGAGAAGAGCTCAGCAGATTGGTGCCTCCATCCCCTCTGCAGGAATTTGCAGGTGGAACAGGAACCTTTCTCCTGTTGACAGAAATCACAAACTTCCAGGATTTCCCATCTTGACAGCTACCTCCCACTACCTGTGTGGCCAAAGTCTCCAGCTGCCTTTCCTTCCCCCCTTCCTTCTTTGCTTGCTTTCTTAATTTGTGTGGCTCAGGGTCTTGCCTTTGCAGAGTTTCTGCAAAGATCTTGTAAATCTTCTCTTCAGTTTTCTTCATGGTGCATGGCCTGCTCATCTCCTCTTCAGCACTTTCATTGGGCAGCTTAGCATCTCAACTGCAGCACAGCTCTCATCAGAGAGGCCACTGCTGCCCCTCAGCCCCAGGAAGAAGCCTCAGGCCCTCTGTGCCATCCCAGACCAGGGCTGTGGCCCCCTCCCCCTGGAGCTCCAGCCGGGCTGAGGCCCACACCATGCCCTGGCCACTATCCCCAGTGGGTGCTGGAGCTGCCTGGGGAAGCCGCGCACAGTGAGGGTGAGTGGCGGTTGCTCAAACTCTTCCAACAGCCGAACCCACCAGACACAGCCACCATTATTATTCCTTTACTGCTGATTTCCTTAAAAACCTTTGGTGAGGGACTTGGTCAGCAGCTTTTGGAAAACCATCTTTATCTACTTGTTCTTTGAGGAGATCTCTAGCAAGTTGGTATGATGAAACTTCCATTTAAAAAAGCCAAATTGACTCATCTCATGTAGATGGATTTTTATCAAGCTATCCACTTATTCTATTCTGTTTTATGGTTTCTATGGGCTGGAGAGAAATCAGGATTACAGGCTTTACATTCTTGGATCACCACAGAGGGGTTTTTTTAAGCACTGGCATTGCATTTGCCATTTCCAGTCCTCAGGTACCATTGTATGTAACAGATTACATGTAATTGCGGCTATTTCAACCATATTATCTTTTAATTCTTTTAGATCTCTTAGGTAAATACTATCTGGTGCTGTCAGTTTATAACTCTGCCCTGAAAGTATCTCTTTTTCTCCAAAGCCAAATTTGATGTCTAGCTGAGATATGAACAGATAATCCATCCTGGTATTTTAAGCACATTTTCCTGTCTAATGTAAATATAAAATATTGCTACATGCAGACTACAAAGCTCTCTAGAAATGCTCCCGGTCATTAACATAGTTGCAGGATTTAACAAATGTAACTTAAAGAGCAATGAGATATTTCAACAGTAATATGTGCACAATCTCTAGGACTTTGTAGAGATCACCCTTTACCATTTGCAATAGTAAAAATATTGCAATTCAGAAATAGACCTCAAAATGCACATAGAAATTGTGTGTGTTTGAGTTGATGAAATAAAGAGGGGGGGGTTGGGTTTTTTTGTTTTGTTTTGTTTTTTTAAGACGGTGTCTGACATGTGCCTAAAGCTTGTTATTATTTATTTATTGATTGATTTTTACAGTAATTTTCAGTAATAACAATGGTCTATAATATATCAGCACTAACAATCTGTATTAAATGAACACAGCATAAACACATCAAATAAGGAAAAGAACAGTTGATACTCTATCATAAAGAAGCAGGTTTAAACTGAATTCTGGAGAAACATGCTCTAGCTCTATTTTTGCTGTCCAGATAATACTTTCTACCTAATATAGAGCAGTTGATTCTGGCATATACGGAAAAAGTGTTTGTTGCTGACATTTTAAGGACTGTAAGAATGCAGGGAAAAAAAGTCAAAAAAGTGGCAGAAACCCACTGATGAACAGTACAGGTAGAGCATTGTATTCTGTAATTTGATTCTTTTCCTAATACTCAGGTGTTTGCTGTCATAGAAACATTTATAATAACCCCATTTTAAATAGCTAAATAAGAACTACTAAAGAATCACGTCAAAATAATATTTGGATGCTCCTTGGAGAACTATGATCATGTGACTCTATAAAGCTTGAATCAGATCAATTTGGGATAATTTATAGTTGTCCAGTGCCCTAATAATAGTAGTGTTTTATTAACTAAGCTTTATTACCGGCTATGTATAAGGGAGAAGAACTCAAAATGAGTCTTAATTTCCTCCAAGTACTTGTATGGGAATCAAGATGCATGGTATAAACCTTCTATTTATGATGTGTAAGTATCTTGCATTATGCATGCTACCTAATGCCTCTGCCTATGCGTAAGATCAAAAGGGAAGGGGAATGGAAAAGAAATGAGAGTGACTAGGAGGAAATTGGTCAGTATTTTATGTGCGTATAACAAGTAATCATATAGTCTTTACCATTAAATAAATTAGCATTTGAAACAAGAAAATCATGGTTAGTTTTAACTCATTTAAACAGAAATGACTGCTGTACAACTCCTCCCTTGAGTATGTTAATCAGTAAGAAACAAGAGTCATACTTGTTCTAGCATAATAAATATTTGTGTGTGTATGTTAATGTGTGGAGGATGAGCTTCAGCTGCAGAAGTACAAAGTACCTTCCCTGCCACCCCAAATACTTACAGCTGATCATTACAGCATTGTTAGGAGAAATGCATATTTAAAGACATAAGATGAAAAAAAAATTACTTAACATTTTCCAAAGGTTGGAAGAGTTCTTCGATCACTCAGCTTCTGGTTTTTAGGATAAAAATGGGCAATGGAGTTTCATACAAGCAATCATATTGTGCTACCAATTTGCTCTGAATGAAAGTAGTGGGGGGTTTTTTGTTGTTGTTTTTTGGGTTTTTTGGTTTTGGTTTTTTTTTTTTTTCCTTTTCTGTGAAATAAAAGGCTTAACCAAAATCCAGCCAAGGGATTTGGGTTGAAATTTTCAAGTCGGAAAACGATGCCTTCTGGGAGCCTTGGGGTATATGCCTTTGTTCAAAGACAGGACTGAAGATGAGCAAGAGGTCAGGGTGAATGAGCCAGAGGGTTTCAAGACAAGAAATTACGTTCTTTGGTATTGAAGGTGTAGAACAGGAATCCTGTATTATGGAGGTGTCTTCTTGGCCATGTCATGGACTGTCATTTTCATTTTAGTAAGATGATTGTAATACATATGCAGTAAGAAACTGAATTAAATCAATGTGGCAGCCTTAATTCTGTTTGACTTTGCAACTGCAACTTTTAAATAAAGTTTCTAATGTATAATGTTATATACAATACTAGCTATAAGAGCAAGTGAAGTACCTGACTGCTAACTCCAGAGAAGAGCTAGGTAGTAAAAATGCTGATTTGTAAATGTGAAATATTTACTAAACTCTGCATGGAGCCAGTCTTGAAAGACCTGATGATTTGGCAAGAGTGGTGCACTGAAATCTTTTAGCATTTTCCTAAGGAGTCTGGAAATTTGCCAGGAAAAATTCAAGTATTAATTCCTACATAAAAAATAGCCTAAAAATGTCTTTGCTTATGTATATTGCAACAGCAGGTTCACTGTGCTCTGCAAAAGTATTAGAAAACACAAGCTTCACTTGAAAGTGCTGACATAAATTATATGGAGGCCCAGAACTGGCTGTCATTTTTCACTGCAACCTTTTGAAATTAAAAATAACTGTGTCCAAAATGAACTTTTCCAGTTTGAGATTTTGGGTTTTGTCTTCTGTTTTTTATGTTAAAATATCACTTGATGTAGAACAGTTCTTATTCTATAGAAAGCAAAGCCAGCGGTTGGAGGCCGTAGTAATGAATTAAAAAGAGTCTCCAATTCAGTATATTTTGTACTGTAGAATGATATGGTGCATACTGATGAAGGTGCCCTTGGAAATTGTGTATTGTGTCTGAGATATTAGACTATTGGAATTCAATCCTTGTTCCACCCACAGATTAATTTTATTTTAAATTGGCCTCATCTCACTCATAAAAGTTATTGTTTTAATGGGCTGAGCCTATCCATTACAAGTATAACATTTATTACAGAATCTTAAGTGGATTTAAAGTATAATTAACTTTAAGTGAATTTGATAATTAAGATAACTTTAAATTCAAATTACATTTTACAAACAGCATGATTTGCCACCATTGATTTCAGCAGTAGAAAACATCCCATTTCCAAGGGTTTTTTACTTAGTTTTCGGCTAATATCACACTAGACTGCAGGACACTATGTTTCATCTCCTTGCTTAGTGAAACCATTGGCATTGCATCAGAATTGAATATGATCCAAAAATTTAGTGGAAAAATGTTTATAAAGTCACAGTATAGTAATAGCCACATCGGAGACATAATCATTGTCTATCAAGGAATGTTCAGCATTGCATGTTCATAAACAAAGTGCATTAAGCTGTAATAAAGCATTCTTGGTTAAAATACTCTTAGTAGAGACTTCAGTCAATCAGCTCCTATCTCTCCAGAGAATAACTTCTTTTCCAAACAGCATGGCTGTCTGCGTACACAAAATGTTTTCTGAAGTGGTGATTGAGAAATGCGGGATGGTTGCTGTAATTGCTTCATTGTTCAAACTATGTCACCAAATATGCTAATCAGGCCCCATAAGTGCTTCTGTGCGTATCATGTGTGCACAACACCTTGGTGCTTCATTCTTTCTTTTGACATATAACATTGAATATATTTCTGTGCTGGCACTATTAGAACTGTTCAGGTAGGGGACTAGCAATGTATTGCATAAAGGCAGACTGATGAAACTTTTTATTTTATGCAAAAGTCATTTGGAATAACACAGTGGCTGGAAGATACTGCTGGAATGACAATACGTTTGTTTGGGTTTAGGGCTGGGATAATGATTTGGGAATGCTGTTTCATATCAGTCTCCCAGAAAAGGAAGGTATATAGGTAATAGCTGGATGTGCTTCAGGAATTCTTAGTTGCCACAATGGTGTCTATGGAATTACTATTGAGTGCTGTAAATCTGAAGACTTTTAGCTACTCAAGTTGATGCTGGGCTAAGCTGCCTTCAGGTAGCCTCAGAATTTATGTGAACATAAACCTACTTTATACCCATTTATTCCCTCAGCCATGTGTGGTGGGTTGACCCTGGCTAAGGGCCAGGTGCCCACCAGAGCCGCTCTATCACTCCCCTCTTTCATTAGACAGGGGAGAAAAAGTACAATGAAAGAAAACTTACGGGTCGAGATAAGGACAGGGAGAGATCATTCTCTAATTATCATCACAAGCAAAACAGACCGAACTTAGAGAGGGAATTCATCTTATTTATTACTAAGCAAAACAGAGTAGAGGAATGAGAAATAAAACCAAATCTTAAAACACCTCCCCCCACCCCTCCCATCTTCCCGGGCTCAACTTCACTCCCGGCTTCAACCTCTGCCCCCCCCTCAGCGGCACAGGGGGACGGGGAGTGGGGGTTACGGTCAGTTCATCACACAGTGTTTCTGCCGCTTCTTCATCCTCAGGGGGAGGACTCCTCTCATCGTTCCCCTGCTCCAGCGTGGGGTCCCTCTCACGGGAGACAGTCCTTCACGACCTTCTCCAACGTGAGTCTCCTCCACGGGGTGCAGACCTTCAGGAGCAAACTGCTCCAGCGTGGGGCCCCCATGGGGTCACAAGTCCTGCCAGCAAACCTGCTCTGGCGTGGGCTCCTCTCTCCACGGATCCACAGGTCCTGCCAGGAGCTTGCTCCAGCGCGGGCGCCCCACGGGGTCACAGCCTCCTTCAGGTGTCTCCACCTGCTCCGGCGTGGGGTCCTCCATGGGCTGCAGGTGGAATCTCTACACCCCCTCATCCTCCCTCCATGGGCTGCAGGGGGACAGCCTGCTTCACCATGGTCTTCACCACGGGCTGCAGGGGGATCTCTGCTCCGGCCCCTGGAGCACCTCCTCCCCCTCCTTCTGCACTGACCTTGGTGTCTGCAGATGTTCTTACATCTTCTCACTCCTCTCTCTGGCTGCAAAAGTGCTCCCTTACTGTTTTTTTTCTTTCTTAAATATGTTATCACAGAGGCGCTGACTGGCTTGGCCTTGGCCAGCGGCGGGTCCGTCTTGGAGCCGGCTGGCATTGGCTCTGTCAGACACAGGGGAAGCTTCTAGCAGCTTCTCACAGAAGCCACCCCTGTAGCCCCCCCGGTACCAAAACCTTGCCACGCAAAACCAACACACCATGCCAAGTGGAATAAGTCACTCTTGCTTTTCTGGTTCCCCCCCATATCATTCTCTATATCATGGCACAGTAGAATCCAGGCTATATGGGCTACAAACAGACAAAATGTAGAAAAGAAGTGAAGTGCTACTGTCTGTTGTCTCTCTCAGTTATTGAGGAGAATAGTCCAGGATATTTGACAGTGTCCTGGATTATTCATAGTATCTTCCTGTGCATGTAGTTTGGAAGTTCTGGTCTTTTGTACATAAGGTTTTGCTGTGTGTCTTTTGTGGAGCACAGGGAAAGACTAGATACTCCTGTGGCACCTTCTGGATTTAATCTCTCCTGCATTTTCACAGTTTCAGAGAACTAGTGACATTTGCTCCGGATAGACTCAGCTTGGATACAAGCGAGCACAGTTGTACAACTGTGTGGCTGTGCCAAGACAGGTGATGTCTGAAGACCGGAACAGCAAGTGCTTGTGAACTATAGGGCCTTCACCCCCAACTTTTGCCAGCAAGGTTGTATTTGACCCCTTCCTAAGGAAAAAAAGCAGAACAGGGTTCTCATCCACTAAGTTTAGCAGCTCATTTTCTGACACAGAATCCTACTTTTTAAGTTGAGGACTTCAGGTTAGGTGTACACATTCCACTCTGGAACAATATGTCTCTTGAACCTTTTATTTCTGATGGTCCAGACAGATCAAACTAGGTATAGAGAACTTGGCTATGTTACTTAACATTTAGACTGATGAAATTACTGAAATCCAATACTATTATTAGTAATTCTTCATGCAGAACAAATGTACTTTAGGCAATGCTTATCTTTTAACTTTCTTCTGAAGGGTATAAATGCATTAAATTGTTTTTATACTTAAAAAGCTGGACTACTTTAAGCAAATGTGCATATACAGAATACCTGTTTAAGTCTTTCTATCACTCAGTAAATATAATTTCTGCAAGACTGTTTCATTTCTGTAACTGTCTCACTTTCCTGTGCACTCTGTTTTTCTGTCCAATACAAGGAGAAAAACAAGGCCCCTTCTCCTACAATCAAGTTGTTAATGGGTTTGCAGTTATAGTCAACAATAATCAATAAAACAAATGTGTTTAAGTCTCTTTTTTTGCCCTTTTATGCCTTGAACTCCCTGCTATCCCTCACTTCTACCTGAAATCAATGATACATTTTCCATTGATTTACTATAACAGAGAAAAGATCTAGCTGCCTGTTAACAGAGTGTGGCATATTGAAACCATGTGGGGTGAATGAATTGGTCAGAGACACTATCCAAAACAACTCGTTATTTTCCTGTGAGACTTTTGAAGGAAAAATAATTCTGTTGTCATAGTTCTATGTCTGTATTATATTTTTAATTAAAACTGTAATTATTTTTTTTCATATTGCTGAATTAAAAACTAACACATTTGGGGAAAAAAATGATCTTGCTGTTGTTATCCGGAGTCTGATTTGAGCTCAGTGAAGTTAGTTAAGTTTTTCCTGTTGACTTGAATGGTTTCACATCCATCAGATTTATGGAGTTTCTGGAGGCTGTTAAAAACCTTGTAAATACCAGAAGAACTATACAAAGGGAGAGGGTGATACTTCCAAATTTCAGTCTTGATTTGCCTAAATTAAGACAGTCCCATCTTAACACTCACTGCAAGCCCCAGTATATCTAATTGTCCTCAATCAAGTGACCCTAAAATCAGAAGGCAATGACATGAGTAAGTAGCATCTTCATTAAAAGGTGTCATTATTTGGCTTATAGAGAAACAATTGAGGTTAGGTTTGCAAGCATATTTCTTATCTTCATAGTTTTAAGGTGAACTAAGAAATACTATATTCATTTGAAATTAAAAGGGAATAATTAGTGGATAAAGTGGTTGAATGCAATGTTCAACTGAATAAAATATTACAATACTTAACATAAATATTGCAATGCTTAATTTGGCTGCTTTTTCACTTTTATAAATAAAAATAACTGGCAAATTCATAGTCTACAATACCACAATTAATTTTCAATCATTTGTTTACATTCTTAACAGCAACAACAACAAAAAAGTTAAAAACAGCCCTGAAAAAAATGCAGTGATTTTACAAATTCTTTTACATTCCGTATATTAAAAGTGCACATTCCCTTTTCCAGTAAACATATTTTATTACTTACTGTGTTGGCAATGAAGATTTGTTTGTCCTTGTAGCATAATGATCTTGACTGTTTACTGAAGAGTAAGGAGACTTCCTTTGAGAGTATATATTTATTATTGCATGACTACTTCTTAGTGTCTGTCCACAGTCAATAGAATACAGAAATTGTGCCCAAGTATGGTTCATTTCATACATTTTCAATTTTTATGGATTTGTGATGTTTTTTCTCCCTATCTACCAAACTTTCCCCATGACTCTACAATAGAATTAAAAAAAAAAGGGAGGGAGAAAAGATCAGTTTTGGGGTTTTCATACGTGAAAAGTAAAAAACTGTAGATTCATTTTGAATGCCTTTCATTTGGTTTTGTATGCCAAGTCAAAAGTTTGAGTTCTTTCAATGAAGTCCTAATAATATTTTGAGCAAAACTTAAAAGTTTGAGTTCTGGTCTGCTATCTTAATGATGACAGAGTGCTGTATATGAATATTTTGTTTATTTTCACTGTCTTTTTTTATAGCTGATGTAGTTTTGGAGAAACTACTATGAGAGCTTCTTATAATAATAACAACAATATTTTTGAAACAGAAATTTTGCATGAAACTGTGTCATTTTATTTTAGGTCTTTTATAATCTTCACAATATGCAAAGGCTGAACTGACATTGCCAAAAACAGGTTGTAAATCACTTTTTTACAATAATGCCTACCAAATAAAATTGCCCAAGTAGCTTTGCATATAAAAATATGTGCAGAAAATTCAGAATACACTGAAACAGTCACTATTTTTTTAATTATCCCCTTTATAGATCTGGTATAAAAGAACATTTTAATGAGCTAGCTAA
The DNA here is from genome assembly GCF_011004875.1 of Balearica regulorum gibbericeps. NCBI lineage: Eukaryota > Metazoa > Chordata > Aves > Gruiformes > Gruidae > Balearica > Balearica regulorum. The sequence goes on along the minus strand of NC_046184.1, from coordinate 163,447,880 downwards.
CTGTTTCTTAAAAATGTGATATTCCTAAGAATAGACTTTGGTTCACAACCTTCTGACCTGGATTCCTGATGAACACAATACTGAAAAGATCAGAGTTTCAAACATTACTTCAGTCCTCACTTTAGTAAGGATGCTAATTAATAAAAAATCAATGTCAATCCCACCATATAAAGTGGTAACCAGGGGTATATGTTTCACATGGAAGTTATATCTCCTTTCCTTTTTGCTATTAATTATTGTGATAATTATTTTTTTTAACTTATAAAATAAATATCTTGTCGGTGGGAGTGCTTCTTTAAATTTCAAACATGAACAAAATGATTGAACTGTTTAAAGTAATTCTATAACAATTTTAAATCACAGAATTAACTATATTTTTAAATCACAGAATTAACTATATTATTAAATCTCTTTACCCACAGCATCTCATAGTATGTGTTATGAATTACACAGGCTAGTGCCTCTCAGCTTCTTCTATAACAAATGGAAGAAATGGGAAACAGAAGAGTATGTTCTGATAGTGGTGGAACATCTGTCTTAAGTGAATTACCACCTGCAGATTCATATTTCTTTTTATTGTCTACAAACAATGGGAATGAAAGTAGAAAGAAAAAGTTAGGTAAGTTAGGATGAATGACATATATTGCTTTCCACTTGTGATGATTTATAAAGTTTGTAATTTCAGGAGCAAATAAGACAACATAGGCATGAAACATTAAAGTGATTAACTGGTTGGGGTTGAAAGGATTTGTTGCCATGAGATAGTCTTTACTTACATCTTGTGTCAAGCCTTTGTCTATTTATTTATTTTTTCTTTTAAAGCCACTTGCTTGCTGAGTGAAAGCAAGCTGCCTTAGCAAGAACTTTTGACTACCACTGAAAAGATAGTCTTTGAGGTGATCGAATCTAGCTCCTGTCTGCCAAAGTAGGAAATTCTGTTTCTCTGATAAAAGCAGTGAAAAGACAGAGAGAGAAAGGAAAGGAAAGGAAAGGAAAGGAAAGGAAAGGAAAGGAAAGGAAAGGAAAGGAAAGGAAAGGAAAGGAAAGGAAAGGAAAGGAAAGGAAAGGAAAGGAAAGGAAAGGAAAGGAAAGGAAAGGAAAGGAAAGGAAAGGAAAGGAAAGGAAAGGAAAGGAAAGGAAAGGAAAGGAAAGGAAAGGAAAGGAAAGGAAAGGAAAGGAAAGGAAAGGAAAAAGAAAAGAGAAAAGAAAAGAAGAAAAGAGAAAAGAAAAGGGAAAAAAAGGCAAAAAAAAAGCGCACCTTGGAAAAGAGAGGAGGTTAACAGATTCTTAAAGAAACTGAATGAAAACCTAAGAGATACAGGGTTAACAACGGGCTATGTTTAATATGCATCTCTCTTGCCCTGGCGACTCTTGCCGTTGATTTTAAAGAAGTCGGTAACATAGCATATGGGAAGAATTCCATCTTCTTTAATCTGTATTTATGCTTAAGAAATATAGACATAGCAGAAAGATAGAAAAGAGATGAGGGTCTTAGCAGAACAATCTGCAGATGACATAAATGGCAAGCATCAGTAAACACATGCAGTACCTTATGTGGTATTGAAGTGAAACAGAGGCCAAAAACTAATATCTTTTTCCTTTTCATTTCCTGAGGCTCTGATCTAGTAGGAATGCTAAAAAGACACCTAACAGACTAAAGGGAAAAAAAACCCACAAAAAAACCCCACAAAAACCCAACAAAACCAAAACACAACAGAATTTTCCAACACGTACTTTTAAAGATAAAGGGAATTGCCCATATTATCATAACTATAAAAGGCTTCAGACTAATGAAGAGGGAGGTGATCAGTTCAGGTTTTCCTCTGCTTGAGAGGTTCAAAACCACCTGTCTCATCAATTAATAGATTTTGAGAAAGTCTTGTGGTTAGGACTGAGAGAGATCTCTGACTATTCTGTTTGAAGTGTCTTACTGTCCCACAAGTAATAGTAATATAAAATGACTGAGTGAGCGAAAGAGGCCATCTTTCTTTATCCTAATGTTCGTACCTAGAAACAGGATAGGGCTTGGTTCCTATCCCGATTTCATCATCATTTGTTTTAGATGAAAGACCCTTTTGATAATATAATGACTCCTCCGTAAACATAATCTGGTATTTTGAAATCTATTCAAAACATCTAACTCTTAGATAGATGGTGGCATCTATATCTAGCTCCAAATTATATATGCAGTGTAGTGAATATGAAGGGGAAATAATGAATTTTGAAAAGGAAAGTAAAGCATTCTTCAAAGTTTATAGGTAGCTCAATATTTTTTAGTGATCCAAATAGCATATTCAGTCATGCCTAAGATACAACTTAAGAAATGAAGCAAAGTAAGATCCTCTGAGTAAGATCATCTGTCCAACCCTAAACTCAAGCATTATCCCAATGCTTAGTGTTATAATATCCCATGCTCGCAAGTCATTCATCTTGATGCATTGCTTAATAAGTTGTTAAAACAGTTTGGAAAAACCTTAAAATGCTTCAGGCCTAGAAAGGGCATCACAGGTTCTCATACCAAATCACCAACTCACAATTGCTAGAATTTCCTTTTACATCTACAGAAGTTGGTGCTGACTTGTGTGAGCAGAGCCCCAGACTATGCTCATGGAAATAATAACTGAGAACATAAGAAATAACACACTTTATTGCATTTGTGGACAGAAAAGTATTGTGCATGGCATGTGGAAGGCACTGCAGAGCTTGTAGATGAGTAGCTAAGGTATCAAGCCAAGAATAATACCTGGTCCTGGAGTTGTAGCCAGTGTGCTCTAGAGAAGTCCAGTAATGGTTAGTACGGAAACAGCCTGCACCAAGTGAACTGCAAAAATGAGATCCTTCTATAGAGAGTGCAAGGAAAATACAGATGGATCCAAAGAAGCTAAAAATCAGTGCAAACAAAAATAAAAATTAGCATTTATTTAAGCAACGTGGGTTTAATAAAGAAGTTCTACTAAAACTAATACTTCAGGGATTTCAGATTACATTTAATGATACTGAAGGATACTTAAAGAGGAGGGATTTGTTTCTCACACGTTAGATAGTGGACAAACCTAAAGAGAGTTTGCAAGACTACACAGGTCTATCCTGTAAATAAAAATACTGTTCTTTATCATTGAATGAGTTGAAGAACTGGAGTTGTTTTTCATTTAATAGTAATGCGAAGTTGTGAAGGATGTGCCATGTGAGATTAATCTTCCACATGTTTTACTGAAAAGATGATTGGAACTCTGTCACTCCACGACGCCTTATTTTTTTCTTCAAAAAATTTCTTAAGCAAAATACTGAGGTATGGACTGTAGGGGGGGCAATTACACTGTGTCACAACTTTATATAGTGTTAGTAGACATGTTTTGCCAGTCATTTCATGAAAGGTTGTAAAATATCTACATTTTATCTGAAAAAAACCCCAAACCAACCCAAAACCCCAAATCAACAAACCAATCAAAACTGCATGTACACAATATAAACAAGCTTTTCTGCTTTTTATAAATATCTGTTGGCTGTAAAGGGAAAATTGGAAAAGATTATCTGTCCTCCTGCTATTATGAGTGAGTATATTCTCATTAAGGACCTTCACAGATCAGTTTCTCAACTCTATGGAAAAAAAGTTTATCTTTTGAGGCAAACTGATTCATTATGCAAGACACTTTGCTACTTGTTCAGAGGGGAACAAACTACTGCATGCTACATGGGATTTTCAGGCATAACAAGAACCTTCCAATGTACATGACTGCAGATTTTTGCAGGTTTATGCCATGTTAGTACATTTGTACTTATATAATTCACAGATTTTAAATATGAACTAATGCTTTATTATTTCTAAATAATTACTTTTTTAAAAAAATAACAGAACCCAAAACTTACTAAGAGGGAAAGTATATAATAGCAGACATCACTTAGTCGATTTCTACATAAGTTTCTTATTCAGGCGCCATTTCTTCGCCCAAAGCTTTATAGGTCAAAACTTGTTCCAAATGAAACAGAAATTTGGTATGTTCTTTAATGAGACTGCAGTTTGGATCTATGTGAGGTATTTAGTGAGGGTGAGAAACAAGAAAGCTCAACATTCTTCTAAATGAGGATTTAGATCTAATTTAGGATTTGGAGGAATCTTAGAAGGAAATTAGAACCCTCCTTCCTCCAGCACTGACATTGCTGTAGAGAACCGCTGATTGATGAGTCAGCAGATATTTATTTCTCTTGAGTTGATAATCTTTCTCCTCATCTTGTGATAAGCTCTGCACACCTTGTTGTCTACATTCCCCTTTGTTCTAGCCAAACTAAGTTAGCTAGATGCTTCATGATAATCAGGAAGTTTTTCACCTGTGCAAACAACCTTCATTCCCTTTTCCTGCTTCACCTGGTCCTGGGCAGGAAATTCCAAAACCAACTGCAATATTAACTCTTTAGCAAGTAAATCATGTCTGGCCTCTAGAAAGATGTCTTAAAGTTTTGAAAGCAAATAGGAAAAAGCAGGAAACAAAAGCCCATGACACCTTTGCCTCCTAAGAAAGAAAAAAAAAAGCTCCATATAACTATCACACAGGATTTTTTTCCTGAGTCTCAATATACAGCTAAAACACTTCCCTCCCTGAGATATCAGCATAAGAACTTTTAATGGTATATTGCTTTGTTTCCATAGATGATTCTTAAATTTTAAGATGACAAAAGAATGATCTAGTATAGGCTTATTATGATGTCACGCAAGGCTGAAATGAATGGCAGGTTGGTTAATAAATACCTTTAAAACCAGAGTGGTTTATTCTATGGAAATCGTATTTTATCAGTAGTTTTCTTTGTCTTGATTTATGATAATGCATGTGAATATATGCACCCATATAAATGATCATACGTGCACATAAACGTGAGTGTATATCAGAATACACATATGTATAAGTCTTGCCTGAGAAGATACGTATATATAAGCTGTGTTAAACTGTCAGTGGTTTCACTGCCATCTGTTAAGTATTTATAGACTATATCACATATGAACTTTTTCTTGGTGGGTTTTTTTTTTTTTTTAATGAGATTGATGTGAAGCTAACAGACCCATAGTTGCCTTGGTCAAACAATTTCCCTTTTAAAATGCTGGGGAGAACATTAGCTTGTCCAAATTCCCTAGACCCTATACTGTAGTCTGAAATTTATTAAATAATCAACATCAGTCATCCAGACATCCATAATTTTAACGTTCTTCCCTGCAAGTTAGTCTGATTAGCTTGAATATATATTTTGACTTATCTACTACAGCCTTTCAGTTTGCACTATGGTGAAATTCAATGCCCACATTTTATCATTTAAGCATAGGATCTAAACTGGATTTAAAATATTTAGCAGCTGTTATTTAACATAATTTTATTTAGTGATGGGATAGAAAGTAGTTTCTTATCAATTCTGGTGGAATATTTCACCTGGCTTTGTTCCAAACACAGAAATATTCTTATATTGTTTTGACATGCTGTATTATGACTGATTGATTGTGGTGGGTTGACCCTGACTGAGGGCCAGGTGCCCACCAGAGCCGCTCTATCACTCCCCTCTTTCATTAGACAGGGGAGAAAAGGTACAATGAAAAAAAAACTTACGGGTCGAGATAAGGACAGGGAGAGATCATTCTCTAATTATCATCACGAGCAAAACAGACCGAACTTAGAGAGGGAATTCATCTTATTTATTACCAAGCAAAACAGAGTAGAGGAATGAGAAATAAAACCAAATCTTAAAAAAACACCTCCCCCCACCCCTCCCATCTTCCCGGGCTCAACTTCACTCCCGGCTTCAACCTCCGCCCCCCTCAGCGGCACAGGGGGACGGGGAATGGGGATTACGGTCAGTTCATCACGCGGTGTTTCTGCCGCTTCTTCATCCTCAGGGGGAGGACTCCTCTCATCGTTCCCCTGCTCCAGCGTGGGGTCCCTCTCACGGGAGACAGTCCTTCACGACCTTCTCCAACGTGAGTCTCCTCCACGGGGTGCAGACCTTCAGGAGCAAACTGCTCCAGCGTGGGTCCCCCACGGGGTCACAAGTCCTGTCAGCAAACCTGCTCTGGTGTGGGCTCCTCTCTCCATGGATCCACAGGTCCTGCCAGGAGCTTGCTCCAGCGCGGGCGCCCCACGGGGTCACAGCCTCCTTCAGGTGTCTCCACCTGCTCCGGCGTGGGGTCCTCCACGGGCTGCAGGTGGAATCTCTACACCCCCTCATCCTCCCTCCATGGGCTGCAGGGGGACAGCCTGCTTCACCATGGTCTTCACCATGGGCTGCAGGGGAATCTTGCTCCGGCGCCTGGAGCACCTCCTCCCGCTCCTTCTGCACTGACCTTGGTGTCTGCAGATGTTCTTACATCTTCTCACTCCTCTCTCTGGCTGCAAAAGCGCTCCCTAACTGGTTTTTTCTCTTTCTTAAATATGTTATCACAGAGGCGCTGATTGGCTTGGCCTTGGCCAGCGGCGGGTCCGTCTTGGAGCCGGCTGGCATTGGCTCTATCAGACACAGGGGAAGCTTCTAGCAACTTCTCACAGAAACCACCCCTGTAGACCTCCCCCGCTACCAAAACCTTGCCACGCAAAACCAACACATTGATGAATTGGCCATCTCTGTCAACTTTAGGTCATATATCAGTGCTAAAATACTTTTTGTATCCAATGTACTGTAGCACTTATTAGCCTTAATATTTGCCTTAGATGTTTCATGAATACATTTAGTTTCCTTTAGCAATTTCTTGTATTCCCCAGTTGTGAATGTACATACATGGTAGTCAGCTTCTCCATTTTTCCATTGGCAATATATGTTGTTGGTGATTCCTTGTCATTAAGTCAAAACTGAATGCAGCTTCTAGAAAAGTGTTTACTGCATATTCCTCTGGTCATGTTTTCCCTACAGAAATCCTGGAGATCAAATATTTGTTCCTATAAATATTTTGATAACTGAGATGATATTTAACAAGTCCAAATGCCAGACTCTGCACCTGGAATGGAGTGACACTGGGCACAAGTATAAATTGGGAGAGGAGTGGCTGGAGAGCAGCTCTGCAGAAAGGGACCTGGGGGTGCTGGTCCGCAGCAGCTCAACAGGAGACAGCAGCATGCCCTGGCAGCCAAGAGGGCAAACCACACCCTGGGGAACACCAAACATGGCATAACCAGCCGGTCAAGAGAGTTGATTGTCCTGCTGTACTCAGCGTTGGTGCGGCCTCACCTGGAGTGCTGCGTGCAGTTCTGGGCCCCACAGTTTAAGAAGGATGTGAAGGTCCTTGAATGTGTCCGGAGGAAGGCAACAGAGCTGGTGACAGGGCTGAAGGCATGTCCTGTGAGGTGTGGCTGAGGACTTTGAGCTTGTCTAGTTTGGAGAAAAGGAGGCTGAGGGGTGACCACATTGCTCTCTGCAGCTTCCTGAGGAGGGGCAGTGGAGAGGGAGGTGCTGAGCTCTTGTCCCTGGTGTCCAGTGCCAGGACACGTGGGAATGGTTCAAAACTGCGCTAGGGGAGGTTCAGACTGGACACGAAGAAGCATTTCTTTACTGCGAGGGTGGGGTCAAAGCCTGGAACAGGCTTCCCAGAGAGGTAGTGAATGGCCCAAGCCTGTCAGTGTTTAAGAGGCATTTGGACAATTCCCTTAACAACTTTTTGGTCAGCCCTGACTCAGTGCAGCAATCAGACTAGATAATCATTGTGGATCCCTTCCAACTGAAATTATCTTTTCTCTTTTCTTTTCTCTTTTCTTTTCTTTTCTTTTCTTTTCTTTTCTTTTCTTTTCTTTTCTTTTCTTTTCTTTTCTTTTCTTTTCTTTTCTTTTCTTTTCTTTTCTTTTCTTTTCTTTTCTTTTCTTTTCTTTTCTTTTCTTTTCTTTTCTTTCTTTTCTTTTCTTCTTTTCTCTCTTTCTTTTTCTTTTTCTTTTTCTTTTTCTTTTTCTTTTTCTTTTTCTTTTTCTTTTTCTTTTTCTTTTTCTTTTTCTTTTTCTTTTTCTTTTTCTTTTTCTTTTTCTTTTTCTTTTTCTTTTTCTTTTTCTTTTTCTTTCTTCCCTTCCCTTCCCTTCCCTTCCCTTCCCTTCCCTTCCCTTCCCTTCCCTTCCCTTCCCTTCCCTTCCCTTCCCTTCCCTTCCCTTCCCTTCCCTTCCCTTCCCTTCCCTTCCCTTCCCTTCCCTTCCCTTCCCTTCCCTTCCCTTCCCTTCCCTTCCCTTCCCTTCCCTTCCCTTCCCTTCCCTTCCCTTCCCTTCCCTTCCCTTCTCTTCTCTTCTCTTCTCTTCTCTTCTCTTCTCTTCCCAGGATTCCACAAAAGTAGAGTATTAGAATGCATAGGTAACTTGCATGCCAAAGGAGCCTGCAGAATAGTTGGACATAGCATAGTGTTCAAAATTTTATGTTTAAAGAGCACTGTAGCAATTCACCTTCCCTGGTCTACTAAGCTATCACTATTCCACATTTCCATATCTTCTTTTCAATGATGTGATGCCCTATTTATTTCTGTAGAACCAGCTAAGATAAAATCAAACATCATCGTTATTATTATTTACTACATTTAAAACTGTTGTGGTTGTGGAAAGTGTATGCAATCAATAGTAAACTATAAACAAAAATTAATCATAATTTCATAACCAATGATAAATTCTATTTCCAATATAGACAAATGTGTGTATTTCCAAGTAACAGTCTGCACACAGATTCAGTGACAGATTATAAGATTAGATACTTATTCCAGATAGGACTTAACTCTGGAAGAAGTTCCACTGAAACAGAGGGACAAAAATACACAGCAGGTTGCTACTTAGTTGTGATTATACATATTACAATCTTGCTTTCTGTTTTATTTGCTCATTTCTATGAAAGAAATAACTTTAAAATACTATTTTGTGAAACGGGAATTTTTTTTTGATTTAAATGTCATGTCATGTCATGAGGTTATTCTGTATACATACGTATGCACATATTTGTATGTATAAAGAAATTTAAAGTGAATGTGATCTATGAATCATAGAGATTAAAGTTATGATTTAATTTAATTGAATATCTACTATTTTTGATTGAGAAAAAGAAGCAGCAAAAAATTTCTAGGTCCAGTCATGTCAGCTTTTTGTGCATTGAATTTTTATTGAAATAACAGGAAGCCTAGCATGAGAGTTTGAAAAAGCACCAGAAACTCTAGCTGTTAAGAATAGCATACACTGTTACTACTTCTTTATTTGAATATTCATCCCATTGATTAGTGATGGATTCCTGCAATTTGGCTAACTAACAACTGGATTATTTTTAAGGAGTGAAAGACTAGTCATATTTGTTATATTACTAGTTCAATAGCCAGAGAGCATTATATTGTGCAAGAATTAGGTTATTTCTGTTTGAAATCATAGTTGTCTCATAAGTGATGAACAAAGCAGTTTAAAGTAGGTTAGCAAACAGAATGGGAAATGGACAGGACAAGTAAAGGATATAAAATATTTCTGGAATATTACCAAATGCATTTTAGACAACGTAAAGCACATTAGCAGAACGAAGGGGGAAAAAAAAAAAGAAAAAAAAAGAAAAAAAAAGAAAAAAGAAAAAAAAAGAAAAAAGGACAGAAGTAGCAGTGGTTATAAAAGAGGTAATAGATTTTAATGCATTTTCTTACAAATGAAGTCTTATGTTCTGCACAGTGATGTCTTACATTGGGATTGATCTGGTTCCCTTAGTATAAAACATCCAGTGTCAACTGGGATTTTCTTCTGGCTTCCAGCTGTTTCTACAGTAGGTTGCAAGTCTGATTTTCCTCCTGTGTCATAGCTTCCAGCTCAAGGTGTATGTCTTGGATACACTGGGGCTTCTCAAATAGTACTGGACTCTTAGTTTGGATAGCTGAGCCCAAAATACTGGACTCAACAACGGTACTGGTTTATATCTTTTTAGATATGTTTTATGAAAGATTTTGTTCAAACAAGATTAAAAAAAAACAATCAAGGACGCGAGTCATCACATTATATAGAAACAATACTGACGGGGCAGTTCAGAAGGCAGTAGTGAGCCATAAAAAATGAATTGTATAAATCATGAAACAAGCTTTAGCTGCAAAGGTCAGTCTAGACCAGAGTAAATATAGCAGTGAAAGGCTAGACAAAGAGGGCAAGACAAAGAAGTATGCTATATATTGTCTTTACAATTATCTGGAAATTAATTAATTTCATTCAAAAGGAATGAGCTTTTAAAGGTGAATTGGAAGGATTTGATTTTAGCTTATTTTCTTAGGATTACAGAAGGGAATATACAGAAAGTCAATAGCAACAAAAAAATAAAAGAAAATTTTTACTGTAGTTAGTGAAAACGAAGATAGATTTGAGGTCTATATATACACCTCAAATCGAAACTCTGCAATGAATGACATCAGAGTTACCCAAGTCAGATATCAATATGGAAAATTTCCCATTGCTTAGTCTTTTCTCTCTCTGTGTCTATTTATGTTTTGGGTTTGCGTGGCAAGGTTTTGGTAGTGGGGGAGGTCTACAGGGGTGGCTTCTGTGAGAAGCTGCTAGAAGCTTCCCCTGTGTCTGACAGAGCCAATGCCAGCCGGCTCCAAGACGGACCCGCCGCTGGCCAAGGCCAAGCCAATCAGCGCTTCTGTGATAACATATTTAAGAAGGAAAAAACCAGTTAGGGAGCGCTTTTGCAGCCAGAGAGAGGAGTGAGAAGATGTAAGAACATCTGCAGACACCAAGGTCAGTGAAGAAGGAGCGGGAGGAGGTGCTCCAGGCACCGGAGCAGAGATCCCCCTGCAGCCCTTGGTGAAGACCATGGTGAAGCAGGCTGTCCCCCTGCAGCCCATGGAGGAAGGATGAGGGGGTGTAGAGATTCTACCTGCAGCCTGTGGAGGACCCCACGCCGGAGCAGGTGGAGACACCTGAAGGAGGCTGTGACCCCGTGGGAAGCCCACGCTGGAGCAAGCTCCTGGCAGGACCTGTGGACCCGTGGAGAGAGGACCCCATGCCAGAGCAGATTTAGTGGCAGGACTTGTGACCCCGTGGGGGACCCCACGCTGGAGCAGTCTGATCCTGAAGGTCTGCACCCCATGGAAGAGACCATACTGGAGCAGTTGGTGAAGGACTGTAGCCCATGGGAGAGGCCCATGCTAGAGCAGTTTGTGAAGGACTGTCTCCTGTGAGAGGGACCCCACGCTGGAGCAGGGGAACGATGAGAGGAGTCCTCCCCCTGAGGATGAAGAAGCGGCAGAAACACCGCGTGATGAACTGACCGTAACCCCCATTCCCCGTCCCCCTGTGCCACTGAGGGGGGGCAGAGGTTGAAGCCGGGAGTGAAGTTGAGCCCAGGAAGATGGGAAGGGTGGGGGGAGGTGTTTTTTTAAGATTTGGTTTTATTTCTCATTCCTCTACTCTGTTTTGCTTGGTAATAAATTAGATGAATTTCCTCTTTAAGTTTGGTCTGTTTTGCTCATGATGATAATTAGTGAGTGATCTCTCCCTGTCCTTATCTCGACCCACAAGCTTTTCATTGTACTTTTTCTCCCCTGTCTAGTGAATGAGGGGAGTGATAGAGCGGCTCTGGTGGGCACCTGGCCCCCAGCCAGGGTCAATCCACCACGCTGTACCACAGTTTGTTGTTATTGTTGAGGTCAGAAAATTTGAGAGCTGAATGCTAACAAATTAAGTCTTCAACGATGTGTTTTAACAAAAGTTGTAATATCTTTCTCTCCCTCTTTTATAGAGGTATGTGAAATAATTTAAAATATTTTATTTTAAGAGATTTAATTCCATGATAACAAATATCTGACCCTCACTGTTGTCATTTGTTCTTTTGAGGTAAAGCTGATGAAGTATATAGGCTGGAAGAGCAAAACAGCCAGTCCCAGAAGGTGGGGATCAGTGGCATGAAGCCTTCTGGGAGACCATTAACTAGCAGTGTACCCCAGGGGTCAATACTGGATCCAGTCCTACTTAGCAACTTCATTAATGGTCTGGATGATGGGGCAGAGTGTGTCAGCAAGTTTGCTGATGACACAAAGCTGGGAAGAATGGGTGATTACACCTGAGAGTTTAGCTGCCGTCCAGAGGGACCTCGATAGGATGGAGAAATGGGCTGGGAGGAGCCTCATTAAGTTCAGCAAGGGGAACTTCAAAGTCCTGCACCTGGGGAGGAACAACCCTGGGCACCAGTACGTGCTAGAAAGCAGCTTGGCAGAATAGGACCTGGGGGTCCTGCTGGACACAAATTGATGTGAGTGAGCGATGTGCCCTTATGGCAAAGAAGGACAATGGTATCCTGGGATGCATTAGGAGGAGTGTTGCCAGCAGGTTGAGGGAGGTGATCCTTCCCCTCTACTCAACACTGGTGAGGCCACACCTGCAGTCCTGCATCCAGTTCTGGGCTCCTCAGTACAAGAGGGACATGAACATACTGGAGGCCATCCAACAAATGGCCACAAAGGTGATGATGAAGGGACTGGAGCATCTCTCCTGTGAGGAAAAGCTGAGAGCTGAGCCTGGAGAAGAGAAGGCCCAGGGAACCTCTCATCAATGTGTACAAATATCTGAAGGGAGGGTGCAAAGAAGAGGGAGCCATGCTCTTTTCAGTGGTGTCCACTGACAGGACAAGAGGTAATAGGCACATACTGAAACACAGGAGGTTCCCTCTGAACATCAGGAAACACTTTTTCACTGTGAGGGTGACTGAGAAATGGAATAGGTTGCCCAGGGAGGTTGTGGAGTCTCCATCCTTGGAGATATTAAAAATCTATCTGGACTTGGTCCTGGGCAACTGGCTCTAGGTGGCCCTTCTTGAGCAGGGCTGCTGGACCAGCTGACCTCCAGAGGTCCCTTCCAACCTCAAACATTCTGTGATTCTAAGAAAATTACTTTCAGCATTACAACTTGAATTCTGAAACTCTAATATTGTATTTATAACTTGCTTTCACTTTATCCAATAGCAAGAGGATGCTCCATAGCAATATTTGGTTGTCACTGAAGCTTGAGACCTTTCCTTCCTAAAAGTAGAGTGTTCTACACTTTTATAAAGTGTACTTTCTTTATTCCAACATTGCTTGTATCTTAATAATTGTCTGTGAACTTTTTTCATTACACTTTCTAGTATGGTATTCACCAACATCTTGCACAACTTGCATGTTTTTTATCCAATCCCATAATCTGAGAAAGAGTTACATGTTTAGTAGGGTATGATTGCCAGATGCTTCAAAGTCTACAGGCGTTATTCTTCTAAACTAATTAGGTGCTTCAGAAAACAACACATTCTTTCTTATAATAGTGGAAGGCTAGTTTGGCCAAGATACTAAAAAATGCTTTTTCCTTGAAGTGTATATTTTATTCTTTACAGTCTTTCCAGTGATATTGCCAACCATTTAGATAAATGGAAAACAATATTTTAAGTCAAAGCAATTAAAGTATGTTTTTTTGTATACAAATCTAGCATGGGTTTTTTGCCTTGTCATTATATTGATGAATCCACAGTTACTGCAACTATATCCATAAAGTCCAATTGTTAACCCCAGTCACAACAGCACAACTACCATACAGGGCCACTCCAGAGGTAAAGCCTCTTCTGTGATACTTATGCTCAGCCAGTACCACAGGTAGATGCTACTCAGTGTTTTTTCCCCTTATACCTGGAGCTCCCAGCCCCAGTCCCATCACTTCTTCAGCTGTAGCTCATCTCCTTCTGTCAGGGCCAGTTCTGCTTGCACCCCAAATAAATGCATTGCATCAGGGAGGGAGAAAAAGGTTCTACCACCCAGAAGTTAGATCATTTACCTAGCCAACATGGAAATCAACTACATCTCCCTTTTCCAGCTGAGGAAGAGAATATCAAACAGAAAAGAAAGAGAGTCTTAAGCAAAATGTATATCCTGTGGATACTTGGGTGCCTCAGAATAAGCACTATTATATGCAGCACAGAGACAGAAGTGCCTTGAACTACCTAAAGCAGAATATGTGGGCTGACAGTACTGTGGTTTCAGTCTAGTCTTTCTCACAACTTGGGGAACCATATTTATGGGTTGAAAGTCTGCCTTGGAGAAAATGCTTATTCTGTCTTTCAAGTCAAGAAACAGAAATGGTCCTTTCTTTCTTCTAAAAGACAACTCAGCCTCTGTAGAAGTCTCCCATGGGGTTCTGTAGGCAAAGTTATTATTTAATCCCCTGGATCACAGAACACATTGCAACCTGCAAATATAAAAAGTTACATTTAGCCTATCTGCATTTTAATCATATGCATTTCGATAGCATTACTCGTCTTTGCATATTCTGGCACACGAACTCTAGTATGTGACTATGCTTCTACAGTCATGAATATTAATTCTTTTGTCCAGAGAAATGTGTATTCTCTTCAGAGCTTGCAGTTAATAAATAATTCTCAAAGCTTGTTTATATCTTGAGTCCTAGACTTTTCCCAGAATTTCATGAAAGTGAAACTCCTGAAATGGAAAGGTCTTCTTGAGAAGTATTTTTTGTACACTGCATGACTAGGTTTGCAACAAGTTGGTATCATAAGTTCCTGAAAAGTAATTAAACTGTACATGAACTACCAAAAATTCATTATACTTTCTCAGCAATTTCGGTATACTTTTTTATAGTAACTGCCAAGTACTATGGGAAATAAGATCCCTAAACAAAAGTAAAGTCAATTCATATATGCGTGACCTGAAAGTGAGTGATGATGGATATCAGTACCTGGCTGTATCTAAATCTGAAATATGCTATGACTTGCAATATGAATTTCACTTTTCTGATATAAACCCGTTAACTCACTGACATTTCACAAGAAAGAACATTGTACTATGAGCAATAGTTTTTCATAAATCTTGGCTAGGTTCTGCTAAGTAACCATTGGATAGCTTCCAACCATCTGGCTAGCATCTCAGCTTCAATGAAGGCACAATTCAGCATGATTGCAGGAGAATAACTACTCAAGAATTAAAGTATTAAATAGTTTGGATATTGGGGGAGGTGGGGATTTTGGAAACTTTTAGTAAAGCAAATATCTTTCTGTGAATAAGAAGATATTTAGGTATCAAAGAAACATATCAAGCCTTTCTGTTTTCCTGTTTGGAATCCCACTGAGTTCTTTAAGTCAAGACTTTGTTTCAAGTTCCTAATTGCAGAAGAGATAATTACATATAGTGTATTAAAGATGCTTTACAATACTCTCGTTACCTACTCAGGTTAGATGCTAAAGTAATAGTAGTCCTCTAATTTTTTTAAAGTTGTCTGGTATTTTAAAAAATACCTCATAGAAGTGGGCTAGAACTTAGCATATTGTGGTGGGAGATTTAATTTGCACAGAAATTTTAAGAAGAAAGAAATTTTAAGAGAAAATTTTAAAAGAAGTTTTAAGAGAAACTTTTTAAGAGTATTCCTAAAAAGCATTATAATGCATTCAGTCTTGCTGCTAACTTTGATGAAACCATTCTCAGAATTATTAATCTGAAAGACAGTGAATGAGCAGTGCTACTCAGTATCCTGGTTGCTGAGGAGAAAGATCCTTGATATTGATACAAGAAAAAGTGCACTCTGCAGTTTGCTGTCTTGATTTTGCATACTTTTTTCTGTGCAATATATGTAAAATAAAAAAAAAAAAAAAAGTTGCCTTTGTTTTTAGTAGCATATGTATTTCTAGCACCAAGAAATGCTTTCCTGGTGCATTCCAACCTTAAACTCTGAATTTGATCTAAACCCCCCCCCACTTCCAGCAACTGAATGCTTTATTACTAAACAAGAGCCAAAGGAACAATGACCTCCTTGAGGGTTCTGTTTCCAGACATTGCAAGAAACTGACCCTGGCAGCAGTAGGAGTGGGAGGCCAGAAGAAAAGATGTGTTACCAGTAAGACAAAGACAATTTTTGGCCAGTCAATCAAAGTTTCTTCAGAGTTGTTGTAATTATCTCTCTCTCTTCGTGCCACTGTCAGTACAGCTCTCATTCTGCCCTACTATTTCACAACAGCTTTCACAAACTACAAGGACCATAAGTCTAGTTTGCAGGTGTCAGAATGGATTTCTTCCAGTGCATATAGAGCCTGTATTTTGAACAATGAATTAAGCACAGAAATGAAAAATTGGAATTTTACTAGGTTCCTCTGTGATTCAATGAAAAGTGCTCTACTGAGACAGTTATTAATCTGATCATCTGTGATGAGAAACCCTTTTCAGCAGGAAGATATGTCTTGATTGTAATCTGTTGTTCTGTGGGTTTTGTTTGTTTGTTTGTTTTTTGTTTGTTTGTTTGTTTCATTTAAATAACTGGATTAACACTTTAGCTGCTCTATTGCCTTTTTATTCAAAGAATGAGATGTAGCTGAGGTTGGAAGGAGCCACTGGAATCATCTAGTCTAACATCCCTGCTCAAAGCAGAGCCAACTAGGACAGGTTGCTGAGAATTTTGTCCAGCTGGGTTTAGAATATCTACAAGGATGGGGACTCCAAACCTATCTGGGCAACATGTTCAAGTCTTTGATCATTGTCACTGTTAAATGGTTTTTCTTGTAGTTAGATGGAATTTACTGAATTTCGGTTTGTGCTTATTGCCCATCATCTGTGTGTTGGTTTTGCGTGGCAAGGTTTTGATAGCGGGGGGGGCTACAGGGGTGGCTTCTGTGAGAAGCTGCTAGAAGCTACCCCTGTGTCTGACAGAGCCAATGCCAGCCGGCTCCAAGACGGACCCGCTGCTGGCCAAGGCCAAGCCAATCAGCGCCTCTGTGATAACATATTTAAGAAAGACAAAAACAGTTAGAGAGCGCTTTTGGAGCCAGAGAGAGGAGTGAGAAGATGTAAGAACATCTGCAGACACCAAGGTCAGTGAAGAAGGAGGGGGAGGAGGTGCTCCAGGCGCCGGAGCAAGATCCCCCTGCAGCCCGTGGTGAAGACCATGGTGAAGCAGGCTGTCCCCCTGCAGCCCATGGAGGGAGGATGAGGGGGTGTAGCGATTCCACCTGCAGCCCGTGGAGGACCCCACGCCGGAGCAGGTGGAGGCACCTGAAGGAGGCTGTGGCCCCGTGGGAAGCCCACGCTGGAGCAAGCTCCTGGCAGGACCTGTGGATCCGTGGAGAGAGGAGCCCACGCCAGAGCAGGTTTGCTGACAGGACTTGTGACCCCGTGGGGGACCCACGCTGGAGCAGTTTGCTCCTGAAGGTCTGCACCCCGTGGAGGAGACTCACGTTGGAGAAGGCCGTGAAGGACTGTCTCCCGTGAGAGGGACCCCACGCTGAAGCGGGGGAACAATGAGTCCTCCCCCTGAGGATGAAGAAGCGGCAGAAACACCGCGTGAGGAACTGACCGTAACCCCCACTCCCCGTCCCCCTGTGCCGCTGGGGGGGGCGGAGGTTGAAGCCGGGAGTGAAGTTGAGCCCGGGAAGATGGGAGGGGTGGGGGGAGGTGTTTTTTTAAGATTTGGTTTTATTTCTCATTCCTCTACTCTGTTTTGCTTAGTAATAAATAAGATGAATTCCCTCTCTAAGTTCGGTCTGTTTTGCTCGTGATGATAATTAGAGAATGATCTCTCCCTGTCCTTATCTCGACCCGTAAGTTTTTTTTTTCATTGTACCTTTTCTCCCCTGTCTAATGAAAGAGGGGAGTGATAGAGCGGCTCTGGTGGGCACCTGGCCCTCAGCCAGGGTCAACCCACCACACTGGGTGGTACCAAGAAACGCCTGGCACCATCTTCTTTACCTATCCCCAACAGGTGCTTATATACATTGATAAGTGAGCCCCAAGGCTGAGAAAAGTACATTTTGAATGCACTAGGCATTTCTGTGTCTTGAGGCTGTAGGGATTGCTTCTATCAAAACAATTTTATCAATTCATCTGGGCAAATTTTTGATAATTTTTAAAAATTATTCCATTTTTAAAAGTTTTAAAAATGAAATTTTTGTTTGTCCTGAAATGAATTGTTTTTCATCCTTACAGTCTTCAGAATTCTCAGCATAGAAAGATTAAATTATTATGTTCTCTCCACTGCATACTAGGCAAAAAAAATACCAAAAGCATAAAAACCTTAATCCTTATTTGCTTTGTTAAAAACAAATCATAGTGACTCTCACATTCCTGGAAATCAGAAGAAAAAGAGAAAGTTGAACAAAGTTTGGGCTTTCTTATACCAGTAGGGAAACATATTGCAAATGTAAGAGATTTTTTATCATTATCATTTTACAGAAAATGCTCTTTTACAGTTCCAATAAATGTGTCACAGCCATGCTCAATGGATGTAAAAAGAGTGACAGACTGAAGCGTATTACAGACATTTGAGGCTAGAGGAGAGAGACTCCATGCAAGGACCAGTGATCGGAAGACTCATATCACACAGTGATGCAGGGGGAGGACCAAGCTGAGGCAGAAGTCCAACAAAGTTGTGTGGAATCACTTACACATACCTATCCTGGATGTTTCTGTATCTAGATATATTGACTGTACTTCTTTGCACTATTTGTTAACTTTGCCCATGGCATTTTCAATAGACTTCTGCCCCCAATAATTATTACTTTTTAAGATTGTTGTAATATTCTGGTGAGGCCTTTACCATAAGTTTCTATTTTAATTCTCTGTGCTTACAAAAGATTAGATTCAAAAAAGAAACACCCAACCTTTATCTATCATGCTGCTAGAAATTTCACGTCAGTGACTGCAAGCTTACAAATACGGGGAAATATAAGTAAGAAATATAAATGAGAAAGATATGTGCCTAAGAATGGGAGATGCTAAATCAGGTCTGTAGGTGAAATCATGTAGCTATGTACACCAACTTAAAGATAACTTTCTGAGAATCTGTTTAAGACTAGATAATTTAAATTGTAATAAATTTATTGTAGCATATATATGTATGTTACCAAACAAATTCCATCTCTGTCCATCTTTTCTACAAGGCTCAAACTTACAGCCTGTCTGTATCCTATATTGCAGCCATGTGGAAGAGAGACAGATTTTTAAGAAACATGCTGTGGTTTTGTTGTGGTTTCTGAGTGAATTCAGATACCTAAACACTTTCATCACAGATACACACAATTTTACAAATTTCTTCTCTCTGAGAGAACACGAAGTCCAGGAGAAACTGGTGGGTCAGCACAGGGATTCCAGATGTGCCATGCATCCTCCTTTAACGTCAAAGACTTTTCTCCTCTCAGGCATCTTTGGAAGTCAAAGAGATGGTCCTGACCCTGTTGCCGGGCTGTAGGTTGCCTGAGGTCTACTCCCTGAGCAGCTCTGGACACTCTCCATGCTAGGATGGGGTAGAGAATACTCAAATCTTGACTGGCCCATTCAGATTCACTGGATGTCCAATACATGACTGGTCCTGGCATTCAGTCTTCCTGTCTCACAGGATCTCCACAGTCACAACTTTCACACCATTTCACAGGTTTATCTTTAAGTTACTTCCCTGCTTAGCTACTCCCTTCTCTTTTAGGGTCAATTAAAGCTTATCCACATATACTTCTTTCAACCAGGGTTAACTTACACTAACTGCTACAATTTTCCATATCAAGCAATTAAATGTCAAGCATTAGTGATGATAAGAACTTGGGACGGAATTAATCTCAGCATAAAAACCAAAAATTAGTCATCTAAGCTGTCTTTTCAATAGCTGTTTCTCTTCACTGACTACAAAATGAACTTTGTTCATATATAGATAATGTTTAGGTCACACAAATCCCACTTTTGGACATTAAGCTTTAGGGAGAACTCAGTGATGTTTTCAACTATTACCAAGTTGGATTTTTTTTGTTCTTTTCAGAAAACCAAAACCACTGAATTAACTTTTTTCCTTTTAAATTCCACTGTTTTCCCTCCTGTTTTAAAGCATGTGGTTTTATCTAATTCATCACCTCTTTATATATTCAGCTGTTGATTGGTTCATGTTGTCATCCAATGCTTTCCCAAACCATTTTGCCATACAACTAGTTTCTAAGTCGACTGTTTACACGCTGCTCTCTCCTAAAGATACTAGTCTTCTGGCAGTTTATGACAGTAACAAAACATATATAATAAAACCATAATTTGTGATTTATATGCATGCCACATTCATCATAACCTACAAAAAAGAAGGCTATGACAAAGCACATGAACTTTCTAAGCACTGACCAGCACTCACCCTGTGCCATTACTGGTAGATATACTTTCTCCTGAGTTGCCGAAGTCTTTTTCAAAGCTCTTAAGTGGGAAATATTGAAAACGTTTTTCTTCTCTGGATGGAGCTATTGAAAACTTATGCATAAGAGCTTTCATGCCATCCCAGAACCTCATTTACTGTATTCTCCTGGGCATAATTCACATTGTAGTATTCAACAAGGACCTTCTCTAATTCTGCAGTAGTGCCATATTTTTGCACATAAAAAAGTGTTAGTCATTTATTTAAACAGTTTAAAGCTGAAAATGTCTGGGCTCATGTTATATTGCAAGTGCATGATGTGATATTGAATTCTTACCTTACTTCATAAGATTTAACCTTATACCTTGTGCATATATTATGAATTTGCTGCAACAGAAGAGAAGTTAATGTCTTTATATATTTGATGTCTGTGGGTGTAAAAAGTACAACTGCACACATTAGCATTTAATTTCCTCCAAATGTCTGCCAGTTAAAGATCCCAGAGGATTTTGTTTAATTTGTAAGTGAAAGCTGGAAGCCATTCTACTTTCCCTGTGTCTGTCCTCCACACCAGAGTTCAGGTAAACATCTCCCCTATGGTTTCCTTCACCTGCAAAAACAAAGCAAATGTACTAACAGAAAAAGGACCTGCATCTGAATTAGACAGGTGCATGTTGGTGAGGTGGATATATATGCAAGTGGGTAGCCTAGCTGTCATTCCTCACCCTTGCCTCTGGTCAAAAAAAATCTCCTCTATTTACTTTCACTCATTGAATCATCCAAACCAGCATTTTTGTGTTGATTAAAACAGCTAAATCTTGCTTCTTTGAGTGTTGGAAGGTCATGACCAATTTTTTTTTTTTCTTTTGTATTTATCATCTGCTTTCTTAATCAACAGAAAAACATACAAATATTTTTAGCATGGAAGTACAGCACTTTCACAGGTTAGCCTTTGTGTTGTTGAGATACAAGTGAAAGTTGTTGTGACAAGCAAAAAAAAGGAAGAAAAAAATACATTCCACAAAACCAGAGATGTTTTAACAGTGTCAAAAATGATGATCAAAATTGAGCAATAAAAGATATATGTACTTTTAAATTGAGTGCTTTATTATATAATAGCAAATTACAACTTTGCTGTTTAGAAAGTTTCTTCAGCTAAAAACCAATCTGATTCAGCCGGTAAGAAATAAAAATAAAACTTGTAAGATGATCAGAAATGTATCTATATGAACTGGTATGCCATGTAGCACTGACAATCACCTAAGCCACAAAATGATAGAGATTTGCCTACTATTCTGACTCCTTTGTCTGCTGATGGTACTACTGTCAACCCAGCATTTTGAAGCTTGAGTTCAAAAGCTCTGTATGTATGTACAAGAGCAGAAGTGTGTGTGTAAATACATAAAAAGAACTAAAGGGAGAAATTGTAAATCATGAGTTGAAAAATGTCATTAGTGGGGTTAAAAATAATCTTCAGAAATATGTGGTCAGCATGATGAGGGGTAGGAACACTGAAACAGTGAGTGGAAAAAAAGGCAATTGTATTAAAAGCTTATTTTGTACTGAAATAAGAAGGGAAACTGATAATGTTGCACTGGTATTTTTCAAAAACCATCAATTAGGTGCTGTAGGCAGCTGTCCTGATACTGAGTCTGGACAAAAATTTGAAAGACTGAAAACAGGTATAGAAATAAATAAATAAAAATATTCTGATTTAAATTATTTATAAAAATGACTAGGGTTTCAGTAAAAGGAGGTCTTCAAAAGGATTTTGGCATATTTTAGGAGATTAACATCACTGTTGGAGAAGGTTATTATGTTACATATGCCAAACACTGGATTTTGGTGCTAGGTTAGAGTGGTGATACTTTCTTTCAAATAAGTTGTTAGAGACGTGGCTTGAACAAAGACTGTTTCCCAGGTTCTCAGAGATGACATGGTATCCAAAGTATATTGAGGCAAAATACCAGGAATCCAAGGCTAGGGGCAAATTTTCATTCTGCTGAGACAACTGGGTTGGTTTAGCCTGGAGAAGAGAAGACTGAGAGGGGATCTCATCAATACCTGTAAATATCTAAAGGGTGGATGTCTAGAGGATGGGGCCAGACTCTTCTCACTGGTGCCCAGTGATAGGACAAGGGGCAATGGGCACAAACTGGAACAGAGGAAGTTCCACCTGAACATGAGGAAAAACCTCTTCACTGTGAGGGTGACCGAGCACTGGAACAGGCTGCCCAGAGAGGTTGTGGAGTCTCCTTCTCTGGAGACATTCAAAACCCGCCTGGATGCAATCCTGTGCAACCTGCTCTGGGTGATCCTGCTCTAGCAGGAGGGTTGGACTAGATGATCTCTAGAGGTCCCTTCCAACCCCTACCAATCTGAATCTGTGAATCTGTGAATCACTTCTTGTTGTTCAATGGATACTTTACAGTGCACGGTCTTATTGTCCCCAACCCTTTCTTAGACACAGCTGCTTTTCTTTTGGGTATCATAATCCCAATCAAATTCTTATTTGGATTAAAAGAAGAGGAAAAGATGCCATCTTTCTCAGCTTTCTTTATTTGCCAGCAAATAAGTGTTCCAAAAAATCTTAGCATCACCATTGTTTTGTTTGCTATATCTCTGCAGACTGAGATAACCCAGTGCCAAGTAATTTGTTCTCCCTACCAGTTTTGCTTGACGTTTGTATGTCTGATGGAGATTTATCATCATGTTTTCGAACCACCTTTCACTAAGGGGCACTTGATCTCTTTCTTCACTTCAGGTCCAAAGGATGAAAAGATCTCATGCAGAGCCCTTTGCAACTTCTTTTGTGATCTTTTCTACAGGAATCCATCAGGACAGTTCAGACCATGGTGTGATCAGCTCTAGCATTAACTCTATCTCTGACCTCAGGGTGAGCTCCTGTCAGTGTTGTGTTCTTTCCTCATTAACAGTGTCCCTGACAACTTCCTGATTTTTATATATTTATACATTATAATCATCCTTGCTGAGTTGCATGTTAGCAATCAGCATTAGATGCATCTGCAAAGGAGGGTCCGTTTTTATCTGAGGAATGGAATGAGCCTCTTTCATACAAATGACATATGTCCTCAATAGACATATAAACTAAGTGGCACCACAAATTCCCTTGCTTATATCCCATACTTGTGAAAAAAAGACAAAACCCCCACAAACAACAAATAATCAGTTTTGAATGCTACTGTGGACAATATGAAATACTAACAGAAAAAAAGTCATTATCAAAAATTAAATCTTATACCCTGTAATATATAATAAATATACCCTGGGAAGTAGGGCAAGATTCAACCAGAACGTAGATGGAGGTCTGCAGAGTCACAGAATAAGGATTACAGGATGTTATCTAGGGCATGCACAACTCGCTATGAACAGGGAAGATAGGAAGAGGACATGATTTCAAATAGCTTGCCTGCCACATATGTTCCTGAGGAGAAATTAAGTGTAACTTTTACCTGGCAAAATCCCTGTATTGTTTTTTTATCCATGTCTGCATCCAAACAAATTGGTACATTAAATCCAATATTTACAGACACCAGTCATTACTACAGCACTTGGGCAGGCTGTATTATTGGCAATTAAGGTGTAAATCTTATGTTTGACTTCTCTTGCTTTTTCAGTTCTTGACAAAGTTGCTCTGTAGCATAGTTATTTTTGAAAAAGAAAACAGAAACATCTCTATTTGCCATCCCCTTAGAAATCACCTCAGATTAACGGTGTTGGATTCTCTAAGTCTACATGCAGCCTCTCATGCAGTGAGCTAAAGAAGCAACAGCAATAGACAGACTATCCTCTTCTCTGCATACTTTTAATACTTAAGCTTTGCTAAATGATTTCACAGTTAATAAGCGAGCTGGCAAGGAGAGGAAGAGTTACAACCAGGAATCCTGGTTTGAGTAGCGATTTCTGGAGGAGAAGCAGGGTCTCTGAAAAGGTGGTGTGGGAAGAGGAAGCTGTGCAGTTGAATGGGTGCGAGCACATTGCAGGACTGAGAGCAGAAGCGCTGTGTCAGGTGATGCCTGCGACAAAGGCTACAGATGCTCTAGCTCCCTTTTTACTAAGAGCAGCCTGCACCTGGAAGTGATCAGGGCCTCAAATGACTCTTGTTGTCAAATTAAAGCAGAACTCAGACATTTGAACATGATCTGTAGACTGTCAAGAGGTAAACACCCTATGAACCACTTTTTTTTTTTTTTTCTTTTTTACCTCACAGAAAAGAATAGACGTCCTGTAGAGTGAAACTCATCTTTTAGGAGCCATGCAGTTTTCTGACAAAGAAATATGCAGGCAAAGTGGCTGAAAAACTTTGCTAAAATTTGCACTTTTTTTTTTTTTTTGAAAGAGAAGGAGTAGCAAGGTTCCAAATGAAACAATATGATTCTTTTTCTTTTCCATCTTTTGAAAAACGATGAAGATACTTGCTGTTCTTCCTTTGCCAACTTCCTTTTTTCTGTCCTTAAACACCAAGCTATAATTTATACTATGGGAGAATGAGGACATCCTCTGAGGGGTGGAAAGAGGGGAAGTGTAAAGAAAGGCCAGGAGAAGGTGTGATGCTGTACAAAACTGTGAGGCTCTGATAACAAGTGAATGTCGCAAACATCCGTCTTGACGTGGGCAGGGATGGGCTGATGATGACCAGGGAGTGTTGAACAAGAACGGAGCCTGCGGAGGTTGTGGGACCACTCCTCTATTCCTGAAACACGTAAACAATGACCATCTGTGCCCTGTGCACCATGTGCCTGTGACAGATCACCACTCACTTGGTCAGCCCTGAAGGGGAAAACAGTGAAACCCCCAGGACCCCCACAACCCACCGACTCATTTCTAGAAGATTTCTGAACATTCCTGAGCACATACTGTGCCTGCTCAGTGATGACAGACCCCCGCCTATGGGGCGGGCACATTGGGTTATAAAAAGTGGAAACATAAGTTTTCGGCGTGCGCCCACCACCTGAAGACTACAAGTACGAGCAGAGAACATCACTGGATACAAGGGTGGTGATATCTTTTCTCTTTCTCTCTCTCTCTCTTCTTTCTCTCTTTCTTTTCCTCTCTATCACTCTTTGTAACTTAATTTTCGGCACATTAGGGTAATATTGTCACACATTTTGCTAAACCCTTACCTTTCATAGTTCTGCTAAATTTTGAGCATTGTTATGACCTTTGCCAAGCCTCTATTTTTTGTAGTTCCACTGAGTTTTCAGTAAATTTCTAGTTGGTTTGAACCTCTGAAGTAATTGTCGTTACTTCTCATTACCGCACAGAGAATTAAAAAGTTAACCTCACCCTCACCCCCTGACTAGGACAGGACAAAAACATAGCATCTTATGTATCAATGGAGAAGTTGCAAAATGAATTGGTAGGGAAGTACAGAAGAAAATACTGTTATTCATTCTGATGTGGTACAAGTACAGTCAATTGAAAATTAGAAGCTAGTTCAGTATTTCTGATGTAAACTTTAAAACACCTCATGATTTGTAAGACATTGTGATAGTCTGAGATTGAACTTGGGCATTTTTTATGATTTACATTGACAACATTGATTCTAGTGTAGGGATTTTTAGTCTGAAGGATTAACATTAGCCAAAGTTATAAGCACTAGAAAAACACCATATAAAATCAAACAGAATGTGTAAGAGATGATAAGGCCAAATTTTGCTTTGATTATATTTGAGTAGGTGTAATCCAGATACCTAAACAGAAAAACTTGTTTGCTTGCAGGTATGTGTAAACTGTAATGAATACTGTCTATGCCCACCACATATACATTTTCCTCATGTCTTGAAAATCATTCACTCTGTCCAGCTAAGTGACAAACATAGTTTTACACTATGGACACATCTGCTTATTTTCCTTTGGACATTCTTGAAGAAGCAAAATTTCAGTAAATAAGTATTTGTCTGCCAGCAGGCTAATGAAATTTAAAAGCAGCTAAATTGAAGTATTTAATTGATACAGAAATGCCACACCAGGTAAATAAGAGTAGGAGGATTTTTTTTCCTTTTTTGTTTTACTGTATGAAACATAAATATGTTTTATGTGAGAAACATTATGCTAGAACTGAATCCAAGACTTCCACTACTGAAGAGAGAAAGTTTGAGAAAAAAAGTGTAGCACTTTTCTGATGAGCTAATTATACACTTTTGTATTTCCCATAATTCTTTATTCTGACACATAGTATAAGCACTCGGCACACATTCACCTTGCCTAAGTTTGCCAGTTGGAAATTTCTGTGTAGAGTACAACTTAGTCATCTAGGCACAGCAGTAATTAGTGGTGAGACACAGGCATCCTCAGAAGATAGTTCGTTTCGTTCTAGTACAGATGTGGTGAACTGCCTTTTGGAGGAGCCTTCTTTTTTTGACTGAGATGATGATAAAATATTAGGAGGCATGGCTGATATGCTGGATGTTTGTGCTGCCATGCAGGAGGATCTCAGCAGGCTGGAGAAATGGACTGACAGGGCCCTAATGAAGTTCAACAAGGGGAGAGACAAATTCCTTCACCTGGTGAAGAACAACCCCATACACCAGTGCATGCTGGGGGAAGGCCATTTGGAAAGCAGATAGGCAGCCAAAGACCTCAGGGTATTGGTGGACACAAGTTGAGCATTGTGCTCTTGCAGCAAAGGCCGAAAAGCCTCACGGGCTGCATTAGGAAGAGTGTTGCCAGCAGGTCAAGGGAAGTGATCCTTCCCATCTAAGCAGCACAGGTAAGGCCACCTCTGGAGTGCTGTGTCCTGTGTCCAGTTCTGGACTCTCCAGTACAAAAGAAATATGGACATACCATAGCAAGTCCAGAGCAAAGGGCCATGAATGTGATAAAGGGATTGGAAAATCTGTCATATGAATAGAAGATGAGAGAGGTGGGATTGTTGAGCCTGGAGAAGACAAGGCCTGAAGGGATCTTCTCAGTATGTATGGACACCTGATGTGGGCGTACTAAAAAGTCAGATTCTTAGTGATACTTAGTGACTGAACAAGAGGCAATGTGCACAAAATCAAAGACAGGAAGTATTATTTAAACATAAGAAAACAAGTTGTTGCTATGAGAATTGTTGAACACTGTAACAGATTGTCCAGAGATGCTGTGGGTTGGTGTCCTTGGTATTTTTCCTAAGGTGGGTTGGTATCCTTGGAGGTATTCAGAACATAACTGGATAAGGTACTGAGCAACCTGCTCTAGCTAACTATACTCTTAGCAGGGGAGGCATTCCCAGGGGCACCTTCCTGAATGATTCTGTGATTCTGTGAGACCGCTGCAAGCAGCCAAAATTAAATACTTAGTATCTAACAAGTGATGAGATAAATTTCTCCCTTAAAGGCTAAGTTGTTAAATTTACTTAACAAAAGTTGACTAATAAGTAAAACAAATTATAATATTAATATTTATGTAATTCATATATACTTTACATAAAGCTATATTAAATCTGCATAAAAACTTTTCTGTGTTTACAGATTTATATACATTTTATTTATTAAATAACTCAAATACTCTTCCCAATTTTTTCCCATGTCTTTGGAGAACCATGTAATGTTTCATGACAGCTTGTCTTTGAGCAAAAGCTTGTGTCTGGGCCAAGAGTTTTGCAGCAATTGTAACACGACCAAAATTGGCAGGATTTCTTGCTACTTCTCCAAAGTTGTTATGAGTGGAGAATTCCCTGAACTTTCTTGGCTCTTACTTGAATTGGAGTCAGATTTGTGTGAGAGTTTTTATGCCTACCCTATTCAGCTTTCAGAAAGCCATGTAAGCTAGGCTTTTGTGGCATTGGTATGTGTACAACTTGTCAAGGCATATTTCATCTTGTCCTTACTTCTGACTTAACAGAATACATGATAAGATCTCAACAGCTTGAGTCACAGCATAATGAAAGGTTTTCTACCTTCCTCAGCTTGGGCAAAATACAAAAATGGAAAATCTTTACACTTTTAATGTACACTTTTAGAAAAATGATTCTGTAAGGTATTTAGAAAATTGTTTTTCATGGATAACTTTAACATAACATGTAGTATTCTTTGTTTGTGAAGATTCAAATCAGTAATTATAGGTGTCAACAAATGTTTATACCTATTCGGAAACATTTTACTGCCATCAACAAGAAACAACAGACTTCATCTTTCAAGTTCCAATTCAATATTTTTCATATGACTATATGTAGATAGCTATAGTGATAAATTAATGCCTATGTTTATCTCCATGGGGAAAAAATAGACTTTTCATGGCTCACTGGTTCATTAAGATCACAGTTAATCATAAACCAGCAATAGAGATGCAGATGTATTTAGAAAGTACAGGGGCCAGCTTTGTGGACAATATGCGGTGTACAGAGTTTGGTTATTCAACTTAATGTTATCTACTCAGAGAAGTAATTGATATTGATAATGTAGAATTTCTGTTTTTCTAAAAATCCCATACAAACTTACCAAACACTAAAAATCAGTCTAGGACATCCTTCAGAGATAACTTTAATTTTACTATGGTAGTTCTAAGTGAATAGTCTCATAAACATTAATATATTCATTGTCTTTTGCTTGTATTATCCTTGCAGTATATATGAAGTTCCATCTTGATGTACACTGCCTTTACAAAGACTTCTTAACTATACAACAATATATAGGACATATGTTGCAGAGATAACAAGGGGGAAAATCAGAAATTCCTATTTACATAGATCCTGCAGCCCCTCAGCATTCTGAATTCAGGCAAAGGATTTTCTAGTTCAAACTCTCACACAAATAATGATAAGTCCTTCAGTGGAGTGTTGCAACAATATTGTGACTATAAAGCTCAAAAACAGTACTCAGAGTTCATTAACATACAATCTAAGAATTAAGTTGTCTGCTCTACAAATGGAAAGAAGGTAAAGGAGAAATATAAGAGTTTACAGGCCTATAAAAACATTATTGTGAAGAGGAAGGAAAATATTTGTTCTTGATTGCCATGACAGATAAGACAAGAAATAATAAGCTGTAAAACCTATGAGGAAGGTTCATATTACACATTAGGAAAAACTTAATGGTGAAGATAATGAAGTTCTCCAAAAAAACCAACTGCAAGAGTTGCAGCCGTTCATGACTAAAGAACCAGCAGTGCTAAATTCCATCTGTATCATCACACTGTAGTGTCATTATTCCTAACACGTAGATCTTCATAGAAGTCTGTGGGTTGTTATAAATTGGAACAATATTAAAAATCCTCCTCCCATATATATAGATGTTTTATATTAAAAAATGCATGCATTTTAGAAGAGGATTATGTTTTTCAGAAGAAAATGCCTAAAAATAAAGCTATCTGGAATTTATATAGAATTTATATTAGAATAATTTAATAATGACATACTATTTTAGAACTTACAGTCTCTAACTGTAATCTGCAAAAGATAGTTAGCTGTAAACCATGTAAAAAAAAAAAAAAAGAATTATAATATGCAACAAATATATTTACTGGCTTATTGTCATCATAGTGATCACCCTGCACCAGTCCCCACATTTTCAAGTTCTTCTTTGCATTCCTTCCTTTTTCTGGATAAATATGTTCTCTTTTCCTTTACAGTAATTTCTTTCAGGGAGAGGAAGGGAGGGCAGAAATAACCTACTGACTGGGTACCACACATATGTCACTGAGGGTGGTTACTTATTTAATTTAGAGGACATGATATCTGACATAGGTACAGAACTACAGCTGCCATAATGCAGAAAAACTGGTATATATCCCATAATTTGCTACTGATTCTCATTTCTGCTCATGAGACAAGAAGAAATGAGAACTGGATAGGGACTTAAAAGGTATGTTGTATGTGTAGACAAATAAATGAAGCTTAATATTTTTTATAAACATAATGTGAATTTGTGTGTTGTTTATTTTAATAGGAATTTAGCTGGATTTGAGGAAGCATCATATATTTATGACATATTTTGGTTTCCATTCTGCCTGATGAATTTTTAAGTTTGGAATTCTTTATCATCTTGAAGATAGCAAAATATAATTTCGCAAGCAAAATGTTCACATTTCCAACTTACTTATTACATATTTAAATAGATAAAAAGAACTCATCAAAACCTGAATTTTCCTTACTATCTTATTTATCATTTACAATTCTCCAGGAAAATTTTCTCAGCCCAGAAAATGATTTTGCTTTCTTGAAACTCTAATTTCAACTAGAGAGATTAAATAAACTCTGATCTAGTGCCTACTGAATTCACTATTCACTAAAGTGATCAGCCATTTAATAAACATTTGATAGAGATTTTCTATGTACTATTGGTGAAAAAAACCCAACACAAATCCTGGGTGGAGCTAATATGAAATACTTATCATAGAACTAACTTACTAAATATATAAATCCTTAACTAGATAACTAAAGTGTTAAAATACCAGAATTATGGAATATCAACAGAATTTATTTTCAATAAATTTTTCAAACAATGATAGTATTCCTTGTGTTTTTCAAACAAAATTTGAAATATTTCCAAACTGTAAAGGACATACATGCAGCTAGTCCTATACTAAATTTTAGAGAAAAAGCTTGCTCTTCTGCCTATTTGGTAACAATTATTTTTATAACATATCAACATGTTATGCATTGTTAAAAAAAAAAAGTACCTGCATATAGAAAGAAAATTTTTACCATAAATAATAATACTAAATAATATTAAATTCCCTTCTGTCTCTACACATGTTTAGCCAAAGAACAGCTGCATATTTTAACCATAATTCAAAAAAATAATTTTCATGAAGAAAGATTATTTTTTTTCCTTTTCTTTATGAGTGTACATTGCATTTTAAAAAGCACAGACATCCCTGTTTCTCAAAGACGGAAAAGTCATTTTTTCTTCCAGGCACAAAACCAAAATCGGCTGAATCTTGAATGCCTAGGCAACACACACACTTGCTCTACCTTTGAATATTAAAAAATCACTGCAAATTATTACTTAAAAAATTTTAAGGAATCACAAACATCAAAAACTTTAACATCAAGTGCATTCATTATCTGCAGAGTTAAGGCTGTATACAAAAAGGTGAGGGTTTAATGGCTGAATTACTCGCTTGGAATTCAGGCAACGTGGGTTACCAAAGTTAAACCTCACATTGACAAAGGTCCGAAGATACTAAATATAACTTATCTACAGTTTAGACACCTAAATCCAGATGTTTTCTTCTCAAATCCATACCTAACTGTAGTTCTTTTTCTATGTATTGTAAAGCCACAGATTTTGAATGGGCTGGATCCTCACAGTAAATGCTACTATATCCTGTTCTGATAGCAATTATTAAAACATGCATGTCTAAGTATCTAGACCCCGCAAAAGGCTGTCACTTTAGATAGACCTTTCTTCAACATTTCTCTGTGGCTGATTTCTGTGGCACAGAATATCTCTGGGGTTTTTTTTTGTCTTTGGATTTCCAACCTCTACAGTAAACTGAGAGTCTAATGCATGACTAGGCAGAAGTCATGGAATTCAGTACACCAACACTTAAGACTCTTTATGCATCAGGCATCTAGGCCAGGATGACTGATTTTTCATTTGTACTTACTGACATTAGTAGTCCACCTTTATTGTCCTATTCTAGCAAATGTTTAGCTGGTTACAGAATCTCACTGGGTCTAAATTTAGGATTTTTTTAAATGTGGATAGTTGTTCTTTTTTCTATTCTTTTCCTTTGTTACGTACACATATTTTAAGCTCTTTGAGGCAGGAACTTTGCAGTGTATGTATTTTATTTTTATGTCTGTAAGATAATAGAGTTCTAGTTTTGATAAATAAAGTCCAGCTTTGGAAAAAAAATTGAATTTAAAATCTGACTTTCTTTGTTTCATCTCTTTGTACCTTTGGTACTTATTGCAATGACTATGGGTCTTTGCAATAGTGGTTGGTTGAAGTTTTTGCATTATACTTGTACCTGAGTTTGTGATTAAAGGAAGCTGGAAATATCATCAAACTTATCACACAGACTGTAAGTTAGCATTCTTAAGAATACGTGTTATACATTGTGGGATACAGTAGAATAAGCCTTTTTAACACCACCATTTGAAAGAGGCACAGATGCAATTAAAGCATCACTGAGCGCTGAACACTCTGCACACCAAAGGTGAAAATAAAAGTCTGTGTTTCACAGTGCTTCCTACAAGGCTGGTCTCTGCTGCTTCCTGTAATGCATCACAGATAGCTAGGCCACTTTCTGCGCTGGGGTGTGCTTTTCTTCTCAGTGAACTTTTATCAGTTTTAATAGGAGTTCAGAGTATGCTTTAGAAAGATCCTGCTTATTGTGTGTGTGTTTTAATAAGAACAGTTTTATTTATTATTCTGAGTGTGAAAACAAACAGAAGCAGATTATTATATAATTGCAAGGAGGTACTTCAGAGAGTGTTTTATGTTGCTTTTAATGAATAACTGACATTTGAAATTCATTGACCCTGCATCTTATCTAGCAATCAAGAATTG
Organism: Balearica regulorum gibbericeps; assembly: GCF_011004875.1. Taxonomy (NCBI): domain Eukaryota; kingdom Metazoa; phylum Chordata; class Aves; order Gruiformes; family Gruidae; genus Balearica; species Balearica regulorum. The sequence continues at coordinate 163,415,350 of NC_046184.1, read as the reverse complement.
TAATGATGACTTTGTAAACTATGCCCCGTTATACTTCTTGTATAAGTCTTAAGTCCCAAGTCTAATTTTTCTTCCTTGTAATCTAATAGAAACTGATTTCTTTTTAAACTGTTTGTGGGTTTGGGGTTTTTTTGTATGTTTGTTTGTTTGATGTTAGACTGGACTTTAAAGACAAGGAAACATAGCACTCAGTTATGCACAAGTCTGCAATATGTTTTACTTATCTTTTTTCTTTCACAGTATCACAGTGTTTAAGAGAAAAAATAATAGGCTTCTGCTATAAATTCTACTTATACGCTGAGGCCTCCAAAAGAAGCATGCTGTGTAGAAGAGATCTCTGCAGAAAACTGAAACATCTTGAGGTCAAAACATGCATCGTTAGAAGTTATGGTATGATTCATTGACATTTCTATGAGATAGATTTATAGGCGTATCATTCTGTCATTGAGTTTACAGTGACTACGACAATTCATAGAGAAAAAACACACCAAAAAGCATGAAGTTGCCAGTTTTGAGAACAAAAGAGGGACCTTGCACATTGTATAAATGTCATTTTTTAAAAAAATAGACTCTTTGCTCTCTCTGGTCATGAAGGAGGGAGTTATACTTCCTTCCCAGCCTTGCTTACTTTCAGGAATTGATAATGGTCTGTTTGTAGCAACACGCCTTGAGATCATTTGCAGAAACTACCACTGAAATTCTTAAAATCTATATTTTATATTTATTAAGCTTGTGGATTTCTCTCCCCCAGTTTCCTTTCAGGTTATTTCAATAAATTTAAAATATGAAAACCTAAAATAAAACTAGAATTCTGCCTTTTACTGATAAACGCAAGGTTTAATTTTATTTTCGGACAATGTAGACAAGAGCAATTTTGCTGATGATCTACAACTGCAGCATGTTGAATAGTGGGGGTGATGGGAAAAACTCCTTTAAATGTTCTGTTTCACAAGCCGTTGGTAACAGCAAGTGATATATGTATTGCACAAGTATAAGAGCCCAAATTTTTTGTTACAGAGCAAGTAAATGAAAAAAAAAAAGAAAAATAAATAGGTGTTGTTAAAGGCCACTTATAGATGTAGCTGGAACTAGGGAAGCAACACACATTTTGTGAAAGTTACTTATCCATTTATGAAACTGCACACCTTCATTACAGAGCACAAAATCAAAAGATATGTTGAATAAACCTTTTTCTATCTCTCTGAAGACATAAACTGCTTTTCTGTCATTTTGCTACCATAAGCACAGTCTCTGATGGAAAGTGCTGGAGAATGTCTGGAAATATTTTTCATCCCTGAATTTCCAAGCCAATAATTTTAAAACCTCTGATTTGATAAATGAAGATATTTTACCTGATTTTGCTGTTTCTTGTAGATGTAAGTTAAAATTCTAAAGGACTACCATTTTTTTTATATACAGAACATCTCTAAGAGGAAAGTTGAAATAGATTGAGCTGGATCTCTGAATATAATTTGAATATCATCTGTAAATGCAGAAAAGTATAGATATGGCAGTAGACATACACCTGTACTAAGGGAAAATTTTCACTAAAATCTAAGTGGCTGAAAGCACAGGTCCCATTGACTTTCAGTGGATCTTAAGTCCCACAGTCTGATTTTGAAAACTCCATTTAATATCTATTTTTTGCCAGTTTGTCAAATTATCACTTTTAGAGTAAAATGGCAAAAACAGTTAGTGGCTCTCAACATCTTGATGTAGAACACCAGAGGTGAATGTTCTTTATTCCCCAAAGAAGCTATGATCTGGTCTTTTGTTGAGTACATCAGTACTTTTTTTTTTTTTTTCTTTTTCTTTCTCTAGTCAAAAGGATCACACTGTTTTTGAAGACTAGTTATTTCTTCCATATACAGAGAACTAAATATCATTAAGTACTATTTCTTTCAGACAGACTTTTATACTTGAAAATTTGCTAGGGGTACTTGCAGATCTCCTCTTGTAATCATTTTAAGAGCTCCTATATGATGCGTTCATTTCTTCCCTATAAACAGACCTCATGTGTGCAAAAAGCTCCCGCAAGAGAACGGGACGCATTATTTTTCATGTTGTCTAAAATTGTTAGTGTATTTGACAACCTCCTTGGTGTACTAACTTGGAAAAATCCCTCTAACAGCTAAGGATAAATATGTAGCTCTTGCTTCCAAATAAATGCAATTATTTTTAACTGGGAGATATCTTTTTTAATATATTTTACATGACATTTGCTAATTTATTAATTAAAACTGCAGAGTCTGAGTCCCAGCTGTCTTTAGCTAAGGGGTTGTTGTAGTTAACTGCTTCACTGCACAAATTGTTTTTAAGGGAAATGTTTTGTTAGGATTTAGTCGTTGTTAACTATCATTTTAAGAGAGAGAAAAATGTTTTGTCACCCAACAAGTGAACTGAGATTCCTATGCTGATTTTTGTTTTTATTTTCCAAATAGACACTTTAATCAAGACACCAGACAGGAGAATTCTGTAACAGAAATAAGTGCCAGTTTACCCACCGACACACATCTGAAATGTAAAGCCTGTTTGGCCTATGAAGTATTCTACAGGCTAGCTTTTACCTCCATGGCCTTCCACGTGATGGCCTCTGGCTGTTTTCCCTCAACACAGATACGAAGCCCTTGGTGATTACAAGTACCAGCGTGCGGTAATCTAAACTGAACTTTAAACCACTAGGAAGCCTGCAAGAATAAAGCACAGAACTGTAGCGAAGTTAGAAAATAATTAACAACCAGACAAGAGTAAGAATTCGGAAGCTTAACTGTGACATTTCTCTCTGGCCCCCAGCAAACCAATTGCTGCTCTATAATGTCATCCTGCTTTTAGCTTCTTTGTGATTAAGGAATTTTACAATTTCATATGTATAGGCTGATATTGTAGAACAGGTTTGAAGGCTATGGGTCATAGAAGGTCAGTTCAAATTATGCTATAAGTAACTAGATTTCATCCTGAAAAGTCACATCCTCAGTTGCCAGGTCCTTCCCTAGATTTTTCTTTTTTCCTACTTGTTGAAAAGAGAGTTGTAATATCAGTCTGAAGTTTGGCACTACAAAAATAAAACTTACTTAAAATAGAAAAAAAAAAAAAAGGCTAGTAGTCAAGTAAGTAATATATACCATTTAGCAATTTAGCCTAATTTTCCTATTGTTAAATATGGACATGTGACCACACCTGTAAAAGCCATTTTCATCACTTTAGCTCCCCTTGTGTAGACTCAATGAATTCAGGAGAAGCTGCCTATTAAATTGGCAGGGTTTAAATAAGAGTGTTATAAGTAAATTTATCAGTTAAGTTCTGTAACCTACTTTTATATGTCATAATCAAATTAGGGTGTTTTCCAAATAAAGCTTAGTTGCTATGAATACCTCTAGTTACTTCATCAGGACTGTGATTCCCCAATTACACTGTTATAACATTTTAATTGCTGTGTCCATTGACAATGAACTATGTGTACTATTTTGTTCATGCATTGGGTTTGCGTGGCAAGGTTTTGGTAGCGAGAGGCTACAGGGGTGGCTTCTGTGAGAAACTGCTAGAAGCTTCCCCTGTGTCTGATAGAGCCAATGCCAGCCGGCTCCAAGATGGACCCGCCGCTGGCCAAGGCCAAGCCAATCAGCGATGGTGGTAGTGCCTCTGGGATAACATGGTTAAGAAGGGGAAAAAAAACACCAGGAGCAATTGTAGCCAGAGAGAGGAGTGAGAAGATGTGAGAGGAACAACTGTGCAGACACCAAGGTCAGTGAAGGAGGGGCAGGAGGTGCTCCAGGTGCCAGAGCAGAGATTCCCCTGCAGCCTGTGGAGAAGACCATGGTGAGGCAGGCCGTCCCCCTGCAGCCCATGGAGGACTCCAGGCCAGAGTATGCCTGGATGCACCCGAAGGAGGCTGTGACCCTGTGGGAAGCCCACCCTGGAGCAGGTTTGCTGGCAGGACTTGTGACCCCGTGGGGGACCCACGCTGGAGCAGTTGGTGAAGAACTGCAGCCCGTGGGAAGGACTCATGTTGGAGAAGTTGGTGGAGGACTGTCTCCTGTGGGAGGGACCCCAGGCTGGAGCAGGGGAAGAGTGTGAGGAGTCCTCCTCCTGAGGAGGAAGGAGCAGCAGATACAACGTGTGATTGACTGACCACAACCCCCATTCCCCGTCCCCCTGTGCTGCTGGAGGGGTGGATGTAGGGAAAATTGAGAGTGAAGTTAAGCCCAGGAAGAAGAGAGGGGTGGGGGGAAGGTGTTTTAAGATTTGGTTTTATTTTCTCATTTTCCTACTCTGATTTGACTAGTAATAAACTAAATTAATTTTCCCCAAGTCCAGTCTATTTTGCCCATGATGGGAACTGGTGAGTGATCTCTCCCTGTCCTTATCTCGACCCAGGAGCCTTTCGTTATATTTTCTCTGCCCTTGTCCAGCTGAGGAGGGGAGTGACAGAGCGGCTTTGGGGGGCACCTGGCTTCCAGCCACAGTCAGCCCACCACAGTTCATTATGAATATGTGTCTGGTAGAAATCATTTTTCTATACTAATGTAGACTGAAACCGGGTTTCAACTTAAATAATTCAGCATCCCTCTCTTCAAATCTCATTTTCAGTCTTCTAGAAGCCATAATGCAAAATATGTGGTTCAGTGTTTTTATAAACTTTTACACTAAGACTTTGTGGTGGTAAAAGGTCAATTGAAAAGTGAGAAGTTGATGGAAATAATCTGTTGTGAGAGATTTGATTTTATTTCTTTTGACAAATTTCTAAATTTGCTGTTTCCCCCATATATTACACAAAGACTGAAAGTCAGAACAGGTGTATTACTTTATTTGCAAGCAAATCTCTCCTGTAGGTATCATAGAATCACAGAATCATAGAATGTTTTGGGTTGGAAGGGACCTCAAAGATCATCTAGTTCCAACTCCCCTGCCATGGGCAGGGACACCCTCCACTAGACCACGTTGCCCAAAGCCCCATCCAACCTGGCCTTGAACACTTCCAGGGAGGGGGCATCCACAGCTTCTCTGGGCAACCTGTTCCAGTGCCTCACCACCCTCACAGTCAAGAATTTCTTCATAATATCTAATCTAAATCGACCTTCTTTCAGTTTAAAACCATTCCCCCTTGTCCTGTCACTACACTCCCTGATAAACAGTCCCTCACCATCTTTCCTGTAGGCCCCCTTCAGGTACTGGAAGGCCGCAATTAGATCTCCCCAGAGCCTTCTCTTCTCCAGGCTGAACAATCCCAACTCTCTCAGCCTGTCCTCATAGGAGAGGTGCTCCAGCCCTCTGATCAGCTTTGTGGCCCTCCTCTGGACTCCCTCCAACAGCTCCATGTCTCTCCTGTACTGGGGCCCCCAGAGCTGGATGCAGTACTCCAGGTGGGGTCTCACCAGAGTGGAGTAGAGGGGCAGGATCACCTCCCTCGACCTGCTGGTCACACCTCTTTTGATGCAGCCCAGGACACGGTTGGCTTTCTGGGCTGCAAGCGCACACTGCTGGCTCATGTTGAGCTTCTCATCAATCAATACCCCCAAGTCCTTCTCCTCGGGGCTGCTTTCAATCCATTCCTCGCCCAGCCTATAGTCGGGCTTGAGATTGTGCCGACCCACATGCAGGACCTTGCACTTGGCCTTGTTGAACTTCATGTGGTTCACACGGGCCCACCTCTGCAGCCTGTCAAGGTCCCTCTGGATGGCATCCCTTCCCTCCAGCATGTCGACCACACCACACAGCTTGGTGTCGTTGGCAAACTTGCTGAGGGTGCACTCGATCCCACTGTCCACGTCGCCGATGTTAAACAGCGCTGGTCCCAGTACCGACCCCTGAGGAACACCACTCATCACTGTTCTCCACTTGGATGTTGAGCCGTTGGTCACAACTCTTTGAGTGTGACCCTCCAGCCAATTCCTTATCCACCGCGTGGTCCATCCGTCGAATCCATGTCTCTCCAATTTAGAGACAAGGATGTCATGCGGGACAGTGTCAAATGCCTTGCACAGGTCCAGGTAGATGACGTCAGTTGCCCTTCCCTTATCCACCGATGGTGTAACCCCATCATAGAAGGCCACCAAGTTTGTCAGGCAGGATTTGCCCCTAGTGAAGCCATGTTGGCTGTCACCAATCACCTCCTTATCTTCCATGTGCCTGAGCATAGTCTCCAGGAGGGTCTGCTCCATAATCTTGCCAGGCACGGAGGTGAGACTGACCAATATACTCTATTCCATTCCTTGTTGATAGCCAAATTTACAAAAATTGCATCTTTTTGGCAGTAACAGAAACTTCAGTACTATTTCTTACTTGATATATGCTCAATCTTTGACTATACAACTCTAATTATTGTTTCTGTATGAAAATACAGGCTAGGAACGTGTCATGTGGATCACTGAGTCCTGATGCGCACAGTCCATAACCATACAACAGATGCCTGGGTTAGAAGGATCTCACAGAGCATCCGTTCTGCTCTCCACAGAACCCAAATAACATCTTAGAAGTGAATGTTTTCTTCCCTAAAACTCTGACGAGAGTAGCACTGTTCAATCATTAAAACCAAAAATGTATTCACCAATAGCTGTAAGTGGACTATGTTTCTTATGATTGACCGAATGTTTCTGTCATTTCAGGAAACATACTTAGATCTTCTGATGCTTGTCTTCCTTATCATTAACCAAATAATACAAATCATACAGCTTTATGTTTTACTGAAAGTATTAATGCAAACTTATACTCCAACAGTATCTACAGGTGGCTTTAGCAGCAAGGATCCTCCACATGGTCTAGGGAAAATCTTTAACTGGGACATCCTAATTTGAGAAAGGTTTGATCATTTTGTTTTAGTTTTTATCCACACGTGGTCAAACATAAAAAAGCGATGTGTGCACAAATATATGGATGAACACAGGGACTGCCTTATTTCTCTTTATCCAAGTGTGTGTGTTGGGGTTTTTTCTTCATTGTCGGTAAGGAATTTAATAAAAACTTAGTAGAAATTTCTAGTTTCAAGTGTTTCCAAGCATGTGAGTGCATGTATTTACTGCAAATTTTTTTATGATCTAAAATACGCAGTATGTTTAGTACTCTGCTTTGAAGTTTAGGCAACAGCTGGGAACTTCTATCATTTATTCTCTTTTTCTTCACTTGACATCATCGTCAAAGTTAGATCAAATTTTTTGCTAAATACAGTACTAACATAATGAATGCTCTGAAATGAGACTTCATAAAACATAAATCTTGTCTTTTGTTTATATTATTTAATATTTTGTGGTTGTCTTTGTCAGGTAGAATTGAAGAAGAACTTCACAGAAATTGACCATATTTTTAGCCAGGCCAATCCAAAAATGCCTGAAATTGAAACACAATCTGTATAAGGTCATTCTCTATTTTATTTTTCTGTTTCCAAGTCTCCAGTTACTTCACTTGGTATAACTGTGTGCTTTATGGAGAAAAAAGTGATCCATTTTTGGTTATAAAGCATAGTTCATCACTTGGTGCACAGTTCACACTGACACTTTAAATTTCAATTTTACTGACATTATTTTGTTCATGAATTAGTGGGGTGTAAAAGATTGTAATTTGTACCTAACTTGAGTATTAAATACTCCAATACAACAGAATATTAAAAGTGAATGCAATTTTTCTTCCAAAGTTGTTCTGACAAAATATGAAAACTCAGCAGTAGTTGATTTTGTGAATATTTACGAATTTGACCAAACTGATGATTCGGAAAAAAAGGAATAAAAATAGTTCAATAGTTTCAAAATTAAATATTATAATTTTTCAATTATAAAATTATTTATTTCACAGTTTTAACTAATTTTATTAATTTTAACTAAATCCACAGACAAGTCAAAAATTTGTGGACCATTTTAGTTTGTCCACACAACAGATTGCAAAGAAGTCTACTTACTTTTTTCAGGGTTTTTTAAAAATTATTTAGCAGTTTTTAAAGCATTTTCACTTGATTTCCAAATCACTAAAAAACCCCCCACATCATTAAAAATGTTACTCAGCTCTATCACACTTATTTCCATATAATATTTGTTTCACAAGTAAGCTTCTTGTTTGAAGAAGTTACTATCTAAGGTTCTAATCCACAACATGCATTGACTTCAGATGAGAGCTATGTGTGAACTGTTTGAAGGCAAGACCTGGTGATAGACATTTAACCATACAAGAAAGTATACCTAGAAGGATGCAAAATCATATTTGGTGTTGGAATGTTGCCTGAAAATATCTTTGAGAGAACTTCTGGAAGAAATAAGTTTAAGAAGGGATTTGAGAACTTTTTCGTTACATTTTACAACAAAATCTTGCCAAGGTCATCTGTGGAAAACCAAATTTTGTCATAAAAGAGCAAGAAGGCGGGTAGTATTCTATAAATCTTGTTATTGCTGTTATTATCAAAGTTCAGTCTTCCAAAAACCTGAGCAAGAGCAGCCAACTGAGGATAAAAGGTTGCCTGCCTTCCACCATCATTACAAATATTATCTCGTCAGTAGAGCTTAGAGGTTTTCCAGTGCCCATAACATTCTCTGTTACATACTCAGTCAATAAAATAAGCCACACACACTTGAGCTTATTAGTATCACTATGATATCAAAGCAATTAAACATCATCATTTTCAGTAGACTGCACAGATTTTCACACTTGAAATTTATATTTGTCTTTTCCTGTCTTTGGCTTTTAAGGAGATGCTGACGTCTAACATTTTCTTACAGCTCTTGGATAAGTATCCTTCCTAATTGCTATTTAAAAATAGGTAACTACTAGTCTTCTTACCCCACCTTTCATTGGGCTGTCCTGTTTTAAGTAGGTATCAACTGAGAAGGCTTCTGAAAGAGACAGTTTTTCCTCTCCCCTGCCTGGCACAGCTGCACCTTTTGCACCTGCATGCACATCTACCCAGTCAGGCAGTGAACTGGATCAGGCAACTGATGCAAGCTAAAGCTGACATATTTGGAGGGTTTCTTTTACCACCAGTTAATTTTCAGTTTCAGCTCCCTGCCTGGCTGCACAAGCTCTACAAGGGCAAAAAAAGTGGGGAAAGTCAGGGACAAAGCAGAGGCAAGGAGGTATCTTTTAGTAGCAGTGCAAGATGATGATGATGATTACAGTGTTTGTAATACTGGTATCAGTATGAGGATCTACAAGGTCTATATTAATTTCACCTCCTTTCCTCCTGCATTTTACTGTATAGACAATTATATGTATTTGCGTAGAGACATAGTGAGCTGAAAAGTCAACAGAAAGTAGGTGGAGCACATGGCTGAAAGCAGAGAGGAAAAGATGGGGTGGGAGCAGGGTTTTCTAAATCTTATTTCTTTCATAGGAGCAAACCATTAGCTCAGACATATCTTGTACCTTTCTTAGAGTCTCAGAGGAAAAGAAGCTGCAAGGCTGTCAGAGCAGCACCATGACCCTGGCTGGTGCCCTCCTGTTCCCCTGGCTCTGGAGCTAATGATCACAGGGCTGCAGGGAGAGTAAATTCAGCTGATTAAACCCTCATCCCCACTCCCCAAAAAAAGGTTTCTGTCAGCGTGGACCAGCTGCTGCCAGGAGCGGTAGTGTCCCCCGTGGGGTGGCAGGACATGGCCTGGCAGCCAGGTCTTGTCCCGCCACCCCTACCAGCAGCAGGGCAGCCACCGGCACTGGGAAGACCCAGCCCTGGCCCTGAGCATTGGGCATCTCTCTGATGCCACTCCTGCTTACAGACTGAGGAAAGGAAAAAATGAGGTGAATAGTCATCAATGCCTGTTTTTTTAATAATAAAATTACAATACTTATAATAATGATACAGAAGAAAAGGGGTTTTGTTCGTCCATTCTGAAGTCCTTTGTATGAATCTACTTTGTCACCTGGTATCTTAAAGTCGTTTCAGTGCATATACTTGCACTTGTGACATGACTTAACTTTTCCCATAGACAGGAAAAAACCACGTTATTTTCTTCCATTTAAATCAGAGTGTTATCACACTTTCTGTTTGGTCTCAGTATGACCTGAAAGGAATTACAGGTTTGTCATGTGACATTGTACCATCGCAATCAGGAAAATTAGTGTTTCTGTCAGTTGTACAAGAAATTGTTTCTCATTTTCCGCATGTATTTGAAAAGTAGATGAAAACAAGACACAGTAAATCAAAATCAACCCATTCTCATCCTAATTATGTAATAGCTAAGCTTGGTGTCATTTATCAAATTGAACCTGTAGATTTTATTCTGTGCTGAATAAAATCAACCATATACCTTGAAGCCAGTCTGTATGAAACAAAACTGTCCCCTCTAAGCTAAGGTTTAAAAAGCTCAGTAATCCTAACACAGAGATATAATTAGTGCAATTATTTATAAAGAACAGATAACAATCTTTTAAAGAGGTATTTTAAAATTGAAGTCTTTTCATTTGATAGAATGGCCAGTATCTTTGCTTCATACAAACATGTGACTGATGATAGGCATATCTGTAAGCACTATAGTGACATAGAGTCTTTCTATATGACTTTTAATTACATATATTTACAGGCACTAGATGCAAACAAACAAACAAAACCATCTCTTAATGGTAATTAACTTCCAGTGCAGAAGTTTTGTCAACTTCGTAAAGGAAAAGTATATGAAGTAAATGATTTATCAGTTCCTTGCTATCTCCACCTTCAGAGATTTTGAGAGAATAAATGTTTATATACTGTGTCTGTTTAAGATTTTTATTGAATTCATACATACAGGTTACATACAGGATCCTGGTGAAGAGAACCTTCTGCTTTGGGGACATCATTTCTCTGAGAAATGGGTGATAAATAATAATTATAGAAAGCAGAGCAGACTGCAATATATAGGGTCTGTGATCACAATCACTGGCACAATAATGGGCCTTTGCATATTTGAGATTATAACTGGTCCGGTTTTAGTGTAAAAAGTGGAATAAATCAGTTTTGAAAACGTCAGGCCAAATCATCTCTGCCAATGATTAACCACCATTTACTTTGCAAATAACCAGAAACAGAATTACAATATTTATTCTAGACAGCATCATTTGAAACTCCATAAAAAGGAAAAAGGACTAACAATATGTTTGGAAGAGCTAGCTATATAGGGAGAGAAAAAGAATGTGACAGAGAAGGAAAGATAAAGCTGCATAGAATGATATCTTTTTTTTCCTGATAAGTCATCACATGTGAGGGACTTTGTGGGGTCAGACTTCGCTGAAGTTCTGTATACGGGGCTTACCCATCAATCGTTCCTGTAGATTTTCAGGTTAAGTGGCTAAGGGTTTGAGAATACTTATTACAAGTTGGATGTGCCTGATGCAGTTAGGCAGATTGTGCCTTCTTTCCCCCTTGCTCCCTTTCTTTATTTTTGCCCAGCCAGACTGACTGATCTTGTAAGTCAATGACAGATTCACTAGTGCCTTAATTTTAAGTTACGATAGCCTTTTAGAATGGTTTATTGTAAATCAATTTCCATTTTGATACTATGTCCTGTGCTGTCTTTTTTCCCTCTGGAAGCTTGTGTGACTCATTTCAGCCTTCTTGGGAAGGCACAAGCCCCAGGGACTCACAGCTACATAGGTGCATAGGTAGAAGAAGTAAGCAGCAACAGAGAAGTGCTGGTCACCTGTCTCGAGGGTTTTCTGATTTGGCATGTTGTCATTTGACCAACATTTGTCACATCAGACTGGTCTGAAATCCCCCTCCAGTCTGACTGAGTCAACCTCTGGGTGCAATGGGCACATCAAAATACTATTGACTTTTTCCCCTTGGGAGGGTTTGAGGATTTGGGGCGAGGGCCCAGCTTATATTGCACATGGGAGGGGATTTGAGTGACCTCACATCATCTACCTGTGTGCATGCACATGTGTGCATTGATTTTTTTTTTAAAAATGCCTTTTGTTTTGTAGATGCAGGGGCCTGTTCTATTAACCTGGTTTTGTTGCCTGGTTTGGGGGTTTTTTTTGGTTTTTTTTGTGTGTGTGTGTGTGAAAAGAAGAGTGGATTTCCTGTTCTGGGGAAGCATAGCAGAGGATAAAGTTTCAAGGCTGTTGATATCAGCTGCAGTGGTTCTGACTCCAGACTACCTATGCACATTCATATGTTTCCTGGTGTTATTCATTTATCTTCCTATTTATTCTACCAGGTAGCTTGCAGCAGTTGCCCCAGGCTTTGTGAAGTTGATCTAGATAGTTTGATTTCGTGCACATGATATGGTTCTCTAGACTCCTTTCAGACTTAAAGCAAGGTGCAATAAGCCATGGTAATCCTCATGTTTTTTAGAGATGCAGGCATGATAAATGTCCCTGAGTCCTTCAGCATTTAGTCAGTTGCCTGAAGGTATCTATCCATCTTTAGCTTCACAGGAGTTCGGTCTTGGCTGAAAACTGCAAGTCTCCAAATATGGGTATGTGGCCCAAAACAGCAGGAGGGTACCGTCACAGTGCACACTGGCCCTCTCATAACATAGAGACTGATGTTTTTTGAGGGAAATGGAAGCTGACATGTCTCTTTTGGAAGACCTAAGAGCTGAAGGAAACCAGATAGCTTGAATATGGTAGTAGATTGTGTCCACGAGTGCCCTACTGCCTACTCAGAGTTGAGGAGTTCAGCTTGGATGAAAGCCTGACTGATGCTGCGGATGTGATTGATGCAAACCATGTAAGTCTGATGCCGTGAAGTACAATCTTTTTAGACTTTGACTATCACCAGACCCAGGTTGAATTTGGTCACCTCAGAAGGCTGTCCTTGCCTATTAAGAATCTAAGTTTGGGAGATTACAACAGTGGGGAACATTTTCTCAATAGGCAGGGTTTCTTGGAAAGTGGAAGTTAATGCTGAAGAGTGTTTATTGGCTCCTAGAAAAGGATCTTGAATGTTGCTATTCCTAATTTAAAGCCTTGTGATTGCTACTAGTCTGAGAAGAACAGTAGCACAGGGTAAGATCTTACTGTAGGCACAGATGTCCCTTGTGCCAAATCTCCTGTCAAGAATAGAGGGAATTCCTGACAGGGAGGGTAGTACTCAGCTGTGCAAAAGGGAAACTCTGCTCTCTTTTGGGGAAGGCTTGGGATGTACCCATCATGGGTTGAGGAGATGGATATGTGGACGGACAGTGGGGGTGGCACGCTGGAGATCAAGCTGTAGCATGTTTTGGGAAGATAATGATGTGTGAAAATGGGATGGATGATGTGGAGTTCTAGGGGGTGCTCAGATTTGATTTTGAAAGGAAAAGAGCAGGCTAAGTATTTCAGAAGGAAAAAAAAGTAGAGCTTAATGTAAGTCTTGGTTGTGGCCTTACGTTGTCTAATATTGGCCCTGATCGACATGGTCATTTTGCCATTTATGTGGCCCAGAGCAGTTTTTCTGCAGGAGGCTGTGATTGTATATCATCAGCAGAGAGTGTAACTTTTCCTTTTCTCAAGACCACAGAGGGGGAAAAAAAATAATCAGATTTGTCTCCGTAGACTCATATGATTTTATCTGAATGGGACATATTTATGTCAAGGCAATGATTATTTTTGGGAGCAGAGTTTTAAAAACCCTGTTGTGATAGAGAAAACAAACTGTGTCAATAACAAAAAGTTACTTGCTTCAAGCATAAATCATTTTAAGATCATTATTTGTTCTTTGCAAACAATTGTAGCTCTGTTGCATTTCTTTGAAATGATTACATGGTGTGTTTTTTTAAATAAGATCTGCAGTTTCATTTTACTTCATATTGAGAGGATGCAATCAAACATGTAATACACAGTCTCAGATTCATGTTAATGATGATCCAGCAAATTGAGGCATTTTACTCTATTGTTCAGTTGTGTTTTGTGGTTAAACTGTAAAGCCTTATTTGAAATGATAACAATTTCAAAGCTTTCTTTAGGATTTATGTCTTTGCCAGTAATCTTGAGTTGATGAATTGATAATCAATGGTTAAAACAAATATCCTGAGCTCTAAGATTATTTAAAGATATTTATATATCTCTATCTATTCGTTTAATTTTATGGACAGTGAACTGATAAGAAAGGTGTGCACAAAACATCAGAAATCAATGGTTTTCACCAGAATAAGTAAGAGGAACTGAGAGGGGCGAGCATGACTTTAATTTACTGAATAACAATCTTGGGAGAAAATCTGTTCCTCTGCAGTTCTGGTAATGTGAATGGGAGTTATTTACATGTATTAGGAGGCCTGTTTTCCCCAAAGAGATCATACACTTTGTATCAGTTTCTGCTTAAATAGGCATCTTAGAATAGTTCTTTCTCCTTATTTAGATATGGGAAGGCAGAGAGGAAAATTAATTTCAGATGGCTTTAAGCAAATGTTAGAAAGGTTAACATTCACAGACTTCCAAATATCTTTTGGGCAGCTGACATTTTCAAATACTAAGCTTTTTCCTTTAGCTGAATTACAGTGCTGGGCAGAAAGCAATGGATGTGTGAAATGAAATATGCCATTCAAATACAGAAAAGAAGGGAAAAACTGCTTGTAACTATTACAGAGAATAAAAGGTAAAATTGAAAGCCTCTGCTACAAGCTGAGTGTTCTGTTTGAGGCATTTCATGTGGACTTGATATATTTTATGTATGAGAAATTCTTGGAAACTTTTTTCTCTCACCAAAATATCTCCAAGAGTAATTTATTTTCAGATGAGGAAATTGCCTATTCAAATGAGACAAAGATGTGGTTTAAAATTCCACAAAACCACATTGCAAGCTGAACTTGAACAGCAGGCAGTGTTACTAACTGGACTAACATGTCTGAGTACCATTTTGGATTCAAGATGCAGTCAATCTGTTAATTTTTTTGCTTTAAAACTGATATGCCTGTAGCATGCATCCCTATAGTATGGAAACTGAGTATGCATCACCACCATTCGTATGTGTATATATTAGACACACATGATTATTGCTGGAAGACAAAAAAAAAAAAAGAAAAAAAAAGATATTTCTGACTACAGTACAGATACATGACAATCATTGACCTAATTAAATACAAAGTGATAAAAAGTTTTGCAACAGCACTGCATCAAAATATCTTGAATTAATCCATTTGTACATTTGTATCATTTGTACTGTGAGTCCAATGTACCTTTGCAACAGGAAATAGGTTTTGCCTAGAGAAACATGAATATACAAATGTTGATGCCTCCAGTAACATCAATTTGCTAATCAGTCATGAACATTTTTGCAGCCTCCTAAGAAACTGGAGCCTGTGCAATAACACTGTGTCTACCGATGCTCCTAATAGCTTCTGGGAGTTTGTAGCCTTCTTCAGCCACATTTAACAAAGGAACAGACGTCACTGAGCAATGGGACATTGCAATGATTTTGACTACATTTATTCATGTGTGTCGTGGTTTTACCCCAGCTGGCAGCACCACGCAGCCGCTCGTTCACTCCCTCCCCATCGGGATCGGGGAGAGAATTGGAAGAGTAAAAGTGAGAAAACTCGTGGGTTGAGATAAAGACAGTTCAATAGGTAAAGCAAAAGCCGCGCGCACAAGCAAAGCAAAGCAAGGAATTCATTCACCACTTCCCATGGGCAGGCAGGTGTTCAGCCATCTCCAGGAAAGCAGGGTTCCATCACGCGTAATGGTTACTTGGGAAGACAAACGCCATTGCTCCAAATGCTGCCGCCCCCGCCCCTCTTCCCCCAAGCTCCTTATAAACTGAGCACGACGTCATATAGTGTGGAATACCCCTTTGGTCAGTTTGGGTCACCTGTCCTGTCTGTGTCTCCTCCCAACTTCTTGTGCACCCGCAGCCATCCCGCTGGCAGGGCAAGAAGCAAAAAAGGCCTTGGCCTCGTGTAAACACTGCTCAACAATAAGTCCATAGAACAAAAACATCTCTATATTATCAATGCTGTCTCCAGCACAAATCCAAAACATATCCCCACACTAGCTACTATGAAGAAAATCAACCCTCTCAGCTGAAACCAGGACAATGTGCCAAAAAGGAAGGTAGGAAGTTAGTAGTACTGAAGGCAGAGGAATTACTGCTAGAGGAAACTGAGGATATTGTAGGGAGGATTTGGTGATGAAAGTCTGCTAAATTATGACAAGCAGGGGATGTGGATATAGGGAGAACCTGATGTTACTGTTACTGGATGGGGAACTGCCAGAGAACAGAATTGCAGTGGGGTTGTTGTAAGGATAGGGTGGAGGTGACCTCTTGTTTTATTTCAATGAAAATAGACAGAGGGAACATATGGGAAGGGGGACATAAGTCTATGGCAAACTAGGTTTCACCATAGTTTTATGGTTTGTGGAACAGTTCAGAAGTCTTTAATTGATAAGATAGCGATAACAATGACAGCAGCGATATCGATAGCAGTAAAATTTCCACCATTAAGATATTGCCTTCTGTAAACAAAATAAAGATGAGTTTCTCTTCTACATTCATGAAGTTGGCTGTAATATACATGTCAAATCTAAGAACCATGCGCAGTTCATAAGGACCATAAGATAAACAACTCAGCTCTGCATTTTATTTCAGTAATGATTAGTCCTTGTTTTAAATATCACTGCATAAAGACGCACACGCAGCCCTTGCAGCAAGTACTCATGTCAAGTATCTTCTCAGCCATAACTACTAGGCTACCAAAGTGACCTTTTCATATATTTACTCACCCTGTTCCTTAAATTCTTTGCTGAGCAGTAAAAGCAGTTCCAAGAGAAGAATCTACACATAGGATGTGGTATCACAGTCACAACCTAAGAATGGGTGGGTACTTCGGTTATTTATCTGAAAGAATGGTTGTGATTCCTGGTTACTTAAACTCTGGAAAGAATGGTGGGATTTCACACTCCTCCATTTTTTCTCTGCACATTTAGTCTATGAGCCCTCTGCCAATGGACATCTCCATGCCTAGTGTCTAAGATATCTAACTGTTATTGTGAGCTCTATACAGAGCCCAGTTACCCAACTCAGTGTTGATTCTGCTGGATGCAAAGAGACCTTTGCTTAATTTGGCCCTGTATGTCTTTTCCAGAACTCCATTTCTAGTAAAATTAGAAGAACCCTGTGAGAAGAATATAATTTTCTATAAATTCACAAATGCTTCCAATTACTTTTTATAGGAACCTGTTTAGACTGTTAAGCTTATGACACCACAGATGACTTCTTTCCTTCCTTTTTTTATGGATCAAAAAGAAAGATAAATCTTGATACCTATAGATGTAAATCCAATACAATTAATAGATCTCCACACTTAATCTTCATTAGTTTATACATCCCTTCTTTTTATGGCTGATTGTGATTCAGAGTTTGTGTGTTGACTTTGAGATTAAAAAATCCAGCTTTTGGCTGTGATTTGACAGTATGTCAGCTAGTATTTACTCTTCACACTTTCTTGTCAACAGCGCTAACTGAAAGGACAAGATTGGATAAATACATTTGATTAAAACCCCATGTATTTCAAATAAAAGCTGAAGAATACTGTCTGTATAAAACCTAAGAAATACTTTAAAACCCGTATCTTCTAAGTTATTTAAGTACATAACTCATAGCAATAGATTTAAACTTACACTTAAATATTTTGTTGAATTATGCTCTAAATATAACTGAACATATGTCTGGTTCTCGGGAGCAGGAGCATTAAAGAGTGACAGCAGGCTAGACAAAGAAATTGAGTGCTAACTGTCTGAACAGCATATCTCAGTGAAAACAATGTACATGTAACATCAAAGCAGGGTTGTGTGACAAAAGCCTCTGTGACTCTTGTTGGGGATTGAAAAGGCAAAGTCATTCTTTAGAATATTTTGGTCCTATGGCAAATGCAGACTTTTTAATAACCTGCTGAAGCTCAAATACTTAATGATAAAATGTCCAAGATGATAGTGAAAGTTACTATCATTTAATCTACTCTTCAGTAAAAAATAACCAAGGTAAATTTTCAACTTTAAAACATTTTCTTATTCTGTACTGGAATAAAACCAAATCCTTTCATGGGATTTGGCTTTTAGTAGCATGACACTGAATGTTTGACTTGCAATCAATTATCCTAATGATTAAAGCACTCAGCTGAAGGTGGGCTGTTCACCTTCCTCTTTGTGTTCTGCTCATCTAAGAGAAGTCTGGAACCTCAGTCCACATTCTACCTAAACACCGTCATTATCAGCTCATTGACTGTCATAATTTTAATTTTAAAGTTCTACAGTGAATAACTTAATTGTTGTAAATTATACATTTGTTTTCCATTTTTAAAAAGTTACTTTGATACAAAAATGAACAAGAGGAGATGCCAGTCAGGTGTCTACAACTGTCATTTTCTTTGGTGTCTCAGTTGCCTACTATGACTATAATTTCAGTTCTGGTGTCAATTGTTAAAATAGCATATGGTATGGAGGTCTATTTTTCCAGTTTGGGAAATGGTGGAGACATAAGGCAATCAAACTCTATTTCTGATAAAACAGTGCTACTGTATAATGCAACTGAAATATCTGTATTCTTCATTTTGCTTGGTGTTCTTAGTCTTCTAGATATGTTTGGGGTTTTTAATAATCTTTTAAACAAAAATATAATTTTCTGTTAAAATGTAGATTGAAGGAAAAATTTGAGGTTAGGAAACAGTAGTAGAATCACACATGAAATAACAAAGAAATGCGGGAAGGATTAGGTAATCTAAAATGGAAACATTCTGATGTAGTTAGAAATCTCTGCAGACACAGTTGACCCAGGATCCTCTATATTTTTTGTGAAACCTTTAGAGATCCTTGAATGTATGTGTGTATGTGTGATATATGTATATTAATTTCATGTTGTTAGATTATTTTGTTGTAAAATTATTCTTTTTATAGCTGAAATAGTGATTTGCCTAAAATGTATATGGGTGTAAGAATGCACAGGTGGGGTCCTATAAGAATGCTATGGAAAAATGTCTTCAAAACAAAAGCATTGCCATTGGATGAATTTCTTACCTACTCTCAAAAGCGCTCAAGTAAAGAACTTCTATCCTGACTCTGCAACACCTCTGAGTCCCAAATTTCATCTGATCAAAAGCTTCAATACTACTCCTTAAGAAATAGATGTGCTGTTAGTTTTGTGTATTGTTATATCTAGCCATTGACAGGAAGCCAGAAATTCCTCTTTCTGAAAGAAAGTTTAGAGCAAGGTGACAATAGCTATCTGTTGAAAGGTCTGATAAAAAAAAAAAAAAAAATCACTGTTCTGCAGACCTGCTACCCAGCTTTACTTATGCCGATGAGTACGTGCAGTGAAGGCCAGATGCAGGCATATGACCTCTGAAAGCCAACTGCCAACTTGTGTTTGGTTTCGTATGACTTTTTTAACTGGAAGTTTATATTGTTTATTACAAAACCCAGCTAATATCATGTGCAGCATATCAATGATGTTATTAAGTCTTAATAAATGTATATATCTTTTACATTGAATGACGTTTGTGGCTATAAGCTTTCCCTCTAAAGCACGTTGGAAAAAACTGTCTTCAAAATTTTTAGGAAGAGTGATAACAGCTACAGGTATGCAAATATTGATATGAAAAGAGAAGTATTTAAAGTATAGTAAAGGGGAAGGAAAGGGAGAATAGGAAATAAAAGAAAGCTGAAGGAGAAAATGGGAGAAGGAAGGAAGGAAGGAAGGAAGGAAGGAAGCAAGGAAGGAAGGAAGGAAGGGAGGGAGGGAGGGAGAGAGGGGCACGTGGGGGATAAAAGTAAAACTAAAACCAGAAAAATACAGATGATAGGAAAAGACAAGAAGAACAGAAGATGTCAAAGACTTAGAAATATGTACCACTAATCTGAGCTGTTTGGGACAAGTGGAGCTTTCTGACTGGTGCTTTCAGAGAGGAGTACAAAAGAAATAGAGAGGAAGGAAAATGAATTAATTTTGATGTCTGAATGGAGCCTGTATATACCATTTCACAGGTTGAGAGCAAGAGGAAGCACTCAGTAATCTGAGTACGGACTCAGATTTTTTTCTTGTGTAAGTAAGTGCAGATTTAATAACTACTGGGGACTTACAGTGGGGCCACAAGCTGTACTTGGAATGCTAATGAAGATGAAGAAGGCAAGGAGCAGTACAATTCTCTAGTTCTCTAGTAGATCAGCTTGCTTTATTTTAGCAGTCATTTTGTCCCAGTAGTTAAGGCTGGTTATGGGTTTTGTGATTGTCTTACATATAATATGGTTTATAATAAGGTTATTATATAGCCATACATATAATAAGGTTTATAAAATTCGAAGATATGAATGTGCTTCGTGATGGGGAAATTCTAAACTTTGAGCATAGTTTTTGAAGTGTGAGGGCAGGGAGTTGTCAATTTTTCTTCCAGTCCAACAGTTGCATTTTTTATTTTCTTGAATTTTTCCTTTCCCTCTTTCCTTTTGCAGATCTATTTGTTTGCTTGGATTTCCTGAACTACAATGACCTTGCTTAACGCCTCAGAGCATTCTCTGTGTTCAGTGGTACTTGTACTTTGTCAGACCTGTTCTACTCATCTGTAGTACTTGAAAACTTTATATAAGAAGACATGGGACTTAACTTTGTTGTGCTTGTTTCTAAAATTCTTTCTGAGATCACTGAGAACTGATGCACAGAGAATGCAGCCTCGGAGGGAAAAGGGCTTTCACTCTGCATTTGCTTTAAAGCTGTTTCACTGTTGCCATAACTATGCTAAGATTATGGAAACTGGATACATGTTCTCTTTTGCTGGCAAGAATGCACGGTCACTGCATATATGAGATCAGTTAGTAATTGTAAAGTATATTCTGCATAGTTTGAGGACCAGACTTAATGTTTTTTACACTTTCTGTTCAGCATATATCCGTCTTGCACAGCCTTTCACAAGGCTTTTTCCTATGTAATAACCACTAGAATCTGCTTATAGCTTAGCAGGATACTTTCACTTGTCAAATCTTTCCCCTGCATTTTACTGCTGCCTTTGCCAATGGCACTGCAAAAATGCTGAAATTTTATGAGACTAAAGGAACAAGAGTTCTCTTTGGAATAGATTTTTATTTCTTGAAATATATATTGTATCAAATTAATAAAGGACAAGAATCCTCTAGATGAGGTTGGTAAGGAATTGACATATAGTGAATATACTCTCATTTAATTTTGAGTTGTAATACAGTATTAAAACAAATTTAACTCTTAATTGACTAAACATACAGGATTTCTTACTTTCTTACTTCATTTGGTTTTTTTATAATTTTATATTTCACTTGAGCTATTATAGCAAGTTTACACTGAATCCTTTCTTGCTTCTTGCCATTTCTATTTCTGTCTGGGGTATTGCATTTGTATATGTTATCTGTAACAGTTGGGGGACAGTGGAACAGTTGAGACACTAAGAAACGAGCATGACCTTTAAGTTTCATATTTGTTAAAAAGACTGCAATTCACAAAACCAGAAAACATTTTAGAAGCAGCAATGACTTAAAATCAATTTCCTTTAAGAATATCCACGATAATTTTATTCCATTATAATTTCTACTTTCACACTTTTGCTTGTCATAAAAGAATTATTCTGATGTTTGCCAGATGGGATGTGAATGGCACTAGTCACTGGGCTATAACATTAAGATGCCCAGAGTGTCTTGACTTCCCAAAAACTTTGAACTGCCACAAGGTATATATGCCTGGAATGCTCTCTGTGTGTGAATAAAATTTACCTGTGAGAGGAAAAAAGAACAAAAAACATTAATGGCCTGAGTG
The DNA here is from genome assembly GCF_011004875.1 of Balearica regulorum gibbericeps. NCBI lineage: Eukaryota > Metazoa > Chordata > Aves > Gruiformes > Gruidae > Balearica > Balearica regulorum. The sequence goes on along the minus strand of NC_046184.1, from coordinate 163,393,716 downwards.
GGAGTGTTACCCTTTTTGCTTTAGAACATAGGTTGTTGATTAAGTGGCTATACTAGCTGCCATTCAAATCAATAAATAACATTCAAGGGAATTTGTATTTTGGTCTTATCGCTGCTTAGGGATAGGCTAGATACGCTATTAATTCTGGTCTTGATGCAATATTGTGACTTAATTTTACATTTTACATTTTACACAGTCAGCAGCTCCATGCTTTTTTGTTATTACAGAAAGACATTGTTACATGTTTTAATGTATTGTTGACCAAATGTGATTGGAAAGTCTATTTCAACTCTCACCAGAGAAAGTATCTTTGCTTCTGGGCTAAGGCTATAAGGAAATGTCTCCGATGGTCACATTTTTTGTATGGTTGCCCCTTGTACAAAAAACATTTAACACTTCAGAATTTTGAAAGCACAGATGATAATTTCTGTCATTTAGTATAGAGTTCAAAATTGGGAATTGACAGATTTCTTGCTTTGTTATATGCCATTGCTAGCACTCACCTAGGTTACTGTCCTAGATAGAATCATGGTTTTAATTTTCTCAGTGAGCTTGCCCACATGTTGACCCCAGGCTTATGCATTTATATATTATGTGCAACAGTAATTTGCTCATTTTCTTTTCGGTATCTGAGCACCGCTCAGATTTGATTTTTCTGCCTTGATTGATTTCCAGTAGGTGGCATACATGGCTAATAAAGCTCTGTGAACCTTTACTAGTTGGAGTGGTTTTATACTTCATTCAAGAGAAAATGGTATTTCAATACCAACCCAGATTACTAATTAAAAATAATAATTACTTTAATTACAACTTCTTCACATATTTTTATTTCTCTTTCAACTAGACTCAGATAGTTTTTTGAACATAGACTTTTTTTTAAGAAAATCTTGTAATCCTTCAGGATCTGCCCATTCTCAAAGAATGCTCTTGCTTTCACATCACAATTTCTAGATGTTATACAGATATTAGGCACTAATTTTAATGGAAAAATGAAAACAATCATCAGAGGTAAACATTTGTAATTTCTAATTTGAAATGGGAGTTATATAAGGAATAAAATGCATTAGTTCCTTAGACTGGCTAAAGTTTCTGATTATTTCTACACATTTAATTTGGTCCATAAGAACTTTTTATCAATAACATAGGCACAGTTCTAACCCATGACCATCATAAACATGCTACTAGTGTATAGTGCAGACAAGTCCTCTGAACACTCCCACTTCCTTCACCTGAGATCTGTGCTTTTAGGTTGCTGTTTTGCTAGCTGATTAGTTGACCATGGTCAAACAGAACTAAACTTTCCCTTCTTCTTTTTGAAATGGCTGTTAGTCATTGATTTCTAAAGACGTGTACAGAAATGTTGGACTCCAGTCCCTCTATCAAATTTGTCTGTGATTCACTAATGCTTTTAAAAATTATTAGGGTTGTACTGGCAGACAGACAATGAAACAACACAAATTTCTAGCTCTCCTGTCTTTGGGGAAAAGTTGAAATATGCAAATACAGTTCCCCCAAAAAGCACTTGAAAACTGTTATTTTCAGTATTGTGGATTGAACCAGTCTGGTCCAGTCATTATTCTCAAGAACAGTATCCTGATTAGATTTTGAAATTCTGGGAAATGAGAGGAACATATAGCACCAGTGATTTATAAATCTTTTATAAAAGCCAATGGTTTGGCCACCCTACAAACTTCCCAGCCTGTTTTAGCCCTGAAATTGTATTACAGGAAACATATCCATATGATCCCACTGCCTATGCGGAGAAGCTCTGCTTAGTTGTAGGGTAGATCCCTTAGATAATAGAGAAATCAGTGATTAAAAAATTGCCTTTGTGGAGGTCCTAAATCTAAATCTCTGAGACTCAGAAATCTCAGAATAATAACCAACTGTCTGGAGGTGCTGACTTCTGGCTGTGGGATGACATACCTCCCCATAGATGGTTACAGCTATCGGTGACAGGGATGTAGGCAGGAAGTTAAACGGATGGAGAGGGTACCAGTTTGAAGGAGTTGCAGGAAAAACTCCTGCTTGGGGACTGTAAAGTGGAGGCATAGCTAGGGTCCTAGTGCGGGAATCGGAGAGTGTAGGGTATGAAGGTTATGTTTTCCTCCTGTATGGAAGAAGGAACCCATCTGGGATGCATATGTACCTCCCAGTACCAAAAGCTGTGAGCAGCAGTGTTACCTAGGAAGACTGTAGTATTTACTGTGGGTTTATAATTGAGAGGAAAACTTGGAAACATGCATTAAAATTATTTAATCTAATGAGCTTTGGTTTTATAACTTTTCTGATTACTTCATGGTTTGGCATCAGAAATTTTGGACATGCTGAAATTTAATCCTTGCAGTTTTCAGTTTTGCTAACAAAGCAGAATAAGCCAAATGATTGTAAAAACTACTGGATACTTTATAAAAGCTATTCTAAAACCAACTATTTCAACTGTTATTCATGGAATAAGAGGAAGTTCTCAAAAGCTGTGGTAATAGTAGACCTATGTATTTCTTGTCCTGAATCAAGACTGATGCAGCAAAGATGTCACAGGGAGTAAGATCTGGAATACAACATGAAGAAAAGACTTCAAAGAGTGTTATTATATTCCTATATGCATATTCCTGTACACAGCGTGCTGTGCAGCTAAATTATGAGCACTTAGAAGATAAATTACTGTTAAATAATGAAAATCTATCCTCAAGTGCATGCAAAGTGTTGAGTGTAATTAGGAATAGTGGTGGCACTGGTCAGAGACAAGATAAATTAACGATGTAAAAAGGGTAAAAAGAATTAACACCAGATATTGTATTATAAATGTAATGCAGTAGGTAGCAGAAAAGGCATAGTAATTCTGTCTAGTGCCCTTATGTGACAGTGATTCCATTTGAAAATCAGTCAAATGGGAAAATGCAAAGTGAATATGATCATGCAGAGATTGATTACATTGTTCAGAGCAAAAAGATGTAAGCAGGAGAACCTCACTGAATAATCTGCTGACTTTTTCTCCTCCCTTTCCTCCAACTGGAAGGGTTTTTTTATTTCCGTTTTGTATTTTATACTTTATTTTTATCTTTTTGTTCAAGAGAAGCAGTAAGAGCCCTTCTCTCATTTAGAAGTGTAGAAGCTGTGATCCTGCTGGGGAAAGGTTCCAGAGCTCAGGTCCTGCTCACTTGGAGCACTGGCTGATTGATTGCTCTTCAAAGTATCTGTATAATGGTGTTAGTCTTCTGGTAGTATAGCAGTCTAAATGAATTAAAATTCACAGGAGTACTATCAGTTGCACAAGGCAGCTTTCTCCATAAACTGAATTAACAGACCAGATCTGCTCTTCCATGTCTTTGAAGATACAGATAGTAAAATAACAATAATTAAAAAAAAAAAAAAATCTACTTAGTTTGATACAGAAATAGTTATGGAACTGGTAATGGATCATTTTAGATTTCTTAAGATTTTAGACCTACTGGTCTTCTAAACAGTAAGCAACATACCAATATATTAAGCTTTTTATTGAGCTATACTTTACAGTATTTAAGAACCCCAAGGAACAAGTGTACAATCAGAGACATATTGTTAGAAGTTCAATCTTTTAATCATAGGGATTATTCGAAGTTTAAAATAAGCTGTAATATATGAAAATAAAATCCTGATGTATGGTTCTTGGCAGATCCCTGAACAAAATCCACATATCATGAAGATTAAACTTGTAATCTGCCAATGAAATATGGAAACTGTTCTCTCCTGAAATTGAATATGTATGCAGTTTCAAGCGGGATATCTGGAAGAAGTAGTTAGGATGCTAAAGTAAATATATGTTCTGTGTAATTTCTGAATATACCTTGCTAGAATATTGGCATGTAGAAGGCTATAAGCACAAAAGTACTCCACTGAAACCAAGTCTGAGTCTACTGTTACTGTGCACAAACCGCAGCAGTATCACCCGTGTTGAGTCAGAGTCTTGTGTCTAAAAGCAGAATAAAATGGTTATGGCTGTGTTTATAGATGTTATGGCTGCTGGAACTGGCAGAGACAGGACAGATCTTTGCCACCAGATGATTCCAAATAAACTACTTTTCCATCAAAAGATTTTCCTTCATCTGTAGCATGATCTCAACAGCTGATATCACCCCTTTTCATCCCCAAGGATGGAGGCATTATGGTTGATGTTAATGCCTAATTTCCTAAGTCCAGGAAATCAGAAGTGCTCCCACATTACATAGTCCTGATATAGCCTAAATGTCTGTGGACTGTGTTGAGGAGATAAGATAACATAAATAAAACAGCTTTGAGCTCTTCAGCTTGCTGATCTGATAAAGTATAGGTCAAAATTCTCTAAGTAAGTGATGAAAAAAAAGTCACAGGGTTCAACTGCCGAGTTAGTACATCGTGCCATTTCTTAAAGATGAGTATATATGACATGTAGATGCGCTTTAATCTTTGCATATAAACAAGCATCTGATACATCTAGATGGAATACTGGTGGAACCTTCTTAAGTAGCTGTCATTCAATAATCATAATTTTGTCAGTGTTGTCTATCACTGTTTATTCTCATTAGTTGTTGCTCCAGTAGTTCAATAGGATGACTTGCCTTAGAGCATACTCCAATACTTAACACTTCTATTTCACAGAGATTACTTCTCCGTTCTTTGATATCAGAAGTGTGTGCTTTTCATCAATAGTGTAGGGATGAGTGGCAGCCCCTCAGCTTTCCTTGATCCTCCTGAAAAGCTCCTCAACAATCTGTCCAAAGTGGTACTGCCAGATGTCCTGGTCCTTCCAGCCATCCAGGGCTGCTCGTCAGCAAATGGCCAAGCAGGGAATCTGACAAGATGGCTCAGGCTCCGCAGTTCAGCCTCCCACGTGTCACTTCTACATCATCTGGTCACTGGTATGACAAGATGGTGTGTGTAGCTCTCCATTCCCTGCATTGAACTCCAGCTGCTCCATCACTGGGGACATCCTCTTAGTGAAAATTCTTCTACACGATTTGAGACAGAGCTACTGATACTTTCAAACCTCAAAGGTGTAGTAAGGAAACTTCATGCCTGATATGGATTTCGCAAGGTGGTTCCTCTCTGATTAAGTTCCATCTGTTGCTTTCTTTACCTCAGCTCCTGCTTGCTACTTGGTTCCCTTTTTGGAAAGAAGTAACAGGATCCAGTGATATGTTGCCATATTTGTACCTTTTGAATTCGTCCCTGGCCTCAATTTGTTACCTACTCCACTGCTCTCAGTTTGTAGGTAGAGGGGTCACAGAACACCATTTTTCTTTCCAGTTGCTGCCCTCCCTTTTTTTTTTTTAGATTAAAAAGGAAAAAGAAAAAAAAAAACCAAACCAAAACAATTAGCATGCAAATCACATCTGATCACGATAATATCGGAGGTGATTATGGAACTTAATTTTAATACTAATAGATCTACCTCAAAACTTTCTGCACCTTCTCTCAGCTCATTTAAAATTGTACATGGCACTGTATTTTTAAAGAAGAGAATACTTTCCTAACTCTAGTGACAGCACTGGGCGTAAAGACACTTTGTCCTTTCTTTTCTTTCACTACATGGGTGAGAGATTTTGGCTTTAAAGGCTGCTGCTGTTCCATTATGGCAGATGTCAACAAGGGCATTTAATAAAGCAACTTTGCAAACGAGTTTGTTGTTGAGCTTTCCAGGAGGGGACTTCTGTGGGTGCAGCATGTTATTCCTGGTTAGATCACTGGTTGCATAATTATAGTGTGTTTACCTTGATGCCAGCAAAATGCTCAGTTATGTGTAGCTTTAGAAAAAAACCACACAGTCTCTTTAATGTTTTGAATGGATAAAATGTCCAAAACAGTCTAACTAGCTGCTCTTTTTCCCAGGCTTGTGGACTGAAATAGCTAAATCAATGACAGTGAGGTTTTAGGCTATTGAAAGTCCTCTATGTATTCTTTCTATCTCTTCTCCTTGCCAAGCACTGAATTGATCTAATTGTCATTATTACTTTCATATAAGAAAGTACCCTATTTAGAAAAAGAACAGAGTAAATCCTCAAATTCCCCAAAGTTGAGAGAGAGTAAAATGAAGATTCTGATTACAATGACTAATATTACTTATACAGTAGTATAGATTTTTACTTCGTCATTTCTAATTGTACAGAAAAAGCAATAATTTCAAATCTACAGGTATGACTAAGACACATAATTAATGCATTAGGTTGAAAGAAGGAGCACAAATTTATTTTTAAATTCACAAAAATGAAAACACTCTGAATGCATCACCTGCTCACTGACCCAATGTTTTGTAGGTTGCATATCAGTAGTGAGCACTACAGATAAATTTGAAGGTTTTAAAGAACGCTTGCATACATAGTGATGGAGGGAAAATGCTGGTGGTGTGTTTTCTCCAAGTTACAGTTCTTGATTCTGTTTGTCCTTTGTTCATCTTATAAATTGTTATGAAGCAGTATGTGATGAAAACAGAAAAAGCGGAAAAAAAAAATTATATTGAAATATATGAAGTTTTAATGTTCACAGTTTTGGATGAATTTACTGGTTTAGAGCATTACCCACTTCAATGTGAGTTAATTTTGATAAGGAAAGTTTCATGTGGAGCTTTGTGATGGTCCAAAAACTGATGCCAGATGAAGTTTTCTTTCAGATTGAATACTGAAATGCAGAATTTGAGCAAGATTCAATTCTTTTGCTATTCTGGACTTTTCAAAGTTTACATATCCCGTACAGGAAACCATTAATTAGAGTTTTGCTTGCATTCCTGTATTTGATCACACTAAATGAGACTCTTTTCAAAGTGTATGTTCACGATACCTAGGAGGGAACCTGTTATAGCATAACTGCTAACACAAATCCAGAAACACTTTTCTTTTCATACAGTCTTATTACTGAAACTTATTACTAGTTCTTATTACTGAAAGCTGCTACAGGTGCTATGCACAAAATAAGCCAGCCTTTTACTCAGACCCAGTAGCACAGCTGGTGACACAGAGCATTTCTGTCTCTTTGTACCCATCTGGCAGTGAAGTAAATCAGATAAACTGCTCATGAATCAATTCTTTCAAACTGGAATAATTTAAAGCATGGCATGACTCTAAAAGTAGCATTTTAAAATGTCAGTAGAGGCCAGTTTGTATATTTAATCAGAAAATAAGAAAGAAAGAAATTCAGAATAGATTAAATTCTCTGGCGTGGTTCTGCACACAATTTGTTTCAATGCTTAAATACTGTCATTTTCAAATTCCTTTTATTCAATTTTCATATCCTGTTAGGTACTTTAATGTTTTTGAATCTCTGAGAAAAACTAGAAGATGACTATTTATTTGTTAATAGCTTAACTATTTTTCTTATTCTTACTATATTATGAAATTTACAGAATTTATTAGCTCACTTTTAATAGGATATTTACTTTATATGCTATAAATGAATGGAATATTATCACAAAACAGTGTGTAACCATGGCCTTATTAATAGCTTTCTAAATTAACTTTCCATTTTCTTAGAGAGAAAATAATGATTAAGTAGTTGCACTTCTTCCTTATCTTGCATTTAAACAATTTTTAGTCCCTTATTTCTTCAAAAGCTGTAGATCTGTGTAGTTAAAATAAACGCGGGATAACAGCAATTTACGCTTACTGAGAATCAGGTTCAAAACATTTGGGCTATTCATTGCTCCAACTGATTATTCAGTGGTATAAAATGTTCAACATACTTATTTCATCCTGAAAGCACTGGAACTATGTCACTGACTTTGATGGAAATACTGAAAAAGCTAAGCATGTAGATAGGTGTTTTGCTACAGTAGGGTGTGTGTTCAGCCTGTTTTAAATCAAGCCCTTTCAAAATAACCGCCAAGTGGCTGTCTTCTTCTGGACTCGTCCCCTTTTCTGCCTGGAAGGAAAGTAGGTTTTTGCCTTTCAGTTGTATTGTAACTACAGCAAAATATCACAGTAGACAATTACTGTCTTTAAGTTAAGGAGTCTAGCTGTTAGTATTGAGTTCAGCGCTAAGTTCTGCATGAGCTACTAGCTACTGCATTTGTACCTAAATGCTGTATGGCCCAAGTTATATTAAGAATTAAAGCTCACAGCACAAATGAATTTTAATAGAAACATTTTACCGCAGATGGCCATTTCACCGTGTGGTTTCTGTCAAAATGAAATTGGGTCGTATGTCTTTTTCATAAAAAGCTGTTATGCACAAAAACTTCTAGGTTTAGGTGGCTATTTTTCTCAGAGTAAATGGGTTCCTGGTCCTACACAGAAATGTGGCTGTCTTTCTATGACTGAGGGTGCCGGTATGCAGCATTAAAGACAATGGAAGCTTTGTTGTAGAATCCAGAAAATCATTCATTTGGATTGTTTTAGAAAAAGGCAGGTGTTTGGTTTTATTTTTAACTTTTTTCTTTTTCATTAGTGCTATTACTAGTCCCACTGATTACTACTACTCTAATGTTACTGACAAGATATTTGTTAGGGAAAATAGTTTCATTTATGAATGCCATACATGTTTTAGCTAAAGCATAACCATATTTCCTGTCCTGCATGCCAGGTACTGCCATCCAGTAGCAGACCTGTTTGAAAGGTCTACTTGAACTTAAAGCAGTGCTTTATCATGAATGGTAGCAGCATGTTCTGTCTGCATTTTTAATATTACTATCAATATCAGAGGTTATCCTCTACCTTTAAAAGATCTTCGGTCACCTTTACAGATACCATCACAGTGGATGTAAGGCTTAGACTGCAAAGGTTTTGTTTATACACTGAAATGGTTTTTGTTCTGTTAGTTGCTGTATGTGATATGTGTATGTAAAGATAGTGGCCAAAATCAGGATTTGAATATTTCCATCAATATTTCTGGCTTTTAATCTGGTTGAAGCACATTTGCATTGTACTTAGGAAGAGTAAGGCTTAGGATATCTGCTAGTGGATCAGCTGTAGTGTGCTTGGCCTTGCAGCCAAATGACTGAATCATCCAGAAGTAGGAGCCTGCGGAAAGGAGTGCGTGAACCTTCATTATTCCCAATGCAGGGGAAGGCAGGAATTGTTAATTCCTGATTATTGTACCATGACAATTATTTCTAGATGGGAGAATGAATTCTTGTTGGGATTATTTTTTTTTCTTCATTGTGTACTTCTTCATTGTTATCTTTCATGATATGTACATACATAATAGTCACATATTAATGTGACTAGTCAGAAATTTGTTAGAATAATACAACTAAATCTGACCCTGTTTAAAAATTGTGACCAACTTAACCTTTATTCTGTTACTTTTTCTGGCCTTTAATTCAGACTTTTTGTGTAATGTAGGTGTCCAAAGAGATGAATGAATAATTCTTTCTTAAACACATTTCTGCTAATTAATGCAGCTGTGACTGCTTTACAGTAATGAGACTTATGTTTTTTTAAACTTCAGTTTAAAAACTGGAGATGAACAAATTAATATGAGAAAAGATGTGAAGAAATCAAATAATGGAATTCCTAAGATCTGATCTTTTCTTTCAGTTTTCTCAAGAGATAATGTCTCCAGTGTAAATTATTCCTAAAATTCACAAATGTTATGGTTATGCATCTCAAGGCATATTGCTGAAAGACAACTGCTTCTGGTCTAATTTGTCTTCATCCCTCCCACTCAGCTTTGGTTCTTAATCCAAATGCTCAAAAGCTATTTGAAATACAAATGTTCTTACTGAGTCACTTCTATGCAAATGTTTGCCTTGTATGTGTGTCCCCATGTGCTTATAATTCAAATGTCTGAAGCTCAATAAGATTCTTATACACAGTGACATCTATGTCATCAGATGCTTATGCATTTGGAGAAACACAGCATAGCAAGCCTGTTTATATCCCCAAGCTGGGAACTAGAATGTGATGTAACTCAGAAATAGGCTAGCTACACTGACAACTTTAAAATATTAAAATACATGGAAATATAGCATCATCTTTATTCTAGGCCTAAATCAGAGCAGTTTCTCTGCCTTTCAAAGTTTGTATCTTCTACTTTTTTTTTTTCTTCACCGCAAACTAATATAACATGAATTAATCTTATGTATAGGATTTTCTGTTCTGTTATTTCACCCAAAATGGCTATTCCTTCAGTGCCAAATGATTAAGAACACCTGAAATGTCCTTTCCATTTAGACCAGTGGTGCACTAAGTCCAGTACTCTATCTCTTACAGTAGTAATAGGAGACGCTATTTAGGAAGAACATGATCCTGGTCATCATCTGTGCTCCATTTCTGTTATACTCTGCCAGCATCCACAATAGTTGTATTTGAGCTGTTAGAAGACACACTCCTGCCTGTCCCTATTGATATGGGTGTGTTGTCCATTTCAGGTCACCCATGAATTTATTGAATTCCTCTATGTAACTTCTTATACTGTTCACCTTCACAATCTCTTATGGCAAAAAGTTCCACAAATTAACTTCCTGCTCTATGCAAAGTACTTTCTCTTATCTTAAATTATCAGTTCCTTCAATCGCATTCTTGTGCAACTTTAATGTTGCAGAATTTGGTGAATAACTTCTTTGCATTCAGTGTATCCACCATCCTTATGCTTCTATCACCTCAGCCACTTCTCTTTCTGTCACCTTAACATATCTCAATCACACCTCTGCTCCCCTGCCCTGCTTGCAAATTGTACAGTGTCAGCTTATTCAAGCTGTCTCTTGATGGGGTAGTCACTCCATTCTTTTTATCCCTTATTTGCCCTTATCTGTACCTTCCTCTGCCTCTAATTTTTTTCTACAGATATGGAGACTAGAATTGCACACATGCAAGATGCCAGAGTGCCAAAATTTGCTATGGCAACCTAATGGCACCTTTGTCTCAAGACCCTTTCTGATGAGACTTGAAATAGCATCAGAATTTTTCTGACTTTTTTGAGACAGCAGATTTTCAAGAATTGTCAAAATCTTGTTCTTGAATTGTAACTGCAAGTTCTGAGCATCATGTAGGCATGATTTAGATTATTTTTCTCTAGTGACATTACTTTCTTTTAACTACATTGAATCATATCTGCCATTTGCTCAATTTTATAAAGTCTTTCTGGAATGCCTTGCTATTGACACTGCATTTGAATGCCAGAAAGAGCTTATTATTATCTACAAAACTGAAAATTAAGTTTTTCTAGGAATTGACTGAATGAAAAAAAAGAAAAAAAAAAATCGCCATTTTTCTGCAGTAAGATGATACCTGCAAAATCTTATGCTTTGATGAAGCAATATGATTTTGAAATACATAAATTCTGAATACTGTTGAGTTTTACGTGCTGGCAGATCTCGGATACATGTTTCTAGCGTTATATGTCAGACATGAGTATACACTCCCAATGAATTTTCATTACACTTAGAGTTTTAATTTTGAATGGACCATATTCTTCAGCAGTTTTAACAAGAATTGTTGTAGCTAGAATTCTGATTACATTTTCCTTCAGAAATCCTTTCTAAAGATTTTTTTTTCCTTAGGCACTTTATATTATGCCTGCTAGGTACAATAAGAGATAAGGCAATATTGATGTCATAAGTAAATCCTAACAGGGTGTACAGTCCTCTCAAGTCAGTTTTCTTAAAGAATGGATAGAGCTGTGTTCTTCACACAAACCATTCATGATCTGTAGAAAGTGAGAAGTTCAAAGATATTCTTTCTTATTAAAAAAAAACCCCATATACCACAATATGTCATGTATATACCATCTAAGAGTGTGCTGCCCAGTGAAGACCAAACCCTGTTCATTTCACATGGACGGCCTCTCAATGACTGGTCTTGTACTCAGCTGCCTACTGCATTGTACTGATTTATTATGAAGGCTGTCTGTGAGGACTGTTAAACATAACAAATATATGTGTAAATGCCATTTGCATGAATGTATTTTTTACATATATAAAAAACCAGTCTTTCTCCAATACATAGTCCAAGATTACTTTACTCTAGGGAGTGCTTTGTTTAGGTAGTTGTGCTGTTCACCTAAGTTTGACTCCTTGGCTCTCTGAGGACCTTTGGCAGTGCCTCAGCAGGCTTTGCATCATCAGGCATTAACACATAGTCACGTGCCACAGCCAGGAAGTTGCTACACATGCTTGCTCTTTAGTGCATAAACCCCACAAAACTGATGGGCTGGCACAACTCCTTCATGTTATTCTAGACACTAAAGTAAAAAAACTCGCATGAAAGAATTGTTATGCCTTAGGGTCAGAGCTTGCTTAAAGCAATATGAAGCTCAGAGGAGGGATTGGTTCTTTGTCCTCATTTAATTAGCAGTGCCAAGCTCATAGAATACCTCTTTTTTCAGACAGTTTTTCAATCAATTCCCTTTCCATGGGAATTTCCTTCTCTGTTTGCCTTTTCATGTGTCCTGTGGAAAAAAGACATGCCTTAGAGTAAGCTCGAGTGAAGAAGTGCTCTCAGTCTTTTTAGTCACAGTAAAGTAGAGTAGTAAGGGAAGGAGTTGCAGCTGAGATGCTGACTAGGCAAGTTATCTCACACGAGTTGCCCACATTATACTGCACTGTCTGTGCCACATGGTTCCCGGAACCAGATCGGTTCAGAATGGGGCATGAAAGTAGTTTTGTCTGCCTTGACAAACAGCCTATGCCCTCTACTCATGCCTCTGCTTGCTTACAGTGGGGTTTTTTTCTGCCCTATGCCCCCCTGAGCACTAGCAGACGTGTAGAAAAAGCCCTTGATACCGAGGAAAGCAATTCAGAATATGCAGAACTCTGGAACAGTAACCATAGAACCTGCTCTTTCCCTCTTCGCTCAGGAGGCAAATTGCCACTGAAACATATGTTTCTTCTCTAAATGTTTTTTTTCAGTAGTAACATCACCAGTGGTCCATACTTTTTCCTTAACTGAAGCAGGTGGTTTAAAGGTCCTGGCATTAGCTACACTGATTAAAATTAATAAATAAATACATTCTACTCTGCTGATTTCTTTGGCTTCATGCCTATAGGCAATAATGGCTGATTAGGAAGTATTTCGCTGAGAACAATATGAATCATTACTTCCAAACTGCATTGTGCTGTGTCTTACTTAGAGCTCAAACAAGGAATTTGAAAGTGAAAATGCTTATTTGAAAGTGAAAAAGAAAACATCAGTTTTCTCTGGTATTTCCTCATGTTTTGCATAAACAAGTTTCACATAACTCAATTTTCAACTCTTCTCCAAGGAGGCTGTTGCACATTTTTAATGTAATGGATGTCTTGCTGTGGTTCCCCTCCTATTTATTGATTTTTATTTCTGACAATTACTTCTAGTCTGAGTTCTGCATACTAAATTGTTCATTTGCTTTTACAGAGGATAGTTTTAAAACAATTATGCTTTTCTACTTAAAACTTTCACTGTGTCAGACTACTCCTATTTCACACTTTTGGAGTTTGATTCACAAGCCTCTGTAATCAGATAAAGTCTTTTGATTGATTTCAACAAGCTTCGTATCAACCTTTTTCCTTTTATATTTTTAGGAACAGATCCTCAATGAAACTAAGTAGTGCAATGAAGAGAGTCAAAATTTACAGTACAATTGCTACTCAATTTTACCGAATCCCCTTTTCTATGAATGCTAGGTTTGAAACTTTAGGCAGTCTAATCCTGGATATCAACACTAATATGATAATTACTGACTTAGTCATCTGTTTGTCAATATTCTTTTTGTAACATGGGATTCATGTTGATACACGAAATATCACCCTGCTAGATTGGATGGCTGTATCCACACTAGGAAATTGCACAGGGACAACCTAAGCATTCACATGAAATCAACTACAGTGTTGAAATGTTAATATGCTCTTTGGAAGTTATGGCCCTTGCCGACTGGTACAGTCTGGAGGACAATGTCCAAGAAAGCGGCATTCTGGGGCAAGAGGGGATGATATGGCTGAGAACTGAGCAATGGCCACGGCTCGTTTATTAAATGGTGTGGACACCCTTGTGTAGAGTCTTCAGAATACAAGTAAATTACCCAAGTAAATCCTCGCAAGATGCTGACTTGGGAGAAAATTCCTAAACCCAGAAGTGAAAAATGTGTGAAAACAATACCTATTTCCCAGTCTTCCAACTATTTTTTGCTACATCATGGAAGTTATTCATTCAGCAGAAACCATTTCACAGATTCCATGGCAGTCTTTGAAAGTGTTCTGCTTATTATCTGTGCCAGCATTAAAATGAGTCCTCAGTGTGTAGACTATTTAATATACCATTGACACAGCTGAAATTCAGCTTTGTCATTATGTGGTGAGTTTTCTTTTATATTTAGAATGACAAATAGCATAATTGCTTAGTATCAGTGATCAGATACTAACTTTTCATAGAATTCTATACATGCTGTCACTGTCTATACTGTCTACTTTTGTCTCATATAAAAATGTGATAATTCACTTTCATGCCTTGCATTCAAAGCACAGAAAATAAAGTAGCTCTGTATCTGGCTGCAGTCTTTAATGGTTTCCCATGATTTCCTGAAAGAGTAAAATTATTCCTGTACTTACTGTTTTTGCTGAGTCTCTCAGCATACTTTCTGCTTTGCAGAAAGACTTTGAAGTGAGTGTGGGTCAGTTTCAGGAAAAGTGAGATTAGTCTATGATGTTTGTATGTGAAGTTAAAGATTTTTGGTAAAATCTAAGAATTGTTAATGTATTTCATTTGGTTTTGGGGGGTTTATGAACAATGAAACTGCCTGGCAGGAATGCAGCCAGCTATTTTGTCTTCTGTTTTGTTTGCCAAGAGTTTATTGTCTTGTTAAATCAAACTCCTCGAATAAACGCAGTATCCCAAAGAGGTATTTGCAAGGGTTAAGCCAAGGTTCTCTGCATGTTTTGTTCCAGTAGCATGTCACACTGATATGCTTGGCTTCGTTTTTATAATCCTCATGTTGCAGGGAGAAAAATCGAAGACCATGATAGTAATTTGCCACAGAGATATTACCAAAGCAAATTGATGGTATTTTAAAGCTAGATAATTACCTAGAAATAACTGAATAAAATTAAAATATATATTTTCTCGGGTTTTGGGGCTGCATTTGCCCTTGAATTAGTACTATCATCATTGAAAGAATGATTCCACTGATGTATTTGGCTGCTTTTTAGATATTTTTTTTTTCTTTTTGCTTAATGTTTCATTCAGTTTTGTTTTGAATTATGAGGATTAACAATTCAGGGCTAATATGCTAGAACTCTTTCCATTAATCCATTCGTGTCCGGGAACATTTTGCTGTCCTTACTGATGAAAGGTGGCTCTGATGTCACTCTGCAACTCTGGGGATGCAAGTAATGGCCCTTTCTCTCTCTCTTGTGCTTGAACGTGAATGTACAGACTTTCTGTGTTTTTTCTTCAACTGTCCACATCTGCTGCAGACTCTGAGGGCATTAGTGTGCATTTATCACTGCTTCTAGAGCACTCTCTAGCAATCATTTAATGAAGAAGCCAAACAAACTACTATGTAATCTGTTAATATCAGCATTTACAATGTAATTAAGATAAAATGTTTGAAAATGAATGTCTTATAGTTTTATGTCTAATTAGTTTCTGCTGATTACCACAAAACACTTAATACTGTAATAGCTAAACAGAATAATTAAAATCATAAAATGAGGCCCCAGTGTCTAAACTACATAGGTGAATTATGTTCTCCTGGATCATCTATTGCTCTGAGGTCTCTTGATAGAAAATATGTCTGCTGCAATATCTGGCTTTCGTTTCGGTATTCCTGACTTACACTACTTGCAAGTGGTGAATCAGATAAAAATGATCTGGTAAAAGAAAACAAGACGGTGACTCAGTTAAATAATAGAAGTGTGAAAGCAGATGGTTTTTGTTATGCCAGAATAAATTTTATCTCAAAATATGGTGGGCTACTGCAAGCTACGTTCTTTGCCACATTTCTGATAACTCTGTTGGAGCTGAGTATTTGAAACTGCCCCAAATGAACAATTTTTCTGTGTATTTTACCATTCGTATCCTCATCATCCTTTGTGACTACAAATTGGAGAGTAAAGGCTTTTTGTTCAAACACAGTAAAAGACGGCAAAACAAATATTCATTCCTTCCAAATTGTACCTGCTTTTGGAAGACAGGAAAGATTTGGATAACTGAATTATATCATTCTCCTCCCTCTCTTGCTTCCCTTCTCCTCCAGTCAGTATTACAAAACCACCCTCTACCTATATGGATGGCTTCTGTAAAAATATACAATATACATACATTTCATGGTTACTCATGTTGTTATTATAAATGAGTGTACACTCAGTGCTATTTTAAGGCTTTTAAAAGTGTGTCTGCATTAGTGTTTAAATTTGTATCGGGCATCCGCTTGGTTGTCAGCACTGAATGTGCAGAGGAGACTCAGAACATACAAACTTGATTCCTCTTAAATTAAATTTAACCAGAAAATGCACTCCTGGAGCAAATCTAATGCAATGCAGCCACAAAGAGGATTCCAGTCCAAGGGACTACACCAGAGTTTCTCAAAAGTAGAAAATTAAATGTATGAAGAGTGAGGAGCAGGTCATCAGCACCAACTACTTTGCCATTTAGGTCTGTTTCTGTTGATCCACAGAACTTGCTAATGTAGATGCAGCCTTATGCAGCAACTATCATCAACGTCGCGTACCTAAAGCTCAGGTACGGGATTGAATTGATATATGCGAACTGAACCACTTACTGTATGCAGTGATTATCAGCATACACATTCTTAATCCTTGGCAAGAGATAATGTGTTAATATAGCCTTTAGTGATAAAAAGCTAACCTAATTCAAGTAATATTGTATCAACTAAAATCATTCACATAGACACCACAGATTTGCTGATACTTAGGGTGGGATTCATCTCAATTCAGCATATTGCAATTGTTGTGAGACGGAGGCCTTAATTACAGCAGCAGTTACCATTTAAGAGAAACAGATGCAATCTCTTCATTTGCTGCAGCTCATGGTCTTGTTACTGCTATAATGTTTGTAATGGGGATACAAATCTAAAACATTCAGGTTTTATCACTTTGCTGATCTGAATATAACTGCTCACAGTTTGTTTGGTTTGTGGGTTTTTTTTATTTCTCTCCATTATTGTGTCTGTGATAATAAAGATAAACTTCAAGAAGCTGTTTTTTATTTATGAGAAAATGAGCTGACATTAACTCTACCTAAGGAAAATGTGATTTAATATTGCCTGTTTTTACTGTATTGATACACTTAAAATGAAAGAAGCTAATAGGCATATTAAAGAGGTCTTGTGTTAATAATCATAGAATCATAGAATGGTTTGGGTTGGAAGGGACCTAAAAGATCATCTAGTTCCAACCCCCCTGCCATGGGCAGGAACACCCTCCACTAGACCAGGTTGCCCAAAGCCCCATCCAACCTGGCCTTGAACACTGCCAGGGAGGGGGCATCCACAGCTTCTCTGGGCAACCTGTTCCTGTGCCTCACCACACTTGCAGTAAAAAATGTCTTCCTCATATCTAATCTAAATCTAACCTGTTTCAGTTTAAACCCATTACCCATCATCCTGTCACTCCATGCCCTTGTAAACAGTACCTCTCCATTTTCCTGTAGGCCCCTTCAGGTACTGGAATGCTGCTATAAGATGTCCCTGGAGCGTTCTTTTCTCCAGGCTGAACAACCCCAACTCTCTCAGCCTGTCCTCATAAGAAAGGTGCTCCAGCCCTCTGATCAGCTTCGTGGCCCTCCTCTGGACTCCCTCCAACAGCTCCATGTCTCTCCTGTACTGGGGCCCCCAGAGCTGGATGCAGTACTCCAGGTGGGGTCTCACCAGAGCGGAGTAGAGGGGCAGGATCACCTCCCTCAACCTGCTGGTCACACTTCTTTTGATGCAGCCCAGGACACGGTTGGCTTTCTGGGCTGCAAGCGCACACTGCCGGCTTATGCTGAGCTTTTCATCAGCCAACACCCCCAAGTCCTTCTCCTCAGGGCTGCTCTCAATCCATTCCCCACCCAGCCTGTAGATGTGCTTGGGATTGCCCCCACCCATGTGCAGGACCTTGCACTTGGCCTCATTGAACTTCATGCAGTTCACGCGGGCCCACCTCTCCAGCCTGTCAACGTCCCTCTGGGTGGCATCCCTTCCCTCCTGCGTGTTGACTGCACCACACAGCTTGCTGTCATCGACAAACTTGCTGAGGGTGCACTCGATCCCTCTGCCCATGTCTCCGACAAAGACATTAAACAGCGCTGATCCCAGTACTGACCCCTGAGGAACGCTACTTGTTACTGGTCTCCGCTTGGACATCAAGCCATTGACTGCAACTCTTTTGAGTGTGACCATCCAGCCAATTGAAAGCTAGGGAGGTAGATTGTAGTTTTCAAAAGTAAAAAATGTTTAGGAAGAGTTCTGAAGATATAAAGTTGACAGAAAAGTTACTCTGACTGTATGTACTCTAACAAGATTAACGTGCTTGAGTTTGTTCTCTAGTGCTGAGGCTAACTGCCATGAAACACCTTGGTTTCATACAGATAGTCTTTGTCTCCCCAAAACAGGGAAGCTACACCAAAATTGACAACTAGGGTTTGGTTTCTGAGTGTCCTAACTTTCGAATGAATCCCGGGGCTGATTCAACCCCTTAGTGTCATGGCTTAGCCCCAGCCCGCAGCTGAGCACCATGCAGCCACTAGCTCGTTCCTCCCTGCCCCCAGGTGGGATGGGAAGGAGAATTGAAAGAAAAAGGTAAAATTCCTGGGTTGGGATAAGGACAGTTTACTAGGACAGCGAAGAAAGAGAGAAATAACAACAATGTTTATCCTAGAATATACAAAGCAGGTCACACGCAATGCAATTTGCTCACCCGGCTGATGCCCAGCCCATCTGGAGCAGCACCTCTCCTCCCCAGCCAGCATGACATCATGGTATGGAATAGTTTGGGTCAGCTATCCTGGCTGTTTCTCCCAGCTTCTTGTGAAAATTAACTCTATCCTCGCGAAAACCCAAGCCACTTACCAAAGAGGAAGCTTGGTTATTGTCATGAGCGAAAACCATATAGCAATTACAATATACAGACAATTGCATTCTAATGCCCAAGATTGTCTCCTGGGCTGCTAAAGATACATGCTATGGATGAGTACTAGCATAGATGCAACCTTACTGTTCCATTGTTTGCTTCTAC
This sequence comes from Balearica regulorum gibbericeps, assembly GCF_011004875.1. Taxonomy (NCBI): domain Eukaryota; kingdom Metazoa; phylum Chordata; class Aves; order Gruiformes; family Gruidae; genus Balearica; species Balearica regulorum. Next base: position 163,374,623 of record NC_046184.1, on the reverse strand, counting down.
TAGACACGGGGCAGTCAGGCCACCAGGGCTGTGGGGTGCACCATGCAGTACATCTTCCCTGCATCTACTGGGATTAGAGTCCTGGTTTACAAGCAGTATCTTTCAGAGTTTATGACAGTTTATAAAGTATTGTCAACATTTATTAGAATTCATTGTATGGTGATAATGTGCTTTGAATTTTTTTTTTTTTAAAGTTACCATGACCATTTTTATGTATTTGCTTTATATTTATTATTTATTTTGTGACATTTTTCCAATAGATGAGACAAATATGAAAGATATTATGTCATTTAAAATGGAATAAATGTCCAAAGGAAAAAAAAAAAATCAAAGTATTTTGCCAGGTCTGCTCTGTGAAATATATTTTCTTTGTATGTCCCTAAGCTTGAAAACATGCTATGCCATTAGTACATTTATAGACATCTAGAGAGTCTTTTTTTCTCAATACCTTACTATGAGTAAGGAAAAGTACTATGTTTTAGGCCTTCTGTTGTTTAATAAAAAACAATTCCTAAATCACATGTTAATGTAACTATTATTATGATGTTGCTATTATTTATTTCTCATTTATTTGTTCAAGAAACAGTCTGGTCATTTATGTAAGTGCTGGATGAAGTAGAGGTATGATTAAGAATTACGTTAGTTGGATGGCTGATAAAAAGTTCAGGCTTGTTCTCATTGCAGACTTCATCTTTATATGGAGGAATCATTCTTTCTGTCAGGATCCAAAGAGATTCATTCTTCATGTTTGCATAATCAAAGAACTCTCCAAAGCAGAAACAATGCCAAATTACTGTAATTAGATTAATTTAGATGTGCAGTAATATAGATCAGTGCCTGAACTGAACTGTGGACACTGACAAAACTATAGGACTAGAAAGCTTGTGCTGAAGAACATGGCTTGACATGTCAATATATTATTTTATAATTAACTAGACAGCAAATGCAATGAAAAGCCTCTGGAGCCCTTGGTAATTATTTTGTTCTTCAGTTTCTTGAATTAGAAACTGAATATGTATTTCAGTCATGGATAGTGAAGTAAATTTGTACACTTGACTCTGTGGTGTCTCAATCTCTAAATTTTATCCAGCCAGGGCTTTGTTTGATCACACCAGTGACTATTATTTAATGACATTTTTTATTGTACATATGCCATTAAGTAAGAAAGAACTAACTACTTAATACATTGATAACTGCATTTTATTTTTCTCTATTGTTAACTTATGATTTAACCATCAAACATATGAAATATATTTAGAGAACTACTTAGAGTTAATTGATAGCCAAAGCTTTTAGGAACTGATGTGAGCACGCCAGAAGTTTAGGAAACATTTACCTTAAGCTACATCTGTTAAATCCCTGTGTAGGAGGGAAGGGAAGTAATCTATAGTAAATGTTAGGAATCCCACTGTGAGACAAATTGTCCAATTAGTAGATAGAAGAATAAATGTATAGCCACCGTGCTCAGAAGTAGAAAGCAGACTTTCTTGTATATTATTACATCTTCAAAATGGTCTTAATGCACTTTGATGCTTAAAGACATTGCTTGGACTGCTTAGGAATCATGTAGCAGAACCTGTGAGTGCATCCTCTCACATACATTTTCTAGAGTCCAGTGTAATAAGCTTGGGGAGAAGATTGCATCCCTAGAGCAACAAAGGCAAAGTGGTCTGTCCTGGAAGCAAACACTTAAGCCTGCCTTACTTTGCAACATCTGCCATAAATGTTCCACCTAAAGGATGCCATACAGCTAGAATTAATACAAAGAAAAGTTAAAAGTAACGGTTACGGAATGCGTCTTCCAAAAGCAGATAGGGCTGGAATCATAAAGCTCTGAGCAGAGAAGTAGAGGATCCATTATAAAAGTCAGGAAAGGCAAAACCTAGACTTTTAGAGCAAGTAAAACCTGAGATCTTTAGTTTTGTTTCAACAATGTGCTAATTCTGGAACTCTGCCTGTATTTCCCCAAGGAATGTGAAGAGCTAGATATGGATTAGACCTGAATCCTTCATTTGAACCCTATCATCCTCTACTTGCAATGATAAGAGCTCAATTTCATTAATGCGGGCAGAGGAGGGGAAGTTGATAATGAAATTCTACTAAACAAAGAATTGTATAATTTTTTTTCTTTCATACCAACTGCAAACAGTTGGCCTTTTAAGGAAGTCACACCCTCACAGAAAATTTGTACAAACAAAGCTAAGTTTAGAGAACCAATTTTTTTTAGGTAAGGAACAAATCTACCAGGCTGCATATGCCAAGAATATTTTGCAACAACCAGAGAAAAGAGGGTTGAAACAAGTAAACCTTTAAACACCTGACTTGGACAGCTATAACTTGGCCTACAGACCCAGAAACACAGTTACGATATTATTTCAAGCATAAGCAACTTTTTTTTTTTCTTTATTTCTGGAAAGTGTAACGAGACTAGTATTTCAAGATGTTTTGTGAATCTTTGAAATCTTTGAATGAATTTGTGCTGAATACCTGTAGGTTTATCTTTCTTATATTTGTTTTGGTAAGACTCTATCTAAGAAACTTAGGAACCACAGAAAATTATCTTTTACATCCATATCTTCCTTTCTTTTCCATTTTATTAAGCTGAGTCACAGAGTTGATCTGGTCCATGCATCAAAGAGTCTCTCAAGCTATCCAACTAAAGAAAATGAGCTTGGATGTTTACTTATTTTATAGCCTTGAATCATTAGCAATACTGTAAACTTACTTACTTAGCAATAAGGGAAAGATCTTATTAATTTAATTTTGCTATGCATATGCCAACTATCTGATGTCATGATTAGATGAGTTATAAGCAGAGATTTTACTTTAAACTTTATGGTGAAATGACTTGTGAAGTTGGTCTGAATCTATACGTAGATGATAACTGACAATGCCATATCTTTGGGCAATAATATAATATCTTTGCTAGAAACAAGTGCTAGAACTCATTTGGAATAGTCTTGTTGAAAAGTCATATGTCAGGGTTTAATTTCAAGTTGATTTTACAGAGGTGTTTTTTTTTTCCCATCATTAACAACTCATTTCTAGTGAAGAATAGACATATAGTAAAGAATATAGACAAAAAAATTGTCATTACCAAACTATGCAATACATAATTGTTTCACATTAAAAAGAACTATGAAAAGTTTAATTTCACATAAGGCTAAAATGTAGACTGAAATACAAATATATCCTTTGGACCTCTGTAGTAAGTATGATCTACTCTTCCAATATTTACACTTTAATTAGTAAGGTAGTGGGTCTTCTCAAAACGATATACCAAATAAGTTATTAATTCTAAGTCTTAACTGGCCAGATCATAACCCTAATTTATGCTGACTTAGTGATCTGTACCAAATAGTACATAGTCTAGATTTTGCTTGGGAAGTAGGAAAAAAATGGTGAGATTATGTTCCAGAGGAAAAGAGAAGCTTTTAGAACTCTAGCATTAATTTATGCCATATGTTTTACTGTTCTTTAAACAAAGAGAGGATAATGATTCCTCTCACACTAAGTGACAATACAGCAAGAGTGATGATTTGTATCAAAACTGGTTTAAACCAATAGAGGTATATTGAAGCATGGGCAGGGGCAGGGCTAGCCACCATATAGCCATTGACACATGACAGACTTGCTAACAGTTTGTATAAACTCTTCAGAAATACAGTTTTGTATATGCATTTCATCTTGAGGGTCAGGCCTTGAGCCCTTGTTTGTTTCTTTATGTTAGTTAGGGAAAAAGAAACGGAAAAAATACTTTTGAATTTGAATCTCAACATGTATGGAAACAAGTATAGAAAGTAATTGCTCTGTGGAATGAAGTCTGAAAAATCTCTAGAGGTCAAGCCAAGGAAAAGGTAATGTGCCTCACAAAGAATGGCCATTTTTCTGATGTTGACTTTGTACTCTAATGTTATATTTGCTGATGTACACAGAACTCTAATCGTAGAACTTGCACAGCCTGCTGACTAGATATGTGTATCTGCTGTGATACAGCCATTCTTCAGGGTTTTGTTCACCTTCCCTAAGGGGTAGATCTCCCCTCACCCTGAAAAAAAATTAAACAGGAGGTGAGAATCTAAATGTTTCCCCTGTTCAATTTTTGTTTGCCTCAGAAACACCTAGGCTGCATCGACACTTCAAACTTTCTCAGGTTTCCAAATGAAGTTTTGTGCATTTGTGAAGTTGTCTGACACTGAAGAACTTTGTGGCTACCACAAAGCTTTGCTAATGCAGATACCAAAATAAGACATGTCTCTGCATAACTGTCCTGGAAAGCTGATTTTAGCAAGTGTTCTCAGAGACTGATGAACGCACATGGACCAAGAGTGAGGTGTCCTAAAAAATGTGAATGCAACTGCCTTCCTTATGTCAGAGGTTGTCAAATCTGCTGCAACATCATGTCCCCAGGTCCAGCCGGTACCAAAGCTGAGCATTCCCAATACACAAATGTGCATATACACACAACAGGGCTATATGCAACATATCAACATAGATTGAAAACACAGTGCTCATGTAAACACAAACCGCACCAATTGCCTGATCCTGGTCACTTCTCTGACCGGTCAGGATGAAAGCCTATTAATGGAAAATACATACATATCTTTGTGTGTGTGTATGTACAATGTGCCTCCAATAACTGGCCTTTGGACAGGTAGCCTATCCACTAACTGACCGTGGATCTTTGGTCGCCCTGGTTGCTGCCACTTGGGCGTGCTACCACACCCCCAAGCTCACAGCCCCACTCCTGCTGCTGGTACAGATGCCGTTTGCATTCCCAGACACACAGACTGGGGATCCCTTCAGTAACTACCCTTAGACACTCATCACCTACCCAGCAGCCTCGGATCATCTAGTCTCTAGTGGTTTCACACACCAACAGGAATATGCAAATGCCCTCCTGGCCCCTCCACTAGCCAGACCCTCTGATCTCTCCAGTACCCAGCCCAGACTTATGTCTGTTTCAATACATGGCTCCCAGGCTTCCTATCTGAATCTTGAACTAGTCTAGTCCAGCAATCACACACTGACATATGGACACACACAATATCAATGCACTCTAGTGCCTCCAGTTGCTAGCATCGTGGACACATGGACCTGTGTGACTGATGGTCCCCACATCAGCAGCTGGCACTCAGATCATAAAACATGCACATACACACAGACTGTAGAGTCTCTCACCCTAAATAGTAGTTTGAGATGGAGTTAAATGAGAAGACAGGGCAGGCTGTGCAGGTCACATATAGGGCATGACCAGACAAATGTACAGACAAGACCCTGTTTACAAATGACTGGCCCTTTTCATCCCTTTATCCATTTATTTTCCTGTGCTTGTTCCTCCCCAGATCCCCTTGATCTCTCCCTTTCTCCGTCTTTGGTTCTTCCCATAAGCATCCCATATTAAGTTGTGTACAATCCCCAAATGCTCTTCCTCTCCACCCCATAATGTCTCCCACATCCCCTAGGAAGTAACCCCTTCAGTCGGTGAAGTGATCCATGGAGATCCTCCCCCACTGAGTTAGGGTGACAGATGTCCCCCAGCCCATGGCGATGAGGCTTTTATGGGAGGGCTGGGACAGAGGCTCATCTCTAACTGGCTTATTTGAGTTCCCTTCCAGTCATTGTGTCTCTGTGCGCCTTCGTATTGGTGGAGATGAGCATTTAATCACATATTCTAAACACCTTTTAACATCAATCTGAGAGAAGAAGCTACTACTCTTTCCTTTCTTTCCCCTCAAATAACAATTTCATGATTAAAGTACTATCCTGCAAGGTGAGAGATCCTAGTTCAGTTTCTCCCAGTGAAAGTGCCTTTACATCAAAGCTACAGGATCTTTGAGGAGGAAGAACTTTATTTATCCTTCAGTGAATATAACTTTCAGATCTTTAACTATGAAGTTACAAATCTGTGATTTCTCTTCAGCACTTTAGACCCATAAAATATTAAGAATTCATTCTTCACTGATGCATTTTTGTAAGAATAGCTTGAGAACATGCCTTCCTTTTTCTTAATGAAACTAGACTATAGCATAAGAGTTAGGGCAATAGAAGAAAAGGTGGGCATGAATCACTGTGGACAGGAAAAGGGCTTCAGTCTGAATCTCTCACTTCTTTCATGAAAACCCTAATAATTAAGGTATGATATGACAGAAAATGAGCAATATCTGATCATCTATTGACAGAAATTTAAGGAAAGGTGAGACATGTTAATTCCTGGTTTCTAAGCCGTTATTTAGAATCACAGAGTCACAGATTGGTAGGGGTTGGAAGGCACCTCCGGAGATCATCTAGTCCAACCTCCTCGCTAGGGCAGGATCACCCAGAGCAGGTTGCACAGGATCCAGCCGGGTTTTGAATATCTCCAGAGGAGACTCCGCAACCTCTCTGGGCAGCCTGTTCCAGTGCTCTGTCACCCTCAAAATGAAGTTTTTCCTCATGTTGAGATGGAACTTCCTGTGTTCCAGTTTGTGCCCATTGCCCCTTGTTCTGTCACTGGGCACATTCAATTTTAAAATTTTAAATTAAAACATTAAATTTTTAAAAGATATAAGGAGAAATGGGAATACAGAAATCTAGAAATTAAACATCAGACTTAACATTTTTATATATTTTGACCCATATTTTGTCAAAGGCATTCTGTATTTTTCTACGTTAATACTTGATCTCTTAATGATTCTCATTTCTACATAAATTTACATTACAGTACCATGCAGAAATGAATGCATTGCAATAATGAAATCCTTTTCAGGTTAAGTGCAATATATATATTCTACTAGCATTTGAAACAAAATTCAAATTCCATTTGTCATATCCCCATAGCAGCTAGGACATGCACATATGTAATTGGATTACAATAAATTGAAAAACACCCAAAGTGCCTTACAAAAACTCTTATGATGTTTGTTCTAGGCTTTAACAATTATTTCTTAATTTTGTATTAAAGTCTTTAATGCTATAAATTCATACTTCCCATAAAATGAAAAATTTATAACTAACTGCATTGAATAGGAGTTTCTAGTATTTTCCCAATTAGAGGCTCTATGTGAGAGAAAATACAATACAATAAACATGGATCATCTCAAAGGAATTAAAGATTGTTTACGTTTCATAAAAGCTTTAGAATGCTGACTCATCTATTTCTGATGCTTAGCTGCTGACAGTCTTTGTGTGAAATATTTCTGATACGAGGAAAAGAATTCAAAGCTTATTGTTGCTGTGCTAAGGAAATGCATAAAATTTGCCATAAAAATCTATATTAATTGTAAGGAAAAAGAATAAAACAAATTCTTTTGTAATTTACTGTCAGTTAGAACCTTAAAAATATTTTTTCTCTATCTTTGAGACAGTAGGAAGACTGCCATCAAATGGCGGACATTTACTTTCCTTCCTTTCTGATTGATCCCTTCACCAGACTTTCAAGGAAGAAATGATCACACTCCCCTGAGAGGACTTAGTATTCTATCATGTCATAGTTACAGTTTTTCCAGTTAAATGCTAAGGTTTCTCATTTTCACTGTATTCTTTCAAATGGTCACCCCCTCCTTTCATTTCCTTGAAGGAGAGTAATTTCTGCCAGAATGAGGTTTTAGTGCAAGAATTCAGGGGAAAAAAAAAATCAACCCTCTGTGGAGTATGTAGTGCCAGCTAATACCCTCCCAAAATCAGTAATGCATATGTCCATGAATTCTTATATGGTTTATTTTAGGATGAGGTCAGTCTTCTGAAGGTGCTTGCTTCTTTCCATTGACTATAAAAGGTCTAGTGACTTGAAAAGGTGACAAGTACCACTTAACTAGCCTGCAGATGTCTAAATTGAGTAGACAAATCCTACAATGGAAAAAAAAAATAAGAATAGATTTCATTCATGCAAAGATGCTTGGGTTTTTTTCAAAACTGAGAGTATGAGCAGGGAATCTGACTTGTGACTTCAGTAAACGTATTTCAGTTAACTTCAGGCTGAGATGAATTACTCACTGGACCTGTCCACCTTTCTGCAGACACAGATGCCTAAGTTTAGAATGTTAACGCTACATGAAGTGACTCTCGCCCTAAAAGCTGAAAAGATGCATAAGCAGTTTTTGTGACTTGCATGACCCCTCAGTCTTCACCTTATTCGTCAGTTTAAGACTACCCTAGGGCATCTTTGAAAAGCTCAGGTAACTGAATCAATTTTCTAGATGGTACTTAGTGTAAATGCTGCCTATTTTCTAGTTGTTTTGAGTGTTTTTTAATAACTAAGTTGTTCATTAGATGTGATTTAAACGTTGATTTCTAAGTTCTAAAAAAGAGGAACATGTGCACTAGATTCATATGTCAGTGAATGGTATTGCTGGATTGATTCTGTTTTTCTGCACTGTTCTTGGAGATTTGAAGGTTTCCCGTGATATCTCCTATGTAGGTGATCAGTGAAGAGGGGTGATTATGAATAAGCAGCACAATGGCAATATTTAATAACTGTGAGCACATGGGCTAACACAATACAATGTACTGCTGAAAAAGTAATCTGATTTCCAAAGTAATCAAAACTGTCTGCAATCTATGCACTATTTATTTCACTTTAAAAAGAAAATAGTCCTTTAAAGTCTTCAAATAACCTAAACAGTAAAATAGTTATCATAATGGAAAGCCTGAGTTTGCATGTACATATAAAAGGATTCAGAAAAGACAGACTAATATACCTGAAAGTTTTTTGTGTGCTAGCTATAGAAGTACATGTGCCTTATAAATATTTATGTGGGTTCAAAGCCATCTGTCAACAATTAAAGTATATGTCACGTTTAATAACATAGTCTGCATAGATTAGGATTACTATAATTAGACTATTGCGCACATATTACAGCTGCAAAATGGATGAGCCAGGCTTTCTTAGGAATTTCAAAAAAGGCTTCTTCTATTTGATAATATTCTGCATGGTATTTGATTGCATCTGAATAAGTAATGTTGCAGAGAAATAGCATAGGCAGCTACTTGAACTTGAAGCTAGCTGTTCTGAGAAAAGTTATAATCTTATCACATATACAAAGACTCAACAGGATCTAAAGAATAGTTCTATCAAACCTTTCTGAGAAGGCTCTGATTGTAAATGGTCCACTTCTTTATGCACCAAGAAAGCTGTTCTCAACTAATATGTGTCCCCTCCTCCATCACTTCCATACTTCAAGAATACCTTAATTCTCTTGAAGATTTTGAAAAACAGGCATGATGCATTTTGACAAGACTAGGCAATAGCAACTATTTTAAGAATGGTTTGGAGGCAAAGAGGATTTAAAAATACAGCCCTTCATACATAACTCTCAATTTATGCAAAGCAGCCTTGCTACACAACGAGCATAACCAGAGGACTATAGTTATATAGAAGTCATGAAAATAAATGACAACTCAAAAATGGGGACAGGGGGAAAATTGTGTGGCAGGAAGGCCTTGTTTTAACCTCATTGAGAATTCACTTTCCTTCTGAAGAGTGCCAGCACACAATCTCAGCGACTGGAAAACTTTCAGTCTAAGGCTTAAGTGGGGCATAAATGATGTACTAGAGTTTACACTAGCTTTCTGTCTGAAGGATATATGTTGGAAATGAAAAGAAGATGTATAGGACCTTAAGAAAAATGGTAAATAATGCAGAAGACTCCAGATGTATGTTTGGCTGTGGTGTGTTTTGTGGCAAACTCTTATTATAAGATTTGGCCCGACAAAGTCACAGATAAGGACTGGTGGTATGCTTTTTTAATTGCTACTTGATCTCACTAACCTAAGAAGATTCCTGCTAATTAATTATTTCAAGGTCCTGCTTAATTTGTTTGTACTGGGGATGTGTGTGTTTATTTTTGCGTAGAGAGTCCCTCCCAACCAAAACTGTGCTATAGACAACATTGTTATAGTCCATTGTGATATAAATGAATACTGAAGGGTTTTGTTTCATAGTAATTGAGTTCTGTATTAAATTTTATAGCTGCCTACTCCCACATCATCTTCTAGATCAATTTAAAATGCTCTGATCTAAGGAAAAAGTACATGTGCAGCTGCTGAAGAGGGAGATGTATTTTTAATGCTTACATTTTGTTAAGTATAAGGGACCATTTTTAACTTGTATTATCTACAGAATAATGGCTAATACAAAAGTAAAGGTTTCCTTCTACTTTCTTCTTGTATTTAACTTGGTTTCAAGTGTTTCTGGGAGTGTACTAGTTTTATAAAGATATCCTGAGTTTGCAATATATTTTTTTTCTTGCCGAAAGGCTTTTACCGTTTGTTTAGAAACATATAAAATTCTGTCATAATGAGATTTGATGTCATACTTTGTTGTTAATAATTTAGTGATAACTGTACATAAGATTCTTTCAGTTCTCTGAGTGCATAAATCATCTCTGGTAGCACCTTTTGTTATCTGTATATGCCTCAGTTTTATTGGAGATAGCTGAAGTCTACATAAAGTATTATTCTGTAATCTCTTTTCTAGACCTAGACACTATAAGGATAAGAGATTTACATGCAGATAGATTAGGAAAAAAAAAATCCGTATTCCTGATTAAGTGCAGGCCACAAGTCTTTTGTGGACCTACCATCTACAGCAGTTCTTAGTTGGTAGATAGAAGTGCCTTCCTGTCATTTGTGTGAAATTTCTGAAATGCTGAGAACCCCACAAACACATCTCCCAGCCCAGCTGACTGTTGGTCTGAGCTGCTCACTTCCACTCTTCTGCTGTGGAGATCAATGGGGTATATGCATATCAAGTCTACCTTTCATATGCCACTTGCTGTTGTAATTAATTTTCTTTATGTGTTACCCAGGGCTAAAACTAAGATGTCTCCTCAAGGAATTAAAAGATTCACTATGTCCTGTTTGTCAATAATCTGTTGATTATTCCCTGTTGTGTGCTAGGCACCAATGATAATGGTTCCTCTAATCTCTAACTGATTGTACTGATAAACCATGGGTGAATTATTTCACAATATCATCATCAGTTGACAGAGAACTGGCTTTAGAACTATTCATTAACTTCATGACTTATTGATATAACTGAACTATGTCACACAGAATACCTGTCAGAATAACTCAGCTGCATAGAACCTGGAAATTAGTATGATTTAAGATGGCTTGATATGTGAACAGAAATAGACTAATTTACTTCTTTCTGACTCTTTTTATTTCCTGCTGCAATATTACATTAGTCCTTTTCTTTTCATAAAAAATAATTGGAGAGATACAAAGTGGACATGACTGCATTGTGAGATCCTCTCATATATGAGACAGGACAATGGAGTCTGTCTTAGGAGGAGCCAGCACCCCTCATATCTGCATCCTCCATATAATGTTTTGTTAACATTCATGGTCCCAATGAGTTTGTCCAAATTCTAACATCAAATTTTGAAATGAGTGATCTTTTTTTGTATCGTTGGACAATCAGCTTCTATTTCATTTAAACAAACATATTGCTTCCCTTGCTTCTTGATCTTCTGTTTCTTCACAAAAATCTGGATAAGTGATAACTCTGAAAATGCCATAAAACTGTAGAAAGAACTTCAGCTTTTGAAAGTGACAAAAATTAATTCTGTAACTGCTTCCTTAATATATCCCTACTTTCTTCCAGGCTATGTTTTTATTTTCCAAGCTCTAAGCAGCTTCATCATTACTGTGTGTTAAACACACACAGTGCCTCAGTTGAATGGAACATACTTTTGATCTGTCACAGGAGCTTTTCAATTTATAAAATGGTGTATGTGAGGCTCAATTATCATGTCAAAATAGAAAATAATTTCTTTCTCAAGCTGTATACAATAATTAAAAAAGGATTTTTAAAAGTTACTCAATAACCTAAATTAATGTGCAAAGAGCTCAAGCTGACCAAAATTCAGTCAGTTCTTTGTCTGAGGGGAACTGAATAATTCTATTTCTTGGAATTTATTTGTTCATTTTTCATACTACCAAATAATGGTATAGATAAAACAGAAGCTTGAGGATTTTTTTTTACTTTAAGGCATTATTCTGTGCTGTGTGCTACAATGAGGAAAGTCTCATTGAAAGCTTAGTCAGCTCACAGGGCTTTCACGGAATTTTTAAAGCCAGGAGCAAAGGAATTACATCTTAGCAGCAGGTTTGGATGTCTTTGACTCCCCAGGTCAAACTACCAGAACTGATTTCCAATTGAATCAGCTGTGGCTAGCTTTTGGCAAAATTTTACAGCAAAACTGCATACCTTATGAGATGCCTTAATTGTTGTGCACCCTTTCTCAACAGTATTAAATTTTAGGATTCATATAGCCATATATCTACTCATATCTGAACTGGTCTTTCTTACCAATAGAGAGAAATAGATGGTACTAGAATGCAATCCACCTTGTCCTATAGATAAGCCTAAAGCATGTCAGAGGAGGAGATTCCTGTTTCTTTCTGCTGACAAGAAGATATCAGGATGAGTAGCTCAGATGTAAATACCTATAATTCATTGACATGATTCCTATCCAACTATCGGGAAGCTCTTCCTTCTGATTCCTAAGTTTGTGTTTGAATGATATAGCAGAAACAAAGGCATGGTTACTAACATTCAAACATCTTCTTAAAGGCAATATTAGCCCTGCTGTTAACTTAGTCTTCATGGATTTTACACAGCAGCTCACTCCAAAGTCCACTCACATGAGGTCTGGAAATGTTATCAAGGGAAAGAAGAAAGTAGCTTTATCATGCTGCTGGTGGGTAAGAGAAAGCTGTGTGTGAGTCAGCACTGCTGGTGAGTCACCTCCACTGACCATCCACTGAACTACATTCACTGAAATCAGGTCTCTGGAAAAACTACCAATTTATCCACTCACAAAAGGCTAGCAATAGGGAATGTAATATACCTCTAATAATCTGGTAATAATTTTGCTCATGATGCGCTGAGTACTGTAATACAGCTTTTTCTGTAACGTCTTCTGAACAGCCTACCAGATGAAATGTCAAGTAACATCTTGTTCTTATAAAGTGAAAAGCATTCCAGAAGACATTGATATTTTTGAAATTCTTCCTTTAACTGGCTTAATATCATGCCCTTTCACCTGCAGATCTGTGAAGTATAAGGAGAAATGAGATGAAATAGTTCGTCTGCAATTTTCATTATCCGTCATGGTGTTTAATTCACTTCAGCTGCAACTTTAGTCTTATGTTTTCACTGATACTGAGAAGAAACTAGGGTTTAAAGATCATTAACTCTTAACTAACAATCCATGTCATAAAAATGAGGGAATTTCTAAGCTCAGAATTACCAAAGACTAGAAATACAGAGATGGACAAGTGATGTAGTATAGATAATTCGCTGTAGAACCCAATCCTAGCTTATTTCTCAGCAGTGATTTTATATAAATATGTATTTAATTGAAGCATTAAATACATATTTTATTCTTTAAAGAATAAAATAAATTATTAAAAGAACAAAATCAACATTTATTGTTTCCTACTGTTATTATTTTTATTACTAAGGAAAAGCCAGACTAATAACTGATTGATACAGTTGTCAATACAAACCAGAGCTAATGTTCAGGTACTCATGTCCACATACATGAATTCTTGCAGGTTGGTGAATTCTCTTCCATTCCACAGCTTCCTTGGTATGCTTTGGGGTATTGAGGTTGCATGGCAAGATTTCGGTAGTGGGGGCCTACAGGGGTGGCTTCTGTGGGAAGCTGCTAGAAGCTTCCCCCATGTCCAATAGAGCCAATGCCAGCCAGCGCCAAGATGGACTCAACACTGGCCAAAGCCATCAGCAATGGTGGGATAACGTGGTTAAGAAGAGGATCTGTGGCACGACCCGTGGCCCCGTGGAGAGAGGAGCCCATGTTGGAGCGGGTCTGCTGGATGAACTTGTGACTCCGTGGGAGAGACCCACACGGGAGCAGTTGGTGAAGAACTGCAGCCCATGGGAAGGACTCATGTTGGAGGAGTTGGTGGAGGACTGTCTCCTGTGGGAGGGAGACCAGGCTGGAGCAGGGGAAGAGTGTGAGCAGTCCTCCTCCTGAGGAGGAAGGAGCAGCAGATACAACGTGTGATTGACTGACCACAACCCCCATTCCCCGTCCCCCTGTGCTGCTGGAGGGGTGGATGTAGGGAAAATTGAGAGTGAAGTTAAGCCCAGGAAGAAGAGAGGGGTGGGGGGAAGGTGTTTTAAGATTTGGTTTTATTTTCTCATTTTCCTACTCTGATTTGATTGGTAATAAATTAAATTAATTTTTCCCCAAGTTGAGTCTGTTTTGCCCATGATGGTAATTGGTGAGTGATCTCTCCCTGTCCTTATCATCTCGATCCAGAAGCCTTTCATTATATTTTCTCTGCCCTTGTCCAGCTGAGGAGGGGAGTGATGGAGTGGCTTTGGGGGGCACCTGGTCTCCAGCCAGGGAGAATGCATCGCATTTGGTTTTTTCTCTTCTTTGAAAAACTGTCCTGTGTAAGGAAAGTCATCAGATTAGTTGAAACTGGCTGAGTTCAATATATGTAATTATGATTAACTCTCAATGTGATTTCATAAGTTCTAGTTAGCCCTGAAAATGTTTGGTTTGAAACTTTTTTTCAGAAAATGTAATTTTTAATTTGTAATCAGCATTATTTATCACAAGTAATTGGGTCTTTATTCTTGCTAGTAGTACATTTAGAGAGAGAAAGAACATACAAAGAAATCATGACATTTTCCATTTTATAGCTATATCATCCAGTTAATGGTTGGGATCCCATTGTGATTTTGTCCACTTGGCCTCATTGTGCTAGGACCTGTGTTGTTACCAAAGAAACAAACAAAAAAACTTAAGGGCTGGCTAAAAGAATGAAGAATTCACTTGGATAATTTTTTTTTTAATTACTTCTTTTCTATAAATCTCATTTTAGACACCTGTCTTTGCTCATTTGAATAGCTCCTTGTTTTCAGTTGGTTCTGTTGACCAGGATTATGGTTCATTTTCATGTACACAGATGGCTGGAGCCATTCCAGCTGCTCAGTGTCCATTGGCCTCCAGCTGCTGCTCCAGAAGGTCTTCTGCAAAATCTCTATCACATCTCTCTGCCCATGTAGTGCCCCAGGAACTCTAGGCCATCTCAAATGGCACTAGACAATCATGTCCAGAAAATTTAATCAAACCTCTAACATGCAAATTACTACTGAGGACCTTAGACACCTTACAGAAAAACATCTAAATTTTTTGACATCTACACTGAGGTGTATGAATTTTAACCCAAAAGCTACCCAAAATCCTTGGTAAGCTTGTTCAAATGAGCTTTATCTGATCACAGAATGACATGTTATTTAAATCAATCCTTTTATTTATTCTTATTAGAGCTCAATTGTTCATTAAACCACTTGATACTAAGCCATCTAGTGTTTCACATAGTCTATTCTGGAAAGACAGAATTCCATCTTCTGAAGAAGAATGTTATTTCAATCTACTATTATGACAGAAGAAAATGTTATATGTCATATCTATTAGTATCCACCCTTGCCAAGAGAGAAAGGTCTAAAAGTGCACATGAGGACAAGGTAAAGGATAAAACTATTTGCAAATTATCTGAAAAATTATTTGTAATGTCCAGTGGAGGAGGTTATACCAATACCCTTCAGAGGAATACAGTGAAACAGGTAAACAGAGAAGAACAGTCAAATAAAAAATCCAAGCAGATTCATGGCTCTGAAGAACAGATATTGAAGCTGCTCATACTATAGCTTTAGAAATATTTTAAATGAGATTTTACTGGTGATGTGTTTTGTTTGTTTGTTTGTTTTAATGTATATGTTTCCCTTTCATTATTATTATAATCTCTTTCTGCTTGTAGCTATGCTGTCTTCATGGATGGGTGAAACGGGCAAAGAACATTAGTCTCTAAACAGTAATCATATATAATGTGACTTTGTTCTTTTATTTTAGCTACCTAGACAGAAAGAAGAGCACAAGCTATTATTCTGGGGTTTAATTTTGCTCTCATTTGTTATCTTAGAAATGCCTGACTTGTTTACTTAATTTTCTGAGTATGATTTAAATGTATAGTCAGCTGTTAGCAAGACATGCATTTTTTAAGGCCAAAAAACCCTAAATATTTTTTAAACAAATCAAGTTGATAGTGTGCATAATTGTGCTAGCAAAGATTGTACCCAGGGACACGAGCCAAGCTTCTGCTCCTGTGTTCAATTGGAACCAGTAATAGCTGGAAAGAACAGAAATCGCTCATTACAGAACTCATGTGAGAACCTGAACTGAGGGAGTTTGGATCCAAAATGCACTCCCAGTTCTAAAGCAAGGTTTTTACAGCACAGAAGATTGTCTTTAATAATGTAACAAATTAGGAAAAGGATATTTGTTGAGGTACAATTACATTTAGGAGCTGTATCTATATTGCTAAATAAGAAGAGGATCAAGGTTGAAAGCACGCACTACTTCATGTCCCCAGTGTTTACAATAAGAGATTTGCCTTAGGGAGAACTGGTTGGAATAATCCAAACCAGATGTAAATTACAAAGACTCAGAAATGTCAACATTCAGTATCTATTGTCCTATCTCATTCCCCGGTTCTCTTTTATTCAGCACTGTAGACGTCCCCAAAAGTTGTATTAAATAAAATTACTCAGGGACTGCAAGCGTCCTACTTCCACAGCAGAATAACCATATCCAGGCTGCCTGCTGGGAACAGTCCCTAGACGATGCTAAGGCTCAAATCGGGTCAAGCATTTCTGCGGAGTGCTAGTAGTTTGGGTCAGTTCAAATGGCCAGGAAGCATGATAATGATGGGATAAAATGGACAGTGTATGTTAGTGCCTGGGCCCACAACCTGGCTTTGTTGAACTGTACCTTCCGTGAAAACTATTAGTCATTTCTACCTAATTCAGGAGTTAGCTTTCTGTGAAAATGTTGTTTGCCTAGTAAGTGGTTTTGAATGCTACATAAATAACTACTGAGATATCTGGATTTTCAAGTAGTAGTATAATAATAAGCTGGGGTAATTCCTGTTTCTACTATTCAAGCAGCAGCTATTTTGATCCTGAGGTAGTAAAGGTATATCAAGAAAGCACAAAGACAGGTTAGAGCTGTGTGGTGCAGTGCTGGCCCACAGCCACCTTACTGGTTCTTGCTTGTGTTAGTGGGCAGAATGAATGTCTATTTCCTTATGTGTTCAGATGAGTTGGCTTAGACCGGAGAGAAATATTGTGTTGCTTCCATCAGAATTTCAGGATGCTGTTTGGTTGGTGATTTTATGGAGTGGAATGAGTCTGCAGGCTTGAAATGCAGAGTTTTAGCCCTTGATCTTGGGCAGAAAGCAGTGGGTTTGACATAGCAGTGCTTGTACTTTCTGCGTCATCTCAGGGATGTAAAGGCTATAGCTGATTAGAAATCTCATTCTCTCTTTGAAAATTTCACTGAAAAAGCAAAAAAATTAAAAAGGGGCTGATGTACTTCACACAAAACTACAGCTTTTGTAGTTTGTTCTAAAAAAACACAGGATACTATCATGAGGGACTAAAAGAGTTGTAATACTAGTTATCTAAATACTGGTCTCCAATATAAGCTGGACTTCTAATTTAGAACACACTTTTTTGTTACGGATCTTTTCAATTATTGGAAGTGAAACCCTGCAGGAGATTCTGGCCTACAGAGTCATGAGTAGTTTTTAAATGAGATCACTAAAGAGAAACGCTGTATTTTTAAGTATTCAGATATGTAATTGTAAGGACAGGAATAAACTTTAGCATAGTTTATTCCTCTCATTTGAAAGAGGTCAAAATAGTCATACTTCTAGAAATAATTCTTCTAGTTTGATTTGATTAGGTAAATTGGATTCAGTGCTGGGATCCTTTGGGATTCCCTCCACAAGTACTTACAATATGCACATAAATGAAAGAGAGGAAATACTATGACTGAGCTTAGTTCACATTGACTGCAACAGAGTATCTTCAAGATATTTTTATTGAAAAAGAATGAAATAAAATTAATAGAAAATCAATGTTTCTCCTGAAGGTATATGATGGGTAAGATAAGTAAATAGGATACTAGATTTTTGTTGAAAGAGAACCAATATCCCATCAGTTTCAATAGTGTCAACATAAGTTCCCTTGCCTTACAGTGTTCATCACTCATGAGAGATGAAATCACATGTAACTTCTTGCAAGCACAGAAAGTAAAACAGTCTTCTCATTTAAACCAGATTTACTTACTTGAATTCATAGATTTTTGAGAACCAGAAGGGACCATTTTGCTTATTTTGTCTAACCGCCTGCATACCCTATCCTTCAACCTCTCAATTAATTCATGTTTTAAGATCAAAAACTGTTTAATCCAGAATATACATATTTTTTAAGAACCTAACCAGAACTGTCAATAAATTATTTTGTTATAGAACAACCTTTGTGGTTTTTTTTAAATGTATGATATTGATAATATAGATTTGTTTGATTCATTTGAATGTGTAAATAAAAGGTTTTGATGCATTTGTTATTTTCATATGCTTTGGCCTGCTACACAAATCTGTGAAATATGTTTTTGCCATGCAGGTGCTTACAAGGCTGGTTAAATAAATTCTTGAGGGTTTTTTGGGTTTTTTTCCTTTGTTTTTGGGGTTTTTTTTGATGCACTAAAGGATGAGCTCCTTGGTTAAAAACAAAAGTGACTTTTTTTTCCTTTTTAACCACTGTAATAGAATTCACTTCTGTGCCATCCTTTCTGAACAGAGGAAACAAGAACTGGATTTAGTACTAATATAACATCCTTAATCTGACTTAGCATTCCTATTTCTGTCCCCAAAGATATCCCATTAAATTTTTTGGCTAGAACACTACTCTTGATAATTCATAGTCTGCTGGCTATCCAGGACACCCACAATTATTTTACAGAACAGAATATTTTATCTTCTAATATGCATGTAATACAATATTTAGACTTGCAAATTTACATTTGTCTGTATTTTATTATAGTATGTGTTTAAAAATTCATTCCATTGCCTGGCTTACCAGATGACGTATCTTCTCAGGCAATTTGTTGCTTCTCTTTGTTATTTAGTAGTTGTCCAGTTCTTGTACCACTGAAAGATTTATCATTACCATTTTGTGGTTTAGGCTGCTTTTCAGGTCATTGATAAAGATCTTAAATAATCTGGAAAAATTACCAGACTCTATAGGACTGTACAACAAGCATACATTCTTAGTGATAATTTTCCTAATTATGCTTACACTCAGATTTGTCAGGAAGCTTCAAATAATACCTTTATAGATGCCTTTGCAGCTGTTGTAAGCTGTTCTTTTTTCTTTCTGAAATGTTACATAGTACCAAGTTGTATATTTAAATAATAGACTCTGTAAATACTTTATTACAACAATGTAACTTCTGTCATGCAAACCTGTATTTTCTTTCTAAATGATGAAATTTCACAAAATTTAATAATGGTACTTTTTGGTATTATAACCTTTTTCAGAATTGCTGTGCGTGTCAAAGAAAGTCTTCCACTAAGCCACCAGTGAAAATCCCAAAGGCCTTTTAGGCAATTGGACAGTGAAAGATCTAAGCTGGAGGCCTAGCTTCCCAAAGCTATGTAGGCAAGGTGTGAAGTTGTAGACTCCCAAGGACCTTTCAGTTTACTTAAGCCTGAATCATGCAGCTGTGTACATGTATCACAGTAGTGGTAAGAAAACCCAAATTTTCTCTGAAAATAAAATGCCACCAGCAGTAGACATGGTTTTGATATCAAAATTTTAGTTCAACAATCTTTCTCCAAAATTAAGGGAAAGATCCAGCAAATCTAACCTGAAATATTGGCATGCCTACTGCAGTCTCACAGCACTGGTGACCTAACCCTTGCCATAACTCAGTCATACTAACATGGTTGTCAATAATATTTGCTGCTATTTTCACAGAATCACAGAATCACAGAACAACAGGGGTTCAAAGGGACCCCATGAGATCATCTAGTCCAACCCCCCTCCTAAAACAGGATCACCTAGAGCACATTGTACAGGATCACATCCAGGAGGGTTTTGAATATTTCCAGGGAAGGAGACTCCACAACCTCTCTGGGGAGTCTGTTCCAGTGCTCTGTCAGCCTCGAAGTAAAGAAGTTTTTCCTTATATTGAGATGGAACTTCCCATGTTCCAGTTTGTGCCTGTTGCCCCTTGTCCTGTCACTGGCGCCACTGAAAAGCATCTGGACCCATCCTCTTGACATCCATCCTTCAGATATTTATAAGCACTAATAAGATCCCCTCTCAGTCTTCTCCAGGCTAAACAGACCCAGCTCTCTCAGCCTTTCCTCATACGAGAGATGCTCCAGTCCCCTAATCATCTTTGTAGCCCTCTGCTGGAATCTCTCCAGTAGTTCTTTGTCTTTCTTGAACTGGGGTGCCCAGAACTGGACACTACTCCAGATGTGGCCTCACCATGGCAGAGTAGAGGAGGAGGATAATCTCCCTTGACCTGCTGTCCACAGTTCTCTTAATGCACCCCAGGATATGATCGGCCGCCTTAGCCACGAGGGCACACTGCTGACTCATGCAGAGCTTGTTGTCCATGGGGACTCACAGGTCCTTCTCTGCAGTGCTGCCTCCCTGCAGGTCCACCCTGAATCTGTACTGATGCATGGGGTTATTCCTCCCTAGGTGCAGGACCCTACACTTGCCCTTGTTGAATTTCATTTAGTTCCTCTCCACCCAACTCTCCAGCCTGTCCAGGTCTTGCTGAATGGCAGCGCAGCCTTCTGGTGTGTCAGCCACTCCTCCCAGTTTTGTATCATCAGCAAACTTGCTGACGGTACACTCTGTCCCCTTGTCCAGGTCATTGATTAATATGTTAAATAAGACCAGACCCAGTACTGACCTCTGGGGCACACCACTAGCTACAGGCCTCCAACTAGACTCTGCGCCACTTATCACAACCCTCTGGGCTCTGCCATTCAGCCAGTTGTCAATCCACCTCACTGTCCACTCATCTAACCTACACTTCCTAAGCTTACTTATGAGGATGTTATGGGAGACAATGTCAAAAGCCTTACAGAAGTCAAGGTAGACAACATCTACTGCTGTCCCCTCATCCACCCAGCCAGTCATGCCATCACAGAAGGCTATCAGATTGGTTAGTCATGATTTCCCCTTGGTGAATCCATGTTGACCACTTCTGATAACCTTCTTTTCCTCCACATGCTTAGAGATAACCTTCAGAATGAGCTGTTCCATCACCTTTCCAGTGATGGAGGTGAGGTTGACTGGCCTGTAGTTTCCTGGGTCCTCCTTCTTGCCCTTTTTGAAGACTGGAGTGACATTGGCTTTCATCCCATCCTCAGGCACCTCTCCTGATCTCTACGACTTTTCAAAGATGATGGAGGGCAGCATAACAATAACATCTGCCACCTCCCTGAGGACTCATGGGTGCATCCCATCAGGGCCCATGGATTCAAGGATGTCAATTTTGCCTAAATGATCTCTAACCCGATCCTCCTCGACCGAGTCTTCCTTTCTCCAGACTTTCTCTCTTACCTCCAGAGTCTGGGATTCCTGAGGGCCAGCCTTAGCACTAAAGACTGAAGCAAAGAAGGCATTCAGCAGCTCCACCTTCTCTGTATCCTCCATCACCAGGGCACCTACCTCATTCAGCAGCGGGCCCGCACTTCCTCTAGTCTTCCTTTTGCTGCTGAGGTACTTGAAAAAGCCCTTCTTACTGTCCTTGACATATCTTGACAAAGCAACCACATTTTGAAAGCATGAAACAATTCAGTCTGTTTCAGACTACTTAGTAGCTACTGTCAGGAGGAAAAACATTTGATTATTGAATTAAAGAATCTGAGCCAGTGAAGTTTTGGCCAGTGTAAAGGAGTCTTGCTAGATTGAAGCAAGTGCAATGCACAAGCCTGCTCCAGCTGATATTTTGGACTGGATAAAGTTATAAGAATTCTTAACATTTGTAAGAACCTATTTCTTTAGCTATTATGAAGTTTATATGTATCAGACGTAAACTGAACTGAATCTGGATGGGGCAGAGGGCACATTGTGTGTGTGTGTATATGACAGTCCTACCACTTAGTATTTAAAAAGCTGGATGACATCATTTGTACATTTGATAAGTGAGAGAGATGAATGTTATTCTGCTCAACAGGATGGAGAAATGAGTTAAACTTTGAGATCTCTACCTGTTGTCTTGTAGACAATGCTGGCATCATTGGCCATGCCTATAGTCATAAATAAAAAGGAGCCAGAGACCAAGCTTGTGTACTGGACCCAAATCACCTGCACTGCTTAGGCCAGTATCAGCTATCCCTTTGCTTTGTTTTAGGTCACCCTTATTAGTTCTCCCAAAACAATGCCTGGATGTGATTTGGGAAATAGCTCTCTCCAGGCTAGCGCTGGCTTGAACTGTACTAGCTTGTTCTGCTGCTCCCTGGTCAGGCATTTGATATTGTCCCAACACATACTTTCCTTCAACTTCTACCAGATTCCCATGTGACACACACACAGCATACAACATGCGTGTTTTGCATTCACCAGCACAGAGCTGCAGCACAGCTCTCATGCTATTCCAGACATTTCAGACTGAAAAATCCACACAAAGTAATTGTATCTTAAGGCCATGTGGAAACCATATGGGTCTTGAAAAGATCCAGGGCCAGCTGCTATGTAACATGGATGCTGTCTGTCTGCTCTAAAGGGGATTAGCCTGAAGAAGTGAGCACATGTCCATATGCATTCCAATTGGCCTCTGAGCCAGGAATTGGTGCCTGATGGGTTTTTTATATAGCAATAAAGACAAAGACATTTTGTATTTTTTTAAAATTAAAAATGAAGTATACATCTCCAGATACCACTCCTTTAAATCTGGCTGCAAGCCAGAAACAAAAAAAGTAAAAAAAATCAGAATTCTCATCCTGTGGATCCTGAAGCTTTCTTTTTAAATCAGATAATTACTGTAGAGACATATGTGAAATTTTGAGTACTCACAGAAATTCTCCATCTGTACTGCTAACTTACATATTGTATCTTGTCTTCAGCTGTTGCAGGGCAAATCATTTCCTAAATATGATACATGGGATCTCCAACAAACAGGCAGTGGTGGAGGTGTAGATGAACAAATCAGTGGAGATTGTGATGATGAAGATGGTTGCGGAGGATCAGGAAGTGGAGAAGTCAAAAAAGTCCTGAAAATTACAAACTGTGAGTCCATGATTCTGTTTCCTTCGTGCATTTAAATAGTGAATTGGCATATTTTCCACTAAGAAATACCACTGAATTATCTTGTAAAAGATATGGAAAAGTTGTCTGTATAATGTTTCCAAGATTTACATGAATATGACTGCAATTATAGGATTTCTATGAGCATGGTATGAATATGAGTATCAGTTTCATTGTAACATGTTAATACCTATTTGGCATAGTGTAGACTGACCTCAACACAGTATTTTAGCCAAATAAAAGGTGTTGCAATGACATATCCCTGTGAGTTACTACTTAAACATAAAAGGTTTGGCAGTTAAGCTGAGAGATTATTCTAATTTTTCATAGAACTATGGGAAAATATAAGGTTTAGTTGTGGTAGCTGAATTTCATGGAGCATTATTGGAACCAATGTACTGCAGCCCACTCGACAACAATGCCATTATTACTTCTTACACTTCTTTCTGCTTTTCATACTGTGTGGGGTTTGTTTTTTTTGTTGGTTTTTTGGTTTTTTGTTTGATTGATTTTTTGTTGTGTTTTGGGTTTTGGTTTGTTTTTTTGTTTTGTTTTTTTTTTTTTTTTATTTTATGAACCACATTTGTAACAACTTTCTTCAAAAAAATAATTTGTGTACTTTAGTGGCATGGAACTGTGAGCATGAGCAATTGGATTGAAGCACAAGTAAGTTAACTACTTCCCTGAATCAGGATGTTATTCTACATCTTTTACTTCTCTGTCCAGTGTAGAAATATAGGCAGAGATGATGGGAATAGATGCCTGGTATCATCAAAATTGCATTTCTGCATTTTGCTTTTTTTTTTTTTTTAATTTTTTCACATTTTCTGCATTTTGCATTGCAAAATTCAGTACTAATAGATAAGAAGTCAAGGTTGGTGTCAATCCCTGAATTTATCTATATTTACTGAATTTGAGTGTACTCCAAGTTTCCAAGCTTAGGTGAGAACCCCAGGTCCTTCTTGACTTGACAGTGAAAAGGCAACTTAGAAATGTGGCCATAGAGAAGCTGTAGTGTATGCTTGCCCAATTCTGATTTGAACAACTGGAGAAATGGAACTCTGAACATCTTGGGGCATGCGTTAACAGGTCAGTTTGGATTCAGCCTACGATGCTGTTGCACTGATACTTAGTCTATACATTTTCAAGCCCTGTTATAGCTTGTCTAGATGAGATTTTAAGAGATCTGCAAAAAGATTAGGACACTTACTTACTTCCTGAGAGTGCCTTTGAAGTTTTGACTTTGAAAAAAAGTTAGAGATGAAATATTTAAAAACAGATGTTCCTTGGAATACTGGATATATTATATCTATTTGATAATGACACTCTATGGTATGGAAAGACTGTAAAATAATCTTAGAATATGACTAGGGCTATTAAGCAAGTACTAAATGATGAAAGAATTGTGAGAATAGTACATTTTCTTTCACCCTTTTTTACTCCATTACAATTTTCTTCATATTGATATATTTAGTGTAATCTTTTCAAAATGTCAAAAATATAATTAGCCTTCATATTCTCTTTATACTACATGTATTATAAATCTCTAGAATTATAAGCTATGTATTAGGCACACTGAAGTTTGCATGTAACATTGTTTCATTTGAACCTTTTCTAAGATATTACTTAACAAATGTGAGTCCATACTGTTCAGTCTTATGACTTGTGCATATATCTTGAGTTACTAGTACCTTCAATGAGTTGTGATTTTATGGATTTATGCTGGCATGCATTTAACATTTGGAATGCACCTTAAAAGGTGTCTTGAATGTATACTAGAAAGTCCTAGACAACACTACTTTGTTCTGGGATATCACACATGCTTACTGACATGGACATCATGTCCAATAGAACTGTTAAAACATTCCAATTATTAAGAATTTTGTTACAATATGCATCAGGAAAATATTTTTCTTCAGAAATCACTTAAGTGATTTAATATAAATGACACAACTTGAACAATACTTCTTTTGCATCACTATGATATATGAGTAGGACTTTAGGAATTCAAAGTGAAAGTGAAAAAAAGTAAACCAAATACATTTTAGTAAGCAAACAAAATTATCTTCTCAAGATTTATGATTCTACATAACTAGTGTGGTGGGTTGACCCTGGATGGGGGCCAGGTGCCCACCAGAGCTGCTCTGTCACTCCCCTCCTTCACTAGACAGGGGAGAAAAGGTATAACGAAAGGCTTGTGGATCGAGATAAGGACAGGGAGAGATCATTCACTAATTATCGTCACGAGCAAAACAGACTGAAATTACAGAGGAAATTCATCTTATTTATTACTAAGCAAAACAGAGTAGAGGAATGAGAAATAAAATCAAATCTTAAAACACCTCCCCCTACTCCTCCCATCTTCCCGGGCTCAACTTCACTCCCAGTTTCAACCTCCGCCCCCCCCAGCGGCACAGGGGGACGGGGAGTGGGGGTTACGGTCATTCATCACACGGTGTTTCTGCCGCTTCTTCATCCTCAGGGGGAGGACTCCTCTCATTGTTCCCCTGCTCCAGCGTGGGGTCCCTCTCACGGGAGACAGTCCTTCATGACCTCCAACGTGAGTCTCTCCCACGGGCTACAGTCCTTCACCAACTGCCCCAGCATGGGTATCTTCCACGGGGTGCAGATCTTCAGGAGAAAACTGCTCCAGCGTGGGGTCCCCCACGGGGTCACAAGTCCTGCCAGCAAACCTGCTCTGGCATGGGCTCCTCTCTCCATGGATCCACAGGTCCTGCCAGGAGCTTGCTCCAGCGCGGGCTTCCCATGGGCCACAGCCTCCTTCAGGTGCCTCCACTTGCTCTGGCGTGGGGTCCTCCATGGGCTGCAGGTGGAATCTCTACACCCCCTCATTCTCCCTCCATGGGCTGCAGGGGTACAGCCTGCTTCACCATGGTCTTCTCCATGGGCTGCAGGGGGATCTCTGCTCCGGCGCCTGGAGCACCTCCTCCCCCTCCTTCTGCACTGACCTGGGTGTCTGCAGAGTTTCTTACATCTTCTCACTCCTCTCTCTGGCTCCAAAAGCGCTCACTAACTGTTTTTCTCATTCTTAAATATGTTATCACAGAGGTGCCGATTGGCTCGGCCTTGGCCAGCAGCGGGTCTGTCTTGGAGCCGGCTGGCATTGGCTCTGTCAGACACAGGGGAAGCTTCTAGCAACTTCTCACAGAAGCCACCCCTGTAGCCCCCCTGCTACCAAAACCTTGCCACGCAAACCCAACACACTAGAATTAAAATTTAAAAGATAAACATCATCATGATTTAAGCTGGTGAAATTTTCTTAGATTCAGGTGACTGGTATAAATTTCAAGCTAAATCAGGTCCTGAACTCCTTGTTTTTAAACTAAATAGCTAGATTTACTCTGATGCTATTGTTTACTGATCTTTAAAAGCATGGTAGAACTGCAGCTAAACCTGAAAGTTGACTACAGTATGTTTGATCCTCAATGTTAGCTTTCTAGTTCTAGTGGGGTTTTGTGCATCCTTTTTTTTTTTTTAGTTGCATACAAATGGTCAGAAATGTCTGAGTACTCTTCTGTATTTAGATATGGTTCGTATTTTATCATATATGTCATGGAAGACCACGAAAACTTGTTGCATAGAAACTTATATTCGCAGTCCTAAGTACACTGATAGAAAAAAAAAAAAAACACAACCACACTTACAGAGCAAACAAGATCAAAAAGTTAGATTTGTTCAAATACAACCCTTCATAAGCTTCTGATCTGCAAACACTTGTAATCTTCCTCAGAAGTCAAGCTCAAGAATTGCTGTACATCTGCACATTTTTACTTCGTTTCTTCTGATATATAACAGATCATTGTTCAGCTTTTCCACTGTTACATGCTGCTTCTATGCATTATAAAACACTAGCTTATCAGTGTAACATGACCACATTTTTAAACTGAAAAATAAACCTCAACTGCAGTAGAACTGGACAGGTAGAGACACAATGGACTGAGTTTGCCAGTGCCCACATAGCAACTTATGAATCATAACAGAAGAAAAATTACGCACGTTAAAAATATCAATGGCCTAGTATTTCATTGTTGTTAACTTTCATTTGGTGAAAACCAGTATGAAAACCATAAAGACAGAAGACAGAAGTAAGGTTTGGCAAAGAAAACATAAATGTGGGTCATACTCCTCTTTCTCTATAGTACAAAGACTTAGTTTTCCATCTATTTTGATAAATTGGTGACAGTAGACATGTAAAAGACATGAATGACACCAGGATTGAACTGAAGCACCAAATAGTCTGAATGTGTGAGTATGAAATCAACTTTTAGTGTTACAGTTTTAAACACATACTCCTGTTACAGTCATTTTGTTACAGTCTTGTCTAGGAAGAACTTTTAAGTAAAAAGTAAAGTAAAAAAGTTAACTTAAAAGCTCTCAAGAAGTTTTAATAAAGTCCAGAAACAAGATACTTACTTTCTTGTGATAGATAAGTGTTCTTATAGGACTTTATAACACATTTATGAAGCTCAAAAAAGAATTATGACTTATACAACAACTTATTTCATAAGTATTTTTTTTCAATGTGTCATATTAAAATAGGTGAAAAAAGATACTTTATGGAGTTTAGTAACATACACACTTTAACTGTATGCACATAAGTAAATCAATTTACCTTATACTCTTTTGATACACGGAGACATACAGATAATATTTTTTCTGCACCAAAGAAACTTTTCTCAGTCTTTTTCTTCTGGACAACTTTGCTTTCTCTCATAATCAGCCAGGAAAGAAAAGAGGATTACTAACTACTCTGTATTATAAAAAAGTCTGGAGGTCCTAGCCAAAGCCCGGGCTCCTTTTTGTTAGCTGTTCCAGATATTTTCACCAAGGAAATGATCTTGTCCGCAACAAATTCACAATATAAATAAGCTGATAAAATATGATACCAAAGTAGCCCTTTTAAGTGCATTGTTTTGTATAAAAATAGGAAGTGTGGAGAGACATCCACTTTTTCTGAGGCCATGTCATTGCTTTCTGAACATACATATGATTCTCAGACCTGAAAGGAACAGCGGAGAACGGAGAAGATACGTTTCTGCCAAGATAAACCTCTAGCAATTTTATGTGAACACATAGCCTCTGAAGTCAAAGATGACTTATTTCTACACTCAGTATTACAGATGTAAGAATTGTTTTCACTTAGTGTTGGAGACTGACAAATGTGTGGTGACAGGCTTTAGGCTTTGGAAGGCCAATGAAGGGATTTGGTATTTATGACTCAGAAGTGCTAGCTCTAGTATTACACTAGTGCTTAAATTATGTTGTATTTTGAAAAATTCTGGTTTTCATATCAGTTAATCCTTACATTACACTCAGTGTTTCAAAGCCCTACAATTGTGCTGACTGCTTCGCTCTTCATAAGTACTTTTAAAATATAGCAAATTGGTGCAGTTATTTGAAGGAATGGTACTAGAAAGGATAGTGTACTTTAAATGTATAAAATAAACAGTAGTATAAAGTCTTGACACTTCATTTGCTAGTTTTATTCTACTCTAACCCAGGAGCTCCCACAGGACTATTTCATGCGTCACAATGAATTACCTCCTCAAAAACCCCTACAGAATGCAAGAGGTAATAACAACAAATACTTATCACATATATATTGATTTGAATCTGTTGTCAAATAGCTCTATGAGGAAGGGCTAATCCTGATATCACTCCTCTGAGGTACTCAATACCATCTATCAAAATTCTCATAAGACTTTTAACAAGACCACTAATTTTCTGAAATGTGCTCTACCACTGCTTTGTTTTTCTTGTCTCATTTTAACATGCAACACACGTGTTTCTTTACTACAGCCAGAGATCTCCTAGTTCAGGGTTTATATAAGTAGAAATACCAAGGGTGTCTTTGTGCTTAAGGTATATACAAGCAAACTTTGTCTCTCACTTGTTTGATTTTTCTCTCACCTGATATCCAACCTATCTGAGGAAAAAAGTTTCTGAAATGTTTTATTTCTAGGACTCCTTAATCTGTAGATTATTATTTTCTTGTTCAGGCTACACAATAGAGGGAAATAACTTCGAAAAAGCTTTATGTTGTGATGTCCATATAAAAAGAAGGTACTATGATTCAAATAAACCAGTTTGTGTCTCTTATCTGATGTTATACTGCATTCTCAAGTCTCAAACATCCTTTCTCCTCTTTCTGCTCCTTCACCCACTTCAGTATAGTTGTTTTTTTCTCTTTTTTTTTTTTTTTAAAATCTGATTCTGATGACATCTTCTGTGACCAAAGCTACTTAAAGCTAACACCTGTGTGAAACTTCATTTAGCCTCGCTAATTCAAGGACAGCAAATGCCACGAACTGCTATACCTGGAAATGTGCAAATTTTGTAGAGGCTTTTCCATCTTGCTTCTCACCACTGCCAGGCCTATCCAGGGCAGGGCACGGTCTTTTCCTAAATTAGAATAACAAGAGTAATATAAATTCAGTAATACCAATTCATCTGAATAGGTGGGATTGGAAGAAAGGGCTATGGCAACAGGGATCATGCTATTGCTCATTTGTACAGATGTTTCTCTTGGTTGGCTCATCAGCCATTCCCACTCTAAATGTGCTGGAATGGAACAGTTACTGTTCACTGAAAAAAATAACTAGTCTGAATACAAATCTTAGCTACATCTTAACATATGATTTCACTGAGGTAATGTTCATTCAAAGTACTCAATTGGGACACAAGAAGAGGAAAAGACTGTTTTAGGCAACAAAGGCAAATGTGACAAAACGACTGCATTTATCTCGAACTGTGTTTATTATAAAAATCCATCTGCTATTAGGCACATAGGACTTAAATGAATCATTGCAAGAGTAGATTGAGATACATTCACTGAAGGATTTTAATATGAAGAATGAGGATTCACAATCTGAAGTGGAAGTGATATGCAACCACACAGACTGTCAAATGCTAAATGAAGAGCCCCTGGATTACTCTTAAACATCTTAAAAAAAATCATACCATTTAAACTTAAACCAGCCTTAATCTCTATTTTAACTCATCAGAAAGCAAACTTAAAAATATATGTATACAAATAAAATAGATTAAACATTCTAATGAATAATAATCCATTTAATGACCTGATATTCCCCCAAAGTATTTTTTTAGGGTTTTGTATTTGAAAAGTTCAGGCTGGATCTGCTGTTTTACTTCAAAATATTTCAATGCTTCCACCACAGTTATTTAACAATAAGGTTGTTATTGACCAGTGTCTTTGAGTACACTTTGTCCCAGTGTAGTGGAAGGCCACTATCTTTGTCTCACAAAGTAAATCAGATTAAAGTAACAGAAATATGATCCAAAACTAGAGTCTTGCACATTTCATAGCCCTTTTCCTTAAACATTTATTGTTTAATTAAAGAAAGAAGACAAAGACTAATAAGTAGACAACTCTGAAAGTTATACTTTCAGACTTATAAATTGTCAACATGGTATCAGGTAACACAGTTAATCTGTTCCTACGTGCACTGGGAAATCTCTTCTGCTATTTCTACACCATTCACCATTCTTGGCTCCAAAAGTAAAGCATTGGGGTCCAAACCATGGTGGAAGTGAAGTGAAGGGCTTCTCATTAGATTTCTGATATCTGTAACTGTCTCAGGATTCAAAGACTTAAGAAGACTGCTGGAATGTGCCAGATAGTGAAAGCAATAAAATCTCAGTTATGATGTTTGCCATCTGTTATAATGTTTTAAACTCTTATCTGCATTATGTATTACCTCAGTAACGGAAGAGATCCCTTATATCTGACTAGGATTTCAGGGTTTATTTTGTTTACACACAACAATATTCTTCCTAATCCCCCATTGTTAATGTGAAGTCTTCTTCTTCAGGTGTCTTTGGAAGAACTACATGAATTCACTGTTTATATGTTCACTCAGTTTAGAACGTCTCAGTTCTATTAAAAATGAATAATAATAAAAAAAGTCCTTTCTGTGAACCCCAGACTTAGTTTAAATATTGCACTAACTTTTAATACTTGCTTTTATACACAGATTTTATATTCTGTTTTGTGGAATGGATTAACCATTTCTTGCTTACCTGGAAGAACTGATATTTAATGGTGGTGTTGGATGTATTTTAGTGGAATCAAATGGAGGCTTTTTTAACTGTACTAAATTCTCCAAAAATAGACTGTGTATATTCCCTGTCTCATAGTTCTGTCTGTAGCTGGTGGTTTGTCTTTCAGATAACACGTCTGAAAGATAATTGTGGAGGAAGAGCCGGAAATGAAGGATGTTACAGAACAATCCACCCAATTTTAAAATGTAAGAAGAGAGTGCCTTGCCCCACTGTAGCACCCGCTGTGACTTTTGCCCTAATTCAAGGCAAAAACATGCTTTCACACAGAAGGTGTTTTTACCACCCCCGTGTTTCATAGGAGTACCATTCAGAATTAATTTTATAGTCTGCAGCAGGGAACTTGATGTATTAGTCACTGTCAGGTCTGTTTGAGCAAGGACTGTATCTGTAATTGGCTTTCTGGTCCTCTGTGATTGCTTCTGTACTTTTTGCACTAAAATTAGGTGAAACAAGCAGCTCAAAAGTATCTACATATCTGGAAGACTGTTCAGAAAAAAATTGGGTTATTTTCCCCTCTCTGTCCAAGAAAACAGCTTGAAGGATACCCCTGCTGGTAAGAAGGAAAGGTTAAAAGGAAGTGAATGAATCTACGGAGATGAGTGAGCTTTCCTTCCTGCCCTGTTAATTGCAGGCCCAGTGTTCTCCAGGCTGATAAATTACCCTTTTATTACTCCAACAGCACATAAAGTGACTACCTCCTCCAGGATGCCAACTTTAGTCCTATGTAAGCCAACTAGTTTAAAGGTGGTTCAGGTGATACACAACCTGCATCATACCTTGACCGTACAGTACCATACTCTGTATTTCTCTGATTATTCCAAAAAGGAGCTCCTGAAGAGCTGTAATCTTCACAGCAGAATCCAGATCAGAAAAGGACATACCAGAGTATATCCTTTGTGCTCAAGTTCAGGAGGCATACAGCAGGAGGCAGGAGGGGTTTTTTTTGAAAGTTGCTAAAAACTGAGAAGCAGAATTTATTCAACAGGCAAGTGCTGTACACTAACATTTTTGTAAGAGTGGCACTAGCTACTTTCCTTCTACCGCTGTGGAAATATGAAAACATTTAGGCCATTCTCTTTCCAGATAATTAGCTGTAACATCTCTTATCTTATTTATTTTCCTCAGGAAATATAAAAGAATGAATGAGAAAGCAATATACATTGATAATTTGCTGGAAAATTTGTTTCTTTACTGGTAACTGTGAATATTTATACATTGGTTCAAATAAATAATACATGCAGTAAAAGGCTCCAATTTTCTGGTAACTTCGGAACTAGTTGTATTATTATAAGGTAATTCCCATAAAAATATAACCTCATGTTATTAATGCAGGTCATTTGTAATAATTACACTGCTCTGATCTGCTGTGTTTTAGACCAGTGGCTACGCTTGTTAAATGTTTTTTGATCACTTAAAACCTTTGAAGAGCAATTGTGCCTCTTTGTGTTTGTGGTAGCCTCTTTCATAACAATCTTCCTGTTGAGCGTTACATGTTAATACCAGGCAATGCACTGTTGAAAAGTACAAAATTTTATATTAGCTGACATTATCTCTGCCTCTGTATGAATTCCCTCAGAAAATTTTATTTAAACCTTCCCTTTGTTTGTTTTTGAATTAATGATCCAACCTGACAGTACAGCTTTAATCCATTACTCAGGTTAAAATCATCACTCAGGAAGTACAAATGTTGACTCCTGACAAAAGATTGTGTTCAAGAGAGAGAGTTGATACTCTTTAAATAGGAAACAACTAAAAATTGAAATGTCATCATTTGTTTTTTCCAATGCATAATATGAATATGCAAGTCATATCTTTTTGCAAAATAAGATACAAGGAAGTTGTCTTGTAACTTTTCTCAGTTTTTACATGGCATTTCAAATGGAATTGCTTTGTTTTTTCTCTCACTGCTTCATGTCATTATACATCCGGCAAATTTACCTGTGCAAATTTCATAGGCTGCTGAAAGTCTATGCCTAGGAGTCCACAAGTGATTTTTTTTGGTGGAAATCATTGGAACTTATGTACCACTGTGACATTGTTTACTGCTTCAATAACTTATGTCATTATGTATTTCTTTGCCAACACTTGATCACACATACAGAAAAATCTCTGAACTTCATATATGTTGATAATATGTATCTTCTTGCTGAAAGAAAATACTGATTTATTGAAATGTAAATTTTCCCCAGGAATGTACTGATTACAATAAATCTTTCTCTTCAAAAGATTTTCAGTTCCCCAAAAGCCAAGGGAAAGACAGAAGAGCTCAGATTATCACAGTCTTCCTGTGAGAAGGAAGAGTGGGATACCCCTAGAATCCCAATTAATATTAGCCTATAAGAACATTATCGATACGTTATGTGATGTCATCAAAGTTGTGTGATTTACTAATCCAACCCCCTCAAATGAGCCAGTGGAAAATTGGTTAAGGTTAGTCCTTCAAAAAGCAGCAGAATATGCCCAAGTATGTTAACTCCTATCTTTACTCATTATAAGTCTGTCTCTCTCTGGTCCAAAGACTTTTTAGTTAATTGGATAGAGTAGGAAAAACTAGAGGGAGATTATAATCAGGCTAAGTCTTCAAAGCTGTAGTTAAAGTCATTCAGCTAGCATATGGGGGAAAACAGAACAACCACTTCACTACTGTCTCACCTAAATTTAGGTCTTGTCCTAAAAAAAAAAAAGAAAAATGTTTATATTTCACCCCATTAAAAGATAAGAACTTTGAAAATTTCATCAAAGGAAAAGAAAATATTGTGTACAACTCTTAAAAGAAAGGAGCGTGCCTTTATGCATTTTTTTCATATAAAACATTAGAATTCTTTATCTACTCTAGATTAAGTTACATCATAGCATTTATTTTTGCATGTGCATCTGAGTTACACAAAAACAAGACAAAATATACTGCTTGTTTATGAAAAATCTGGCTAATTGGAAAGTAATAAGGCTAATAGACTAATGTTACATTTTAAATGAGTTATGATAAAATTCTTTCTGAAGTCAGTGGGCATCATTTCACTGACTTCATAGGAGCTTGTATTTTCCAGAGAGACTACAAAATGACGCTAGTAGGAGTTACAAAGTTCTAATTATTTTTAAGAGGAATTACCTTATAACAATACCACTAATTCTGAAGTCAGCAGAAAATTGGAGCCTTTCACTGCATATATTATTTCATTGAACTAATTTCTAACATTATCATTATATTTCTAATTATTCATTGATTATATTTCAATAAATCAATATTCCTTATAATTTTAATGTGTTATTTGAAATGTGTTTTATAATAATAACATATTTGAGATCTGCAAAGAAGATTTTTTTTTCATAACTCTTGAGGTGATCACTGCATCCAAACCACCTTTACTGTTCTGTCAAGTTCTTCCATGAATGCATTGGATGAGGATTTACATTGCTTTGCTTTACACAAAATAGAAATGAACATGAGCTTTCCCACAAAAATATGTTCTTTTCAAGCGATTGTGTTTAAATCAATCCCTTTCTCTAAGTGGTGAGGTCTAGTCCTCAAAAAAACTAGTCGGCCTCATGTGTAATTTTATATTATTACTAAGAGATTTTTCTTTAACTCATAATTTTGAATTTTACCTTTAAATTCTGCCATGAGTGAATTGATCTTTAAAATCTTGTTCATGTTTTGGACAGGCTGGGATTGGAGACAAAATTAGCAAAGATCTGAATAGTTGAGAATTTGGCTTACACTCTATTTTTACTCCATATTTTATTATAATTTTGGGGGGGCGGGGGTGGGGGGGGCGAAGAGCAGCATCCCGTGGTTGATATCATATTTCTCATACTGCCTGTGGTACCTTTTTTTTGCCACTTTAGATGACTCTTATTCTTCCACTGTGTTTCTACTTTACTGACATAAAGCCTAAAAGAAAATGTTTAAAATAACCCCCAAAACCAAGAAGGGGTTCTTTTTAGTAGAAATTGACTCTTACTACTTTGAGGGACAGAAAATAAAAAACTAAGCCCTATGCAGTTTGAAAGGATTATCATATTCTAGTAACAATTCCCTAAAATTATCAGGTTAGCTACTTTAATATTACAGTAACCCTCCTACAATTTCACCACCCTAAATCAAAATGTGAATGTTGGAAGACAGCTATACACTACTGTTCATTTCTTTATTTTCCTCAGAATATAATCTTACTTTAATAACAATAGTTACAGGGACAGGATTTTTCTTCATGTTAGCTGTTCATAATGTAAACATCTGTGCTTGAACTAATAAATTTAGGTTCCTTTTATAGTCACTGGAAACAAAAAAACATGTGCCATTGGAAATAAAAATGTGAGGGCACATTTCATTAGGTATATATTAAGCACCTCTGTTCGGATGAGAATAATTGTGCCCTACAATCCTTATTTCTCTCAACTGATTGTAAAAGGACTCAAGCTTCAGTAGCTCAAGTACAGATATCTAAAGTTAGTTTGAGTAACTTCCATAAGTTAGGTTTTTTGCTTTTACTCTGGTTTTTATTTAATTTTGCTTATTTTTAAGTAAAAGTTAAATATTTTTCAATGTACTTTACAGTTTTATTTTCAAGATCACTGATGATTTTTTACAATGTAAAATAGAAGGGCTGCTTGCAAATACAGACAATAAGGCCTGCAAAATGGAATTCACATTGTCTGAAAAGCCTCATTTGCTAGGAGAATAAATCATTCCTTTTTTCCATCATCTATAACGGAGAAAGTGATTACTGGTGCAAAAGGATGTGGGAATGGCTGTGAATCCCATGGTGTGTCTGGTTATCAAACTGTCTGGGTATCTGTTTCATCTATTTCTCTTTTTAGATTTGGAACACAGAAAAATAAATGTTAAAACTACAACAACCCAAAACTTTTATAACCATTAAATTAAACCCAAATGATTTCACTGAATTAAAAAGGATCTATAAAACACTTTTTTAACCTGCTTATGAAAGAATCTGCTTCTTTTTCAGAACAGTGAATCATATCAGACCTTTATCTTTCAATCTATTTTTTAAACAGATTGTAACCATGATAAATGTCATACTTCTATATACTCAAAGGTAGTCTATAATCAAAGTTAGTTCCTCTGCCTGTCATGTGTCTCCAGTCTTTATTATATTATTTAAATAAATCAAAGTGCGTGATCTCCTGAGAGTTCCCTTCGCAACCTGTACAGACACTTAAAATAGGTTAATTTCATATTTGCGTCTTAATGATTATAACTGCAATGCTCTAAATCATCTGCTTCTTGGTAATTCATATTCAGACCATTTTTTAACTTTTAAATAAAAGAGAATCAATTATTTTCTGTTTGTTACAGAAACTTAGCACTATTTTTTCCCCCAGAAATAATCTATATGGGAGATGTGACTATGCAAGCTCTAATTCTTAAAATCTGCAAAATGTGTATGAAATTTAAAAAATCAGCAAAAGTTTCCCAGAGAAGGGTGAATCTATTCTAAAATACTCAGTTATGATCTATATTCTATGAAGCAATGTACATGCAAGGCAGCAACTGAGTTTCATTTTTGTTCTGTTCTTCTAAAGGGAAGTGGTTAGACAACTGTATAATTCCAATATGCCCTATGAATGTGATGCCTCTTTTCTAGAATTAGTCTGCTAATAGGCACAATCACCAGTTTTTCATTTTCTACAAAGAACTGGATGGAAAAGATAGTGCAAGGGAAAAAGAATTCTTTGTGTCCTGATCCTCTTGGAAGGATTCCCCTCTAGATGAGACACTTAATAGTAGGTGGGACTCAGTTGTCTAGACATGCTGTCACTTTAGCTGATAATTTCAGGAGTCTGTTTCTGTATGTGCTCACTAGTTTCTTTTGACTGTATGAACTGTATTTCAAGTGACTATAGCAGGAGCTAGCTCACATTAAACCTTGTATTGTAGATACCTACATTCAGATAAGTGAATCTGGGGATAAATTCCACTCTTTGTGGTTTCAAAGATTGGCTAACTAGCACAATTCTCTGCCAGATGTTGGCCAGTAGCAGTGAGAATAGACATGCTAAACATGAGTCCTTTTTTTTACTTGGATCCCCATTAAGCAGATTCTGCTCAGGGCCAGTAGACATGCTTAAGGAAGGGAAAATCTCCTGCTTCACTGTAATTTACTCAGTTGCAGAAACAGAGGGTTACGCCACAGCTGAATAGACACAGATTTCATCACAGGCATCCTTTGTGGCATCATATAGTAACTAATATTTTTAATGTCAATTTCCTTAGGTTTCTGAAACATGGATCTTTTCTCTCATTTGGCTTCCTTTCTTGAGTATATGTTGCATGCAGTCATCCCCAGATTGCTTTTGCAACACAAGATTAAATTAAGGGGCCACTGAGTAGCTAGTATATTTCTTATTCAGATATATGATTAGGGCTTGTTATGAACATTGTAAGCATGGACAGCTCATATGGAAACGTGTGCCAGGTAGGGCATGAACCCTTTGTTTTTATTTTATTATCAACAATGCCCTAAGCATTAGGGACATGAGTCAATCAATGCCATTTTAATTCAAAGTCAAAAGGTCTCTGAGACCCAACCCGAAGGAGCAAAGATGTAGCCTTCACAAAAGGTGGTAGACTGAAATAAAAAGACTAAGAATAGGAAACTAGTCCAGAAGAAAGGAATTTTTGAGGAAAAAGTCTGATTGAGATGTCTGAATGAGAACAAGTTTGGATAGTGAAGGATGTATGAGAAATCGGCAGAAATGTCCTTGTTCACTACCTTTATTGTGTCTGTTCGACCATTTTTAATTTTTTTTTCAACATTTATAGGCTTAAATAGAAATGCTGACGTGTTTAAGACTACAGATCCAAGACCAAAGAGTGGATCCTGTGACCAGGTTTAGGATGCAAGAAACACATTTTGGGACACTTGCACAGGTGATATTGATATAGATAGCATAACACCCTTTAAGAGAGTCTTATGGATTGCAACAGTGACCTTTGGAAAATATGTCAGTTGTTAGACAGACCGGAGACAGCTGGCTGTTAAAAAATAGTATTTCTGAAATACCAGAGAGCAAAATCAGAACATGACTGTTGTTCCTAAAGGAAGAAATTACATATCAGCTAAATAGCTGCAAAATAATCACTTAGTTCATATCATGTTGATACTTTACATAGATAAATTCAGTCATTAGCAAAAAAACCCAAGGAACTATTAATTAAAGTGAATGTTTCCTAATCAAATTGTTTAGCAAAAGCTAGTTATAGACCAAAATATTGATCATACATTGTGACTTGCAGAAGTACTTGAGATTTATTAAAACATTTATTGTTTGTTAAATGTTGGCTAGTTAAAAGTGCACATCAGGGATTTTATATTCGATAATTAAATGTAGGTACTCATATATTTAAATGAAGCTAATAAGGAACTTGAATAGGTTTCCAGTTTACAATGTGTTAATCTCTGATAGTTCCAAGACTTAGAAACGTAAGACACTTTGACACACCTTAAATATAGGCAAACTAAGAGCACTGGCTATTTGCAAATTGGTTTAGCTGAGAAGGTGGCCGCTGCCCACCTTGCCCGTCCTCTTGAGCTGTATCTCCTCTAGCTAGTATAATTGAACTACACTGTAACTGTTTGAGGCAAACTTCTTCTATATGTTAATATAGGTGTGATGGGCTAACTTAGTTGGTTGCCAGATACCCACACAGCTGCTGCTCTCTCACTTCCTCTCCCTGACAAATGATAAAAAAAAAATGATAAGATGAAAAATTTCATGTGTCAAGATAAATCTTTATATTAAAGATAAATAACTTATCAGTTACCATCATGAGAGAAAGAAGACTCAACTCAGGGAGAATTAATATAATTTCTTGCCAATTAAAATAGAGCAGGATGGTGAGAAACAAACACAAAACTGAAAACACCTTCCCCCTATCACCCACCCTTTTTCACTCAACTTCACTGCTTCATCCCCAGAGCCTCTACCTCCTCCTGACACAGCAGTGACAGGGAAGGAGCATTGCAGTCAGTTCATAACAGCTCCTCTCTGCTGCTCCTTCCTGCTCTCATTTTCTTCTGTGCTCCAGTGTGGGTCCTCTCCATGGACTGCAGTCCTTCAGGAAAAAACTGCTCCAGCATGGGTCCCCTCCACAGGCTGTAGCTTCCTTCAGGGCACATCCACTTGCTCCAGCATGCTGCAGCTCCACCGGCTGCAGTGTGGTTATCAGCTCCAGTATGGTGCTCTGCATGGGCTGCAGGGGGGTTTCTGCTCTGGTGCCTAGAGAACCTCCTCCCTCTCCCACTTTGGTGTTCACAGGGTTCTTTCTCCTCCGCCCCTTCACACTGTCAGGCAGCATTTTACCCTTCCTTAAACACATTTTTCCTGAAGTACCACCATCTTGACTGATGGGGCTCAACTGTGTCCAGTGGTGGGTCCACTGGATTCGGCTGGAGCTACTTGTGTAGTAGGCCGGCAGCCCTGGCCTCTCCTCACAGAGGCTGCCCCTGCAGTCCCCGCTGTCAGCGCCTGGGCACGTAAACCCGGTGCAATAGCACACTGGGCACTGGTGTGTCAGGTACCACAGGGCACTCCTACGTCCTTATCACAGGGGAATCACTTTTGGGCCAAGTGTGCAGGTTGAGGAACTTCTCAGCTCAGCTTAATCACTTGCTGCTTAATCCAGCCCTGGTCATGAGCAACTGCTCTGGACAGCCCTGTGGGCTAAGCTGTGAGTCTGTTGCTGTACTCACACTACAGAAAGGGCAAAATTCGGAAGATTTGGCCTTTCAGATGGCAAAAACTGTTAGGTTTTTCACAGCTTTGTCTGCAGTAAGTTAACAAGTGTATTGCTCCATGAATTCTTATTTTAATTTGCTTTTAATTTGATCAGAGTTTTAAAAGTAAAAATCAGAACATTTTGCTTGTAGATCTGTTTATGTACAGTCAGGACTTCAGCTGCTCCCATTCCTATGCCAAATATTTTTGATAGATTCAAGACTAGCTCTTTTCGGACAGTCACCAATTACCAAAATCCCAGTAGCTTCACATTGTGAAAAATGGTCCTGTGATTGATACTGTTGTTAGCAGCTTCCACAGAAAAGGGAAAAATTCAATAGACGCTAGAAATAAATGGTGATTTCTCGTGACCTGTACTGAGCGACAGTGGCCCAGGACTGAGCTGCCAGCAATCGCACTTTAAGGCTCTCATCACTGGACTGAGGAAGTTGCTGCTTCTGCTTTTCGAGAGTAATTTCTTTGAATGAGCTGAGCAAGATGTGTGATGTATAATGTGATAGCATAGATCATAAAAAAAGGAAAAAATAATATATAATTAAAGACTGTGATAAAATCTGTGAACTCAGTAAGATTTTTTTATGAAGTTATAAAGTAGTTTTCTAGTAAAATATCAAATATAATATTCAGTTCATTAACAACTCTCATTATCACCAAATCCATAAACACTAATTTATTGTACTGTGCAGTAATTTCTACAAAATGTAAGTCATAAAATGTAAAAGAAAGTGTTTAGAGATATGGATTCAAAGAGAATAATCAGAGATATTTTTTTTTTCTCTTCTAGTCCGTCCTATCTATTGCCTTTTTTCCTCCCTTTTTATTACTCCTCCTTTTTCTAATTAAGTACCATTTGTCATCTTATGTCAACTGATACAGTTTAAGTCATTATTTAGGATACTAATAGCCCTAGAACCAGTTGCCTCACATATAAACTCTCATGCCCAAATGGATGCTTACTAGGGAACTAGATTTTAATTTATCATCATTCATTACTGCTTTGATTGGTGTGAACAGAATAATTGAAGAACAGCAGGTGCATTTTATTTCAGTTCTTTAAGCTTGTTTCTTAACTTACCCTTTTAATAGCTATGTTCTTTCACAGTGAGAAGGCAATTAATTCTTCTGTATGCCAGAAGATGCCACTGTAGTACTCACTGACAAATAGCAAAGGCTGATAGCAGAGGAGAAAGGTATGAATATTATCAGGTACAGCATCTGATTGATTGCTCCTGAGCAGGTATTTCTGTGAGTATCCTAAAAATGCAGGGTCTTAATTTGGTAGGAGTATGAGATTCTGTAATATTTTTTATTTTTACAAAATAAAAATATAACAAGAAATTTTAATCTTACAAAATAAAAAGAAAAGCATCTAGATATTGGGAATTAAAGGAAACTGTTATTTTATGGTATAATTTCATTAACTGACATCCTAGTACAGTATTTGCTAGCTTGGATATTTATGTGCTACAACACTGTAAGAAACATCAATATGAGTACATTTACTTTTTCCGAAGGGTTTTTCTAGAAAGGATCTCTCCACTGTTTAATATACTGTATAAATCACTTAAAAAAAAATAGTCTCCTTAGGTTACTATTTCATTTTCTTCTACATCCAGTTAATCGCAGAGAGGTTTGATATCATCTATCCTCTGCAGTGTCATGGCTTTTTTTTTTTTTTCCTTTCTTTTTTCTTTTTCTTTAAAAAATGCTGGTAGTGAGCAGTCCATCACTAGCTTTAGAACCTAGGCTTTTCCCCAGGCAATAAAGAAACAGGGCAGCCAAAAGAAAAAAAAAAGCTTCCCCAAAAGGTCTATCTAAAAAGATGCTTTATTTTATTTTATTTTATGAACAATTTGAACACTTTAGCTTGACAGCTATGCTACTTGCTGGTGACAGGAGAGAAGAGGGAGGAAGGTTACTGTGGAGCCCCACTGATGGTCAAAAAAGCTCAAATTGATAATCTATAACGAAATACAACAGGAGGAAGCTCTTCAAAAGGACTTCCTTTGAAGAAGCTCTCTATTAATTTATTGTTTGTCCTCAGAGATAGGGTGGTGCCTATATAAGAATGCAAGCAAATTTATTCTAAGTGTGCGTGCAGGTATGCTTCCCAGTGGGACACTGCAATTCACTGTCAAATGTGAGTGTCACCAAATAGATGACCAGAATGCATTCTTGAAATTTAGTCTGTGCTTAAATTCCAAAATGTGGGGAAAAAAAAATAATCACAAGCAATGTACAATGCAAATTCTATGCCATGTATTATCAGTAAAAAAAAAGTAAATCAGTTATTACATACAGACTTCATGTCTTGAGGTCAAGCAGGTTTATCAGCTAATGTTTAGAATTTATGATATCTCTGCCTGATTAGAAGCTGGCCCAACTTAACTCTGAGTCGGGTTGGGGGAAAGAGTAAAAGTTTTTCAGTCAGTCATAGCATCATAGAATATCTTGAATTGGAAAGGCCCCATGAGGACGATCGAGTCCAACTCCTGACTCCACACAAGGGAATCTAAAAGTTAAACCATATGTCTAAGTGCATGGTCCAAATGCTTCTTGAACCCCGACAGTCTTGAGGCCATGACCACTTCCCTGGGGAGCTTGTTCCAGTGTTTGAACACCCTCTCAGTGAAGAGCTTTTTCCTAATATCCAATGCGAACTTTCCCTGACACAGTTTTAAGGTATTCCCTTACGCCCTGTTGCTGGACACCAGAGAGGAGACATCAGCACCTCCCTCTCTGCTCCCCCTTCATGAGGAAATTGTAGACAGCAATGAGGTCTCTTGAGGCCTCCTCCTCAGTCTCCTCTTCTCTAAGTTGAACTAATCTAGTATTCTCATATCCTCAGCAGCTCCTCGTAAGTCATGCCCTCTAGTGCATTCACTATCTTTGTTGCCCTCCTTTGGGCACATTCTAATATTTTTATATCCTTCTTATATTCTGGAGCCCCAAACTGCACACAGTACTTGAGGTGAGGCTGCACCAAGGCTGAGTACAGTGGGACAGTCACCTCTTTAGACTGATTAGCTACACTACGCTTAATGCACCCTTTTGGCGGCCAGGACACATTGTGGACTCATTTTGAGCTTACCATCAACAAAAATTCCCAGATCCCAAATCTGGCATTTGTCCTTGTTAAATTTCATATGGTTGGTGATTGCCCAGCACTTTATCAGGATCTCTCTGTAAGGCTCTACCCTTGAGGGAATCAATGGCTCCTCCTAATTAAGCATCATCAGCAAACTTAGTGTGCACACAACTCCTGTGTCCAGGTCATTGATTAAAACATTGAAGAGCACTGGCCCTAAAATTGAGCCCTGGGGAACACCACTAGTGACTGGCCCCCAGCCTGATGTAACCCCATTTACTACAACTCTTTGAGCTTGACCCTTCAGCCATCATCTTGTGTGCACATCTAGCTGTATGCTGGACATTTTATCCACAAGGATACGGTGAGAGACAATATCAAAAGCTTTGCAAAAATCCCCAAAAAACCCATGTCCACTGCCTTCCCTTCATCCACTAGTCAAGTTTCCACATCCAGCACATCTATTCAGTGTGCTTAGTAGCTCTATTGTTAGAAATATCTTTCATCTCTTTAGCTGCAATAACAGAATTTGTCATCAGAATTGAGAAGTTACTGTGTGGAATAAAAGCCGTGGTTTTAAAAGTCACATTGAGCACTACCAGGTGGTGGGGAAATTGGGGATGCCTTTTACACCACTGAAATTTATGTTAGCTATCTTCGTGAAACTAGCTGATCACTCTGTCCTTTCTTTCAAATCAGTGAAGGAGTATGTAGGGAGGAACCAGAAAGTATATTTAGTCAAGTGACAGAATATTGAATAGAGATTGCTATGAGACATGACTGCAATTCACGTATTATCTGCCTATTATAATTTTGATTAAATATTCTTATATCAAATGTTTTTGCTAGAACAGTCAAATGACTTGAATACACTTATGAAATTGGTCTGATAATAGCAAATGATCTTCCATGATGGCAGTCCTATGGACTGAACCTTAGCCTTACTAGACTCACCATAAAAATGTTATACAGTAATTACACATTGAGACATTTTGTTTTGCTTACTATCATGGTAACTCTTTTTTCATTACTTCTCCATAGCATCTCATTTTTGCATCTTTTGCTTTTGTGAATACTAAGTACACACACCTAAAGCTAAAGCTATAAAATACACTTACATTGCTAAGTTATATTTATAGAATTAAAAGGCAAATTTATGGCTTAAATGCATCAGGAACAATTTTTTGATGTACAAAACTTCTTTGCATTTTGGCAAAGAAAATACAGTAAATAAATCTTGTAGCCCATCTGTTTCAAACATAGGGTCTTCTTACCAGTAAGTACGACAATTTTATCAAGAAAATAGGATTTATTCAA
The DNA here is from genome assembly GCF_011004875.1 of Balearica regulorum gibbericeps. Taxonomy (NCBI): domain Eukaryota; kingdom Metazoa; phylum Chordata; class Aves; order Gruiformes; family Gruidae; genus Balearica; species Balearica regulorum. The sequence goes on along the minus strand of NC_046184.1, from coordinate 163,330,206 downwards.
AATATATCTACCTTACATACAGCAAAAAATGTCTGTGAATAAAGGTATATTTAGAAATAAAAAAGAATCTCAAAAATTAATTTTGATGCTAGCAAACACCTAACACAATTTCTACCATAGCCCATGGGTTCCATGTTTACTGGTGTTCAGTGACCCATGCATTATTCAGAAGTGCCAAATATTAGGTACCTGTGAGTCAGAGTACTGTATGGTTGAGACATTTAGTATGCAATAGAGAATTTTGTGATGAGTCACAGGTAAGGCAAATGATATGGCCAGTGAATATTATGTCACTGTGCACATCAATTTTGCAATGATAAACTGCTATTTCTGCTTTTACTGCATTGATTTCATTGTTATGCTTATCTATAAAAAAGTGTAATGGATCCAAAATAGAGCCTCGATGAAGCCTTTAGTCACAGCTGTGCCCATTTCTCAGTTTTTTCTCGTTTTGGAAAACAGCACTAGTAAATATTGTGAGAAAATATTGAAAATAATTAAAATTAAACACTTTGATGGACCACTCCCAAATATTCCTTCTTATGAAATTGTCTACATTTCACTAATATTTTATTAAATTACAACAGAGATAAAAAGCAGAAAGAAAGAGAACATGCTTGTACTTTTAGTTCATTTTGCAGTTTGAGTGGGAGTGTTCTGTCTCAGATATTTTGATTTTGATAATTTTTACAGGTGATTGGGAAAAAAAGTCAAAACTGAGATTGAAAGTAGAACACCTGAGGACCCAAGTGTTGAGGTTAAGGTGGCTAAAATTAAGAAAAGAAAAAAAATTGCCTTATTTTATCAAGCCTTTTTTGTTTCCTATCCCAATGTATACCTATTACCTCATGAAAAGTAATATACATGTGGGAAATAGGAAGCAGATTATCATTGCAACCTCTTTAACTTCCAAGTTTTCTGTTTTTTAACAATTACATCAATCTAATCACAGTTCCCAAAGGCAAAGAGTAATAAAAATGAATAGTTTTTCTGAACATTCTTTTTTTCATCTTTTTAATTCACAATAGCCACGGTAGTGAGACATTTTACAGCTAAATCAATAGTTTATGTACAGGACACCTACTAAAGTATTAGCATATTATATTCTCTGAAGAAGAACTTTTCAACACATCAATATAAGAATCCTATAAAGACAAAGGGTCATATAGTGTATTTTATTAAGGTTGTGTGTGATCAATATCTCATGGCATTATGTAGGGAAGCATGCTTGGGTTTGCTTTTTTTTTGGGGGGGGGGGAGGTTGGGTTGGGTTACGTTTTTGACTATTGGTTTGCAAAGGGTTTGATTTTCATAAACAATGTGTTTTTGCTTGGAATTTTTCCTTTTCATTGAAAGATAACCTATTTGCATGTACTTAGACTGTATCCAGTATTTGTAATCTAGGAATTAACTAAAGCAAGATTAAAAATTGTAAATATCAATTAAGTAATTGAATAGTATATTTTGTATACCAGCACATTTAGCAATTAGTAGGTCATGTGATCCTCAGTATTGAGAATGGCTATCCTCATATTAAAATATGGAAAAAAAAAAAAAGTTTTCTCCAGTTATCTATTCCTGCTTGTAATGTGAAACTTTTATTTTTTTCTTACCGTGGAAAACTGGAAAATTTGTCTTGCAGTCTTTGACATGTCAATTTTCATTATATTATCTGTGCTTCATTTGTCACTGTGACCTAAGTATTTAGTGAGTCTTCAGGTTTGTGTTAGTTCATTTTCACAAGGAAGATAAGCTGATACTGAAATCAACTGATTTTTTTTATTATTTTTTTTTTTAATTAATGGAAGTATGTGCCTCATTGTTTTCCTGAGTATAGTAAAAAATAAATAGCAGATTTGTTTGTTTGTTTTGTTCATAATTCAGAACATCTGTCTTAAAAGCACTTACGCTCTGGAGTGTATTAGCAGTGTTTTTTCTCACCATATCCTTCGCTTTCCTATTCCCCTATTTTCTTAGCACAGAACATTTCGGTTTCACTCATCTACCTGAAGTCAGCTACTAGCTCTCCTTTGCTTTGGACATAATCTCACTGCTGTCATGTTTTGAACAAGGACTGCCTCATGCTGCTTTAACAAGGTTTCACTGAATATCCACTGCAAAAATTAACAGCTCAAAAATAAAATTTCTAACAGGTTTGAATTTCCTCCTGAATATTTTAATGCATTTTGTTGCTTTTTATTCCACTTTTATTGTTTTAAGCTGTAAAATTTTCCAAATTTTCTCCACAACTATAAGCAATGCTACAAATGTATTAAAGGACATTTTCATGTAATCCCATGACTCACAGAGCTCTGCATTTAACAGGGCAGCAAATATCCAGAAACCGTGATAAATTGAGACAGCTGACACAACTTTAGCTACCCTAATCCTTTCATCAGATTTCAGACTTTGGGATCATAGAGAAATGTAGTTCTCATCATAACCCTTACTGTGTTTATTCCTGTTCCCAAGCTTTCTTCTACAATGACAGGAAGGGCAAGAGAGGCGGAAGGGGATATTACGTACTGTGGTATTACCATGCATTCGTATATGGGCAACAAGCCCCATTCCTAAACCAAAGAGACCATCTCCAGCTTCAGTAAATATTGGTTTAAAAAGTTAAGTTGTATCGATCATATTGATGAATTCAGTGACTATAGAACACACACATCTGCTCTCTTCCTTCTCTTAATCCGTATAAACAAAATAACAGATTTCTGCCAAGAGTTCAAGAACTGAAGAAAAAACAAATGGATTGCTGCTCCTCTTTTTCATATTTTTTTGAGGCAATGAAGAGCAAAAAAGCAGTCAGAGGCCTGACTCTGTGTTTGCAAAAATGACCAGTTCTTGTATTTTTCTTTTATTGGTAGAGAGAATATTTAGCTGTGAGTCATACAGTATGGAGAATGAACATAGTTAGCTTGTTTGGTCTGAGTATACTTATTTGTATAAAAAGCAACCAAATATTTTTTTTTTAGGATATTTACTATCAAATATTGATTTCTCCACTAAATTCATTCCAACTACCAGGTTTTGATTCTTTAATAATAAGGCTCAATAAAAATATAAATAAATAAACTGCTAAAGATTTGAGTAATTTATTGGAATTATTTTATTCTTTACATTGAAATTTATGTCCAATTTATAGTAGTGTTTTTGCACCATATATACAGTATCATATATTTACTAATTACATGCATCCTTCTTTTTGTTTTATATAGCTTAGTTAAACACACAGAAATAATTGGTATGATGCCTTGTAATAAAAATAAGAAAATGTCTTGTTTTTTTTTAAGCAAAATAGACCCACACTGAACATGAATGTGTTTTATAAGAGAAGGCAGTCAAAGACCGAAAATAAGAATTGCTTCTGTACTGTAAAAATTATGTGGATTAGTTTTGATCATGTAGGAATGTGTGGTGTCTGAGGAAGCTATATAAGAGGTAGCTGATGCTAAAAATAGATAAAAGATAATTCTGTTCTACTATCTGGTTATTGAAAGGAGAACTTGCTATGATTTTTATCTTCTACAAAGTTTTCTGTGTCATGGTTAACACCACAGGGTCACTAGTTACCTTAAGCAACATGACTAAAAGTCTGTCACATCATATTTGTTTTCCCCTTCTCTCCTCATGGAAGAATGATATGTGCACTGGAATGTTTAACTTACTGCAAACCAAGGTCAAAGAGTTACATATTACATATGAGGTGCAAGAAGCTGTGCTTCTGATGATCTTTATCCAGCTTAGCTAAGGGCATCAGTAAGACCTATGCTACTGAGGCATCAAACTTGAACTGTGTATTATTTCCCTCTAAGATCTCTCTCCCCTGACCAGAATAATAATAATAATAATAAAAAAGTTACCTGTTGTATTGGGTTTGGATGGGATAGAGTTAATTTTCTTCGTAGTAGCTTGTATGGTGCTATGTTTTGGATTTGTGACCAAAAGAGTATTGATAGCACACCCATGTTTCAGCTATTGCTGAGCAGTGCTTGCACAGCATCAAAGCCTTTCTGCTTCTCACTCTGCCCCACCAGTGTGTAGGCTGGGGTTGGGCAAGAGGCTGGGAGGGAACACAGCTGGGACAGCTGACTCCAACTGACCAAAGGGATATCTCATACCATATGATGTCATAGTCAGCAATAAAAGCTGGGGGGAGGGGAAGAAGAAGGAAGGGGTGACATTTGGAGTGATGGCGTTTGTCTTCCCAAGTAACCATTACACATGATGGAGCCCTGCTTTGCTGGAGATGGCTGAACACCTGCCTGCCCATGGGAAGTGGGGAATGAATTCCTTGTCTTGCTTTGCTTGAGCATGCAGCTTTTGCTTTCCCTGTTAAATTGTCTTTATCTCAAGTCAGGAGTTTTTGCACTTTTACCCTTCCCATTCTCTCCCTGTCCCACTGGGGAGGAGTGAGTGGCTCTGTGGGGCTGTGTCTGCCGGCCAGGATTAGACCTAACACTTGTATAAAATTTTAGCTATTTACTCCCTTAGTGAATATAATGACCTTCGCTTATCTTCCACAGCTAGCTACAACATTTATATGGATAATTTGAAAGCTCAAAGACTGATAGGAATGAATGCATGGTCTGTAATTTTGCTCCAAAAGCCAGGTTGTCATTAAAGAGAACTTTGCAATGGAAGTATGTGCTTAGTGCAGTTCTCCCAGTTGAAGATAAAATTATATTTATCCCTAGTGCACGTATGCAGTGCTTAAAATAAAAATACTTGGAAGTATACTAAGGCATGCTATCCATCACCTCTTCACAGGACCCTAAAAAGCACAGTATATAGTTTAGCTTCCAAACAGAAGGTAACCATATGTTTTTAAACTCTCTTATAGCAGAAAGATGACTAGAGAAAAAATGTCATTCGGATGAGATCATTAGAAATGAGAATAGCTAAAAATGGATATGAGGAAATACTAAGGCCACTCAATTTTTTATTTCAGTGAAATGACTGTTCCTGTCAGTGAGTTTCCTACTCAAAACCAAACCCAACTAAATCCCTCAAATGAGTGTGGTATGTACTCTTCCAACCTACATAATTCAAGAAATACAGTCTTGAATAATATATTTTAGGTTTATTTTTATCCTTTCTGACCAGATCTGGAGAGATTTTCAAATCTTCACTTACACAAGTGTTAACATTCATTGCCAATAAAATTAAGAACTGATCTTCCTTGGTGAATAATTGAAATAAAATGCCTATGAACAAAAATGCAGAAACAGAAGAGGTTAAATTAAGTAAGTGGTGGAACTTTTAGCCAAATCAGTGTACATCTCTTCTTTCAGTGGAATTTAGAAGCCACAGTTGAGTTTTAGGAGCTTGACACGTTATCACTTCCCAGCTGAGTCTCAGCAGGTATTCCTCACTGTAGGCTCTAAGCCCTTCCCAATTACAAGATACTACAACTTGTTCTGAACCTAGACTAGTTTCAGAAACATCCTTGCTCTGGCACATCATCTTTTAGAAGTCAAGAAGAAATCTTCCATGTGGTTCTGCTGCCAATAAGGAATGGTTCCAAAGACCAGAAATTCTGGCTTTTCAGGAGGAATCTTTGCTTTTTCTTGAGAATGCAATAACTTTTCTCTGCCCTCTCCCATAAGAAAGTGTCTTCAGAATTATCAGGTCTCTTAGCCTTTTTTTATTTATTGTTTTATTTGTTTGGACTTTTTCAGTTCATTTGTTTAACACAGGATGCGCAACAAGGCACTGATGCAAGTGAGGCAATGTGTTTCTATGTTGTGAACAACATTCTAATCAGTACATAAGGTAGTACTGCTAGTAAATGACTATATGGATCTCACCATCTCACCTGTAATTCCAGTATCTGTGAATATTGTTATGTTGGTCCTTCAGAGACTGTTGTGCATGCAACATGAACACATTCAAACTATAAATGAAATAAATGTACTTCCTTCTCTATTAGCCCTTCATTTTCTTTCAAGTACAGTAAATCAGTGCCGATCTTCTACTTTCATGGTATTACATCCTATTTTCTACTTTAAACTTCTGTGAATCACCCAATGCTTCAAAATCCTGAATTGTTTATATTATTTTACTCTGCCTTATGCTTAATAAATTACTCTCTGTTTTCTAGATTTTTCCTTATTTATCTTCCTTGTCAATAAAAGAAAATAGCCCTTATTCTTAAATCCAATTGAAAGATTTCTCCTGAATCTAAGTTCGTATTTGTTTTATCTCGGATTCCCGGTGACTGGTGTGCTTTTGGCATTCTGCCATTTTTGTTTTGCTAAAGCATGGCTAGTTAGAGAATCCTAGGAAGGAAGTAAGTTTTTACAGATTAATCAGAAGAAACATCTAAAGTAATGGAACCACTGCTAAAAAATACCCTATATCTTTATTTGATTAGATAAACTAAATTACAACACTCTAAAAGAAACATATAGTGAACTTCAATAGCAGGATTTTATTTCTGTAATTTTTGAAAAGTGAAGATACAACATTGTTGTACCTGCTTATAGTGCTAAATAGTTAAAAAATATGAAAATGATCCTTTCACAAGAGCCTCCAGAAAATACATTTGGTAACAAAGATTAAGTGAGTTTAAAAGAGATTTTTTCTCTATACCAGAACTTTGGATTAATATCTTGTGTATTTAGTAGATGTGGGATAGAATGCATGTTAGTATCATGGTAAAATCCGCTTATCCATCACCAAACCCAAAGAGTATTAGATAGATCAGTTTGAGATGCAGCAGAAATCTCCTAAATATAAGTAACTGCATAGGTGAAAACTAATGATGTAGTTTATTTTTGTATATTCTTATATAGCGTTATCCCTACAGAAATTTTATTATCTATCCATATCACAGAAAAATGTCTTCAAATAAATGAAATTATTGAAGTCCTGAATTATATCCCAGACTATACAGTGCCACTAGCATATTTCTCTAAAGTAATCAAACTCCAGAGAAAAAAACATATGTTAACCACCATATCAAGAAGTATGAAAACTTATTTTTAGAATTAAACAATTACTTGAGCCTGGATAATCTGAAAGGATTTACAAAAGTCATATGGATATGAATCACATTATTTGAAAAGAAACATCATTACTTTTCAAAATTGTAATCAGACATAATGGTCCTATTATACCTTATAACTTGAAGAGTATTATATACACAATATTTCTTTTTTCTTTTTCTTTTTTAATTGAGCATAAGAATTACATCAGAAGAAAACTGGAAATCAAATAAAAATTAAATGAATTCTTTTAAATTATAAAATATATAAACAAGTACATAAAAATCTATAAATAAACATAAATCTAAGAATATAAGTATTTTGTATTTGGCTACTAGAAACACAAAATCATAAATGGGGAAATTTTCATATTTTCATTTATATTTTTATGCTTCTTCTGTTTTTAGGTGCTGTGGATTACATTATAGAAATGTGATGTGACAAACAGTATTCTTGATTTTGCACACTTTAAATTCTATGTTTCTTAAATCTAAAGATACAGCTCAAGAAAAATTTTTGTAGGCTTTTTGAAGAAAAGGTTGTATTTTGTATATATTTGTCTCCATTTTGCCTAGAATATAGCATAATGTGTATTAGCTACACATGCTAGTGGAAAAGGAAGGATTATGTAATCACAGTCTTAGAAATATATGAGAAACTGAAGTCAGTGACAGAATTATATATTTTCTTTTACAAAGTTTGGTATAAATAAATTGCTTGTCATTTGGAGGCATGCTGATCTGTAGATTTAGTAGACTTAGGGACCCTGATATAACATGCATTTTGCAAACATTAAAAAATCCCACCTTAATTCTGATTTTTCTGATGTGGCTATGAACCCATATAATTTAAATATAATTGAGATGGAGCATTTTCCATAGAGCATTTTGGAGTCTGAAAGGGGAGATTTTTGACTTAATATGCTACATTTAATATCAAAGAGTGTTCAGCTTGTAAAATTCTTTTCTTTCTTTTTATCCTTTAAAAGGGTAAATGAATAGGTTATTCAATCATTGGTACAGTAATTCTCTCAGATTCTGTTATAGAGAGTTTTCTATTTGCTGCTTAATATCTGTCATGATTCTTTTCTAAATCCTTGTTTTAGAACAAACTGCTTAAATTATTTTTTTTTTTATTTTTACCAAGCTCTTAAAGCACCATTAACTTGCAAAGAAACCAAAATAATGCAAATATATTTGAAAATCTACTTTTCATGTAAAAGAAATATTTTTGAATAAAATAAAATCCTTTCTAGAACAGAATTTTCTGGCTGTCAAATAGCTTAGTATTTGCCACTGTATTATATTAGTCTTACTGATGGCTTTTCCAGCTTTTAGTTGCTGTCATTTCTGTCAATAATGAGTGGGTTGCCTAAAACTTGAAATAACAAAAAAATGGGTTTACTGACTAGATACTCATGTAGACTTGTCCAGACACTGTGTTCAAAGAAACCAGTGTTATATATTTTCATTGCCTTGAACCCTGAGCCTTCTTGCCTTCCTTTTGTTTTCTCTCCATCCCATGGGAGTGAGTGAGAGGTTTGGAAGGTGTTTGGCTGTTGGCTGAGGTCAATCCATCACATATACATTGACAGATATTTATACCTATACATGCTAGTTATACTTACTACACATTTAATGTCTAAAATCCAATCCAATGACATTTCTAATCATTTTTTTAATCTATTACTTAGCTTATAAGGCCATTTGTCCCACAAGAAAAGTTCTGACCTGCTTTGCATGACCTCAACACATTCTTATTGCAAGTTTTTTTTGTATTAATAGTGAAGCATGAGTTACTAAAGAGTGACTTAAGATCCTGTTTAATGTTATGCTATGTCTTTGGCTACAGGCAAAAAGGTAATTTGCTTGCAGTTTTTATTTGGGTTACTAAGTAAATAAGGCCATGTGTTATATCACTCTTGAGTTTAACTTTGTGTAGCTACAGGAGATGACACTTTAAGATACTATGCCCTTATGAATACTTACAATATAGAGAAAGATCTTTTCCCTCTGTTGAAGAAATAATGTCCAAAGTTGCAATGCATCACACTATAAACAGTATTATGCTCAGAGATAAATTTTATTATTTTTCATTTACTAACCTTTTTATTAATCCCTTTTCCAAATGTAAAACTGAAATATATGCTCCAAATTTTACTATTAGCCAGCTTATGTAAAATTAACCTTTAGTTCAAGTACGAAAGATGTACAAATTTTTTTTATTCTTTTCATAGAATCATAGAATCACAGAATGGTTTGGGTTGGAACCCTAGTTCCAACCCCCCTGCCATGGGCAGGGACACCCTCCACTAGACCACGTTGCCCAAAGCCCCATCCAACCTGGCCTTGAACACTTCCAGGGAGGGGGCATCTACAGCCTCTCTGGGCAACCTGTTGCAGTGCCTCACCACTCTCACAGTAAAGAATTTCTTCCTCATATCTAATGTAAATCTACCCTCCTTCAGCTTAAACCCATTACCCCTTGTCCTGTCACTACACTCCCTGATAAACATGTTCAAGCAATCAATATATGGGATATAAAGAGGGATTTGTCTCACTTTAAAAGTTATTTCCTAAATGTAGAGCAATCTATATTCACTTTATATTCTATCAAGAAAATTGGATAGCTTCAAATAAAGTTTTCTTGATCAAAAGTTATGTAATTAAGGAAACTGGGATGAATTTTTCTCCATATGTAGCTATTGTTCTATGATGACAAGAGAGAGATTCTAAATCACTCAGAAAACTAAAAGATATCTAAATATGTTCACATGAAAATCCAGCCTTAAGAATAGATCTGATTTTCAAAAAATAACTTAGACACTTTAATCAAACTTCTCTTGATTCCTGAATGCCCAAGTTTTTGTTTTCTTCATGGAAATTAGGATTCTTACAGACTACATCCTCAGAGATAATTATATGCATAAATGTTATTTAGTTTTCAGGAAAAGAATCTAACTTATTTCTGAAAACTTTTTTAAATCAATAGGTACAGTATAGCAAAATAACAGAAAGCACTGGAAATAATATATTTTCATTTCTGCTGAACCAAAGGAATATAATAAAAGTTTAACCTGTAAAAAGGTTGAAATTAGCTGATAAACACAGATTATAGATATGTTAACATAAAAATGAGTTTTTAGAAAAAACTTGGGAGATTTGGACTTCCAAATGTTTGATGAGGTTAGAGATACATATGACTGTTTTGGTTTTTTGGTTGTTTGGGTTTTTGGTTTTTGTTTCTTTTTTTTGGGGGGTGGGGGGTGTTTGTTTGTTTGTGGGATTTTTTTGGTCAAAGGAGTCAATGTTACTGAAAACCTGATTTTAATGCACTGTCTGCTGGGTCAGAGAAGATGATAAAACTAATAAAAACCTATGCTTTTTGGCCAAAGACAATTCTTGTTTTTTAAAAATAACTTACATGCAGTGTATTACATAACCATGCACATTACATTTCAGTCTTCCTTTTTTTAAAAAAACAACTATGTTTGTATTTATTTTACTAAACTATGATAGTGGGCATGCTTGCCAAGCTTCATTAATAACATCTGAGAAGTCCTTTGAGAACTCACTGTTTATGTAATTTTTTTAGTGACACTGGAGACCTGAATCTCTAGTACATTCATGAGGAAAATTCTAAGAACATAAGTAAACAGATGGAAAATTATTAATATCTCAAGACTGTTTCATGTAGTATAATAGTTGCTGCATGTCATTTTCTTCATACTTTTAGTGTAATTTTTCATGACTAGTTTCACAGTCTAAAGATGTTCTGTCTGTTCCAGTAAGTATGACTATTACAAGAACCTAATAAATCAAATCCAGTCTGTTCCATTTCTTATCCTGGACAATGCCGGTTTGTGCTCAGAACTCAAACTGCTCACATAATTGATTGAAAAAGAGATTTCTAAGTTAAACAGGAAACATATTCTTTTCTTCTTTACAAGGATAAACGAGGCATTAATATTACAAATGTAGAAGAATGTTTTAAATGTCTGAGGGGCTCCTACAGACTTGACCTGTCAATTACCTGCAGACTATTTACTATTTAAAACAGGTCCTCAAAGAAAACATCTGTCTCGTACTTAAGAGTTAGGATGCCCAATGGAGACAGTGAGAAGAAACATGCCTTCTGTGAGTAACATGTATTAACTGAAAGAAATAATCTTTTAAAATGTGTTTATTTTTCCATAGGATTTAATTTACTTTCATGTATTTTTTTAATTTAGTTTTTGTTGAATGCAAAACTTAGCCTGTAGTGAAATTGTTCATCACAGACATGATGAACTTCTAGCATCTGTCCCATCCCACTCAGGGGGTGAGGGTGAGGTTAACTTTTTAATTCTCTGCATGGGAATCAGAAGTAACAACAATTACTTTAGAGGTTCAAACCAACTATAAATTTACTTAAAACTCAATAGAACTACAAAAGATAGAGGCTTGGCAAAAGTCATAACAATGCTCAAAATTTAGCAGAACTATGAAAGGTAAGGGTTTAGCAAAACATGTGACGATATTACCCTAATGTGCCGAAAATTAAGTTAGAGACAAAGAGAGTGATAGAGAGGAAAAGAAAGAGAGAAAGAGAAGAGAGAGAGAGGAAAAGAGAAAAGATATCACCTCCCTTGGATCCAGCAATGTTCTCTGCTTGTAGTTGTAGTCTTCAGGTGGTGGGCGCACGCTGAAAACTTATGTTTTCCCTTTTTATAACCCGATGTGCCGACCCCATAGGTGGGGGTCTGTCACCACTGAGCAGGCACAGTATATGCTCAGGAACGTTCAGAAATGTTCTAGAAATGAGTCGGTGGGTTGTGGGAGTCCGGGAGACTCACTGCCCCCCCGCCCCCACTTCAGGGCTGACCAAGCGAGTGGTGATCTGTCACAGGCACATGGTGCACAGGGCACAGATGGTCATTGTTTACATGTTTCAGGAATAGAGGGGTGGTTCCACAAGACGTTATCCTGCCTCCGCAGGCTCCGTTCTTGTTCAACACTCCCTGGTCATCATCAGCCCATCCCTGTCCATGTCAAGACGGGTGTTTGCGACATTCACTTGTTATCAGGGCCTTACAGCATCTCAAAAAATTTTTGTATTAAGTTTTGCAAAGCAGCAGTATATTATTTTTTTATTTAGAAATTTCTTTCCTTTTTAAATCTCTATCTAAAAGCAAAATCCTGGACAATATTTTCATACTATGAGATTAGGAGGCAAAGAACACCAATAGGTATCATTTATGTTGTAGTCAGATTTCTTTAGCTGTTGCTCTGTAACCAGCAATTAGAGTCTGTGTTTGCAATCAGAGTGGGTTTTTTGGATAGAAGCTTTATTTTTATTGTATTCACAAAGGTTAATTATGGTGTCTTTTTCTGCATGGATGCAATTTACTCTTTCATAAACCATTCCTCTGAGGATATTGTTCTAAGTCTTTGCATCTTCCTCGAGTGTTGACTAAGGTGCTCTTTAACACTCTTTAACATAACAGAAGTCTTCTAGCCCCACCTCCTTGGTACTGATCAGAGAATTCCTCAATGATCCTATCAAATGGATAAAGGCATGAAGCCCCTCATCCCTCCTGAGCAAGTCTATACCATTGTTATGGGTCAGAACAACTTCAGTCACCTGTAACCCACAGGAAGCTGACTAGTTTTTGTGTGATGAACATGCAGAGAGTGGGGATTGTCTTTGCTCAGTTTCTTGTGAAGTGAAGCACTGTTTCTCTTAACTCTAGTCAACAATTAATCTGGGAATCTTGTTTCTTTATCCTGAATATTTTCTAGTCACTCGTAAGAAAAAAGCTCATCAACTTAAAAATGTATTTTTTTCCTTTGATACTTCAGTGTTTCTTCATGAAACTGTTTGGATTTGTTGATGTAGTTCCACCTGTATTCTCAAAACATTTTATAGCTCACCAATTTTCTGTATATTATTGTAAGAAATCTGATAACATTTAATAAAGTTCTAAAAATCTGATCACATGAAATGTCCATGTCTCCAATAGTGTCCTATAGTAGATATGTTTGTTACTGGAAGCATTAGTGCTCTGTAGAAAAGTCAAGAAACTTTATGGAGCACAAGACTTTTAGCTTGTTACCTGCTTAGTGCAGTGCTTTATCTTCTGTATTCTTATATTAGGATTTGCTCTGTTCTGGTGCCTCTGGTTTTGGCTGGATCCAGCTATGCATTGCAACCAATTTCTAAACAACTTTGATGTGTCTGTGCCTTGCTTACATACTCTCGCTGCACTCCAGCAGCATTGGTCTCTCTATATTCATTCTTTCCATTTTGTAGCCAAGTGCACCTGCTGCCAAGAGCTCTCACAACTGTCTTGTCATGCTGTCATCTTTCCTGCTACTTGTAGTGAGTGCCGTAACTCTTCAGTGGAGAAAGGAAGATTTAATATTATAGTAGCTTGACATTTCTGGACAATGATCTGAGGCACAATACACATTTACTGGTTACTATAATAGATTTTAGTTGCTCTTTTCAGGGTTACTACTTAAATGCTGAACAACAAAATGAACTATTTTGTTTGTATTAAACCAGTATCATCTACATACTATAACACTAATAATGATAAGTAGCCAGACAGCAACAAGATTTCTTTCAGTCCCAAATGCATTGGTTGTAACCAGAGAAAAGAATCTAGGGTGAATTAGTAATCATTACTCCAGGATTTCTAAACTGTCTGGAGACTTCCAGCTATTGTGGAAAAAAGGAGGAGTTCTTTTGCTGTAGTAGCTCTTTTACTATAGCAGCTCTACTGAGATGGCAAATTCGGCAGTTTGCCTTACGTCGTTATTACTAAATACATAACTCTGCTGGTTCCTTGTGGATATGTGCCCTGAGCTCAGTATGCTTGCTTAGTATCACTCCAAAGTTCGATGCTTCACAAAACTGCATCTCTCCTATCACTTATAAATTGTGTCACTAGATTTTTTTTTAATGCTATTTTACTTTGTTTCTTTTGGTGGAGTTAGTTGTGAGGTGATTCACATACTATCAGATGCAGGTAGAGACTGCACTGTGAAGAGACTGACCTTTGCCAACAGACAACAAAAATGGTGAAAATTCAATTATCATTTCCTTTTTCATTCTTATAAATCTAATGTTATTAGTAGCAAAGGAAATTACATCCATTTTAAAAATATGACACTTATCCTGCCAATGTCCTTTTAACTTTGTATTTTACAACTTTTTTGGTCTGTATTGCTAACAGAAAGAAAGTCTGGGGGGCCCTTCTTTTGGGTGATTTTTGAACAGTTAGTTTCATGCAATACTTCAAATAATAGCCTTTCAGTAACCTGAAATTAAGAATTATTCTAAACAATGTCCCTTTTTCAACATTTGTGAGGTTCTGAAATATTCTTTTTTTCTTATACAATGAATAAATAAACTAAAAGGAGTCAGTTTATAATTGTGAAACCCCTTATTTCTATGAGGGCAGTGCAATGTAAAACTAGCTGATGATGCAATGACTACTGCCTTGTGGTATGGCATCTCAACAGAATGTTCTCCATGCAGGATAGAGGACTTTGTGGCAAAAAAACCTTGGACCTCATCTGAAGTCCTGCAGCAGACACAGGTCTGTGGTAACAAGTATTTAAATAAAAGCCACAGCCTCACCAGGCTGTCACGTTAAGAGGAGGACAGAGGTGCATCACCCTGAAAGAAGCTCCCCAGTGCTACTGACCACAACAAAGAAGTTAGTATGCATTCTGCTTTGGCGAATTGTGTTCTTTGGCACAAAAAAAGGTCTCTTAATAGTTGACAGAGGGTATGGAATAGGACCAGACTCTTTATCTTCACCTCCTGCACAGTGGAAGTCTTCTAGTGCAGTCAAGGCATCCACTCCTTGGACTCAGTGAGTATTCAAGACCATATCTAACTCCTTTTAAGGTAATTATTGGTTTTATTTGTGTTGAGTTCTCATCTGTGTTTTGATATATGGTACAGTTATTATGTGATGAAGCCTTAGCAGCTCTGTGAGAATCAATATGGCAAAACAATAATATTAATTTTGAAAAAAGACATTATTCCTTCTATAAAGTATTACATCCTTATCTCTGCCTTTCCTTAGTGTTATTTATCTGATTTTATGGAAAACTGAAAAAAAGATACAACAGAGACTTAGACCTGTTATGGTCAACCTTGACAAAATACCCTTTGTACACAGGGGCATTTATTAATAGGCTAAAAACAACTGCAGAATATTTGCTGACACAAAGTTGTGCACATGTGTAGAGGACTACGGACAACTTAAGATACTTCTCAAAATTTTGAAATACCATCAGTCTTTCATGAGGAACCTATTTTCATTAAAAACCATAAAAGGCACACTAAAGCTTAAGATGTTTCTTAGTTTTCAAAGAGTAAAATAATTTTTAGACTACCATACTTATCTGAACTGCTTTTCTTTCAAAACTTGAAACTGAATGAACTCATCTTTCTTGATATTTGAATTACTGTTTTCATGATTGCTCTTTGGTATGCCAAGCTTCAGTCTGAAGCACATGTTTACCATAGAGTTATGAACCTGTGAAAACGAGGGTTACAGGAAAACTGCTGATGCAATGTTAACTACAGCAGTGTGAACAATTTCATTATAATTTTATTCATGATGAAAATCCTTTAAAGGAATTCCTAAGACATTTGTAAAGTTAACAGACCAAGGACTGCGGGCCAAGACTATGAACATAATGCTCTTGTAAACTGCAGCAACATCATGCTTAAATGATGACATTCCTTATATTGTTTCCTGGTAATTATTTTTCCTAATCATTAACTTTCTTGTATGTTTTGACCATAAGTAAATTGTTATTCTATATAATAAGATTTCTTAAAAGTCATTACATCTGCTTGCTTTGTCAGAATACAACATATATGTCTGTAGTTCTTGCCTTTATGGGACATATGAAAAAATACTTTTTAGAGATTGGCTAACTTGAGGCATGTTGTCATGGTAGGAAAGACTATTTTAACATGGGACATTCATTTATATCATCCTGGATGACATATTATCAAAACTTGACTGGTCTTTTAATTTGGACAATGGTGAAGCTACGTAACAGGGACATGGTGGTTTGTATTCTCAATGGCTAAATACAAAAGGCTATCCTATCCCATCACTACCCATGCTTAGTACTTCATAATTATATTAATTACTTTATTAAGTTACATAGTTAATAACCTCTTTGGATTCTAGAATTTGGTACATGCTAATCATACACTGCCAGTTGTTTCCAACCCTACTTTTCTACTAACTATTCTGACTGCTTTTCTCTCACACATATTTTGCTGGTTTTCTTCTGGTTTCTGGAAGACACATTATTATATTAATCATGTGTACTGATTCAAAATAGGTACTCTAAAGACAAATAAAACTAAAATTAGAAAGAAAAGAAAAATGAGAACAGTGCCAGAATAATTCTGGAGGGAACTGTGTGGTCAGTAAGGTGTTTGAGTGCGAGAAGGAAAGGAAGATGAGGGCAAATGAGCCATAAAGATACAAATCTATCTGAAACCGGGTGGGAGGATTTGGATATCCTATTAATCACTCTTGGAAGTAAAAATAGAACTAGTTTTCTTTAATTTTTCCATGTGTCTATTCCTGAAAACACTGGGTCTGGGAAACCTTATTGTTGGCAGATGATTTGAGCTCGTTTTGATATATATGAACAATCACAAGACTGGTACAAAGCATTCCTCTCAGTAATACTTCATTACTGTTTCTGTCTGCATATTTTAAAGTACAGTCCAAGGGACACTGATGATCAGAGTGACACAAATACATAGGTAAGTAGAAAAAGGCACCTATAAGATATAGGCAATTCACATCTGCTTAGTAACTCTCTTCAAAGGTTTTACAATTGACTTTTCTCCCCAGTTTCTGCATAATTTCTCCAAAGATAATTTTTGCCTTTACTCATCATTCCCCTTGCCAGGATTTTGATTTTATTATTGAAATAGTAATAAGAAATAGTAATACATAGTAATATGTTAAAGTATTTGCACTTTGCACTTGTTTGTAGTTCATTAACCCATGTAAAATTATTTTAGGTATAGTTTGTTTAACTTAATTTCAAAAGAAAAAGCATGATAGATTACAGAAAGAATAACAGCTTTTTTCTGGGTAAACACATATGGAATATTCAGTGGAATAACTATGAATCAGGTCTCCTTCTTTGTATTGCTGCCTCAGAAATAGATTAATTAACCTTAAAAGAACCCCCAAAACTTCTTTTACTGTTGTGGCAGACCTTTACTGGTGCAGTCAGGGCCACCATTTGTATAGGGATAACGTTCTCATGCTTATGGGTCTAGATTAAAGTAGCAATAGTCATGTGCCTATTTTGATGACTTTGCCCAAGGGAAGGAGGAAAAAGCATTTGTGGTCCAAAAACCAAGACATACACCTTCTGCATGAACAGCTAAATACATGAGAGGATTGGTGACTGGTTGATGCTACTATCATCACAGTTTCTCAGCCCTGTACGGCTTTCATAAATCCTTCTACTAGGTCTTTGATCCAGCCTATTCTTCCTTCTTTCCTTTCCTTGAGTAGAACAGCTTGAACCAAGACCTTGCCTCTGTGTCTACCCCGTTTGAGCAGCTCTGTACTGGGAAAAGGAACTGAAAAATGTCAGTATTGTCTATTGGTCGGGTTTTGGAGATGGGCAGGTTTTGAAGAAGAAGAGTAGGCTTTTGGGAGGAAGCGGATCTCAGGAAAGAGAAATCACACGCCTTGGAGATGCAGGAGGAGGTGGAATAAGTCCTGGGAATAGAGCAGCCTGGGGAAAGAACTAGCACAGCCTGGGATCTGGCAAGTACCCTGAAATGTCTCATAGCTACTTGATATCCCACTTGCCTCAAGCAATGCTTAAAGGAAAGTAGGAAGCACAATCAGTACAAGCTACATGGGATGGCAGAGCTCTTAGAAAGAAGATGCAAAAATAAACAAGCAAGAGAAACAAGCAGAGAAAAATGAAAATGAGCAGCAGTGAGAATAAAATTAATAAATGCAGAGGCTATAAAAAGAAAGGAATAGGTCTCTAAAGAAGGTCAGAGATTCAAGCAGGTGTGAGAATCCAATTTGTGTTTTGAAAACAAAAAAAATTGCTTTGTATGTTTGACACCCCAGTTTGTCCATGCAGATGAGGAAATTGTGTACTCAAGAGTGTGTTTATATGATAACAGCTGATTTACATGCAGTAAAAGTGATTCTGAACACATACCAGGTGGCATACACTTGTGATTATAGGCAGTATTTTATTATATTACTAGCTGGATGATGCACTAACTCTTGGGTTTTTCTGAGCACTTTCTTCTTGTGCAAGAGGAAATTATTCCATACATCCTCTTTTATATCTGTATTATATAAATCTCCTTCAGTTAGATATAATTATTGTATTTTTTTTTTTTTTTTTTTTAAACAGAGCTGTACCAAGTTGAGTAAAGGAAATTGAAGTAAAAGCAAAAGTGATTTGAGGATAGCTTTTCCTGGTTAGGCATCTTTGTGCTTCTTCATTGTCATTTTATTTATTGAAGACGCATCTGCCCTTCAACATGCCTCACAGGTACAGATTCCATTTCTTCAGTCACACCACGGAACTCAGTAATGCCCTCCAGTTTACAGTGGTTCCAGAAATGCTTCCTTTCAGCATCATCTCACATTTAAATGTGGTTTAATATGTTCTTATAGATCATGCATGTTTTTATAGATTAAATCAGATGTAACCAGAGAGAAAAAACATAATAGAGTCTCAAATACTAATAGGCTGATTTAAACAGGGACAGTGAAAACCCCAAAGCAAAGCAAAACAGAAACAGTAACATAAAGAAAAAGTAAGAGAAGACAAGAATAAGGGAATTTTAGGTCACCTGGGTTTATAGACTTGCTGTTTGCAGCTATCTCAGGTTGCAAGGTATATTTTGTTCTGTCTTTTAGCTATAATCATGAAGAAATATGAATGAAATCAGGACCACAGTTTGGTAGAGTATTTGTAGTTTCAAAGGTCCCTACAGTGGTCTTGATGCATACTCACAAAACTTTACTTGTTCTCCTAAAAAATCTTACAGAAAGCGTTTTTGAATAATTTTTGAATACTGTAATATTTCAGTAAGAAACTGTGTAGAAGTGAATAATATAAAAAGAAATGAAAATTACTGAACACTGAAAATATTTACAGTGGATGGAGTATCAAGTTATTTCATTTGGTATTTCTCTATTGATGTGATATATTAAGCAAATTCACTTTGTTCAGTGTCTCAGATGTCTCATTTTCAGTGTATGGAGGAGTTATATTTTCTTTTCATGAAATAAATCACAGTATAATTTTCCAGTTTCTACTTTTTCCCATCACATGGTCTGTGGTTTTATACTCTCATGTCTCCCCCTCCACCCTAAAAACAATTCCACCAGAAAAACTCAAATGAAAACAAGTAACCAAAAAACCTCAGTCCAACTGTAAATGGGTTAATTGTCTGAGCTGATCATTTTAATATATTCCAGTAATGGAAATAATTATATTTTCTTGGATTTAAAAATAAAATTAAACATTAATACCTTTGCCAAGGATCAAGTTGAAAGCATCACCTGAATTAGACATGAGAAAAATATGTAGTCTTAAATTGTCTTGTCTGTCCCCATGCCAATGTTGGAATATTTCTTAAAGTATATATTAAATGATAAATCCTGTTTAGCTTTAATAATTTTAGTAGTGTAATTCTTACTCCTTCTCTTCAGGGATCACAGCACAAGAAATCTCTTAGGACCTAATTCTGCCAGTCTTACCCTGAACAGTCACTTAATCCACCATAATCCCATGGAAATAATTTTAAGGGTTTGCAGAGGAAGGTTTTACTCAAAATGAAATATCTTATACAAACAAGTTATGATTGCTGGTTTTAACTTTCTAAACAATTTGTTGCCTCTAATGTATACTCTTAATTAAGAACATGTTGGGGGAAGGGGAGGAAGACAGTTTATTAACCTGAATTATTTACAAATCTCCAAAGTTTTCACTTTGGCAGATTGTAGGTTATCACAGTTATGTAGTGATTTCTGTTATAAATCATTGCTCTTAGTTGCTTATAGCTTTGTCAAACATTTTACTTGTCTGATTAAGGCTTATTTTTTTACTATGTGTGGAAATTTGAGGGAAGAAACATCTTGGTCATTTCCAAAACACTGAAAAAACCCAGAGAATTTTTGTTTCCATATTATTATTATTATTATTGTTATTACTATTATTATTATTATTTCTTTGAAGAATCTCCACAATTTGGAGCAGTTCATGTGTTGATTATTAGCAGATTCTCTTTGTCAATCCATCCAGATCAGACCTATTTGAAACCATAAACCCTTAAAACCTGTTGAGTCTCTAACTAGTAAATTTCAACACAGTAGTATGAGTTTCCTGGTGGCGTATTGTTAATATGTGTGCAGGTGCAAAGCTAATTCTCCACACAGAGCATGGTGCAACTTGAGTAGAAATAGTTATATATTTTGATGTAGGGGAATACTTGTTGGATTAGAAACAGAAAACTGGAACAGATGCAAGATGAGACAATTATATTTGCATTTCTCCTTCTTACTACATAACAAGAGCTCATCTTCTTTCATTTGAGGATGTAGGCAAGTAACAGTCTCCCATTTTATAGATTTTCAGTGCTAGCAGAAAACCATTTTTGGCAGTATAGGAAGAGAGCCCTATTTCTAATGTAGTAGAGGCATTTCTCATTTTTTTTAGCCACAGTACCTTTGAAATGAAGATACTTGTCCAAGATCTTCTAGAGTATCTGTTGATTATATTCCTTTCTAGAGCCAAATAAACGTCAGTGACAAAATTCTGCTTTCTAACAAAGTTTCTAGTTTTAGAATATCAATAAATCTACATATGATGTGCAGAAAGAAAGATATGCTCAGGTAATGACCCTATTTCACCAGTTAAATTACAGAACACATTTACACTTCTGTTTCATAAATGCTGATCACAATGAAAAAGACAGAAAAAAAAAAAAAAAAAGAGAGAGAGACAAAAGGCAAGAGTTATTACTTTTTCTTCTGATGTTCTGTGGGTTTCCTGAAGGAAACAAATGTGCTAAATATTCATTCAATTCAGCTGACATTTTGGTTCCAAAAGCTGCACAACCTACTTTCTTCTCTCAGGCTTCAGTCCTTGCTTCCAGTTTTCCTCAGTACAGCATCTAATTACTTTTAAATTATTTCTCTCAAGAATGCCTTGTGGACTGTACCTCATATTTATCTGTCTCTATAGAAATGTGTGCAGAATTCCATTTTACCTATAGATGTGTTCCTGTATTGCACTACTCCAGGATGAGAAGTTTCCCCAGATACCCCCATAGAAACTCTGTCAGTTTTAAACACATAGCAGCGATTGGGAGCTTTTCTTAAATATGAAACTTAATTGGAAACAATGGATATTGTCATTTCCAGTACTTGAATTTCTAGACCATCATAATTTATTTTTTTCATTTCAGAGACTTTCTTGTCAAAGCCTTAACATCTGTGAAACAAATCCTACATTATTTCCTCACTCAAATAACAACTGAAGTCATTAGTGGAAGACAGAGCAGCAGAGTGAAAAGAAAGTCCAGAAAGCCAGCAAGTTAGAAGGTTAAAAATAACCATGAAAAAACAGCATAACTGCATGTGATAATTATTAGAATAGAGTTCAGATTTTGGACTTCTCATTCCAAAATTAAGAGAGCTTGGTAAGAATTTCTGGCTGCAGAACTGAAAGAGGTAAGTTTAAGGCAGTCCTGTACCTGCAGTCCCAAAGGGTGCTAAAGCACTGCGATGCTACCTTTACCTATCTGCTTTTTCTTTCCATTTTGTCATTTTCAGTCATAGGGTCATCAAAATAGGTTTTCCTTAAATTAAATTAAATTAAATTAAATTAAATTAAATTAAATCACATGTTCTTTAGAAGATCTTTGATTAAATTATACTTGTTTTTTATATAGATGACTTGTATCTCATCTTTTAGAGGAATAAGTGGCATTGACCAAAGTATTGTTACTTTTTCTACCAGGATATCCAGACTTCAGACAGATCCTGCACCCTTCCTCCAAACACAGGAATAAAAATAACCCACTTGTTACTTGATTATATTGGTGGAAGGAGGGCAAGGGGCAAGAAAAAGAAAAAAAACAGTGTTTCTGAATAACTCTTCCAGGTTATTTTTTTCCTGAAAATATCTTGGACCCAGATGATAACCTGCTTTAAGTACTGTCATCCAGACTTAATTCAGTGAAAATTTACCTCTGTAGGTGTAGTTCTGTTACGACTGTAATGATCTAAGGGCATAAGAAAAACAGGTTTGTGGGTAGATATAATGTATTTAATTAGATCTATTTTGTAAGTTAAGAATTAGTTTGCACATGGGTGAAAACATAAAAGCAAGGACTCACCTTGTGACCTAATGTGTTTCCAAAGAGTAGTAGTTTCAGATTTGTTGAAGCTAATATGTAGCCAGACCTTGATACTATCTTAGTGAGAACAAGAAGTTTCTTTCTTCACATATCCTTGGTAAGATGGGGGTCCATCTTACTCCTAGCTGTGAGGTTTTTTTCCCTCTGGAATGTGAGTACCTGTCTTACATTCATAGAATTGAGGGAGCAAAGAGGTCAACATGCTGAACATGTGATTCTAGTGAAAACTTTATTTTGCTTAATGGTTCATTTGTGCTACATCGGCGTCCATCCAGAAGTCATCTTGTTATTGCATTTTCTACCAGAGAACCAGCTAATTGTCCAAAATGTGTCTGTATATCTTGCTACTCTACCAATGAAAAAGACCAGTCATCGCTGCTGTTGGTTTTATTTCAGATCTTACAGAGTTCGGGAGTTTTCTTACTCTCTCTCAGTTTTCATTTGAAGTGAATGGGAGAGGAAATAAAGCTTCTAACTGTTATTGGAGAAGCTAAAAAACAGTAAAATAAATCCTTTAAGTATTAGAAGATAACTAAATAATGTAACATCATATCATTCAAAGTTAAAGATTTTTTAATGTTTACATGATAATTTGATCAATTAAATTGTTCATTAATAGTGGGCTTCATTCAGTAATAGCGTGAGCTGTCCCTGCTGCTGTAATGAAAAAAAAAAAATGAAATGTCCGTTTTTACATGCGAAGAGTGCCCAGGAGCAAACAAGTTGCAATGCTGTAGTTATTAACTCCTTTCTGATCCAGTTACTTCCTTTATAATATATTGTATATAAAAAATAAATTAAAAGAATTTAATTTAGATTTGTAAAGCCAAGCACTTGGAAGTTAGGAAATAATAGAAGTGAACCTTAATTTTTGTCCCATATGCTTGTATTAACTTGAATGTGTTGGGATCCTGTGGAAATGCTCATAAGGTGGAAACTTACTACCCTGTTCTGCATAGCTTTTATAATGTAGAATTTTAGGGCAATTTCTTAACATTTATTCTTTCAGGAAAAAAAGTAAACATTTCCTATGTGTAAGAGTCCCCTTGATCTCCACACCACATTACTTTTCACATATATGACAGTAATATGACATCTACCACTTGAGTATATGCACCAAAGGACTACCCTAGCAACAGAACCAAAATGGTCAGAAGAAAGTTTCAGTCTGTCCCAGATTGTTTTCTCTGACCTGAGATTTAGAGGAGTTCCAGCTTCCCAAAATCCAGATGTAAACTAACTGGGACCTGACATTTGGAAGCAGCATGGTGTTCCTTTTGCACCTTGCTACCCTCCCTCTCAGTTTCTACTTTATTAGACAATGCTACTGTTGTTTTATTCAGAATGCAAATTGAATCCCTAAACCATGATTATGTTGCTTGGCATACAAGTAGCTTTCTTCTATTAGTATAAGGACCATGAAAAAAAGATGGCAATTTAACTGCTTAGGTCTTAGTAGAAGATCATAACATCATGGAGGAACAGGCATCTCTATGACAGAGGATCTTCATGCAAAGCACAGAAGACTTCCGTAGTAGAGATGTGAGATGCAGGTCTAAATAGAAGGCTTATGGCTAGGTCCCCAAGCAACACCGCAGTAAACTGAGGAAAACATTACTGTGTTATTTTTGCTACTTTCTAGAAAGGAATGGAAAAATTAGCTCCATCATTAGGCTAGAAAAGAGAGAGGGAAAAAAAGGCACAGCCTCTGTTATGGCATTAAATAAGAAGAAAAGAAATATCTTTTATTCTTATTTCTGCTGGTAGATATACCTAAAAAGCTTCCTTTGATTTCTCTGGAGTGCGTTTTGGAAGTAAATTTCCTAGTTCATACAAACAGCGAGACTTTTAGATTGTTTATTTCTTGACTTCATACTATTTACCTACATTAAATGCAGACTTTAGGAAGGAAAGGGTAGGAAAGCTAACACTACATGCCTGTATTTGTTTAACTTAGATACCTTAATTAACAATCTTAACTTCTCATAATGTTGAATGGGCTTTCAGGTGATTCCAGCTGTGGCTCATCATTAACATTTTTTGGTGTCTCTTTCATCCTGTGAATCCCTGTCCCACCCCAGCTGATGCCCCTGCATCAGTTCTGTGCTAGCGTGGGCATTTGTGCAGCTGTGCAGAGACCTAGGCTGGGAAACTAATCCACCTGAAATGAAAACTGTGTAAAAAATATTTTTTCTGTGCAGTCTTACAAACAACTTTTCCAGGTGAACACAGGGCATTTCACCCAAGTAAGCAGATGAGAGTAAGGGGCAATTTTTTAAACTAGCACTGAGTGTAAACCTATGTTTTTGGAGCAACTAGGATATATCTAGAGAATTTTGAATTCCTAGATTTGTAAAGTTAAAATGTGCCAATATCATGATGTTTGCTATTAGCACTTACTTACTGATACTTCATTGTTCTTGATATCACTCATTAAAAAATCTCATTAATATTTTTGTACACACATACATTTTGAGTTATTTGTATTTTCACTAACTCTCATTATGATGTAATGCCTAAAACTTCATTTCAGAAATTAAAAATTGGTAATTTGTCTTCTTAAACTAAGATAAACATTTTGTTTAGTGTTACATATACAACTTTAAACTCCCTAGACACTCTTTTATTAAATATTCAGAAAATGCTAACATAAAATCTCTGGTTAGAAAAAGCTATTTTCCAGTACATTTCAAGCTTATGACATTAGTTTTCATCACTGATTTTTAAATCAATTCATCTTAATTGTAGAAGATTTGGTACACTAATTCTTATCTTTTCATTAACTGGCAACACTAAAATTTTCAGTGTCTGGTGTATAGTTTATTCTCTGTGATAATGGTATGATGTGAATATTCCTTTTCTGTAAGGATGTTTTACTGAATAGTCTGTTAACTTGTCTTGCTTCAGTTTAATTCATATGTATCAAGTATGTTTTACTGTATTACTTGTGATTTTTCATCGTGCTTATATACCAATGCAGTCAGCATAACAAATATAATTATCCCTGATCTTTAAACATTCTCATTTCTGTACTCTAATTTTATGGTTACTTAAAAAAATAAAAAAGCATAAGTCTTCAATGATTGTTTTAAGCATCTTAGAAATTTACGTAAACAATAAGGTATTATGAGGAATGATAATAAGGCATATCATATCTTCCTCATTCAAGTTTGAATTACTTTGCTGTTATTAACCAAAATTAAATTGTGTAAAGAAGCAAAAATAATTAAAAAAAAATACTACTGTATGTACTGGAAAGGAAATTTAAATTAGCATTTCAGAATGCTAAATGGCATTAACAGTTTATACTTATCACTATTTACCTGCAAGAAAGAGACTGGAATATTTATCAATCCAAACACCACTGAAGTGTATTTCATTTTATGAATTGTTGCATTCTGAGTAGCTATATACAGGTGAGATCATTGAAAATCTAATCTACTGGGTAGAAATACCCATTTCAAATGCATATAGTTTTATCTATCTTGATACTGTATTGAACAACTTCCTGTAACTTCCAGAATACAGAGAACTTGAGCTCAATATTTAATATATTGCAAATAAAAATGTACAGCAACAGAGAAGGAAACAGGTAAAGGGAAGATAGTTCAGTATGCTCGTTACTATAATTTTCAATATGCTTATTACTATAATATATCCATCTTTTTCTGATTATACTTTTTTTTTTTTAATATTAAAAAGGGTAATAAAAGAGTCCCAGCATTTCTAGATTGTAGCCTCAACTTTGCAGTTGGCCCTGTATAATCAAACTTCATTCAAAGAATAGCTCCTCATGAAATGGACTTAAGTTTTGAAATGATATATTCTTCTCTGAAGCTTCTTTGGCAGTATGAAACTGTACCTTTCAAAAATAATCTGCTCTGTGTTGATGCGGCAAACTAATAAAAGCAAATAAAAGTGTGACTGTTCGGTTTATGAAGGCATATGGCAACTCTTATTGTTTAAGTTAAGAAAACTTGCTATAAGGCTCATATATAAATAAAATCTTAATTGCAGGAAAATATGAACAGTTGAGAAAAAAATAAAACATGGAGCAGTTCAGCTTTATAAAATCTGATAAAGTATTATCTATATTGAAAATGTGGAAATGGGAACTATATCCCTTCCTCCCTCCATGATTCATATACATTTATATTCTTCTGAATAAATGATGAATGCATATCTTTTAATAACTACTCACCTATTAATAAAAAAGATATGCTGTGCAAGTTGAAATTAGAAGAATTTATTTTCCATCACACTATTTTTCATGGCATCATGGAATAGTTTGGATTGGAAGGGACCATTAGAGATCATCTTAGTCCAACCCTCCTCCCATGGACACGGACACCCTCCACTAGACTAGGTTGCCCAAAGCCCGATACAACCTGGCCTTGAACACTTCCAGGGATGGGACATCCACAGCTTCTCTGGGCAACCTGTTCCAGTGCCTCACTACCCTCACAGTAAAGAATTTCTTCCTCATATCTAATGTAAATCCACCCTCCTTCAGCTTAAACCCATTACCCCTTGTCCTAACATGCCATGCCTTTGTAAACAGTCCCTCTCCATCTTTGCTGTGGGCCCCTTCAGGTACTGAAAGGCTGCTATAAGATGTCCCTGGAGCCTTCTCTTCTCCAGACTGAACAACCCCAACTCTCTCAGCCTGTCCTCATAGAAGAGGTGCTCCAGCCCTCTGATCAGCTTCGTGGCCCTCATCTGGACTTGATCCAACAGGTCCATGTCTTTCTTATGTCGCACGCTTCAGAGATGGATGCAAAACTCCAGGTGGGGTCTCACAAGAGCAGAGTAGAGGGGCAGGATCACCTCCCTTGACCTGCTGGTCACACCTCTTTTGATGCAGCCCAGGACACAGTTGGCTTTCTGGGCTGCAAGCACACATTGCCAACTCATGTTGAGCTTCTCATTCACCAACACCCCCAAGTCCTTCACCTCAGCGCTGCTCTCAATCCATTCTCTGCCCAGCCTGTAGATGTGCTTGGGATTGCCCCAACCCACGTGCAGGACCTTGCACTTGGCCTTGTTGAGCTTCACGCGGTTCGCAATGGCCCACCTCTCCAGCCTGTCAGGGTCCCTCTGGATGGCATCCCTTCCCTCCAGTGTGTCGACCACACCACACAGCTTGGTGTCGTCGGCAAACTTGCTGAGGGTGCACTTGATCCCACTGTTCATGTCACCGACAAAGATGTTGAACAGTGCCGGTCCCAGTACCGACCCCTGAGGAACACCACTTGTCACCATTCTCCACTTGGATATTGAGCCATTGACCACAACTCTTTGATGTGACCATGCAGCCAATTCCTCATCCACTGAGTGATCTATCCCACAAATCCATGTCTCTCCAGTTTAGAGACAAGGATGTCATGCAGGACAGTGTAAAATGCTTTGCACAAGACCAGGTAGATGACATCAGTTGCTCTTCCGCTATCCATCAATGCTGTAACCCCATTGTAGAAGGCCACCAATTTGTGAGGCACAATTTGCCCTTAGTGAAGCCGTGTTGGCTGTCAGCAATCACCTCCTTATTTTCCATGTGCCTGAGCATAGTCTCCAGGAGGATCTGCTCCATGATCTTGCCAGGCACAGAGGTGAGACTGATGGGCCTGTAGTTCCCCAAGTCTTCCTTTTTTCCCTTTTTAAAAATGGTTATGTTTCCCCTTTTCCAGTCAGTGGGAAGTTTTGCACATTTCAGTTAAATATGTGAGGAGTATTAGCACTTGAATTCTGGAAAATAGAAGCTACATAAGCAAAAGCTAGAAAAGAAAAAGAGGCTGCTGAGATTAAATGTGACAAATATCTTGGTATATATTTCCGTTCACTTGCGATAAGGTGATGATTTTGTTTAAAGAGCAAGAAAAACCTTCATATCAGATTGTGCATATGCCAGCATTAAATGATGTATTCACTACTAAGATTTCATAGCATTTTCAGCTCCAGTTCTGCAGACTGACTTGTTTACCAGATGCCAATGGCTATTTAGGCACAAAGCAGCATATTAGAGGAATATGGTAGGCCAGTGAAATTTCAGGATTACAATCTGTATTTAAAGGTTTATATATGTGCTTTATAGACCTTAATAAATGTGCACTACCATTAGTGTCTTGAAAAAACTTGAAAATCAGTAACCATGATGCTTCCGAGAGATATACAGAAATGCTTAACATCAACCTGGTTTATCTCAGCTTACTTGAAAAAAAAAGTATAGCTATAAGATTTGTTGTGATTAAGCCACATAGAGGCCAGCATAAAAAACTGTAAATCAAAATTCAATATTTAGTACTAGAGGTGACTTGACTTCAGGTATGGAAATGACAGCTCAATATATTTGGTATGTTAGCAATGCTAGATAATTTGGAGTTTAGAGGTTCAACGATTTATATTATCTAAATATGAAACTGAGGTAGACCTCTGATTTGTAATGTGATATTTTTAGAGTCTGTTTATTTGTATATTCCACTATTTTTTCTTAATTTGTATCTGAAAGTACTTTAATGATTTTTTGGGTGGGGAGACCTAAAGAGAATGTATTGTCTTGTGAGTTATTAAGTTCACCAAATTGTATTTTGCCTGAATGGAACATTGAGTTAAGCTCTTATCTTATATACAGACTTTGAGCTAATTTTAGAGCCATTTACTTTCGGAGGAGGTGCAAAGCATCGGGAAAGCTGAACACTTCCCAACAGCCTTTCTATATGTTTTCAAGAGTTGTCCTTTCCTCTTCTCCTGCAGGACAGATGTTTTTATCTTGCAACTGACCTATCTGTGGGGAAAAATTCTAGAACATCTTAAAAGAGACAATCTCGTGTTATTCTCCCTAAACACAAATATAAGCTCTGAAATTATATGGATTCAGGGAGTATATCTATGTTGCTAAAAGAGGCCTGGGAAGCAAGCAATTGCCGTACTCTCCCGCACCCCATTCAAGCACCGTTTGGGCAGGGACTGTGCTGCCCTCCCTTGGGCAGTGTGAGCAGTGGAGAGGAGAGGCAAGTTTAGCTCCTGGCTGTGGTGCATCCCACCCAGTCACGCAGCGATATTCCCGCAGGCTTTGCACCTTGAAATGTCTCTAGAAGCATTCACCCGCATCCTCAGTTGCATGCTATGAGAAAGCTGTGCCTATAGGCTTCGGCACAGCCCGTAAATTATTTCTGTCCATTTTAACACACACTAAAAAAAAAAACCCCAAAAAACCAACCCAACCAAAAAAAAAAAAAAAAAAAAACCAAAACACCAAATGAACAAAAACAACCCCAAATAAACACTCAATAAAAAAATCCCATCCCATACTGAAAGTTCTAATTATATTATAAATTAAGGTGGACACATAAGACAGACAGGGTCAAGTCTACTGTGCATATGACCCAGTTGAGCCATATATTTGGGCTCAGAATTAGAAAATGGACCATGTCCATGTTTCATCTAGCAATATAAGCATGCGCTTTTGCAGTACCTCACAGTCAGGGGAGGTCAGCTCGGAAGGTGAGCAGTAGTGACCTGAGATGAGGTGAGAGTGAGCAGATAAACTGAATCAAGAAGTATGTCATGGAATTTAGAACTAGAAGACTATTGTTTCTTGGGGCGTGGGGAGAATATTTACTATGAAAATATTGAACATTACAGAAGTATTAGGAGGGAAAAGTAGTAGTGACAAAAAGGATGAAAATAAATGGTTTATGGGTAGAATTTAGAAATAATTAATCCTACAAATTTTGGCTTTGTTTTTAATGCACATCTATTAAAAAAAAATTCTCATTAATTTCTTTCTAAAAGTCACAGGTCTAGTTTACAATATTTTGAAAACAAATTCAAATTTTCATATTTATCTAGTAGAATAGAACACTGGAGCAAGGAGCTTACTCATATATTCTCAGGTTATTGATATTGCAAAAAGTAATAGAGCACATAATGGGAGGAAAGATATCAAGCATATATTTTATACAGCATCTTCTTTCAGCATGCATTTTATCTAAGTCAGTTTGTTCATTACTTCATACTTCTCTTAATAGGGATTTTATTATAGCAAC
Organism: Balearica regulorum gibbericeps; assembly: GCF_011004875.1. Classification (NCBI taxonomy): domain Eukaryota; kingdom Metazoa; phylum Chordata; class Aves; order Gruiformes; family Gruidae; genus Balearica; species Balearica regulorum. The sequence continues at coordinate 163,299,713 of NC_046184.1, read as the reverse complement.
TCAAATACTTATTTGGTGTGCTTGCTCTAACAGAAAAAGGGCAAATATTAATAATGCAGGTAGAATTCATGGGATGCAAGAAATTAAAAAGAGATTTGTTCTTTGCTTTACAGCAGAAGTAATCTCATGTGTAATGGAAGAGGTTGAAGTGGTTCATGTTCTTTGGAGCTGGAAGTTCATTACCTATACCATTCAACATGTGTTCCTTAAATAATATCTCTTGTTAGAATTCATTGTCAATTAAGCTTCACAATATCTGACTACCAAAGCCTACATACAGCATGCATCTGGTGACAGAGGAACACAGATGATTTCCTCTTTCTTTTCAGTGTTAAGTGTCTATCAATCAGCCCCTACCACTCATAGGCTTTCCCAAGTTACCTGATACATAGAGTAAATTGTCAGGTCTGATCTCTCCAGGATCTTCAGCTAAACTACCCCAGATTCTTTTATAACATGAAATTAGAGGCCAATAGCTTAACTAAAATTTAATATGAAACTTGACTTCATATTATATTGAGCTACAGTGATATTGGAAAAGTGAGGATACAAAAGATAATTGAGCTCTAGCTGAGGACTCTTCTGTGCCTACCTATTGCACGTCTCTTGGTAAAGTGATAGATAATCTTGCCACGTTAGTGCATGTGACACATTCCAGATATTCTGAGGATGCTCTTCATACTTATACAAGCATACTTAAAACTTTGCTTCGGAGTAAGCTACAGATCTGCAAGTGAAAGCTACACGAGCTCTAAAGTAACAGGGCTGAGCAAACCCCATCCGTGCTCTACTATTTGATACAGACTCCTTAACTCTTGTGACCCAGTTTAGACATCTATTGAAGAATGAGTTAGATATCAATACCTGTTTCTGCCCATGGACTGTACAAGAGACTATCACAGAAATGTCTACAATGTAATATGGCCATAGTTGCTCCGATGAAGCATTTTCAGAGACATACCGCAAAAAAATGAGAATGGTCTTTCATGTGTTTTTAATCAGAATAGAGTGAGCCAGTTCTTTCCCCAAAAGAGCAATTTAGACATAAAATCAAAGAAAAGGTTTTGTCTGCAATGCTAGCTAAGGGCTGTAAGTTACTGAGGGCAAGAACTTGAAAGTTACATGTGATACGGACAAGCAGTGACATTACCAGGTGCCTTTGTGGTCTAGTCCTTAATGGAAATGCAAAATGAATTTGCATACACACTGCCTTCTTTTTAGCTGAAGGACAATTTGTAAAAAGGAAGGACAATAAGCAATAGGTAAAGCAGGAGTCAGAAAAAGGCATAAGAATCTTTTGAGATTCTTGAAGATAAGAAGAGACAATTTTGAGGAGTCAAATTCCAGCCCTAACAAAGTCAATGTCAACATTCCCATTTACTTCGTTGGGAGTCAGGATTTTCTCCAGAAATATGAGCTGAATATGAATAAAGGAAAAATTCTTCTGTTTTATATACAGTATCTTATGTTTATGTACAAACTGTCTTCCACAGGGAAGGGCTTTAGAAACTTCATACTATAAAGTGGGTTCATGTTTCTCTGAAATGCAAGTGCGTTAAAGATAAAAGCTATAAACTTTTCGACATAGCAATCCAGCAATACATAACTGTTTACTACAGAAAACACACAGTTATTTCAATGACAAAACTACTTAAATCATAATTTGGTGGGGCAAACCATATTTTGAGAACAGCATCAATGTCCTTAATAAACACAAGTGATTTCCTTTGAAAGACTGCAATTGAAACAGTTCATGATCTAGTGCTATACTTTACATTGCTATAACAGCAGATTCAGAGAGAAAAGAGTCTACTGAATGTCAACATCTCTTCCTTTGTCACATATTTTCTACAAAAGATGTGATTCAACATTTTTTCTTTATTTATAGTTCAGAGCCATTTTGTATCTGGAGTTCCTGGGGCTGGTAAGAACATGGAGTTGTACCACTTAAGAGAATTTTGTTTACTGGTGCTCTTTGCTTCATCTGTATATATATATATATAGCTTGTTCAGAATGGATGAGTCCACATGTCTGTATGTACCAAAAATAAATATTTTTTCTCTTTGCATGGTGAAAAATGTTGTCTTCATTTTTTTGTCGAAGTTTTCCAACTAATACATTGGGGGAAAAAAATCTCACAAAACCCTAGGCTGACGTATGTCAGCAGCTGCCTTCCTTCCTTTCCTTCCTCACTGAAAAAAATAAGAAAGATACAAACTGCAGAATATGAAGCTCATATGAACAAGCAATTGGTAATCTGGGATATAAAGCTTATTTTTACAAAAGTAGCCTGTGAGTTTTAAAAGACAATTAAAAAAAATAGTTAATAAAACCAACCAAACACATGATTGGCAGAATCTCTACTGCATCCTAAAAACATATTTTAAACTGACTAGATAAATAATGAAATGTCTATGGTAGAGACTTTATCAAATGTTTAATGAATGATAATATAGCTGAACGCATCTCTGAAAGTCAGCAGTATTGTGAATCAACATGTTGCTGCTGACCATTGTGTGCAATACACAACTGCTGCTTTATTAAATATAGAGGTCACCCTAAGTCACTTAGATACAGTATATTTTGGGTAGGAAAAAAATGGTTTTGAAATAGCCTTGGAAGAAGACTCAATAGCATAGCTTTCATTACATTTACAGAACTATAAACCAGATGACCAGCTTCAAGCAGAGCTTTGGAAAGTACTGAAATTATGACAAGGAAGATACATGTTTGATTTCAAAATCTTCTTAGGGAATATCTGATTGCACAGCTAACTCCGACCAAAATAAAATGGAAAGCTTTGACTAAATAAGACTCACTACCTGAGAAAATTGATTGTAGTTTAATTCTCTAAGCTACTGCCTGCAATATAGAATATCTATATTTTAAATAAACTAGGTTATTTTGTAATCTATAGAAATAAATAAGCAATTTAGAGAATGATTCATCTTACCTATTTAACATCTTCAGAGAAAGACAAAATTTTAACATGTTACTTGAAACAAAGATCTAAAATTCCTACATGTTATGTGGTATGGGGCAAATTACTTGTACCCTTATTTTTTCTCCTGCAAAATATAGCATACATTACTATTTACCATTTAGTATTTTTGTAAAATGTGCTATGCATAACCACTGTACTATTAAATACTCTAGCAAAGTATGTGTTCCTTATTAGGACAAGTTGTTAAAATACAACTGTTTATTATTATCTTGGATTCATATTTATTTTCTGTTCACTGTACTTTGTCAATGCCTTTTGTATGATCTTTATGATTAAAATATTCAGACCACCCCCTATTTCCCACACCATTGATCTGTTCATTACAAAGTACGTTTTTCACATGTGCAGCTCCACAAACTATCCTAATGTAATTAAAAGCTACTAGGTACCTTATCTTTCAGATTTTGTAATTTACTATGATTACTAATTGCTACTTTTGGATAAAAAAAGTGTTTTCTCAACTTAGTTACTGCTTGGAAAGTCATTTGTGATTATGCTTATAGGTATGTAAATATTTGTTATGTATCCTGAAATTTTGAACATAGCTGTCTGACAAGTTACAAAGGAGGGAATGGCTTATCATACTGAAGGTTAGCTAATTAAAAAGGAAATGTTATGGTTGATCTTTGATTGTAGCTGTACTATATCCAGTGTTGCAGAAAAGCTCCTGAAGATGTTGGCTATAAAAGTTAAGATGTTATTGAACATCCACATTCTTCCACTCAGTGAAGTGTTAAAACTCAAAGAACTGGTAAAGATAGAATGGCAACTAACCACTGAGCATTATGGCATTGCCTACCCTTTTGCAATTTCAGATCATGCCTAGTTCTTTGATGCTCTGTGCTTCCATAATCATAGCTGTAGCTATGATTAAAGGCTGCTGTTTCAGAACTGTATGGCAGCTGCATAGTTCTGTTTTTTAATTTTTTTCTGTAACTGAACTACTTGAAATACTTCAATTTTTGTGGCACCACCAAAATAAAGTGAAATTTAAATTAATTTCCAAATAAGTATTAATAAAATTGGTAGATGGAACACTTCTGACAAACACCTTTGAAGAAATTGAGGTTATAAAATTATAAATTCTTCTTTAACTATATTTTATTCAAAATATAATTATATAAATATTAAACATTTATTCAAATTAAATACTATTTCATAACTGAAGATATAATCTTGTTCTTTCTTTTCTACAAAAATAAATTATTACTACATTATTTTTCTTCAGTGGGAGATAGTTTGTTTAATGTTTAAAATTATATATAAATTAAAACATTGAAACTATTCTAAGGAAGTTTTTATGCATGACTTTTGACTTTGAAGAATAAGCTTACTATTTTAAAGAAAATAGATGTAGCCAATATTTTTCCAAAGGCTGTTAACTGTAAATATGTTTTCACTGTATTTAAATGCTTAAAGGTGAATCTAATTTTCTGAGGGAGGAAATAGCAAAAATGACAGAAAATTTTTGTGTTTTCTTCAATAAAGCCAAAAGTATTTGCATCATATAGGCCTTCATAGCCATTTTACTTAACATTGCCAGTTAGCTGGGTATTTTTTTATTAAACTGTATTTGACAGGATATTGTGTATTCCAAATGTATGTTTATACAGAATATGCCAGAAAGACACTTTTAAATATTAATTAGCTGTTCAAACATGTTGTATATCAAAGCACGTCTGGTCTGTGGCAAAATGTGAAAAGAAATGGCATATCAGCTTTTAAGATAGGTTGATAGGGTCACATAGATCAGCTTGTTCCTATCTCCACTCAGGGAATTTAATCAGCATCTCACTTTTTATGACATAATTTGCATTTTAGGAGGTATTATAATGTATGCTGACATGCCAAATTTTTCTCAACAAACAATTGTTTTCTAAGTGATGGAATAGAGCTTCAGAACTGGAATATCTGGAACTTTTTTCTTCCTGTCCCCAGAGGGTTTAAGACTCTCCTCATGAAAGTCTTACATTTCTCAAGCTACAGACTACACAGGCACATGGTGTCCTTCTGTTAAAGTCATGTCACTGCACAGCCAGCAATGTTAGGCAAAACTGAAATCAAGAAACAGAAGTCTTGACAGTTGACCTGGATGAAGTAGGTGTTCCCATGGGAGAAGGAAAAGCTAGGGCTTTGTTTCTGTTCCCACGATGACTTCTTTGTTTCATTCATCCAAAAGCTTCCCAATGCAGCACATTAAACAGATGTAGACACCTTTGTTGCAGATCAGATGAACCACACGCTCATTGTCTGAGAGGTTAGGTGAAGGTGAAGTCTTGGACTCTAGTCTACTGAATTTTACATAACCCGTTTCCAATTTAAGATCATATTAGTTCCCTTAGAGCCTAACCAATTCCCATAATCCTTTTATTTCCTTAGGTCTTGAGTAAGTTTCAGGACTGGTAAAACTTTTATTCTTAAATGGAGTCAGAGATTTTCATGTACAGTGGAATTGCTAATTTTTAGTAATTTATCAACTCTGGAAATCCTCATGAGATATAGTACTAGAAATTGCATAAAACATAGGTAAAGGCATATCTGAAATAAGACTACTACTATGTAAATACTTTGTACTTTGGAGAAAAGCGGTAAATGATCATGCATTTTTTTGACATAATATCCTCCAAGATGGTAAGATACTAGCAGATACATTTCAGATAATGCTTTTATTGCCTAAGAATCAAAATTAGGTGCTGAGATGCTAGAAACAAAATACTACCTTTAGATAAATGTTTAATTGAGGTTATTTAACATGCAATGCTAAGAAATTAATACAAATTATTCTGAACATTCATGGAGATGATATCAATTTAGTTGTAGTAGCTGGAAATAGAGACAGCAAGAGTGTTAGTGGCAAAGACAAAAATGAAAGAACAATAGCTTCCTTTACAAGATGCAGCAATAATAGCACATAGCGGAAAAGATGCAGAATCTGATGGCTAATTTGCTACTACATTAATACTCTGTCCAACGTTAGAAAATAGAGTTCTTGAATTATTCTATATTTTATCTGATTATAGTAAATTTTATGTATAATGTTTGGCTTGTACCAAAACTTTATTAAATCAAATTTTTGTTATCGCTTAAATGTATTTTTCTACTTCTTGAGTGCATTAAAATTCTGCTAGAGTAAGCGCTGATGGGCAACTTCCATAAATTCTTCTGTCTATAAAAGATGACACAATGATTCCTGTGAAGAAAAACCTGAAGTTTGCACTGATTCCTATGCAATGTCCTTCCACAAATCTATGAAAACATTTCATCTATGCTTGGAAACTGTGTTCATCTGCTTGCAGGCAGGAAGGCTCTGCAGAGGGATCTGGACAGGCTGGATCGATGGGCTGAGGCCAACTGTATGAGGTTCAACAGGGCTCAGTGCCGGGTCCTGCACTTGGGTCACAACAACCCCAGGCAACACTGCTACAAGCTTGGGGAAGAGTGGCTGGAGAGCTGCCCTGTGGAAAAGGACCTGGGGGTGTTTGTCGACAGCCGGCTAAATGTGAGCCAGCAGTGTGCCCAGGTGGCCAAGAAGGCCAACAGCATCTTGACTTGTATCAGCAATAATGTGGCCAGCAGGACTAGAGAAAGAATTGTCCCCCTGTACTGGGCACTGGTGAGGCCGCACCTTGAGTGCTGTGTTCAGTTTTGGGCCCCTCACTACAAGAAGGACATTGAGGTGCTGGAGCGTGTCCAAAGAAGGTCAACGAAGCTGGTAAAGGGTGTAGAGAGCAAGTCTGATGAGGAATGGCTGAGAGAACTGGGGTTGTTTAGCCTGGAGAAGAGGACGCTGAGGGGAGAACTTCTTGCTGTCTACAACTACCTGAAAGGAGGTTGTAGCCAGGTGGATATCAGTCTCTTCCAAATAACAAGCAATAGGTCAAGAGGAAGTTGTGCCAGGGGACGTTTAGACTGGACATTCGGAAAAATTTCTTGATCAAAATTGTTCTCAAGTACTGGAACAGGATGCCCAGGGAAGTGGTGGAGTCACCATCCTTGGAGGCATTTAAAAGATGTGTAGATGTGGTGCTTAGGGACATGATTTAATGAGTGGACTTGGCAGTGTTAGATCTCGATAATCTTAAGGGACTTTTCCAACCTAAACAATTTTATGATTCTATTCTATGAATCTATGAAAATGCTGTTCTCAATACATTTCCTTCATTGTACCTCTCTTCTTTTCTATAGTATTCCAATTTTCTTTTCAATTAATTCTAAGATTAGCCAGAATTCATGTTTTCTGAAAGTAAGATCAGTTGTCAGTCAAGTAATTAAGTTGTGCCACAAGGAAAACTCCAGGTTATAGATATCCACATTGAAGTAACTAAATGTAGGGGCTTAATTCAGTTGCATATTTGGTTTGTGTGGCAAGGTTTTGGTAGCAGGGGCTACAGGGGTGGCTTCTGTGAGAAGCTGCTAGAAGCTTCCCCTGTGTCTGATAGAGCCAATGCCAGCCGGCTCCAAGACGGACCCACCACTGGCCAAGTCTGAGTCCATCAGGGACAGTGGTAGCACCTGTAGGGTAACATAGTTAAGAAGGAAAAAAAAACCCACAAACAAACTAGGAGTAGTTTTTTGCAACCAGAGAGAGGAGTGAGAATATGTGAGAGGAACAACTCTGTAGACACCAAAGTCAGTGAAGAAGGAGGGGGAGGAGGTGCTCCAGGCACTGGAGCAGATATCCACCTGCAGCCCATGGAAGACCTCATACTGGAGCAGGTGAATGCACCCAAAGAAGGCTGTGACCCCATGGGAAGCCCACATTGGAGCAGGCTCCTGGCAGGACCTGTGGACCTGTGGAGAGAGGAGCTCACGCCAGAGCAGGTTTGCTGGCAGGACTTGTGACCCCATGGGGGACCCACGCAGGAGCACTTCATGCAGAACTGCAGCCCATGGGAAGGACTTACGTTGGAGAGGTTAGTGGAGGACTGTCTGCTGTGGGAGGCACCCCAGGCTGGAGCAGGGGCAGAGTGCGAGGAGTCCTCCCTCTGAGGATGAAGAAGCGGCAGAGACAACGTGTGATGAACTGACCACAACCCCTATTCCCTGTCCCTCTGCGCCACCAGCGGATAGGAGGTAGAGAATTTGAAAGTAAAGTTAAGCCCAGAAAGAAGGGAGAGGTGAGGAGGCAGATGTTTTAAGATGTAGTTTTTATTTCTTATTACCCTACTCTGATTTGATTGGTAATAAATTAGTTTTTCCCAAGTTGAGTCTGGGTTTTGCCTGCAACAGTAATTGGTGAGTGATCTCTCCCTGACCCTGTCTCGACCCACAAGCTTTTTGTTATATTTTTCTCTCCCCTGTCCAGCTGAGGATAGAGCAGCTTTGGTGGGCACCTGCCATCCCAAGATAATCAGGCAGTGCCCACCCATACTCTCTGTGTGTGGACAACTGAACTGAGTTCTGGGGATCCACTGACCATGCCAGTTATTATAACTATCCCACTCACAGACAGCTATGACATGCTTCAGTTGCTGTAACAACAATTTAATGCATTTTGAAATTCAGTTGTGCTTCTTGGAGTATCTCCTTCTGCTGGTCTAGAAGTAGACAGATGTCTTGTAAGACTTCTTCAATATATGCCAACCCATCCAACCAATAGAGGTTTTGGATACTCCTGGCTTCTCAAATGACACTTGGTGCTTGTGTCTACATATGACAGGTTTCTAAATTTTTAGTAAAGTCAGTGGAGATCAAGGGCTTAGTCCACTCTCCAGCCTGGAGTGGGCTTTTCCACTAAAGCCAGTGTTACAGCCTAAATGTTGAAGTCTATTCTTGCTTGTCATCTTTTCTAAAATAATCAGTCGGTGCAGTGAACAAGCAGTAAACCTGTTGAATTATCCTTGGAACAGTAACCTCCCTATGAGCATTCATTTTTATTTCCTGAAGAGGTTTCTCTAGCCTTCCAGCATCATATGCCTGAACATTTAGCTGGCATTAGAGGCAGAGCAGCACTCGGTGACTGGGAGCAGTCTGTTCACCACTGAGCAGTTCGTATGGTCTGTATGTTATTCATGCAAAGGGCTATAAAAGAAGCCCTCCACCACTCCCCCCACCATATGTATGTGAAGGGCCTCGCATAGGATGCACACTACTAATTTACATTTTTCTTTGGCCCTGCCTTTCTACAAAGACTGAATTTTTTCATTAAGTATCTAACCTCATCATTCTTTCTATTTCTGAAAAGTACTGCACTGAGTAGTGAAAAATAGTAGTTCTCTGCATCTAAAATGTTTTGACAAAGGCAACATGTTTTGGGGGGGTATAATACAATCATATAAATGCTTCTTCTGAGAAGCATTAAAAAGATGTTTGGAACAATAGCAATTTCTCAATTCCAGTGAAATCTTTGAGAACTGGTAATGACAAAGGAATTAGTTACTCATTAGCCCAGTAGTTTTATTAACTGTATATATCTTGTGCCACATATGCTTACAAATAGAAAGAGAAAATAATACTCAGACTAAGAAACCACAATTATGGTGGTATAATAAGTCCTATTTGAGGAAGATTATTTCTGATTATTAGAAAATTGAACACACTGCAATACAACTGAGTATAGAAGCTACTTATAATTTTAGTACTATATGGAGCTGCTCTAATTCAGTAGTCACTGTTCTCATTCTCAACGACAGTAAATCCCTTCTTGTGCTTTTTTAAAAAATAGATGTAAAGACATTGTTATTTTACTCTTTTTTTTTTTTTTTTTTTAAGTGAATTAGCTCCCTTTTTTAAAGAGTAAGTTATTCTCAGGGCACTTTCTAAATGGCTGAAAATTGCATTTACAGTGTGGCACTCAGATGAGTCATGCGATATTTTCTGCTTTTATTAATCAAATGTTTTGAAATGGGTGTTCCTGGTGAGAAAAGTGAAAGAAAAACTCATTTACACTACCAGGCAGAATGTCAGAGCTTGTTTCACTGCTAAGAAACTTAAGAACATTGTGAGTATTATTAAGGCATTTTTTTTCTTTTCCCACAAGTAATAATATTTTGAGGGCAGGTAGTAACATTAAAAGAATTTTTTGACTCCTAATATGGTGAATGTTCAAAAAAACAGTCTGGATACTTTTTGAATAAAAATATTTAATATTCCAGATTAGTCAGGACTTATCTCAGGGTTAATGATTTGTTGTTTGGTTGTTGTTTTTTTTTTCCCCTCAGATGTTTGTTTTGAAGAATAATGGTTGAAATGTGTATTTTTTCTTCTCATTTTTTTCTTCTACTCAAGCAACTAACTTGCAATATATCACAGCTGTCATTATAATGAGGGAAAACATCATGATGCAGCAGAACTTAGTCAATTCAATTATATAGAAGATGCAGTGAAATTATTTTTGATAGAAATGCACCTGCTGAGGCTGCCTGCTAGGCTAGTCCACAATTAGATACTGTGTAAGAAGTTATTAAAAAGTTCATTTAGACAATTTGTCTCTCAAGTGTGTCAGGGGTGTATTTCCCTGAAGGAAGGGTCAAAACTCTGGGGAAATGTTTATTTCAAAAGTAAAGGTAGATTATGCAGCCTTGTCCTAGTAAAGGTAAAGTGAAGACACATACTGTCTGTAGAAAAAATTCAAAGGTCTGAAAGATTTTGTAGATGGGTGGGATCAAGCCACCAGTGAACTATATAGCCTTGGTCCATAGGTCTAAGGACAACACAAAAAAGATGAGGATTTCTTAAAGAAAAAAAAAAAAAAAAAACCAACCCAAAACCAAACCACCACAGTTCAAATATCAGAGTCTCTGTCACTACCACTCCACTGACATTGGATTTCATTGGTAGAAATAACACAATAACAAAAGGCAAAAGATTTTTATTATAGAAAATGCCCCAGAAAAATGAGTGAAGGTATAATCTGCCTTCTATGAAGAGCCATACTGCTTACATTTTGGAGACGACTTCTCCACCTCTGTACTACCAGGAAGAATAATAGATTTCACCATGTGAATGACCTTCTGATGCAGATCTAACTGTTCCTCGTTGATTGTGTCACATCCAACAACTGAGGCAACAGCTTTCCATAAAGATATTCATACTCAGAATTAGTTTGTCACATGGTGCCCGTTCCCTGTCCTAAGAAGGCAATAAATCACTTCTGGAGTCACTAATGTGTGGGGTTTTTTACAGCTTATTTTGCTTGCAAGTTATGATAGCTTTGTGCCATTTTCTCATAAATGAGAGTGATTGCAATAGTAATATGACAATTTTGTGCAGTTCATATTTTAAGAACTGTTTTATTGTTTTAACCATTAGTTTGTAAAACTGACCTTTTATATTCCATCTGTGAAGATTTTATTTCAGTAGTGGTTCTCAGCGGTGTGAAAAGGTACAGAAAGCATTTTCTCTAGCGTGATATTGTCAACTGCATGTTTTAAGTGAGTTTGAATATTGTCACTGCGAAAAATTACTTGTGCTTTTGGGAGTTTTAAGTTTTCAAGAGCATTTGTCCATGAATGATACATCAGGAAAAGAGTGATATCCTCTTAGTGTTGAGGAATGACAATTCACTTCTTAAAGCTGGACAGCAGATGGCCAGCATGCCATTGGTATTATTCCTCTATAGAAGCACCTATAAAAATCTAGTAAAAAATATATACACAGGGTCCTTCAGCAACTTCCTAAAAATTATTATACTAGCAACCAAAGAAGGTTCTCATAAAAGACTTTCTAAATGACCTCTTGTCATAAAGTATATTGAACAAATTAATAAAACTTAACATATTTTAAAATATATACATGTAAATAAATGTATTTTAGGTGTACATTTATAAAACTTATTCTCTGTATGTTATTTACTTAAGAATAATTTCAGTGTGATACCTCAAAAAAGGCACCTGATAATTCATATTAATATGTTGTCTACAGAAACCATAGACTCCTGAGGTATATAGAAAAGTCAAGTAATTAAAAAAGAATTATAATTCTTGGATTGCCTTATTAGAGAATCTGACTTTGAGTATGTGAATGGAAGATGGAGACTGGGTTCATAAACTCTGTTCTGAATGGCTTCCCAGAATAATTTTGGTTCCATTTGAAATCAAACATGGCAAGTATTTGAACCCCACCTTTTAATGCCCCCCCAGCTGTTGGCACAAAGCGATGCTAGTCTTGCAAAAACTAATGAACTTTTGAAATATTTGTCTTTTGGGACTGCAGTTATATAAGAAAATATCACAATTTTTGGCATCTTAGAATGCCTCTCTGACACACGATAGGTTTCAGATATCAGCTGAGATTTGCAGCTAATTCATAACTACAAATATCATGCAGGTCCATTTTTATATATACATTTATGCATAAAATATTTTCCTTTGTAATTGAAAATGAGAAATATACATTTTCTGCTTAGCTCAAAATTCTTCAGCATTTTTGTAACAAATATAAAGGTGCACATAACTGAGAAAAAGATTCAGTTATGCTACTAGTAGGCAGAAAAGCCCTATTTCCATATAGAAAAAACAATGGCATTTCTATTTGTGAATCATAGAATCATTTAGGTTGGAAAAGACCTTTAAGATCATCAAGTCCAACCGTTAACCTAGCACTGCCAAGCCCACCACTAAACCATGTCCCTAAGCACCACATCTACACGTCTTTTAAATACCTCCAGGGATGGTGACTCAACCACTTCCCTGGGCAGCCTGTTCCAGCTTGACAACCCTTTTGGTGAAGAAATTTCTCCTAATATCCAACCTAAACCTCCCCTGGTGCAACTTGAGAACATTTTCTCTCTTTTCTCATCTCGTCCTGTAGTATATATATGGAAAAGATTTGAATAATTATTTGTTCATATACAGAGTTCAAAATTATTCCTTCAAAATACTGAAGAAGTCTGAAACTGGCCAGTGAAAATAATTATGTAAATACTGTTAATGATTAAATCATAGTTTATTCAATAATATGAATAAATCAATTAAATTTCATGGCTTTTTACAGCACAATATATGCCCTTGTATTCATGAATAATTAATGTAAGCAACAACAATGACAAAAACAACAAACAAAGACAAATAAACCCATAATATATGTTGGTTAACTCCTGAAAAGGTTAAGAACATCAAAATTTCAAATATCATGACCTGACTTTAATGACCCAGTAACAGGCTGACATTTGCAGTACCGTTTTTATGTAATAACACATCACATGCAAAGATCAGCAAGTGCAATGTAACTGCTTATCTCAAAGGAGAAAAATAAATAATAATGGTACAAGAGAGGTTAATAACAGGTACAGGTCCAGCCTGGCTTTTATCGGTCTCTTTAGAAAATGAACTGGGAATTGCTGTCAACTTGATTGGAAAACGGAGAGGAGAAATAGATACATGAGGGAGACATCAGTCAGAGTGGAGAGGACTGGTCTGTGTGAAGGTTGTTTGCAAGGTTACCTGCTCTGACGCAATGGAAAGCTGGAATTTGCATCTCAAAGCTTTGTTCCTTTCTCAACATAGTGTCACATAAATTGTCCGCCCTGGGGTTTTAATTTCACAGATGTCTAAGCTCATTTGGAAATTAAAGTGCAATAATCTGTGATCCACACTGTATCTCATCATTCTGATTTTTCTCGGCAACTGCTACGTGGTTATTGTTTTGTTTACACATCAAAATTGTACTCAAAGTTAGGGTTGGTTTTTTTTATTGTTGTTTAGTAATCTGTGCATTTATTTGAAGGTTAGAACATTGTCTATTTTTTCTCTAAAGTTTATGTTTTATTTTTGTGTGGGAACTTCTGGGGGGGGGTTGGTGGGTGTTTGTTGTTGTTGTTTGTTTTTATATTCTTATAATCTGTGGTCTTTTATAATCCCTAATCAGTATAGTTGGATGACAGATGCTTTGTAAAGATTTTAATTATCTCCTGGTTTTTTTGTTACCAGAGATATTATCCTCTAAGGTACTGGCTCTCAGTGAAAAGAAAAAAAAAAAAAAAAAAATCCATTTTACTGTTCAGGAAGCTTTTCAGCAGTTTAATTATAATGTGAATTCTAGTAAAATAGTGTATTATTGATTTACTAGAGGAAATGATTTGATTAATTTTAGTTGTACATTATGTTTTTAGATTTACATAAAAATATAAAAGTTGCTTATTCCAGATCATGATTGGCAGGACTGAAGATAGAAACAAGCAAGCAATTCATCAGCAAAACTTAATCCAAGGTTAACATATAAGAATGTTTGCAACCTCCCCACTTTAGGGGCACAATTAAAACAAAAAAAAAAGGGGGGGGGGGGAAGAGGATATTTATAGTCTTTATTCATGGGTGCCCCAGCTCCCAAAAGTCCAAGGAAATAAATATTCTTTGGAAATTTTCTTTAAAAGTGTCTTAAATTTGCCTTTGTGGATTATGTGCAACAGTTCTGGAGCTCCAGAAACTGTCCTTCCAAACAGGAGCCTTGCTACTTTAAAGCTAGCATTCAGTTTGAATAACTCTCTGTCTTGCAGCTGTAACAACAATTCATGGAGCAGACATGACCTCTCCAGTAATCTATTCTGCCATTCAAACTTCATAACCTGAAATTACATACCCAAAACAAAATACAGATTGTGGAACGCCATTACAGTGCCCAATTGGCACAATTCAGTTTCTGAAGGACATGTGTTATGGATTTCTGTATTGTACGGTTGCACAAACAGACCCAATAAACGCACCTCTACAGGTCACCCTCTAATGTTTTCCTAGACACCAATGGCCCTTTATATGTTTTTTATATGCTCTTAAATATAGTAGAAAACCAAAAATTCCACCATTATCTATAAGCAGCATAATTAGCTCCATTAAACTGTGTATGTTTGAATTAATTTCCTTTTTTTTCTCCTATGTTGTTCGTTGATGGCTGGCCAGACAATCTTATTAGATCAACAGAATTACATTAAAATACAATACTGATTAAAAACAACAGTGAGGAATATTGTATTTACTGCTGATTTACAGTTAAATTAATATAGGTAAGGAAGGGGTGAAAAAAGAAAAAGGGATGTTCAGACCTAAATTTTTATAGCTTTGTCATTGCTAGTAAGTTGTCTACTCCATTCTTGCATATCTGCAAGTATGGTTTGCTTAATAAAACCTTTCCTTAAGAAAGAACAATGCATAGTAATTACACACCTTACTGTATGATAATCATGAAATATACCATATCAGAAGCTAATTGCCTCCAAGCCAGTTTTTTTTCAGACACCCCATGATTTCCCTAGTACAAAGACCTGGAAGTTCTGCAGTTTCAGTCTCTACAGCATAGCTGCAGGCAGGGTAAGAGAGTAATAATAGAAGTGCTCTTATACCTTTTGTGGTTGGCATTTTTCAAAGCAGTATCTAACTACCACTGAGAGTAGTATTCATCTCACTTAACTGCAGTCATCTCTATCTGATCTAATTACACTTGAATATCTTTGCTAAGGAAAGAAATAGGCATTCCTAGGGCATGTCTCGTTCTGATACAGACATTTAGGGCTAAACTCAGTTGCCTAATTTCAAGGACTTATAGCTATTCGAGATGCGCTAAGACATCCAAAACTTGGAGACTGGCAGACGTCTGAAACTGCTTTCCTGACGTTTGAAAAAAACCCCAGATATTATTGGTTCTGCAACAGATTTTGCCCTTCTGGCACATCGGTGGAAAGCCACGTGGGATATCCTAGATCAGCCCAGATGTCCCTGAACATGTTTAGGCAATTTAATTGAGTCCTTGGAATTGAGGTGAATCATTTCCTAGATGAGCCAATTTGTCCCCATTGTCTGTGGAAGGAGCCTTCGGAATTAGTTTGGATGTATATTTAATCTGATGAATCCTCCTTGGAAGCTGCAAAATGGCATTCCTTAATGCTGCTGGACTTCATGTTAACCTGCAGCACGTTATCCTCAGTTACAGGCCTCGTACTCCTCAGTTACCTCTGCATTTGTCCCTGACTGTTGAGTTGGACTGTAAGAGTCCCAGTGGCTGGACTACAATGGAAACCTGATGAGAACCAAGTACTAGAAAACTTCTGTAGTTATAAAGTTGTGATGTGGCTGTTCAGCAGGATAGTGACACGACAGGGCTAGAAAATAGTAATCTTATTCAATGTGAAAAATAACGTATGAGGCCCCAACCTGGTAACAACTGCATTAAAGACTTTATTTTGAGCACCTCGGTTTCTCCTTGACCGTACTGAGAGCTGAAGACTCCTCAGAGCACAGTATTGTGTTGAAAAGGCTTTTAATAAACACTGCAGCTATGGCTCCTGCAAGATGTAGTGCTCTGAACTGCTACCAGAATTAGGGGTGCTGTGAGAAATGAGCTTAATTTACCACAGGATCCTCCTACAAACTGAAGGATCGTTCTGTTTTCTTCCAAAAGATTTATTGTATTTGAAGACAGGAGGTTCTCTAGGCGTTAATAAAATATTGAGTAGCATTTCTGTACAGTTTGGGTTTTTCATTTATACTGAATGTAATAGTGAAATCTACAGTAAAGTGAGTAATGTAAAAATAGAAAGATGGGATTACATGTATAGCATAGAAGAGAATGTGATTCCATTCTCATGGATTTCAGCAAGAATCAGATATACAACACAGCATGTTGGAATATATGTATTTATATTTTTTATTCAGTAAATAAGGAGAAATTGCTGTGACAGAAATGTACATGCTATGGCACAGAGGTTAAAACAGATGCATTCACTTTATGTAACTGATCGTCCAAGGAAGAATTCACTAGGCTGGTCATGGAGCAGAATAATGATTGTTTTTCATATTCCTGAAGAGTTACTGAAATAAATGTTAAAAAAAAATCTTTTGAAAACAGATATATACACACAAATATATAAAAATATATGTGCTATATATATATATATGCTTTGAGACTAGATTACTAGGATAGCATTTGTCTATGTACGCAATATGTAAAACTTGGATAAATTAATGAAGACTTTCTCTTTAAAGGGAAGCATTCCCCTGTAACAGTGTATGTATATGTACAGTGTATATACATTCCTCTGTACATACAGTGTATGTATACATATCAGCTCTTGTCCCCACACAGAAGATCCCACATAAATCCCAACAGCACGACAAGATTTTCTCAGTTTGTTAACAGTTCTTCATTAGTAATGACAAGCATTGAAAGCGTTAATTATAATTATCTGCATTGCATATGCTTTACTCCTTTCCATTCTCCAGATTTAAATTAACCAAGAGCATAAAAAAATTTCTCCAAGTATGTTATGCAAGTTGGCAGTATTCCCTTCTTTGCTTTAACACACTGTAATAGAGGTCTCTGCAAAGATACATTCTAAACGATGCCTATCAGCACTTTAAAGCCATCTATTGCATGGTAGACTTAAGTTTAGTTTAATCAATGTTTGATGTAATGAAAAGCTCTTGACAGAAGTTGATATGCTTAGAAATAAGTCTCTGATGCTTCATTATGTATTCACGGAAAGGTGAAATTTGTGGTGATTATCCACACCTCTGAAATGTGTCTCATTGGATTAACAGCTATAATTAGCATTCACATTTATAAAAGTCAGCTTAATATTACTTTTCCTACCACAGATAATATTCTTATTGTTAATAATATTTTATTCCATGAGTAAAAATAAAGAAAATACTATTATTGTGCAGAATAACATTTACTATACTTAATTCATCACTGATTTAAAAAGCCAAATTTTTCTATCAGTCTGAAAGCCTTTGCTGAGCTAAATTAACTGTATATATAAACACACGTATTTTCCCCAACACTAGCCCAAAAATATTAGGGAAACAATTTCAAAGAGCTACTTCCTATGCCAAAGAGACACTAGAAGTAGGGACAGTCACAGTAAATTTCCATAACCAAATCTGGAAGTGCATGCTTCACATTATTTTAACTAACATAAGAAACTCCACACATGATAAACTTCAAGTAATGACTACTGAAGAGCATAGGTCAGATGTCTGTGTAATGCATTCAAGAAATGTGCAGTGACATAATATTAGATCACCATGGTGTGGATTCAGTGTTATTGAATCATGTGTCTAGTAAAGATACTTTGAAGGTATGCATCTATAATTTTGGTGGTTTATATATGCAAATGCTAATTTGTTTTTTTCTTGTTTTGCTTTAGCCTATTCTTGCTTAACTGAAAAGATTTAGTAGGTTTCCCAACAGACATACAGTGTTGTCTTACAACCGTCCCATTAAGAAGGTCACTGATGGAGTAGCAGCTCTTTTTTTGTGTTGTAGTGTTAGCTATGAAGCTTCACAGTCTCTACTCATTACTTCTGTGTTATTACATTAAATGAAGTCAAAGCTCAGGCTGGGGCAGTGTCACTTGACTGTCCATGATATTGAATTGCTAGCATGGCACAATTTTGGCCTGAAACAATTAGTACTCTGGGCATGCAGGGTATGTCTGAATAGGTCATCTGCACGTAAGTATTTTTGGGAGAAGGGAGAATTTCACCGTGTGTAGGTGAGCTGTGCCATGCCTGCTGTAATCAGAATCAGTCTCCATCTATTTACTCCCAAGTATATAAGTAGGGAATCAGCTCGGGACACTGGAGGCAGTCAAAGGCTACCTTATATCCCACTCACAATGCATTGGTTTTGTAATGAAGTTTGCATCCACCACCTATAGTAGAAGATTGAACCAGGACGCTTTTGCTTTGTTAGAAACATTTGATTCCAAAATTATGGTCAGTTACTAATCAGTTGTTCATGTAAGAAAACTGATTTTTAGTTTAACTAGATTTTTGCCTTTAATTGTTTTCTATCAACTAGATGCGTGTATATAAAATAATATTTCATATAAGCTTGTCTTTTACCTGACTAAAGAAGTCAAACTCTTTTTAAATCTTTATGTGAAATAAGTTCTTTAATTGCCTTCTCAGCAAAGTACCTTTTCTGCACTAAGTCCAATCCAAAGTAATCATTTTTATATTTCAAAATGTGGTTTTGCAGAAGCCCTGTAGAACTATGCTAAAAATACTTCATGTGACGCATCCAGAGTAATACTTGCAGTTCTCCACCATTGCCTTATCTTGATGTTCATAGTCATCTAGCAGTTAGCTAATTGTCGTGGTTTTACCCCAGCCGGCAGCTGAGTACCACGCAGCCGCTCGTTCACTCCCCGCCATCGGGATGGGAAAGAGAATCAGAAGAGTTAAAGTGAGAAAACTCGTGGGTTGAGATAAAGACAGTTTAATAGGTAAAGCAAAAGCCGCGCACACAAGCAAAGCAAAGCAAGGAATTCATTCACCACTTCCCATGGGCAGGCAGGTGTTCAGCCATCCCCAGGAAAGCAGGGTTCCATCACGCGTAATGGTTACTTGGGAAGACAAACGCCATTGCTCCGAACGCCGCCGCCCCCCCCCTCCTCTTCCTCCAAGCTCCTTATAAACTGAGCATGACGTCATATAGTATGGAATACCCCTTTGGTCGGTTTGGGTCACCTGTCCTGTCTGTGTCTCCTCCCAACTTCTTGTCCACCCCCAGCCATCCCGCTGGCAGGGCAGTGCAAGAAGCAGAAAAGGCCTTGGCCTCGTGTAAACACTGCTCAACAATAAGTCCATAGAACAAAAACATCTCTATATTATCAATGCTGTCTCCACCACAAATCCAAAACGTATCCCCACACTAGCTACTATGAAGAAAAATCAATCCTCTCAGCTGAAACCAGGACACTAATACATGCAATATTTCTTTATTGTTTCTTTTAGGTCCTTAAATATTTCAGTCAGTCTATACTACTGATGATCTTCAATCCAATTACTGTTATTCAGTCACCAGAAACATCCAGTTATTCCTGTGAGATAGTCCAATCCTTCTCCATACTGATGAGAATGTCATCAGCAGATGTCATGAGTACAGTCCTGACCTTTATGCCAAGGTCATTTAATCAAAGACATTTAATGTCTTCAATCCTAAGAAGGATTGCTGAGAAACTTCACGAAAACCATTCCCTGTGGGCAAAACTTTGCAAGCATTTGGTACCTAGTTGTCTTCTTGATGTGTTATCTATTTGTTTAGACAGATCAGATGAAAAGAAGAAAACTGGTATGTACCCATATTTCCAGCAAGCCACTGATAATACTTTTTTAATTAAATCCAGCTATAGAATGAAAATTTGAGGCTATAGT
The DNA here is from genome assembly GCF_011004875.1 of Balearica regulorum gibbericeps. NCBI lineage: Eukaryota > Metazoa > Chordata > Aves > Gruiformes > Gruidae > Balearica > Balearica regulorum. Next base: position 163,279,615 of record NC_046184.1, on the reverse strand, counting down.
GAGGATGCACTTTTAAGACATTTTTCAGCATCACAACTGCTATCACAGATATTTTGTGCTCTTATTAAGCTTACAAAGGGTTAGTATTAGCTATACTTATTTCAACATGAAAAATAATTTGTCTTTTTCCAGGATTCCCATCAAATGGGTTTGTATTCAAATCTACACACTAGCAATGCTTCCTAAACCTTTGAACTTTTTGATTCATATTGGACACTTTAACAAAGTGTTTCCTAAAATAAAGGTGAATTACATCTATTGTGGTACTTCCAGATTAATCTCTCTTTTGAGGAACTTTCATGAACAGTTAGAACTATTAGAACAGGCTTGTTCTATAGGTTTTCCTCTTCTCACAGATCTTATTCCTAATATAACTTTATAATAGGGTATCAATAATTAACAGCTGTTTGTTTATTTGTTTAAAATATTTCAGTTTGGTCCTTTTTTTTGACAGCAATATAAATGCCAGAGGATTTGTCATTTTCCACAGGAGTCTTTACAGGACTTTGGGGTAGGTGTCATTTAGCTCAGTGGGCTTCCTGGTGTTTTGCTTTCTTATTATGTCCTGTATTGTTCTGTTTGCAAGTCAGGTATCACTCCAGTGCACTGTTTTTGCCTCTAAATTTACTGATCTCGGCTTAATGCAATATTCACCATATAAGGATATATCTTTATATACCTTTAATACATAAGCTGTCTAAAAGTCAGCACCAAAACAAGCCGTCTTGAAAGAGTAAAGTTTTAAGTAGCAGTTATGAAATAGTGTATTTGGGATAGTGCTTATCACTTTAGCTCAAACTCTAAAACTGGCCATGCTCTGTGAACAGAAAAGATTTATGGAGTGCTTAATCACACTGAATTGGGGAATACTTCTCCCTCCCCTCTCTGTAAGGCATTTCTGGACCCCCTGGAACACCAATGTGCATCAAGGTGCATTTAGATTGCGCATTAAAGTTACCATATGGAGAAACTCAGCTCTCATGATCTCTGTGAACAGCTTGTGTTACTCATGTCATTAGAAGCAAACAACTCCAAGACGGCCAAGTTGTAAGAACACCGGTGCTTCAGGACCAGAGACAAAGGATTAGTTTTAGATTATAGTTTTAGATTATAGTTTTAGAAACAGTTAAAGTAGAATCTGAATTTCAGTGCCTGATTCTTGCTATCACCTGTTTAATTTTAATGCCTTCATAATATGTGACTGTAGCCTGAAGAGTAGGTTTAGGTTTTGCATTTTCTATTATTTGGAAGCTATTAATATAATACACTAGATAATTAAATGATCATATCATATAACAGTTTCTTTTTGAACCTCATGTGTGTGTTCACCTAAAATAACTGAGTGGCTGGAAATACATTCAATGTATACTCATATTAATCTCAGTACTGGAAAAAAAAGATAAAGCAATTCTTGTGTAAATCTGTATGGTATTTTTCATTTTCAGAGTCCAACATGTCCTGTTTTCTGCATTTCTGGGTTATCTCTCCTAGTACATTAAGTTGTATATTTTTGCTGTCTTTGGAAATGCCTCCATGATGGTTTTGTTTTCTGTCAAAAGTTATTTATTTCATATACCCTTGTAAGCATTCAGTAACTTACTGGCATGACAAATTATATTAGCTGCCCTTTATTATCAGTTATTTCTAGACTGTTTAGTAGTGATGACTATATGATTTCACATTCTCCCAGTACTGCTTGAGGAGTTGCAGAAATTATACTGTTATACTCCTGCCAGGCATTGTTGGCTACTGAAGACACTTGACCTTCTTGACTTCAAACAATCATGGAACTTGGAAATCAGTGAACTCCTAAACCAGTGCATGATAAGAATATATATATGGGGTGGTTTTTTTTCATTTTATGTATAGCTTATTCATTAAAGTCTATAAAGACTTTTTTCTTATTAAAATGTACAATGACATTTACAGAAAGCATGAATTGAATGTCCTCTTTTTTTTTTTTTTTTTTTTTTTTTTTTTTTTTTTAATCGTGGCACATCTTTTACTGTTGCTTTCTGGAACAGAACAAAGTATAGTGAAATTTACTTTCTGTCAGCTTAATAAATATTTATGTATTGGATGCAGTCAAGCATCACCCTATATGATCCATCTTTTAAGGTAAAGTCATTTTGTAAGAAGGTCGCAATTCATTTATTGTTCATGCATTCTTTCATCTTCAAAGAGGAATCATTATATAAACATTGTGCACATTCATGAGTTGATAAAAATATGTTGTAGGTTCTCTGCTTACAAGTTTAAACTGGTGAAATCCATAAAGCTGCCAACAATATACTGAGGCAAACTTTCTTAATTTTCTCCAGTGACTGATACTTTTTAATATTTTTTCAGCATGGAATGATTCAATTCCACTAAATGAGTCTGTGGAGACATCTAATGATGTGCTTGTTTAAGTATATTCCTTAACAATTATATTTAATATCTGTAGATTTGCTACAATGTAAAAGTGGTCTGAAATCTAACATGGATCAACATTATTCAGTTTTCACTATAATAATACTTTCAAGATGGACACAGTTATAAATTCTCAACATTCTGGAACAGTTTCAGAAACAAAATCTTTATTAGGCCTTCAAACTGAATGCAAGCCAAATGTATTCCAGGTTCCAAAAGGCAAGGTTCATTCCCCTTTTCACTCTCTCTAGATCTCATAAATTCTAAGTGATAGAAGAAGAAGGACTATGACAGAAGGTGTTTGTGATACGCTTTGTAATTTAATTTTTCAAGTGCATTCATTAATCCATATCAGAATTAATCAAAATCAAATTAATCCAGAGAGACAGAAACAAACTTCAAATTGGAATATAACAGCTCTGTTGTCTTTGGCCAGCAGCTTTTAAATAAAATTTCCTGCAAGCTTCTATTAAAAATGACCATTAGAGATTATATTTCTTGTTTTGAATTAATCATAGCGTATTCCAGGATAAATGCAAACATATGTGAAATGATTTGAGAAGGATGAAAAATCTGATTTGTCCTTGCTGAGAAGAGTTGAGCTATTTGCTATTCACTAGTTTGGGGCAAAGAATTATAAGCTGTCTTAATAACTTTCCACAGAAAACATGACAGTATTCCTTTTTATTTTCTGCACACTGAATGAGGTAATCTCACTTATCTGGTTTCCAATCCAGCTCAGTTTTCAAGCGCAGCTCAGTTTATCATAAAATGCTTGTTAATGGGCCACTGATATTGCCTAGTTTACAAGAAGCTTATTGAAAAGTGTGTTGCAAGAGAAAACAGAGTTTTCAAATAAAACTTGTTTTCTTGTTATGGACTTCTGTAAGATAAATTGAAACTTTTTTTTCATAACTTTCAGAATATTTTAGAATGTTTTGGTTTAGAAGTTTTTCAACTTCTTCTATAGAGTAGTTAGCATTTAAGACTTTTCCTTAAAAAGTAGTCTTCCTTAAAGTCCAATTTTATAACCAAACAGGATCTTCCCACAGTTTAGAGATGCATTATCACCACTGCAGGAATAGCTCGGGAGTAACCATCAACAACTGCCTTAGAATGAATCATTTACTCTACATCTGGGTCTCACATCTCTGTCTTTGAATGGTATGTGCCTACTCTGGACCAAAGCCGAACGGATAGAAGATTGCTTTCACCCACACGTGCAAACTAGAAGGGTTCAGCAGCTGCAGAGCAGCCTATGCCTTTGGAAATTGTTAGAATAATATTAACAACATCCAGCACAGAACAGTGAGCTGCTGAGTTTATTAGAAATTGTGGGGATGGTGACAGAAGTGTTTGCAGCTTCTCTCCAGGGACCTGAGTCAGCAAATCATATATAACCCTTATTCCTTGCCTTAGTGTAAGCATTTGAGCCCTTTCATAGGAGGAGAACAATGTTTTATTGTAAAACGGACTCTCAGAAGAGTAGGTGAGGCCGGCAGTGCTGGAAGCACCCTTGTTTGCACAGCAGGCACTGGAAATGTGAGAGACCAAAGGTCCAAGAGCCACCTCTTCCAGCTCTCAGGAGAATGTGCTAGCCTCACTCTTCTGCCTTTCCTATTCTGCCTTCATTAGTTTTAAGTAGACTTTCCTCCCAGGCATAGGAAACTCAGCATTTTCCAATTAGAAGTAAGTTTGCCAGGTATTCCCAGACAGATCATTATTACAATGCTTCTTATATTGACCACTGTCTGGTTTTCTTTCTGTAAGAAATAGGACTGCTCTATTCACAACAGAGCTTAAGTTGCAAATGTTTCATAAAACCTTGATTTTTGTGTTATACTTAAAGCTTATTAAATGCCAAGACACGTGATTTAATAACTTCTTAATACTTTTTTCTTAGTTACTGCAGTAAAAATGAATCGTCCGCAGCAATTTAGTTAGGCAGACTTTTTCCTGTAATCATTGCTCACTGAACTTCATAGTTTATCAACGTGTGAAGAAAATGATTGAAAAAGATTCAGCTATAATGTCTTATTTTGTCTGATTTAATCCTAGTTTCTGACTTTCTCTATGTCCACTTAGACTGCAGACGTAAGAGAGGGAAAAGACATAACAATTAATCCTTCATTTACCAATGAGAAAATGGTACTGATTCAATTTCCCCCCAATATTCCATCAATCTACTTTTTAATAGTTCACACAATGTAACCATTTGTTGTGATAAGGCATTGCAAATTCATGTGTTATTTTTCATTCATATTTATTGTATCAACATATATGGCCTTATTATAGCTTCAGGGTTTTTCCTTCAATACTTATTCTAACTTTGAAAAATTTAAGAGCTTAATTTCTTCTCCTTTTATTCTCCTCTCATACTAAGAGAGTTGGGGTTTTTTTCAATATTTTAACCTATTAAACCTTATTATAGCTTTCTTTCCTCATCAGAACTCCTAATTTAGCAAGGCATGACTTTCATAACCTGTTTACCTCTACATACAGATAACTTTACCTTGCCAGAAAGATCAAAAATAAGTCTTGTAATGAAGTCCCAGAAATTCAACCAAAATCCTTAGATTTTGGGCATTGCTGAAGTTCATGAGATTGTGCTTCACACTGAACAGTTGTGGAAGAACAGGGGAGAAGAACATTTCTCATTTGTTAGTTTGGAGACAGAAAATATCAAACAGAGAAAAAAAAGTGTGTTTATGTGAGAGAAACAGAGCACACAGAGCTAAATAATGTTTGAACAAGTATACCAGTTTAAATGCGAATTCCAAGTAAATCGTTATAACAAAATCTGGGGTAGTGATACATTTATAATCAGTTTCATTTTGTTTTCTTTAAATAGTGGCTGTCAAAAAAATTATATAGAAGTTGAAGTACAGGGTTTCCTAAATATATGATGTTAAAATATTTTTGAACATAAACGTCCATTCAGTCTGAACTCTATAACTAGATATTTTCAGTTTGCCAACTAAATGGCTGATAAATGTTTCTTCTCAATGCCCTTCCTGCTTTTTTAATGTCTCACTGACTTTTATTTTATGTTCCAAAATAATGAAATAGCACATCAAATGTGGGGAAAAGAATGGCAAAACTTACATCACAATTTCTTTTGCATGAGATTCAGTTCCCCTGTAAGTTCAGACCAAACACATAGTATATAAATTAAAGACCTTATTTCCTCAGTTAAAATTGCAAGATAGCCATTAATGGTACTCTTAAATTATCATTGTAAATACATGAGTTTCTCTTCTCATTTACCAATCTTTCCACATCTTTATGGACATCATAGCAATTGTCAGTGTCCTGCATATAACTAATAAAGATTCTTCTGGTTTCCCTACTTTTTGAAACCCCAGAAACATATATAAATCTACAGTGCTTGTTTGGCCTTAAAACAGTCACTTTCTCATGTTTGGAACATATCTAGTTACAAAATGAGATATTAGGAATTACCATTTCCATGACCAATGCCCATGTGTTAAAAAGTGATCCTAGGTACCTCTTGATGTTCTGCCACCTGGCCCAGAGAGGCACGCTGCTTCATTTTACTTACCCTGACAGGTTTTCTCACATCAGTTTGAGTTACAGCTCTTCTCCTGCAGATGAAAACACACAGCTTTCATTCCAATTTCATTAGCTGTATTCTGCTCTTCAGCAGAAAAATGTTCCTCCAAGACAAGACTACATAGAGCGAATGAACTTGATTACACCTAAATTAGAGTCAGAATCATTTAGACTTTTCGCTGCTGAGACTCTAAGCAATTCCTTCCAGGTATGAAGCAAGCCTGATATGGTATGGTATTATTTTCCTTCTCCAAACTGCTAAAGGAAAAGAGCTTTTAAAGACCTTCTTTTCTAATATAGTGAACAATTTAACATGCTCTTTTTCTGTAGAACAGGACATATTGATATACGAAAACCACAAATACATAATTTGGCTTAAATATGAACATTCATTAAGTATGTTATCTGTAATATGGTACATTTTGGTTGCCCTAAATCTCTGTAGATATGCTTTCTGGAAAACAGGTAAATTTTGTATATGTGGTTCTCCTAGCTAATTTTCCTTCTTTAGTATTTACCTTTAAATTTTATTGCATGTGTTAGTTTAGTTATTGCAAAGACTGTGGAAATGTACTCTTTACTTGAATAGATTTTTTTCCCCTTCATAAGTATTTTCTTAGGGTTATAATGAGTTCCAGCATGAGTGCTGTAAGAAGCTTTTTCTTATACATTGACCCTTGACACACACAAAACCACATTGTCTTGAATCTCTCTTTAATCAGAGTAGAGGCCTCCTCATCCAGGCGTTCGCCAAATAGTTGTATGGGATCAGCAGCCAGATTAGCCTGAAGCCAGTGCATTAGACAGATGCTCTTAAATGTTTGGACCCCATCAAAGAACTAGTTGCCCTAGAGATTGCCGCTCACACGTGCACACACACACACACATGCACAAGCCCCAAACCAGCCCAAACTGATTTTAAGTGTTGAAACTAAAGTAAGAAGTCTAAGGTGTGGGATTCTTGTTCTACTTGTTTACAGGAAGGATTAAATCTCATTCCCCTAAATCCTGCCCACCCTGTACACTGGGTAGCTAAATTTCCATTTGGGTCCCAGCCACCACTTCATTCTATTTACTTTCCAGCAGCACCCAACCTTTAAAGCACCTAGATCAGAAGACACCTACCTAATTGGCCTGAAAGTGTCCCAGAAACCAACTTTCAAACACTACTTAGGCACACAGATATAACCTGTGTCTTTTCAGTCCAGCTTTAGGTAAGGGTCCCCAGTGGGCCACCAAAATGCCTGCTACAGTTGTTATAGCAGAGACACTATAACAACAGTCCAAATCTTGAGTTGCTGGAGTATGAACAACTACAAAGAAAGACTGGTTGAAATCAACAAGTTCCTTCTCCTGGGATAGTGTCACATCCACATTCCAAGGAGCAAAGACTGGAATCCCACTTCTGCACATTCCCTTGTAAAAAGCCACAAATCCTTTTTGATTACTTTCCTTCTGGTTCCTTGGCTGGCTATATCAACAAAAGGAGTGGTGAGTGCCCCATACTAGGAGTCTTTTCAGAGGTGGTTTTAGCTTTATGAGGCTAAAGAGGACCTAGTGGCCCATTTCTAGAGTCAATATGTCAATAGTTGTGCAAATGCTGTGGAGGGAGAACATTACTGCTCTCTCTTTCTCAAGGAACCAGGGTTACTGACCCTCTCAGAGATTTAAATCTTGAGTAAAGGTAGGACATTTCTACTGTTACTGATATGGTTAATAGATAGGAGATTCCTAACTTAAATTGATTGCATTGTCATCTAGAAATCTTACAAAAAGGCTATTTCTCTTTACTGATTGTACAGAAAATTTTGGTAGCAAGATTTCTTACACTCTGAATGGAACAACAGCTGTAATTTAGGTGCATTATTTGTTATGTTCGTGAGTTGTTGAAAATAAATCTAGGTATGTGTGAGCCCATGCTCTTTGCTCTTTTTAAATGATAGATAATTGCTAGTGTACTAATTTATCCCTATGTAATATGTTAGAGTCTGCTAAAACCATGTTCACTGTTATATTCAGATACCGCACTTCAGCTAGGAGATGGCTGCTGAGAGGCAGTGAGGAACTTGTTCTGAATGTCTCTCCTCTGTAACGGTATGAGCTCTTAGTTCATGTGAAGGCAAGGTTGATTTACCAGTTTAAATGAATGCACTTGTTTTCATCCTGATACAGGCTAGAAATACTTATGTAGTCATTTACCTCCTCTGGGTTGTGAGACTCTCACTGACAGCAGAGAGGCACTAGGTTCTCAACCTCTCAGCTGTCATGACTATAGGAGGGCTTTTTATCTATTTCCCAAGTCAAGCAGGGTTAACCTAAATGTTCTTGCTGTAGTTGGTTTTGCCCTGGCACAGGCTGTGGTTTTCAAATATACAGGCTTCACATTTCTGCTGGGGTAAAATACATGCAGCTGCAAATTGGACTTTAACTAATAAGATGTAGGACCAGGTTTTCTCCTCCTTTACTTTTGCTAAAGGTTCAGCCTTCTGCTGTACTAAAGCAAAGTACTTTTAGATGCAAAGTGTCATGAGCATTGACCTACTTGAACACTTTTGTTTGGATGAGGAATACACATTTAAAACTCGTCTCCTGATTGCCCCAGGCAGTGCTCTTTTTTTTCTCTTGATTGAGCTGTCTTACAGTGCACAAACTGGATTCCTTTCAGGAGAAACCAAATTGGAAGATACTCTCCAAGAGCACACCTAATACACTCCAGTAGTTAGAAGGAAGACTGAGCAAACCAGACCTAATCTACAATAAAACACTCTGAAATGTGTGTAATGTGAAATTTGGATACACAGTACCAATTCCACAAATCTACACTCCAAATCCCGCTTCGAATGGGCTGCAGTCTTTGCTAATGCAGATACTGCCTTAAATTTTTTGACAGTCTACTAAAGTGACAATATCTATACGATACAGGGCAATCATGAGTATCAGTACAGACTGAGGGATGAATGGATTGAGAGCAGCCCTGAGGAGAAGGATATTGGTAGATAAAAAACTGGACATGAGCTGACAATGTACGCTTGCAGCCCAGAAAGCCAACCGTATCCTGGGCTGCATAGAAAGAAACGTGGTCAGCACGTCAAGGGAGGTGATCCTGCTCTTCTACTCTGTTCTCATGAAACCCCACCTAGAGTGCTGCATCCAGCTCTGGGGTTCCCAGTACAAGAAGGACATGGACCTGTTAGAACAGGTCCAGAGGGGGGCCATGAAGCTGATCAGCAGGCTGGAGCACCTCTCCTATGAGGACAGGCTGAGAGAGTTGGGGTTGTTCAGCCTGGAGAAGAGTTTTCTCCAGAGACACCCGATTGTGGCATTTCAGTACATAAGAGGGGCTTATAAGAAAGATGGAGAAAGACTTTTTCCCAGGGCTTGTAATGAACTTACAAGGGGTAACAGTTTTAAATTGAAAGAGGGTAGATTTAGGTTAGATATAACAAAGAAATCTTTTACAATGAGGGTGATGACACACTGGAACAGGTTGCCCAGAGAGGTTGTGGATGCCCCTCCCTGGAAGTGTTCAAGGCCAGGTTGGATGGGGCTTTGGGCAACGTGGTCTAGTGGAGGGTGTCCCTGCCCACGGCAGGGTTGTTGGACTATATGATCTTCGAATATCCCTTCCGACCCAAACCATTCTACAGTTCTTTGATTTTCTGATTCCATGACCTTATTTAAGGGAACAACTTAATTCAGGACATGGGGTCTTAAAAGCCACCTGACAATCACGGTAGTTTAGTTCACAAAAGGTTCTGTGCCATCCTTGTTATTTTACGATCATTACCAGAGCTAACTGTTTTATTATTAGCAGGGTTAACACTAAGACCCAGCTATCCCCTCTACTATTGCAATGTAGCTCATACACGCAGAGCCGTGGTAATACATGTTGATTTCAGGTGACCATTTTCTGTTTTTCTTTTATAAATATAACATCGTATGAGGAACTGTTCAGTAAATGACACTTAAATCTCTTCTAGCAGGTTATTAGTGACTGGAGATAGACAGCAAATACGGCTTGTGGGTGTTCTCTTTTATCACCACATACCTTACAATCCACACCCAACTAAATGATAATTACACATAAGTAATATAACTGAAGATAGTTAAACACAAAGGGCTGAAATCAGTGAATTATGCTTGTTTAAAGTATTTGTGTTACCTTTAGGAGCTTCTGAAATAAGTAAGCAGATTTCTTATTTTCACAATTTTTAAAAACTGAGAAAGATAGTAGCATTATGTAAAGAAAAAAACTGTGAAAAATAGCTATTAAAGTACTCAAATGCCCATTTTTCTTTTACAGTAATAAATTGCTCAATGGTCACCATAATTTCCTAGCTAATTCTCTAGTGCAACAAGTATTTCTTGAAACTACATTTTATGTTAGTTCCACTGTACTCTTTCAAATCAGCATGTTTCCCATGATACTATTTGCCGTTCCTTATGTATTTTCATGAAAATTCTATTGAGTTCAATATTGGTTTAGGATACTAATTGTTATTCTTACACTTGTCTATAAAATATTTTAAAACTAAGTATTATTATTTACATTTCATTACATATTTAGTAGGAAGTGAAGCAATGAAGTATAATTTACTGACCAGGTATTTTGCACAGATTAATTCACAGAGTTGGAACAGAAGTCTGCAATCCAGTGGAAAGACAATGTCTCTCATTTCAAAATAACAGCATTTATTCAGTTACATTTATTTACTAGGAAACCCAGGTGACATTTTAAATTTCCATGATTGTGTATTTGAACTACATAAGAGGATCATATATTTGATAAGTATTATTAATTGCAATACAGGTATAGCATTTGTACTTTCTGCCTATTTTGCAAACTCGTAAGTTAATCTAGTATTATTCAGTTTCTCTTCATACAACTTTTATGATGGTATGCAAGTCAAGGTTAATGTGCAGGAGGGAGATACTGCTCTGTCTTTCCACATTAGCTTCCTCCCACATAATCATGCACATTTTAAACAGAAAAATGAAACTGTGATTTTAGAGAAACTGCAACTAATAAATTTGAACTAGCTACACAAATACGTATATAAACATACTCAATATTGGGGAGTTTTTAATGGTTGGCAGCACTCGTTTTTATTTTGGAGAAGTAAATATAATTTCTGTACTACTTTTTAGTAATATTTAACAGTTTGCATAGCCTTAGAAATTATTTATTAGACATAGAATTTTATATTGCAGGTAGAAGTCATAGACTGATTGTCAAAGTTACTATAACTCAACAGATCCACATTTTATTATACATGTGCTACTTGAAGCAACAGAGTTACTTGAGAAAATCTCTAATGGCTTAAAATATGGGTTACTGCTTGAAAAAATATAATTTCTTCTTGACATTTTTGTTTCAAAAACTTCCCATTTTACTAAAAGAAATATTGCATTTTTAACAAGCTTTAATAAAGAATATTGTTGTGGCAGAGCATTTCTCTTAATTTGCAACTTCAGTAAAAAAAACTAGGCAGTGTTACTGCACCTTTGCTAAAAACAAACAGCACTTCCCACAGGGTCTACATATTTAAAGACAGGTTATATTTTGGAAGTTCCATTCCACATTGTAAAAAACTATATCTGGAGTTTATAGTATTCCGTTCGTGTCTTTTGCAGTCCCTTTTTGTTATTTCTCTTCTTTATTTTAAAATAGGATATTTAAATTTCAGACTCTGATAGAAAAGCTAAGTTTAATGAGAAGTGTGATTGCTTTAAAAGGCATTTTCTTATCCTATGCCATCTTTTTTTTTTTTTTCTCTTAATGTTTTTAGATTAGCATTTTAGACTCACCTGAACTAACAAAAAAGAACACCAAAAAACCCAAGAGGGAGTATTAAGAGATGAACACCTGATCATCTTCATTACTTAATTCTTAGGTTTATGATGTTATTTTGGACATGTTCAGTTTGGTCTCTGTAGGTGAGGCTAGTTGCAGAGGCTAGCTCTGAGCTTTGTGGACACAAGCCAGCCCATGTCCCTCTGTTTAAAGGCCACAGACATTTACAGACATACAGCTATAATAGACCATGCCTCTCTTCTCTGATTATTTACTGTTCTTTATATGGTTAATTCTTGCAATCTTTAGGATATTTTCTTCACTAGTCTACAGCATGCAATCTTTTGTACATTTTTTCTTTTCTTTTTCTTTTTTTTTTTTCTATCCTGTCCTATATATTTTTTCTTAGAACCTTTGTGGGAGAATGAATTTAATGAAGTACCATTAAGTGGTGCACTCTCTTTCTCTGCTCCTACACATGCCCTGCTGTAGAAATATTCCTGTTGCATGTTAAGCTTTTGGCATCTCATAAATGACTCTCTCATGGGAGAAAACACAATATTTGCCTTTTTCAGCTTTATAGTAACAGACGACTCCCAAGAGTCAGTTGCACACTTCTGTGTTCAACTAGGTGCTCTTACACAAGAATGTGGGGATACTTATGTGCATGTATTTATATTTAATAACAGGGATATCTCCTAGGTCTTTGACTTTAACGTCTTCCTTTCAGAAGCCAAAGAAACCTTTTGATCCTCCAAAAGTCTAAATGGAAGCATAGTATTTAATTTCCACTGCTGCTGGAATTCTACACAAAACTGATACTCACACACTAAAAATAAATATTCAATTAAAAAGATATATAAGTGAAGTAATAGTTGTATTTATTAATGAGATGCAAAAGTTTATTTGTGACCTGTTGTATACACATGTTAGCCAAATGGTCATTGACAAAGCAGCCAATTTTTTTTTCTTTTCAAAACTGTAAACTGTTTAGATATTAAAAAATTAATTGGGACTTCCTTCTGGGGGCCCTACTTTGGTTTGTTTCCCATGTTGTATAGGTTTTGAATCTGTGGACAGTGTTGCTTATTTCACTAACTCTCTTGGCTTGGTTTTATTTAAATTGGATTTCTCTTTGAACCCTACCCTGTGGCATGCGAATTGAGTAACGATCCAGTTTCAGTAGGTAGGCAGAGAGATCTGCAGCCTCAGAGTGTAAGGGTAAGTGCGATGTAAGGATATCTGGTTTGTGAGGCTAGCTTGCGAATGGCTACTCAGTATAAACAACCAGGGCAGGAGGAGTGAGAAGTAATAAATTAAGCAGCCAGACAAACAAACTCTAAGAACCGAGAGATAACAGAGATGCTAGCAAAGACCAGAGCTCTCAGATCACTGCCTGATGGGCCTTTGGAGGAGTCACCCAAAGCTTTGAGGAGTTTCAGCCACAACTTTGTAACTGGTAAAAAGGGGGACTCATGAATACAATGGGTCCTATGGGGAAAAGGCAAACTTGTCCTGAGATATTTGAAGGGACCTGTTGGATTGATCAAAACTTATTATGGGATGCTTAGGGGAAAGACCAAAGGAAAGGTGAAGGAGACGTCAAAGTAGATTGAGGACAACAAATGCGGGAGGAGAGGGGTTAGAGGTGGCCAGGTATATGTAAACAAACTGCTGATTGATACTCTTTTCTAGCCAAGCCCTGTGCCTGATCACCACAGCCTGTCTTCTTATTAAGCTCTATTCCTGACTTTTTTCCTGTGTGTCATGCTACCAAACTTCAAGCCAGAGTAGCTGTTAGGCAGTCTGAGAGATCTGGGCTGTTATCATGGTTTTAGCAAATGAGCAGTGAAGCACACAGTATGCTTCTTGGGTCAGGTATCATTATCTCTTCAAAATAATTATGATAACTATCTGTTGGAAGGAAGAGTCTCAAAATTGTCTCTGAAGTTGAGCAGTGATTTTTGTACATATGCCTTAATTCTCAACTGCATTGAAGTCTTATTTAGCCCATTTTAATATCTGTAAGAGACTCAGACCTCTCATGTCAAGAACTGTTTCACAAGAACATCAATTCTTTTTCTGTTCCTTCTGATTTCCTTCCTTTTATAATATTGAAGTCCATGTAAGACGCTGCTCTCTGGCTCTGGTTGTGAAAACTGTAGAACGAATTTGCAACCTTATATTAAGTTCAGCATATTGAATGTAACCAGAGAAACAGAGTACCAGAGAGTGGCATCACAAACCCTCATGGTGTAGAGATGGATGTACAAGGGACAGAAGAGAGAGGTATTTCTGAAACAGTGGCACACCTGGATTTAGCCTCTGAACTTCCAGCTGCGAGTGTGTGAAACTCACTGCTATATTCAGACAGCTACGCTCCCTGTTACCATTTCTGACTCTGCTCTTTTTCACTGAAAAGGCGGGCTTATGGTCCTGATGCTGCCAAAATATCGTTCCGTAGCTTTGTGGATAGGGCAGTTTTTAAAGAGTGGAGACCTGAGTTTTGGCTCTCCTTAGCCTAAATGAGGACTGAGTCTGCAAATCCTGCTATAGGTAAGGGTGGAGCAGGTGGGAGCCGCCTCTCTATTTCCTGTTGAAGCCAAATATCTTTGCATCCAAGAAGTTCAGATTCACAAAATACTGGGGAAACCTTCATGAGGTAACATGTTTCTGCAGCTGGTAACTAGGACTTTTAGCTGTGCCTGACAAGACCCTAATATTTTCACCACTATTCCTTTGTTTGTGCATTTTATATAATTGTAATGTTAAAGAAAAGATCAGTCTATAAACCCCTAAAATAAGATTCAGAGTGATTAATTTAGGACCATGATCTCTGTTTGACACTTTTGGATAATGTTAATGAAAAATAAAAAGATAAAAATGTCGTGCAAAGATAGAAGAATTTAGACATTGCAATAATTATCAGCTCTGTCTGGGTGAATGATGATAACACATCTCATTAACATCCAGTACACTTCAGCATAATCCTAGGCTAAAGAATGCAGTTCATCTTAAGCTGAACTCCAGAAGGGATAAATACATGTAATACATTGTCAAGCACAGCAAGAGAAAGTTAGCAAGGTAAAAATAGTAATTGCTTTCTGTGCAAAGAGACACACAATGAGCCCTTTTCTAAGCTTTACAATTAGATACAGTTTGCAAAATCACACTTCTTACTTTGCTTGTACAGCTTGTCCTACCAGCCAAAATAAAATGCCTAAGGAAACATGTAAACTATTTCATGAAGAAAGCATTGCTCTGAAGAATTCTCTTTGCTATTTCATTCCTTTTTTATTGTGGTAACCTCAGGGTCTTTTGACTTCTGCATCAATGAATATTTCAAATCTTTAAGGTTACAAAGGGTCCATCACCTGCACATTTTGGTTTTTAAAATGGTAATTTTGAATTGAATTGAAAATACTGTTTTTTTGATACTGTGAAACTGTAGAGGTAAAAGGAATTTCTTTTTTTGAAAAGAAGTTATCCTCTTTGCTCTTGAAATACCTGATGAACATCACAGGCTGGATGTAGACACAAAGATGATGCAAAGCTTTGCAGCAATCCCCTGTTTATAATCTTAAGCATGGTAAGAAAAAGAAGCCAGTCTATTTGCCACCTTCCTTCCTCATCTTCGGCCCTGCAGCAGATCCCCTGGCTCTTTAGTCTCCCTCTGTTATAGGCACCACCTATAGAAGCAATCATGGAAACTCTCCTCAAGTCTAGGCAGTCATTATGCCTCTTCCATGGCATATTGCATTTGTCAGCTAATATCTTATAATACTCATTTTCTTAGCTGACAGTGCTTAATGCACTTACTGCTCCACTTATAATTGTCCTGCTAAGATCTTTTACACAGTCCATGAAATTGCTCAACTCCTACGTTCTTAAGACCAAGTATGAGACTAAGTGTGACTCAGTCTTTGGTAGAGCACTGCTCACAACTCCCATTTTCTTCTCTCTGGAAATGGAAACAGGATCTCTGGATCTCTGCCAGACTCTGAGTAGTCCCTGACAAACACCTCCCAGTTTGGCTTCCTTCCTACCATCATGAAGCACACAGCCACTGCCAGACCCAGTCCAAAGGCTTTCTTCAAGCCTGTTTTTCTTTCTCCCCCCTCCCCCCCCCCAGTTTTTTTGAGTATTTTTGGTAACATAAATTTACCAAACTACACAATTTTCTACAGTTGGCCATTTTGGGCTCCACTTTTCAGTAAAACAAAAAATATTGGCACACATGCACTATTACCTAGTTTCTGTGGAATAAGAAGGATACTTTGTAACCTGCTCTACTCAGCTTCTTAAAAAACTACATTTTTCTCAGGTCCGCAGGGCCATTTAAAGGACTGGGAAAAGGATCACCAAGATGATCAACAATACACAGGTGAATGTGTGTGAATCTTTCCTGCTAGAATTTCATACTAAGATGTATTGCTTAAAGGAGTAGAATAATGACAAGACAAAAAGCAGATTCAGAAAGCAATTTTTTATGTACTATTCTTTTGCAAATTTGTTAGAGTTAGTTCTGGGAGTTTCTGTTGAGATTTAGCAAAAGCATTTGCTGTGTGACACAGGTTCCCCCTTACTGCACACAGAGGAAAAATTGCAAAGTCGTGTATTGTCTTACAGTGGAATGAACAAGCTTGTAACAATGATGGGGATATAATAGAGTGCTGAGATCATGCATCTTTTACCAAATAGAAGGATGCATCTCTCCTCTGATTTTTGTCAATAAAGAGGAAAACAGGAATGAGATAAGAACAGGAATGCCTAGGAAGTTGGACTCCTATCAAGTATTTGCTACAGTTACTTTTTCCTAGAAAATCATCTTATGAACGAAAAGTATATTATGTGCAATTTAGTTATCCACTAGAAAGAATAGTGAGATACTTTTTTTTTTTTTTTAAGTAAAAGGAACTATATAGTCTTAATTTTGAAATCTGTAAACCTAGTTTCAGAAATAATTCAGAACTTCAGTATGATCTTATATTTATTGATTGATTGATTGATTGATTGTGTGCGTGTGCTCTGACTTAAAGGGATTAAGTAAGAGGAGGCAAAATGTTTGAAAAAATGGTCAATGTATTTTTAGTTCTAAACTGAAAGTAAAGTTAAATTCATAGTAACACTAGAGTGCAAGTACAAAGGGAACTCATCTTTCTAGAACAAAACAGGAAAACTAACAGTATATTCTTACATTAATTGTTATACAATAGATTGACAGATGACATCAAGATTGAATAGTAAATTTGAACATACCAGACGTCCAGAAAGTATAAAAAATAATCATAAACCATACAAGTAAAGAGTTTAGTTACAAAACATGGAGTTATTTCTATGTATATTTTTATATATACACACACATACATATATATACACATATGTATATATACACGTACATATATGTATATGTGTATACTATAAGACTTAAGAATGCTGGACATATAATGATGTACTATTCTTAGATTTATTATAAACCATAAGTTTTGAAGTCAAAAGTCAAGTTAATTTGCAACACCCTGTAGTTATGGAAACATTCTGAAAGATTAAGAAGCAGATGCAAAATATTTTTAAGCTTTTTTTTAAAAAGACATTTAAAAATTATTTTTAAAATTAAGACAAAAGAGTTTACATAAAATGTGATTTCAACTTCTTTGTTAAATTACCCATGTTTTCACATCAGACCTTACCAAAAGGAAACCCCCAAAACACACAGAGAAATGTAGAAGGTCTTGTACGTTATTTGTCCTCTAGACACTTGCACTCAGTACAAGTTTCACAGGTGTTTTACATGCTTTATAGAACAAGAAGGTATGATTTTACCAGAAGATTTTAGGTTAAATTTTAGAAATGACAGTATCAAAAGGAGCAATAGATGGTGAGAAAGGGATTCTTTGTAATTAATTTTAAAAATAAGACCTACCACCTTTTTTTTTTTCTGTTTTTTTTTGTTGTTGTTGTTGTTGTTTGTTTGTTTGTTTGTTGTTTTGTTTTTTTGGGTTTTTTTCCCCATACACTGCAAGTGAGCATTTGGAAGCATTGTGAACTCTGGAAAAGTAATGTGTTGGTTAACAAATATGAGATGATAGAATTAGCAGGAGAAGATAAGAAGTTCTTAATCTAGGAGATGGAAACATAGTATAGTGGAGCAAACTAGAATGTGGAGCATAGTAAATCAGATGAAATAGTGGTAAAGTATTGAAAGCTTATGATTATAGTTTGTATTTGAGCAATCATTTTGTAAAATAATACAAAAATTTGGATCAAAAGATTTTCAATAGTAGAGTTGAGATCAAAATGCACTGAAAAAAACCCCCTATATTATTTCATTTTCCAAAGTTCTAACTATTTTTTACTGTTAAATATGACTAAGAGGTTTACAACAACATAAATTTGTGGAATTTTTGTAGATAAGACCTTCAGATTCTTAAATTAATATAAACCAAAAATATTGTTTCACTGATACATGAGAATAAGACAGAATATTTTTCACCAATGCTACCACCATGTGAGTATGTAAAGGATGTACAATTGCATGTAGAATTCTTGCATAACAAAGCTATGCATTTTAAATTTGGCTCGGACAGTAATTTGTTATTATTTCAGCTTTGATCCATCTTGTATGCAGTACCTTATCATATAGGAACAGCATATGTCATAAATGAGATAAGTCTTTCGGTGAGAAAACACCAGGAATCTTCCTGTAATGTTTATTTTAAGGAAACTAAAATAAATGGTTCTCTTGGGTAAACTAGATCACTGTATTTTCACAGATGAGTTCAAGTTCACAGTCAAGTAACAGTTGAGAATATCGTATATGAAAATAAGCAAATGCATGATAATCTGGTCATCTGTTTCCAAGACAATATTATTATTAATTTACAGAATATTTAACATTGAATTAGAAGATCTTTTGGATTGTCAAGGTTTAGGAGAAGTAGAATCCCTGGGTGATTCAAGAGGCCAGTAATGGAAGAACTTGCTGCCACTCTGTGTAGGGCTCTCCATGAAGCCCAGTCCAGGTCAGCAGTGGTTAGGAATGTAAATTTATGTAAAAGGAAAATGAACTTTAACCTTCATTTCTTGAACTGTAATATAAAACATTTCTTTAGGAGCTTTTACAAGTACGAGTAATAGTCTGCCATTTTATTCACCGATGATTGAGAGTTGTAACCCACCTAACCTTTCCTCTGAGCCTGGCAGCAACTGCTCTCTTGACCTTTGTGGAGTACCTCTTTGCCATAGAGCAAGTAGTGTGGACTCATAGGAGGAGATTTGTTGAGAAAACATTTGTTGTACTGGAAAGTCCAGAACTGGACTCAGCACTCCAGATATGGCCTCGTCAGTGCTAAATACAGGGGAATGATCACCTCCCTTGACCTGCTGGCAACACTCTTCCTAATGCAGCCCTAGATACTGTTAGCCTTCTTTGTGGCAAGGGCACATTGCTGGCTCATGTTCAATACCAGCAGCCTTTTTTGCAAAGCTACTTTCCAGCTGGTCAGCCTCAAGAATATACTGGAGCATGTGGCTGTTCCTCCCCAGGCACAGGTTTTTGGACTTCCCCTTGTTGAACCTCATGATTTTCTGTCAACCCATTGCTTCAGGCTGTTGAGGTCTTTCTGGATGGCAACACAACCCTCTGGTGTATCAGCCACTTCTCTCAATTTTGCATCATCAGCAAACTTGCTGAGAGTACACTCTGCCCCATCATCTTGATCATTAACAAAGATTGTACTCAGCATTGACTCCTTAGGTACACAGCTAGTTGCTAACCTACCATGATCACCACCCTCTGGACCCATCTGTCAGCCAGTTTTCAGTCTACCTCACTGTCTGCTCATCCAGACCATGCTACATCACCTTGTCTATGAGGATCTGATGGGAGACAGTATCAAAAGCCCTGTTGAAGTAAAGGAAGACAATATCCACTGCTGTCCTCTTGTCTACAAAGCCAGAAACTTCATCATAGAAGGTTATCAGGTTGGTCAAACAAGATTTTCCATTGGTGAATCCACACTGACTGCTACTGATGATTTTCTTGTCCTTTATATAGCTGCAAATGGTTTCCAGGATTAGTTGTTCCATCACATTCCCAGGGATCAAGGTGGGCCTTACCAGCCTATAATTCTTATTGACATCATTGCTCTGTTTGAAACAGGAAAGTAGTGAGTGTATCAGATTTTTTTTTGTTTGTTTGTTTGTTTTTTTAAACCATTACTTAGTGGACAAAACCCCAGTAATCAACTTTGAAGACTTAATATAATCAGAAACTGAAATACAGATTTCCAGGCACTTATATAACTGCCAGATTTTTGTTGAAGTGCACTTCTCAGGAATAATAGCAAGTATTTCATAGGTAATGCTGAATAAGTTAATTGCCTTGAGACATATGCCTAGTGAACAGAATTCCATTAAAAAAATGTGCCAAGGAGAAGAATCTATCATTTTGTGAACTGACACAGCATATTGAGTTAGCGTTAAATATTACTTTTTAAGCAGGTTTTTAAGGGGGGCTAAATTTGGAATTAAAATGGTATTCTGTGATTAGGTTTAGGACCTGCTGTAGAGTGATATATGAAAAACAATTTTTTAAAAAAAGCGTTATTGGTATGTCAGCCCTCTTTCCCATTTTACATATGACTCTTGTAGATAACTGTTATTCTTTAAAAGTAGGTGTCCCAAATTTTCCAGCATTATACTTGTCAAGTACACTGTTTAGTTTAAATAAAGCAAAAATCACCAGGATGGTAAAATTGAACTTTTCTTGTCTCTAAACTGGATAATATAAAACTAGCTAGGAGAAAATGTTTCATACCATATAGCTCACCGATGTCCAATAACACACAGGATATATTCTGAGTTTATAGAGTTAGGTGATAAAACTTGTAAGTCATTGCAACAGAGGGAATATTTTTATACATCTTGTTTGAATCTGATCAGCAGAATATCTGCCAGATATTGAAAGAATTGTTTTTAAAATAGTAGAAATAAAAAACTGTCTAATCCTTAAGGTGCTGTAAAAAGAGTTCTGAATGTATCTGTAAATGTTCTGGACAAATAATACAAAGGGGATTACTTTTTCTGCAGCATAATAAAGAAGAGAAAAGAAATAGAATGAAATGAGGAAGAAACAGGTGAGGTAATAAAATGAAGACACACAAAATTATTTTCTTATCTCTGGGGAACCCCACAGAATAGCAATATTATTGTGTAACAACAGTGCATTTTAATTCCACGTGTATTTTACACACGCATTTTCAAAACCAGAATCTACTTCAAAATGCTCTCCTTTTGTAATCTGTAATTTTTAACACTTATTAAATACATTGGTAAATGAGGAAAGCTTAACAAGGACG
This sequence comes from Balearica regulorum gibbericeps, assembly GCF_011004875.1. Taxonomy (NCBI): domain Eukaryota; kingdom Metazoa; phylum Chordata; class Aves; order Gruiformes; family Gruidae; genus Balearica; species Balearica regulorum. Next base: position 163,258,477 of record NC_046184.1, on the reverse strand, counting down.
TGGTTTAATACCTGAAATTTATATATTTGCCTCACCTTATTACTGTTAAAAGTAATTTAAAACAAGTAAATACTCAACATTAAAAAAATAAAAACATTAGTGAGGGAAAAAGGGAATTAAATTTAATAGAATACGGTGTGCATAGACTGTAACTGTTTAGCATTTTTAACATTTTCTTGATAACTTAGCAAGCATGTTTAAGCCAGTCATTCTTTGTACTGGTGAAAAGTTCTGATATGAATCCATCAGAATATGAAATTAAATACAACAATGTATTGAATTTTAAAAACTGTTGTCTGTCTAGCTTTAAAAAGTAAAATCTTTGCTTATGCATATCCAGAAAAAATAAATATTAAAAAAAAAAGCACAATTTGAGCTTAGTGTGTGAAAGTAATGAGAGGAAATTGCCTTATAGTATTTTCGTGTTTTTGAAGTCTCTTTGAATAGACTACTCAATAACAAAAAATGAAATAGTGCATGGACAGCTTTTTCTTCTCTGGACTAAATATTCCCCATTTCTTTTCCTATGTGTTTCTCATATTTATAATTACTTTTTGTTAATAAGCATCCATGTTATGCTGTCTGATTTTTTTCCTGTTAAAAACTTGTATTATGCTTTTGTTGAAGAACTTAAATATCATTCACATTACAGCTGCATGAAGTTTTGCAGAAAGAATAAAAAAGCTCCATATGCAGAAATGATGTTTGGTACTTAAAAATTATAAATCAGAATTAGAAAATTCCTAAATGTGATAGCTGATGATTTTATGAACATTTATCAGATAGCAGATTTTTTGAACACTAAGTAATCTTTCTTCTATATCTTAGGTTTATACACAAAATTTTGTGCCAAATTCATTTCTATATAATTTCACTCTAGTAATAATGTGAATTTGACTTCTTATTTCCTAGAGGATGATTGTCAGATGTGTAGATTCTGACTAACTCTGCTACTTTTGTTTTTTCACTCTTTCATGTAAAGCAATTTCAGCTTTTTTAATGCTTCCAGATCGATTGTACTGTTATTAAGGGTGGAGATGACACTGCCCTGAAAGATTGTATCAGAACCTTTTGAACATGGAGAAGATCAAGACTCTGATTTGCACTTTGGAACTCAGGCATATTTTTACTGAAGTGTAAATTTATTGATATAATACATACAAAAATGAGTATCATGTCACATTGTCTCCAACTGCTTACAGCACAGCATTAGAACTGCAAAACATTTTGTTACAGAGCATTAGAAGAGGTTCTGCTGGGGGGGTGGAATCTAAAGAAGAAACCTTTCTGCAAACTCAGTATCCAGATGTAGCAAAATACTAATAAAAATACTAAAAGATCTCTGGGCTGGAGGCTGTATTCTGCCCTCTGTCTTCAGAGAGAAGGACACAGCTGAGACTGATACTGTGATACAAATAATAAAATTAACAGTTGACCAGCTTTGCAAAAGCTATTTGTTTGGGGTTTTTTAATGCTCAAATGAAATGCACGCAGTGGTACTCAAAACACACTGAAACACCTGTCATGAACGAAGGGGGAAGCTGAATGTTGAATGGTTTTTCGTATGGATTTAATACATCTCACTCCACTAATAATCTCAAGGCCAGGCAGCCAGTCTCCGGGTGCCAGCCAGGCTACTTGTGTAGCCTCCCTGTATAAACACTGAGAAGAATGGACAAATCTCGGGACAGGATGAATTGGTCTCTGAATTGTCTCTCTTTTGTTACCGGGGAGCTTAACACCAAAGGTTTACACAAATAGAGCTGAGTTCACTAGTTCTGTAATCAGACACTTTATTAAAGTACCTAACAAATGGCAGGTACTTAAAACATTGAAAATTAAAGTACTTACAGGGAATGATTTCCCCGATGCCTGTATTATCAGGCTTTTTTCTATCATCAGTGCTTGTTGCATCTGTATTGTCCAAACAAACAACTGGGAGTAAATATTGCTTTGATCTCAGGGGACACTTAAAGTACCTCCAATCACTATGTGCGGAAGTTCCCTATCAGAAGCGTCTTAGCAACAGTCCATTCAAAACAGGCCAGGAAATTTACCTTATTATCTGTCGTCAACACAAGATGCTATGCAAGAAGTGACAAAGGTGCCATAGTAGGTAGGATCCCATAACCCAGATGGGCCCAGCTGTTACTGGGGGGTGTTGACTTACTGCTCGTGCAGTTCATGGTCTTATAACTACAGAGAATAAATATTATTCTGTACAATTGGTTAGTTACAGAAATATACCAACAACATTGTAACAAAAAGTGTTGCATCACACAATCATGTAAAGCTAAGCTAAAGCTAAAACAAGTTGTTTAGGGAAATAGTCATCTCTAGTTGTTCTCTAAGCAGATCAAGAATATCCCACACAAAGCCCAGGAAGTCTTGAGAGGTGCTAGCAATGAGAAGATTGCATTTTGAGGGTAATGGGCTGCAGAGTCTGACATTACCAGAAGGCTGGGTTACATTTTGTACTTGGCTTCTGTCTCTGAAGTCAGAGCAATGGAAAAAAAGTCGCATTACATTTTTTCCACTATTTGTTTAATCATTTGGAATGTTCATCTTTATGCTAGAGTTCTTAATTTTTTGAACTACAAAATCATACAAAATACTGTTTAAAATTTGTTCTGTGTTATGTATCTCCTATAAGATTTTGCGTATAAAAAGTAATGAATAGATTTTATTTTTTGTAACCTCTACTTTTTGGCTTATCTATGAAGGAGTGAAGGAGAATATATTTCTTTATTTCAGTAAAATGACGGTCTGGTAGGAAACTCCTTTCTCTTCCCTCCTCCCTCTCCATCCGATGAAAAGGGCAAAGTGTTGAAATACCACTCAGACATGTCTTGCCAATTGATGTTTTACTATCATTTTGATCAATATGTCTGCCTCTTCATCCCAGGAGCCATAGAAGGTAGGAAATTGCTAATTGGTGATGCAGTTCAGGAGATCACATGAAATTCTCTGCCATAGGAAAATGAGCACTTTTTGTTTCACTACCGTTGTGAGATTCGCTTGAGATTTGCCTTCTAAAACTAAACTGCAAAAGGCTCTTTTTTTTTTCTTTTTTTTGTTTATTTCTGATTGCAGATAAAAGTTTCTTCATGTGATTGTCCTTGTTTTCTGTTGCTTGATATGAGGAAAAGCTTGTTTCTCTGGTAGCCCTGCTGTGTGATAAGCTGGGCATTTTCCTGACACTGAAGCTCCATGGATACACATCCATGGATACACATTAATCCACAGATCTTAATTTACAGGCATTTCCTTAGGAGTCTTGTTGATGTTTATTTGTTATTGACACAGCATAGCAGCTTCAGTTATAAACAATTAATGTTGTAAGTGCTGAAGTGCTGCACTTATTCATTGCAGTTATTTCCTTCTCTTAGATCTCAAATTTTCCTTTAACAATGTTTTTCATACATAAGACCCAAGTAGACTAATATTTCATTACTGCACTGTATTCAACACAAACTTCACTTTTTAAATTAAATTTGGGGATATCTGGTGACCTGAAATATTGCCATGAAAATTAGATTATGTGCTTGCATAAAATAATTTATTAATTATAATGAAATATTAACATATATCAAAATCCAGTAAAAGCCTTATTGTTCCTTAATTTCAGATCATATTTCAGCAGACTTCAAATGATGTTTCTGAGATTTCCTTAAAATTAACTTTGAAAATGAAAATTGAAAAACAACCTACCCAATTTTACCTGGTTTTATACAGAGATAATCAGATTATCAGATGAACTGAATACTTGTCACTGAGTTAAAAAAATACTTTGGTGTAGTGAAGAAATGGGATCAGTTACTTCTCCAGTGCTTAACAATAACTCTGTCTCAATGCATAAAAGTTACAGTTCAGTTCTGAACTAGAAACATTGGGCGAATCGTGGATCTTTTTTACCATGCAAGTAATGCAGGGACTTCAGTAGGCTAGGTAAAATAAATAGAAATTGACCTTTACATGAAAATGCTTTTCTGAGATTCCTGTGTGCAGAGTGGATCAGACTAGGGAATCTAGTATGAAAAATTAACTTTTATTAATGTTATGAATGTTACCCCTCTTTACATTGTAATGTAGTCCAGCTTCTAGATGGATGCCACATCAGCTTCAACTGATTTTTATTTTGCCTAGCTATGTTTCTCTTGGACACAGTGGTTCTCCATTGTCCACACACAAATACTGATTTCATGCTGTCTCATCTAGATTTTGTCTTAAGTACGATGATTATACATATAGCATTTAATCTAATTTATTACTCTTGATGTTTTATTCTACTGCCTGGAAATATAAATAGATAGTAAATCTTTCATTAAGTAGAAAGATTTTCCATCAATAAATAACCCTGCTTATATAAAAGTATACAATTTTGAGATTTCCTTTTGCATTGCGCTCAGCTGACTATTTGAAGAAATTAGATTAGCTAATGTGAGTTAAAAAAGGAATCAGTCTTGGTTATGTTAAAGTATTGGGCAGATGGTGTTTTGTTCGGTTTTTGTTTGTTTTGAAACTATGCCCAGAAGAATCAAAAGAAAGTTAGTTCAAATTTCTTAGAGATTGGGTGGTCATGGGAGGTGTTTTAATGACAGTGTTTGTCTTCAAAAATCTAGTACAGAAGGTATTCACATGGACAACCTTTGAATATTCAGATCTCCGTTCAAGACAATACAAAACTGTGACATGAATACTGAGCACATGTGTGTAAAATTATTTACTTAGATATGTCATATAATGAAAAGCCTTACGTACCTACACCTATGCCTACACCTGTATGTAGACCTAGACCTATTTTACCCTAGAAAATGACATGGCTGGTTCATTTTTCACTGTTCTATTTAAAAATTATAATAAAGGGAACTGATTTAATATTCCTTAAGTAACTGAAAGGTACCTTCAGAGCAGGTATTAACTGATTCAAATTCCTTGGAATACTGTACCACTGATACTGCTTACTTTTCCTCAAAGCCACAACAGAAAAGCACAGATTGCTACTGACTTGGGGAAGAATAAAACTGATCATACCAAGAACATTTTACCATTGATACTGGTTAGAAGTCAGCCATGCGTTCTGGAAGATGAAGAGGTCTCCTAGGTGTTAAGGCCAAAACAGTATGATTTTGTATACCCATAATTCAAAATTACTTGGAGACCATAATTGTTTTTAGTATTTTCACATCATAAAACGCCACCTCAGAAGTGAGCCACCAAAAGTATTAGTGGCTTTGTCTACAGAGCAAACCTGGATGGCAAGTTTAGAACAGATGTTTAAATTTGGACAATCTGTGCTGCTCAGGTATTTCAGCATGTTATTCCTTCAGCTATGTGGTACTCTTACACTCAGGTGTCAATGGGTAGAATTCCTTTCACTATTTCATTCCTTTCACAGTCATATAGGCTTGCTTTGTAGTCATAGGGAAGAAATAGACCCTTTCAGAGGATGATTCCTCCCAACTGTTTTAAATCTTTATCTTCTGATGGGATGAATCACCCTCTGGAGGTTCTTTTCTGTCTTTCCACAAAAGAAAAAAACCCAAATGATAGGTTTAAAGTAGGTTACTAATTCTTCAGCAGCTAAATATAGTTGAAATAGGCCTGTATAAGAGTCAGTACATAAAAATCTGTATGCAACTTTGGTTTTACCTGTAGATGGAAATATTACTTGGGCCACCACATGACAGGTGGGAATCAAAATGGACTCACAGACTGTATTCTGCAGAAAATGTAAATGTTAAAATATTAATACCTATCAATGTTTTCTTTAGAGTTCTGGTTATGATTAAAACATGAATCTTGCCAACTTCATCAGGTGAAAAGATGCAGATAGCATCTTTCTGTTAAGATCTGACTATGAAATCCTTGCTAAGAAGCAGAAACTTTGGTTTTCAAAAATATTATATTTAGTTGCAAATTATATGGTATCACAGACACTTATAACAAGACTGTCTGATTCTTTTTGATTTCCAATTTCTCAACTTGCCACAACAGTTTTATACCAGTCTTAAAAATTTACAACCACCACTTATTTCTTGAGATGTGTCAAGAAATAACAAAAGCTGTAGTTTCATGACCTAGGCCTCTTCATTTCTGCCTTTATATACATTTGAGTATTTTGTGCAGATTACTTTTGGGAACAACTTCTCCTATAAATTGCATGTTTATATTTTATCATGTACTTTTAACTTGAAGTAAGAATGTTTATATCTTGATAGTTCTCTATGTAGCAGTGAAAATATTGAACTATGTAAATACACCTTTAAAATACACAATTAAACCTAGTTATGTTGTTAAATTAAATATATATTTATCATATTTAAAAGTGACATTTTGGAAAAAACTCAAGTTCACTAATCCAGGTAGTTTTGTCGAGTGATCATTAATCACATTTGTTACAGATACACATCTGAGAGCTTTGTCACAGAACTAAGCTGTGAGATAAATGGTGAGCTGGAATCACACTGCCACCTTCACCAGGAAATTAAGGTGCAAAACAATGACTTTTATGAATAAAGAATAAATAATTATTTAATTTAAAATAATTCCTGGAAGTTGAGATGATGCTTACCAAGGAAAGAAATGTGAAAGGCACATGGAAGAGACAGAAATGTAAGCTACATTCTGAAAGTACTGATTGTGTGAATTGTACTGGTAGCCATATACTACAGACAGACTGAATTTTATTGATGTCCTGCTGAGTTAGGAATAGTTTTCTTCAGCTGGAAACATCTGCTTTTCCTACTGAATCTCTAAAGAACCTAAGGCAAATGCTAACACTATGACTCACTTTTTAGGGAGCTAAAGTTAGCTAATATAAGTCTCACCAGAGATAAGTAACATTCAGGGTTTTCTGGAGATGAAGGAAACCAATAAATGTGTTAATATTTCACTCAGTTATATAAATAATGACTTTCCCTTCCCCCTTCAGCCTCCTCTTCACTATTCTTGCTCAATTTTTAAATCTCCTACAATGTCTTGAACTAAATGTTGATTAATTGTTCTGCGAAGTGTATGTTAGGTTTTTTCCCCACACCCACCCTTGAAATGGATCAGCACAGATTTGCTCAACAAGTTCTTGTCTCTCATCTTTAACCAGAAAAAAGAGAAAGATAACTTGGAGCAGTGTCATGAAAATCCCGTGTCCAGAGTCAAAGAAAAGCACCATGAGGCAGGGATATAAAGGTTGCTAGATAAATTGGTTGATTCCTTAACATTTTTCATTCTCATTATGGTCTTTATAACAGGTCTTTTTAACACGGCTTCCTTTTGAATGTAGTACTCATGCTATTATAGTTACAAGGACAAATAAAGGTTGTGGTTTTCTCTTTTTTTTTATTGCAATCATTTTTTGTCAAGAGAACAGATTATGTTGGTACCATTTGTCAATCTAACCATACTCTTAACTCTGGGATAAAATTCTGAGTTAAAGTACAGAAAAAAGGCAGGGAAGGATCTGAAGTTTTCTGATAACGGTACATTTCTCTCCTGAGAATCTAATTCTTTTTCTTCCCAGTTATCTCACTCCTGTTTTCAGTGGGAGCAATTATGTAATTCTGACCGCCATAGCCACCCTCTGACAATGACCTGGAATTAAAAGAACAGATTTCTCTTTTAAAATGTAATATGATTATTATTCTTTTGATGTAATCATCAGAAACTGATGATATGTATGGCAGGTGCAGCTTTCTTCTCTTTCTTTCTCAGCTCACTTAGCTAATTTACTCCTTCTTTTTAATCTTATCATTTTACCTCTGCTGATATGGATGTCTTAAATTAATCAGGAGAAATCACTGCTAAGACAGCTTAGCATTCATTTCTCTCTCTTCTCTTCCCCTATTTTAAAAATTTCTCTGGTGAAAGCATCAGTAAAAGACATATTTTATGTAAACTGCATTTGATATGGATTTGAAAAGCATTAGAGATACATCTTGCCTTCTGACAGAATACACACTACCAATTTTTTTCTAAAAAGGTCCACAGTTCACTTGCCTGTATCAAAAATTAATAAAATTTCTTACCTATTAAGAGCTGGGGGGAAAAAAAAAAAAGATTATGTGGGTAAGATTTAACGACAGATTTTAGCAATCAAGATTTCTTTGAGCTTCTGTGTACTAGGACTGGTTGGAATGGAGTTAATTTTCTTCAAAGCAGCCTGTACGGTGCTGTGTTTTGCATTTGTGACTAAAACAGTGTTGATAACACACTGATGTTTTAGCTATTACTGAACAGTGCCTGCATTGCTTCAGGGACTTCTCTGCTTCTCACTCTGCCCCCCAGCAAGTAGGCTGGGGGTGTGCAAGAAATTGGGAGGGGACACAGCTGGGACAGCTGACCGCAACTGACCAAAAGGATATTCCATACCATGTGACATGATGCTCATCAATAAAACTGGGGGTAGTCTTTCCAAAGTAGCAGTTGCTCAGAGATGAGCTGGGCATCAATCTGTTGGTGGGAGGTGCTGAGTGATTGCCTTTGTGTCACTTGGGTTTTTTTCCTTTTTTTTTTTAATTTCATTTATGAAACTGTCTTTATCTCAACCCACAATTTTTTATCGCTTTTGTTCTTCTGATTCTCTTCCCCATTCTTCTGGAGACAGGGGGACTTAGCAAGCTGCTGGCCAGGGTCAACCCACCTGATCCTGCTATATTCAATGAAGATAAACAGCGTAGGGTGGGATTTAGTTACCTGAATATGTCATTTGATGTTCCCTAAGGTATCTTGCCTAGACCCTGCTGGGTCTCCAGAAGCATATAGGCATGCCATACCTCTGTTGGTTGCCATCACACTCTGTTCTCCTTAACCATCCCCCTCTTCCTAGTTTGTTTGTTTTGGTTTTTTTAATGGAGCCTAAGAAAATATTACCAGATGGGCACAACAGAGTTGAGAGAGCTACTCCTTCCTCCCTATAATAGGTCACCTGAATCTGGAGTCTTTGGAATCCATTAAGCCAATGAGCCTGGATTTTGTGGTCCAGTGCTACATATTAGATGTGAAAAAGAAGCTATGGTGACAGCTGAGCGTGTCAAACTATACTATGTGCCTATATTTAGGAAATGGAATAGATCCCCAGATATAGCCTTTGACTGTAATAGATGCATAGATAGTTTTGTATAGTCAACTTCCAGGCACTTAGACGTTGACAGCACAGAATGGAGTCTAACCTTGTATGTAATCACTGTTCATCTAGGCCAAAGAATAGGCTTTGTATTGCTTTTCATTATTTAATACTAGTTTTAAGGAGGTAACAGCTAAAATTACCTCTAAGGTAATTTTCTAAGACCTTTACAAGGAGAAACTTATAGCACTCTCTTTCTTCATTGCACGCTGATATATGGCAATATATACAGCATAATAAATTGGAGAAAAAAAACTGCAAAGGTTGACATGATAACCACGCACATTTTATGTACATAATCTATGTCTGTTCTCTGAGCCACAGAGTGGTATTAAATTAATTTTACATTGGATTTTACTACTAAGATTCAAAATGGAAGAATATCCAAAGCATGTGCTCTTTGTTTAACAATGCATTGAAATCTGTTACTTTAATGCAGATTAACAAAATAAAACCTCTTAAAAGAAGGTGGATGAGAAGCATTGACATTGGTAATAGGTGAAGGGATTATAATCGGAAATTAAAATTTGCTGGACTGTTTCATGACCTTTTCCTAGAGAAAGTTCACACTAAATGTATAGACAGGAAAATACAATAACAGGAAATTTTATCAGAGAAGGTGAGGAAGTGGGCAGAGGAAATAAACTGTTATTAAATGATCAGAATAACACAGCTGCATAAAGAACTAGATAGAAGAGTGTCCATGGCCGCTAACTCATATCTTCAAGAAAAATAAACCAAGTAGGGGAGAGACAGTAGGAGCCTAAAACTTTTTGTCACATAGTAGTCCAATCTGTACATGGGCAGTGTGATATCAACATCCCAGATCCCACTTTGGCCCTTTGATGTCTAAAAACACTCAGACCTAATTAAGGCATGGATATGTAATTTATTAAATAATACATTGGAGAAGACAACATGAACAATTAAATTAATTCATTGAAAAGGGCACATGATTTTGACGCAGATTATCCAGAAAGGAGGAGGAAGAAGATTCCACTGGTGAGGTAGAGCAGAAGACATGTTAAAGCTCAGATGAAAAATGAAAAAGTATGATAGATTAAATAATAGAAACTGAAGAAAGGCATAAAGTAAATGAGCATGCGGTGAACGTACAGGGAAATAATGAAATTACACAATGATTTTTTTAAATAGCAGAAATTAAGAAGTTAATAATTGCATATATACAAAAGTGGACTGGGCGAGCAAATTACTATTTAGATCAGTCGTGGAAACAGAGACAAGAGCACAGGAGACTGACAAAATAGATGGGCTCCCAGACACTCTTCCCTGTGGATTCACATGGAGTCTGTTAGACAGACTGGACTTTGATGTGCTGGATTATGGGTAAGATCCTGCCACCTTCATCTGTTTAGGCAGGACAAATCAACAGGAATTAACTCTTGGTCTGGACATCGTAGAGAAAAATACGATTTTTCTTCAAGATGAAGATACATGCAAAGCAAGATGGTACTAAAACAACTCATGCTTGTTTGGAATGTATTATTTGCCTAGACACAAAAAGGTAGTGCTTTTTTTTTTTTCCTGAAAAAAAAAAAATAAGCAAAATTCATTATCTTTTTCCTCCAAAATGTAATTATTGACTTTCTGGAACATTTCATCTGTGGAGGGAAAAATTATATATTATTAAAAATGTTTTAATTTGGTTAACATGTAGTACTTTGCAGCCTGTAATTCCATGTTCAGTATGCATAACTTTTTGACCTTTGAAAAAGTAGCTAATAATATATCACAAAACCTCTTGCAATAATTCAAACATTTTTGTGCCATTAGTTTCTTTGGTGTGTCCCTGTGTGCACTGATAAATGTTAAAGTGTCTTGTTATAAGGATAGCACCCAGATTTCATCCTCTGAAGTGTGTGAACAGGTAGATGCTGCATTATAGTGCTACTACTGACATTTCAATTCAGAGCCAAGGCCACCAACACTTACAGCTACCGCTGTTCTATTAAATATTTGTCAGCGAAAGAGACTGAGGATTGCTTCTTTCATATTTCTTGTACATGCTGAGCTACACCAAAGATGAAATGTCAGGTAAAAATCAGTGCATACCCTTTTTTCTGATAGGAAAACTCTTAGCTTCCATACAGAAACTGTGGCCTTTCAAGAATATGTTAGCACAATGTGCACTGTGATCCTTTAATTGAAAAGCAGTGTAGGTAGATAATTGTGCAGATTAGAGACGTATCCACGATGTGTGCCAATTATGCAGGAAAGAAAATGGAGACTTCATATGACAAGGGGGATAAAATCAGTCTGATATAATCATAGTAGAGACAAACTTTCTCCATAACTCCCACATGAAATTAGAACTTGTAACTTTTAAGTGACGCAGTGGGGGCTGGTTTATTGCTAATGCTTTTGAATAGGCCCTGCAGGGCTTGTTCACTTTTAGTTTCTTGGTAAGTACTTTGAGCATAAATGGAGCTTAAATGAACTGGCATGATAGACTCTCATTTCTGTAACACCTGTAAAATTTTCCCTATAGTCATCCCCTGCTCTGTCTCATCCTCTTGCTTGATAGTACTGTGCTTGACTATAAAATTCAGAGATAGGATTTATTTGTTTATTTATTTTAAAATCTGGGGGAAGAGAAGAAAGGGAGTTTCAGAAAGCAAGTTATTTAAAAGTAGTAACCATTATCTGCTCAATGTCCTGATAGCCTTCTAGTGAATAGCATTTCAACTAATCCCAAGAGTTATTATCAATGCAATCAGCCATAAAAATCAAGTACCAATACAGTTGTGTTTGTGACATTGATGATTTGTGCCACTGCTGATATAGAAGGGGTTAGACATAAGTTATTATTTGTATTGTTTACATTTTTTAAATTTTATATTTTCCTATTTGTTTTTATAAATAACTTTTCTTCTCTTCATCGGCCATTCAAAGAAAGTAGTATGTTTTTTTCTCCTATGTCTTAGGCGAAGAAGACTGAGGTTTAGCGTCTGCTCTGTCAGAGAAGGATTGTGTGAGAAGAAAGCTGAGAGTCTCACTTGGGAGACTGGGGAAGAAGCTGTGTGTGTGTTTTGGGGGAAATGGAACTCTGGGAAGACCAAAAGATTTGTAATGTTTCCCTTTGGCACAGCTGTAAGTGGGTGGTTCTCTGGGTAGATGTGAAAAGAAAGTTTTTTCTCCTGACCTTATGCTGTAATTTTTGGGAGAAAGTTGGAGAATTTTCAGGTGCCAAGAACTATAAGTTTTGGAATTCTCTGAATTTTTCTTTGTCATTAACCACAGGGAACGTCAGATATGGGCTTCATGTAGCTTTGGGAAAGTTCCTATGCTGTGCTTCAAACTTCTTTAGAGTGCCTATTACATAGTACAACATAGTATATTTTTCTTCAGATGATTCTGTGTTACTAAAGCAGAAAGCTGGCCCTAGATAGCTGGAGCATCCTTTAAGGTCAATGTTTATTCAGCACTACAGAATATCAAAGAAAAAAAATTAATGTTATTAATATGGTAACTTCATAATTTGTAATAATATGATATACAGTGCATGATGTAAGTTGCTGACGTAAACACAACCTCTGTAGCTGGGACCTAAGGCAATGGCTGAGTGATTACAAATAATGAGGAATACTTTGACACACACCCCCCCCTGAATATCACTTAAATTAATGTTATTTTCCATTTTAAAAGACTTTAGGAAATAAATTAAAATATTTTTCTGTGGATCCAAACCAGTTAAAATCTTGTATTGCATTATAATCTTTGAAATCTTATTAAATGTGAATAATATTTGTACTACTCTGTAATTTAAGTGACTACTATCTTTGCCTATCAACAGGTTATCTACCCTTTCTTCAGAGAAAAATAGAAAATTAGGCATTCAGAAGTAAAGTTCTGTCAGTTACGTAGGCTCAGTTTCATCTCAGCTAACTTCAGTACTTAATTGAGGTACAAAGATGAAACCTATTTGCCTCCAATCAATGAAGAAATTGTATAACTCTAGACTGTAAGGGGTCTGACACATCTGGAAGTGTTATTTCTTCTAACTGAATATAGCAGGAGTGTTCAGGATCTTAGAGTTTTAAACGCACAGTCAGTCCATTTAAACCTACGTAAGCCAATAGTTATTATCGAAAAAAACCCAGATGGGCTTCCCCTAATCTTCCTGGTATCTCACTCCTATCCCACACTCTGCCAGATGTTGCACCCCCATAGGCAAACCAAAGAACATCCAGCAGCACTGGACCCTGGTCTGAGCTTGCCACTGCAAGGCGAAACGTGCTGTGACATTGCATTTTCAGTTAATGCTCTGACTGTACTGGATTTCAGTACTCAGCATTAGAAATACCAAAATTTGTAATATTGACTAAACCACAGCAGAACCTGCTGGGGAAAAAAAAATATCATTTAGATATGCTGTGTCTGTACGACCTATATATTATTGGTAACTGTCCTATGAAAATCCTCAGTGAATCACATCACCGAACAAAATTTTATGCAACTGCAATTTCCCAAGTAACAGAAGGTTTTTCAGCTTTTATCTGGACATTCTGCTTTGTCTTTAAAACAATATGCAAGATCTTACCACCTATCTGTAGGATGGGCATTTACTCTCGCATTTATTTATGCTAGTCATCCTGTTTTTTACATATAATGGAAAACAACAGAGAAAAATATCTGGAAAGAGCAAAAGGCAATATACAAGAGTCACTAAACTTAGTAAACTTTAATGAAGACAAAAACTTATTTTCTGTCCCATGCTTTGCAAAATCCCTTATGAAACAAAATTCAAAGAACTGAAAAATAATGGTTGAAATAAAAAGATTGTCTTTTGTTTTCAATATTCAGTCTGTGTAAAAATTCAATAGTAAGTCAAGATGTTATTATTATTTAAGTAGTTATACATATTTCTTATAGTTTATTCAAATTAATTGTTCTAACTTTGTGCTTCCACTCTATAATCTTTGTTGATACATACACACAGAGAGCTGCTTGTGGTATTTTACAGTTATAAGTGGATGAGCTATTAAATAAGTAGATGGCAAAAAAGCACTAAACAGACATGCAATTTTCAGGTTAACAGCAACCTTAAAACTCAATGCAGGCTGAAAACATTATACTCCTGATATATAAAGAAATATATGTTCTTCTTTATATGCATACATAATTCCCCAAAATTTTGTGCATGAAAATACCATGGCTTATATGCATATCCATGAATCAAGTTTTTGATGGGTTTGCTACTGTTATTATTTCAGGCACTATCATCACACACGTGCAAGTTCACCACCCACCACCCCCTCCCAGGCCAAGACTAGAATTGACAAGACCAATCACGTTTACTTTTTTACTTAAAAATGTAAATTACAATGTATATTCTCTTATATAACAACATTTTATACTGTTTTAGCATATTTTACTTTCATTTTATGAACATATAAACTACAGCCATTACACAAACCTGTAATTAAACCATATTTTCCAGAGGAACATGATAGCTATCAGGTCCTCTTAGCATAAATTTTTTATCACATTTCCTTCAGAGGTAGTTGTTTAAAATGAGTAGATTCAATGAATTATTGCCTAGCAGGGAAAAAAAAAAGTCATATAGTGCACCACACTGTTTGTACACAGGTATTCATTTAAACAGACGTTATAAGATTTTAATATGTTTTCTGAGAACCAAAGTGATACACATTAGTAGATAGCAGTAGAATAGCTGTACATTTGTTAAAACTGATTATCATATTACTAGGCAGTGAACTAAATATTTTAAAATATTTTAATTCCTTAATAAATAATCTGTAGAGTATTTACCTTGTTTTCAGTATTTAAGGAGCAAAACTTTTCAAAATTAAGGGCAATTTCAACTGTGCAATATGTAGATGAGAAAAACGCACTCAAAACCTCTGCTTGTAATAATTTCCAGCATGTTCCAAGTATGTGATGGTTTAAAAGCTGTTTCACCTCAAATGCCTCCCATTCTGTTCTGTGTTTGTTTCCATTATATTTATTGCTGTGACAATGTATGGTGTAATAATTCTAGTTTTAAATAAGACACCTTTCATACTGATAGTCATGTGGCTGTGGTGCAACAGGACCATCTTCAGGGTAAAAAAATTAAACAGAAGCATAATAAATACCAAAAAGTGGAAAAAAGAACTTCACATAATGTGGTTTGGAATATCATTCTTCTCTTCTACTGAAATCATGGAATGGTTCAGTTTAGAAGGACCTCAGGAGCTCTCCCGTCCAACCTTCTGCTCAAAGCAGGGCCAGCCACCAGGTCAGACAGGGATGCTCGGGGTTTTATCCTTGAGATTCAGATAAAGGCAAAAGGTCTAAGTCTCTCTACAGTCACTAAAGAAAGGTAGGACAATTAACGTAAGATTTGGTGGGATGAACCTCAAATATTGGCTCACTACAAATTATTTTAAAGTACCAGAGGAGTAGTTTTCATGCTGTAAATTAACGTACTTGCTTACAAAACACTCATCTATCAAGGTAAAACCTGCTTCTATAGTTCCAGGGAATCTTAGAAAAAATGTTTAGTCTTTAGATTTTTGTTTCTATATGTAACAAACGTTGAAGGCTTTAAAAAATATATCAATGCTTTTAAATAAAATCTTGAAGAACCAGTTGAGAGCTTTCTGAACAAGTTTTCTCATTCACTTTTCAAATAGTTTGAAAATTAGATAAATATTTAGCTGTTTTATTGAACCACATAGCATCTCAGAGTTTTATTCTGTATCATTCTGTTTGATCTCATCAAACTGCAGCAGTGTTCAAAGTTAAAATGATGTATAGCAGAATTACTCTACTGTAGTCTCAGAGGAAAAATCATGGAGATGAAAAATTGAGTTCCCACTCGCATAACATAACCAATCAAATTTTAATTAGAATTGTTTTAAATTAATTGACTTATAGTAACATCTTTAAAATCTCATTTAAATTAAAAAATCTCATGTATCTGTGTCATAGATCTGTGAATTAAAGATGGTCTTGTGTTGTAGTCACAAATAGTACTTTCAAAATACAGTGCAAGCTTTCTTTTTACCATCTTCTTTTCTACTGCTACAGGTAGAAAGAAGTATTTCTGTGAATATGCTCATTAGTCTGAATGCAATGAAAAAGATCCTGTGGGAAATTGCTTTTGAACTGTAACATACCCATTGTCAGGAATCACACATTCACAATTTATCTTTGATAAATAAATATTTACTTCATTCAGATAAGTAGACCTGTCAAACTGCTATTCTTAGGGCTAGAGCTTCTGAAAATTGGTGTATGCGTATCCTAATTCACTGGAGACTGCTTGTTCTTTTTTTCCATTACATTATTTAAAAATAACAATGTTTGACACATTTGTGCATAGAGATTTTTATGTTACTATGGCAAGATAAAAGAGCTGACACATATTTGTTGCTGAGATCTAGTCTGAGCTTTGCTTTACAATGTGAAAGGGGCAAAATGGCTAGAAAAGCCATTTTTACAATAATAAAGAGAGGAGGTTCTTGTTGCCTTGAAGAGCCCGAGTATTAAAATAACACCAGAACGTTTTTAGCTGACATAAAAATATCCATATTATGTTTAGAAAAATAGCCACATATATATTTACATGTTTAGAGACTATACTACACAAGGGAAAAATAACAAAAATATTCAAAGCAAGCATCCTGTTTACCCAAGTGAAGCTTACTCTGAAAAGAATTTTCAATGTTTTGACCTACATCAAGTTTTGTTTACACTAGACAGGACCAAATGTGGGTCAAAAGTGAGAGGGCTTACTCTGATGTTTTATTTTCTTTGAATACTCTGGTGAATTTTCATCTCCTGGAATGTGCTTTTAATGCATTTTTGAGAACTGATTTCAGGTTGGTAGGTTCTTTAGGGATGGGTGTGAAATATTGAGATATACATTTTCCTCTTCTCCAGCAGAAGTGTTTGAATCACAAAACACAAGTTTGTATATATTGGACTGCAATGTTAACTGCCAATGTGAGGTGTTACATACAGTTCAATAGAAAATGCCCCGTTTTAATCTTTGATGGTGAAACAAGTACACGACTTACAGAAACAATTATGTTATCACAGTATGCCAGTATCCTACATTTCTTTTGTAAAATAATAATTCTGACCCTCATTTTCATATATTTTTTATCTTTTCTAAACCAAACAGTTACAAAATTCACTTGCAAATAACTTCTCGCCACTCTAATTAAATCTGAATTTTTTTAGGATCAATATACAAGTATGACAGAGCACTTAAGCAATCCATGGCCACAGCATAAAAAAGTATGATTTTTTTTTTAAATTTTTTATCCTTGGTCCCCACTGAGAATTTTGGAGGGAGTCACAAATAAGACATGAAAAGCATTAGAGCTTTTATTTCAAACTGGAAAATAATGCTGGAAGATATTGCAGAACAGATTGACAAAAAGAACTATAGCAAATTACTAGGACCACATGGTAGTCACCTAAGAGTTTTAAAGCATTTCAGGGATAAAATAGGTATGGACACTTTTTCTTGAAACTATCTTGTCAGTGGCAAAGACACTGCCATAAAGGTGGCAAATGCCAATTTTTAAAGATACCTGCAAAGGAAATCCTGAGATCTACAGACAAAAAAACCTGACGTGTTAATGAAAATGTAGAGAATGTTTAAAAGAATGGCTTAACTATCACATGAACTAATATGATGCATTCTGGAAGATCTGAAATACCTTTTGTAAAGGGAACCCATGACTCACAATGTCTGTTAGAGTGCTCTTGGATTTTCAAAACCAGTTGACCATGTCCACGCTAAAGACTTGTAAAAAGTCTAGGAATTAAGTTACAAGAACAACAAAAAACATAAGGAACAAATGATTAGTTCGTCAAGATGAGGAGGTCATTATGGATTTGTATGCAGATATCCCGTGCTGTTCAACATATTAATGAAAGTTTTGAAGAAAAGCATGAGTATTGAAGTGAACACATTTATTAATAATACAAAATGAGTGTCACAGCTGAGAGATGTGAAAGGGCCACACAGCACTAAGTGACTGGTAATATTAGTCAGGAATTAGATCTTAAGAATTTGATAGGTAGTTCTTTAAAGCTAGCAGTACTCGATAGGAATGAACATGAAAATAAACCCAATACTAAGAATAACAAGGAGGTGAATGGAGAATAAGGCAGAAAATATCCTTAAAGATATTGTGTAAACTCATCGGATGACTGAGTGTAGTTAGGGGACTTCTCCCCACCTTCCCATTGCAAAAGGTCTAGATAAGGTTCAAAAAAGCAGGTAGGCAATCAAAATTATGGTGTGCCTTCTGCACAGGCAATCAGTAAATGCACAAGAAAATTGGGAGGAAGGAAAGGAAGAGATGAAAGAAAACTAAAATAGGTCTCTCTAAAATCTAAGTGGCATTCAAAATAGCAGAAAGGAATAACTGTTCATTACTCTCATACATATAATATAAATTAACTGCTAACTACTATCGGTAATTAACATATCAACTCTAAACTGTGTTTGACTAAAGCATACATTCCAAGAAGGCTTGAAGTTGTAATCTGAAGACTTCAAGGAGTGGAGAATCTACCAGTTCCCTTAATAATAGCTAAACAGCTACACAGTAAAAATTATGTTTCTGCCTCCTATATGAAAGGATCTTTTATCACCTATTACTTTCCCTGTATGAAAGTACAAATGCATTATAATCAGTCAGGAAAAGTTATCTTGACACCAAATATGGAAAGATAGCTCATAATGCTGAGGGTGTTATATACTTAAGAATTCAGTTAAAAATGGTTGTAAGAGTCCTCATTAAAAATGTCTTTGTATTTAAATGCTACACAAAGAATCTTAGACTTTCAAAGATTCTATCATATGTTTCTGTTTTAATTTTTTTTGCTTATTCTGTGTGGATTCCTTGTATAAGTTATAACATTTTCTTTGCATATATGCTATAAATGTGTTGTATTCATACTTACTGGATTCATATGTACTACATTCTTTCCCTTCCCTTCCCTTCCCTTCCCTTCCCTTCCCTTCCCTTCCCTTCCGTTCCCATTTTTATCTTTATTACAAATCAATCATAGATGATAAAATTTAAAAAAAAAATCAGTCCTGAATACTTCATGTAATAAAGTCCTCTCTGAGTTCTGGACTCAGAAACTGGGAAAAAAGGCAACCTGGAGACTGAAATTTCTTTGAATTTCTAAAATTCTGATTCTATTCCTTTGTAGTACAACAAAGGAATATAAAGCAAGACCACTATCAATTTGAACATATGCTATACATAACATATTCTGCTATACTGCAGACAGGCTTGTGAGAGCTAACTTGAAACTGATATTTTTCTTCTTTTAGCAGAAGCATATCTGAGATTAAATGTGTGGCTGACCTATAGTAAAAGGAAGCATTTCCCAGAGGAAAAACATGCTATGTTTGCCTTAAAGTTAATTCCTTTCCTCTTCTTTTTCAAGTATCTTATGACAGCTATTTTGTTGTAGTTTGCAGGCCAAACTTGTACCAATAACAAAAGAGTTGATGGGCCAGCTTTAATTGCTGAAAGGAAAAAAAAAAAAAGAAAAAAGAAAAAAGGTTAGTGTCTAATGTTTTCATTTAGATTTTTTTTTTTTTTCCTTTCATGATTTTCTGTCAATTTAATGCTGGAACAGAAAAGTTCTCAGTATAGTTCTGGAGTAGCTGTGCCATAATGATTTCAGGACTTCGTCAGATCATTTCATTTCTAGAGAAGACTGAACAATAATCAGAGAGAAAACGGTGTGTCATTTGTGTTAAACACTCAAGGAAAGCAACTAGCATTACTAACTAGAGTATTTACAAACTATCCATTTGCCATGGATATCTATGAACGATATTAGTTCTTGAATTATTGCCTAGAAGTGCTTATTAGTTCTTTTACTTCATTTTCTCCTGTGCTACATTTCTCTAATCGCAACAGTGCATATTTCTCTCCTTTCAGTGTTTCAACCTTTGTCATCATGAATGTGAAGCACAAATGGTATAGGCACCAAACCCAACCTTTGCCTCATTCATATATCCTCATTCCAAATGTTAAGGATACCAACACTTTTGTCAAAGCATTATGCCTTCAGTAAGAAAATGTGAAACAAAATCATAGAAAATTGATGGAGTTGGGAACAATGTGAGAAAAAAGACAAACAAAAATTCAGGAATCTCCAGGTAACTTCATGAATGTATGGACAGGAAACTGACCTTTAACAAAGTCATGTTTCAGCTCAGGTTCAAGGATATTAAAACCCAAGAGAATTTTAACTGAAGTCTGCTTCCTGTACTCATGGCTGGTTTAATACAGGAAATGTTTTTCAAGAATTCAATACACAGCTTTTTCATTCAGTCTAAATCAATGAAAAGAGTGCACCTTAAGATACTCATCTTAAGACCTTAATAACAAAGAGCCTGGACATTTCCAAATAAGGCTGTCTAATGATTTACAAGTCACAGAGCTAAAAAAGGCATCAAGACCAAATTCAAGAATAATCTCAACAAGGAGATTCTGCTTACTATATAGCCCCTAACTGATAACTGTGACTGATAGGTAGATGAAGGGATTTGTAAGAAGAACATAAAAACTTGCACTCATGAAACTTTCTGCATATATGCTTTTATATAAAGAAATATTATCCTTTGTTGTTTGGGACTGCTTTTATACCTTATTATTGCTGAGACTTGAAGTGATATGTTTGTAAATAGACAAACTCCTATTTCAGGAAATTATATTGCAATATAACAGTGATCTTTCTTACTTGGGAAAAAAGGCAAAATATGAGTTCAATGTCTGAGAATCATTCCTGTCCAAACATGTACAGTAGACATGATGGATAATCTTCAACTGGTCAAAGATATGTGTCTACAAAGTAGTCTTTTACCTATGAGCTAATCATCTGGACACTCTCTACAGGCAATGAAAAGAAGCAGGTTCTATGGGGCATGATTCATCTTCTTCTGAAGCAGACTTAAAACTCTGATGGTGTATGTATGAGAGGTATCTTAATCAAGCTTATTACAGGAAATTGCCTAGTACACTTTAATACTGTAAGATAACTACAATTAAATTACTGTAATTGCTGGAGAATATGTCAAGCTTCTTGCCAAGAGCTATTAGACTTCAAATGATCTTAAATTTAGCAGCAGTCCAGTTGTTTTAAGGGTTGAAAGAGCCATTCTGCCTGCTCAGTGTCTTTCCTAAGTTTTTTTCTGAGACAGTTTTAGAGCTTACTCTCTTTCATCCTGTATTCAAAAGGCTGATTCTGCATCCTTAGCAATCATCAGTTAGTTTCATAGTGTGCAATAGCACCTGTTCAGCTACATGGAACAAGAAATACATTTCATTCCCCAGAAAAATTAGAATCTAAAATTGTTCAAAGTCAGGTCATACAATCATAGAATATCTCAAGTTGGAAGGGACCTGTAAGGATCATCAAGTCAAACTCCCTGCTCCTCACACGACTACCTAAAACTAAATCATATGACTAAAAGTATCATGCAGACACTCCTTGAACTCTGACAGACTTGGTGCCATGACTACTTCCCTGGGGAGCCTGTTCTAGGGTGACCAACCACCCTCTCTGTGACAAACGTTTTCCTAATGTCCAGTCTGAACGTCCCTGATGCAGCTTCATTCCATTTCCTAGTATTCTGTCATTGATCACCAGAGCGATGAGCACCTCTCACTCTGCTGCCCGCCTTGAGGAAGGTGTAGACTGCGATGAGGGCACCCCTCAGCCTTCCCCAAGATAAACAAACCAAGTGACCTCAGCCACTTCTTGAAAGTCTTGCCCTTGAGATCTTTCACTATCTTGGTTGCCCTCCTCTGGACACACTCTGACAGTTTGATGTCCTTCTTATATTGAGGCGCCCAAGACTGCACACAGTACTTGAGGTGGGGCCACACCAGTGCGGTGTAGACTGGGACAATCATCTCCCTCGACCTGCTAGCTATGTTGTGCTTGGTGCACACCAGGACACAGTTGGCCCTTTTTGGCTGCCAGGGCACACTGTTGACTCATATTCAACTTGCCATCAACCCAAACCCCCAGATATCTTTCTACAGGGCTGCTCTCCAGCCTCTCATCCCCCAATTTGTACCTATTGTCCTGGTTCTGGCAAGGATAGAGTTAATTTCCCAAGGAGCCAGGACAGGTGAGCCAAGCTGGCCGGGGGCTATTCCATACCATGTGACATCATGCTCCCCATAAAAGGGGGCCAGGCGGGGAGGGGCAGGTTCGGCGTGTCGGCGTGGCTCCGGGACGGGTCGAGCGTCCGGTCGGTCGGTCGTCGGATCGGTAAAATCGTTCTCTGTTATCAGCACTGTTGTTGATTGTTCTCCCTCTCCCTTGCTGCCCCAGTAAACTGCCCTTATCCCAACCCTCGAGGCTTTGCCGTTGTTTTTCCGTTCTCCTCCCCATCCCGCCGGGGGAGGGGTGAGCGAGCGGCTGGGGCTAAACCACGTCAGTCCTTTTTGGCGCCCAACGTGGGGCTCGAGGGGTTGTGATAACGGCAAGTCTGACCCAAGTGTGTTAAAACAAAGTTGTTAAAAGCATTTATGATGTTATTGAAACAGTCACTGGTTTTAATGATGTTCTGTTTGCTCACATGGCTCTGTTTTGTAAACCCATGTTTACTCTATGCAATCCCTGCGGTGCTGTTTATCACCTCTGGAAGAGGGGTTCGTGTTCTCATGTTGTTATATTGTGTGATAATGACTTATGATAAGATATCATTGACAGTCATGGGTCTGAGCTGGTATGTGTATGTAGCATTTAGGTCAGGCCCGTACCTCGGTCAGTATCTTTCAGAATTGATTAATAATTGGACCCAATCTATGGGGAAGACAGGGGGGGATACCTTCTCCCACTCTTTCACCTCCTCTTTTCCCTTTTGGTTGGTTACAACAATTTTTGAGTATTTTGAATACCCTTGGAATGTTCAGGCCATTATATTCCTATTGCTAGGTCTCCTGAATGCTTTCCCACTCCTGTTCAGGGTTAGCAAAAATCTTTTCAAGAGTACCACCCAGGGATCTTCCCCAAGGCTGAATGGTCAGGGCTGGCATGGCATGTGGGAGAGTATGGGTGGGTATCTAGAGACCTTTTCACCCCCAATGGTTTGGAGCTTCACTCCTGAACAATTGCAAGACCCTGATAAAATGGTAGAATATTTGAAAGGAAAATGCTGTGGGGATTCTAAGGAGACACAACTTACTGCGCTGTGCTGGGCCCTGGCCACAATCTATCAAACACTGCTGGATAGTAGACAGCACCATCCAGAGGGAGAGAGCGGACCCACAGGCACTGCAGCTGCCCAGGCCCCTGCGACAGGCACTGCAGCTGCCCAGGCCCCTGCGACAGGCACTGCAGCTACCCAAACCCCCGCAACAGGCACTGCAGCTACCCAAACCCCCGCAACAGGCACTGTAGTCGAGCCAAAAGATCAACCCACACCAGTATCAGTTGCCCCTATACACAAAAAGAAATACACAAGGAAATCAGTTCGCTTAGTGAAAGATGATGATGAACCAGGGCCATCACGAGAACAAGAAGAGGAGCCAGAACCAGAAGTGATTACTCGATCCCTGTCCCTGAGTGAGCTGCGAGATATGCGGAAAGATTTCAGCCGCCTTCCAGGGGAGCATATTATTACCTGGCTGCTCCGCTGCTGGGATAATGGGGCCAGTAGCCTGGAACTGGAGGGCAGGGAGGCCAAGCAGCTAGGATCCTTGTCTAGGGAAGGGGGCATTGACAAAGCAATTGGGAAGAAGGCACAGGCCCTTAGCCTCTGGAGGCGCCTCCTGTCAAGTGTGAGGGAAAGGTATCCTTTCAGTGAAGATGTCGTATGTCGGCCAGGCAAGTGGACCACTATGGAGAGAGGTATTCAATATCTGAGGGAATTAGCTGTGCGGGAGATGGTTTATTATGATCCGGACAATGCACAGTTGCCCACAGACCCTGATGAGGTCCACTGTACCCGACCCATGTGGCGAAAATTTGTGCGAAGTGCACCATCTTCGTACGCCAACTCACTGGCAGTAATCGACTGGAAAAGTGAAGAGGCACCCACGGTGGACGAAGTGGCTGGCCGACTCCGGCAGTATGAAGAGAGCCTTTCCTCCTCCCTAGTCTCGGCTGTGGAGAAACTGTCTCAGGATGTCCGGCAACTCAAAGAGGATATCTCTTACTCCCCACCTGTACAGACCCGCATTTCAGCTGTTAGGAGTAAGCGTTTTTCTGCTCCAGAGAGGGGATATAGAGCATACACACCACGAGGTATCCTGTGGTTTTTCCTGCGTGACCACGGAGAAGACATGAGGAAATGGGATGGGAAGCCCACCTCAACCCTGCGGGCACGCGTACATGAGCTACAAGGCAAGACAGCTGTAAGAAGGGACTCTTCCAGAAAGAATGCTGCTCCAGTTTCCACCGGGCAGCCCCCCAGACCAAGTGAAAGGCCAGATCGCACTTCTGATCCTCTTGAAGGGACCTCTAAGTCCTTTTTGCAAGACGTGAGTAGTGACTATGACGAGCAGGACTAGAGGGGCCCTGCCTCCAGCCAGGTGGAGGAAAGGGACAATAGGGTTTATTGGACTGTGTGGATCCGATGGCCTGGCACATCGAACCCACAAGAGTACAAGGCCCTAGTGGACACGGGTGCACAGTGTACCCTAATGCCATCGAACTATGAAGGGGTGGAACCAATATCTATTTCTGGTGTGACGGGGGGATCCCAACAGTTGACTCTGTTGGAGGCTGAAGTAAGTCTAACTGGGAATGAGTGGCAAAAGCACCCCATTGTGACTGGGCCAGAGGCTCCATGCATCCTGGGCATAGACTACCTCCGGAAAGGGTATTTCAAAGACCCAAAAGGTTACAGGTGGGCTTTTGGAATAGCTGCCTTAGAAGCGGAGGAAATTGAACCATTGTCTAGTTTGCCTGGTCTCTCGGAGGACCCTTCTGTTGTAGGGTTGCTGAAGGTTGAAGAGCAACAGGTGCCGATTGCTACTACAACTGTGCACCGGCGGCAATACCGCACCAACAGAGACTCCCTGGTTCCCATCCACAAACTAATTCATCAACTGGAGGGTCAGGGAGTGATCAGCAGAACCCACTCACCCTTTAACAGTCCCATATGGCCAGTGCGGAAGTCCAATGGCGAGTGGAGGCTGACGGTAGACTATCGTGGCCTGAATGAAGTCACACCGCCCATGAGTGCTGCCGTGCCGGATATGCTGGAACTTCAATATGAACTGGAGTCAAAGGCAGCCAAATGGTATGCCACAATTGATATAGCTAATGCATTTTTCTCGATCCCTTTGGCAGCAGAGTGCAGGCCGCAGTTTGCCTTCACTTGGAGGGGCGTCCAGTACACCTGGAATCGACTGCCCCAGGGGTGGAAACACAGCCCCACAATTTGCCATGGACTGATCCAGACTGCACTGGAAAAGGGTGAAGCCCCAGAGCACCTGCAATACATTGATGACATCATTGTATGGGGCAGCTCAGCAGAGGAAGTTTCTGAGAAAGGGAAGAAAATAATCCAAATCCTGCTGCAGGCTGGCTTTGCCATAAAACGAAGTAAGGTGAAGGGGCCTGCGCAGGAAATCCAATTTTTAGGCATAAGGTGGCATGATGGGCGGCGTCAAATCCCAATGGATATTATCAACAAAATAGCAGCCATGTCCCCACCAACCAACAAAAAGGAGACACAGGCCTTCTTAGGTGTTGTGGGTTTCTGGCGAATGCACATTCCGAATTACAGTTTGATAGTAAGCCCTCTCTACCATGTAACCCGGAAGAAGAATGATTTTAAATGGGGCCCTGAGCAACGACAAGCTTTCGAACAGATTAAACAAGAAATAGTTCATGCTGTAGCTCTTGGGCCAGTCCGGGCAGGACCAGATGTAAAAAATGTGCTGTACACCGCAGCCGGGGAGAATGGCCCTACCTGGAGTCTCTGGCAGAAAGCACCAGGGGAGACTCGAGGTCGACCTCTGGGGTTTTGGAGCCGGGGATATAGAGGATCCGAGGCCCGCTACACTCCAACAGAAAAGGAGATATTGGCAGCCTACGAAGGGGTTCGAGCTGCTTCAGAGGTGATTGGCACTGAAGCACAGCTCCTCTTGGCACCCCGACTCCCAGTGCTGGGTTGGATGTTCAAAGAGAGGGCTCCTTCTACACATCATGCAACCGATGCTACGTGGAGTAAGTGGGTTGCGCTGATCACACAACGGGCTAGAATAGGAAGCCCCAATCGTCCAGGGATTCTGGAAGTGATCACAGACTGGCCAGAAGGGAAAGATTTCGGAATGTCGCCAGAGGAGGAGGTGACACGTGCTGAAGAAGCCCCACCGTATAATAAACTACCAGAAGATGAGAAACCATATGCCCTCTTCACTGATGGGTCCTGTCGCATTGTGGGAAAGCATCGAAGGTGGAAGGCCGCTGTATGGAGTCCTACACGGCAAGTTGCAGAAGCTGCTGAAGGAGAAGGTGAATCGAGCCAGTTTGCAGAGGTGAAAGCCATCCAGCTGGCTTTAGATATTGCTGAAAGAGAAAAGTGGCCAACGCTGTACCTCTACACTGACTCATGGATGGTGGCCAATGCCCTGTGGGGGTGGTTACAGCAGTGGAAGCGGAGCAACTGGCAGCGTAGAGGCAAACCCATCTGGGCTGCCCCACTGTGGCAAGATATTGCTGCCCGGCTAGAGAAGCTGATTGTAAAGGTACGTCATGTAGATGCCCACGTACCCAAGAGTCGGGCCACTGAGGAACATCAGAACAACCAGCAGGTAGATCAGGCTGCCAAGATTGAAGTGGCTCAGGTGGATTTGGACTGGCAGCGTAAGGGTGAATTATTTCTAGCTCGGTGGGCCCATGACACTTCAGGTCATCAAGGAAGAGATGCGACATATAGATGGGCCCGTGATCGAGGGGTGGACTTGAGCATGGATGCCATCTCACAGGTCATCCATCAATGTGAAACATGCGCTGCAATCAAGCAAGCCAAGCGGGTAAAGCCTCTGTGGTATGGAGGCCGATGGCTGAAATATAAATATGGGGAAGCATGGCAAATCGACTACATCACGCTCCCACAAACCCGCCAAGGCAAGCGTTATGTCCTCACAATGGTGGAAGCAACCACTGGGTGGCTAGAAACATATCCTGTGCCCCATGCCACTGCCCGGAACACTATTCTGGGTCTTGAAAAGCAAGTCCTGTGGCGACATGGCACCCCAGAGAGAATTGAGTCAGACAACGGGACTCATTTTCGGAACAACCTCATAGACACCTGGGCCAAAGAGCATGGTATTGAGTGGGTGTATCACATCCCCTATCATGCGCCAGCCTCTGGGAAAGTTGAAAGGTGTAATGGGCTGCTAAAAACCACCCTGAGGGCAATGGGTGGTGGGACTCTCAAACACTGGGATACGCATTTAGCAAAGGCCACCTGGTTAGTTAACACTAGGGGATCTGCCAATCGAGCTGGCCCTGCCCAGTCAAAATTCCCACGCCCAGTAGAAGGAGATAAAGTTCCTGTAGTGCACATGAAAAATATGTTGGGTAAAACAGTTTGGGTTATCCCTGCTTCAAGCAAAGGCAAGCCCATCTGCGGGATTGCTTTTGCTCAGGGACCAGGGTGCACTTGGTGGGTGATGAGAAAAGATGGGGAAGTCCGGTGTGTACCCCAAGGGGATTTGATTTTGGGTGAAAATAGCCAATAAATTAAATTGCATGATATTAATAGCGATATACTGTATCAATGGTATGACCATAAGAATCACCCAAAACTAATGAAGGATGGACTTTGAAACTGAGCAAAGTGCCACGATGATGGAACTAGAACTGCCTTCAACTGGTGCCCAGAAACTTCATCGAAAAATCACATCTTTGGCATCCAGACTGTGAGCATGGACCATACCAGATACACCGGCTGTGAAGACTCCGGATGCAGCGTGTAACAATCCAGCTGCACGCACCATTGCTCCTGCTCTGAGAGACTGTAATGGCAGATGGAACCCAGAACCCTGGACTAAATGAACTCGACAGACATTTTAGAGCAATAGCCCATAGAGTAAGGCAATGAGTTCTGTAAAATAATCTGGGCATGACGTAGATGGTATGGAATAAGGGGTGGATAATGTCCTGGTTCTGGCAAGGATAGAGTTAATTTCCCAAGGAGCCAGGACAGGTGAGCCAAGCTGGCCGGGGGCTATTCCATACCATGTGACATCATGCTCCCCATAAAAGGGGGCCAGGCGGGGAGGGGCAGGTTCGGCGTGTCGGCGTGGCTCCGGGACGGGTCGAGCGTCCGGTCGGTCGGTCGTCGGATCGGTAAAATCGTTCTGTTATCAGCACTGTTGTTGATTGTTCTCCCTCTCCCTTGCTGCCCCAGTAAACTGCCCTTATCCCAACCCTCGAGGCTTTGCCGTTGTTTTTCCGTTCTCCTCCCCATCCCGCCGGGGGAGGGGTGAGCGAGCGGCTGGGGCTAAACCACGTCACCTATACCCAGGATTACCCTGCCCCAGGTGGAGAATCCAGCACATGCTCTTGTTAAATTTCATATGGTTGGTGATTGCCCATCTCTAGTCTAGCCAGGTAAGGCCTCTCTACCCTCGAGGCTGTCCACAGCTCCTCCTAGTTTAGTATCATCAGCAAACTTACTTAATGTACATTCGATTCCTGAGTCTAGATCACTTATAAAAACATTAACGAGCACTGGCCCTATAAATTCAGCCCTGAGGAACTCCACTGGTGACTGGCCACCAGCCTGATGTAACCCTATTTACTATAACTTTTTGAGCACAACCTATCAGCCAAGTGCTCACCCAATGTATTATGGACTTGTCTAGCTGTGTGCTGGACATTTTGTCCAGAAGGATACTGTGAGAGACAGCATCAAAAGTTTTGCCAAAATCCAAACCCATCACATTTACTGGCTTTCCTTGGTCAACTAGATGGGTGACCTCGTCATAAAAGGAAATTAAATTGGTTAAGCAGGACTTTTCCCTCCTGAACCTGTGCTGGCTATTACCCCTATGACCATTGAATACATTGTTTCTCAAGTGTGTTTCAATAAATAACCTCCCAGAATAACCGTCTCCATAATTTTACCAGGCCTTGAAGTGAGACTGACAGGCCTGTAATTACCAGGGTCTTCCTTCTTACCCTTCTTGAAAATTAGGACAACACTTGCCAGCTTTCAGTCAACTGGGACGTCTCCAGACTCCTAAGACCATTGTAAAATAATGGAGAGAGGTCTCATGATGACATTGGCCAGCTCTTTCAGTACCCTGGGATGAATCCCATCAGGCCCCATAGAGTTACACGCATCCATCTGGAGCAGCAGGTCTCAAACACCTTCAGGGTCAGCTGGGAATTTATCATCCCCCCAGTCACAGTCTTCCAACACAGGGCTCCAGGGGTCCTAGGGCCTCTCATTGGTGTTAAAGACAGACGCAAAGAAGGCATTAAACGTGAAAGCAGGGAGGCCATCAAGGGAACATAGTCATTTATGTCCAATTTACAAATATGAGCTGAGAATTCAGACTTTATTGGTGGGAAATTTGCTGGTGGCAAAAGGGTTTTAGCATTCCTTCTGATCATTAGCACTGGCCAGTGATGATTTCCTGTACCATATGCCATATAAAAAAAATGTAGAGTTGGAGAGGCCCTTCTTCAGTCTTTTCTCATATAGGGCCTCCATTCTCCTTTAGAAAACAGGCTTTTCCTACAATGAAGTCAAGAAATAAAAGGTATTTTAAGAATGTGATTGTGATCAGGTTTTGAATATGCACTTTTTAGAGGTATTTACTTAAACATCTGAAAAATCATGAGTCCCAAATATCTTAAAATATTTTGGAAATTTAAGCCATAATGATCTTAAATATTAATACTAATGATTCCCTAAGGACTCTTCATATTTATTTGGAAATACATAATGTTTGGGTTCTCTTGCTTCATTAATTGCTTAAGAAAACAGACCAATGATGAAATTACTGGGATTTTTTGAGGTGCTGAATGTAATTTAGATTCAAGCCAATAGATCTTCTCATGAAGCTTGCAGATCTTCACCTTTACTATACACATTAGTTGTTTAGCTGCTTCCTCTCTCTAAAAGCATTGCCTATCAGATATCTCACTCTCTCAATATCATGCTGCAGACCATAAGACATTACAGAAAGTTTCTAAATAGAGGAGAGGATAATTCTGTACTTCTGTTGTTCTCAGATTTCTTTTTTCTCATACCAGTATGTCAGTCTGATGAAACAGAAATGTATTTTCTCATTCTTGACCCTTCCTGGTTACTTGTATCTGTCAGAATCCTGCACTTGTCTGTGTGCTGTTTGTTCTTGCTGACATCGCAGGACTGTGCTGTGATCATACATGGTTATAAAAAAAATTAAAACACTGAGGAAGGAGCTGAGCAGTCATCACAGTGTTTCTGTAGCAAGAGAGATACGCACAAATAAATATATGGTCCTGATATAATTAACTTGTATAGAGGTGAAAAAGGATTAGTGTCAGCCAATCGGTCACTGTAGCAGTAAACTGAAATTTTAAAATTATGTTTCTTACTAACATAGCTTAATACTTTCTGTCAGAGACATGTGGTGCTGTAGCATTTTCTATAGGTATGTCTGTTTTCTTAGATGACTCAGTAAAGTCAACTCTTCTTTTGCTTTTGTAGAATTCCAGCTTTCTCCATCTCATAACATCTTTGGCTCAGAAAAGTTCCTACCTTTCTGTAAAACCCCTTTTGGTTATCTGCATAAAAATGAGTCTTAGGATGAAATCTGTATCTTGGCAAATATTTATGTTTGTGTGGCCTGTTTTTATAATACCTAAAAATTAACATTTAAAGACCATTACTTTTTTGTTTTCTTTGGGGAAAAATCTGTTGGGTTTTTTCCTCCTCCTATCCTTCTAAGATAATTTGTAGCTCCTGTTTATTCAAGTAGTACCCAATCCTGTACTCCTTATACAGCAGAATGTCTACTGACTGTACAAGACTTTAGTTTGAGCGAGGACCGTAGTTCTGGTACTCACAGAATTTACAAGCTGTTTGACATTGTCTTATAATAATTAAATTACAGTGTTGGCTTTTTTATAAACACAATTAATCTCTTTCAAAATGTAATGGGTTTGGTGTGGGGGAGGGGTTACAAGGTGAATGTGCTTTCACTTCTTGATTAATTGGTGTCATTACTGGTTAACTGCCCTGATTAAATATCTATTTAAATACTTCATTTTAGAGCTGAAATATCTTTTATTTTTATATACCAGTCTAATACCTGTTTGGCTTGCTCACTTCACATTATGATAGCTTACATTTACATGTCACTTTAAATTGACAGTCTTTAGTACAAAAATAATTTTTGGAAGCTACATTAAAAAATGAATCTATATTTTTAAACAAGTCTGTGTC
This sequence comes from Balearica regulorum gibbericeps, assembly GCF_011004875.1. Classification (NCBI taxonomy): domain Eukaryota; kingdom Metazoa; phylum Chordata; class Aves; order Gruiformes; family Gruidae; genus Balearica; species Balearica regulorum. Next base: position 163,226,924 of record NC_046184.1, on the reverse strand, counting down.
TTTGTGCATCATAATACCAAGAATACAGATTAATCTCACCTCACTTGAGGCATTATATGGAAGCAACCTATGCATATCTGTACATTCCTTGCACTTCTGAACCCTTTGGAAGGGTGTTCATTTTAATAAAGAGCACCTGTTTCTCTCTAAAGATAATTTGGGTAACTTATCTCCTCAAACAGTCACCTAAATCATGTATCTAGAACTAAGAAGAATTAATCTAGATCTAGTGCGTAATGAAATATAATCCTTATTCCATGAGATTCAGTGCCAGACTGGGATACATAAATGTATTGACAGCATTTCAAAGTATTCATGATGCTTCCAAAGGTGCCTGTTCTATCAAAGAGTATCTATTCATGACCAGTGTATGGAGTTTGATCTTCGCTCAGTGCTGAGTTTTTAATGATTTAGTCTTGGCTGTGGCCAAATGCTATGAGATTTTTTGATTCCTTTCACTCCAAAAAGGGCGAAGTTATAATGTGATTTTAGGGATTGAATCTCTTTTGAAAAGTGATCACTGGTGCAAAGCACCCTCTTCTACAGGGATTTAAATACTTAGAGCAGCACTTCTAAGTCAAAAGGCACAGATTAAGGAGCTCAAAAATAATGGATGCAGGCAATCTCTAAGGGGGAAAAAAAATCCTCTTCTATTAAATTACAAACTGTTTGGAAAATAGATAAGCACTGAAAAGAAGGTCTCAAGTTTTGGAAAGACCAAGAATACAGATGAGATTTTGATGGGCGTAGACTTACAAACATATGAGATTATGAGAGTCACTAGGGAGAGAATGTTAGAAAACCAGGTGAAGGGCATTAGAGCATATGAGTTTGTACACAATGAATCAACAAAAGGAGAGAATGAGAAAGACTGAAAGCCTCTGAGGAGGCTTCTGACCCTCTCACGAAATACACGACTGTTAATGAACTTTCTGGGTCCATTACAAGCTTAAGTTACTCAATTACATGAAGATATATTGTAATTTACATTGAATTCTAACTGATCATTACAGAAAATGTTTATGACCACTCCAGTCAGAGAAAGAGTAAACATATAACAAAGAAACAACCCCAAACAAAGTAATTTGTTTATTCAGCTTTAAACATGGGGTGACAGGGAGAATGTGAAAGGTCTCCAAAATACATTCAGGCTATGTTAATAGCAGCTTAAGAATTTGGGCTTGTCTAGTTTGGAGAAAAGGAGGCTGAAGGGTGACCTCATTGCTCTCTATAACTAACTACCTGAAAGAGCGGGAAGTGGAGAGGGAGGTGCTGAGCTCTTTTCTCCCTGGTGTCCAGTGCCAGGACACGTGGGAAAGGTTCAAAGCTGCGCCAGGGGTGGTTTAGACTGGGCATGAGGAAGCATTTCTTTATGGACAGGGTGGTCAAAGCCTGGAACAGGCTTCCTAGAGAGGTGGTCAATGCCCCAAGCCTGTCAGTGCTTAAGGTGCATTTGGACAATGCCCTTAACAACAGGCTTTAACTTTTGGTCAGCCCTGAAGCAGTCTGGCAGTTGGACTAGGTGATTGTTGTAGGTGTCTTCCAACTGGAACCATTCTACTCTACTCTACTCTACTCTCCTCTTTTAGTCATATCTCTTCATATTGGAAAAAAAAGCTAGAATACATTAGATACATTTTACTGTGGCAAGAAACACACATTATCAATCCCTATTGTCTGATTATCTTTTCACATTGAAACTTGCTTTTAAATGCAATAAAACTGAAAGAGGTTAACTTGGTATATATACCTAGATGAAACAACACATCTTGCAAGCAGGATATGCAGTCAGCTACCAAATAAACCAACTGCTGAACAGCAAGTACTATCTAAGCAACATGAAATATTTTTGGAGTCAATTCCTTGCTACATACTTTCTGTGGTGAAGCTTAACACGAAGGACAGGGAACACTACAAACACATGAAACCAAAAATGGCAATGTTGTTCTGAAATGAACTAAAGGATAGTTATGCATATAAATTGTTGTGATTAATTCAGTTTCTGAAATCAATACAATTGCTCCCTCCTGAAACACTAGAGGTCAAGGGAATTGTATTTATTAAAGTAAATTGAAGACAATTTTCTTTTTCTATGAGAGAAAAACTTCCATTAGCTAAATGCAAAGTAGAGGGGAGCAATAGATTTTCTCGGTTGGGAAACATCCTGATAGCCCATGTGGGTCTTGCAGAACTTTAGCTGTTATAAGCTTCCTCATCTGTATATTTCCCTCGTTTAATATTTACATTTTTATACACTCTGGTAAAATGTTATTGATTTTCCAAACAAAATGTTTTGTAAATGTCTGAAAGTTTGGAAAGTTGTCTGGCTGTCATTTAGGTACTGTATGCTATTCTTAGCTATTCTTCATTAATATTTTTTTTTTTTTTTGACAATTTACTATTTCTGAAAAAAACATGTCTATTCCGGCAATATGCTGTGGCCCAAGAGTGCACCAAACAGGAGAATATAGGATTTCTCTCTATGTTGAGCATGTATTAGGGCAGGTTTTGTTGGCACTTCTTAGTCTTATCCAAAGTATATTCTACCTATCTTTTAGAATGTGTCTTTTCTGATACCATAAAGTATCAAAACATATATTTCATTGTTTTGTTCTTTTTCTTCAATTCCCAAGGAACTGATAAAATAGTCTGTCGTGATCCTTGAGGAATTGGTTCTAGGAACTTCATAGTTGTTTTATTTTTCTATAACCATGAAATTATTTTCAGCATGAACATGCTCTGTTTCATACTTATTTCAAAAAGACTCTCATCTCTCAAGAAAGAATGTACTTAGACTCAAATGAAAAAAATAAAATAATTTTATATTTTTTGAAGTATACGATATACTTTACATCTTAAATACATATTATTTTTTTATTACTCTTATCTTCCAAGACCTTGTTTCATTCTCAGTGTCTCTCACATATACTGTATCATCTATCTATTTTTGTATTAATTCACACCTCAAGGTTCCTGTCTTCAACAGGGCCAAATGCAATCCATATTTATTCCCTATATAGGTTAAAATTCCATGGCCTTTGATGAGAATTTCTGTTTGACTATTATTTAATTACTTTGTCCTAGTGGAATTCTTCCTGTACTGGAAAACAAACAAAACAACAAACAAACAAACAGCCCCAAATCATCATGGAGTCAGGGGTCTTAATTTATACTCTTCTAATGTTGCTTTGGCTGTCGTTACTAGAAGAGCTCAGTACTAATTGCCTGTACTTCTAACCTTAACCATATATTTGTCTTTAAAAACCATGCATATAACTTTAAGTTAGGATAGCCTGGCTCTATTTCAAAGTGCCAGTGCCTGAGAATAACTTATGCAAGAGCCTAGACAAAAACTGAGATTGAGAGTTACTGTATTACATCAGGCTAAAGTGTACTAAGATAGGGATTTATATGAGGAATCTGTGCTGTGGAGAGGAGAAGTAAGAATATTAGGTGGGAGAGACAGTTCTTGAATAAATCAATCCCAAATAAATAAATCTCAAAAACAAAAATTAAATCCTTCTGATAATCAGACATAAAATAACCCACACTGCTGTTGAGTTACTTTTTATTATTGATAACTTGGGAACATGAGGAGATTATGCTCTAAAAATAATATGGAAAGGTCTTAACATATTCGGGTTTATTTCTGAAGAAATGTAATACAATAGAAAGCAATTCCAGAATCCGAGCCTGGATTTTCTTGCTTCAGTCCCCAGAGCCTGGTCACAGCAGTGGAGAAGGGAAAGTACTAAAATAAAAATAAAAATTAAAATTACTTGCTCTATATGTCTGAGGAGTTGGAAATCAGCTGTGCTACCCAGAATCCCACTATCCTCCCAGGTCTCTGCTGCCAGAGCACATTTGCCTACTAGCAGAAAAATTAACAGCTGACTTTTAGCTCTTGCTAATATGGTCTTCTGCTTCAGTGCTGAGATAAAAGTTGGGCAAACAGGGTGACAAATGCTACTGCAAGAGGTCAACTTTCAAGCAGAAGGCCTCATTTTTCAGGCCTTTTTTTTTTTAAGTTTATCTAACTCAATAGAACTTTTCCGTTATTTGTACACGCACTGATGGTAACTGCTTCTTTCATGGAAGGAGACAGAAGGAAAGGGAAATTGCTTCTTAAAGGGTATATGGGATGAAGTAGTCCTCCAGTATCAGGACAGGGAGTCATTCCAATACCTACAGTGAGATGGTTAAAGGGGTTTTGAAGACAGATAAACTGAAGGAGATGAACATTGCCAATCCTCTGGGGTCCCCTAGAAGCACATATATGGCAGGATCTATGCTTTCCCATTGTAATGCCATACTTCTACTCTCACATACCCCAAAATCTGCTGACATCTTACATTTCTTTCTCCCGCTGAGTCCCCATACCCTTTACCAGCTCTGCAAAACTTACACTGGTCTCACCACATCCCCATCTTAACCCCTCACAGAAGTTAGATGAACCCTTCCAGTTCTCCTACTCAGAGCCAGCCATACCTTACTCAAGATGTTCTTGACCTCCTTTACTGACTTCATCTGGCTAGTATCCCTTTGTTCCTATATCCATCCCTAGTATCATCATTTGATCTCCAGTTTAAAAGACCTAATTTCACTAAGACAACTGAGGATCTTGTTGAACATGAGGCAGAAATGTGATCTTGCCACAAAGAAGGCTAATGATATCCTCAGCTGCCAGGACCTCCAGGCAGGGACTGGAGGAGCAAAGTGTCTCCCACTGTAAGAGACGATCAGGTTCAGAATCACCTGAGGAACCTGAACATACATAAGTCTATAGGACCTGACAAGATTTTATGGTTGGACTCGATGATCTTAAGGGTCTTTTCCAACTTAAATGATTCTATGATTCCATAAGATGCATCCTAGAGCCCTGAGGGAATTGGTGATCTAGTTGCCAAGCCATTCTCCATGATATTTGAAAAGTCATGGCAGTCAGGTGAAGTCCCTGGTGACTGGGAAAAGGGAAACATTGCATTCATTTTTAAAATTGGTAGAAAGGAGGACCATGGGAAAAACGTACCTGTAAGGCTCACCTCTGTGACTGGGAAGATCATGAACAGCTCCTCCTAGAAGCTATGTTAGGGATATGGAGGACACTGAATGTTTCCAGGGATGGGGCATCTACAACCTCTCTGGGTAACCTGTGCCAGGGTGCCAAGTGCTTAACAATGGCAAGTCTTGCCTGACCAAATCAGTGGCCTTCTATGATAGACATCAGCTGACATGGGAAAAGCTGCTGATCTCATCTGTCTGAACTTCTGTAAGACCTCTGACATGGCCTCTCACAATATCCTTCTCTCTAAATTGGAGAGATACAGATTTGATGAATGGACTATTTGGTGGATAAGGAATTAGCTGAGTGGTTGCATCCAGAGAGTAGTGGTCAACGACTCAATGTCTGGATGGAGATCAGTGATGAGTGGTGTTCCTCAGGAGTCTGTATTAGGACCAGTACTGTTTAATATCTACATCAATGACATCATAGACAGTAGGATCAATGCACCCTCAGCAAGTCTGCTGACGACACCAAGTTGAGTGGTGCGGTTCACGCTACTGAGGGCTGAGATGCCATCCAGAGGGACCTGGACAAGCTCAAGAAGTGGGCCCATGTAAATCTCATGAGGTTCAACAAGGCCAAGTGCAAGGTACTGCACATGGGTTGGGGCAACCCTCGGTATCAATACAGGCTGAGAGATGAAGGGATTGAGTGCAGCCCTGAGGAGAAGGACTTGGGGGTATTGATGGATGAAAAACTCAACATGAGCTGGCAATGTGCACTCAGAGCCCAGAAAGCCAACTGTATCCTGAGCTGTATCAAAAGAAGCATGACCAGCAGCTTGAGGGAGGTGATTCTGCTCCTCTGCTCTGCTCTTGTGAGACCCCACCTGGAGTACTGCATCCAGCTCCAGAGTCCTTAGTACAGAAAAGACGTGGAGCTGTTAGAGAGAGTCCAGAGGAGGGCCACAAAGCTGATCAGAGGGCTGGAACTCTTCTAATATGAGGACAGGCTGAGAGAGTTGGGGTTGTTCAGCCTGGAGAAGAAAAGGCTCCAGGGAGACCTTGTTGCAGCCTTTCAATATTTAAAGTGGGCTTATAAGAAAGATGGAGACAGACTTTTTAATAGGGCCTGTAGCAATAGAACATGAGGTAAAGGTTTTAAACTAAAAGAGGATAGATTCACTGGAACAGATTTTCCAGAGATGTGGTAAATGCCCCATCCCTGGAAGCATTCAACAACAGGCTGAACAGGGCTCTGAGCAACCTGATCTAGTTGAAGATGTCACTATTCATTGCAGGAGGACTGGACTAGACCTTTCAAGGCCTCTTCCAACCTAAACCATTCTATGATTCTAAGAAAGTATCTGCAGAAAATTCATGAAAAAAAAAAATTATGAAGTTCCAGGATTTCATGATATACTCATACTCCGATAGAAAAAAAAACAAGTAATGCTTCTCACCCCTCAAAAAAACCCAGACACAATCCTTTTATGTAAAGCATTACATACACATTTCCTAATGGCTTCACATTACAGCTACATTCTGAATGCTGGTATCTATAATTTAATTCAGCACATACTTGTTCATGTGTTATTTCAGAAATCCCTTTTGCCATTTCTCTGTAGTTGGCATTCATTTCTTCTTGATATTCCCACTGATCTTCCTTTATAAGTCATTCATTTACACCCAGAGCATGCCCACAAGCTTCAACAAATTGACTGATTTAGACAAAATAATAAAAAATTATCTCAAGCAGGAATACAAAATCCTAAAGATTAATTCAAAATGCCAGTTTAGAGTATGTTTGTAATGCAGTCAGAACACCATAAAAGTTAAAAGTATTAAAACAAATTCTTATGATTCTATAGTTCTATCAGAAAAAAACATCTGAACATGGTCCTGGGCCCTACTTGAGCAGAGAGGTTGGGCCAGATGACCTTCAGAGGTCTCTTCCAACCTCAACCACTCTTTGATTCTGTGATTCTGTGAGCTTCATTTCTGTCAATAGTGATTTAGGATCCTGCCAACTATGCCAATTTATCGCACATTCATTTCATGCAATTTTGAGGGAGCAGCACTTTAATATTTATTAACACTATTATGGTAAATTGTATGATATTTAATGACACTCAATTATCAGCCAATTAAAAAAAAGTGATTCAACAAAATTTTTCATAATCAAAATTTTGCTATGTATTTAAACATTCAAAAATGGCAAGGTTAATATGAGACTTAATATTGCAATCCTATAGGAAGGCACTTTATTGGATATACATGACCAACGTAGTCATTTAGGGCTCACTTCTCCAGATTAAAAATACCTATGCAACTCAGCATAAAGTATGAGCAGAAGTAGAAGTTATTGGGTTCATCCTAACGTAGACACCTAAATTTTATCAGCTCAACAGCATTGAGTCTGCATTGAACTTCCTGGGTAAATCACCATTTACTGTAATGGAAGATTAGACTTCTAGTTCACATGAAGCCCCTGTACATACATACTTAAGCAGTGGTGTTGAATATATGGGACCAAATTTCCTCTGTAGGCTCTATAGGCAACAGGATGATATAAAAAAATCTATTTTATCCCAAACAGGGTATCTGGGATGTGTTGGGAAAAAGCAGCTCAGAAATGCATTCTGCATTCTCTGTAGGGAACTAGGCCAGGTATAAACATTCTGTCTGAAAATCTGTTGTGGTGGGTTGACCCTGGCTGCAGGCCAGTTGCCCACCAGAACCACTCTGTCACTCCCCTCATTCACTAGACGGGGGAGAAAAAGTATAACGAAAAGCTTGTGGGTCGAGATAAGGACAGGGAGAGATCACTCACTAATTATTGTCATGGGCAAAACAGACTGAGAAAATTCATCTAATTTATTGCTAAGCAAAACAGAGTAGAGGAATGAGAAATAAAACCAAATCTTAAAACACCTCCCCCCAACCCCTCCCATCTTCCCGGGCTCAACTTCACTCTCGGCTTCAACCTCCGCCCCCCTCAGTGGCACAGGGGGACGGGGAATGGGGGTTATGGTCAGTTCGTCACACGGTGCTTCTGCCACTTCTTCATCCTCAGGGGGAGGACTCCTCTCATCGTTCCCCTGCTCCAGCATGGAGTCCCTCTCACGGGAGACAGTCCTTCACGAACTTCTCCAATGTGAGTCCTTCCCTCGGGCTCCAGTCCTTCACAAACTGCTCCAGCGTGGGTCTCCCATGGGATCACAAGTCCTGTCAGCAAACCTGCTCTGGCATGGGCTCCTTTCTCCATGGGTCTACTGGTCCGGCCAGGAACTTGCTCCAGCGTGGGCTTCCCATGGGCCACAGCCTCCTTCAGGTGTCTCCACCTGCTCCGGTGTGGGGTCCTCCACGGATTGCAGGTGAAATCTCTACACCCCCTCATCCTTCCTCCATGGGCTGCAGGGGGACAGCCTGCTTCACCATGGTCTTCACCATGGGCTGCAGGGGATCTCTGGTCTGGTGCCTGGAGCACCTCCTCCCCCTCCTTCTGCACTGACCTTGGTGTCTGCAGAGTTTCTTACATCTTCTCACTCATCTCTCCGGATGCAAAAGCTCCATCTAACTTGTTTTTTTTTTCCTTCTTAAATATGTTATCACAGAGGCGCTGATTGGCTTGGCCTTGGCCAGCGGTGGGTCTGTCTTGGAGCCGGCTGGCATTGGCTCTGTCAGACACAGGGGAAGCTTCTAGCAGCTTCTCACAGAAGCCACCCCTGTAGCCCCCTGCTACCAAAACCTTGCCACACAAACCCAACACATCTACAAATGGGTTTTGTTTGATAGTTAGACAAAAGTCATGTAACCAGTAATCTTTGAGGAAGCACATACTGTACAAAATATACTTGCTAATGCTTAAAGCACAATGTTATTACCAAAGAAAAAAACAAGCAAGCAAACAAAACACCTGCAGTGTATGATAACCATTCAATTCCTGAAATAAAACCACCTCAGGATAAATATTTAAAACACAAATAATTTTTCAAGCTGTTGTTCAGAGGATACAATATGTCAAACATTGTTAAGAATTAAAGAAAGTAAAATCTGAAAGTAATTTACTTGTGTTATTGTTGCTAGATGCTAACAATGGGGACATAATATTTTCTTTTGGAGTAATTTCTTTGATGCTATTTCTGCTATTTGCTTTTAAATTGTCTCATCTAAAGTGAATACTCATCACTATAAAACTATTTGCTGTATCCAAGGTCAAATCTAGAAATAGGTCTTTGCAAGATTTTTCTTAATGTCTGAAAATCTCTCCTCCTTGTATCAGCCAAACAAATTTCTATGTTTGTCTTTGTACTAGACAAAGCATTTTCATCTTTCCTATATATGTATTTCTTCATGCATTCCTTCTTGCTGTTTTATTCCTTCCCTGATGGTCTGCCTCACATCAGTGTCCTAATTCCTTCAGGATTTTCCACTTTTCACTGATGTGATTTCCTTTTTCTCATGATTTCGGTGGCTTGCATCTGATACATGCTGTGTAACCTGGAAATCAGTGCCCATTTATTCCTACCGCAAATATGCCCCAATTCTCACCAAGGAATTGATGTTAGATGTGGAGACACAGGCAGAAAAGTTAAGAGGAATAAATGTATAGAAATGAAAATTACGGCTGCTAACACAGAAATAAAACTAAAAAGTGCAATGCACTAAAATTCAATTTTTCTATAGAAAACTGAATTATATCTTACTGACTATTCTGAAACAACTGACATTTGAAACCAAAAGCAGTTTGAATGTAATTATTTTAAAATCTGGAGTATTATCATATGTCTGAAGAATAACAAATGCTTAAGAATTTGGGAAAACAATCCAGGCAATGTCACTATAAGGCTGTCTTCTATAAGATTTAGATTGCATTGGGAAGAAAAGAGTAATCAAAGACCTAGAAAATAAAGATAAGATAAAACACTGCATTGGTTTACAAATATAAACAATGACAAAATAATAAAATATTTTTCTTTTTTACATCAACTGACTCTCCAGAACAAGAAAATACAGGAAATTTTATCATCTGGATTTCAGCAACATATTTTATTGGTGCCACATGAGATTTCGTATCTCAAGGTGGAAAAACAGGGATTAATTCAAGTATTATAAAATTGGCAAAGAGCTAAGAAAATGAGTGATAGCAACTGGTCCATCAGGCAAAATATGGAGCTGGAAAGTTAGCAGGGGGGTTTCTTAGGATTACCTTTGGGACTAATCTTACTTAATATTTTCAGTAAGAATTAAAACACAAGACATCATAGAAAAACTTTGAAGAAATTCACTGTTGACTAAGTTGGAAGAACCATTTATTTATAAGGCAATAGGAATATCACTGTCCTTGAGGACTGGAGCAGTGACAATGTCATGAAACCTAATGATGGTGAACACAGAACTAAGACATATCTACAAGGAAGATGTTCTGCTATTAACGGAGACTTTGTCAGCTGGAAATGAAAAAAATCAGACACAGATTTATTATGGTGAGACATATGACCAATGTGATGCATCTGATGAAAAGCAAAGTGCAGTCTTAAAGTTAACAGATGAAGCATTTTTATTAAAAACTTCAATACTGTGGTACAAGGCACTGTACTCATAAGATATGATCTAGAGTCCTGTGTGTACTGCTGGTCATTCACATTCAAAAAAGGTTAATTTAAGATGGAACAGATGCAAAAATGGCTCCTACAACAATCAGGACAATGAAGAGCATTTTATTTTATAAGAGAAGAGTAAAAGAATTTAATTTACTTAGCCTACCAAAATTAAGGTTAGGAGAAAAGATATAGTTACATTACAAAAACATTGGGGGAGTAAACACTGGGGAGAGAGGAAGATATTAAGCTAAAGGATGGTGTTGAATGAGAACAAGCATTTGTCACTGGTCATGAATAAATTTAGACTGGAATTTTATTAGATGGTTTGTCAGTGATGTGTAAGCAAAATTCCAGTATATCCTTGCAATAGAAGCAGTAGCAACAGGAAATTTAATTCAGTCATGTAAGGCCTGAGAAATGTTTGATTGAGGTACCTTCAGCACTCCATGAGACCCTTTAAAATCCTATGATCATGAGAAGCATATAAAAAATTAGCTCTTTCTATTAAATTTTATATGATATTTCCTTAGAAGTGTAGCATAATAAATATTGATGTTAATAGTACCGCAATGATTTCATCACAGTTCAGATAATGGAAGATAAAACCTTTGCTCAGTGCAATGTTGTGTTTTGAACTAAATAATGACCATTTTAATCTTTCATAAAAGCTTCTTTGATTTCTTCTAAGAAGAAACTAAACCTTATTATTTATTTTGTAGCATTCCAGTATGTCTGCGGTCCTTGCCGTGTCAGCATTTAAATGAACATGGGTTATGCTAAAATATTCTTAATACATACTGTTTACAGGAGTTAAACTTTTCAGAGTGAAGGGTTAATTTTTAAATAACTAAGATTATTGTCATGAGCCATGAAAACTGATTTTCCTAGATAAATTGCCGAGGTTGTTCTTTGGAGTCCACATCCAAAACCGATATTGTTAGTAAACGCTGAATGAGAAATAATTACATGTATGCTATGCTGTGGAAAAATAATCTGGTACTCATTACTCTGTAGGCTGAGGAAATTGGGGAGGATAAATGAATGTGTTAAATAAGATGTCACTTAGCAGAAAAGGATATACTCACCTATTCAAAGCAAATCTGTACTAATATTAAACCCATTTAAAGGCAAATTACTCTGGAAAGAAATTACTCTAACTAAATTTTTTCATCATGGAAACTGAACATTTCTAAGTTTTTCTTGGTGCTTCTTTGCTTCCTTACATAAAAGGATAGCTTTGTTTGGTATGAAAAAGAGAGGAGGAGGTTCACTTATTTGCTTTTGTCAAAACAAAATTACCTATTTCTGGTGATGAAGGAGTTACTTAAAACCATACCAAACTCAATAGATCCCTATTGCTTGACATTCATGACAGTCACTTCATCCTACCCAACTTCTGACACTTAACTGACCACCTACTTTAGGAGCTCAGTCTCCTTCTGTGCTATCCTGATTTGACAAAAAGAGAATTCAGCTTGCTTAAAGTTGGAATCACCTTACTCATTCTTTCGTTTGAAAATTAATGGGTGAAAAAATGAATGGGAAAAACTCAGACTTTAGATGTTGATTCAGCAGCATGGTTAAATACATCCCTAAATGCTTTACTAAATAAGGCCGAGATGCCTGAAGTTATTTAGTACCTTAAATGCCCTTGAAATCCCTGGGAATTGCATAGTCATCTTCCTTTATGGATCTCTGCCTTATGACAGATCTTCAAAGAAATAAAATACTTTAACATGGGGCTAAAGTGCCTTAGAGTTATGTGGTTCCTGAATGGAACAGATCTATAAAGCTCCTTAACATAGATGGGTTAAGAGCGCTGGTGAATGAACATCTTTTACATAAAAAATGAAGGTTGTAGGTACACCAGGGCAAATTCTCCATATTGCTTGATAGTATTTAGACACTTGATACCAAGTCTTTGAAGATGCAGTCCTTAGAGCTGAAAGTACTGATTTTAAAACATTTTGATGCCCTGCTTTTGCAGTTTTTGGAATTCTTTTTGTAGTCACTATGCTTTTGAGAATGCATCCTAATATACTTTTTATAATATACTTTGAAATAAAAAGTACAATGTTTGGTAAACCTACTCAGAAATCTTTATCTAAAAGACAAGGAATCTAATCTTCTTAGTGTTTTTAGGAATCTGTTACCCAATCACAATTTAATGAACTCATTTCATAATTTACTTGGTAATGACACCTAGAAAGCATAACGCAAGTAAGTACCATTTATAAAATCAATTTAGTGATGTGTGCTCATGGCACATATAGAAAAGATGATATCTGGAAGAAGCTGTCTTTTATCAGATGCAATATTATTTTTAACTACATCTGAGAAGTAGTTAGATTATTTACTGGTTTCTAAGAACTGGCGAGTTATAGGAAAAAAACTTCAAAGTGGTCATTAAATAAAATACTAAAGTAACCTAGCTTCCAGGTGTTGAAAACAGGCATAACTGTATATTAAATATATGGAAAACCTGTAAATACAATTCAGGCTTTCTATAAAACAACATCTTAAAAGTTGATCAAGCAGTAAATGAAATATATCTAAATACTGATGTAACACTAGATGTATTACTGATAGGGTATGTGGCACCCCAGCAATACCTTAGTAAAGAAAATATCCATCAACCAGCTGATCATTCAGTATTTTTGTCAGGCTTTTGTCCCGAAATAAATATTTTTCCTTTGGTGACTGAAGGCAGCATAATATCCACATGTAGTAGACCAAGAACAAATCAATTTTACAGTACAAAGTGGCAAGGTGAACTACGTGCCACAACTTCATATAATGCCTATGAACAGTGGAATTATTTTTCATGGGAGCAATTATACACAGATTTGCCTTAAAGAGAGAAAACTATCCTCTTTATATTTTCCCTCTTGTTCCTCCCATTGGAGTATTTCTGTATCTGCACAGTCCCAGAATGAGGTAAAAGAAGTGAGACTGAAAACCAGTGGATGCTTTCTGTTTATATTATTGTCTCAGGAGTCCAATGTACTGACTGCTCGACACCACTGAAAATGTACTACTCAAGGACTGTCATAGATACGTGGTTATTCCTGTGGCAATGCCAGAAAAAGAGAGATGGGACTGAATTTCCAGTTTACATCCTAATGTACATGCTTCCCCAGTTTAGACTGTGGTCAGATTACGGCTGACTGTTTTGTTAATATAATTTAATAACATCTTGTGATTACTCCTGTTCCTGAAAGCACAGTTACAAAATGTGGGTTTCTTACTGGTCTATTGCTTTGCAAATAAAATACATTTATTTAAATTACCTTGGTATTGCTCTGATCATCTCTTAGAATTATTCTAAACTATAAATACAACAACAGTTCCATTGATAATAGTCTAAAAATCACTTTCCATCAAGATCTACTGACAAATTCATGGGGGTTCCAGACCAAATTTGAGGTATAAGCCATATCTCCTTGGATAACTTGCATCTGTGCATTTCATACCTTAACACAGTGAAGTGTCCCCATGGTCTTAGCTGCTCACGACAGAAAGCATTTTTTTCAATATTGCCTGCTAGATCGACCCAAGTCATGAAATACAAAGTGTTTCTTATTGTCACAGAAAGATAATGAAATCTAGAAACCCGGTGTTGCTTGGAAAGTGCATTCTTTAAAGGGTTTCTCCTTTTTATTTTTGTTGAAATAGATGTGACCTATGAAGTTATCTACATTATATGACAGATGCGGTTTGGAAGACCATCTTAAAGCTATTTTGTGAAGTGCTATAATCTTTTGGACATAATAAAAAGAATATTAATTCTCAATTAATAAATAGAAGAAATACTTAAAGCATTGTACATAATGTATAAAAAAGTTGAAATAGCTAAAAACTGTCTTCTCATAGAAGCCATATTGTGCTACGCACAGACCAGATTATTAGCTGTGTTGCATTAATATCACACAGCAATACTGAAAGTATTTTTACTTGGACTTAACCTCTAAGGAATGATTAAAACCTCTAACACTGACTTCCTTTATATTAAAGAAAATGTTGTTCTGTGTTTCAAGTTTTGGAAACTCTTGATGAGCTGTAAATAAGGTTACATAATTATCACTTCATGCTGTAGAGTGTTGCTTGAAATGGCAACTGAAAAGGGATTCTTCAAGGAAGTTTATAAGGATAGTCTTACCAGGAAGGCATAGGGCTGGAACTTAGAGTCTTTGGTTCAGTTCCAGGGTCTGATGTAGCCTTAACTGTGTGGTCTTTGACCACATCTGTAGAAATGGAGATGATACTTTCCTGTCTCCATGGGACTTTGCAATAATAAATGGACTAATGTTTGTGAAACAGGGAAATACTGCATTGATGGTGGTCATGCGAAGTACTACATAGAATGTCAGCTTGCTAGAAAATGATTCAGGTCTAATCAAAATAAATATCTACATGAAGCCCAAGAAGAAAAAAATCAAAATGTTTTGTGTATGGTCTAAAGAATATAGACAACATAGATGGAATTAATTTGGTTTTATATTGTTAACACAGAGTCTATAGCTATTACAATCTTTTGTTGTATCTACTATAGAGAAAAACAGCTGCCTTTGTTTTATATAACAATGATGTTAACAATCAAGCTCCTTAACTGACCTAACTATTTTAGCACAGGAATAGAAACCTGGTATTTCTTTAAAGAGGTGAGAACAAAGGATCCTGATGAGAATTAAAATATTTCTTCACATTATACATATGTTATACATAAAACTTCGGGGGGATACTTGCTTAAGCTTATAGCCATAAAACGCAGTGAACAGAGACTGTTTTAAGGACTGAACATTTGAGAGGGGTAAATATTTTATTGAAACAGTGTAGCACTAAGCCACATTTTCATCAAAGATATACTCCTAACATAATGATGCTTGCTCTTCATTTCAAGTAAAGTTGTTCCTTTCCCATGACAAAGGCCTGGACAGCACAGAAGGAAATTGCCCCATGTTTCTGTAAAAGCAAAAATACCAAACTTCTCACAAAGAAAATACAGGCAATTTTCTTTTCCATGAGCATCAGAAACAATGAAGCCTATTTCCTTCAATCCTGTGTCTTGTGGTTGATTGAAGTTTCCATTGTTAGCTGAAGTATTTATAAGGTGTCTCTGGCTGTGTCTAGATGACATCTGGTTCAGTAGCCAGGAGGGCTTCCAAGACTGCAGACCTGGGTTCTTCACCTGCCTCTATCAGGTCTTTGTCCTTCACCCTGTTATCCACACAGATGAAGTCTTGTTATGCATCCCAAAGAGCTTCATACATGAATGATCAGGGAATCAGAATTCCAAGGGTAGAATCACAGAATTGTAGAATGGTTCGAGTTGGAAAGGACCTTGAAAAGATCATCTAGTTCCAACCCCCCTGCCATGGACAGGGAGGGTATGTGCCAAGGTGCCTCAAAGGGCAACTGAAATCTATGCTAAAATGTGAACTCGTGAGTAAAGCATTTGTGCATGCCTCAGCTTCTCTACCAGACAGGGAAGCTGTAGGCTCTTACTCCTCTCTCCATTTGCTACTTTCACAAAACACATGAGGTAAATAATACCTTTTTTTAAGCTTTTCCAATATTTTTTGTTGAAGCTAGGGTTGGATAAAATTTACTGGGATCAACACAATTTAACACAATTTACTGGGATCAACACAATCGTACACACACACACACGTGTACAACAGAACTGCATGAACCTAGTTTCTATATGACACTATCTGATGAGCCAGATGATGAATGAAAAAACCAGAATACACATCATTGTAATCAAATACTGATACAATGCAGGAAGTGTTGAGTCTATAGACAGATTTTAGTTACACTTATTTACAAAAATAAACTAAAAAAATCATCTTCTGTGAAATGGTTCAGATGAAATTCTTCACTGTCTCATTGATGGATAAAATTGATTTTAGGATTTGTAACACAATGACTACAAAAGAAACACTTGATTATATTTAAATTACAGATGCTTATGATATCAACTGTAGCAGTGGAGCGCATATTGTGGATATTTACTCGATTTCACCATTTATTAGTTAGATGTAGATCTTTCTATTTAAAAGGACATCTGTGATTTCTAAATCAAATACTCAGATAAATAGGAGTGAATGCTTCTGGGAAAGACAAGTGCTAGAGTAGTGCACTTCCATGCAAGATGGACAGTGTTTACAAGCAGATGTTGACGTTGTTGAAACTATAGCAGTCTCCTATGTTTGCCATAGAGGCCTACCAATGAGACAAGTATTTCCTGCTGGTTCATGATTTCCTAGAAGGAGTATGCCTTGTGTCAATACAGGACTTTTATTTATGTATTTATTTGACAAGAATTCTCAAGAAAATAGAGTAACTGAATGATATCAAATAAAATATGAGCCTTCCTTGCCGTTGTACTCCAACTCCAGAAATTATTCATGATAAAATCTTGTAAATGCTTGTGGGCAAAGAAGATTAGGAGTAAGCTCTCTGAGAAGGTGCACATCTGGAGTTCCACATACAAATTCTGCTGGTTTGGCTCTAGTCCTGATATTTAACTCTCTCTCTGGTAAATGTAGTTAGGTTTTATTACTATCAAAGGGAGATTTTGACAGGAGTATTTGAGCGTACGACCAGGATTTGCCCTACACAATTTAAAGCAGAATATAAAGTGGAAGAATAACATAAGTTTGAAAGTAAGATGCAAAAAGTGGTGTTCATTCTCCTAATCTAACAAACATTGTCAAATTCTAATGAATTTTAGTGGAAAATAAGGTAGATAAATGCCTAACACATTGACCATTGTGCTACAGTGCTTTAACACTGTTTTCAATGTTAATGTTCTTTTTTCTGTTAGGGGAACAAGAGTTAAAATCTATGGCAGGAAAACGATCTTATTTCTCCACAGAAAACCATTAAGTCCTTTCCCCACAAATGAAGAATATGAAAACAGAAAGGAAATTTGTCAGTTCCCATGAAAATAAGGAAAATATTTCTTTATTTGGACTGGGCAATACATTGTCACAGCCCAGTTCTCACCAAATTTTTGTGGAGTTAACCTTGAGAAAAAGTCAGGAAATATATTTGTATAGGTCTTGATGGATTCATTTCTCTCAAAGGGCAGTACAAAAGCTGAGTTAGGGAAAGTATAGTAAATTGAGATCCTCACCGATTTGATAGAAAGTCCCTATGATGATACTGTTTGTTGCCAAGAGTGGGAAGAATGTGCCAAGGCCATATGTTTTAGAGGAAGCTTCTTCACCTAGAATTATAATCTATGACTGTCCAGTTTCTTTTGCATTGTTTTCTTAATGAATTCACACAACCTTTGTGGAACTAAGACCAAGCGTATTTAAGCCTCAGAAAACTCCAGTGCAGTTCATGGGATATGATTTTGTTAATGGGTCCCCCAACAAAAGCTATAAATGTTTCTGGATTTTTTTAACAGTTCTGTCAGTGATACTCATATCCGCAAATGAATTCCTCTTACCCTTTCCATAATATTCCCCTCAGAATTTTTATTTAGACTTATCTATTGATAGTGTGTGGAAAGCGTGTGGAAGTTTTTTAAAGGCTGATCTTAGAAAGAGATGATATTTTGGATCAAATCTGCAATAAGTACATTAAAGTTGTATAAACACTACCACACTGCATCACTTCTGCAGGTAAATCAAATATTACCACCACCTAAAAATCCATAGTTCTTATTAGAAAGGACCATACACTGTACCTCAATACAGAATCTGAACCATACATAAAGCTTTCATTTAGGTTAAAGAATCTAGGATTAGACTCAGTGTAGACCCGATGTTATCTAAATTTGAAAACAAACTCATTACTTCTTTGCTTTGCTTCAGAATCTAGGGAGAGATTAACCTGTCAGATTAAGATGTTCAGATTTAGGTGTTTACATGTAAACCAGGTGCCTAAATCAATGGATATCTACCGTTTGATGCAGTAGCCTCAATTTAGGCATCTAGTTCCATTTGAGATATCCTAAGGTAACCTCTTAGACCTTAGGTTGATCTAAGGTAACCTCCAGTCCTCACCTCAGAAAGGCTGAGATCTCCCCATAGGTCCTCATCAAACCTGGAAGTCTTATATGTATATCTTGAAAACACACAGACATCTCAGATATCACTATATTTAGGCAACAGGAATTTGACATGTGGGCAATCTGTTGACAACTAAATTTATGGTCTAAATCAGCAGTTTTTCCACTCAAATGCCTTGCATGTTGCATATGCTGAGAATGCCTAGTGAAGACTGGCAGGATCAGGTTCCACAAAATGTTATGGTTCCTGCTTTTTTTCCCCTAAAGGTAGCCAGGTGATGTGATGTTGCTCCTCTTTTACATAGTACCCCAGTGGTCAGAGTAATAGGAAAGAGAAAAGGAGAGATTCCTGCTTCAGCACTGTCTTCAGTATGTAGAAACTTGTGTCTCCTACTTCCTACCTGTAAGCCCTGACCTCCAATTGATCATGGGGCAGTCATCATCCATCTTCTTTAAGATATAACACAGAATTAAATGTTGACTTGGCCAAAGAGATTCAATATTGCAGTTAGGGAGCTCATCTGGCACATATTCCAGATACAGCAATTTATATTGTTAATAATGAATGCGTAAAACACCCTTTCTACCTTTCCTTTTGAAAGAAAATGCGCACAGCTGCAGGAAGCTGTGTGTTACCAATGTGCATTAGGCATTCTGAAGAGAGAGAGGCAGAATGACATGTAAGGTGATACTCATTGACCAAATTTATGGTGTAGGTATCCACATCAAAGTCAGCTACCTGAAGTTCTCTTTGCAGTCAATAGGAAGAAATAGGTTGGTCTAAAACACAATAAATCTCCTGATAAAATAGATATTTATAAATTGATGATGATAGATAGTCATCCCCACAATGAGATCCAGTCCACCTAATTTTAGAAATCCAAGTTAGGAAAATAAAACCTCCCTCTGGAAGCTTTAAAGGGAAGCCATTAGGCTGATTATGCAAGGAATGTAAAAACTTGCTGTAATAATTGTCTTCATTAGGTCTCTAAAATCAGGGCACAAGTTAGGCAGTATTCTATTCCCCATCACTGCATCTTAATGGAACCCATTTAGATGGGAACTAAATATTCTCAATATTTATTATTGAAAGTCTCACTTTTAAATTGGGACAGCTCAGGCCATATTCAGAAACATAACTCCAAGTTTCTTAGGAAATTCAGTGAGAAAGGAAGGTATTTAGTAAATGGAGAGATTTGCATGTGAGAAATGTTTTGGATACAGTTTTGGACTACAGTTTTGGACTCAATTCTCTTTAAGGCTTTTATGAACTATCCCCTTGCTCTCTCAATACACTACAGAGGGACCTTACTGCCTAATGCAGTATATTCTATCCCAGTGGCTGGCTGCCTAAAATATGAGATGTTGATTTAGGTACTGAATTCCTTGACTGGCTGTATTTCCAATAACAAGAGACTGATATGAAAAGTCTCAGCCACTGAGGAAAAAAAAATGAGACTATTACATACAAGTGAAAACAGGAGGCTCATATAAAGTAGAACTTTAAGTATAATTTCTATTATCACAGTACGTAGGGTGTTTTGTCCTCTGATAATATGAATAAGGGTGTCAGTTTATTCCTCTGGCAGTCACTCATGGGTTTTATGATAGAACAGTGGCTGTTTATATATAAGGTCCTTTTGAATGGTTTCTTGGAAGGCTCAGTTGCTTGTAAGGGTACCAAGACTTGCAATAAATTACAGTTGCCATGTCAGTCTCCTCCTATGATAGTATGCCTTATATGTGTACACTTGTGCAATAAGCTGAACCCTACATAATTTCTCTGCCTATTGTATTTTAATAACCATTATGAACTGGAGCTACAGTGTAGATTTGAGGCTGTTATTGCCACAGGTTGGCTATGCCTGCAATACAGTGTGCCATACGGCGCAGCTGATGATCAATTAATATTTACTCTGCTAAGTATTTTGCCACCTCCCATTTGTAGATTGCTAAAACAAGTCTTAACTTGCAACATTTTATTCTGCAAATAGTGCATCTTGTTTTCCAAAATGCTCACCACAGTCTTAGAAGAATGAGGAAACAGTTAATTTCCCCAGCTCAGAAGTGAAATAAAATAATAGATGGGACTCCTTTTGGTTTTGGATCATGTTTGCAATTTATTTTTTTTTTTTTTAATCCAAGTAATTTTGCAGTGAGGAGGCTCTTTGTAGTAGCTGCTCTCTTCTGTAAATGATCCTAGACATCAGATCCACCCATTTTTGTCTTAATTCTCAGTATGGAGCATTGATCTGATAAATTAATTTTGCCTAGTTGTTGGCCAGTAATTCCTTGTGTACCCTTGAGGATATATCCTTTGTGGTGGCAAGAAAGAAAATTGCAAGCTTCCAGAACAGCCAGACCTAAACATCTGTCCAAGTAACACAGGAAATTATCCATCTCCTCTTGTTTCTAGTAGTTCTGGGTAAATTCTTGAGATGAATTTTCCCTCTAACACCTGGAGTGCATTTGTAACATTAGAAATGGCTCTGTTCCAACAGTACAACTACATCATCTTAGAGAAGTTCATGCAGCTAAATGTAACTGCTTCTGATAATAAAAAATGCCTCCACATTTTTATTGGAACCATTTGTGTATACAACATTCAATTCTGTTGATGTTCAGATTAACTATACCATTATTTAGAGCCCTGGAAATGTTTCCTTTCACACTGTGTAATAACCTTTTGGTTGATTTGGCCCCAATGGAAGATTTAGCCCAAAGTGTATACTTGGAAAAGATAACATCTGTGCCTGTAAAAACCTTGCAGAATAACTTTGAGAAAAGGCAATTAAATAATGTAGAACATTTGTGACTATGTAAACTCTGTTAGGGATTCCTGATAGAATCAGAACCTTTGTGACATAACATTAATGGCAATATACAGTCTTTAACCAGCAATTTCATGAAAGACTCAGAGTATGAGTCTCAATAAAGAGGAAACATTTCAAAGGAGCATTCATCTAAACAATTAGAATATTAAAAGACTCTTTAGTTAGAGAAATAAGGAAGAATTTAAATATCATAGTAGGAAGACAGATTATTATTCATCTTCACAAAAATGATGACTTACAAAGAATGTCAGATCCTCCTGACAAGCTAAGTCATGAGTGGGTGTCTAACTTATTAAGAAACTGATTCATGCCTTTTAAAATATGGAGAAAATTTGAAAATGTATTAGCTTTTAAGCTTATTTCGCATAATTACAGAACATATGAAATTAAAATTTATATTAAATGGAATAGGTGACTGGTTTTGTCTCATGGTTCTCAGTGCGAAGAGGAGTTAAATTTTAGTTTATCACAAAGAACTTTGACCCTATCATTTAACATGACATTTATACAAAATGTGGATTTTTACAGCTATAGTTCAACCTAGTAGTTCTCTTATCCTAATTTAGATTTCAACAGAACAGATTCTGAGATGGTAGTGCTTATTACCCAAGATCTCAATCTTGCAACATTTTACACACATGATTAGCTTCAAGCATATAGCTATTCATTGCATATAAATACGTAAATGTGTATATGTTGGATCAAGACCTGAAACATTACAGTGGGCCAGAGTCTGAGTTATGGTTTGGCACACAGTATATTTGCATATAATATATATTGTAGGTATATTTATGTTCATAAATACATGACCCTAGCTAGAATTTTCCCAGCTAGTTGTAAAAAAAAGCATATTCTAGATCAGAGCTATCTGGCATGTATTTCCCTCCTTTGCTGTTTAATTCAGTTCTGTTTATAAGGAATAGAAGACTTAAATGGGCCTATAAAATAGGAATTCATAAAATGAGGATCCAGGGTTAGATTTATACTCTTCAAGAAAGTGTTCAAATCATGGTATAGCAGATCAGATTCAACAGTTTCTGCATAAGTCTCTAGGATCATTTTTAGTGCCTTAGTGTAATGGGCACGACCTCTGCAGGTCCCATGTCATATGTGCTCCCTGTGAATATCTCAGACACCATATGTCACTTCAAACTGTACTAGATACCTATGATTAGCTGGTCAAACTGAGCTTACTATTACATGTAGGCACCTACACCATGGACATGTAAATTAAAGCAATGCAAATTCAACCCATAATTGTAGCAAACTTTGAAGACAGACAAGGAGGAACAATCATAGAAGACTGTTGATTGTTGATGATTGTTGATCATAGACCATAGAAAAGGAAGGAGCTGGGTTCAAGATGGAGGAACAGGACTTCTTCTTTTGGCATCAATAACCCATGCGCCTGGATCAGATGCATATGAAATCATAGACTTCACTTGTCTCAACCTATTTTGTGGAACTTAGTTTTCAATGGCAAAGTAAAAAGAGAGAAATGAGATTTTTTTATAACTCTGAGGAAATGTTAATTAGTCACTACATTACAGGAGATGTTATCTAATCTAACAAAGAGATATCCCTAAGCAAGTGAAATAATGCTTACTTTAATTAAGAAGAATAAGCAAACTGTCACCTGATAAGGAGGAAATAAATTTTTCAGGAAGAAAAATTAAATTTGTCTGGACCCTTGAAGGATTTCAAAAGGGAGATTGGTTACCACAATTCAGCAAGAAAATCTAATCTATAGTTAATGAAAAGTGTGCAGAAGGGGAGGGATACCTCAAAGCCATGAAAACAGGCAGAAAATCAGATGGAAAATGGGGAGTCAGAGTATATGCAGGTCAATTATATTGCTCTTCCATTTTCTAATTTATGCCTTCCATAGATATTTATAACAGTTTGATGTATTTTAGATGTTGTTGCCCCATCCCTGGAAGTGTTTAAGGGCAGATTGGGTGGGGCTTTGGGTAACCTGGTCTAGTGGAGGGTGTCCCTGCCCGTAGCTGGGAGGTTGGAACTAGATGATCTTTGAGGTCCCTTCCAACCCAAACAATTCTATGAGTCTATGATTCTATGATAATTACTTTTATTTACATTTTATATTAATACAGTTTGAATTAGGAGTAATTTTACAGTAATTACATAACAGCATTTCTAATGCAAGAATCTGACAAATCTATAAATTATGCTTCTTGGACATTTTAGCAACTAACTGATGTACAGGTCACTTAAGTAACTTTGACAAGAAGCAACTGACTTTATCTAGTAGAGTTTCCATAGATCTGAAAGAGTTCTTGAAGAGTATTCCCTCATTTTCCTCATATCAGCCAGTTGGATAGCTGCCATATACAAATCTGGAGGGTCAGAAGACCAGCAATAACATGTAGGGAGATGTTGTGCTACACATTTGAAATCAAAGGGTCCTCTAACAGTTTGAGACAGACTTTATTTTTCTTTCTCAAATTTAGAGGAGAAATAGCACATAGAATATGGAAATACTGGGATGAAGATTAATATACAGGAACAGATCATCACTCAGCTTATTGCTCAATATTTATTATACCACAGCTTAGATGCTGTCTTGACCTCTGAAGAGAGATCTCCCAATTCTCAGGCATCTGAAATCCTGATTTTGCTATGAAAGCCTATAAATTGTATCCAATTGCCAAGAACAGCACTCCACCCATTGTGAGAAAAGCCAACAACCTTAAGATCATTATCCTTTCTCATTAACTGCAGCAAGAGATATCTGCACAGGACTTTATTACATGGATACATGCACCATATGTGGATTAAAGGATATCTAACATGTCTTTTACTTTCTCAAACCACTTTCTATTATAGATAGTGAATGATATTCAAGATTTGTTCAATGGACCAAGCCAATGGTATCTAAGAGATCTAGGCTGAAAACCAGGGTTGATATTTCCACAATTCTGGCACTCGGAAACCTTTGAAAAAGAGCAATAATTTCTGTTGGGTCTAAAACTTCCGGACATTCTCAAATTAATACCTATTGGATCTAGGAGTTATCACAAACCCGGCCACCCCTTCCTGAAAATGAATGTCGCCTGCCTCCCAGCATGACTTCAGGTGTGTTTGCTGATTTTAGAGCAAAACAAAACTAGAAATATTCAAAATGTAGCAGCATGTGTGTTCTCCTTAAAAAGAGGATGAAATAACACATCTGTGAACAATACGTTTGTGACAGATGTTAGTACCATTGCTTAGAACACTATTGGACACACTCTGATGCAACAAAAAATAATATAAAATAGGAATATCTACAGTACAGAAAAAATACTGTTATTACTGCTCAATAATTTTTTTTTTTTTTTTTTAGAATCAGTGGCCACATGTTTAAAACTTAAGATAATGCTAGTTAATGGACTTACATGAAAATTAGTTTATTATTCACAAAATTTCCTTCAAGATCTAAATCCAGTCTAAATAAACACTTGCAATACTTTCTGACAAGTCTGTATCTAACAGTTGCTTGTAAAATCTATTTTACATATGTAAAGAAATTATCAATACTTGCAGAGTTTTTTTTAAGAGAAACTAAGATCTGTGGTTAGGATTCAAATTTGATCTCACACAGGGAAATAGGTTAAAACTGATAACATTTCCACCTGTTAAGGAAGTAGTGGTATGTTTATTTTTATTCCTTTTCATTCTTTAATCTTTTTATTTTATTCATTTCCTGATGAAATTCTTCATCAGTTATGAATTGTACACTGCACCAACAGTCAATGTTTTTAGAAGTTAGAGGTCAGCCCAACATATTAAAAAGTCATTTAAGTTGTTCAGTTACATCATAGAAAAAAATGCTTATCTCTTGGTAGTCAAACCTTGCATCAGTGGATACCTGAATTTTCCAGAACTCTGTTCAGAAGCTGAAAAGACGAGGTCATACTCTTGTAATTTTACAATCCAGTGGGTTTTTTTCCCTATAATTTTATAATATATTATAATTTGTTGTCTTGTGATTGTTTTGGTTTGGTTTTGTTTTGGTTTGGGATTTTTTCTCATGTTG
Source organism: Balearica regulorum gibbericeps (assembly GCF_011004875.1). NCBI lineage: Eukaryota > Metazoa > Chordata > Aves > Gruiformes > Gruidae > Balearica > Balearica regulorum. Next base: position 163,201,415 of record NC_046184.1, on the reverse strand, counting down.
TGGTTCACTTCAGATAATTTACTTTAATATTTTAACTTTTATTTTGGTCTAAAAATGTTATGTAGCATTCCTCATATTTTTTAATTTTGCTTTTTCACATTAGTTGCAATTTTTCTTCAAGTTATAAAAAAGAATTCTCTTATGTTTAAAAATGCTTTAACCTCAGCAATTAAAGCCTATACTATTTCTTAAAGTGACTGAAACTAAAAAGCAAGAACCACTCTGTGTTCTTGGCCTGATCCTTGGACTGTTTATCCTTTTTATTCTAAACAGTCACTTGATAAAAAGCAGAAATAACTGAAAGCACAAGGAATTTAACACAGTGCTGCATTTTTATAGATGAGTTACTTAAATATTACAGTACTAAGCCTGTGTTTCCACAGCAGCCTAGACCAACGTAAACACTGGCTGCTGCAGTCCCATCCTCTGCTGCATCTCTCATTCATGTGTTCCACCTCCTTTCTTGCAATGACTTGTGTTTGCTGGGCCCTTCATTCAACTTTTCTGTGTTCAATGCCACAAAAATCACTATTTGCTTCTCAGGAGGAACTAACAATGGCTGAATTGATTACCAAGAAAGATGCATCAACCCACAGTTGAGATTTGGGTTAGTGCAAAATTACAACAGCTGGCAGCTATGGACTTATAGCCTGCATCAGAATCTTACTTCCTGATTTCAATTCTCTCCCCTTGAAATTTTTTACTTTAGGGATCTAAATTCAGCCAAAATGGTAAATTTTTATGTGATTAGAGAGAATTATCTGAATCTCCCCAAACTGACATAAGACTTTAGCCTAGGTGTTCCTCTTTCCAGTGACTAGCATTAGTCTATTTTATCATCTACAAGACTGATGATTTCTCTTCTTTCCCCACCAAGTTTTTAAATGAGAAGGGGTTTAAATGAGAAGCCTTGTGCTGAACATTGTGCTGTCAGATTTGCTAAGCCTGCTCAGAGCATGCTAAATGGATTAAGTCCCTTCAGAGACTTAAATCTCTACCCATACTTTGGGCCTGAACATCACCATGGCTCGCATGAGAGCACTTCTCAGACATTACGGAGCTTATTTATTTAAACGCCTGGTGCTCAGTTTTGCTGCCAAATGAAACTGGCACCAGTTGGACATAATCTCCTCCAGGACTATGTGAAACCAGACAGTAAGTTTTGTGAATATCTCTCTGACTTAGGTACCTAATTCAGCTTAAGTATCTGAATCTTCCCTATGTTTTCTCAAAGCAAACAAACAGCAGTCCTGGATTTGGGACGGGCTGCGGTGGCTGCTCAAGAGACCCTTTGGAGCGAGAGCCATCGGCTGAGTGAATGCTTTGCACAGTGCTGCTCTGCGCTCTGGCTGACAGCGTGGGTCTAAACCAGTTGAT